>NC_088980.1:84879909-86123659 GCF_963932015.1 Anas acuta
AAATGATTCAACATTAATGTATGAAGGGACACATACCAAACCTAGTGAAGAGAAGAGAAGAGAAGAGAAGAGAAGAGAAGAGAAGAGAAGAGAAGAGAAGAGAAGAGAAGAGAAGAGAAGAGAAGAGAAGAGAAGAGAAGAGAAGAGAAGAGAAGAGAAGAAGAGAAGAGAAGAGAAGAGAAGAGAAGAGAAGAGAAGAGAAGAGAAGAGAAGAGAAGAGAAGAGAAGAGAAGAGAAGAGAAGAGAAGAGAAGAGAAGAGAAAAGAAAAGAAAAGAAAAGAAAAGAAAAGAAAAGAAAAGAAAAGAAAAGAAAAGAAAAGAAAAGAAAAGAAAAGAAAAGAAAAGAAAAGAAAAGAAAAGAAAAGAAAAGAAAAGAAAAAAGAAAAGAAAAAGAAAAGAAAAGAAAGAAAAGAAAAGAAAAGAAAAGAAAAGAAAAGAAAAGAAAAGAAAAGAAAAGAAAAGAAAAGAAAAGAAAAGAAAAGAAAAGAAAAGAAAGAAAAAAGAAAAGAAAAGAAAAGAAAAGAAAAGAAAAGAAAAGAAAAGAAAAGAAAAGAAAAGAAAAGAAAAGAAAGAAAAGAAAAGAGAAGAGAAGAGAAAAGAAAAGAAAGAAAAGAAAGAAAAGAAAAGAAAAGAAAAGAAAAGAAAAAGAAAGAAAAGAAAAGAAAAGAAAGAAAAGAAAAAAGAAAAGAAGAAAAGAATCTCTTTTCTGGTTTTGACATGTAAAATCACGTGCATTTTATTTCAAACACTGCCAAATACACAACAGAAAAGGAAAAGGTACACAGACATTTGTTTCCCACTCTTCCTTCTGCTCCTTTTTTGAAACCGCCTCTTTTAAGAACATCGATCTCTACTAGGCTCACAGATACAGATCAGAGCAGTTTGTTCTTTGATAGGAATTTAATTGCAATTGCAATTAAAATCAAGACAAAGATACAGATAAAAAAAATCATGGTAATTCATAGAAACGGAACCTGTTTTGTTAACATATACAGGCCTTCACTTGAGAAGAACGTTTGTTGGGGTTTTGACCCTTTATTACAAATAGACTGAAAGATGAAAGAAGATTAAACTGGCGAAAAGTTACATGTAAATTACATTAAGGCTCATATTTAACCTGACAGTCAAGCAGACTCACCATTAGCACACTTATTCAAAGTATTAACTAATATTACTTTAATATACCAGCCATATTTAAAATGGATTTACACAAAATTTAAAGCAATTTTTCAACAGACAGCACTGTTGGAGAATATCTTTGGGCTGGGTGATCTAAACCATTATAATAATTCTGAATTTAAATACAGATCCCTTCAAATTCTAAATATTGTAATTATTTTTATAAATTATTAATTGATTTAATGAATGATGTAGGCCCTGACACCAACTGACTAGTGATCTGATTTCATGTATAGCTCTTGACTGTGGCTATCTTTTATTTGCAAAGAGATTAATTACATGGCTTTAGGATTATTTAAATATGGTAGACTAAATTAATCCCAGCAGGATGAATATAGAGAAAAAAATATTCTGATCCCTTTTAACAAGTATGGAGTTTCATGTATCGCAGTGTTGCAAATGTTAAAATTAGTCAACAACTAATTTACATATTATTTTGCATAAGGTTCTGGCCATCACTTCTTGAAAGGATTGTGGTGTGGGTTTTTTTCACACCTTTCTTTTCACTCCTTTCACACCACGAAGTTTTGTCCTCAAAAGTTTTCAGCAGAACAATTTGTATGGAAGTTTGGATTTGCCAGAGGGAACAGTAACACTCTTGACATTCCAGAAATCTGGTCAGAATTTTTCTGCAAAGTTTCCCAGAATCAGAACAGTACCTTTTCCCACTGAAATGTGTCTATGCAGTATACCGTGTACATCACAGGAAAAATTATCTGAATTAAACAATAAAATGCTTGGCGTCACAGTTTGTTTCTCCACTTAATAGAATCACAGAGTACTTTAGGTTGGAAGGAACATCCATTGGTTGGAGGTCATCCAATCTAGCCTCCTGGTTGTTTTCAAAAATAGATAAACTTCATATAATGAGCACAGATCTTGAATTAATGTATTGTTTACCAAACCTGCATGTATTCTTACACAGTGAAAAAGATAATTAAAAGAAAACCTTTAAACAGGGAAATATAACAGTGAAAAGTTGAAGTGTTCCTTTCCTTCTTTCCTAACAGTAAGAAATAGCATTTATATCATCAATCATGATGGTCAATTTTTCAGGTGAACAAAACAAGGTAATTCCTCCAGAAGGAGAGGAATACTTTCCATCTCTTTTTTGACATACTCAGTCCCAAAGCACTATTAAACCCAGTCCCCCAAATCCATTCAAGTACCTGATCTTAGTAGGTACATAACTGTAAGAAAATAATTGTCAAAATTAGAAGTGTCAAAAAGCATTAAAAAAGAAATGGCCACATTTCACCTAAATTATGTAACAGTCTCAAAAACTAATGGAACCGTATTTTTTTTTTCCATGAAAAAAATAGCTGGAAAACACGTGCAAAACTTTCCACATATTGTTAGGGTGAAATGATGAAAAAGACAATCCAGCAGACGCATGAAATATAAATGAGCCCCTTTCAGTAATGACAACAGTACAGGTTGCAGTAGTGCTCCCTTCTTTTTCTTTTGATGTTGAATGGTTTGTATGCACAGTAAAAAATAAATAAATAAATAAATAAAATGGAAACAGACATACAGATTAACAGTTCTGACTAAATGATGCTTCCTAATAAATATTTGTGGATCCTACTTAGACATCACTGGCAACCATGCGTGGCTTGTAGAAAAATAATACAGTCATAAGATGATATTCTCAATGTATTTCTGAGGAGACCAGTCAACTATAAATGAGCACATATTCTAAACCCAAAGACACTGCTGACTTAATTTAGTGTTAATAAATGAAAAAAAGTTATGGTGTGCACTTCAGAAACAGTCCCCTGCTGATGTGAAGTTGGGCTTCACAGCACCTCCATGAAAAGTCTAAGTGAAAATAAAGCTATTCTTCCAGTCAGTTCAAAGGCCCAAGCATTTAAATAATCCAGAGAAATCAAGTAAGGTTTAAGCTAAGCATAGGTCCTGCATCCTGCATTTATTTCGCATGTGGCCCACCCACCCAGAGGAGTAATGCACCACTGACCCCACAAAGCTATGCCAATACATGTTGTTATGTATACAAACTAAGCCACCTCACCCCTTCTCTCAGAATGGATTCAGCTTTCTTGGCAGGTGTTACTAAAGAATCTCACAACACCTAGTGCAAGGGAAGCTTCAGCTTGGAGGAAATGTTTCCTATATTTTCCTTTGAGTTTTCTTGGATGGAAAAAATGGAAATGTATGAGCAGACTGTAAATGCAGCACAAACACTGTCCTGACTGATGAAGAGGAGTGTTTCACCTCACAGTAGGCTGGCAGTTTTCAGGTTAATAAATTTATGCACCACAGGGCCTTTCAGCAGGCCAGGGAGAGGAAAGACACTATCCAGTAGGTAGCAACTGCTTTATCCATGCAAGGATGGAGACGAGGATGATGATGTGAATCTGAACACAACTGTAGGACAGGCTAGGTGTAAAGGAAACATATGTGTCCAGATCAGATTTCTGATCCACAAATTAAAATGTTTTGTTTGCGTAAGAAGACTTTTCCTATGCATAAGAACATGACGCCCAGCCACAGGATTAGATAAATCTCACAAACAACCAGACAGAGTAAGAGAAGCTTTGGAGTTGATATAAGGGTACTTAAATGTAAGTTTAATTTTCCTTTATTTGTTCTATCACATCTCAAAACTCTTGCATTTATCTTCCTATTTTGTAAATAAATCACATATTTTACAATTATTCTGAATGTTTTACAATTAAAATGGATTATTGCAATTAAGCAGGTGATTGGTAGATAAATGGCAAACAACATCTCTTCCAAAGCAGTAATCCTTAAAAATGAGACATGAATCACACCATCACATTGCTCAATAGAAACTCCAGGGGATGCATGTACCAAGCTAGACCAGCTTCCTGGAAACTGGGAGGGCATGGTTTTGTAAGAAAGAGATGTCTTCTCACGATTAGCACAAACCAATGACTGTTGAAATGAGCAGTGGCTTTACCTCCAAGAGTCTTCCAACAATTCTGAAGCAACTACAAAGGCAATTCAGTTTTTAATTTATTTGCAATTCACATTTGTTTTTTCCACTCATTCAAAGGATGTCATTGAAAGCAATATAAGCTGCATGAAAATGCTGAACAGCTGACACAGAACAGCTAGTTCTATTGCGCTTGATGTCCCAACCAGTAGATAGGTTATCTCCAAATTTTATAGATGCTACTGCTTTAAAGTGCGACATAGCTATGCCAGAAACATTTAGCAACTGCTAAGCACTGACCTGTCATAAATTAGATAAATATCATTATCCTAGCTTGAAATGAACCTGTGTATACCAGTACACCATCACAGCACCTGAAAGAGTGCTATGTGAGTGCTTACCAGCAAGGGAAAACAGAGAGAAAATCAGGTATCGTAAGACATCATCATTCCCATAGCCATACTTTTCAACATTCATAAAAGCACTTCTAGACTCCTATTACCACATCTAATTATAAACGTCTTACAGACACTGTAATTATCTCCCTGATATGACATGAGAAATCTGAAACAGATCTCCACAGCTCTGAGTTGCAATTTTATACACTTTTAAGGTAATAATGGACAAATCTCATTATTATTCTGCCTCCAGTCCACTTCTACATTCCCTTTTTCCTAAAGGAATAGTTTAGTGAAAGCTTTAGCTACAAATGGAAAGAAGTATATATTACAGAAGACAGGATTAAAACATAAAACCAGAATACTATAAAAGTAGTGCTTCCAGTGGTACCTCTTGCAGGCATTGCTTTTCTTAAAAACAGCTCTCACAAGAGACAGTTAACTACATTTGCAAGGCTGACAATATTTGTCATCGCTGTACTGAAACTGAATAAAAAGATAATTTATGTGTCCTCCCATCTATTTCTAGGTGAAATTAACATTATTCCAATTATAATTTTCTTTTTACCACAGAGATTGCAATACTTATTCTCAGACATTTTTGGTTTATATAAAAGTCATGTAAATGCTTCTTTTCTAGATCAGGGCATTTTCATTTACGTCTCTATACCAGAGAAAATGTTCTCTATTATACCTCAACACACAATTTCTTACAGTAAGGAAAAGCCTCCTGGCACCAAAGTCTCACCGTACAATGTCTGTTAATATTCCTAGGATGTCTGGAAGGATTTTTCCCCAGATTTCTTCTTGGACATCTAAATGAATCCTAACGGATTAAATTTGGTGACTCCTTTCAGTTCTATTAACATTACTGGAACATGCCAGCTTTCCCTTGTTGTCATGCAAAATTATAGAAATGATGGACTTGTTTCAGAGTCACTTCCTTCCTCTTGTGAAGTGTTATCAATATTAGAGAAGGCTTGCTTCTGTAAACATACAAAAACTATGCCTTCCTGAGCCAGTGTGTCTCTATCAAATATAGAAAAAAATAAAGTAACTTGACTCTTATCACAGCACACATCCCACGGAAAGGGGAAAAAAAAGGCACTGTTCCTCTGCTGCTGCCACACTCTGACAGATGTTTTCATACTACATGATGGGAAAGAAAACTTCAGTTTAATCCAGGTGGGATTAAATAGGACTAACTAGGAAGTATTGCGAAGGCAAGAGTTCAAAGTCCTCTTCCATCCTCACACATGAAAAGCAAAATCTCTCATGCCCTTTGAAACTTTTTAGTGAAGCTGTTTTACAAGCTTGACTTACCTCATAATGATGGTCGGCCATTTTAGGCACCCTAGATGCCACTGTTAGTGAAATAATAATGCTTATTATTCCGTAACTTTAATTCACACAAGAAGCAGAACAAAAAAGCTTGATGGGGAATGAAAAAGCCCAAGCTTAACTCTGTTTTCACTTACCTGATTACACAAATTCGTATCAGGGGAGTCATTTTTGATATACAGTGGTATGAGGCTAGTATTAAGCTTGATAAATTAGGCATGGATTTGGATACAGACAGTCGAAATAAAATTTCCATGTTTTTTCATTTTTATATTTCATTGACTTTACATACTTCAGTCTGCTCATTTAACTCATTTCAGTAGCTGAGCAGTGGTTAAAAAAGCTCTTGGACAAATGATAAATAAGGTGACATTGATGCTTGGGAAGGCACAACCTCTCCAAACTACCAAATGCAAATAAGCAGAGGTCAAAACGTATAAGTTAAAATGTTGTCAGATGGGAGAGAATAAAAAGTAGAAGTGAAGCAATTTGTATGTTTAAAATGAATAAGAATTCACAGTATGCATTAGCTGGAGCATGATTTTATCGATAGTGATTTTCTTTTGTAACCTCAAGTGTTATTTTTTCCTTAAATCCACTTATCTTTGTTGCATATTTTTTTTTCTGTAGGGTCACAGACTCATTCACGTACTTGGGATTAGACACTGGCGTAAATGAACCAGCACAGCAGTTTCTGCAGACCCAATCGTTTTGAGTACACTTTATCTTCTCCCTTCCCTTGTCACACTGTTTCAGTTTGGAAACACTTATTGATCCGAACATTCAGATTTCACCTAACCAAAAGAATCATCAGTGAGACTGAGGAGCATCAATACCCTTTCTAATGTGAAGCCTGAAAAGCAGCCCACAGAGCTGCGGAGGCTTTCAGTGCTCTGGCTTGACCTTGGCAAACTCTGCGTTACTCAGGAAAATAATGACATTAAATGATTTCATCCATCTTGCAGTACCCCACATGCTTTGCAGAAAAATATCTTAAAGGCATCTGACGGAGGTCTGCATATGTGATCAGAAGTGCAGGTTTTAAACAGAGAAGATCTGATAGGCTTTATAGTTCTTATGCAGCTACACAAATTGGGTTATCCGCACCTAATGTCAGTTGCAAGATCCAATATATTTGATCTTGCTAGGGCTAAAAGCAGGTTTTGAGTGGTAATCAAAAACCAGGAGTCTCCCTTTTCAAATGGTACTAAATAACTATTTTTAGACTGGGTATGTTATTCCATACAGGAAGAAAATGTTTTTGCATTTTTAATTGTAGGAATAAGAAGGAATATGATCTTCACTGTAAAAACACTGCTCTCTATTCCCAAGTGCCTACTAATGTCACCAAAAAAAAAAAAAAAATACCAACATTTTAGAAAAACAACTAAACCCAAATCCCTTTCCTTCAAAAAAATATCTAGACTAAACATAATGTTGACTTTGGAAATGCCAGTAGAAACTGGTATCTACCAACAGCCATGCTACTGCTGCTTACGTTAGGAGGAAAACACCTAGATATAACAGAGACAAACCAGACTCTAAGCCTCCAAAGCAGCTTCTTTCTGGGTGCTGTCCTTCCTTCATGATAGCATCGTGTCTTTGCTTTTTCCACGCACTGTTTGATTTGGGTTTGGGAGGCATCTTTTGATTTCAATTTACTGGCAGCACAGAAGTGGATACTAGAAACAGTTAACTTTGCCTTAAAAGCAAAGGGAAAACACGCAGACTCAAGGCAGGAAGGTGAAATTATTTGTAGAAAAGGGCAGAAGGAAGCTGATAACCAGGAAATAGCTGTAATGTTACTAGACTATCTCACAGCAAATGTAAAGAGAAATGTGCTTGCTTTTAATAGCAGCATGCAGGACCTGAGCTATCTACATTTATAAGCCCTTCTTTTAAACCCTCTGTTGCAGGCAAAAGTGTCTTGGGGTGTCTCTGGCCCAGGCGGGTCACCCACAAATGTAGTCCTTTCGAAAAGATGCCCATTTGGGTCAGAGCGAGCACCTCCTTCCAGGAGGATGCCTCCAGCCTGGTGCCTCATCGCAGCCTCTCCCTCTCTGGAAAAGATGAGTCTTCTGATGCCATTTAGACAAAATTGTTCTCACTTATAAACAACTACATGTGCAAATGCATATTTACAAAAGTCTACAGCTTGAACTAAGAAAGGTAAAAGTTCTCGAGTGTTTTCCCACACAAACCTCCCAGAATAATGCAGCTGACAGTACTAGGCAGATTTACCACACAAAACATGCCTGTACTTAAAAATATGCTGCAACGTAGTGGAAAAGGAATCTAAACACAACAAAAACCCTTCTGCTAAGGCCAGAAAATTAAAACAAAGAGTGAGAATATCTTAATTATGAGGTAAGAAAAAGATATCAAATAACACTACATATTGACAGTGTTACTTCATTAAAAATAAAATAAATTAAAAAAAAAAAAAAACAGCATTTTGGAGCACTCTATCTTTGCACTTTTCAGTGAGTTGTATTGCATAAAAGCACACAAATGAACAAGCTCTGTGCAAGCAGAAGTCTGCATCCAACCTGAGCTCCACCGAGGGTGCTGGGCTCCTCGCCTGTTTGGTTCTCACTCACAATAAAAAGCTCCTCCTGCTGGAATGTATGAGCCACTCTCTCTCCCAGATGAGTAATTCCAATTCTGAAACCCCGTAATACAGTTTTTACAAAGAAATAAATGCAACTAGTGCATCAATGATACGAAAAGATGCTTGCTAAGCCAAGCAAACCGTAACTAAGTATATATTCCGCAGTGGCAATGCCGCGGTTCTTGCTCGTTTAGCTCAACAATTATGTCAAGTGCCCACTAATGCTGTAGAAACAAACTTTAAAAAATAAAGGTTGACTTTTCATGGTGAAATACTCCATCAAGGTGACCTTGTTTGTCCAGAAACTGAAATTAACCACTAAAACAAACAAAAGCCAGACCGATTCTCATGTTTTCTTTTTGATTCTAATAAACATGGAAATGAAAACCCAAATAAAAATTATACTGTTTACAAAACTATGTTTGATGATATTAATAATAGTTCGATTACAGTAAGTTTAAATATATTAATAATAACCTACGGAAATACTTTAACACTGTTTGTTTGCTTTTAAATGGCATTGTTTCTTTAAAGGCTTCCCTTGGAGAAATAAAAAATCTGCTGTTTTAAGCACTTCTCTTAGACAACAAAGTAGATCCACTGACCTTAGAAATAAAACACTTCACACCTCCTGATGTGTCATTAATTCCATTCTCTGGGGAGCTTAGGGAAAAATAATAATTAATGTCCTGCCAGAAAATGGTCTCAGATTTAAGGCCGTTTCCTTAGCTACCAACTGATGAGTTAGTTTTTCACCTTTTATTAGATGGTAAATCAGCGGTCACTATTTTTTAATGAGGACAGTAAACAGCTTTTTGATATAAACTGACAACTTTAAAACTGGACACATACCTCTACTTAATAATGGTTCATGTTATTTTCTTGAAATGTTAGCATAATGTGGCAAACAAAAGCCCCCAGATATCAATTCTGCTTTTAGTAAAATAATTCTTTCATTTTCCTCTGTGAAATCTATTTTTTTTACAAGACCTTTCCAACTACCAAGGATTTGCACTTTCATCAGTGAATTTTCACTTCGTGCCCTAACCCTTGAAATCTTGAACAGAAATTCACTTTTCTCTCTGAAGACTGAATGCACAGCAGTACTGTTGGGTAGGCAGCTGCAGTTCTCCAAGAACAGTGACGCTGCCCTTCAGAATGTTTTCCCTTAGACCTTCGTCAGTCTTTTTCCCATCTTTTTCTTTATTTATTTATTTTCAGATATGCATAACAAGGGTAAATGAAGACAGAAAGCCATGTTATTTGGCACGATTAAAAGTACTTCCAGAGAAATGCCACATCCCAGCATGATTAGTGACCAGCTGCATAAAACATGGGTTATTTCCTATTTTTATTAAAAATGTTTCACAGCAATTTGCTCCTTCAAAAGCTGATTTAAGACAGGTGTTACAACGCCCTTGGCCTCGAATTTGCTGTTTTTAATGCTTAACCAAATCCTACCATCTTTTTCATCTCCTTTTCTTTCTCTAAGAGCACATTTGCCAGTTGTTCCCAGACAAAAAGCAGAACTGTGGCAACAAGACACCGCAGCAGCACTTCCAGCCTATTTTGTCTTATCTCTGACATACTTTCCTGTTCAAAAAACCTGCCAAGCCTAAATAGTACAGAAGCCTTGTTGAAAGCTAGTGTTAGAATCGTTCAGAAAAAAAAAAAAAAAAAAAAAAGCCTTTTCATATTGATGGAAGACTTGATGTCCAGAGAGAAAAAGAGCCTTGGAGAGAGAACTGAGGAGCAGACAGGAGGAGGGGAACAGAAGAGTCCTGAGGGTCACCATCGTGCCTTTTTGAATGCGACCATCATCATTCCACAGGAGAAATCAGGGCAGCAGCTCCCCAAATGCAACAAGCTCAGCAGTGTATTTACATTTCAGCAGCAGTGCAGAACTCTCCTCTCTGAGCCCTCAGTTCTGCTCCCCAGCATGGCCCCATGCTAATGTATGTAAGGAAAGCTCGTGGACAACCCCCCAGAGATGGCCTTTTCGGGGAAATCCTCCTGTGAGAGCAGTACAAATTTTACAGTGCCTCTGTGCTGTGAAAACACATCGATCACTGGAGAGAAAAGGATCCTCTGGAAGACCTGGTTCCTTTCCTTATTTACCCTAGCTCAGTGAATGCTTGCATTATTGAAACGGGAACAGCTGCCTGCTGCCACCGATGTGCGAGAAGAATCTGGTTGTGTAAGGCTGGTGACGTGATCTCTCAGAAAAAATATTGAAGTATTGCAGTAGCCCTTACATGAAATATGCTTCCAGGTACTATTCCACTACAAACACTCTTCTGTAACAGCAATTTTAACTCGTGAGGCACGTGTTAATGAAATGTTACTGTAATTTGCATCAAAAAATAGTGCTAATGTGATGCAAAATTCTATTGATGCTTCATTTTCAGACTGCTGTCTTTCATGCATGCCTTCTGAGAATAAGGAGTGAAGATGCAGCCTTCAGAGCTATTCATTCTGCCAGCAAGTTCCCCGTTCATCTCTGCCAAGAACAAATCTGTTCTGATGCAAACATTCCTCTTGCTTCCACTCCTGAGACGTCTTACCTACAACTTAGAGCAATCACGAAAAATTGTGTTCATTTATTTCTGAAGTAACAACATAAAACTAACTATTGCAGAGTCCAGCTAAATGTGTTGCTTGCCAACAGCTTTTTTTTTTTTTCTTTTTTCTCCAATGCTTTACGTTCTGTAGTTTTTTTAAGGAATGTTGGAAAAGGAAGAAAAATTCAGTGGCATATTGTGGCTGCTAGTTCATCCAACTAAATACCTTTCGTGGCACTACAGTTGTACTAGGATGTAGTAAGTCTGACCTTTGAATAGAGAATTAAATTTGATTTAGAATTAAAAAATGGTACCAATTGTGGGGGACTTGGGTGGGTTGTTTAGGTTTCGTTTGTTTTTTTTCTCATCAACAGACCAAGCTGTTTTGGGGCATCCTGATTACTTCCCATACGGTCCTTTCCTGAGCATGTTACTGAACTGTTCTTGCATCTTCGAGCCCAGCAATTATTGAATTTAAATACAAAGTAAAATATCTACTTCAAAATCAGTCATATTTGTTCACACAGATCTTCCTGGTGCCAAAGATGATCTCTATCACTGTACTGCTGTACTGCTTTCCAAACAGTCAAGAAACAAAGAAAGAAAGAAAGAAAAAGAAAAAAGAAAAAACAAAGAAAGAAAAAAAAAATCAAACAAAATCATCAGATTGGCTTTGCTTCAGACAAAAAAAGACTACTTTTCCCCTGATTTCTGGTTTACTCACACACAGATTATACCGTATGTTGTGCTAGCTCTTTTGTCTGCAAATGCCAGGGCCAGAAATACATTCTTTTAAGTAAAAGCTCGGATTCTCTGATGCTGGAGTCTGCGGCTGTTCTACAGAGAATCCTAAGACACAAGAATTAAAAATAGTTACTTTCGCTACTCTTCCTAAGTTTGCTGTTTATTTCCTTTTTATTTTTTTAGCTTAAAAAAGCAACAACTTTTTTTCAGCTCCTCTTTCACCTTCCTTGCCATCAGTCTGAATGTTCCAAGCCATGCAATTTTTTCTCCCTAATCTCACGCTCTGCTGAAAACCAGCGCGCTCTTCTACTGATGGAAATCAATAGCTCCTACCTCAGGAAGTGACTTCCGAGTTTACGATACAAACCCTGATGACAAGGGGCTTAGGCAGCCCATCTGGAAAGCCAGCCACTGGGCACACACAAAGCAGGCAGGTGTGACAGTGCCTGTGCAGGGTGCACGAGGTGTGAAGAGAAGCCCCCAGACCCCAGGAGGGCGCCCTGCAGCTCCCTCCTTCCATGTCAGTCTGGGTTTCCTGCCGAATATGGAAAGAATGGTATGCACCCAGGTCTTGTCCAAATGCCCTTCAGGCAAGATTCACATTTGGGTATCAGGTCCACAAGGCATACCACAGCTGAAACAAGATCCCTATTAAAATCTGGCTTGCTGTCTCTGTCTTTCTCTTTTTATCCGAGTCCTTCTTGATTAAAAACAGCAGCAACAACAGAAACCATTTCAGAAACTGTTAGGCGATGTTGCAAAGGCCAGTCATTTGCAAAAAATAGAGAGAGTAACCTCAGATGAGCTTTGAACGATCTGACCTAGGTAACACTTCTCGGCTGTACGCTCAACCTGCTGTCAGAATGAATCTCCGACTTCTCGGAGATGAGACTAAAGAGTTTACAAAACGATACGAACACCGGAGGGCCCAGGAGGCCACCCAGGAGGAGAGCTTGGGCAAACATAGAGGGAGAGAGCTGATGGCCAGCCTCTGAGGAAGATGATCAAACACACATCCACCTGCCGCCAGCTGTGCTGCATCAGCTGCCCGGGAACAACTTCGCAGCAGCGGACTACAGAGATGCACAGAACAGGGAAATAAGCTTTTCAACCACCAACAACCACAATGGAATAAGCTTTACGAACAGATATCTCTACCCGTTCAGGACACAGGAAAGATTACTTGGGAGAAAAAAAGACAGCCATATTTCAAAAAACATTGATGTGGTGATACTATGCAGACACATAAGATGTACTGAACACTTAAGCAACGGTGATTCTTCACCTAGTAATTAGAGTTGTAAAGAACAAGGAGTATAACGAGGCACATTATTTTTGAGTTCCCTGCAGACTATACAGAAAATATCACATCAGCTTGCCTAGGCTTAATCATATGAAACCTCCTACTTAAATTCTCATCAGCAGTAGGAGCATCAGTTAGGAACCAATCCTCCCCTCACATATGCAAGACAACTGTCCATTGAAAGTACCAATTTATTCCACCCAAATCTGGAAGAAAAAAAAAATAATTCCACATCCACACACACACACAAAAAAATAAAGTAAAAACTCTACTTTCAAAATAATTCAAGCAATGAGAACTGTAAAATCGATACAGTGCTGACACATGCTGCACTTCTGCTTCCCTTCCATTAGCAACATCAGTTTTGATTACATTCCTCATAGGACAGATGCCATGCAGCACTTACTTTTCAACACTGACAAAAATAGGCAACAAAAATCTCTCAGATAAGTGTTCGCTTAAGTTCTTTAAAAAAATAAAAGCCTAATTCTTTGCCTGATGCACATTTATACAATTGGGCAAAAAAAAAGGATTGTTGTCTGTTAAGTAACCCATATCATCTTGAGAAGCTTTCATCAATAGAAGGATCAAGGGAAGAGCAGGTTTTCTCTTATCACTTATGCTAGCCTAAAAAGGATTCAATAAACTGTTAATTTATATATATAATTTTAAGAGGATATTCTTTAGAGAAGCCATATTTTGCAAGATAGTAATTGTTTTGAGATGAGAAGCCTCATTTACAGGTTTTCCTAGGAGAACAGGAAGATTCAGTGTCTTGCAGAAGTTTCCCAGGCACCTTTACAGTATGGTCAACTTCTTTATAGGGCTGGTTTGTCTCACAAGGTCGTTATTCACCTACAGGCAATAGCACAGACCAAGCGCATTCACAACTGTGAAACATACCTTGGCAACTTCAGGAGCAGTTTACATAAGTGAAAAAAACACTGAGATCTTTTTTTTTTTTAAAAAAAAATGCACTGGTCTGACCAATTTTTGTTTCTGAGAAGAGCTATGCACAAGTCTTTTTTTACATGTTATATGGGCATTTAAAAGCTCTGCTGCTTACTCATAAGCTTGAACAAGCAGAGAAAATGGTAGTATTTGTCCAGAAGAAAAGCATGTGCATAATACTTCTGCAAACTGAGAGTATGAGAGTTTTGGTGAAAAATCAGCAATTAACAGTCACTCAGGTAGAAATAAAGTTTTGTGATTGTTTTATTTGTAATGGGTTCTCTAATAGTTTTCTCATCACTCCTGGTTGTTTTTCTTCTCCCTCAGAGTCCTCTAGATTTAAATCAATATATACTAGCAATAGAGTCAGTCTAATCCAGGAACATACTGAGCACTAACACAGTTTTCTTTGTTTATTTTGCTGTCTGGAGTGCAGCTGCCCAGGGTGAATGAAAAGATGCCTGTCTCTCATAAATGGTTGCTGTTAGTGTAACTTCTTTCATTGACCCTGTTTTCATGACTAATGGCTTTCATTTCTACTATAGCATCTTTCAGTAAGGTATTCACTCAATAAAGCTACAGCACTGTACCAGTCCAAGCACACTTGGTGTTTGGCCTTCAATACTCATGAAACAGGAATTTAAATACAAGGTAAAATATCTACTTCAAAATCAGCCGTATTTTACACTGGCATTTTGTTACAGAGGAATTCACTCCATAGTGGTTTGGGGTTTGGAGGAGGGGGAGGCTCCCATCTTAGGAGAGATTTAGTTGCTCAGTTTTACAAAAAAGCATACATAAATTCATGCAAAGCAACAACCCATGCTACTTCTCTAAACAATTCAAGTTTCTGAATGCACAAAATCCTTTTGGAAGTGCCTGGGAACAGCTCTATTTTAAGGCTGGCATTCTGAAAGTGGCTTCAAATGATACATGCAAGCCTGTTCTCCTCTAAAAGCTGATGTTTAAAATCAGTCAGAAATTTCAGACAGAATAATTGTTTAGCCTTCAGACTTCTTGGCACAGTCTTTGCAGTTTTTGCTTGGTTTCTCTGTGCACTTTTTTAAGATGAAATATGGCTCTCAAAGAAAGCATTCCTTGGCAGTCCTGTTTTCCTTTACTGACCAGTATCTGCAGTAAAATGCCACCTGTCTTGCTAAAATTGGGGTCTCAAATGTATTATTTATAAAGAAGTGTATGTGCTGCTCACACAAATGTATCTGGGCTATCCTAGGGGATAGCCATAGAGGACAAACTTAGAATCACTAAAAGAAGAAACCAAGCACACCCGGTCCTCATTCAAAGTATTTTTCTCCGGTCCTCATTCAAAGTATTTTTCTGACTGCTTTTCGCTAAAAAGAAGACATATTTGCATTCATCTGCTAGCATCTCACGGCTCATTTGTGCTGATCTATGTATGACCTAGGACTTCAGTTCTATGATGTTAGCATTCAGCTTTTACTTAAAAACCATCAAACAAAAATGTTTCTCTGCTGTGAGAGGCTTCCAACAGATAAAGGGCAATTGTAAGGCTTCAGATTCTGACTGTGCTTCAAGCAACAGTGGTTATGATAAGGACAGCCAGGCATTTATTCCCACCTCTGAAGAGGAAAAGGCAGAATAGATTTTCCCACCAAAGCAAAGACAGAAGCCTGGAAAGTTTAAAGACACCTAGCATTAGTCAGATGATATCTTTGACTCTTTTTGACAACTCTTAAGATTCAAGGTATCTAGAAACTATATAGTTTATCTAGATAGATAAACTATATAAGATCTAGATAGATAAACTATATAAGATCTAGATATAGATATATAAGAATCTATAAGATCTGATTCTAGATATTTTGAATCTGAAAACACGCAGTTGCTCCTGAGAGGGGATGTAAGGAACTTGGACAAGAAGATAGGAGGATTTTACAGTAATGCATAATGCTTGTGGTGGTAGAGGAAGCCGCAATCACACCTGGGGAATATGGGAAAAGCAACATTCTACGTGCTTTAAATGATAGATGCAGGGCTTATGGGCACACAGGGGTAAATTCTGTGTTATACAGAGTTCAGCTACCTGGTGTCTCAGGCAGCTTGTTATTTTAGAATTACTGAAAGCTCTGATTGGCTATTTTTCCTTTTCCTATTTTAAAACAATTTTTTAAAACATAGGTGGCATATAATTTATTTGTTTTTTCAGAAGCACAGAAGAAAGGCCAGGAGCATTCTCCTAAAGAAAATGTGGCTAGGAAACAAAAATATGAGTGTTTGCCCTTAATTTTTCATCCTTTAAACTCTCAGCAAATTGAGAACAAGGGCTCCCAAACAGCAGACAACACATAAATACTCTCAAATAGGTGCAGGTTCCTGGAGCTGCTGCTGCTTTTGCCAGATGAAGCATTCAGGCAGGAGTGCTTTAAAAACCCTGATTGAGAGCTTTTGATATGTTGTTCTATAAGCTACAAACATACACCCAAAATTGGCCTCTGGAACATCTGCTGCTTTCCTCCTGCGTTGGATACCATCAGTTCTGCCGCAATTCAGCCAGCCTTATGCAAGGCAGCACAAAACACTTCATCATTATAGCAAGGCTTTCTATTAAGTATCAGTTCTCTCACGAGTAAATTAAATGAACCAAACACAACTGAAAGACATGCAAAATATTATTGTAGTCTCCATTACACTGATTTAACAGTAGCGTAACTATTAGGATGTTTTCGGATTGATTCTTGACGTGTTATTTTGCTGATCATTTCGGGATTGGATTTAGATTTTGTTCAGTGATGAGAATGAGAATTCAGAAGTACTCAAAAGAACATTTAGAATTGCTATAACGGGGAATAGTGGGTGGAGGAAGATCTGAATATGTGCTTGCTTCATCCCATTTATCCTGCAGTGCTGGTGTATCTCTTTGAAGTGCTGGTATGGGGGAAGAAACTGCATTACCCAAATACCATTTACATAATCAGTTTTTCCACATTTGAAGAAGACATTTCTCTTTGTGGTGCTTTAATTTGTTCCTTGTAATCATATACCTGTGACAATAAATGTAAAGTAAATGTTAATTTCCTCCATCCTCTCCACTTAAAAAAAAAAAAAAAAAAAAAGGAAAAAATGAAAAAGGGTTACCTCCACAAAGAAAGCATTATTTTTACAGCACTGATGGGAAGACTGTATATTGACTGGCAACTCATTATTTTGCTTCCATCTGAATCCCTTCCTTATCCTTGATTGGAAACGAAATCTGTTAACTACCATTTACAGTCCTGAAGCTCCAATCAAGTACAGATGGATAGATAGATAGATATAAATCATCTATCTCTGATGGACTCGATAACCCCTATGGGTCCCTTCCAGCTTTGAGTATCACAGAATCACATCTTTATATGTTATTCCACACATGTGGCAATTTGTATTTGTTACCACTGCTGTCCAGCATCACATGAAGGCAATCAAACAAACACGTTCAGTGTCCTCATACTGCTTAAGTGACTGGAATCCTTGCGCTCACCAAGACCATACTGGAAGTATCTGTTCGTGTCATTTTTTTATGGTGCTTATGTCCTAGCTTGGATCCAGCAAGGGAAACCTTCGCTTCAACAAAATCAGAGTAGAATTTATGGATTTATAAATTCTTATGGACTTATGGAATTATGGATTGCTACATATATTAATGTGAGCACTTCAGAGAACTTCACCAGCTCTCTGTAGCCCAACTCTCTCCACCAGCAGTGAGGACTGATCAGTTCTGGTAACACTTGAAGAGAGGCAGAGAGCACAGCTCCAGAAACATGTGCTGTTCTCACAGCATAATATATTTAGCCTGAGCATCTGCTATTTAAGATTTCCTCTGATTCAGCAAAAGGTACCCAATTCCTTGGTCCAGATTAACAACTCAAGTATCACAAAGGATAAAACATACTCTTCCTTTTCTCATTATATTGATGGCATAGAAGCTCATTAAGAATGTCCTGTGACCTAAAACATACGTATGGATTACAGCTGCCCTCTGAATAACCAGCTGTGCATGCAGGCATCTCTGACACAGCCACACAGGCTCATCCAGCAGGAAGAGCTGCCAAAGACTCCTTCAGGCCAGCAGACAAACAGCAGCAGCACAGGTCATACGATGCTTTCATGTCCCTCAGTCCTTCCTCAGTTCCAGCAGCACCCCACAGTTGCTCCTTCCTCTTGGTTCTGTACACCCTTCGCTACCTTTGCATTTGTCTAGGCTCAGCACACTATGTGCTCTCCCAAACCGGTGCTTGGCAGTAATGCTCTCTCCACAACACCGCCTTGATCCACTCCAAAGTGGTCCTGGTAGGTTTTTTGCCTCTTCTGACTGCAATGGAGTAGGAAGTTACTGAGACACCGCTGTGACAAGTGATGGAATTTATTTCACAAGAGCTCCCTGAAAAGCCTGAGAGGTACACATTCATAATGGCTGTTACTGCACAGATATGATCCAATGAGCTATTTTCAGTACTTCCACCAAAATCACAGCAGCTGTTACAAGTAGCTGAAATGATTCTCCCACCAGTAAAAGATTATCAACATAGACAAAATGGTAGCTTTTAGCCAGCAATGCTGCATTTCATACAAAAGAAGCCAAATTCCACATTGCCTCAAAAAGTACGCTATCCCAGGGACAGAGGAAGATATTTTATTAAACTTTATTTTCTTCACGTAGCAAGTTGATTCTTTCCCACATCAAAACTCTGAGGTGGGAAGCTGAGACACTAAGCACAGAACTCAAGAGTTCTTGGCATCTGAGACCAAGGCTTGTATGTGCACCTTACTTTTTTCAAAAAAGGACAAAAATAAAAATTAACATTGCAATACAGCACACTATTTGGCCAAATATGTTATTTCTTGGAAATTCAGAGTAATCTAAGCCTAAGAACTATCACTACTTATATATGTGATAACCTGTCATTTTTCTGTTCACCCAAAAGCAATCTATTGAAGGCTCATCACAATTCCGAATGAAGTTGGTAACAGTTGGTATCTGTATCTCATTTGAAATGCAAATGAGTCATTTTTGTCTTTTGGGGGACTTGGATAGAAGAGACTGCTCTTCAGTCTTGTGGTTAAAAATAACTTCCCACTTGTCACACACAATATCCCCTTTAATGATCCCTGCTTAGTATTGCTTTCATGATGACCTATTAAACAAATGGGGACTCGATGCATCCTCCACAGTTTAAGGTAAGTCAGAAGTTTAAAACAAAAATAAATACGTGTAGCACAAGACCAGGTATTGCATTACGTCTAAAAATATCATACTAGGATTGAGGAAATTTCAAAAATAGAAATAAGACGAAGAAGACAAAATACAGGTGTGAGATGCAGCACAGAAGGGCTTCACACGACTGCCGTTCCTGAATGTTTGGAAGAGATTCTGCCCCAGGCAAAATCTCCTCAGCTTCAGACTCTGCCAATACTGGACCTATTCCAGTTGGTTTCTCAGCTGCTCTCCCTTCCCTGAGAGGAAGCTGAGCAGCCAGTACCCCTTCAGTGCAAAGAGATCATATGTCACCTTTGCCTGTCTTCATGTAAATATCATCTGATAATCATGATAAAATGCTTGCTCAGGCACAACAGATTAATGATTGCAACACATTCACTCCCTACTGAGCTCTTCTGTGGTAGTTTGTCACCATTAAAACTAGGTAAATGTCAAAGCGGGCAACAGCAATGCATCATCTGGGAAGTTCTAACTGTAGTAATCAAATTACAGTCTTTATAGTATTGTTTCATCACTGCATGAGGCTTAAATTGTTGTGAAGAAGAACTGAAGAACAATCCTACAAGAGGCTTCACTGTAGCTGTTAAGCCAGTTTTCTGGACTGGGGGAGGAACAAAGGCTTACACAACTAGAAGTGATAGACAGACTGGATGGGAGATGCTATTCTGGGACAGATTCCACTCTGGTTACATAGGTGGAAAGAATCCCTGTCCCACTTCACACTTGCCCCAGGGTCCTTCTAGGACCCTAATTCTTCTAATTTAGGACCCCTAAAATTCTTCTAGGGTCCTGCACACCGAGGCATGTAGAAAGACAGTCAGTTCATCTCTAATGATGTCTAACGTTACATCTACACTACAAAATGCAATGCTGTGCAAAAATATCTTCACTAACTCAAGTACCAGAGGCTGCATCAGTGTGCTAAGTACAATGCTATAATGGGGTTAATTTACTGTGCTGACAAGGTCCACTGTCAGTGATTACTAAACCTTCTGAACCAGACAGGGCTGCCAACCGTAAAATTACTAGGCAGCAAGGTGGGGAAGAAGCTCTCAAAAATCAGTGCTGGTTTTCTACCTCGACTTCAGCAGGGCTTTTGACACTGTCTCCCACAGCATCCTCATATGGTAAGCTCAGGAGGTGTGGGGTAGATGCATGGCCAGTAAGGTGAATTGAGAACTGGATGGATGGAAGAGCTCAGAAGGTTGTGATCAGCAGTGCTGTCCAGTTGGAGGCCTGTAGCTGGCGGTGGCCCCCAGGGGTCAGTACTGGGTCCAGTCTTGTTTAGCTTACTCGACAACCTCTCTGAAGAGACAGTGCACCCTCAGCAGGTATGCCGATGACACAAAGCTGGGAGGAGTGGCTGATACCCCAGAAGGCTGCTGCTATTCAGAGAAACCTGGGCAGACTGGAGAACTCGGTGGAGAGGAACCTCGTAAATTCAACAAGGGCAAGTGCAGAGTCCTGCACCTAGGGAGGAATAGCCCCATGCACCAATACAGGTTGGGGGCTGACAAGCTGGATGGAGATCAACTCTGAGAAGGATGAGCAGTCCCAGTGGACAGTAAGCCAACCATGAGCCAGCGATGTGCCCCCACTCATTGCCAAGAAGGCCAATGGTATCTTGGAGTGCATTGGGGAGAGTGCTGCCAGCAGATCGAAGGTTATTCTCCCCCTCTACTCAGCCCTGGTGAGGCCACATCTGGAGTACCAAGTCCAGTTTTGGGCTTCCCAGGAAAAGAGAGACATGAGCATCTCCTTCCCTGGAGATGCTCAAAACCCCCTGGATGTGGTCCTGGGCAATGTGCAGTAGGTGACCCTGCTTGAGCAGGAAGGGGTGTGCTAGGTGTCTTAGGCAGGCAGGAGCTTCCCCCTGGAAATGCCCCTGAAGGCTCCTGGTCAGGAGCTACTTGTGATTCTTCCAACCAGACAGAAGAGCTCTTCCTCTGAGTGAAGCAGAGAAGCCACAAAAATGTTGACAAGGTTTCTCCTGAACACTAGGGAAGAGAGCAAGGGTGAACCTCAGACTGACCCCCACCACCCCTCCACCTCCAGGCCATGAGGACCTCGGCAACCCTCCCACAGACTGCCCGTGTTGTGGCGGCACAGCAGCGCAGAGACCAGGTGCTCTCCTCCCCCATGCCTCGGGGCACAAGCGATGGCACCTCTTCGTGCTCTGGGGGCAGGGGTAGGTGTAGGAGATGGCCCCTGAGAAGGGCTCCCGCAGCACTTGAGTGTCAGCAGAGCTTTTATTGACTGCTGGGAGACCTGGCACCACCTGGCCGTGCCTCCCTTGCCCATCTGCAGGCTGTCTGGGTGCTTTGCCCCCTCTCAGCTGCTGTCAGCATGGGGGGAACCCGGTCGGTAGCAGGGGGGTAGTGGAGGCCCTGCCCCTCCAGAAACACTGCTGCCACCGTCTTGTGGCACAGGGAGCCCAGGCACAGGATGAGGAGGGGGCTGGAGGGCAGGCCCTGTGCCCGAGGGGCAGCCTGTCTCTCTGGCAGGCCAAATGGCCAGGGAGAGCCATCCCCAGGAGAGGGGCCCTCTGCCCCCCGACCCTTCTCCTCCTGCCTCGTGAGGGTGTCTTTCAGGCCACTGACACCTCTCCCAACAGAGCCACGTCTGGCCATGCGTTGGCCACCGTCACAGAGGCTTCCTGATGTCACAGTGGCATCTGCCCCCCGGATTGTTCCGGGCCCTATAAAAGGCCCCTGCGCAGGGCCCACCACTCGCTGAGCTTCCAGGCCCTCTTACAGCCATCATGGATGGGAGGAAGAGGACCTGGAGCGAAGGCTGCCCATGCTTGCGTGGGTCCAGAGAGGATTCTGTCCTCAGAGCAAAGAGAAGGCGGCCACTGCCTGTTTTGCGGAAGTGGAAGAGGGCCGGCGCCCGTGGCATAGGAGCGGTGCCCGGCGCTGTGGAGCCCATGGAGGTGGATCTGCCTCCGGATGAAGACCTGATGGAGGTGGATCCACCTCCAGATGAGGCAATGGACATCGACGTGCCTGGGCTCCCAGCTGCCAAGATCCATCGGCGGCACCGCAGGAGCAGACCACCAGCTCCTTATCCACGGCCCGGCCGCCGTGCCTCATAGCACGGCCATCCTTCCCTTCCCTTCCCTTTCCCCCATCCTCCATCCCCCACCCCCACCTCGTCCAGAGGTGTCATCTCTTCTGCACGGAGGGAGTCTCAAGGAGTGGACGAGAGGGGACTTGGCTTCCTCTGGGATGCTGCACCAGGGCGGCAGAAGGAACCCCTCAGAGAGCCACGGTGGACCTTGGGACCTGGAGCCCGGCGATGTCTCTGTGTGAGGACAAGAAGGCTGCCCCATGGCTGCTTGAAGAGGAAGCCGCACCTTCCATGGCAATGCACAAAGAAGAGCTGCAGATCAGCCAAAGCTGTTAGGGAGACGGTTGCTCCTCTGAAGAAGCAAAATACTTCTGCTGAGAAGGTCTGCCAGGACAAAGTGCTGGAGTGCAGCGTTAAGGTCCATTCAGGATGCTTCATTAGGAGGAATTTTTCATAAGACTGGGCAATAAATAACAATAATAAAAATAACAACAACAACAAAAAAAACTGTCCTCTCTTATTTGGTGGCACTTTAGCAACTGCATCTGGACTCCTGCATCCCCTTCCAGTCTCCCCAGAATGGGAAAGATACTGCATAATGACTTCTGATCTGCTCTAAATGTTTTTATGCATCAAGAGAAATTAAATACTTCAGCCATTAAGGCTTTTTATTTATTTATTTATTTGTCTTTACTCCCCACAGTTTTTTAAATATTGCTTTCTATCTACTAGTAGAAACATTCTCATTTTAACAAAAACCTGACAGATATAAATTAGCATATGCTGAAAATTGCCTTAGTATTTCAGGTATGCACTATCCCACAAGTTTAAATGAAAATTAGTGAGATGGTAATTTGAAAATCAGAATGAATCACTTGATACCTTCAGAAGTGATAAACAGGTTTAATTGTATCATGAATAGACCTGCCATGCCCCACTACTTTTCCTGCCCTCAAGAGCCCTGTCCAAAATGATTTTATAAATAATACACATTTGAGACATTTAAATCATACCAGAGCAGAGCTTATGGTTATTCTTCTTTGAAGATCCACCTGTTAAAGCAGGCATGGGTATTTTAATTTTTTTTTTTTTTTTAAAAAAAAAAGGTTGCTAATCTGCCAGCAAGCAGTAGAATACCATGTCAAAGTGGGGTGAGAAACTACAAGAAACTAGAGTAGCATTGAGCTGACAAAACTGCAGCAAAAACTGAGAATGGGACTCCTAAGATATCAGAGACAGAGAGAGGGTCCAGGAGAATCAGGGAACCTTGACCATGGGGTTTCTGGCTAGGAGACATTAAAAAGGAAGAATGGAGGGAAAAGGAGGAATTACCTAGAGAAGTCTGGGGTAATTTAGGAGATTCCTTGGAACAAAAGGGGCTGGGTATAGGAGCTGGGGTATGTTGGAGGAGTGAGAGACCGTACATTTCAAGGAACAGGGATGAGAATCCAGGGGCAGAGGATATTTCTGCATCACAAGGACTTGGGGTTCCACAGAGCAGCTCGGCAGCTCTGCACCAGTGCTACTGTGATTTCTCCCCCCCCCCCCCCCCCCCCATGGCATGGTAATCCATACACTGCAACAAGTCAGCCTCATGCATGGCTTTGATTTGAAGGTTTGGGAGGATGCCCAGGACTGTCACCTCCACAAAGGCACTGCCTCTTCCTTAGCTCTTCACTTTAGTTGTGCAAAATGTATGGCCCTAAATAATAACGTTCCATCCAATTAATTCAACACTAAAAATAACCCAGTATCTTTAGTCAGAAAAACAATGACAAAAGGAAAAAACAGTTTGAGAACTGAAAAATGGGATTTTCAAGTAGTAATTTACTTAACAATAAGAAGAAACCTAACTAGAGTAATATTTAAATTGCATAGATACTGCTATGAGTCTTTTACTGTGAAACTGCGGTTTAGATGACAAATTCTTTTGGGGTATCTCAAAGTTAAGGCTGATTAGGAGGAATGAGGGGTTGGAACATCAGTTTCATACAAGTGTAGGGAGAGCACTTAGCTACTCTACAGGTCACTAATGCTGATGATATTTTGCCAGTCAATGGAGAAAAAGTTGATGAAAAGGTAACCACTAAAAAAACAAAAAACATTCCATTGGGTTTGTAAACATTTTGTATGTTATTTTTATTACAAATATGACAGATGAAATATACAATACTGTTGACCTTCTATACCTCAAAAATACTCCAAAAAAGAAAACGGTGAGCTTTTTACAGCCCCTGCAGTATTTTTTCAGACTTGTTTACCACCCCATCTATTCATTGCCACTGAGTACACAAATAACAAGAGTTTAAAGTCTACTTCCTGCACACGCAAAATGCACGCTGCTCTTTGCCTAATCAACTGGGGATTTTATTTACCATCGGGTTACACTAACTTATGCTTAAATGAGGATTATATTCCTTTTACAGTTTTAACTGATTTCTGATTTCTTCTGATTTCTGATTTCTTCACCTTTTTCTTCAGTGCATCTTTTGCCATGCTTGTGCCCAGCAACATTTCTCCAGCATCCTGGTGCTCAGCCCACTGATACTGAATGGCAGCCATTTGCCAAGGGGCACAGGCTTCACCTGATGGAAACAACAGGAGGCAGAAGCCCAGAGGCAGCAGTGGTGGGCTTGCCTTCTGCCTTCAGCCCTCTTGCACTGTAACAGTGACAGCATCCATAAAGGGATACATCTGCATTGGCAATCTCCTTCTGCTTTGTTAAGACAGGTTGTAACACAATTGCAGAAGTATTGAAAACTGAAACCCGACTTTTTATTTAAAAATCCTATTTTATTTATAAATCCATACTACATGTGGATGGTCAGCATGGTAAATAATGAAGAATACAAGCCCTACAACAATACTGAGGCAACATTGTTTTGTTCTGCAATCTGTGCTTGCTACTGCTAGTCAAATAATGAATCACAGAAGCAATGTGCAATTGGATCTGCAAAGATTTTCCATCTGTAGCAGACTTCAGTGGCCACTACACGTCCCTGCAATACTGTAAAATGCAGTTTGCAGAATGCTCACATGGCTTCAGAAAAGTAGTGCTTTCTAAAACTCAATTAAAAGTAAATAAGGAAAAGTGAAAAGAAAGGGAATTAAGAGGTATTAAAGTAGAGATTCTTTTGCTAGCCCCTCTGTTGAAAGATATCCTATAATCATCTGCCTACATCAGAAATGAGTATGAAACATTACTGTTGTGCTGATCTAGAGCAAATTAGGTGGTAGTATGGAAATAAATACAAGCTTTTTTAATGAAATATACAAATTAACGTTATGTGGACAATGTATTTTCTTCCCTTGTCAAAAATCTGGGTGATCTGGTAGACCTGGCAGTTTGTCCCCATTGGACCTGACAAAACCCCCAAATCATATTTGATATTCATAAATAATTTTCTAGATGCTAAGCAAATTCAGGATATTTCAAGAAGAAGAAAAAGAAAAAGCATCCATATGTATCTAAGTAAAACTGTAATCTCATCTGTCTGAAAGAGATTTAAAACACTGTATTATACTTGTTTATACATGTGTGTACGTAATGTGTACACACTGACAGGAACTGTCATTAGATAACATATGCAGTCATAATGGGTAATCAGAGCATGAGGAAAAAAGAAAAAGACTTACTCAAATCTCTGTTCCATTTAATTGCGATAAAGCATTCATTGTTTTTTAGATCTTTATGGAAAACAGAGGTTTGCAGGCACATATATGTTTCATAAGATTTGTTTAAACATTCACCTTCATAATATGAGAGACTGTTTAATCAATTTCCTTCAACACTGTAAACTATTTGAAAAACAATTTGATGATCAAGACAACATAATGTTGGTCCCATTGCAGGGGAGGTGGAACTAGATGATCTTTCAGGTCCTTTCCAACCCAAACCATTCTATGATTCTATGATAATAAAGATAAATTAATACAAGACTGTCATATAAGTAAAATCCATTACTTTAGGATCAGTTATATCCCAAATTAATAAAACAATGAAAAATACTAAGAATCTGGAAGAAATAAAGCATAATATTTTAACTACTCATATAACTATCAAAATGGAAAAAAAAATCCATAAACCCATATAGGTGTTTTTTTTTTTTCTTTTTTTCTTTTTTTCTTTTTTTTCTTTTTTTTTCTTTTGGTAGAACAGAAGTGTGGCCAAGGGAAATTTGACACAACTCTAACAGAGCCCTCAGATATTTGAACTTGTACCACTAACATCACTAATGACACCTAAAAATATTGGTAGCTAGTATCTACATAAACTCATCCATATTGAAGAAGAGAAACTGTATTGTTATGAAGACTACAGCTGGCTGCAAGACAAAATACAGAGTGATGAAAAATTATGAAGTGTTGCATTGAAGAAAGGCTGTCTTCATTAATAAGTGGGAGAGAAGACAACTGTCACGTTAAATATGAGAAGAAGATGCAAAATTAGGAGGAAATGTGTAAAAGCAACTGCAGAAACAGGAATACAAAGGAACTGTGTGATAGGCAAAACAAGCAGAAAACAGTCAATGGACATTCATACTGAAAATGTACAAACTGATAGATTACAGAAACAACCTCAGAGTTATTACAACCAGGAAGAAATCTAGAAAGCACTACTGTGGAAAGAGACTATGCAGATTACAAAATGCAAATTACTTTGTAATACCACATGGAGACATGAGTCAGGGAGGTTGTAGTTACTGTCTAAGCCATCACTCCACCTGCAATCTTGAATATGATCCTTGTAAAACAAAGATATTTGCAAATCATTCAAAGGTTACAGAAAGCAGAACATTTAAGAACAGATTCAGGTTTGCCTATTTAAGCAAGAATAGTGCCTTGAAAACAAAGCATGCAGAAAATACCTTGAAAATAAGGCATATAAAACTAATTACGAATACAGAATTTATGCGTGTGTGTATATATATATATATCTTAGGTCAAAACAGTATGTACAAGAAGCAAATAAGAAAAATGCAATTTGTACTGCAACATGATTAATATG
This sequence comes from Anas acuta, assembly GCF_963932015.1. Lineage (NCBI taxonomy): Eukaryota > Metazoa > Chordata > Aves > Anseriformes > Anatidae > Anas > Anas acuta. Next base: position 84,907,231 of record NC_088980.1, read on the forward strand.
CCGTCAAGTATTAAACTGCCAAAATTAACTCTTCAAGAACAATATGCCCTATCCCTGGAAGTGGTCAAGGCCAGGCTGGACGCAGCATTGGGCAACCTGGTCTGGTGGGAGGTGTCCCTGCCCATGGCAGGGGATTGGAACTTGGTGATCTTTAAGCTCCCTTCCGACCCAAACCATTCCATGATTCCATGATTGTAGGAACATAATGCAAGAGCATAAGATATTGAACAAAAGTTATACTTCTGACAAATGTGTAATTTTACAGTAGATTATTTTAAACTGTAAAATAAATAGAAAAGTGTAGTAATAACATAAATTTGTGTTTTTCCTAACTGGCACAACAGTGTATGCTCCACTGCAAGAAAATGTAATGTGTTTTATGCCTTGCATATTTGAAGGGCAGAGGTTGTTTTTTCCCTGATAGACTGAAAAGGTTTTTCTCCGATTATCACAGATACAGGGCTGTGTGCAATTGTTTTGGTTTCTTGGTTGCTCAGCATGAAACTTCTTTCATTTCATGGTGGTGTTTGTGTTTTTTTTTGTTGTTGTTAGTTTTGTTTTGTTTCAATTTTTGCACACCAATAACGCCTAGCCTGAGCTTTGGCTTACAATACTTACTGTTCACTGTCCTCACCCTGCTTCTTAGAACTCAAGTTCTGTTCATTTTTGATGAACAAAGCTTTTAAAGTCCTGTGGCTGTGATGTAAAATGCTAAGGTTTTCTACAATAAGGAAGCTGGGAGATGTTGTGTCCTCCCAAGTTTGGATCTCGCAAGTGGTTACTGGTTCTCTTTAGAAAGACCACTCCATTTGAAACCTGACAAAATCCTTTTGCCTCCCCTGTTCTCAGCCATATCAACGGGTAAATTGTTCCCATACATTACCTAAAGAGATAGCAAAATCATAAAAGATAAATACTTCTGGGATTGTCCCTCAGCAACAATGTTTTCTGAGAACTGACTATTATCTTGGTCCATTATTTTTCTCCTTCCTGTTTTTCTGGACAGCTTACTGCTGAATTAAGCCAATATAAATATAAAAGCTAGGTCCCAATAACCAAGCAACATACAGTGATTAGTACACAAAAGAAATTTCTTCATCACATAGCAAAACAAAACAAAACAAAAAACTCTAAATGAACATTAATAACTTTTTGAAAGAACACCTGTCTTCTAGTTCTCAATACATTTACAATTTATAATTTATCTATCATTTACCTAATTTAAATTTTAGTTAGATTATACATAATTATTTAAAAATGAAATTAAATTCAACTGGAATAATACAATAGCAGATTTTTATGAATATATTTACTTGTTTATAAGACACTTATAAAATTTTATTCATACATATTTTATAAATTAAGTTATTCATATGGTTACATAAAAGATATAGAAACATATAGAAACATGAGATGTAGACATGTATCTCCTACAACTCATACTGAGTGACCTTACTGTATCAAAAATATTTCTACCTCATCTTCTGCTTTCATAATATTATACAGAGTGTTTAAAGGGTTTAACAATCAGTTGTAAATGCTACTAGAAAACTTAAGATGTCTTCTGTGCTAAAAAACCTTTTTGACATCTATCAGAATTAAGTACTAAAGACACAAAATTAACATAAATTCAGTTTTAAGATCAAGTTGTTTTTTTTTTTTAATTTTAGGTTTATTAACGGGAAATATATTGCTATACTAGGAATATTTGTTACTAATTAATGTATTACATCTATTTCTCATACATATTTTATTTCTATTTCATTCCAGAACCTACCCATCCTTATTCACAGAGTTATAGAGGGATAATGTCTGAAAAGTATGCTTAGCATCTTACTAGTCAACAAATTTGTAACAGCAAGTCAAACCATCTTCAAGTATTTGTTAATTTATTGTAAGCAATGTTTTCTACTACTTGGCCTGCACTATAGATTTGTATTTTTTTCAGATTTGTAGATTTGCAAGTGAAACTGAAACTGACTGAAATGTATCTCACAAACAGCATATTACAAACTGCAAGCACAAAAGGAGAAATTCTGCTACCTGCCTCCTGACCTAATGGAGAAGTAATCCTCTGACAATCCAGATTTGTTTATTTATCACAATAGTTGTACCAAAGCCTTCAAAAGATACATTGAACAGAAACAGGGAACACCATCAAATGAGTAAACTGAGATCTTATGCAGCTTTTAAGAAACATTTTCACACCATCCATTTTATTTTTGCTCTGTAATATCTTGCTACCTTAATTATTACAGCATTAGAAAATTGCAAACAGATTTGAGACAAATGGTGAAAGATGACTAAAGGTCATTATCTCTGATGATGCACCCCTTCACTACCTAATACACAAAAGTACAAGTGTACAGCAGCATATCCATGGCCAGGTACAGGGATAAGAATTGCCATGGCAGGCCGGTAATCAAAGTAAAATTGCTGACCAAAAGACTCATGCAGTGTCATGCCAAAACCTCTCCTCCTGGAAGTCAGGCAAATTGCCACATTTCTAAGTGGAAAACAATTTCAATGAAAGGATAAGGCTTCTATAGCTGCTCTAAATTATACTTCGCTAACAAGAAATTCTGTATAGCTTCTTTAACGGTTCTCCTGTAGCTCCATCATGCAAGTAATTGTTAACTACTGTGTAGTATAAAATTATTAAAATGTTTATTTCCTAATGTCAAATCAATTATTAAGCACATAAGAAGCCTTATGAATGGCTTGAATTATTAATTTCTATTTGTCATTTGGTCTCGACTTCAGCAACATCAGAACAATGTGATGATATTCAAATTTGTATTGCTTGTTTTCAGTACTCTCGGAAACATTAACAGATTTATTGATAAGTATTCTTTCCCATCACAGAGGAAAAAGCTTTCCACATTCAATTTTGCATATTTATCTGAGACATGTTTTTATTGTACTTCTACAGAGCTACGTTAATGCTTTCCATAGCAAAATTGAATCACATGACTTGCACAGTAAACATCACAACGCACATAAGATATGTAATAATCTTGATGAAATCTGCAATCAGTTCAGCCTTTGTACTTAATTTTATGATTTGAGATGGAAAAATCACTAAAGGAAATGGAGTAAAGAAAAATAAACTAGCAGAAATCTGAGCTTTCATAAGGTTCTTCTGATAAAGGTGTAGGAAACATTCAGTCTCTTCTGGTTCATATTACATCAAACCTCTCTCATAAGACTTACAATAATTGCCTGTAGAGATCAGAAATATAGCTAGATTATTATACCCTGATATTATATTTTTTAAGACTACTGCTCCAGAAGAACTCTGGAAGGATAAAAGACATTTAAATAATAATAAAAAAAAATAATTAGCTTTTATAACTCAGAAGATCCATCTCTTTAGTTTTGGTATGCACTTCAGGTACAAAGTAAACCTTCATTTAGACTAGTTCACTAATCCCCAGGATACAAGTAATGTATAGGACTAGGGGACTAAAACGATGCTCCTGGATCACTGGTCTATTTCCCTGCTACTGAATACACAGAATGACTCTTAAAAAAAGGACAGCATTCCACCGTAAAACCAATTAATTAGTTTAATGCTTATTATCCTGTCTGGAAAGCCACTCCACAAACTCAGTGCTCTAGTGGCTAAGGGATTTATTCCAATTTTGAGTTTAAATTTCATTTCTGGCTGCTTGATGTGTGTGTGTGTGTGTGTGTACTTGTGTGTAAACAGACCTTCAGTACCTTCTCCTCCTGGTGTTTACAACCAGAGATTATCTGTAGATGGCAGTCACACCACTCTCAGCGTTCTTCTGTTCTGCTCCTCTATACCCAAGTCAAACTCTTCTCTCACAAAACAGGCTCTCTTCTTTGTCCTGGTGATCTCACTTGCTTCATTTGTTGCAGTTTCAGTTTATCCTTTCAAATGCAGGTGACCAGAAACATACATAGTGATCCAGGAGAGGTTCATCAGTGCCTTATCTGGACATTTTGCCATCGTAACTGATTCTTTTATGGGTTCATACCATAATGAGTAAATGACCAACTAATGCGCCTCCTCTTGATGCTGCTTGTCCCTGCTCATTTTCTCCTGATGATCTCTTGGCCTATAGCTGAAATTTCTGCTGTTAGTTCCCAAATGCAAGCACCTAGCACTTTGTATTATTAAATTTCATCTAGTTGCTATTACTACAGTCCTCAAGGTCATGCTGTTCTTCTCCTGTAACATCCTGATCCTCTGTGGTCTTAGGACTCTTAGCTGTGCCATCAACAACCTTCATTACAGCAGTGACATTCTGTTGCCCCACCACTGGCAAAAAGCACTAATAAAGGCAATCATTCCCCAGAGAGCTCCCCAAGAAATTGAACCAGCAATCTTCCTTGTGTCTGATGCTCTCTGAAGTCACCCCAGCTGCCATCTCCCTTCGCCTATATTTACAGTTACTTTGATAACTCCCATCTCCTCTAGCTTTCCTTCTGGTTTACCATTTGGCACTAAAACAGATTTTATTTTATTTTATTTTTTTTTACAAAATTGCTTAAACTACTTAAAAAAGAAATCAGTTCTCTTTCCTCAAACATGCTGCCATCACATACCAAAGGTTAACAATGGCATATTAGTTATGCTAACAGGGTGTTCAAAGGCTCCACACACAATTTTACTGTATTAATCTACCATATTACTGATTTTAATGACAAGCTGGCAGGTCTTTAGTAGCTCAGCTTTTTCCTCTCTTATATACAGATATAGCCATACCAGACTTGACAAACACATTAAAATGTCTTGCTATTAAGCCTGTGCCTTCATATGTCTAAAAAAAAAAAAAAAAGGAATATTAAGATAAAAATAATCTGTCCTTCTCCTTCCTCAAATATCACTGCAAATACGACTTGTAACTTGTGGATTCTGAGTTTCTTCCTTTTCTATCACACCTATTCCTAAAGCACAATATTTTCACCTTTTCAAACAGACTACCTGGTTTTCCGTAAGTCCTTTTTCAGGTAACTTTTACACCATGCTCCTGCAAGATACAGTTCCTCACTCAGGATACTAATTCCTGATGATCTGAGCTTGAAAAAATGGCAAGCCTCCTCCTACTCCAGATCCTGAGCCCTCTGCAGAGTTCACTATAAGTTATCCATGCTTTCCTGTGCTGCAGGAACATCACTAGCACCCATCCTGTTCTCCTACTCAAACATCTTACTGTTTTGCCACTGCTTAACTGAACATTTTATTAGTAATTACATCAAGGCCAACTTCAGATAATGAAGGTCCCAAGGAAGGTGTGAAAATGAGACCCTAAGTAATTTGGTGCAAAAAATGTTCTTTCTTTTCCATGAACACATCCAGCTTGCCACAGACACAGCTGTCTTGTGCAACTGGGAGCTCAGACCTGCCAAAGGCACACACACCTCTCCGGTGTGTGCACCTTTCGCTTTGCGCACCTCTAAACACAGCTCTACATCTTCCTTCAGAGGCACAGGCCCCACATTGCCTCAAGAGCCCTCACGCAGGCAGTGGCCCCACTGGTATCTTCAGATGCCAAGAGAATATCAAATAAAATGAGAATAATAATCATACAATTATAGAATCATAGAATTGTTAAGGTTGGAAAAGACCTCCAAGATCATCTGGTCTGACCGTCCCCCTACCACCAATGTCACCCACTAAACCATGTCCCCAAGCACCACGCCCAACCTTTCCTTGCACACCCCCAGGGATGGTGACTCCACCACTTCCCTGGGCAACCTATTCCAATGCCTGACTGATCCTTCTGAGAAGAAATGTCTCCTCATTTCCAACCTAAACCTTCCCAAGCACAACTTGAGGCCACTCCCTCTAGTCCTATCCCTAGTTATCTGTGAGAAGAGTCCGACCCTCAGCTCCCCACACCTTCCTTTCAGGTAGCTGTAGAGAGCAATAAGGCCTGCCCTGAGCCTCCTCTTCGCCAGACTAAACACTCCCAGTTCCCTCAGCTGATCCTCATAGGACATGTGCTCCAGGCCCTTCACCAGCTTTGTATCTCTATCTGGACATGCTCCAGGGCCTCAACGTCCTTCTTGTAGTGAGGGGTCCAAAGCTGAACACAGTACCAACACTGAAAATTTGGCCTACACTTTGTACATCATCAGAGCTCTGAGGCCTGAAATCAACCACTCCACAAGAACACCTCCTCCATAACAACACTCCGTAACAACAACTGCTTAGAGGACAGTCTGAGGACACTTGGCCTGTCTAGCTTGGAGAAAAGAAGGCCAATAGGTGACCTCTCTGCTCTCTACAGCTTCCTGAGGAGGTGAAGTGGAGAAGGAGGCATCGGTCTCTTCTCCCTGGTCACCAATGGCAGGAGGAGCAGGAACACCACAAAGCTGCACCAGGGGACAGTCAGACTAGACATGAGGAAAAATGTCTTTACCTTGAGGGCAGACAAACACTGGAAAAGGCTTCCTAGCAAGGTAGTTGATCACAGAATGGCTCAGGTTGGAAGGGACCTTAAAGATCATCTAGTTCCAACCCTCATGCCTATCACTGTTGATGCCCCGTGCTTGTCAATGTACAAGAGGCATTTGGACAATGACCTCAATAACACGCTTTAACTTTTGGTTAGCCCTGAAGTGGTCTGGAAGTTGGACTACATGTTCTTTGAAGGTCTCATCCAACTGAAGTAAACCTATTCTATTCTATTCTATTCTATTCTATTCTATTCTATTCTATTCTATTCTATTCTATTCTATTCTATTCTATTCTATTCTATTCACACATTAAAACAAAACAAAGAAGCCCTCTAGATTCAGCTCAAAAAGTAGCATTTAGAATAAAATAGCCAAACATATATTCTAAACACATCACTCCATAGATAATTTTTTTTTGGAAATCAGAAGTGTCAAATCCTGCTTGAAGTAATTTCTTTGCTGTAACTGAATATAGACATGGAGGAACACATCTGGTGCCTGGGCTGTGCATTTATAACTAAATAGAGTTGAATACCAAAATCCAGCAACGATAGAATTCATTAGACTAGCATAATGCTGTATAATTACCCGCTTTTTTTTTTACCATCCACTGTATGCCTTAAGAGCTCTTCTTACCCCTTGATATCAATGAGCTATGACATATTTACACACACCCTGTATAAAAGGCTGAGGAAGTATTAGACATGTCAAAGGATGACACAGAAAGGCAACTGTTGTACAATAACTATACTGTCAGTGAGACAAGAGGAGAGTAATTTAAATTCATCCTCTGGCATGTAACTTTACAGATAGGTACTGGATTTACATTTTGTTAGAAAGCAGAACCTTTCTTTTAAGTCCTAATACAACAAGATCATCCTTCTCCATCAGCACTGCTTCCTCAGCTTGCCCGCTGTGCAACAGTGGCTTTCCACCAAACACACCATCTACTGATGGTGGCATAGACTTTTCTAAACATCTTCCCGGGGTCTTTCCTCACTAAAACCATCCCCACATACTATCACTCACATCTTAGATTTGGAAAGACCTGCTAGCAGGCAATAACTCTCTCTCAGCTGTTACGTGACCCCCTTTGCTCTGCTTCTTTCCTACCAACCCCAGCTAGGTGCCCTGTGACTCCTGCCAGACCTCCTGCAGACAGCTCAGCCTCCCTCTGTTGGGCTGTAATTCAGTCTTGTGTTTGTAGGTTCTATCAAAACACCAAAGTTTCCTGGGCGACCAGGAAAAACAGGAGGCTTCACTGCCAAGTCTGGTACTCACAGACTGACAGCACTGAGAGAGGGCTGCCACATGATAATGATAGTTTGTCAGATACCAAGAGTATTGGCCACCATTGCCCTAATTTTTCCATGTAAAGCCACCCACTGCCTAGGTGGTACTCTCTCCATCTTTCTCCCACTGCACTTGCTTCTCTTCACCATCCATAAAGAGGAGTGAGAGAGCTTGGGCTAAATGAGGAGTTAAGTTAGTTGGTAAGGTTGATAATGCAAACATCCTGCAAATTGTCTCCGCTCGTGGATGGGTTCATGATTACTCCCATGCAGCTGAGTGCCAGCTACAGCCTTTGGATCAGGCTCAGCAGGCAATTAAGGAGCCAGTACAGGGCTTGCAGACAGGCCCCAGGGATGAAGCAAGAGTCTGCAGCCGCCCGCTACCCCCTTCAAAACGCGGCCAGATCCACACCTGATAATGGCTTTCTCTCCAAAGCTGTAGCTGCAGCTGAACAAGAGACAAGGAAATGCAGACAGATAAAAGCGGTCTGCAGGGACAACAAAAGCAAGCTGAAACCAATTATGATTTGCACTTACTTCATACCAGCCCACAGGACTCTTAACGCAAAACAATGGCGCTGACTGGCCGCTTCATTTTCAGTCCTCCATTGTTCGTGAAAGTTATTTGAGCTATGTGCCTGCAGGCACAGGGGGAACTGCTCTGCATTAAATATATATTGAGTTCATAACTAAAATAGACTCTCCAAAGTTGTATTTTCATTATAAACAAAAGCAGCAAAAGTTCACACCTGAGGTACCTTCAACAACAGAGAAAATTGGCATTTACCACTTAAAAACAGCCCAAAAGAACATTAAAACCATCAAGCCAAAAAACAAAGGATGCAGGGTTGCCTTTTGAGTTAGGGGAGGAGGTTAGTGCACAGATGAGAAAACAACACATTCTTTCTATAAACTATGGTATGCAGGAAATGTATCTTTCAGCAGTTACTAGTGCTATTAAGAAATTCCGTATTTTTAACAAGCGCGGGATTCAGAAGACATGAACGATATGATGAAAAGAGTATTTTTAAACTCTGCTAGGCCAGAACAAAAGTTAAGCTTTAGTTTGAAAAAAATGAAAGTAAAGCACCTGTTTAGTAAATAATCGTACTTGAACTGGTTCTTTTTTATTATTATTTTGATAATTTTCCAATTAGTTATTCTGACAAGGATATGTTTGAAACAGAACTAATTTAAATTTTACTTCGTATTTCTTTTCTTTCATGAAAGCATAAAGGAACAAGAAAAAGACCCTAATAAACCAAGCAAAATGTGTTTTAAATTCACAAAATGTAAAACTAGGAAAGAATCTGTCAGTAACCCCTAAGGAAGGATTTTTCATATTTGCTTTAATATATAATTATAGGGGAGAACATTGATTACTGACCTACATAGTCCTGATTCAGAGCAATCAAAACACCAACATTACAGGAATACACAGCAGTACTGTACTACTGGCTGCTTTTTTTTTTCATCAAAATGGGTATTAGCCTGTTGTGTAAGATGTCAAACTCCCAGAAAGATTTCCATATTTCTGTAGGTAACTCTTAACTGACAGTAGGTAAAAGTATGCCTACAGAAGCAAACACCAAGACAGCACTGCTATTCAAAGGGTGAAAATTTATTCTGGGGCAGCAAACTGTCCCAGTGCAGGGAGCCCTGAGATACTTGACTTCCAGAAGTGGTAAAGGGCCACCCTGCCCCAGCACCTCTCCTGGCAGAGGATGAGCACACAGCACAGCACAGCTAAGGCATGTACAGACAGTGGGGTCTGGAAGTACGGACAGTGCTGTCTGGAAGAGCCCTGCCCGCTCCCAGAGCAGCACTAGGCAAAGACAGGGGCTGCTGCAGGCAGATCAACCAACGCTGCTCGCTCCCAGGTGTCCTCTTTCCAAGCAGCTCTTGCATGCCAACCAAGGAACAGACTGAAACATCCGACTACTTGTGTCCTGGCAACCTGCTCAAAGACGATGCCTCTCCCAAGAGCTCTGCAGCCCTTCCTGCTGCAGATGGCCAGCCAGGTCTCTCTGGTGCTATGGGAATGCCTCTATTTCCCTACGAAAGAAGTAGAGCAGGACAAACCACCTTGACTGCCTAAACACAACACCAAGACTGCAATAGCAGAATCCATTTTAGATCTCTTTCATGCCACGTGCTTTGGAAAATCGTTATTATCTCTCTCAAATAACAAAATGAAACTCTGTAGAATTTGCAATGAAAAAATAACATGGCAAAAAATATATGCATCTAAGCTCAAAAGCTTGAAATATTCTACCATGACATCCCACATCTGGAGATGAAAATAAATAAAACAACAAAGTAAGACCATGTGAAGTACCTAGACTTGATATCACAAAGATACGGGCACACCCATGCTGAAATCTCTATCTAGAGAAAAATATTGCATGTTCTAATTTTCTTTTTATCACATTCAAGTGTGGCCTGCTTTGGTAGTTCCAAATACAAAAAAAACAGATTCACAGATAATTAATCCCTGAAACTTCCAAGAAAAAGAAAATATAGAATCACTCACAGAGGTAAGGGCTCCTGAACTAATATTAACAACATACATCAGCAATTTAAATCATTTGAATCAAGGACTTCATAGGAACTAGTTGCATACTTAAAGTTCAGTATTTGCATAAGTCTCTGCAAGATCCAAATAACAAGTAAGAGAAATTGTTTCAGGTTTATCTTAAAGACATAGAAGGCATCACAGATAGTATACTGCAATTTAATGGTTATACCAAAATGATGCTCAACACAGAATTTTCAGAGGACACATTTATATACTTAAAAGTTTTCTTCCACCCTGTAAAGAGTTTTACAGTGAGTATTTCAGGAGCATTTCCATGTAGAGAGGAAAGGACAAGGATATAGCAGAACACAGAAGAATCTATCAGGAACAGCTTTGGATAATACACACCATTTATTAATATTTCAAAACTGCTGCTATTAAGAGGCAACTATACCTTTGCTTTTTCTTCTTTAATTATTTTTTTTAAACATTAAGGGTAATACATTGTTTCTGTACTCCTGTATTTCTCTAGATAGGAAACTCCCAATCCTTTTTCCTCATGCATTGTAAGAGAACATCTTGAAGACTACTAAATTGAGAGCAGTAACACCTTAAGCTGAAGATAGTCTTGAATAATACTAGCACTTCTGACATGTTAATTGGTCACTAGCATCAAACGTTCATTATACAAGGAAGGTGGTGACTGAAATCAAATGTTCATTATCCCAAGAAGCTTAAATCATAAATGTAAAATCCTCCATACGTTAAGTATACACATCTTTTTATCATTTATAAAACAGATGCCGGAAGTCTTAGCATGCAAACACTTGATCACAAAAACATTTTATTAGACATCCCACAAAAAATTAACGTTGATACTTTTGCATAGAATGGCTCTTGAAAATCTGGCCAGTGGAAGTAAAAGTAATAATAACAACAGTCTTACCTGGTCCCAGGGACAGATGATTCCTCCAAAACACATAAAGAGATATCCCATGGCAACCAGACATACCCAGACCACCAGCGAAAATATACGGAGCAGCTTCTTGAAGACAGGTTCTACGCAGACAAGGATAAATATAGCAAAAAAAATTGCTAGGGCTGTTGGAACAGTTATTAAAAATGCCACGTGGTCTTCAATTTCCTGGAAACAAAGGAAAATAAAAGGAAGTTAAAAACTGATGTACTTAAAGGTCAGACAAGGACAAGATACTCTTAACTGACTGCACACTGAGATCTCAGAAAGACATGATAATGTGAATCAAGTATCAAGTGGTATGAATCAAAATAGGATTTATTTCACTGAAAGAAGCTCTAATTTGAAGTACTAACTTCATAAACAACTATTAACCACCCAACTACTTCTTCTGCTGAATTAAGAAATACAGTCGTTGAAGCAGATTAAGAAAACTAACTCACACAACAGTAATGTGCTAGGCCTGAAGGACTAAGAATTAAAAGGCAAACCCCATCTGCAGAAGCAGCGCAGGTTCTCTGCTCCGGATTTCAAAAGATTTCTGTGGTCACTGTGGTTTGCAGGTGAAATTCAAGCATCACCACTGAAGAATGCAGCTGTCAAAATACTTCGCAAATCGACACTGTGTCCCTAAATCCATAACAGCCTTATTTTTCTGACAGTGATATCTACCAGGCACTATACATCTTGCTTCTGTTTGAAGCATTCATCTGTAAGGCTGTGCTCTAGACTACATATGCGCATTTTTCCTAGCAACTGCTTACTTTGAAATGTGTAAGCAACACACAGAGCAAGGACTGGAACCTAACTGGAAATGAGATTCAGAATAAACAAGAACTGAATTTATTTACAGAACCCACATAGTTACTACACTAATATTTTTAAATCATCTAGCGATAGATGCATTAACAAAGAATACAAATTTATTTTTATATTACTATATTTGTTCAAAGGTATCCCTGGCTGAAGTAGTACAGCACTGCATCAAAGTTTGGTTGTACAATCTTCATTGGTTGAGGCAGCTGGTAGGAATTCTAACAGCAACTTGTAGGGGAAAAAAAAGACTGCAAAAGCAGACCCCAAATGACACTATAGCAACAGCATAAAAACCCTCCACGAATTCACACCACATGCAGAAAGGCTTCGTACCCACTTCTCATGCTGGTGAGATCTTTGGGATTATCTGAAGTACCCGTTTGATGTTTTTTAAGACAAAAACACAAAGAAGTGGCATTTCCTTTCCCCTAGTTTTGTAGTTGCTTTTTTAGTGCCTGATAAATTTTACTTACTGGTGGCTTACTTAAAGTTTTACTTTAAGTCTTTTTGATTTTTTTTCTTTCCTATTTGTGTACAACTTGCTGCGGGTAGAGCAAAACAAACAAAAAAAAACAAAATAGTGTTTCAGCATTTATTTATTTTTTCTTTCATACCTCAATAAAAGACAAGTTACACAACCTGCTGTCTATAGGAAAGCACACGTACTGCAGGAATCTTTCACCTCCCTCTCCTTAAACTCCAGGGTTTGTGCCTGTGAGTGCACATGCGCTGTCCAAATGAGTGTGCCCACACCTTCAGCTAGCAGAGCTTCAGAAGCCACGGACCCAGGCAAGCACATAACTGGACCTCAACCCCCAGACTCTGGACTTTGGCAGGCCAGCAGAGGCGCTGATTGACTTTCTGCCAAGCTCGTTAGCTGCTACGCCATGCGGCTTGCACCATTAGCCATCGGCCATATGGCTCCGAGACCAGGGCAACCAGCGCCCTGGCTGCTGGAAACCCAGGGAAATGCTGCTATCGAAGCCTACGCCTGATCGGGCAGGCTGTGAGTTATCTCTCCTGTACCATGCCTCACGTATCGCCAAAAAGTCGAAGAGAAAGCCCGGCAGCACTTCTTAGAGCTAATGCTTTCTCACCTTTCAAACAACGTGTGTAAGCTACCTTTCCTTTTTCTGTTTTTGACTGCAAGAACTAAGCTGCAGCAGCAGTTTTCCATAACCCACATTTTCCTTCTGCTTTCCATGCTCTGAAACCAGCCTTTGCAGTCATTTCAGAGAGCTGACAGAAGGCAGCTCATCCTTCAGCTGTCTTTATTCCTTCTTCCCTTTTAAATTTACAAAGTCACACATTTAACCAAGCATCGCTGCAATTAATGATCAGGGTATAAGCAAAAGAATCAAGAAACTGTAAGTCATGATGCTAACTCTGAAATGCAAGCACTAAAATCTTCCAGATATTACATGTACATATTAAGCACTCAGTCTCACTGAAAACAAACTTATGAGCTTCATGCTAGGCACAGAGCTAAGTGTCTGCATGAGCACAGGGCTGTGTGAAGTAAGGTGGATGTCATCCTGCACAGTAACAAACAAAATATCCAACCTAACTAGTAATAACAAGAGTTGCTGATTTATGTCGCTAAAGTCTGTGGGTTTTGTTCATCCCCATCTCTGAAGTTTGTTTCGGTAATTGTCATGGCAATGTCACAACCAGTGTCAGCCCAGATTACGTCAAAAGCATTTAACTTAAACCTTCGACTTCTGAACTTCCAGGTGGGATTGCAAAACTCCTGTGACACAGTCAGAGAAATCTGACCCTTCACCTGTTCAGCACTGCATTCCTTGAGTTGTCTGTCAGACAGTCAGGGTTGCAGCCCTAAAGAGGAATCCAATCCACAAGCTCCTGAAGGAAGCCAAGATTCAGAAAAACCAATCATTTTTATGAAGACAATTTGATATTTCATTGATAAAAATCATGCAACAAATATATATGGCATGAATAGCCATATGCACTTAATATTCTTTTCTATTTCAGTAATATGTGTATATACATTGCTTTCTAGGATGCTGTTGCTTTGTAACAGGCAAACAATATTTAGATTTCAGTTTAGAGCATAAGTACACACATACAGTTAAATATTTATATATATATATGCTAACATTAGATCAATCTATCAAAATGTTTGCTCGAAATTAACAGCTAATCAGTCAAAAAAAAAAAAAAGATTTTTTTTGTGTACACTGATCTCAACATTTAGCTGAGCCAGACATCTTGATCACTAAATTAAAACCTTATTTCTAGTTTCTCCCCATCTCATGTTGCCTACTGCAAAATTTTGCATTTTTTTTGGTTTAAAAATATGCTGACAAAAAATTATAGATCATACTGTTTAAGTTCCTCATCACATGTAAATGAAAGAGATCACCCTGACTTCACCTAGCTGAGCTGACTACAAAACCACCAGCTTCTGGTGGCCCAAGGTGCTTACATCTTACCATACACTGTGTATATAAAGTAGAAGATAAACTTAAAGACAGGATAGAGTATACTTTAGGTAAAAAAAAACATGTATGAGAAAACAATTGTTATTACAACCTTAATCCTTTCCAGAAAGCCTTGATATACATTAGGTTTAGGTCAACAGAAGCAGACTGTGCAACGCAGGATTTTATTTTGGAAATATCTTATACTAATATTTTTCTATTACTCCAGAGAAGCTAAATATTCATGAAATTGTAACTTCAAGAGCAGGACATTTAAAGCTTGTAACTTCCAGATCAATATTTGCAATCATCACTGTGTTTAGCATGTTACAAGATGAAGTCAGGTGCAAAGACAAATCCTGAAGGTTAAATGTTTCATTTGCCTAACCATTTCCCAAGGACAGGAAAAAGAAAAAAAAGAAAAAAAAAAAAACACTTTCCTTTTTTTTTTTCTTTTTATTTCTAGTCTCAGAAATTAAAATACACCAGAGGTAATGGAATTAAAGTATCAGCATGACACTTATGAACATAATGGCTAAGCCTACAATACATGGATCTTGCCTGACAGCTCTATCTTCCTCGGTGTTTGCTATCTTGCTGTCTTTTAATTACTGAAGAAATTAAAAAGTCTACCCTCAGAAATTTTTCCAACCCCCATAAATTCATGAGAAGCACATAAAAATCTTGTTATCCCCACTAAAATCTGAAGAATCCCTTTCATTCATCTTTCCAAAAAACGCCACCTTCTCTCATCCTCCATCCTTTTCCTTCTGTTTCCAGATAATGGTATGCCTTCTGTTCAATTTCAAACAGTAGAGCTGCTGTAGAGCAATTCACTGTTTTACATAAGCCACACGACTTGATAAAGTACTCTGTAAAAATGAACAAACAAGCATTTAAAACACCAGTTTCAGCATAAAATCTTCTCCCATGGTCTCTTTCATTCTTTTGATACTTTCTCCTTTATTCTTTTCATCTAATGAAATTTGACAGCAGTCTACATACAGCAGGCACCTGCTGGGATCTGAAATACCACATACTTGGTTGGAATTAACTCAAACCATTTACTGTATTAAATCATTACTAAAATCACTTTTTTGCTGAGATCAGTGAAACATTTTCAAAACGCAAAAAAAAAAAAAAAAAGAGCAATGTTCTTCAAACACTAAAACTATCTAAGATTTCATACATATTGTCAAAAGTGCTGATTTAAAAAAAAAAAAAAAAAAAAAAGTAGGCCTCAAAGATTATCTCACTGACCTCTTTACCAAAATAGAACATCTTCCTTTAAGCAGAGTGACTGATAGAATCTGTTTAGTTACCTCTGTAGCAAAAATTGGTCATTTTTCCTGTAAAGCCTTTTCCAGGACTTGAGAGAAGGAGAGCTACCACAGTTTTCAGAGGACATGTCATCACCCTTCTCTTCACAGAAGTAGACAGCATATTAGGTCTCAAGAAATAGTTCCCTACAAAGCCAAAAAGCTGCAGAAGTCTCCTGGCTGCTTGTGACTCTTATCCCATGTTTTTATATGTTAGTGAACTTGCTTATGGCTGACTGCACTGGATGGCGTCTGCTAGAGAGCTGGAAAAATCTCCTTTTTTTCTAGGTGTTGCTCCTGGCCAAAGAGCTGTACTACCTCATTTATAACTTCATCATTTAGGGCAACTGAAAAGGTTTGGCTGGCCACCTCAGACTTTTTTTTTCCATCAATTTCATCACCATCTTCACTTCAGAAATGGCAGTGTCTTCAAGGCCAGATGCTGTTTCCACAACCACACGGTATTTTCTGGATCCACAGCTCATTAAAACTCCTCTGCCTTTCATGCCTACTGTTTTATCTTTCATAACACAGAGCTTTGCTTGTGCTTCTTGCTTAGCTGCCTGGTTAGAAGCTTTCTCATGTGCTTTTTTTTTATTATTATTATTTTATTAATCTCTTACTGAGCTCTGTGCAGCATGTTCATGAACACTAGCAGCAAATTAATTGAACTGCACTTTTTAATCAAACCGTCCTGAAGCTCATGTTGGCAAAGCTCTTGATTTTCACTACAGCCCTATGTAACTGCATGCCTGAGACTTTTCCCTCTGATTCAGCATTCCCTGTTCAGCTTGCTAGATCAATGGTAACAGCATCAAACCGAACATCCAGTTGTTGCATGGAGTCTGTTGTCTTGAGAAACTCACTTCTCTATTAATGAGTCTGATGTGCAGCCTGCACTTGCTTTTAGCACACGGGGATATTTGACTGCTCGCTTGTCAGCAATCGGGCCAGCAATCCACAGATGGATCATGTCATGCTGACTGGCCTCACGCGTGCCAAGCTGCTGCATGATTGCATATAGAGCCAGCAACAAGTAGTTCTGGATTTGTGTCCAGTTTCTGGATCCATTTCTGTTTGTTAATACACTGGGATGTTACTGGTGCAGCAAGACTTCATTCAGATAATCCAGGTGACACTTTGATCACCTTGAACATTTCTTCCAACTTCAAAATCATGAACAGTGGGTACTACAGAATCCCCCCGTAAGAGAAGCTTGGCATTTTGCACCACTAATGCTGCTGAAATCAACAGGAACGACTCTTTGACTTTACACTGCCTGTCCTAGTTAGCAGAGAGGCACTAATGGTGATAACACAGTGACCAACCACATAGGTATCGTGAACATCCTCGTGGCCACCTACGTGCTTGACTGCAGCACCAACAACTTTTTGCCAGTGGATTCCTCATGAGTTCAACCACATACAGTTGTTGATCATCTCCTCTCTTACTCAGTACAAAGCAATTGCATCCAAATTTTGCCAGGTTTGCCCGATAGTTACAAAGGAAGCTCGCCTGCTTCAATGTTGTAGCAATGATCGTCAGGGAAATCGCGGAAATACAGACTTCACTGCTTAACGCAAACATCAGACCTCACAGAGGGTTTGGGTGTGATCCTTGGAGGTGCTGAGGAACAGTCACAGTCCATGTGCTGTGCAAATAACAGTAACATAAGCAAGGCTTGGAGAAAAGTCCTGAAGGCAAAATACTGGTTGCTAGCGGAGAAGCAGAGAACTATGGTGGCACTCATTAATGTTCCCAGAACAAGATAGGCTCACAAGCATGGGTACAATAAGCAGCTGAAATTGTATTAAAGAGGCAATTTGATAAAACCAGGGAAACTTTAGGCATAGGGAAGGAGCCTCTAGAAGGTAGCTGAACTTAATCTAAACCAGAAAAAAAGTGATTTTGCTGGCACTTCAAAGGTCATAGGAAAACATTCAAACTGAAGAGGTTACAGGAACATAGTACATGGTTTAAGAGAAGCAGTAATGTCACAAAGACCCGTAATTCTCAAATACAGGAAAGGACAAAAGTTGATTAAACTTACGCTGGAGGGAAATGGCAAAAGAGCTGTAACATGCAGACTCACTTTTTAAAAAGTTTGCAGAGAAATCAAACAGCCACATGAAGGTCCACGCATTTCTTTACAAACACTAAAACCATGAGAAAGAAGATGGAAGAAATAAAATGTCTGTTGTTAAAATGACATTATTTACACAATAGACTTACTGAAAACTTGGTAGAAAAAAGACCATCAGCAGAATATTGCTGTTCCAGGTAGACACTATACAGAAAAGACAGAAAGCCATAATTCAGCAGGGACTGAAGGAGCTAAAACACAATAATCTAGGAGAATCAACCAACAGCATAAAGTCCCTACAAACCAAAATACTAGGCTGAACAGCAAAGGCTTATCAAAATAAATGACCTAGGGGACTGATAACCAAATCAGGATGGAAACTATATGAGGTCCTATGAAATGCAGAGATAAAAAAAGGCTGCCAAGGAAAAAAACGCAACAGGCAAAGGGAGACGTCAGTGACTCCCAGCTAGACTGGCTAAGGATCACATCAGCAGACAGAAGCTGAGACTATTGTCTAGGTCTCCCATGGAAGAGCTGGAAAAAGCAATCAAACAAGCAAACAACAAAAAAAAAAAACTCACCAAGAACACCACCCACATAAAGAAAGAGAAAACACTCAGTCTGATCTCAAGAGGCGGAAAGAACCAGGGTCATAAAATATTACTGTTGAGGGGCTGCTTTGTAACAATGAAGAGGCTTGTTAAGGAAACAAACAAAAAAAAACAGAGCCCAGACACTGAAACTAAAAGCAGGAGCTAGAACTTTATATTAAAATCTTCATAGATGGCTATAAAAAATCAGAGGAACAGACCAAAACCTAATCACTTCCCCCAAATAACTTACAAAGACCAAAACAAAACCAGAATGCCTCAACAGCCAAGCAGAGAAGCTTCTAAAAAACTAAACTAAACTAAAAAAAGAGGGATCATAAAATTTAGCAGGATTAATATAAAGATTTAACATTGTACTACAAGAAAAGAGTTTGAGAAGTTATTTTTAAGAGTAGAAAATAAGTAGTAAATTATTTTTGAAACTTGATTAGGAGTTGGAAGCCTGCTGAAAAGACTATTATAAGCAAACAGGTGATCCAGGTATTAAAAAGAACAGAGAGATCAGGCTGTAGCAGATTCTGTTTTATTTGTATCTGTGTTCAGCATGGGGTAGCTCTCATTCCAGACTATTCTGTACAAGGGGAACACATCAGAGGATCCATCTCAAATTAAAGTATCAGTGTGAAGTCCTAACAGAAAAAAGCAAGAACATGGAATGTAAAAAAATAAAAATAAAAACAGCACAACCAGGCATAGTTCAAAAGAAAGGGTCAACTAGACTTATGGAAGAAAGAGCTGAAACTGTAAAAACATGTTTCCTCCACCCAAAAGTGCCAAGTATACTTCTGTACACAGTATAACAGGCTCTTGGTTGACTATTAACACTTAGAAATAGAGATATTTGGCATTTGTAATAGGCAGGCCTGAGGAAACATCACGGTGGTGCTCACCAGCAGTTAAAAAGCAACCCAAACTCCAGAACATTAGTAGAAGAATAAACAAGAGAGAACATCATAATGCCACCTCGGTGCACTATGAATGTCATCAACAATTTTGGTCCTCCCACCACCACCACTTCAAAACGAGTACAAAAGAACTAGAAAAGAGAGGTTTGCAAGGGTCAAAGCTGCAGCACAGCAGCTAGATCAATATCTAATTAATGTTTTGTTTTTAAGTTATCTTTTCTCTGCAAGGAACAAACGCAGCTGTCCATTGAAACACCTCTTTTGATTTTTAAGGGTAGTGACCATCCCAGAACAACAGCGAATGACTGCCACTTGAGCACCTTGCATTCAAATGTATAATCAAGAGCAAATGTGATACATCCACAGTATCATCTGGCTTGGGGTACAGGACAGACACTGATCACTACCAGAAACATAATTATCAGAATCAGGGGCTGTGTGCCCATATATTTCATATATATAAATATGCCCTGTGTAAGTACTATGCACCCAACCTGCATGGTGGTGGCTTTTTTTAAAATTGATTTTCCCATTTTACCACATTGGCACTTCTCTCTCTTGATTCACATTCCATTGAGCTGTAACCTCTCACCTTGTTAACCACACCATATACAATCTGGCAGTATTTACAATCATTTATTTAATGAGCTGGGGTTCAGAGGGCCCACAGGTTGTCAGGGAGCATGAATGGGACCGTCATGCCTTTCAGCCATCTAGCCCCATCTCAATCTTCTCTCAGGCTGGCAATTACCAAAAGTTGCTTTCCACCTTAAGACATTTAACAGCCTATGAAAAACAAGATGGTCCATTCCAATTACTAGTGGCTACAGCCTGTGCACTCGTAAAATTATCCTACCCTACGACTCTGGCAGTCACAGAAGATAAACCGTGAAACCATGTCCCAGAGAGCAATGACAGCTAATTATGCTTTACTCCCTCAAGTGTACCCCTCAGAAGAAGGTTGAGACAATAAGCAGCAAAGTGGGTGGAAGTTTGTATTTTGATTAAACCAATTATTCTAGGCTACAAGGCTAATTAGTGCCCACTCACATCATTTTGATTATTTTTAAAGTAAGTGTAGTGATCAACATATCCTCCTTGCTTGCTTTATTTCATATGTATTGATTCTGAATTCCTAAAACTTCAAAACAGCTGAACTTTTTGGGTAGTACACTACTTCACAGGACTCAGGGACATGTTTTTCAGTTTAACTGCACTATAGCATGTATTGAGGACTTGTTAGTGTTAGGTCAGAGGTTGGACTCAATGATCTTGAGGTCTCTTCCAACCTAAACAATTCTGTGATTCTGTATTAAAAGTGAAATTATGCCCTTATTCATAACCATGTAGACACATGGAAGTCATAAATACTGACGTACTGGTTCAGTCCTTTGAGCCATTCAGTGATGCCAGTTATGTATTTTGACTGTCATTGTTAAACTGAACCTAGATGGTAGCCTTCCAAAACCACTTCACTTCCAACACGGTAACTTGAGAATCTGGCCATAATCAAGAACTACAGTCAAGATGGGACTTGCTTAAAATAAGATCACAAAATTTGAACCAGGGAGCGTGTGAGCTTCAGCACAGGAGAAAACAGTGTGCATTTTAAAGGTCTGTTTAATAAAGATGAGGGCAAGCTTAGGCTTATTTCTCTGCTGGGTCTTTTAAAAATACGTTTTGCAAGAATATTCCACAGATCTTACATATCAGCATAATAAGGTAACATGAAAAATAGTTTTAATATTGAAAAGTCACAACTGTCATTGTGTAATTACTTTTCAGGTTTTTCCAAAGGTTTGGCAATTACTTACTAAACACAGCTATTTTTATGACAGAAAAAGTTCTTAAAGTTTACGCCCCTAAGGACACGCTCCACTCTCTCACATGCCTGTCAGTTCACCAACTTCACTGCAAAGAGACTTCTTACTTCATTTCAAACTTCAGGATCAGGCTCAAATTCCTTAATGGGTATTGCTTCTAGGATGATAAAGCTTCAAATAAAGAAGACCAAAATGTTAACTGACATTTGAAATGTAGCTCAGCCAAATCATTCCTCTGTAAAAGAGCAAAAATTCAGATACAAACATAGGAAACGGGGCCCCAGCCATACTGGAAAATCCGACATTTCTACTTGGTATTAGTTTAGGGTTTATTTATCCAGTATTGTTACCCCATCTCATTAAAGGACAGGTTAAAAAATACTAAAAATCAGAGACCAAAAACATTGTGGTAAATTGTTTTAGTCTAAAGCGGACATTGTATCATTTAAAGAAGTGTCTAAAACACCACTACCTACCATTTAGGTTTGGAAATTGCTTGGGCTCATTGGGACAGAAAACCAGCTCAAGTGAGATATGATGGCTACCTTCTGGTAAAAGGTAGGTGGGGTGCCAGCAACATTTAGAGGACCAGCTGCTGGTCTGGACAACCTACCACCTGCCGGGTCCTGGCCAGAGTAGGCTGTACCACTAGAAACGACCACCACCACAGGCTGCTTCAAACCAGGAATCCATCTGTCTGCTGCGGTACACAAGGTAAGAGCAGAAGCACTACCAAGCGTGTGCTGAGCCAAATTCGAGGAAAATCTGTTTTCCTAACATTGGTCCCAGGAGAAATAAGGTGTCAGTTTTCAGCCTCAGTTCAGTCCTGCTGAGAAAGGAGCTAGGTAGGAGAATCCATTCTTCCTGGGATTTGCCTGCAGGGCTGATCCAACTACTACCAAACCAGAGACGTGGATGGGCAAAGCTTACCAAGAATGGGAGGACAGTACTTACCCAGTCACTGTGCATGCCATAGCATCTGAGGTCTTTAAGAGGTCCCACAGCACACAATTCAGGCGCCTGAGGAGGCAGGCGGAAAAATCAAGCTCCAGCTAGTTTTGCAAACCCATGTGAGTAAAAGGGGCTCTCTGAATAGCCATCAGCTACACCAGATCTCACGGCACTATCCAGTGATCAAACACCATGTTGGCTGCATCTGAAGCCATATGGGAAATGTGCCTGTGCCAAAATACGCATTGCCCTGCTGCCTTCTGGAGCACACTGAGCATGCAACCAGAAACCGTTGCTCCTGCATGCTGGAGCACATCTTCCAGGTTAGATAAACTTTGAAAGTAAACCCATGGATGGTGGAAGGAGCAGACATTCAGACAGAAGACTTGAGAGCAAGGCTAAAAGGCTAGTGGTGATGACTGCTGTTTACACTGATTCTCCCAAATGCAAGCCTGGAACATGCTCTCAACCAGGAACAGCAAGGGACTTTTATATCACGTACATACCACTAAGAACAAGAGAGTTTTGTTTAAAGATAGGAGATGAAAATGTTTTGATACAGGTTGGAGAAAGACAACTGGGAAAATAAGTGTAGAGACTGCCTTAAACTCTGCACAGATGGTTCAATAGTCCCTTGAATCTTCAGCAAAGTCTGAACAAGGTTTAGTGTCTGGACATTGCTTATTTAAGATATAAAGATCTGGAGCAGAAAATGTGTACAGCTGTTCTTTTCAGCAGGATCAGGAAGGAATACTCGAAGAAAAATACAGTGGGAAAAAGGGAGCAGAAGTCTGCTAATTCACTTATTTCAGGGTCCAGAACCCTAAAAGCAGAAGTTTAATCCCTTGGCTGATTATCATATTAGCATATCAATAAGGCTTGAGCTGACTCAGTTCTTTCTAAAACATGCCGATGCCACTGTGGCAGCACTTGGCTTGTTTGGGATCACAGCTTGGCTATTGCTGGGAATTTAGGCACAGGATGAAAGGCTGAAGGTATTCAGCTGCAGTTTGTTCCCACGATGCTGGCATGCCCAGCCACTCAAGAGATTTGCAGACCACTTCTATCTGCATTAAAAGTCTTTGCTGCCACCAGCTTGGAGTGATGTCCTGTGCAATATGGAAGATTCCAGTCATTGCTATCATTATAATAATTTATATTTTATTTTAATCTAGCAGACCTCTTGAAGGCTCAACTGAAGAAAACTATTCACTATTTTGATGAGAGTTTTAAGACACACAAAAATGAGTCAGATATCTTCATCTGTGACAAGGAACTTGCAGTCGATTTCTATAATTTTAAGCAAGATAACCAGAGAGGTAGTCAGTGGTTCATGGCAAATCCGCTATGAAATTGCCATATATGATTTGTGAATCCACATACCTGGCTTGATGCTGATAAAGAGAGCAGACAATCGCAGCCCAGTCCGTCACCCGTCTTATTCCCAGTGCACCTCAGCAAACAGCTGTAGCTGGTAGATCATTTGTCACTTGTGTCAGCTGCAGTAGTGATTAGGAGTTGTGGATCCATGGCTTGAGTCACAATTTGTGACACTAAGCCAGCCTTCTACTGCCAGAGTATCCACAACGCCTGCATCTACTAAGATTACAGTTCAAGGCTCAGTATTGTGCCAATGCAGCCATACCCATAGTTTTACCCAGTTCTTATTCAGCATTCAGGCTGTTCAATACGAAGGATGGAACAGGTATGTGAAGAGAGGTTGCCACAGGCACCTCATTATCTTGATGGCTCTCTGTTAGCAGGCTGGTTAGGGACTGGCAAATGAGACAAGCTCTTAGCAGCATTAAAAGCAACCACAGACGTACTGGAAGTGTCATTAGCAAATGAAACACGAAAAAGCCGAGACTGATGTAGCAGGGAGGAATGAAACCAGACGCAAAGCTAGGCAAATCCTGACTCAGACAGGAAGAAACAGTGATCTTTATGGGTCTGATTCAAGAGGTAGTACTGGCTACAAAAGTCATGCTCAGACAACTAAAGGTACTACTGGAAAAAACAACTGGCAGGAATGGCAATATCCTATGACTGTACCAAACAGCTGACAGCTATAGCTGCGAAAACATATTGTGATATTACGGTGCCTAGAGACAAGAAAAAAAAAAAAAAAAAAAGAAGCATAGGATTCCCTCACGGAATGGTTTAATATACAACAGACTTTAAAGCAGAACTGCATGCTCAATTATAGCCAGAATTATGTAAAGAAAAGGAGTTATAAATAAAGTAGTTTTTGCTTTGAATTCTTCCTCATCTTGGCAATAATCTGGCAGAATGAGCTTAATAAAAAGTAGCACACCTCGTGGGCACAACAACCACAGCATCAAGCATGCAGACAGCCCCTTCACAGCTTGTTCTTCAACCAGTGAGGATTTTCCTAATTCATTCACTACCTTTGCTCTGCCTTAGTTTTCTTTCTGGAAGAATGAATATGCTGGAGTTTGAAAACAGTATAGCAGATGCTTTGGCTTACTTTCAGTCTGCAAGGATTCCAAGGAACACTTTCAAAGGCTTGGGTATTCTTGGATTTTGGGAAGACAGTTGTTGCTCTTGAACCGAAAGTGCTTTAAATTATGCAAGACTGATCTCAAGAGATTTCCTGAAATTAAGAGTACAAGTGAACTTATAGTACAGCTGTATTATTTTATACAATTTGGTTACAACGGAGCGTCTCATGAATAGGGATGTAACATCACCACAGCATCACTCTGGTGACCTTTTGGTGCGGCTGGGTGAATTTTGCAGATTGACAGTACTGATGTGAACATTACCAGAAGCACGCAGCAAATGCCCATCTGCAGACACCTCATCACCTGAGACGCTGCAATGAGGATGATGGAACATGTCTTCCCCATCTGAAATTTTAAGCTGCATTTTCCACGTGGACCTCAAGACTTTTTCCTCTCCCTTTCAGCATGAGATTCTGGTGGTGGAAATCTTGAAGAGTTCTAGTTTTGGCAGATGTTCAGTTTTTACCAGAAGTAGGAAGGATTTCTTTCAGACAGAGTAAGACCCATTAAAGGGAGGGAAGATTTGTTGTCATTCTGACCACAGGCCCAAAGAAATGGCACTTGCACAAGATGCTCGCAGGACTCTTCTTGATGCACTTCTTTTTGTGCAGAGACAATTCCCTGGTTGGCTGATAAAAATGTTAATGTGCTGCTTCAGAATGAGGCAGCTACTTCTGTCTACACTGCAGCATCAGCCGAAGGTAAATTTGGTTATGGTCTGGTCTGATGCCAGAAGACGAGTTCCGAGCAGACCACACATCCTCCTTGTTGCAAGAATACCTCCGTAGATTATTGTACTCTCCCATTAAGAATGATTGCCTACTTCCATCTTTATTGCAGAAGGTATTTGGGCAAGTCAGTGACATAGATGCGCAGACAACCTTCAGTTTCTTGGGTTTATGATTCAGTAAAAAGGTTGAGGAATCACAACTGAGCCTACCAGCACGATCACAAACTTTTTGGGAACTTCAAAGCAGTGGATTTGAAGATAGGTAATGACTCTGCTTCAGAGACTGTCATCAGGCTGCAAACACACACACAAAACTACTTCATGGTGTTTTCGATGAGGGAACGCAACAGAACGCCACACTGTATAAGAGCTCTTCACTCAACACGTGTGCCACTTGGCCACTGATGTCATTCAGAAGCACGCAGCTCTGCTTCAACAAACACCAACACATCGACAACCACATCTTACATGGTCACATGCAGCAGCACGGATTCTGGAGGCAGAGGAGGGCCACAAACTACTGTTAAATATAACCCTGCAAAGCAGGCTTGCAGTCTTTGGGCAAAGGTCACTGGCCAGCCTAAAAGAAAGCATCTGTATCTATCTATCTATCTGTCTGTCTGTCTATCTATCTATCTATATCTCGCAGCAGATTGGTGGACCTTGAATTTGGGGAAAAGGGAAAGATCTTGACAGATACGTGTCTTGTTCCACTTACACCACAAGGTCCTCACCTGTGCTAAGAAATTCTGGTACTGCAAACTGTTTTTACTGAACCATGCATCTATGGACAGGGCTCTCTTTATGTCTAGAAAATGCATGGATGGGGTTATTGGAAAGTTACAGCCTTCCAATAAACTGTACCATTTGGGCATCATCCCTGTTTTTAAGTCAGAGTTTTTTGTTTAACTGCATCAGAAACAAAACATCACAACGGCAGATATTTCAGATATACTCACAGTTTGCATTAGGAAATTTTAAAAAGTCAGTTTAATCTTTTTTCCTATAAATTGCAGTTATCATGTCCAGGCTAGAGAAAAACCTGTTCTAGACACCACGAAAAATGGTCAGAAGTTTTTAGTACTAAAAACAGGAGAGGGAAGAAGATAATGAGTTTATCTTACACATTATATTATTAAAAGAACAAGACAATAACCAGACAGAAAATCAACCTGACATCTGGCATTTCTAAGCACTGGAAGGCTTTCACAGATTTGGGAAAATAATTTACTCTCTATCGATTAAAGCAGCTAAACATGGAAGCTTGATCTCATTTTGCCAGTTTTCCATTCACGCCAGGTACAGAGAATACAGAGGATACTTTGACACAGGAAATTCAAAGGCTGATACTATCATTATATTATTTAAAGCTCCAAGCTTTGAATGGTCATCTTTCAAGGATACTCTGGGAGACTTGTATCGAGTGTTTGAGGAGATAAAGTGCTTAATCCCAGAGGTCGAAATCACAATATTTTCCTGAAACAAACAGAAACAAAATCTCCCAAGAAACCTATCTCAGTAACGACAGCAGTACACTGGCTGAAAGGAGAGTAATCAGATTTCCAGACACACTTTGTAAGTAATCTTGTTTACTCTAATTTTGCAACAGCTTTTACAAATTTTTCATCTGAAATCGGGAAGGCTACAGCTGGTATTCTGACAGGTTGAAATGGCTGAGGATGTGGGATACACCCCTGCGTGGCTGGCACTGTGTTTGGGAGCAGGTAAGCAGACACTGCCCCCAAAACATCAGCTCAGACATCACAGCCATCTATTTTAACAACCGAGTAAAAAATGTAAATGGAAGGAAAATCTCTCACTTCCATTGCTTTCAGCTTTTTTTAAGAAAGTCTAGAACATAAAAATGGTTCATACTCGATGTACATCCATTTCTTCCTAGCAGTGTCCGATCCCACATCTCACGTTCTAAGCTGTGCTTTGAAATAAAAGTGAGAAATATGAATCAAGTGTTACGGTGAGTCATTTTGGAATTTTGTTTCCAAAACAGGCTTAAATAATTCTCAGTAAAATCTCAACTGCTTTGTATGAAATCTAAAGGAAACAACTGCTAAGAAAGATTTCCTTTAACTTCAAATGCGCAGTGCAGACCTACACACAACTATTCCACCTCGCTTCTATTGTGCCTCCCTCACAAAAGTAAATATTCTGTCAAAACAATCACATATATACTAGATGTGCAAAATAAAGACAAGGATATTAATATCAGCTCTTGCAGCTCAGACGCTCGTAGCTGCTTGCCACTTTTACATTATCAGTCACACAAATTTGACTGAGGTTCCACAGCCGTATAAAAAGAGGGTTCGTTAGTCAGATGTGGGAGAAATAGATCTAAACCTTTAGGAATATTTTAATCCCAGATGCAACCAGAGCTGGGCTATAATAAAATGCTTTTAGGTGAGCATCTGGGCTGGGCTCCAAGGGATTTTGCCCAACATCCTGTGGCTGAAAGTCTGTATAGGCAAGCTTTCTCTGCGCCTGAAGTTACTTTCATCCGTTGACTGGAAACTTTAAGGATGAACCCCACCTCTCTCTCCACTCACCCGTCCAGTTGTTAGCCACAGGAAGATAAAGGCTCAGGAAAAAGGTTCTAAAAGCATTTTTTTTTTCCTTTTCCGGTATGTCTGGAATTCCAAATGCAGACTGAACTATAAAATTCACTCTTTCTGAAGTGTTGCTCATGGCAAGACTCCGCCAGCTCATTGTTTTCTTTCCATAACTTTCAGTAGCCCTTTGACTGGGACCCTGCGTTGTGCCAGTGTTGTTACCACGAATGATTTACCTCGAGAAAAGGAATTACGAAAACAAGTAAGCTCAGTTTGTACCAGCAAGATGCAGATCGTACCATGACTGAAAGGTATGAAATTGAGTGCAATGAACTGTCAAGCCCAAGTTCTGCTGCCTTGACTGCAGTCTGGTGTCATGCACATCTCCACCCCTAGCCATGCCTCAGCCTAGATAGGTACTTCCATTTCCACCACTGGCCCCTTCAGCCCCGATGGATAAGCACCCAAGTCAACACACCAGAATCAGAGAAGCTGTTGAATTTGCATTTTGGTGCACAGTGCTCCAAAGCAGGAACATCTGGGCATCAAGCAACTGAATTACGAGCCACCACCGTTATTACTGGCTTCACATTAGCTCTTTTACGCCTGTCCTGCATTTAGAAGGACTAGCACGTTTAACAAAACGCATTAAAAATATTAATATAGATATCAAAAGGAAATAAGGCACCAGTTAACTCTAAGCTTCGCTAGTCCTGCAGCCATCTGCACCAGTTTTTAAGATAAAAGTTTGGTCGTAACACACAAGAAGGCAGGTTTTTCTGCCTCCTGAAGCCAACAGCGCTATGTGCAGTGCCTCTGGAAGAGAGGTGACACACGAGGTGACACCAACCCACCCCTCCTCGCCCTGACAGACCTCAGCTACATTCCGTAAACACACAGCTTTCCAGAAGACGGAAATATTGGGGAGGGGGGGGAAAAGATGAAGAAAAGAAAGCCTGAAGCCCTTCAAACCCCCTTCTCCACTTCAGCAGCCCCCGGCAGCGCCAGCAGCCCGCCTCTACCCACTACCAGCAGGACACCTCTGCGAGGAGCAAGAATTTTACTGCCCTCTGCAGCTTCTCCCTCGCCTTCAACGCAAGGGCAAAAGCAGACCGGGCTTTCTGGGCGAGCCAGCCTGATGCCGGCTGTCATCCGCCGCCCTGCCGTGCCCTGCTTCAGCTCCCCCGAGCCTGCAAGACCGAGGCTCTCCGGAGGAAAATGGGTCAGGAGCCCCGACACGGGGCGGCCGGGCAGAGAGCACCGAGGGGCCGGGACGCGGGCTGGGTTTGGGGGGCAGCGGCCAACCAAGCCCCGCCACCCAGGACACCCATCCCGGCGCGGAGCGGTCACGGCAGAAGCAGAGGCAGCGAATTTAGGGAATTCAACTCGGTGCGTCCCTCCGGCAGCCGCGGGCGGCAAAGTTTGCCCGTGGGGGAGCCCCGCGGCCGCCGCCTCCCCCGGCAACTCCGCCGCGGTGCCCCCGGCCGCGCTGCCCCCTCCCGCCCCGTCCCGTCCCGTCCCGGGGCGCCCCTTACCAGCCCGGTGGCGAAGAAGACGGCGAGCAGGGCCAGGCAGGCGCCCATGACGATGAGGAGCAGGAAGACGAGGAGCGGGTGCTGCTGGCTCATGCAGTAGTACGACTCGTACAGCCAGTCCCGGCAGCGGGACTGCTCGCCGCTCGCCCCGCAGCCGCCGCCGCCGCCCGCCTGCTCTGCCCGCTCCAGCAGGTAGCGGCGTCTCCTCCTCCTCATCATCGCCTCTCGCCACATCGGGGGCGCCGGGCAGAGCCGCCGCGGCTCCCTCCCTCCCTCCCTCTCTCCGTCCTCCTTCCCTCTCTCCCTCCCTCCCTCAGCGCCGCCGCTGCCGCAGGCAGCCGGGGAGTGGAGCGGGGCGCGCTCCCGCGCGGGCGGCCGAGAGGAGGAGCCGCGGCGGTGGCGGCGGTGGCCGCATGGTGCGGCCGCGGCCGCCGCCGTGCCAGCCCCGGGGCTCGCTGCGCCTCAGGGCAGCGCCGCCCCGCCGCACGCACACGCCTCTCGCCCCGCTCCTCGGCGCTGGGGGCGGGAGGAGCGCTCCGAGGAGGAGCAGCGGGCGGCACGGAGGGCTCCCCCCCCCCCAACCCATGGCACGGCCCCCGCCGCTGCTGCCGGGCCCCCCTCGCCCGCAGCACCCGTGGGGCTGAGGCGGTGGCGGCCGCCGAGGTGCGGGGAGCTCCCCGGCCGCCCCCCCGAGGGGACGCCTCGGAGATGCCCCCCACACGGCTGCTCTCGCTGTGGCACTCGCACTGCGCCCCTTTCCCGACGGCTGAGGCGCCGCTCTTAGAGCCGTGCCTCGATTGCTGCCCCAAACTGGCGCTCGAGTTAGCAGGCACGCGTTTTCTCGTGTTCCCCTCTCCTCGCTCCGAAGGACTTGGTTGTAACCCGCAGTTTCATACCCACCACACGCAGCATTTGCCAGTTTAAGTTCTGTATGCACATGCACAGGGCTCCCCTTCCAAGCCCGGCTGCTGCCTCACCGACCGTCCCTCCCCGCAGGGCAAGTCCCTCTCTGCCCTCTCCCTCTGTCGCTTTGCCACAGCCTTCACCTCCCACGGGCTGCCAGATCCCCTAAACTCTCCAGGGAGAGGAAGAGACCAAGGCGATGTGGGTGTCACCAGGCCTACATGTCACAAGGGTGGGTCCTGGTGGCTGGAGTGATGCCAGAAGCAAGAGGGACTTGGAGTACTACGGTACAAGTAAAGGAGAAAAGTTGGGTCTCCTATGCATGGACATAAGCAAGGGATTCAGAGCAGAGCACTAACCGTGAGCCAGGTAGAAGAGAAGGTGGGTAGCTAGGATGATACAGACTGAAACTGACCCATCAAGACTTTCTGCTGCCTTCTTTATCTGCCACTGTTGGTGTTTTTACGTGGAAGAAGTGGTACATCCCGCACCATCGTAACCAAACATAGAAACCTATACTACACATAGCTCTGAAACTCTGTCCGGACACTTCTTATATTCCTCAGGTGTGAAACAGGGATGCAGTCTGCCCTTCCCAGTCCCCTATTCCTCCTATTCCTCTCAGCTGGCCGTAAAGAAGCAGAGCTCCTTGGCTTGCACTCTCCCTTCCCCTGAGATGCATGGCTGGGCAGAAGGAACAGATGAGGAAGAAGTGGAAAGTTACAAGTGCGCCCACCGCTCTGGGAGAGAGAGGGTGAACAACTCTCAAAAAGCAGCAGTGATGAGATTGAAGGATGAACACAAATTTATGTGGGGAGAACATTCTGGCAGAATTAATTGCCGGGAAGGAGTTAGTAGAGGTGGGTGTGAGAATTTTTGCAAAATGAAAAGGCTTTACTTGCAGTCACTTCAGAAATTGTGGAGTTGGCCACCCTCACTGTCACATACACACATACAGTGGGATAAGCAAGGGGAGTTTAAAAAAATCAAGAGAGAAACCAAAATCACAACATAAAACTTCTCTTAAAAGCAGATCACAATATTTGGGATTTGAAGGCATCCAAGTGTTGATCTCTCAAGGGTGGGAAGTCCAATACCACACATGTACTTTTTTAAAATGCAGGGATAATTACATGATTTTGTACAGACTCACAAAAGTGTAAAAAGTCAGAATAGGCAAAATAAAACACATTCTCTCTTCCATGTGTACAAGAGCCATCCCCTCAAAAGTATTTGAAGCTTACACAATATGTTCATACAGATGACAGTACTGGTTGTCTTTCTTCCTCAAGCTGATTCTGCTTTAATAGCTTTCCACTACTTTCTACCTCTCTGGGTTTGAACAGAAAAGGCCCTTCCAAAGAGTTTACGACAATGATTCTGTAATTTGTGGGTGGGTTGTTGATTTTTTTTTGTGTGTGTTTTGTTGTTTTTGTGTTTGGTGCTTTTTTGTTGTTGTTGTTGTTTTTGTTTTCATCAAGATCTCATGCCTGTAACAACTAATTCCTCATTATATTAGTCTCATGCAATTTCTCAGGAAATAAAATTATAATTCCACAGCAAAAACTTAATTAACCCAAAGGTTGCCCAGTGGTATCTTGTGCCTTTCCAGAACAGTAAGTTCAGCATAAATCTCTCTTGAAATACTAGACATGAG
The DNA here is from genome assembly GCF_963932015.1 of Anas acuta. Classification (NCBI taxonomy): domain Eukaryota; kingdom Metazoa; phylum Chordata; class Aves; order Anseriformes; family Anatidae; genus Anas; species Anas acuta. The sequence goes on from NC_088980.1 coordinate 84,939,318, forward strand.
GTGTTTCAACAGCTGAGTAAGAAGAAGTACCAAGTTACATTTCCATTTGACTCTGTCTTCTGTTCCACCTGATGGACTCACCCACCTACTTTCCCTCTCCAAGCTAGAAAACTGCATCTTTCAGTTCGTTCTTCAAACTCCAGCTAGGAGCATCACACACCTTAATGTCTAGAACCCCCATTAATCCTTAGAGCACATTTATAAATAGAAATGGGGGTCTAGTGAAAAAATACCATAGTGTCATGTAATTAGTGACTGCACCATTCTGTAATTAAATGGTAATTAAAATGGCAAAGTACCTAAACCCACACAAATTTTGACCTATTCATTTGAATGCTCTGCTTCTTAAACTATATATTAAACACTCCCCCCCCCCTTTTTTTTTTCCCAGGTTGCATTTAATTAAATGAACATTATTACAGTCAAATGATAATTATGACATTGCTGAAATTGAAATGCCATATGTTTTTAGAGACCAATTTCCCTAGGTAGCCTAAAATCTTCTTTCTTACTCAGCTGAACCTGAAAGTTGATGTGCCTCAGGGAAAAGGAAGGTACAGTGAATTTTACAGTCCAGTGTTGAAAAGCAAACATTTTTCAGAAAACAGCTCCCTATGTATTCCCCCTTAGTTCTCCAAAAGGATATTAAAGCAAAACTAGTACTTAGCATTGTCAAAAACTATCCCCTGTGTACTCTTGTGACTTCAACAGCATTGAAGAATTTGCTCTTTGAGCATCCTGTGTCTAAACATCTGCTGTACCCCTCTGGAGAAGCAAAACAACACAGGACAAAAGGTTGAGGTCCACAGCTGCTTGTTTAAGCAAAGATGTGCCAGAGGCATTACACTTTGCAGCAGCAGATTAGCTTAGAGAACTTCTATCCAGACCACCTCCAGGGGTCTCTTCCACCGTGACTGCAATATTGCAGATTATTACTGTTGTCAAGGGATCTGTGATAGGTCTTCGGGAGAGAGCTAAACAGGAATATGAGATGCAGCAGAAGCTCCTGTTCCCTGCATATCTCCCTTTGCCACTCAAGCTTGATCAAACTTTCATAAGCCTCCATTGCCCCCTTCCTTCATTCCTTCCTTCCTTCTGCTACATGGGTGTTGTGGTCAGGGATACAGACTCTCAACAGAGGGAGAACAGATCTTTTGCTCTTCATTGCTCTGTGCAGCTGTATGACATTTATAGCCACCAGAAGCAAGCTGCAAGGAAGGCACCCTGAATCCCACAGTCCTGCAACACAGCAAGCGCTCAAAAGAGCCATCGCAACTGTCCTGAGCAAAATACACTGCCCACTGATCACCAGATTCCCCTCCTCAGCAGTTTGCCACCAAAGTTGCCCAGAAAAGCAAACCCATTGCTAGAGCCTTGAACAGTACTACCACTGCCCAAGCCCACCAGTTACCTTATGTTGAACTGCAAATGCAGGGCAAGTTGCCCTGCCAGGAAGATGACACACAGCTCCTGGCCAAACTGTGCTTCCAGAGCTCATCTGTGGTGGCACAGCCAAAGACAGGTCAATAAGTCTTGCTCAGTGGTACTACTGGGGGACACCAACCCTTGAGCCATCCCTGCCATAACAGCAAAGAAAATTGTGCCTCAATGCATCTGACTTGTCTACAGCTGAGGGAAAAGAGTTCAATTTTTGTGCAGGGAGCTTGTCTCTCCCTATGACATTGAAATCCACAGGCTGAGGAACAGTAAATCTGTGTGGGAAATTGCTTAAAAACATTAGCTTCTCCATCAAGGGTACACACATTTTTCCTGCTGTTTAATACTGAAGACTGATATTTTTTACTGGATTTTTCCCTGGATTATTTTTTCTGAGTTTGGTTATCAGGATTTGCTTGCAGTAGCCTTATAACAACAGCTGTGTGTTACTGCTACTCTTCAAAAAAATTATGACAGAATTTGCTACAGAAATATATTTGATTTCACACATCTGGAAGCTGGTGTGAAATTCACTTTTGATATAGATACAGACTGGTTTGAGGTGTTCAACATTGTTCTCTAATGTGCTGAATTACAGTCTGACTGATCTGTAGTTCCTTGTGTTCTTTTATTTTTCCTCCTTCTCCTCCTTAAATCCAGTATCTAACTTTGGTCCTTCTCATCCTCCATGAACTCTTAAGGGTAATGACTAAGAAGGTCTGAGGTTACTGAAGGAACTGCTTGATATCCAGGTGATCTGAAAATACCTCAGTAGTCTCCCATCATCCCAGAGGATTTCATCACGGATGGTAAATACATTGGTCATCTGACCCGAAATAAAGGTTTTATAAAAGATTGGAGTAAAGCATAGATCAGTATTTTAGGTGTTTTGTTATTAGCTCTTATTAGCTGAATAGTGGGTCAACTATTCCCACAGTCTCTTTCAAGAAGCAGGGGGTGAAAATAAAATTATCGAGAAGTACATAAGTGCATTATAGTTTTATTTCTTCTTGTGCCTTTCTTTCTAATTTTGATCATGCTGTTCTTTATACTCACTGTTATAATGTGACAGTTCCTAAATTCTGTGGCATATCATCTTTTTCCATTTTCAAGACATTTACGTCCCACTATATACTTCCTAATCTTTCTTTCATATTGGGACAGTTTGCACTTCTGCACTAGTGCAAATTTAGTAGTATTCCTTAGGAAACCATCTTCTCTCACAGATAATCTTCTGCTTTCAGGTACAAGATCCACGAAAGGAGGGAGGAAAGGAATAAAACTCTTCAGAAATTTAAAACTTCTCAGGCAGCTTATAAATTTCCAGTTGAATAAATTCATGACCAGTACTGTAAGCATCTCAAGAAAGACCTGTTCAATATATCTAAATGATGGCAGTCACAACACTTTTACAGCATTAGAATGCATAAAGAATAGGGTGATGAATAATTCAGAAAACACAATAATGCCTTTTTATTGATCAATCATACATCTTCATATTGAATTATGTTACCCTGCATACCCTATCTCATAAAGAATATTGCAGAACTAGAGACAGATTATTCAGACCACAAGTAATCCAAGACAAAGAAGAGTTTGCCCAATTTAGAAAATATGTAGGACTGTTGTCCACAGAAATTAAGCAGATAAGAGAGAACACAGTAAAAGCACATAACATTGATGTTTTAGAAAGACTGCTTAGAATCTTCTGTTTATCTTTTAATTGCAATTAAAGGAATGAAATTCAAAATTAGTAAGTGGAGTATGTTATTTCACACAGCCTCTAGCTAATCTGTGAACACTGTTACAGGAGGCTTTTAAGAACAAGATTTTAACAGGGTGATGAAATGGATTTGTTTTTATATGGTTGTCAAAATGTGTCTGATAATCACCAATAACAACATATGTTGTGAGAAATATTGATCCTATTGTTTCATGACTAATGTCAATGCAAGGCAGTAAATACAGAGATGAGACAAAAATATGAAAGTCGTATTATATCATAATGTTTTTTTGCATCTTCCACGGAAACATAATGTGGTGCTTTTGGGGGAGGGTCCATTTTTAAGAGGCAGGATACTGGACTAGATGATTCTTTAATCTCATTCAGCTGTGGCAAATGGTGTCCCTAACATTTTAATTTTGAAATATATATATATATATATACACACATACCGATTTCCTATTTGAATACAGTGCAAGACGATTGGATCAAAGACTACTGACTCATACAGTACAATCTACATACTCACCCTGCAAAAAGGAAGGTACCTATATGGTAAAATTATTTTGTTAGTGGGCATTTTATTATGATCGGTACTCCATCTGCAGAAACCACTGAAAGGAAAGGAAAGTGCATTGAAAGAAAAACTAGCAATGTAATCCTTCAAAATTTATTACAATAATCCAATCTGTCTGATACATAGAATTAACTAACCTATATAGTTTAATCAGGTTAACCTTACTACAGGACAGAAACATATAAATCTAAAGATAAAATGATTGGTTAAAATAAATAAATATGTGTAACTACATTCATATCTAAGAAAACCATATTCGTATTTATCTAAAAAGATGGTTTTAGATTTTTTTTTTACATGGTTTTGGTTTTTGCACTCAGTAGCTATCACAGTTATTTTAAAGGAAACTCCCTCCTGACAGGGACTGCAAATGACTGTGCAGATTAACAGTACAACTCTTCAAAATTCAAGATATGATCCCAGTTCTGAAAATACCTATTTGCCAGATCTATACTTTCTTTCCTGCTCCTGCAGTGGTCCTGCATTTTTTCCTCTCATTCTCCCAAGGTAAATATTCAGCACGTTTTGACAGACAAACTCTGTGTGTTCCCTTTAGAGATGGAGTTGGCATTGCTTCCTCTCAGACCTCTGCTGAACTACTACTCAGTGACCTTAGTAAAAATGTGTTAACCACAGATGGTTTCCTGAATCATGTTAAGCAGTAAGAAGTAATGGTTTCCGTTACGTACTTGATAAGAGTGCCCAGCTGACAGCAGAAAGTTGTAAGATTTGGTAATGATCCAGGATCCAAGTTTGGGGAATTCTGCCAAGAGCAGAGAGATGTTCCCAAGATTTTGGAGCAAGCGTTGCTTCTGGAGCAAGGCAGGAGGGACTGAACTGCTACTTGAGGACAAGAGGCCTCTCTTCACTATGAAATCCAGTGGTGTTAAATGAGTGATAGACACGGGTACTGGAGCTCAGGAGGCTGGATTGGTTTTGTGAAGGGAGGCTTTGGGTGTGTAGACTGAGTCAGGTCCTGGCACTGCGTCACACTTTAAACATAGTGATTGTGGGTTGAAAGCATTGCTTAAGCCTACTGCAGCTACAGCTAAGGAAAGAATAAATGTTGCTGTCAAACCCAGCCCAGCCCTTTGCCTTGTTAGTGAGGCCTACTTCACATTGGGAAATGCTCCTCTAGAGAATGTGAGGATTGAGCATTTTTTTAATTTATTTAATTTTTATTTATTTTTTTAGAGAAAAGGCAATGACATTAGTCGACAAAATATTCCAACTGCAGAAATTTTCTTCAAACCAGCCAACTGATATAGATTGGAGCACTGCTGATGTGTATTTAGAACAGAAGCTTACAAACGGCTTCTACATCAAGCTTTCAGATAGATATTTGAGAGCCATCTCATCATTGAGTCTTCATGTAAATATTTCAATTTTTTGAGATCAGGGTCATCTAGAGCAGGTTGCTGAAGACAACGTCCAGTTGAATTCTCCAAGGAAGAAGACTCCACAACTATTCCAGACAGCCTGTACCAGTGGTCAAATCACCTTTACAGCGAAAAAGATCTTTCTAAAAATAATCTGTAGTCTTAAGTTTTGCAGCACTGGTAAGAGTCTGTCTCCATCTTCGCCACTCCCAGGTATTTATACACATTGTTAAGACCTCCCTTGAATCTTATCTTCTTTAGGCTAAACTATCCCAGCTTTCTCAGCCTTTCTTCAAACAGGTCCTGCAGTCCTGCAGTCAACTTCATGGCCTTATGTTGGACTTGTGCCAGTATGTCCATGTCTCTATTGTGCTGAGAAGCCCAGAACTGGAGTCATCACTCAGATGGGGCCTCACCAGTGTCAAGTAGAGGGCAGGAATCATCTCCCCCAGCCTGCTGGCAACGCTCTTCCTAATGCAGCCCAAGAGCCTGCTGTCCGCCTTTGCCACAAGGCACATTGATGTCATGTTCAATGTGTCCACTAGGACCTACTTGGTCCTTTTCTTCCCATTTGCTTTCCAAAAAATCAGCCACCAGCATATACTGGTGTGTAGGATTAATTCTTCCCAGAGCCAGCACCCAGTGTTTCCTTTTGTTAAACTTAACGAGATTCATGGGCCAAGTGAAGTCTGTCTGAATTGCACCACAACCTTTTGGCATATCAGCCACTCTTCCCAGCTTTGTATCACCCACACATCCTCCAAAAGCACACTCTGTCCCATCATCTTTGTCATTAATGAAGATACTAAATGGTACTGCACCCAGTGTATGCCACTGGGGTTCACCATTAGTGTTTGACTGCCAGCTTGGTTTTGTGCTATTGATCACAACCTTTTGAGCCTGGCAAGTCAGTAAGCTTTCAAAAGACCTTACTGTCTGCTTTATGTAGCCCGTACTTCATCAACTTTCCTAGGAGGATGCTTTGTGAAACAGCATCAAAAGCCTCACTAAGGTCAAGGTAAACAGCATCCACTGTTTTCTGTTCATCCACCAAGCCTCATGTTTCATAGTAGAAGGCTGTCAGGTTGGTCAAGCATGACTTCACTTTCATAAATCCATGCTGAATAATTCCAGTCACATTCTTGTCCTCCGTATGTTTGGAAATGGATTCCATGTAGATTTGCTTCATCTCCTTCCCATGGATGGAGGTGAGATGGACTGACCTGTTGTTCCCCAGATCATTCTTCTTGCTCTTCTTGAAGGTAGGAATGATGTTTGCTTTCCACCAGTCCTCAGGAACCTTTTTCAATCCCCGTGATCTTTCAAAGATTATAAAATGTGGCCTCAACTGGATATCACTGAGTACAAAATAAAAGAACATCTGATGATCAGATATCAGTAAGGAGTTAAAGGTAGAAGCAAAATCAATATCAGTGTTTCTTTGCCTATTTGACTTGATATTTTTGACAGCACTGTAAATTTGATCAAACATCCTTCCTACAGTCTATCACATCTAGTTGTACACCATACCTAAACTAAGAGTAGAAGCTCTTAGCAGCAGGTATCATGTAATGACTCCCATGTTGTTAAATCCAGCTGGGCCCTCATATGCATCCTAACTTATTCTTAGCATTATGATAGTGCTAGAAAGAATTGGTTTGCTAATCCAAACATTTCCTATGTGGTTTTAATTTGTTTTCTTTTTGTTTCTGAGCTTTACATAGGTATGTTTACTGAATATCACTTACGTTCATCTAAGTATGAAAAAAAATCCCAAGTTTCTAAAGTACTTTGGGATCCCTAGGAAAGAAACATAGCACAATAATAAAATCTTTGTGTTTGCATGAAGTTGAAACATTTTCCATGTGTGTTTTTTTTGTTTTGTTTTGTGTTTTTTTTTTTCAACAAGCACTTATCAAAACAGCACTTTTCTGTTCCTTGTCAGTGTCTAGTACATAAATGGCACAAGGTACCTCGGATCTGCATTAAATTGTTGTTGTTTGTTTGCTTGTTTGTTTTAAAAAGTATTTAAACACATCTTTAAATAGTACTGAACAATTGGTAATTTAATTTGTTGTGCACATTTTGCTTCAATATAGCCTTCAATTATAAATATTGATGATTCTTGGTTTAATAGACATTTATAACTTACATGGCCATATTAAACATTTTTATGGCATGTTAAAATACAGCGTTAGTTCTCTCAACCATAAGAAAGCATTCAGTAAATAAATCTTCTAGTTTAAATACAGAGTAACCTTGAACGTAAACTTTATGCCAATACTGTCAGTCTCATGATTCTCAGATGCATGTTTTTTGGTCATATAAGTTATTTACATCATTACTGTGAAACCACTCATGCTTGCTTGAAACAACCACTTAATGAACTACTCTAGGAGTTATGCTGTTTAGGTGAAGGTTGTGATCACATTGTTGTCTACTATATTAAATTATATATATATATTATATATAGTAGTAGCTATCATAACATTAGTCTGCACGATCTCATTCTCACTAAGCACCACCTAGCATGTTATTGTGTATGTTCATGTATCCATGCCCCACATCTTGATTACTTTGTGTATTTTCCACCTCAAAAAATAATAAGTACAGATAAAATGGTATGGAAAAGGCTGCTGATGGTAATGGAATAGGATTCTGTTCACAAGAGGACACATCCTTCAATTCTGGTTGAGACTGATGTAGTATGAAAGTTATACAGACAGTGGATAGAAAATGGCCGTTCACTATTTTCTGCATTGCAAAACCAGCAGACACCTGATAAACTATTATATAGCAAGCTTAAAGAAAATAAGTACTTCTTTTTTAGAACAAAAAAATCCACAACATAATTAAATTGTGGTATTCACTGCCAGTCACTGTTACGGAAACTAAGTATAAATTCATTACAAATGGACTACAAAAAATAAATAAATAAAACAAATAAATCAAGGAATTATTAATCATAAGATATTAAACAGGATATAAGAGACTGCTCAGGAAGGCACTCTAAACAAATTGATCTGTGGAAACTAAGTAGTGACACCAGAAGGAGTATAATTCTATACATGCCTGTGCTTACATGCCTTCTCTAATCTTCCCTACTGAGCCATCATAAGCAGGACCATGTGCAAGACAGTACGGACTGTCTTATGATTTTTATACTTATGGGAAAAGAGATAAGAATTTATCTTATCAGCACGTTTCATCACTATTGTGTTATTCCTGTATTTTACTATAACAACTTGTTTCATTATAAACTCCCAACTTTTTATAAGCTCCTACTGGTTATGCAGAGTTAAATGAATTTCCATTAAGGTTTTCTTGGTCTGAAGAAAAAGAAAAAAGGAAAAAAAAAAAAAATCAAAGCTTGATCATGAAACAGTGATATCAATATAACTATTCACATGATTTCAACTAGCAATACATTTTAATATTAGGGCACATTTATTATCACAAGTGTGTGATTATTCAAGAGTTGAATATAGTCAGGCTGGTCATGTACTTACGGTTTCAAGACAATACATCATCTAAACTTCATATGCAGCTAAAGGCAACAAAAGTAACTAAACCAATGTAATATGGAAATATTTTAACGATACAAAATACAGATAGCCCTATACCAAGTACTAGCTGAAAAAAAATTTGAGTCTTTGGAAAGGAAATAGAAATTACAGAGGAAGTCACTACATTTACTTTTAAAGATAGGGTACAAAGAGCCACAGAATGTAGAAATATGTACACCCAGCATCAGTCTTGTGTTAAGCAGCAAACTCAAAAAAAAGGCAATACACTGATAAAGAAATACAAGAAAATTCTTTCATGACTCGGCAGAGAATACCCAGAGACAGCTGAGGCAGTGGTGTAGGACTATTTTGGAAAATTAACAATTTATGGAGGAAAATGTAAGAATTATAAGGTAATCTAATAAAGAACAAAATTAGAAATCTTTGTGTTACAAATGATATTCAATTATAAAACAATTAAGCGAGTACTTTAGAGAGCTCCTTCACAGTGAAGCAGATAAAACAAAACAAAACAAAAACTGGCCATTTTCTAGGCAGCTGAGATATTTCAGGAAGGATAACATTTTTATGTCTAAGTTTAAGTACAAGTACAAATTTCAAAATGTAATCATAATTCCCAGGAGCAAAGCATGAAGTGTTCATAATTGTCAGTCTGAAGTACTAAAAGCAAGAGGAACAAATGTAATGCAAATACTTCATAAAATGATTATGTTGGCTTGTAAATCGGAAAACATCCAAAGGAATGGAGAATGATAACATGCCTAATTTAAAAGAAAAGAAAAGAAAAAAAAAGGGGGGGGGTATAGGAGGGGGGAAGGAAAAGTAGGGGTGGGGGGGTGGGGAAAATAAAAAAAAAAGAACTATTGCAATGATTCCTGACTCACAGGCTATGAAATCCTGTTTCTATTGTTGGACTATAGTTGTAAATCTTAAACAGAAGTGATAAACAGTAGTTGTCTGAATCTTTGAAAAGTTGATCCATTTTAAATTAAACATGTTCCACTCACTGACTGCTTGGGGAAAAAAAATAAAATCCATAAAAGCTGCACAAGTATTTTGATTATGAAAGGTCATGGCAATACATTATGAGGTTGTAGGGAGATCAGTACTTGTTTTGCCTGCTATCAATAGCTAATTAAGCTAGGAAACTTTTTCTGCCACTGCCCCTGAAGTAGCTATGCAAGTGTCCCTTTAATTATGAAATTCACAGGGTTGGTAGGAAATAATGATTTGCATCTTTTTTTTCCAAAGACTAATGATTTTTTGTGCTGTAGAAACACAGAGGGTATGGTACAACCTGATGTTTAAAGCAAACCAGGGCTTAAACGTATTATACTTTCACAGACCCTATTTGATCTTAACCCTGTTGACTTTATTAGACTAATAGGATTCAGTAGGGAGAACTAGAAAACCTTTTTAGGCACACATGCTTCATCTACAGCAGTTCTCCAGTCTGAATCAAAAGCTGCAGAATTTATGTTACATGCAGCCTGCAGAAATTGTCCTGAGTTTAAATGAGTTATTTCTTTATATTGTGCATAAGCAAGGTGTGGAACTCTTTATTGAAGGAGGCCGTGAATGCTAGATCTTTCCAAGGGTTCAGACAGTAACTTCACAAGGTTGTGGGATGATGGGGGGAATCTGCTGGTGTCTAACAGACTCAGAAACAGCCATCACTTCAGAAAGTTCCTGAACAATGTTTTTCACGGCCAGATATTACTGAAGGCTGAATGGGGAGTCAGAGGAGGCATCAACACATTTGTCAAATTTCTATCCACCTTGCTACTAGAAACTTATGGCCCTGCCTCTGGTATTTTAAGTTGTTTTTAAGTATAGGTGCAAAAAATTATGTGAAAAGTTTTTGTTCTGGGGTCAGGTCACTATTATCTAGGTTGTCTCAGCTGTAACAGCAAAATTTCTCTGCTGCCAGGTGTGTGTTGCCTGTCCTATAGTTTTAAGCTTGTTTTATCTATGATGTTAGCTAACTTGTTTTAGCTTAATTTTTGTGTAGTTTTATGCAACTGTGTAGTTCTTCTGTTTATGAAGAAATCATGGCAAGAAAATGTAGCAAACCTAAGTAACTATAGCATAACAGCCTGGTGAATCAGGAAACATGGCACTGAAAAAATAACTCTGGGCAAACCCAAGTCTGATAAGGAACCTTCAGCATCGTAGTCCTCTTTCCAAAAATGCAGGCTGCTGAAAATGTAATGTAACAATTCATTGGAAGGGTGAGAGATTAAAGGGCAGATACTGGTTTTGTAGACTTTATTGTATTACTAATGACCTTTAAGAGAATTAAGAGAATTGGATTAAATGGTAGCATTGTTGTAACTGGTCTAAATAACAATAACAAGAACAACAACAACAATAATTGGTTGTTATATTTCATTAGACTGTCACATCATTAGACTACCAGTAAGTTCTTGCCTTGGATCCTCGTGTGTATGTGGTCTTGGTTCACCATCACGAACTTCTGTGGATAATGCTAAGCATTCACTATTGGACACTGTTGGAGACAGGTAACCAGGATCAGATGGACCTCTTATCCTACTCAGCAGGATTTTTATTAAGAGGCTTGGAGGGAATTATCACAACATCATGCCCTAGCTCTTTCCCTAAACCCATTTCAGAGCTTTCTCATCTTGGACAGCAGGAATCTGAATACATTGCAACACTCCTGCTATTATAATTTAGTTTCTAGAGTGTTTTAGAAATCCTGGAGGAAATAGTCATTAGGACTGGTAATAGAAAACAGATATCTTTTAAACAAACAGATCAAGGGATTCAATTTAAGTTCTCAGCCACCCAGTACTCTGATTCAAAGGCCCAGTTTGATTGCTTCCGCTGTATAAAAGCGGTAGCTAAATACAGTAGTAGTACATATGCATCATTTGAAATTGAGCTACAAAACCAGTCTCTTTCCTTGCACTTTTGCTAGAGAATTATCAATTAATTAACTGGTGAATCAGAACAAAAGAACAGTTCTTATTTAACAACTGCAAACCCATCTAGAAGCTGAAAATGATCTGACTTTGAAGCTGACCAGATGACTTCTTGACAGTTAAGAAGAGACTGTGTCATCCAAGAAAATATTGTATCAGATATTCCTTTCATCAGATTTCTACATGGAAATGACATAAGCACAGTTACAACACAACAAGAACAGTCTTTCTTCTATAAAAAAGGAAGACATTGATAATGATGAAAAAAAAAAGCACAAAAAATATTAGTCTTAGCATTATGCCAGCAACTTGTAAGTGTGAAAAAACAGTTAAAGGCAAAACAACTTAAATTATGTAATTACTACTAGAAACTGGGATTTAGAAATAAGGTCATTCTTTTATTATTGTTGGGTCAACTCCTGAGGCTGTCTAAATACTGATAGCTCCAACTGAAATAAGTCCCATGGTCGTTAAAGCTGCTGAAGAACACCACCTTTATGCAGTCTGTTCCCACAGGGATGCTCAGCATTCCTAGGGATGTGGTCTATAGGACTCATCAGATCAAAAGAAAAGTGACTCTACTTTGTCTTTGTGCTTTCTTTCAGCCATATGGATTTTAGAAAAAAAAGTAAAAAGCCTTCTGTATGAATCCTACAAATGGACTTAAGTAACTTCTATATTAAGTATCACTCAATTTATAAACCATCAGAACATTCCTTGGCAAACAGCTTCATTCATTTGGATTCCTATGAAATACTGGAGCATTTTACATGCACGGATGATGCATAAGGCTATTCTGGTGACTGTCTGAGAATATGCTCTTGGTGATCACAGCCATTCATTACAGATTGAAAATGTGGAATTTCCAATGGTAAAGGCACACTCTGAGAACTTTCCAACAGGTGGGATGATAGTGCAAAAGAGAATTGCAGAAAAAGAACATTTGTGAGATGCAAATGCCATGCAAATTAGAGGAGCACGGAAATTAAATTGGAAGAAGTAACTGAATTGATTCTTCTGCTTATGTCAAATTCTTTAAATAGATTAGTTAAAAATGCAGAAAAAAATTGGGGAAAAAGACATCACCATTTTATAGATATAAAAGCAGAAACACAGTGTAAGCAATATAATCTCTGTTAAAGGAATCATCTGTGTCAGTTCCCTGATAACACTCTCACACTCTTCGCTCTCCCTTCCTCTCATCTCTGACTTAAAGCACATTAACAATGCAGATCATAGAGGATTTGCATTAACTCATGATCCTTCCCTCCCTAACACACTAAAAGTATTTATTACATTATCATTTAGCTAATGTTGTAATAGGAGATTTGCTAAATACCTGATAGTTTAAGGAGCTCCTAAGTGAGCCTGGAATGTATAAAAATGCCAAAGAATTTATTCTGATTATCACTGTATGCTTTCCAACATTGAAAACCAAGGTGAAGGATTAGTAGCAGATAAATTGTAAGGGTGAGTAAAAGTATAAGTAATACATGATATTGTGCCTGTGGATAAAAAAGACAAGACTTCCTATAACACAGAGGACCTCTTTACTGCCAGAGGAAATTATGCATGGGAAGGAAGGAACCACAATAACTATGACCAAGTTTGAAGGTCTTCAGACCCTTTGAATGTTGTCACTGATTCCTGGCTTTGCATGAAAGAAAATTAAAAATAAAGTATGTGGTGTCTTCAGCCTGAGAATAAAACTTGTTATTTCAGTTTTCCGGGATACACGAGGATTGAAACCAGAGAGTTTAGCTCAGTCTTAATATTTATCCTGACTGAAATTCCATCTGGGTAAATATATTCTCCTTATAAGACAGTCATTCCTAATTTAAAATATTCACTGCCATTTTTGCCAGAGGTAGCCTTTTCCTCTTCCCTCATCTATAAATAATTGCTTTACTTTGTTTTATTACTGAAAATATTGCTTCACTTTGCTTATACAGGGGATATGATTATCATAACATTGTTACTGTTATTATAAGCAAGACAATAGCATTAATACAATCACAAAGATGAAAAATCAAGTGATGAAAATGCCAGAGCAAAGGCTGAAAGCTTTAGCTGTGCCTCAGGTATTTATCTGTATTCACAAGAAAGAGTAACATATAAAGAAATTTGGAGTATCTTATATAACATAAACCAATATATGGGGCATACGTTCTCCATCAGTGTGTTGGCTTTACAGACTTGTGATCTACAAAGCATGTCATGTTTAAGAAAAGTTGGGGATTAGCATAACAGCAAAGGAACAGTTAAGCCAGAATTTCAGAAGAAAACCTTATTATGCTTGGAGCATTTATTCTGTCCAAAAAAGTGAGACAGATGTATTATGTGAATGGTTTGCTGACTTGGAACAGAGAAAAATTAAGTTGTAGACTAGTGCCAAATAACCACATAAGAAGGCATGCAGAAAAAATGTGCGAAGTATCAGGGAAAAAAAAAGTCAAAATGCACAGCAGTGTGAATTATAGACCAAGAGTCATCCAGTCAGCTGGACTGTAAAAGAGTAACACATGCAACTTAATGCATGTCAACATGTCATTAACATGTTGACAGAAACAGAATTTTGCCATGAAGTCAGATAGACAAGTGTTGAGGGTTGTATATTACATAGATCATAGGTGGATAGATGATGTAAAGGTTCTGTCTTCCTGGTGTTTTGATATGGCTGCCACTTCTAGGAAAAGGCAGTAAGCTTGAACATTCTTTGGATCAGTACAGCTCATCTCAGGGAAAAAAAAAACAAAAAACAAAAAACAAAAAACCTCACATCATTTTCAGAAGAACATTCCTGTGTTTGTGGCTAACAGCTTTAGTTGGAGCCCAAAACGAAGTGGTGCAATTCTAGATTTGCTATAGATTTGTGAAATTGTATCATTTCCGGGAAGTAACTGCTTAGCTTCCAAAAATTTTCATAAAAATTTATAGATTAATTTAATATTGGAGTACATTTCATGTACTGATGGCCCTATTGCTAAGAACAGTGTAGAAAGCAATACCTTTTAATGTTTAAATGGCCCCAAGAAAAGTGATATGCCACTTCTTGGTCTAGAAGAAATACATAACAAGGAAGACCTAATGATCTGTGTAGAGGTCAGTGTAAGCACAAGAACAGACATTCAGCAGTGGCATCAAGTTGCCAAGTGTCAGTACCAGTCAACTGTTCTTGGAAGGATGGACCTGGTGTCTCATTCTTGGGTTAGAAAATTTCTGTTCATTCTTTAATTTTGCTTTAACACTAGATTTGTCTTGCAGAACATCCATTGTGCTCTCTTTCCACACCTGTCTCTAAAGGAAAAGCAGAAGAGTGAATGAAGTATAAGAAACACACAGTAGGATCTGTAGTAAGAAATGAGTTTTTGGTTACCTGAGTTGTAAAATCAAAACTAAAGATCTACTGAATATGAAGGGATGCTATGGCATGTCCTGTGGAGAGGCTTAATGGTTATGTATTATTTTTTTCAAGATCAGTTGCAATCAGATGGCTACAAAAATAATTAAGAAAAAAACGAGTTCACCCCTCTAATACAGAGGGAATATCTGGACAGAACAGATGTTTTCAGATCACCTAGGCCTGATTTAGTTTCATCCTTGGCACTGGATATTGATGATACCAAATTTCTGTCCATGTCAGGGTAACAGACTTTCAAGAAAGAAGAAGGTTGAGTAAGATTGTTAACACCATCTCACATGATATTCTCATATGCAAACTGGGGGTGGGAGGGGGGAGAGATTAAATTATTATTGAATGAGTGCAGAATTGCTACAGATTAGAAATTCTGTAACACAAGACCAATGTTTAAATGAGTGGAGTGATCTAGGAAGATGTTGTGCAAGTCTGTCCTAGATCTGTTTCTGTATATTTTCATGCATAGCCTGGGGATGAGATAAGAGAATAGGTCTATCAGATCTGCAAGTGAGATCATAGAATAGGTTTATCAGATCTGCAAGTGAGGACTCAGGTATATTTGAATGGAAAATAAAACTTAAGAAATTAGAGGCATGATATGAAAAAGTAGGATTCTGATAGGAACTGAGAATTAGATGGTGCTATGTATAGGTGGGAGTAATCAACTTCATACAGAAAACAAAAATAGCTGCTTTGGTAAAGACAAGTTCTAAAAGTCGTTGTCACAGAACAGGAATCATAATACTTTCTCTCAAGAAGCTACGTGCCCAGCTGGATTTTATAATCAGAACTATAGATACTGCCTGTCTTCTAGTACTGTCTTATGTAGATTTTAAACACATTTCACCAGGTGGTGCTGTTACACATAACCTTCCAAGTCTTGCCCCACCATCTGAGGACGTGGTAGTCTTAGGAAAACATCTGTGGGTTATGCAAAGGTGTCTGTAGAGGCAGAATTGGTTTTAACAATCAGCCTTTGGTATAGCAGTAAGGATTCTGGAAGGAGAAATTGGGTAGAAGGCTGGTTGGTAGACCCAATTCCAGGTTGAATAGATGACATGTATGTATATGTTCATGTGTATGTGTTTGTATATATTTCATAAATACACCTGCTTTACTGATTTCTCCTTCTTTCAGTGTTCTGGATGTGGCTCAGCAGATGGGCAACTCAGTCTCAGAGCAGAACTCCATTGTCTATGACAGGTATATATTCAGCTGTAATACATAAACACGTGCTCTCTGTTAACATATTTATTATGAAAAACACAATTAGTATGAATTCATTTAGGGACTATTTTTCCATACACCATAATAAAACAGGCCTTCTGTAGTTCATGGATAGTAAAGTTAAGTTTTAGATTTAAGTTAAACCAAACAAACTTTTGGAGACTGTGTAATTTTACATGCTATATTTGCAAAGTGTTTATATTTTCTTCTAAACTTTCCCTATTGCTAAAATGAGAAAAATTAAAATATATCAATACAGCCAATGTTTTTAGATGAAATAAAAAATATGACAAGTATACAAATTTTCATTAAAACTATGAAAAAATAAATCGCAGAATAATGATCTAGGCTAGAAGGGACTTCAGAAGTTCATCTAATGCAAGCAGGTTCGTGCTCCAAGCAGGTTCAAAATCAGGTTGTTCAGGGCCATTACCAGGTGGAGATTTAACAACCTCTCTGGGCAACTTGTTTGGGTGCTTTGGGCACTTAACAATCCTGAAAGTATAATGGAGGGTCATGCCATGTGGCATGTGAGAAGAGACAGAGAGAACTGTGAGAGACTGAGAGACTGAGAGAACTGGGTTCTCTTAAGAGAAGAGAAAGCAAGGGAGAGATTTTCTTGTTTTCAACTTCTAATAGGAAGATATAGAGAAAAAGGAGCCAGTTTCTGCTACCAATTTAAACTGTGTAGATGGATTTCTTAATTTCTTGATGATACAAGGTAGACCATTAAAGACATTAATGCTATTAGAGTTATTACCTCAACATAAAAGAAACACCTACTCAGAAGTAACCATGTCCCACTATTACCTTACATATTTGTTAATTTCTGAATAGCTTTAGCAATTCCAACACTTTACAATTTGGCCATGGGATAAATTTAATATGGTTTTGTACATGTATATGTGATTTTTCATTTGTCCCCCTCCCCCTTTTTTTTTCCTTAAGTTATCTAAATACAGCTGAACTAATATACATGGTGGCATTATAACTTTCTGATATTGTATTTTATCACCTTATCAAAATGTTATCTTATTCCATTGGATACAGAGAAAGCAGAATAATATACATCATACTCAAATGGCCATGATTTTAGTTTACGATTGCAATGAATCGACGTGGTTTCAAAATAGTTGTTCTTAACATTACTTTAGTTGCATATTAATAACACAGATTTTTGTCCCATATTTTAGCCCAATTCCACAGATTTGTTAATTTATGTGAGCTGTATGACTAAGGACTTCTGAACTGTCTCCAGACATTTTGGTAACACTAGAAAGGAGTGGAACTCTTTTCCCACATTTGGAGTTTTTTTATAATTGTTTAGTTCTGTGAATTGTTGCACTGTTTTGATAATATCATAATATCATTTTATGTTATGATCGGTCTCTTATTTGAACTCTTGCATTTTTATCTCTAAATATGCATATATAAATAAACATTTGGGGATACGCAACAATTCAGGCTGGAAGAACAGCCAGTGAAGTAGTGCAAGCTGTCAAAGAGGTTTCAAGAATTCAATAGGTTGAATGTGTTAAGGACCAGATGATGGAGAGAAGAGGGAGAAGATGTCCTTACAGGCAAAAAAGATCCTGCATTTTAGAGGCGACATGAAGCACCCTGCTTAGGTTGGAATGGAGACAGCCTAACAATGGTTTTATGCAAATTGGAAGGCAGAAGAAATTTGTACATCATTCAAATCCTGGAAAACCTCACTGAAATGCACCTGCTGTTTCTGGACAGTCTCACATTATGCAAAATAGGAATTAATTTCCTATCATGGTCAATGTCACCAGAATAGCCTAGATCTGTGTTTTTGTTTTGTTTTGTTTTGTTTTGTTTTGTTTTGTTTTGGGGGGGAGTTGTTTTTTATTTGTTTGTTTTTGTTTTCTTTGTATTTATGTTTTTTGTTTTGAGGGTATTTGTTTATTTTGACATTATTTGTCTGATCTTTTGACAAATATTAAGACAACCTAGAGATTTGACAGATTGACATATGGTTTATAAGACCTGTAAGAAAGTTTCACAAAACATGTTACTTCCTTTGATAGACTTGCAATCTACACCTGAGATTAAGCATGTCATAGAACAGAAACAGTAGATACTAACTATTAACTCTGCTTCAAAGATTTGAGGAAGGTGAATGCATTCTAAAAATATATAGCTCTTTACACAGAGACTGGTGTTTATAGTAGCTTAAATCTAGAGCTGTTAGATGAAAGCATAACATCAAAGGAGTTCATGATGGCAATTCCCACTTGGTTTAGAGCTGACTTTGCCATAACAGCTAGATCCAGCAATAAACATATGGAAATAATTATCCAGCTGAATAATTGGGAAATATTTGCAAGCTTCCAAGCAGATAAATCTTGCCCTAAAAAACACACTGCTCTTAATGTGTTGTAGCATTTTTGTTATGACACTGCCCACGAAAGATAGTCATTTCAAATTCTGACCTGACCTCTGCCTTGCTCTTCCTTGACTTCTCTTTTTCCAAGCTATGACTGCAGCTTCCAGGTTCAAGTCATCACACTGCTCATTTCCACTTTCAGGTTGGTTCAGTATGGATCTGGCACTTTCCTGGGGAGGGGAGACTACAATAAAAATTCATTCTGTTGGCTACAACACCTCTCCCAAGTGCAATTTTTAAAAGAGGAAGAGAGAATTTCCATGCTTGAGACAGCATTTCTTCTGAGGTTTGTAATTATGTAGTATCTGCTTAGCTTACAAATCATCTGTTTTGCTTTGTATTGCTCAAGTATATTTGCTCAAGTATTGCTTTGTCAATGACTAAAAATAATGCTTTTAAAATAACTTCAGCTCCTGTTTCAGAAGTAATATTATGTTACTTTAAGAAAAAAAAAAAAAAAGATAACAAATTAGTATCAAACAAATACCACTGTAAGTCTATGCAATAACAACAACTGGTGTCATCATCCCGTACTCCTGCCTTACATGTGTAGTTGCACTAATACTAATACTTATTATTAAAATCCATAACACTACTATATGAATTTTTTTTTACTTTTTTTTTCTGGGTGAGAACCCTTTTTGTCTGGTAAATATGTGCAATTTTGGGCTTTTAAACCATTGACCAATTCAGAGGTCCCCAAATCAACCCCTTACAGAAGTTAAGCAAAATCAAAAGTTGCAATTTAAAATTTTTTAAATGAGGTCACAGACCTGCAGACATGTATCCTTTTATTTACTCACATGAGAAATTTCACTCAATTTATCAGAATTATTCGCAGCATTGACATGAAGCATGCACATGGGAATGAATAGTACAGTCTTTCTAGACTCCTTCCAGTTCTGATTTCTAAGGTTTAATTCAAATATCTGATTTTTAATATCTTCAGTATCTCTTCAGTAGCTTGCCCATCTGGGAAATATCTAAAGGAAACAAATTTTACTTGTTGAGGAGCTGCATCTGGAAGTAGAGTTATGTCATTGCTTTAAAATGAAAAAGGGTCAACAGACTTTTAGTTATTACAATGTTTATCTTCAATCAACAAAATTTTCAGTTAGCTATCATTAACTCTTAAGTATAAAAATTAATTGCTGAAATTAATCCCTAATACATTCTTCAGTCTTTCTTCTACAAAATGACAGTGGTTTTTTTCCTTATTTCATTTGCAGATGTTCTAGAAACAGTGAAATAGTATAGAGAACAAGTATACTGAGGTACTAACTGAAAAATTACGTTTTTATCTAAGTTGAAGGGCCTTTTTTCTCCTATGGCATGCCATCCACAGACAAAGGATCAAAGAATATCATGTCCCATGTCCCACATATACCCTATTGTGCTGACAGCATAGGATACAGAAGATACAAACCTCGTCACAGTTTGACGTTGTGCATGTGAAAGTGTGTGTTATGGACACTTTGTTTATCATTGTAGTGGGGTAATAATGCATGTGCACTTGCTAGTTTGTATTAAAGGTGATGAGCTTTTGCCTCAGTGGCTCTATCTGGTCAAGTGCTATTAAAAGCTGTTCATTATAGTAAGGCCATGGTCACATTTTCTGGGAGCAAGAAACTATTCACACAGAAAAATAATCAATAATCAACAATCAGTAATCAATAATCAAATTCATGTCAGTATGATCCAATCAACAACCTAATGCCCTTGATAGCAACCTACTTAAGAACTTAGGGGAGAACTTAAGTTTCAGAACTTAGGGAAGATCATAGGAAATGTCTGAGGACATATGGGGACTAAGTTTATAGATGCCCAAATGAAGATGGACTTGCCTAAGTATTGCCTACTATGAGGGCACCCTTAAAGCACATCCATGCATGTGTTAAGAATGGCAAGTAGACCTCAGACCGTGTCCTGACACTCCTGATATATGACTGATTCCTGATGCAAAATCTGCTAGAAAATGATAAGAAGATAACTACAAGCTCTTCAAATGATTTTATAGATTCTCCCTTTGCAATGCTGCTTAACCTATTTCATGAAGGCAGTCATCTTCCTCTTGAGCATCTTCTTCTTTAAGCTAGGATTTCCCAATTTGCTCAACCTTTTCAGATTACATATACCACACATTAGCTTCTTTCCATTTTTATCATCTGAGCTTCCATTAATTACTTTACATGTTTTTTTGAAAACATACCTTTTCTAACAGAACACAGTGCACCAGTTTTCCCTTACTATGTACTACACAGCAGTTAGTTAATGTCTGTTTATACTTCCCAGCTTGATGTTTATCTCTCTTCACAGTATCCTGACACTGCTGTTTCACAGTATTTCATCATCCTCTATAACCTCCTATATGTTTTTCTGCATAACTGCTAGAGACCCACTTCCACTGATACCGTCCTTATGTTGTTGATTATTCCTGCATGGGATTTCTTCTCTCTTGTTTCTGCTGATTTTCATTTTTTCATACCTTTCTCAAAGTCATTTTTTATTTTTTTTTTCCTTTCAAAATCTTAACTGAAGTCAAAGTATGCAAATTCTGTATCATTTCCTCTGTCCAAATAGAGAAATAAGTAGTGGACTTCTGCAAAGGAGATTCTAATTAGATATTCAGAAAATATCTCAACTGCTAAGAACAGCAGAAGAGTGGGATAGTGTGGGTGTGAAATCTTAATCGCTAAAGGTCTTTCAGATCAGGATCGACAGGCGTCTGTCAGGAATGACATAAGTACAAGTACAAAAGTACTTTATTCCAGTAATGGAATAGCTGAGGTTCCTTACAATGATTCTCTGCACAGAGGAAAACTACAATTCTCTCTAACCACATGAGGCTGCAGAACAATTCTCCCACAGAGCATGTGAAAGAAGTCTCAATTAAAGAACAAAAGCTACATTTTTATCATATTTGTCTGTATGGGTCCATCAAAACTAGCTCCCAGGGACTCCTCAGGAATCTGAGACATCAAGTGTTTGGAAATGTGCATATACATAGACAGAAGCTATTCACTGAATCACTTTGAACCATGACTTCTATAAAAAGGCGAGCATCAGAAATGATCTTCCATAAAGGGTGATTTTATTTTTTTTCACATGAGATGCTGTTAAGTAATATATTTATATATATATAGTTAAAACCACTTAAATGAGGTTCAAAAGTTTCCTCCCACTTCTGGAGAAATGCAATATATACCTCTCTGTGTGTATTCCCTCTCAGACTTTGTCATAGAGTCTTAGATGCACTTCAAAAGTGGCAGAAAGCTTCAAGTCCTGTTGATACAGTCACCAGTTTTCATTGTGATATTCCCTAGGGAGCAAGACTAAAATAAACTTAACACTTCATATGGTAACTACCATGCAGAAACTAAGATGTGGGTCAAATTCAGCAGGGTATGTAGAAAGTGACAGCTGTTTGTCTTCTACAATTGGTAACTCTTCAAGTTCTGCACTTCATTATTATTCTCTGATTTCCGCAAAATAGCTTTGAGCTTTTGAAAACAATACTTCAGAACCTGCAAACCTAATTTAAGCAAAGTTCCCCAAGGGGTCCAGAATTCAAAGTCCATTAGATGTAGAGCTTAGGGATATGGTTTAGTGGGGACTGTTAGTGTTAGGCCAGAGGTTGGACTCGATGATCTTGAGGTCTCTTCCAACCTAGAAATTCTGTGATTCTGTGATCTTGCAGTCACTCATGTCTCCTCTGCAGTCCTCATTTCACTCTAGCAAAAGGGATCTTTTTATATGGTTAGTTCTTGCAACAGTGTGAAATGTGCAAATGCAAGCAAGAAACAGCATAAGCCTGGCAGTATGTAACAAAATGTTAACAATGTTTTAGCCAATTTGGACATGATATAATAACAGCTAAAATAATAGTGAAATTATTGTAAATATCTATGCAGGGAAATAAATAAATAAATAAATAAATAAATAAATAAATAAATAAATAAATATCTGCATTCTTTGGTCCTTTTTCCTGGGATTTCACATGCAGAGATTCTTCCCTGTAAACTCTGGAGCAAGGAAGACATACCAAAGGCCAAAGGAATCTTGGATGCAAATTCATAAAGTTCTGAGGAAACATGCTTTGTTAAAAATACAGCTTTTAATACTACTAATGTAAGCGAAGTACAATACTGAACTCCAAAATAATAGGTACAAAATGGGAACTTATTCATCTTACAAATTTGATCAAAAGATTGTTTTCTTTTACCTTAAAATAATTGATTCCCAAACATATGATTAAGATCAGCCAGAAGAATTGCATGCAATTTTGTTGCAGAAGAGCCAAACTGCAATACTGTAGAACTACACTGGAAATAGATTAACACGCAGAGGAAAGCAAGCCTCTAAAATAAATCTAAGTTTTGAAATTAGGTTCTCTTCAGGTTATTGGAGATAGTGCAACTGCCCAAGCTGTATTTAAATCCTCAGGCCATTTTCCTAAGAGGAATGTAATGTTATTACATAATTTACATGACAACTAATGTCCATTTATATGAGCAGTTTAATATACAAACCAAGAATGGTTGTTTTACTTCTGAAGCTAAATTCTAAACAAGTTCAAATGCTGTTTTTTTCCAGTTGCAGCTAGGATTTGTAAATTGTGCTCTACAAGCTCCTCTTCCTGATCTAAAAGAGGAAGTGCCGCCACACCTGCAATATGCTGTGGGAAGTCTTGGAAGTCTTGTTGGAAGTCACTGGCAAGCTGGACTGAACTGGCTATATGTGGTATCAACAACAACAGTACATACTGCTCCTCTTCCCATCCTGCTGCCCCAGCAATATTCTGTTTATGAAAGAGCTGCAGGCTCAAGACAGCCTCATAGTGTCTCAGCTCAGCTGCTCTCTTGTATGTGAGAGGTTAACATAAAAACAAGAAGATAAAAACTACCATAAGGAGATCTGTCAAAAGACCAATGGTGTACAATAAATGACACATTACACATGATCAAGGAGACCTAAGTGAACAAAACTACTTTGAAGAAGAGTGCCTGCTGAGTGAAAGAGGGTTGGGAGGTACAAGAAATGCAGTAAGACAGATGTAAGAAATAATGTAATAGGTAAAGCACATATTAGGAAACACAGTTTGCTCTTAAGAACTTAAAGGTGAAAGAACCTGAATAACTTATCAACTTGTTCTTGCTGCCAAATTGAAAAATCTCTGGTATTGAATTCTTGAGCATAAGCCCAGGCTCACCAGACCAGTGATTCTAAAGAAGGATGCCTACAAAAGGCATATTGAGCCAGCCACCAGCAATCACATCGTCACTGCAAGACAGATAATTTCTGATGACCTTAACTGCAGCTAGCTGCAGGTAGTGAACTACACAGAATTAGCTTGGTTAGATGCTTCTACAAAGAGTGGTTTTTAACCTGGAAATAGATACTGAATAGGTTTGCGTGTAACCACATCTTGCTGCAAAGTCATCCTTCTTCTTTCCATTGCCTGTTCCTGCCTCAGAGCACTTGTAGAAAATACAGAAGTCATAGAAAAGAAATGACTTAGGATAGTTAAGCCATCTCATAGACAAGAACAACCATTTTCATAATGAAAGTCTAAATGTGTCTGGTTGCTATAGCAGAACAAGCACTGGCTATTAAAAGCTGATACATTTTGCCCATTAGAGCAAATCTTTTCATAGCATAGCACAAGGCAGATTGGAAATCTACAACATGTGGAAAGTTGAAAAGCCAGCAGATATCTAACTGCACAGGATGGACCTGTTAGAGTGGGACCACAGGAGTGCCACAAAGATGATCAGAGGGCTGGAGCATCTCTCCTGAGAAGACAGGCTGGGAGAGTTGGGGTTGTTCAGACTGGAGAAGAGAAGGCTCCAGGGAGACCTTCCATTACCTAAAGGGGGCCTACAGGAAAGGTGGGGAGGGACTCTGTGTCAGGGAGTGGAGTGATATTACAAGGGGTAATGGCTTTAAGGTAAAAGAGAGTAGGTTTAGATTAGATACAGGGAGGAAATTCTTTACTCAGAGGGTGGTGAGACACAGGAGCAGGTTGCCCAGAGAAGCTGTGGATGCCCTCCCCATCCCTGGAGATGTTCAAGACCAGGCTGGATGGGGCTTTGAGCAACCTGGTCTGGTGGGAGGTGTTCCTGGAGGAACACCTTATTAGTTATTCATATCCTTCCTCTGGAGGATATGAATAACTACTTTTTATCTTACTGTACTTAGGCTAAAGAATGATTTTAGCTGTGTCATAGTAGGGCAATCCTGACAGAAGGGTATAGTGATTCCACAAATCTGGACACTGCAGAAAGCTTTTTTTTTCCTGAAATTCAGCAAGTGTTTTCCAACAGAAAATGTGCTTTCCAGGTGGGAAAGTGATGTCACAGGTGCCCCTGAAGGAGAACATCAATCCCTGAGATCCCAAGGATCCCCATCCCTACTCAAAACCCATATTTTCCAAAAAGCTGTTTGAGTAACCCATACTTCAGTCAATTCAAACGTTAATTGAACAGTGATGTATTGCTGGGAAAAATACTGCAAATATCATTGTTCAGGAACTATGGATATGAGATTTTTACTGGTAGTATGAATGTTCATTAACTAGCTGGGAAGAATTAAGTAACTGTGAAAGACTGCTAAATTAAACGAATTCAAGTAAAAGGAAGTATTACTCACAGGCCTACAAGCATCTGCCTTAGATGAAACAGGCATCAAATACTGAAAGCAGCAAAGTTTTCTTCCACTGTTGAAAGAAATTGTCTTAAGCCTTTAAATTCAAGAGCTAAAATAAATGTACTGGTTTAGTTAAATAATATGAGACCCCACAGGACAAACAGATTAGATAATTCTGAATAAACAGAGGAAGCCTAATAAATTAATCATATGCAGCAGCATGAAGGAGTTATTTTAATGGATTTTGGAAGAGGTTTTGTTTAGAGCAGTGAGTGATGAAGATGTATTTGAACTGTGAAGATGTCTGCTATGTCCATGTAGCTGCTACGTCCATGTAGCTGGACATACTGCTATGTCCATGTAGCTGGGGACGAAAAAAGTACAGATGAGCTGTAACCACCCTACAGTGAAGAGACTGTATAACACAGAGCATATATTTTTCTCATAAGCTATTTTGTGTTGTTGTGTTTTTTGTTGTTGTTGTTGTTGTTGTTGTTCTTGTTCTTGTTTTGTGTGTATGTGTGTGTTTTTTTTCCAATTAAACAAAAATAAAGAATTGGGAAAATACATACCTCTTAAAAATGTACAAAGTTGCAACAAATGCATTAACTGAAGTCAATTAAAAGTTGCAGAAATGCTACAAATATTAAATATGAAAATACTCCATAGAGCTGTTCTGTATCTTCTCTCAAATGTCAAAGAAAATATATAAGGAAAATTCAGCCGAAAAGTCTTTAAAAGCGAGGTTCTTCTTATTCAGCATCAAAAGCCAAAGGCCTTTGTTCTTCCTGGGCATACTCTGGTAACTTCTGTGGAGTGGTGTATCATGTACTCTTATTAAAATAACCTCACCCTGCACAGAGATATTCCAAGCATTATAGCTTCATGGCACAACATCATTTTTTTCACTTGTTTCTCTTTAAGTATGGCCATAAAAGAGAGAAATATTTATACGTACTACAAACCATCAGCTTCTGTTTCGGCCACCAATAAATTCCTTAATAGTAGTGAAAGGTTGTATAGGTGTTCTGAATAAGACTCAAACCAAAACCATCTTTCATTTCTGTTAAGGGTTTCTAAAAGGACAGGTGGTTTGCCACTCATCAGCTGTGAAGTTCTGTATTTTTAGGTATGGTAAACAAAATTATAGAGGAGTGTGCATACAAAGACAAAAAAGTAGAATCTAGAGGTCATGATTTCAGAAGGGCTTGGAAAAGAGAGGAGACAAAAATACAGGTTGTTTCTTGTCTCATTATAGCAGAATTTTAACTTCAGAAAAACAATTTTTCCCATTGCCTTTCTCCCCTCCCATTTTTTTTCCCTCTCCAAGTACCTAAACAAGTCACACATGCAAAAACAGCAATGCTCACTGTGCAATATTATTTTCAACCCCATCCCCCAGTTTCTCCTGGGAGTGTGCCTAGGTATGGGGAAAAAAGTCATATTTCACTTTCTGTATATTTTTCAGAAGTTTATTTCTATGATACATTATTTTCTTCCTTACTTAAAGGCTGAACTAATATTAGAACACCATCAAACAAGTTAAGGTGTTCTTCCAATGAATTTCACTCCACCGGGAAACAACATGAAGGTAGAATATTGATTTTTATATACAGTCTGCGAGTTTCATGTTTCATAAGTGATAATATTTAAAAGGAATTTATTTTATAAAAGATTTAAGAATGTTATCCTGAAATTTCTCAAAGACTATTCAGATGACTGAAAAATTTTTACAAATTTCTCTTCTGTGTTTTTCTCCCCTAATCAGGAAGAAAAACTTGTTTCTTCATCACATACACTATAATAGCTGTCAAATTTAATTGAGCACCACTGCTTCTGATAATCTACAGAACACAATATAATATTTTGATCAGAATATTAAGGATTCCAAAAAAGTATTTTGTACCCTTTCCCTTTTCTTTGTAAATTAACTTCATAGCATGAAAAAGAAAAACAGCTTACTTGGAGTGTGAATATGTGCGCTGCAGTTATGAATGCATGTTGCTGAAAGACCTTAATGCAAGTTAAGCAAGCAGTCATAAGTCAAATCTGGAGAAGCCTGCAGTCTGTAAGTAAGGCATACTGATTAATTATTCTGATTTTCCTTACTCACATTTTGGGGATGTAGCTGCCATCTACGGATGATAGCTGAGTTATCAGACTGCTATTTGAACGTTTTTGTTTTTATTTTTTAACTTCTACTATTTCTAAATAAAAACATTTAACTTCACATGTATCACATGTACAATGTGAGCTTCACATAGTCTAAAGACTTCTGTATATCAATAACACGGTCTAATTCTTAACAGACCTCATTACGTAGATAGCAAACCATTTGTACAAATCCAAAGAGGAAATGATATAGTCTTGCCATTCCCTCTTTTTGAAAGCTTTGGTTTTTGCACTGCTTTCTGCCTCCTTTAGAACTAACTCACAATGAACACAACTCAAATATCATATGAAGAAGTGAACATGCTCCCTTTCCTACCACTGGACTGCAAAATAACAGAAGTGAAATGCCACATATTGGATGAACCAGAACAATAAAATCACATTGTCTGGAATCCATGAGAAAGGACGTGACTGAAGTGGTGCTAGTCTGGCATTTAACTCCCTTGACCATTTTCATACATTTTCTTCTGCTGGTTTGGACAGACTCACACTCTTTCCTAAACTTTCAACAGATGTATTCAAGACTGAAGAAAATCAATAGCCAAATGGGCTTGGATAATCTCATACTCCTAAGCAGAGCAGACTCCCATTGTTTTCACAAAGAACTCTGGGAACATATGCTGTCCATTTCCCAAATATTACTAACATTTTGCAGAAAAATGCTGAAACCATGGGAAACTGTGGCTGCTGACACCAACTCCGACAGGCAGTTTATGTGATATATGGGCAGCTGCAAAACTGATGTTTGTTTCAGCTGATTGTCTTAAAGGAAAGCTGTGAAGCAAGGATGAAACAGGAGTAGGAATGGAAAGTAGTACAGGCTTATGAAAAAAGCATACAAGCCCTGAATAGACCTTCCACAGCTATAGACCTGTAGCAATATGTAGCCTGTGTGATTTGCACACTTTCAACTCCTTACTGCCTGTGACACAGCCCTGACACCTGAGGATGCCTTTGGAACAGATGGAGTTGATCTTGGTTCAGGACAACCTTCGACAGGCTCTCTTCATCCTGTTTTTAAAGATTTTAAAGGCTTTAAAGTCTCTTTTTAAAGATAAAAGATGAACTGACCAAGTGCTAGCAAATAAAAAAATACTGTCGTCACAACCTAAGACTTACCTCTCCCATTAGAGACACATTTTCTTCTTGAAACATGGAAACAGCAAGCTGATAAAGTGCATACAAGATCATTACTGACATGATTTTTCTATTATATGTTTCGGCTGCTCGAACAACTGCTCTGAGAGAAACATATCTAGCTTTTGTTCCTCTTGTTCTGAGTATAATCAAATCTTCTCACATTTTAAACTGCCTTTCCTTATGTTTTACTGTCTTCTCAGTTCTGGTGCCCCTTTGTTCATGCAAAAGCAGCCTGTGCTTCACATTCATCTTTTCAGTTTGGCTCTCAATCTGAAATTGTCAAACTTCTGTGGAAATGAACAAAAAAGTTTGCAGTAAGTTGTCAATGTCTACCTCTTTTACTTTTCCGGAGGACTTCAAAAATGCTTCATTGTCAAATCATTCACTAATTTTGCCTCAGTATCCACTTTGCAGGGAAGATATAAAATAACTGTAGTGAGCTACATTTTGTACCTTGTAATTTGACTTCAGTTTCTTTTAAATGTGCTCCAAGTGTTTGCCATGCCACTTTGGCTCAGGCTGCTCCAAGTCATCTTCTGCCATTGGCCATTCATTCTTCATCCCAGCTCTCACAGTTGTAACAGCGCGACATTTCGGTTCTTTAATAAAAATATTTGAAAGAATAACTGCATAGGAAACCTTCTTGACATTGATAGAAATAATCTTATGATAATATTATTGCTTTGAACTATAAGAAAATTAGAGCTGTAATATAAGTTATAATTATAAATGGAATTTAAAATAAACTTATAACTAATTAAATAGTGTTAATAGTAATAGTAGAGGTAATATCAATTGTATAAGCAACCAATTAATGATATAAGTAGAATGAATTAATGCTTATGATAGCAGTATTAATTCTAATATTTCCTGGCTTTGCTGTGGTAATAATTCTTTACTAGGTATTACTTGATTCTGGACTTCAGAGCTTAGTATGTTCTATTAAAGCTGCTGCAGCCATGAAGAAAAAGTATTTTGACTCCTCCCTTCTACAGATGTCATCCTACTTTCCCCTCAGTGATAGGCCAATCTTTTTTTTCAAATGCTATGACTGACAATAATTGCCTATAACCAGTGTGATAGCATTATACGAATTTTACCTTCCACCCTAGGTGACTGATGTGTAATTCCAGAATTGCCTTCATGAGGGTGTAGAAATGCTCCCGAACGAGATGGCTGATACGACATTTTCGACTTTTTTTTTTTTTTTTTTTCAGTTTACAAGCTATGCCTCTCTGTTAAAGACTAATTTATTGCCTAGGACTATTTACACTTATGAAATCAGGCACCATTCAAGCTCAGAAGGCTCCTCAGAAATGCAGGGAAACTCCATGGTTCAAGTCCCTCCAAAGTAACAGGCTGCCAGGGAGTGGTTGCCATCCTTGGAGGTATTTAAGAGATGTGTGTATGTGGCACATAGGAACATGGTTTAGTGTGAGCTTGGTAGTGTTAGGTGTTGGTTGGACTTTGTGGATCTTACAGGTCTTTCCCAATATAAATGATTCTATGATTCTATGATTATGTAACTATTAGAGTGTTTAAAAATTATAATCAACTAATCTGTGATTCTATCAATTCCACAGCAGTCTATCTCAATGTTTTACCAGGCTGTCCATACATATCCCTCACCCTGTATTTTCTCAAAAACCTCTACCTTTACATAACTAAAGACCCAGGAGGCTCTAGGTTCTATATATTTTCACGGGCAGGGCTTATTCATAACCTATAACCACAGCCAACTTTGTTGAAATAGCTTGCTTATATTTTAAATTTACAGAAAATAGCAATGAAAGATCATTGGCAGCTTCAGTTTGGATAATTGTTCTTAGGTGCTGCAAAATAAAGCTCTTACCATGCTGAAGATGAAAGGTAACATTTCAAGAGCATTCAACACCTCTTAAGAAGCAGCAAGACTTCATCTCCTTTGAACATGCTGCTTTTCATCACAGACTGCTATTTGGGTTTGATACACTACCCTGCCCACTCTGTTACATTGAATTACAACATTGTTCCATCTGGGGAGGCATTAAATTACTACCTGTGAATCAATCAAAACTCAAGCAACTATCCATTTGATTTTGCTGAGCAAATAGAACCAAAACAGTTTCCATGCCTCATATTGGAAGTTTTATTGATTTTTCACAACAAATGAAGATTTTTTTTCTTTGTGAAGAAAGAAAAATGTTATAAAGACACATCTGTTCAGGATCACGTTGGGTTAGAAACTGGCTGGATATCTGGGCCCAAAGAGTTGTGGTGAATGGAGTCAAACCCAGTTGGAGGCCGGTCACTAGTGGCATCCCCCAGGGCTCTGTGCTGGGGCTGGTCCTCTTTAATATCGTTATCGATGATCTCGATGAGGGCATTGAGTGCACCCTCAGTAAGTTTGCAGATGACACCAAGCTAGGTGCGTATGTCGATCTGCTCGAGGGTAGGAAGGCTCTGCAGGAGGATCTGGATAGGCTGGACCGATGGGCTGAGGTCAACTGCATGAAGTTCAACAAGGCCAAGTGCCGGGTCCTGCACCTGGGGCGCAATAACCCCAAGCAGAGCTACAGGCTGGGAGATGAGTGGTTGGAGAGCTGCCAGGCAGAGAAGGACCTGGGAGTGATGGTGGACAGTCGGCTGAATATGAGCCAGCAGTGTGCTCAGGTGGCCAAGAAGGCCAACAGCATCCTGGCTTGTATCAGAAGCAGTGTGACCAGCAGGGCTAGGGAGGTGATCGTCCCCCTGTACTCGGCTCTGGTGAGGCCGCACCTCGAGTACTGTGTTCAGTTTTGGGCCCCTCGCTACAAGAAGGACATCGAGGTGCTAGAGCGGGTCCAGAGAAGGGCAGCGAAGCTGGTGAGGGGTCTGGAGAACAAGTCCTACGAGGAGCGGCTGAAGGAGCTGGGCTTGTTCAGCCTGAAGAAAAGGAGGCTCAGGGGCAACCTTATCGTTCTCTATAGGTACCTTAAAGGAGGCTGTAGCGAGGTGGGGGTTGGCCTGTTCTCCCACGTGCCTGGTGACAGGATGAGGGGGAATGGGCTAAAGTTGCGCCAGGGGAGTTTTAGGTTGGATGTTAGGAAGAACTTCTTTACTGAAAGGGTTGTTAGACATTGGAACAGGCTGCCCAGGGAAGTGGTGGAGTCACCATCCCTGGAGGTCTTTAAAAGACATTTAGATGTAGAGCTTAGGAATATGGTTTAGTGGAGGACTGTTAGTGTTAGGTCAGAGGTTGGACTCGATGATCTTGAGGTCTCTTCCAACCTAGAAATTCTGTGATTCTGTGATTCTGTGACCACTGAGGGAACTTGGTATTACTGCAAGAAGAGAAGCTCCATCATCATTAAAAATTCATGGAAATCAGAGAGAAGGGGAAGATAAGATGCTTCCTGATAAAAGGCAGGTGTCACACACATCTTCAGGAAGAGCAAGAAATCTCTCGTCATATGCAGTCCCCTAAGCGTTTTGATGACCCTCCACTGGACTCTCAGCAGGACAGCCATGTATTTCTTATACTGGGAAGCCCACAGTAGGGCACAACACTTCAGCAACTTCCCAGTGCTAAGTGGAGAGGAGGAACCACCTCCCTTGACTTCCCGACAACACTCTCATTACCACAGCTAGGTGACTTGTTGGTCACCATGTCAGGGTTCTCAACTTACCCATGTTTACTTTAAGTCCCTGTTGTATGCCAGGATTCCCCGCTCTTGTTTTGCAAAGCTGCTTTCTAGCCAGTTGATGCCCAAGCCTCTGTTGCTGTACTGTTATTCTATTCTTCATGTGAGACTTCTGTAGCAGTACAGTGCTAAGTACTGACCTTCTTACAAGCATCCTAGGAAAAACTGGAAGGCTTCATTACCTGTTGAAACAAGACAAGGGATGAGCAGCTGACAAATTTGTATTTTCACATTGCAGAAAAGAGCAGAAATAGCCCACTACCTTTAAAGATGGCCTATCTACAAAATACCTGTTGTTTTGCCATTGGTTTGGAGATAACTCCAGAAAAAATGTTGCTGTTGTTGACAGTGGAAAACCATGAAATGCTGTTCAGAGCTGAATGCTGGGTCAGAGACCAGATTACTAAAATAGGAATAGATAAGAAAGTCTGTTTCTCTTGTAAGGGTTCTCTGTCTTCCAAATCATTCTCCTTTTTCACCCACATTATTTAAACTTGCACATAATTACTAATTTTTTGGAGAGAGATTTAAAGACATAATCAAGCATACAGGCATATAATACTCCAACACTCCAACAGACTTAATATATCCAGCTGCAACAGAATCTAACTCAAAGCATATGGGCTGGGAGCTACAAGAAGATGAATGGCTAAAGCATACAATGTTATAAAATGTAAATTACAATTCTGTAAGGAAGCCTAAAACTATGCTATTAGCATACAAAACAGTACAAACACATCAAAAGAGCATGGAGTAGAGTTCTAATTAATAGGAGAAAGAGCAGTACAATCACAAACTAAGATCTGTCTGTATCTGTTTTAGCCTCTGGTTTGTGCTGGAATCTTATTAATTAAATATTCATAATCCATCCTTTTTTTACCAATTAAGTAATAATCATGTTTGTCCTAAGTTGAAAGGTCATTTGTCTAAGGAAGCTTACTCCAGACTCTCTTTTCATCTCATGTCTTTTATTTGAAACAGCTCTTCTTTCCATGACAGCAAGTACTGGAAGCCAAAACAGACTGAAATTGCAAGTTGGCACGTTATTTAGAGTATACCAGACATTGTATTAGTGGACGGAAGTTCCTTCACTGCTAAGAGAAACTTGGCAAAATGTGTTTTAGCAGGTAACATATCTCAACATTACTTTTTAAACACAACAAACAAATGTATTTGCCATAATTTGTGTTCTTGCTCCCTAATATGACAGCAATGTGGAACAGTTTAAATTATATGAAGTTTTTAGTGTATCAGGTCTGTTTCCATATCTGACACGCATTACATTTAAGCTTTACAACAAAATAATCCTGCTTCCCAAAGGAAACAAACCTGTGTCTTTTTCTTTCATTTTTAGAGCTCTTGTAGAGCATTTCTATATTTTTGAATATTTAATGAAAAAGTCTTAAATAATTACCCTGTAGAAATTTAATGTGAACCTTTATGCTTGGTTTAATGTCAACATGTATAATTTGGCTTTTATCGTCTTGACAAATTGGCCTGATGCAGAAGTCCAGTGGAAAAATATTTTTTTGGTATGCATAAATAACACACATTTCATGTTTGAAACAGACATAATGCAGAAATACTCTTCTTCATGTTTCCTAATTGACTTTGCGTAGATGATATGCAGAGAAATAATGCTACATGATAGTGAATAAACTTGTCAAAAATAAATATATTAAAGGAAGATAGCTTTGGTGATATGGTGCAGGGATCTGCAAATAGAGGACAATCAAATACAGCAAAGAGTTAAATACTTCAGTTTTTCCAACAAGCTTGTCCTGCATCATTAATTCTTGAAGTTGCTCTTCACTTGACTATAACTGTATTTAAAACAGATAGTAAATATCTGTAAACATCTACAACAACAATTGTAGATGACAATGTACAAATATTTGAAAATATCTGTAAACATCTAAAGGGCAATCAGAATCATTTACACTGAGACAGCTGGGACCTGCAGATGTTTAGCAGTTCTAAAAATCTGGTCCCTTCTAAAGACACTTAACTCTGAGCATGCAAATTTAGAAACAGTTATGTGACAGATTGTACAGGTTTACTCAAGGACATATTTGTAGATTGTCATAAACATTAAGAAATGCATTGTTGTTAAATCCCAAATCTAACCATTGGATATATAGATAGTTCAAATCCAATTTCCATGCTTCTGGAAAACTATCAAAATTCTCAGTTGTTTACAGCATGCATTGTCTTCTCCTTAACTTTTGAAAAACAAGGTACTTCCTAGAGGTGTTGAGATGACAGGTTTATGGCTTAGCATGCATTTCTCTCCACACAGTAAAACTAATGTCTTTCGTTCAATGACTTAGGTTCCCTTCACAATGCCTCTTTCAAGTGCAGATTTCATTTTCCAGCATGACTTTTTTTTTTTTTTTTCCTGAATTTCAGGAAAGCTTTTAGGTACATTTTTTCTGGTACCTTAGAAAGACACTTGAAGATAGTCTTCATGAGCAAGTCCTAATATACCTACATCTTTTCTTTAAGCAAGCCAGATGTGCAACAGCCTAGGTCTGGATGCTATAATGTATTAATACTATGCATTATGACTGTGCTTGATTTAGGACATGACTTCTTTCACTGCTCCAGCCTAGATCTGTATCAACATAGAGTGCTTTTCAATAACATGCAGAGCAAACAGAATTGCTTGCAGCCTGTCTTGCAAAAACACTCTAATACTTTCACCAAAAGCCCTCCTTGTCTTGCCAGTAGGCAAGATGTTGCTGATATTGTAGTTTTGAAAATGTATATTCTTTGTCTTTAGCAGCAATTAGTGCTTGAAGCAGAACTTGATGCCCATAGAAGTGTTGGTTCTATATTCATAGGTTAGAACTACCTTAAAAAAAAAAAATCACCTCCAGACTCAGAAACATTCCCTTCTAAAGCAAATAAATGGCATTCCCACAACAGGCAACTTGCCAGAAAGTTTCTGGCCATTACCACCAACCCTACTGAGGGAAGTAGAGGTGCTGTGTTTAAAAGCATCCGGCCTTTCCTCATTATCTGATCATTTCCTGAGCAGTAATAATTTCCCAGTCATCTCTGGCAAATTAAACCCAATAAATAAATAAATAAATAAATAAAAATAATCCAGGCAAGCTACTCCCTGAAATTTATCTCCTCTATATCAAACAGCAGCCTGCTTTCTTGTATGCCAGATCAGTACCCATAAGCAACCAGACCCCATACAGTAAAGTTAAAGTAGATTTGTAAGTAACTTGACCAGCAATGGGCAATGTCATTTCCTTTGCAAATGTATGAGAGGTGCAAGTGGAAATGGCAAAGGTTTTTAACATTAACTCTTGATTTTAACTGGTTTTCATGACTCATTCAGCTGGTGAGTGAGCAACCAGACTGTGCCAGTAAAGGAAAACATGAACAGTTTATTTAAATATATGTTTACTCAGGAAACTTACCTGTTCTGATTGCAGGTAAGGGTGAGCTAACTTTATATTGCCATAAACAAGCTTAAACACAAAGAAACTAGAAGTGTGGCTGAAGAACTCTAAGTATTGTAATGCTTCTGCCTAGAAACTTCTGACAGGTAGTGCAACATCTGTAAAATATCCGTTCAGTGACTTCCTATGTTATATGCTATACTGAGGTTAAACAATTACGTCTACTATGATCAAAGCAGCTTTTGCTATTGAAGTGAACTTTTTAGCACACAGGCTCCTGAATGCTGTTATACTAAGCACTTGCTGTATTTCTTTTTAAGTGCTGGAAAAGAAATATGGTGCAGGATTTCTTTTGCTTAACTTGTCATAGGTAAAAGTTGCTGTTACAGATCTCACAGATGACAGAGCAGTAATAACTGAGTGCAGTGAAGAATAAGCTTCTCAGACTTCTCTTGAAAAAAATCTGAGTTATACTCAACTGAGATAGCTGTGATACAAGCATCGACACTAAACATGGATTTAATTTATTATTATTGTGGTGGGTTGATCTTGGCTGGCTGCCAGGCCACCACCCAGCCACTCTCTTTCCTCCTCTTCAACAGGATAAGGGGAGAAAATAAGATGAAAAAGCTCATGCTTTAAGATAATGAGTGGGAGAACTCTTACCAGTTGCTGTCATGGACAAAACAAACTTGACTAGTGGAAAATTAATTTTGTTTATTGCCAATTAAAATGGAGTAGGATGGTGAGAAACAAAAAAAATCTTTAACACAGTCCTCCAAACCTAACTTCTACTCAGGCTCACTTATCTACTTCATTCCCAACTCTTTTACTTTCTACTCCCCACAAGTGGCGCAGGGGAGCAGGAATGGGGGCTGGAGTCAGTCCCTGATGCTTCGTCTACACTCCTCCCTCACGGTCACT
Source organism: Anas acuta (assembly GCF_963932015.1). Taxonomy (NCBI): domain Eukaryota; kingdom Metazoa; phylum Chordata; class Aves; order Anseriformes; family Anatidae; genus Anas; species Anas acuta. Next base: position 84,975,920 of record NC_088980.1, read on the forward strand.
CCCTGCCCCTACACCAACAGGATGCCGTCCTTCTCCAGCTGATCCCACACGGGCTGCCCACAGGCAGCAGCTCCTCAAGCACTGCTCCCACACGGCTCCGTCCCACGGGCTCCATCCATCCATCCCCCAGGAGCAAACTGCTCCAGCACGGGTCCCCCACGGCTGGGCGGCAGCTCCCCCCAGACCCCCTGCTCCTGCGGGGGCTCCTCTCCACGGGGGGGCTGCAGCTGCGGCCCGGGGCCTGCTCCTGCCCTGCGGGGGCTCTCCATGGGCCGCAGCCTCCTCCAGGCCACATCCACCTGCTCCACCGGGGGCTCCTCCACCCACGGGGGGGCTGCAGCGTGGAGATCTGCTCCATGGGCTGCAGGGGGACAGCCTGCTCCACCGGGGGCCTCTCCCTGCACAGCCCGCAGGGGAACTGCTGCTGCCTGCCTGGAGCAACCCCTGCCTCCTGCTGCACTCACCTGGGGGGCTGCAGGGCTGCTTCTCCTCTCTTTCTCCCTGGGAAGCAGCTTTTTTTTGTTATTTTTTTTCTCCTTTCTTAAATACGCTCTCACAGAGGAACAAGCGACATCGTTTCTTGGCTTGGCTCTGGCCAGCAGTGGAGCCCTTATCTAACGTGGGGCAGCTTCTAGATTCTTCTCACGGAAGCCACCCCTGCAGTCCCCCTGCTACCAAAACCTTGCCACGTAAACCCACCAGAGCAAGTCTTTCGGTGAAGAAATTTTTCATGATAACCAACTGAAACCTCCCCTGGTACAACTTGAGGTTTTTTGTTCTTGTCTTGTCACTTGGGGCTTGGGAGAAGAGAACGATCCCCACCTCTCTGGAGCCTCCTTTCAGCTTCCTGTAGAGCACAGGAAGGTCTCCCCTGAGCCTCCTTTTCTCCAGGCTGAACAAGCCCAGCTCCCTCAGCCGCTCCTCACCAGACTTGTTCTCTAAACCCTTCACAAGCTTCAGAGCCCTTCTCCGCACACGCTCCAGCACCTCGAGGTCTTCGCTGAACACAGTGCTCGAGGTGCGGCCTCACCAGAGCCGCGCACAGAGGGACAACCGCTTCCCTAGTCCTGATGGCCACTCTATGTCTGATACAAGCCAGCTGTAGAGATATTTATATGCATATATAGGCAGCACTAGTACATGTTCCTTGGAAAACCGGTCAAACTCTCTTCAAACCCCGTACATTGATGGTTTCCTCTAACTGGCACTGACGCTTCAGCGGGATCCTCTAAATCCCATGTTACTGCTTCTGCTTCCTAAGCAGGTGACAGAAACTCCTAAGCGGAGAGCAGAGGAGTTGTAGTTCTGTATCCAGGAAATATTTGGAAGTTTGGAAGATGCTTCCCTTGCTCAGCTGCCATCCCTATGTTCATCAATCACCCGACCTTTTGCCTTCCAGCAAAAGTCTTGATGCAGTTCTTAAGGCAAGTTCTTTCTGAAAATCCTCAGCCACCTCTGTGCACGCCAAACCTTTCATGGCACTGTGCAGTGCGCGGATGGCAGCGATAAATCAGGTTGTGGAAGGAATGGCAACGTGTGGGGAGGGACTTTTCAGGTGGCTTCGCGCTGTTTCGCAGGTCCCTGAATTAGAGCTAATGAGGAAACAAGTGGTAGAAACAAAACCTTGAGGGAGGCGTGGATAAAGAATTGGCTACAGTGTTAAAGAGGACCTTTGGGCAGTGGGCAATTGCTGGCTGGCTCCAGGCGCGTGTCTGAGGGTCTCTGACCAACTGTATGATAGATTCGGGCGCGTGGACAGCACGTGGGGCTACGGGGAGAGGACATGTAGTAGTGAAAAAGGGCAATAAACGCCTCCTGTTCAAAAGCCATCAGGAGTCTGTGTCTTGCGTCCCTTCAGCAACACAAAGATTTGGCTCCAGATCCAAAATGTCATGTATTTGGCAATTTTATTTATGGTAGCACTCCCCACCCCTCCCATCTGCTCTTTTCCCTTCCCTCCCCTCCCCTCCCCTATGCTCCCTGTCCCGACACTCTGTTACCCTCCCCTCCCCTCCCCTCCCCTCCCCTCCCCTCCCCTCCCCTCCCCTCCCCTCTACTACACTACACTACACTACACTACACTACACTACATTACACTACACTACACTACACTACACTACACACCCCTATACTACCCTACACTCCCCTACACTCCCCTCCCCTATACTACCCTACACAACCCTATACTACCCTACACTCCCCTACACTCCCTTCCCCTCCCCTCCTCTATACTACCCTACACACCCCTACACTCCCCTCCCCTATACTACCCTACACACCCCTACACTCCCCTACACTCCCCTCCTCTATACTACCCTGCACACCCCTACACTCCCCTGCACTCCCCTCCCCTCCCCTATACTACCCTACACTCCCCTCCTCTATACTGCCCTACACTCCCTACACTCCCCTCCCCTATACTACCCTACACACCCCTACACTCCCCTACACTCCCCTCCTCTATACTGCCCTACACTCCCTACACTCCCCTCCTCTATACTACCCTACACACCCCTACACTCCTCTACACTCCCCTCCCCTCCCCTATACTACCCTACACTCCCCTCCTCTATACTACCCTACACACCCCTACACTCCCCTCCCCTATACTACCCTACACACCCCTACACTCCCCTCCCCTCCCCTATACTACCCTACACTCCCCTACACTCCCCTCCCCTATCCTACCCTACAATCCCCTACACTCCCCTACACTCTCCTCCTCTATACTACCCTACACACCTCTACACTCCCCTCCCCTCCCTTCTACTACCCTACACTCCCCTACACTCCCCTCCTCTATACTACCCTACACACCCCTACACTCCCCTACACTCCCCTCTCCTCCCCTATACTACCCTACACTCCCCTACACTCCCCTCCTCTATACTACCCTACACACCCCTACACTCCCCTACACTCCCCTCCCCTACACACCCCTACACAACCCTATAATCCCCTCCCCTATACTACCCTACACTCCCCTTCGCTACACTACCCTACATTACCCTATGCTCCCCTCCCCTATGCTCCCCTACGCTCCCCTCCCCTATCCTACCCTACACTCCCCTAAACTCCGCTGTCCTACACTACCCTATACTCTCCTACGCTCCCCTCCCCTCTACTATGCTACACTACACTACACTACACTACAGTACACTACACTACACTACACTACAGTACACTACACCACCCTACCCTGCCCTACCCTACCCTCCCTTCCCTTTTTTTTATTCCCTCCCTTCCCCACCCCTTCCCTCCCCTCCCCTCCCCTCCCTTCCCTTCCCTTCTTTTTATTCCCTCCCCTTCCCTCCCCTCTTGTCTTCTTTCTTTCAGGTAAGTTCAGATCGCTTCAGCCGTTCTCGTAGCTCATTTCCCTGGCTGATTCACTGGAACCCATCAGCAGCAACCAGAAGCGCTCCAGCTGCTTTGTCACTAGTTGAGCAACAGTCTCCAACTGGGAATCGCTGACTTCGTTGTGTGGCTCAGACAGGTGCCTTGCAGTTCCACCCTGGCCTGGACGTGTCCTCTTGCTGTGTCCCCACCTACATGGCAGTTCTGCTTAGAAGCAGCAGCAGGCTTTTGAAGTAGTCCCACTCCTTCCATTTTCACAGGTTTAGCTTGGCTAGCCGGGTGGTGTCTGTCAATAGAAGACAACAAAGAGATTTGGGTTAGAAACAGCTAACTGAGTAGTTCCTTCCCACAAGGGCAAGGAATATTTACCCGTCCCTAATGGAGGCTGCAGTGTCAGAGATAACGACAGGTCCTTCCGAGAGCTTTGAAATATCCCTTGGGGATGCTGAGTCCAGAGCAAACCTGTCTAAAGTACACCGTGGAATCCCTCGGAATGACTTCCTAGCAGAAGCATGTGTCCGATACGGCTTCAGCTGGTTGCAGTGTTCTTCTTCACCTAATACCTAAATTCAGATAAGAGGTCTCAATGCAGATGGAAAGATTGAGAAATAGAGAAATCACTGATGTGCTTTGAGAACTTCTAAGGACTGAGAACTAAAGAAATCCAATGTTGTAACATTAAGGATCGGTTAGAAAAGTAAACGTTAAAAACAAGTAAAGGAGAAGAACAAGTAAGCTTTCTTAAAGTATCTACTGTATTTAAAGGATCTTTAAACAAGTAAAGAAGTAATGAAATATATACGCAGAGAGATAGATAGAGAGATAGATATGCAGAAACCTAAGAAACTGCTGCGCAGGTTAGCTTCTTGCTCTCTTTTCTAAAAGTCCTAGTGAATACAGCATCTGTGTGCGTTACAAGCATTGCCCTCAGTCCAGCACAGGTACACACGAGAGGACAGCCTGCAGGTTGCGGAGGCAAAGCAACTGCTCTGGCTGGATGTGAAGAGCCAAGACAGAAGTTGCTGTCAGGGAAAAGATACACAGAGGGGATGAAAAAGACGGAGTGTGCTTCCGACCTTCACAACTTCTAAGCAAGTGGAGATGAGGTTGTGGAAGAACCAAATAAGCTGCTGATCTAGAAGCAGCCTGAAGATTGCCCTTAAGCAGGGCCTTGCATTCTTCATTTTTGTAGCATTGCTTGCCTTCAAGTGCACGATCATGATTTGATTAACTTTCTACCACTACAGAAATGCACCGGATTCTTTCACAAAACTTACGGGTGGTAATTGGAAATACTGGTCAGCATTCTCTGTTTCCTTCGTCATCTCAATTCTCTTTTGGCCTGTGAAGCTTTTCAGATCAGAGGAGAAGATCCGCTGTAACACGGAGTTTTGGATCCTGCAAAGGAAACGAAGAATCCTACTGACAACTCTTTTCAACCTCACCTGCAACCATCTCAGAAAAGAATACCGAGAGAACGCCGCTTTATCATGGGAAGCATAAATTCGAGCATAGGTGTCCTCTAGCTGAAGCGAGGTTAAGCAGGTTCCAAACAAGGGGAAGGAGCACACCCACACGCATTTCCATTAAGCCGTGTTTTCAAACAAATGCTTTAAAGACTTAGATTTTCTTACAAGTGAACACTGAAAAAATAAAAAGAAAGAAAATTACCCGGACATACCGTTTTCCTCTAGCTTGCTTTGCTGCTTTCAGAATCGAGGGCTTTGATACTGCTGCCTCCTCAGCAACATCAGCAATTTCCTAGGAAAGCTGGTGTCCACCAGGTCAAATAGGAACGGGAAACCCCTCTTGCCACAGCTTCACACTCACACCAGAGTTGGCAGGACAGGCCGATGGACAGAGAAGTGTCTGTAAGAGTGTTAGAAAACAGACTTTAGATTTCCATCCACCCAGGAAAAATTACTTGCTCGTCCCTTCAAACTGAACTCTAAGTAGAAGGAGGAGGCGATCCCAAGCTGCATTCCTGACATCTATGCTGCAAAGTCATCCAGTGTGACATGTTACTGTACCAGCCTGTGACGAACAGAAACAGGAGTTTGAGGTTATGCTGTTGGATTAGAATTAAGCTCAAAGAGTTAGTCCTTTGGTATGTTTTTGTCTGCAAGTGTTTTCACTGTTTCCCAGACAATGTCTCCAGCAAGCTAGCTGCTTGCTTCATTTGTTCTGTTCTGTTCTGTTCTTTTTGATTCTGTTTTGTTTTGTTTTCTCAGCAAGGATTCTTAGAGAAATGAGATTAAAGCGATCATATTGTATGATCTTGGTTCATCCAACTCCTAGGTTTTAGTTTTGAAAAGTTTCTGTCTTGGCTTAAAGCACTCTTCCAATGTCTGCAGCAAGCTGGCTGCTTGCTTCATTCGTTCTGTTCCGTTCTGTTTTGGTTTGTTTTCTCGGCAAGGGTTCTTAGGGAAATGAGATTAAAGTGTTCATATTGCATGTCCATCCATCCCTCCCTCCCCTTCGCTCGTCCAGAGCTTTTACCTTGCCCACCAGCTTGAATGAACTCGGTCACAGGCGCAGTTGTGTCCAAGCCATTCTGTTGCTAGACATGTTGTGAAAACAGACAGCTAAGTAGTGGGGAGAGGACGTGCTGCTGTCTGCAGTGTGACCTCAGCGCTTACCAAACAGTAGGGAATACACAGAGAAGGGCCTTAGGAAAACTTCAAGCCCCAGATACATTTTATGTGGAAACCATATTTCCCAAGATAACACTGGACACAACTGCATAATCAAAATGGATTCATTTCTTGGTTCATCCAACTCCTAGGTTTTAGTTTTGAAAAGTTTCTGTCTTGGCTTAAAGCACTCTTCCAATCTCTATTTCCAGTTACTAGGATTTCCTGAAATAGGGAATCCCATTTTTTTCTTTGTACAATCTCCCCGTCTCTTTGTTTTCCTCTCCCCGAGAAACTTAGAGCTGCTCTCTTCATACTTGACAACTAGATATGGAGCTGTATCAGCCAGAAGGAAGTTTCCTTCACACTTTCCGCTTCTTACGGTACCTGGACTCTTACCTTTACTCTTACTCGCCCTTCCTACATTAGCACAAAGGAAGCTGTTTGGGAGATCTGACGTCTTGTTCTCGAGAAGCTACCCTGAATCACCCTTACGGGAGCTGTCCCACGCTGCGAGCACAAGTCTTGCAGTCTGGCCAGATATTTGCCTTCTAAGTCAATAATCAAACCTGTCAAGTTAAGAACACGTAACTAATGGAAAGGAAATCCTTTTATTTTGATCCCAATTCCCTTTTTTTTTTTTTTTTTTCCTAGACCACGAGTGAATCGTGGGAAACCAGCAAAACTCTGGTGAAAGATGAAATGACAAATGTTAAGGTCAGGCAGCTTGCCCACTGCCATTGCTACCCTGAAAGCAGATGGAGTGCATCTTCATACCCCACAGCCTGAGACACTACTCGACAGGCCAGCCCATGTGATGAAGTGCATTGCTGTCCTGAATTTTAATGTGACAGGGGGACTCTTAAGCCTCTTGTTTATGCTTTAGCACTTGCGGTCTCTGGGAGGACCACAGCACACTCTTCTCTGTCTCCCCTTATTTGTCGATTGTCTGTACGAAGAAGAGAACGTGCAGAGGCCCTCCCCCGTACATTGGGTCTGTTCTCACTCTGTGCAGCTCCATCATTGAGCAAAGTACCAACCTTGAGGCTTCTGTAAGGACTTGACACAAACTACAGAATACTACAAGGAAGCATTCACAACAAAACCGCATTGTTTTCCCCAGCCAAGCATCAAAACACTTACAGAAGGGCATGGTCCCTCTCTGTGCACCTCAAGGGGAGATCCACAAATCCTCACGTGGTTTCATCACATCCAGCACCCTTCTCTGTGCCTCCCAGCTAAACGTGCGCAGAGGCAGCTCTTCCCAAAGTGCTGTGGTGACACAATTCCCTTCTGTTTCTGAAGTCATCACCGCAGGCGCCTCCCAGTGACGGCACAACACTCTCTGTTGCTAACGCGTCTGTCTCAGAAACAGCTAGAGAAGTACCACTATGCCCAAACTGACTTGAATGAGAGTAGTTCAAACATTATTCCCTGCTCCCCTACATCTGTGGAAGGTGTGTGATCAATCTTTTCCTTGAGAAGGGATTACAGACAAAAAGAGCTTGATTCTGATACGTTGCCCGTACTTGGAGAGCAGTTCACCTTTTATTTCCATGTAAGAAAAAAGAAGGTGAAATCAACAATTCTCTTCCTCCGAGCTGGGAATATGAAATAACCCCAATTCTCCAGGAAGCCTTAATAAGGAAACTATGCACTTCCTTGTTAAACATCTTGTTTCGTCGGAAAACTTTTCCAGTCCTTTGCAACTGCGCTGGTCTGAATCGGGTGGGCAGCCGAGTTCCACCACGGCCGCTCTCTCACTCCCCCTCCTCAAAGGGAAAGGGGGAGAAAATACGATGCAAAGGGCTCAAGGGCTGAGATAAGGACAGGGAGATCACTCAACAACTATCGTGACGGGCAAAGCAGACTCAGCATAGGGAGATAGTAAGAGTTATTGCCTACTACCAACAAACTAGACACGTGAGAAACAAAGGAAAGAAACAAAAACGTCTTCTCCCCATCTGCCCTCTTCCACCTCCTCCTCCTGAGCAGCGCAGGGAAACAGGGGACTGAGGGCTGCGGTCAGTCCCTGATGCTTTGTCCCCGCCGCTCCTTCTCGCTCCCTCCCTGCCCCTGCTCCCCGTGGGGTCCCTCCCACGGGATGCCGTCCTTCTCCAGCTGATCCCACACGGGCTGCCCACAGGCAGCAGCTCCTCAAGCACTGCTCCCACACGGCTCCGTCCCACGGGCTCCATCCATCCATCCCCCAGGAGCAAACTGCTCCAGCACGGGTCCCCCACGGCTGGGCGGCAGCTCCCCCCAGACCCCCTGCTCCTGCGGGGGCTCCTCTCCACGGGGGGGCTGCAGCTGCGGCCCGGGGCCTGCTCCTGCCCTGCGGGGGCTCTCCATGGGCCGCAGCCTCCTCCAGGCCACATCCACCTGCTCCACCGGGGGCTCCTCCACCCACGGGGGGGCTGCAGCGTGGAGATCTGCTCCATGGGCTGCAGGGGGACAGCCTGCTCCACCGGGGGCCTCTCCCTGCACAGCCCGCAGGGGAACTGCTGCTGCCTGCCTGGAGCAACCCCTGCCTCCTGCTGCACTCACCTGGGGGGCTGCAGGGCTGCTTCTCCTCTCTTTCTCCCTGGGAAGCAGCTTTTTTTTGTTATTTTTTTTCTCCTTTCTTAAATACGCTCTCACAGAGGAACAAGCGACATCGTTTCTTGGCTTGGCTCTGGCCAGCAGTGGAGCCCTTATCTAACAGGGGGCAGCTTCTAGATTCTTCTCACGGAAGCCACCCCTGCAGTCCCCCTGCTACCAAAACCTTGCCACGTAAACCCACCAGAGCAAGTCTTTCGGTGAAGAAATTTTTCATGATAACCAACTGAAACCTCCCCTGGTACAACTTGAGGTTTTTTGTTCTTGTCTTGTCACTTGGGGCTTGGGAGAAGAGAACGATCCCCACCTCTCTGGAGCCTCCTTTCAGCTTCCTGTAGAGCACAGGAAGGTCTCCCCTGAGCCTCCTTTTCTCCAGGCTGAACAAGCCCAGCTCCCTCAGCCGCTCCTCACCAGACTTGTTCTCTAAACCCTTCACAAGCTTCAGAGCCCTTCTCCGCACACGCTCCAGCACCTCGAGGTCTTCGCTGAACACAGTGCTCGAGGTGCGGCCTCACCAGAGCCGCGCACAGAGGGACAACCGCTTCCCTAGTCCTGATGGCCACTCTATGTCTGATACAAGCCAGCTGTAGAGATATTTATATGCATATATAGGCAGCACTAGTACATGTTCCTTGGAAAACCGGTCAAACTCTCTTCAAACCCCGTACATTGATGGTTTCCTCTAACTGGCACTGACGCTTCAGCGGGATCCTCTAAATCCCATGTTACTGCTTCTGCTTCCTAAGCAGGTGACAGAAACTCCTAAGCGGAGAGCAGAGGAGTTGTAGTTCTGTATCCAGGAAATATTTGGAAGTTTGGAAGATGCTTCCCTTGCTCAGCTGCCATCCCTATGTTCATCAATCACCCGACCTTTTGCCTTCCAGCAAAAGTCTTGATGCAGTTCTTAAGGCAAGTTCTTTCTGAAAATCCTCAGCCACCTCTGTGCACGCCAAACCTTTCATGGCACTGTGCAGTGCGCGGATGGCAGCGATAAATCAGGTTGTGGAAGGAATGGCAACGTGTGGGGAGGGACTTTTCAGGTGGCTTCGCGCTGTTTCGCAGGTCCCTGAATTAGAGCTAATGAGGAAACAAGTGGTAGAAACAAAACCTTGAGGGAGGCGTGGATAAAGAATTGGCTACAGTGTTAAAGAGGACCTTTGGGCAGTGGGCAATTGCTGGCTGGCTCCAGGCGCGTGTCTGAGGGTCTCTGACCAACTGTATGATAGATTCGGGCGCGTGGACAGCACGTGGGGCTACGGGGAGAGGACATGTAGTAGTGAAAAAGGGCAATAAACGCCTCCTGTTCAAAAGCCATCAGGAGTCTGTGTCTTGCGTCCCTTCAGCAACACAAAGATTTGGCTCCAGATCCAAAATGTCATGTATTTGGCAATTTTATTTATGGTAGCACTCCCCACCCCTCCCATCTGCTCTTTTCCCTTCCCTCCCCTCCCCTCCCCTATGCTCCCTGTCCCGACACTCTGTTACCCTCCCCTCCCCTCCCCTCCCCTCCCCTCCCCTCCCCTCCCCTCTACTACACTACACTACACTACACTACACTACACTACATTACACTACACTACACTACACTACACTACACACCCCTATACTACCCTACACTCCCCTACACTCCCCTCCCCTATACTACCCTACACAACCCTATACTACCCTACACTCCCCTACACTCCCTTCCCCTCCCCTCCTCTATACTACCCTACACACCCCTACACTCCCCTCCCCTATACTACCCTACACACCCCTACACTCCCCTACACTCCCCTCCTCTATACTACCCTGCACACCCCTACACTCCCCTGCACTCCCCTCCCCTCCCCTATACTACCCTACACTCCCCTCCTCTATACTGCCCTACACTCCCTACACTCCCCTCCCCTATACTACCCTACACACCCCTACACTCCCCTACACTCCCCTCCTCTATACTGCCCTACACTCCCTACACTCCCCTCCTCTATACTACCCTACACACCCCTACACTCCTCTACACTCCCCTCCCCTCCCCTATACTACCCTACACTCCCCTCCTCTATACTACCCTACACACCCCTACACTCCCCTCCCCTATACTACCCTACACACCCCTACACTCCCCTCCCCTCCCCTATACTACCCTACACTCCCCTACACTCCCCTCCCCTATCCTACCCTACAATCCCCTACACTCCCCTACACTCTCCTCCTCTATACTACCCTACACACCTCTACACTCCCCTCCCCTCCCTTCTACTACCCTACACTCCCCTACACTCCCCTCCTCTATACTACCCTACACACCCCTACACTCCCCTACACTCCCCTCTCCTCCCCTATACTACCCTACACTCCCCTACACTCCCCTCCTCTATACTACCCTACACACCCCTACACTCCCCTACACTCCCCTCCCCTACACACCCCTACACAACCCTATAATCCCCTCCCCTATACTACCCTACACTCCCCTTCGCTACACTACCCTACATTACCCTATGCTCCCCTCCCCTATGCTCCCCTACGCTCCCCTCCCCTATCCTACCCTACACTCCCCTAAACTCCGCTGTCCTACACTACCCTATACTCTCCTACGCTCCCCTCCCCTCTACTATGCTACACTACACTACACTACACTACAGTACACTACACTACACTACACTACACTACAGTACACTACACCACCCTACCCTGCCCTACCCTACCCTCCCTTCCCTTTTTTTTATTCCCTCCCTTCCCCACCCCTTCCCTCCCCTCCCCTCCCTTCCCTTCCCTTCTTTTTATTCCCTCCCCTTCCCTCCCCTCTTGTCTTCTTTCTTTCAGGTAAGTTCAGATCGCTTCAGCCGTTCTCGTAGCTCATTTCCCTGGCTGATTCACTGGAACCCATCAGCAGCAACCAGAAGCGCTCCAGCTGCTTTGTCACTAGTTGAGCAACAGTCTCCAACTGGGAATCGCTGACTTCGTTGTGTGGCTCAGACAGGTGCCTTGCAGTTCCACCCTGGCCTGGACGTGTCCTCTTGCTGTGTCCCCACCTACATGGCAGTTCTGCTTAGAAGCAGCAGCAGGCTTTTGAAGTAGTCCCACTCCTTCCATTTTCACAGGTTTAGCTTGGCTAGCCGGGTGGTGTCTGTCAACAGAAGACAACAAAGAGATTTGGGTTAGAAACAGCTAACTGAGTAGTTCCTTCCCACAAGGGCAAGGAATATTTACCCGTCCCTAATGGAGGCTGCAGTGTCAGAGATAACGACAGGTCCTTCCGAGAGCTTTGAAATATCCCTTGGGGATGCTGAGTCCAGAGCAAACCTGTCTAAAGTACACCGTGGAATCCCTCGGAATGACTTCCTAGCAGAAGCATGTGTCCGATACGGCTTCAGCTGGTTGCAGTGTTCTTCTTCACCTAATACCTAAATTCAGATAAGAGGTCTCAATGCAGATGGAAAGATTGAGAAATAGAGAAATCACTGATGTGCTTTGAGAACTTCTAAGGACTGAGAACTAAAGAAATCCAATGTTGTAACATTAAGGATCGGTTAGAAAAGTAAACGTTAAAAACAAGTAAAGGAGAAGAACAAGTAAGCTTTCTTAAAGTATCTACTGTATTTAAAGGATCTTTAAACAAGTAAAGAAGTAATGAAATATATACGCAGAGAGATAGATAGAGAGATAGATATGCAGAAACCTAAGAAACTGCTGCGCAGGTTAGCTTCTTGCTCTCTTTTCTAAAAGTCCTAGTGAATACAGCATCTGTGTGCGTTACAAGCATTGCCCTCAGTCCAGCACAGGTACACACGAGAGGACAGCCTGCAGGTTGCGGAGGCAAAGCAACTGCTCTGGCTGGATGTGAAGAGCCAAGACAGAAGTTGCTGTCAGGGAAAAGATACACAGAGGGGATGAAAAAGACGGAGTGTGCTTCCGACCTTCACAACTTCTAAGCAAGTGGAGATGAGGTTGTGGAAGAACCAAATAAGCTGCTGATCTAGAAGCAGCCTGAAGATTGCCCTTAAGCAGGGCCTTGCATTCTTCATTTTTGTAGCATTGCTTGCCTTCAAGTGCACGATCATGATTTGATTAACTTTCTACCACTACAGAAATGCACCGGATTCTTTCACAAAACTTACGGGTGGTAATTGGAAATACTGGTCAGCATTCTCTGTTTCCTTCGTCATCTCAATTCTCTTTTGGCCTGTGAAGCTTTTCAGATCAGAGGAGAAGATCCGCTGTAACACGGAGTTTTGGATCCTGCAAAGGAAACGAAGAATCCTACTGACAACTCTTTTCAACCTCACCTGCAACCATCTCAGAAAAGAATACCGAGAGAACGCCGCTTTATCATGGGAAGCATAAATTCGAGCATAGGTGTCCTCTAGCTGAAGCGAGGTTAAGCAGGTTCCAAACAAGGGGAAGGAGCACACCCACACGCATTTCCATTAAGCCGTGTTTTCAAACAAATGCTTTAAAGACTTAGATTTTCTTACAAGTGAACACTGAAAAAATAAAAAGAAAGAAAATTACCCGGACATACCGTTTTCCTCTAGCTTGCTTTGCTGCTTTCAGAATCGAGGGCTTTGATACTGCTGCCTCCTCAGCAACATCAGCAATTTCCTAGGAAAGCTGGTGTCCACCAGGTCAAATAGGAACGGGAAACCCCTCTTGCCACAGCTTCACACTCACACCAGAGTTGGCAGGACAGGCCGATGGACAGAGAAGTGTCTGTAAGAGTGTTAGAAAACAGACTTTAGATTTCCATCCACCCAGGAAAAATTACTTGCTCGTCCCTTCAAACTGAACTCTAAGTAGAAGGAGGAGGCGATCCCAAGCTGCATTCCTGACATCTATGCTGCAAAGTCATCCAGTGTGACATGTTACTGTACCAGCCTGTGACGAACAGAAACAGGAGTTTGAGGTTATGCTGTTGGATTAGAATTAAGCTCAAAGAGTTAGTCCTTTGGTATGTTTTTGTCTGCAAGTGTTTTCACTGTTTCCCAGACAATGTCTCCAGCAAGCTAGCTGCTTGCTTCATTTGTTCTGTTCTGTTCTGTTCTTTTTGATTCTGTTTTGTTTTGTTTTCTCAGCAAGGATTCTTAGAGAAATGAGATTAAAGCGATCATATTGTATGATCTTGGTTCATCCAACTCCTAGGTTTTAGTTTTGAAAAGTTTCTGTCTTGGCTTAAAGCACTCTTCCAATCTCTATTTCCAGTTACTAGGATTTCCTGAAATAGGGAATCCCATTTTTTTCTTTGTACAATCTCCCCGTCTCTTTGTTTTCCTCTCCCCGAGAAACTTAGAGCTGCTCTCTTCATACTTGACAACTAGATATGGAGCTGTATCAGCCAGAAGGAAGTTTCCTTCACACTTTCCGCTTCTTACGGTACCTGGACTCTTACCTTTACTCTTACTCGCCCTTCCTACATTAGCACAAAGGAAGCTGTTTGGGAGATCTGACGTCTTGTTCTCGAGAAGCTACCCTGAATCACCCTTACGGGAGCTGTCCCACGCTGCGAGCACAAGTCTTGCAGTCTGGCCAGATATTTGCCTTCTAAGTCAATAATCAAACCTGTCAAGTTAAGAACACGTAACTAATGGAAAGGAAATCCTTTTATTTTGATCCCAATTCCCTTTTTTTTTTTTTTTTTTCCTAGACCACGAGTGAATCGTGGGAAACCAGCAAAACTCTGGTGAAAGATGAAATGACAAATGTTAAGGTCAGGCAGCTTGCCCACTGCCATTGCTACCCTGAAAGCAGATGGAGTGCATCTTCATACCCCACAGCCTGAGACACTACTCGACAGGCCAGCCCATGTGATGAAGTGCATTGCTGTCCTGAATTTTAATGTGACAGGGGGACTCTTAAGCCTCTTGTTTATGCTTTAGCACTTGCGGTCTCTGGGAGGACCACAGCACACTCTTCTCTGTCTCCCCTTATTTGTCGATTGTCTGTACGAAGAAGAGAACGTGCAGAGGCCCTCCCCCGTACATTGGGTCTGTTCTCACTCTGTGCAGCTCCATCATTGAGCAAAGTACCAACCTTGAGGCTTCTGTAAGGACTTGACACAAACTACAGAATACTACAAGGAAGCATTCACAACAAAACCGCATTGTTTTCCCCAGCCAAGCATCAAAACACTTACAGAAGGGCATGGTCCCTCTCTGTGCACCTCAAGGGGAGATCCACAAATCCTCACGTGGTTTCATCACATCCAGCACCCTTCTCTGTGCCTCCCAGCTAAACGTGCGCAGAGGCAGCTCTTCCCAAAGTGCTGTGGTGACACAATTCCCTTCTGTTTCTGAAGTCATCACCGCAGGCGCCTCCCAGTGACGGCACAACACTCTCTGTTGCTAACGCGTCTGTCTCAGAAACAGCTAGAGAAGTACCACTATGCCCAAACTGACTTGAATGAGAGTAGTTCAAACATTATTCCCTGCTCCCCTACATCTGTGGAAGGTGTGTGATCAATCTTTTCCTTGAGAAGGGATTACAGACAAAAAGAGCTTGATTCTGATACGTTGCCCGTACTTGGAGAGCAGTTCACCTTTTATTTCCATGTAAGAAAAAAGAAGGTGAAATCAACAATTCTCTTCCTCCGAGCTGGGAATATGAAATAACCCCAATTCTCCAGGAAGCCTTAATAAGGAAACTATGCACTTCCTTGTTAAACATCTTGTTTCGTCGGAAAACTTTTCCAGTCCTTTGCAACTGCGCTGGTCTGAATCGGGTGGGCAGCCGAGTTCCACCACGGCCGCTCTCTCACTCCCCCTCCTCAAAGGGAAAGGGGGAGAAAATACGATGCAAAGGGCTCAAGGGCTGAGATAAGGACAGGGAGATCACTCAACAACTATCGTGACGGGCAAAGCAGACTCAGCATAGGGAGATAGTAAGAGTTATTGCCTACTACCAACAAACTAGACACGTGAGAAACAAAGGAAAGAAACAAAAACGTCTTCTCCCCATCTGCCCTCTTCCACCTCCTCCTCCTGAGCAGCGCAGGGAAACAGGGGACTGAGGGCTGCGGTCAGTCCCTGATGCTTTGTCCCCGCCGCTCCTTCTCGCTCCCTCCCTGCCCCTGCTCCCCGTGGGGTCCCTCCCACGGGATGCCGTCCTTCTCCAGCTGATCCCACACGGGCTGCCCACAGGCAGCAGCTCCTCAAGCACTGCTCCCACACGGCTCCGTCCCACGGGCTCCATCCATCCATCCCCCAGGAGCAAACTGCTCCAGCACGGGTCCCCCACGGCTGGGCGGCAGCTCCCCCCAGACCCCCTGCTCCTGCGGGGGCTCCTCTCCACGGGGGGGCTGCAGCTGCGGCCCGGGGCCTGCTCCTGCCCTGCGGGGGCTCTCCATGGGCCGCAGCCTCCTCCAGGCCACATCCACCTGCTCCACCGGGGGCTCCTCCACCCACGGGGGGGCTGCAGCGTGGAGATCTGCTCCATGGGCTGCAGGGGGACAGCCTGCTCCACCGGGGGCCTCTCCCTGCACAGCCCGCAGGGGAACTGCTGCTGCCTGCCTGGAGCAACCCCTGCCTCCTGCTGCACTCACCTGGGGGGCTGCAGGGCTGCTTCTCCTCTCTTTCTCCCTGGGAAGCAGCTTTTTTTTGTTATTTTTTTTCTCCTTTCTTAAATACGCTCTCACAGAGGAACAAGCGACATCGTTTCTTGGCTTGGCTCTGGCCAGCAGTGGAGCCCTTATCTAACAGGGGGCAGCTTCTAGATTCTTCTCACGGAAGCCACCCCTGCAGTCCCCCTGCTACCAAAACCTTGCCACGTAAACCCACCAGAGCAAGTCTTTCGGTGAAGAAATTTTTCATGATAACCAACTGAAACCTCCCCTGGTACAACTTGAGGTTTTTTGTTCTTGTCTTGTCACTTGGGGCTTGGGAGAAGAGAACGATCCCCACCTCTCTGGAGCCTCCTTTCAGCTTCCTGTAGAGCACAGGAAGGTCTCCCCTGAGCCTCCTTTTCTCCAGGCTGAACAAGCCCAGCTCCCTCAGCCGCTCCTCACCAGACTTGTTCTCTAAACCCTTCACAAGCTTCAGAGCCCTTCTCCGCACACGCTCCAGCACCTCGAGGTCTTCGCTGAACACAGTGCTCGAGGTGCGGCCTCACCAGAGCCGCGCACAGAGGGACAACCGCTTCCCTAGTCCTGATGGCCACTCTATGTCTGATACAAGCCAGCTGTAGAGATATTTATATGCATATATAGGCAGCACTAGTACATGTTCCTTGGAAAACCGGTCAAACTCTCTTCAAACCCCGTACATTGATGGTTTCCTCTAACTGGCACTGACGCTTCAGCGGGATCCTCTAAATCCCATGTTACTGCTTCTGCTTCCTAAGCAGGTGACAGAAACTCCTAAGCGGAGAGCAGAGGAGTTGTAGTTCTGTATCCAGGAAATATTTGGAAGTTTGGAAGATGCTTCCCTTGCTCAGCTGCCATCCCTATGTTCATCAATCACCCGACCTTTTGCCTTCCAGCAAAAGTCTTGATGCAGTTCTTAAGGCAAGTTCTTTCTGAAAATCCTCAGCCACCTCTGTGCACGCCAAACCTTTCATGGCACTGTGCAGTGCGCGGATGGCAGCGATAAATCAGGTTGTGGAAGGAATGGCAACGTGTGGGGAGGGACTTTTCAGGTGGCTTCGCGCTGTTTCGCAGGTCCCTGAATTAGAGCTAATGAGGAAACAAGTGGTAGAAACAAAACCTTGAGGGAGGCGTGGATAAAGAATTGGCTACAGTGTTAAAGAGGACCTTTGGGCAGTGGGCAATTGCTGGCTGGCTCCAGGCGCGTGTCTGAGGGTCTCTGACCAACTGTATGATAGATTCGGGCGCGTGGACAGCACGTGGGGCTACGGGGAGAGGACATGTAGTAGTGAAAAAGGGCAATAAACGCCTCCTGTTCAAAAGCCATCAGGAGTCTGTGTCTTGCGTCCCTTCAGCAACACAAAGATTTGGCTCCAGATCCAAAATGTCATGTATTTGGCAATTTTATTTATGGTAGCACTCCCCACCCCTCCCATCTGCTCTTTTCCCTTCCCTCCCCTCCCCTCCCCTATGCTCCCTGTCCCGACACTCTGTTACCCTCCCCTCCCCTCCCCTCCCCTCCCCTCCCCTCTACTACACTACACTACACTACACTACACTACACTACACTACACTACACTACACTACACACCCCTATACTACCCTACACTCCCCTACACTCCCCTCCCCTATACTACCCTACACAACCCTATACTACCCTACACTCCCCTACACTCCCTTCCCCTCCCCTCCTCTATACTACCCTACACACCCCTACACTCCCCTCCCCTATACTACCCTACACACCCCTACACTCCCCTACACTCCCCTCCTCTATACTACCCTGCACACCCCTACACTCCCCTGCACTCCCCTCCCCTCCCCTATACTACCCTACACTCCCCTCCTCTATACTGCCCTACACTCCCTACACTCCCCTCCCCTATACTACCCTACACACCCCTACACTCCCCTACACTCCCCTCCTCTATACTGCCCTACACTCCCTACACTCCCCTCCTCTATACTACCCTACACACCCCTACACTCCTCTACACTCCCCTCCCCTCCCCTATACTACCCTACACTCCCCTCCTCTATACTACCCTACACACCCCTACACTCCCCTCCCCTATACTACCCTACACACCTCTACACTCCCCTCCCCTCCCTTCTACTACCCTACACTCCCCTACACTCCCCTCCTCTATACTACCCTACACACCCCTACACTCCCCTACACTCCCCTCTCCTCCCCTATACTACCCTACACTCCCCTACACTCCCCTCCTCTATACTACCCTACACACCCCTACACTCCCCTACACTCCCCTCCCCTACACACCCCTACACAACCCTATAATCCCCTCCCCTATACTACCCTACACTCCCCTTCGCTACACTACCCTACATTACCCTATGCTCCCCTCCCCTATGCTCCCCTACGCTCCCCTCCCCTATCCTACCCTACACTCCCCTAAACTCCGCTGTCCTACACTACCCTATACTCTCCTACGCTCCCCTCCCCTCTACTATGCTACACTACACTACACTACACTACAGTACACTACACTACACTACACTACAGTACACTACACCACCCTACCCTGCCCTACCCTACCCTCCCTTCCCTTTTTTTTATTCCCTCCCTTCCCCACCCCTTCCCTCCCCTCCCCTCCCTTCCCTTCCCTTCTTTTTATTCCCTCCCCTTCCCTCCCCTCTTGTCTTCTTTCTTTCAGGTAAGTTCAGATCGCTTCAGCCGTTCTCGTAGCTCATTTCCCTGGCTGATTCACTGGAACCCATCAGCAGCAACCAGAAGCGCTCCAGCTGCTTTGTCACTAGTTGAGCAACAGTCTCCAACTGGGAATCGCTGACTTCGTTGTGTGGCTCAGACAGGTGCCTTGCAGTTCCACCCTGGCCTGGACGTGTCCTCTTGCTGTGTCCCCACCTACATGGCAGTTCTGCTTAGAAGCAGCAGCAGGCTTTTGAAGTAGTCCCACTCCTTCCATTTTCACAGGTTTAGCTTGGCTAGCCGGGTGGTGTCTGTCAATAGAAGACAACAAAGAGATTTGGGTTAGAAACAGCTAACTGAGTAGTTCCTTCCCACAAGGGCAAGGAATATTTACCCGTCCCTAATGGAGGCTGCAGTGTCAGAGATAACGACAGGTCCTTCCGAGAGCTTTGAAATATCCCTTGGGGATGCTGAGTCCAGAGCAAACCTGTCTAAAGTACACCGTGGAATCCCTCGGAATGACTTCCTAGCAGAAGCATGTGTCCGATACGGCTTCAGCTGGTTGCAGTGTTCTTCTTCACCTAATACCTAAATTCAGATAAGAGGTCTCAATGCAGATGGAAAGATTGAGAAATAGAGAAATCACTGATGTGCTTTGAGAACTTCTAAGGACTGAGAACTAAAGAAATCCAATGTTGTAACATTAAGGATCGGTTAGAAAAGTAAACGTTAAAAACAAGTAAAGGAGAAGAACAAGTAAGCTTTCTTAAAGTATCTACTGTATTTAAAGGATCTTTAAACAAGTAAAGAAGTAATGAAATATATACGCAGAGAGATAGATAGAGAGATAGATATGCAGAAACCTAAGAAACTGCTGCGCAGGTTAGCTTCTTGCTCTCTTTTCTAAAAGTCCTAGTGAATACAGCATCTGTGTGCGTTACAAGCATTGCCCTCAGTCCAGCACAGGTACACACGAGAGGACAGCCTGCAGGTTGCGGAGGCAAAGCAACTGCTCTGGCTGGATGTGAAGAGCCAAGACAGAAGTTGCTGTCAGGGAAAAGATACACAGAGGGGATGAAAAAGACGGAGTGTGCTTCCGACCTTCACAACTTCTAAGCAAGTGGAGATGAGGTTGTGGAAGAACCAAATAAGCTGCTGATCTAGAAGCAGCCTGAAGATTGCCCTTAAGCAGGGCCTTGCATTCTTCATTTTTGTAGCATTGCTTGCCTTCAAGTGCACGATCATGATTTGATTAACTTTCTACCACTACAGAAATGCACCGGATTCTTTCACAAAACTTACGGGTGGTAATTGGAAATACTGGTCAGCATTCTCTGTTTCCTTCGTC
The DNA here is from genome assembly GCF_963932015.1 of Anas acuta. Taxonomy (NCBI): domain Eukaryota; kingdom Metazoa; phylum Chordata; class Aves; order Anseriformes; family Anatidae; genus Anas; species Anas acuta. The sequence goes on from NC_088980.1 coordinate 84,996,085, forward strand.
ATCTCAATTCTCTTTTGGCCTGTGAAGCTTTTCAGATCAGAGGAGAAGATCCGCTGTAACACGGAGTTTTGGATCCTGCAAAGGAAACGAAGAATCCTACTGACAACTCTTTTCAACCTCACCTGCAACCATCTCAGAAAAGAATACCGAGAGAACGCCGCTTTATCATGGGAAGCATAAATTCGAGCATAGGTGTCCTCTAGCTGAAGCGAGGTTAAGCAGGTTCCAAACAAGGGGAAGGAGCACACCCACACGCATTTCCATTAAGCCGTGTTTTCAAACAAATGCTTTAAAGACTTAGATTTTCTTACAAGTGAACACTGAAAAAATAAAAAGAAAGAAAATTACCCGGACATACCGTTTTCCTCTAGCTTGCTTTGCTGCTTTCAGAATCGAGGGCTTTGATACTGCTGCCTCCTCAGCAACATCAGCAATTTCCTAGGAAAGCTGGTGTCCACCAGGTCAAATAGGAACGGGAAACCCCTCTTGCCACAGCTTCACACTCACACCAGAGTTGGCAGGACAGGCCGATGGACAGAGAAGTGTCTGTAAGAGTGTTAGAAAACAGACTTTAGATTTCCATCCACCCAGGAAAAATTACTTGCTCGTCCCTTCAAACTGAACTCTAAGTAGAAGGAGGAGGCGATCCCAAGCTGCATTCCTGACATCTATGCTGCAAAGTCATCCAGTGTGACATGTTACTGTACCAGCCTGTGACGAACAGAAACAGGAGTTTGAGGTTATGCTGTTGGATTAGAATTAAGCTCAAAGAGTTAGTCCTTTGGTATGTTTTTGTCTGCAAGTGTTTTCACTGTTTCCCAGACAATGTCTCCAGCAAGCTAGCTGCTTGCTTCATTTGTTCTGTTCTGTTCTGTTCTTTTTGATTCTGTTTTGTTTTGTTTTCTCAGCAAGGATTCTTAGAGAAATGAGATTAAAGCGATCATATTGTATGATCTTGGTTCATCCAACTCCTAGGTTTTAGTTTTGAAAAGTTTCTGTCTTGGCTTAAAGCACTCTTCCAATGTCTGCAGCAAGCTGGCTGCTTGCTTCATTCGTTCTGTTCCGTTCTGTTTTGGTTTGTTTTCTCGGCAAGGGTTCTTAGGGAAATGAGATTAAAGTGTTCATATTGCATGTCCATCCATCCCTCCCTCCCCTTCGCTCGTCCAGAGCTTTTACCTTGCCCACCAGCTTGAATGAACTCGGTCACAGGCGCAGTTGTGTCCAAGCCATTCTGTTGCTAGACATGTTGTGAAAACAGACAGCTAAGTAGTGGGGAGAGGACGTGCTGCTGTCTGCAGTGTGACCTCAGCGCTTACCAAACAGTAGGGAATACACAGAGAAGGGCCTTAGGAAAACTTCAAGCCCCAGATACATTTTATGTGGAAACCATATTTCCCAAGATAACACTGGACACAACTGCATAATCAAAATGGATTCATTTCTTGGTTCATCCAACTCCTAGGTTTTAGTTTTGAAAAGTTTCTGTCTTGGCTTAAAGCACTCTTCCAATCTCTATTTCCAGTTACTAGGATTTCCTGAAATAGGGAATCCCATTTTTTTCTTTGTACAATCTCCCCGTCTCTTTGTTTTCCTCTCCCCGAGAAACTTAGAGCTGCTCTCTTCATACTTGACAACTAGATATGGAGCTGTATCAGCCAGAAGGAAGTTTCCTTCACACTTTCCGCTTCTTACGGTACCTGGACTCTTACCTTTACTCTTACTCGCCCTTCCTACATTAGCACAAAGGAAGCTGTTTGGGAGATCTGACGTCTTGTTCTCGAGAAGCTACCCTGAATCACCCTTACGGGAGCTGTCCCACGCTGCGAGCACAAGTCTTGCAGTCTGGCCAGATATTTGCCTTCTAAGTCAATAATCAAACCTGTCAAGTTAAGAACACGTAACTAATGGAAAGGAAATCCTTTTATTTTGATCCCAATTCCCTTTTTTTTTTTTTTTTTTCCTAGACCACGAGTGAATCGTGGGAAACCAGCAAAACTCTGGTGAAAGATGAAATGACAAATGTTAAGGTCAGGCAGCTTGCCCACTGCCATTGCTACCCTGAAAGCAGATGGAGTGCATCTTCATACCCCACAGCCTGAGACACTACTCGACAGGCCAGCCCATGTGATGAAGTGCATTGCTGTCCTGAATTTTAATGTGACAGGGGGACTCTTAAGCCTCTTGTTTATGCTTTAGCACTTGCGGTCTCTGGGAGGACCACAGCACACTCTTCTCTGTCTCCCCTTATTTGTCGATTGTCTGTACGAAGAAGAGAACGTGCAGAGGCCCTCCCCCGTACATTGGGTCTGTTCTCACTCTGTGCAGCTCCATCATTGAGCAAAGTACCAACCTTGAGGCTTCTGTAAGGACTTGACACAAACTACAGAATACTACAAGGAAGCATTCACAACAAAACCGCATTGTTTTCCCCAGCCAAGCATCAAAACACTTACAGAAGGGCATGGTCCCTCTCTGTGCACCTCAAGGGGAGATCCACAAATCCTCACGTGGTTTCATCACATCCAGCACCCTTCTCTGTGCCTCCCAGCTAAACGTGCGCAGAGGCAGCTCTTCCCAAAGTGCTGTGGTGACACAATTCCCTTCTGTTTCTGAAGTCATCACCGCAGGCGCCTCCCAGTGACGGCACAACACTCTCTGTTGCTAACGCGTCTGTCTCAGAAACAGCTAGAGAAGTACCACTATGCCCAAACTGACTTGAATGAGAGTAGTTCAAACATTATTCCCTGCTCCCCTACATCTGTGGAAGGTGTGTGATCAATCTTTTCCTTGAGAAGGGATTACAGACAAAAAGAGCTTGATTCTGATACGTTGCCCGTACTTGGAGAGCAGTTCACCTTTTATTTCCATGTAAGAAAAAAGAAGGTGAAATCAACAATTCTCTTCCTCCGAGCTGGGAATATGAAATAACCCCAATTCTCCAGGAAGCCTTAATAAGGAAACTATGCACTTCCTTGTTAAACATCTTGTTTCGTCGGAAAACTTTTCCAGTCCTTTGCAACTGCGCTGGTCTGAATCGGGTGGGCAGCCGAGTTCCACCACGGCCGCTCTCTCACTCCCCCTCCTCAAAGGGAAAGGGGGAGAAAATACGATGCAAAGGGCTCAAGGGCTGAGATAAGGACAGGGAGATCACTCAACAACTATCGTGACGGGCAAAGCAGACTCAGCATAGGGAGATAGTAAGAGTTATTGCCTACTACCAACAAACTAGACACGTGAGAAACAAAGGAAAGAAACAAAAACGTCTTCTCCCCATCTGCCCTCTTCCACCTCCTCCTCCTGAGCAGCGCAGGGAAACAGGGGACTGAGGGCTGCGGTCAGTCCCTGATGCTTTGTCCCCGCCGCTCCTTCTCGCTCCCTCCCTGCCCCTGCTCCCCGTGGGGTCCCTCCCACGGGATGCCGTCCTTCTCCAGCTGATCCCACACGGGCTGCCCACAGGCAGCAGCTCCTCAAGCACTGCTCCCACACGGCTCCGTCCCACGGGCTCCATCCATCCATCCCCCAGGAGCAAACTGCTCCAGCACGGGTCCCCCACGGCTGGGCGGCAGCTCCCCCCAGACCCCCTGCTCCTGCGGGGGCTCCTCTCCACGGGGGGGCTGCAGCTGCGGCCCGGGGCCTGCTCCTGCCCTGCGGGGGCTCTCCATGGGCCGCAGCCTCCTCCAGGCCACATCCACCTGCTCCACCGGGGGCTCCTCCACCCACGGGGGGGCTGCAGCGTGGAGATCTGCTCCATGGGCTGCAGGGGGACAGCCTGCTCCACCGGGGGCCTCTCCCTGCACAGCCCGCAGGGGAACTGCTGCTGCCTGCCTGGAGCAACCCCTGCCTCCTGCTGCACTCACCTGGGGGGCTGCAGGGCTGCTTCTCCTCTCTTTCTCCCTGGGAAGCAGCTTTTTTTTGTTATTTTTTTTCTCCTTTCTTAAATACGCTCTCACAGAGGAACAAGCGACATCGTTTCTTGGCTTGGCTCTGGCCAGCAGTGGAGCCCTTATCTAACAGGGGGCAGCTTCTAGATTCTTCTCACGGAAGCCACCCCTGCAGTCCCCCTGCTACCAAAACCTTGCCACGTAAACCCACCAGAGCAAGTCTTTCGGTGAAGAAATTTTTCATGATAACCAACTGAAACCTCCCCTGGTACAACTTGAGGTTTTTTGTTCTTGTCTTGTCACTTGGGGCTTGGGAGAAGAGAACGATCCCCACCTCTCTGGAGCCTCCTTTCAGCTTCCTGTAGAGCACAGGAAGGTCTCCCCTGAGCCTCCTTTTCTCCAGGCTGAACAAGCCCAGCTCCCTCAGCCGCTCCTCACCAGACTTGTTCTCTAAACCCTTCACAAGCTTCAGAGCCCTTCTCCGCACACGCTCCAGCACCTCGAGGTCTTCGCTGAACACAGTGCTCGAGGTGCGGCCTCACCAGAGCCGCGCACAGAGGGACAACCGCTTCCCTAGTCCTGATGGCCACTCTATGTCTGATACAAGCCAGCTGTAGAGATATTTATATGCATATATAGGCAGCACTAGTACATGTTCCTTGGAAAACCGGTCAAACTCTCTTCAAACCCCGTACATTGATGGTTTCCTCTAACTGGCACTGACGCTTCAGCGGGATCCTCTAAATCCCATGTTACTGCTTCTGCTTCCTAAGCAGGTGACAGAAACTCCTAAGCGGAGAGCAGAGGAGTTGTAGTTCTGTATCCAGGAAATATTTGGAAGTTTGGAAGATGCTTCCCTTGCTCAGCTGCCATCCCTATGTTCATCAATCACCCGACCTTTTGCCTTCCAGCAAAAGTCTTGATGCAGTTCTTAAGGCAAGTTCTTTCTGAAAATCCTCAGCCACCTCTGTGCACGCCAAACCTTTCATGGCACTGTGCAGTGCGCGGATGGCAGCGATAAATCAGGTTGTGGAAGGAATGGCAACGTGTGGGGAGGGACTTTTCAGGTGGCTTCGCGCTGTTTCGCAGGTCCCTGAATTAGAGCTAATGAGGAAACAAGTGGTAGAAACAAAACCTTGAGGGAGGCGTGGATAAAGAATTGGCTACAGTGTTAAAGAGGACCTTTGGGCAGTGGGCAATTGCTGGCTGGCTCCAGGCGCGTGTCTGAGGGTCTCTGACCAACTGTATGATAGATTCGGGCGCGTGGACAGCACGTGGGGCTACGGGGAGAGGACATGTAGTAGTGAAAAAGGGCAATAAACGCCTCCTGTTCAAAAGCCATCAGGAGTCTGTGTCTTGCGTCCCTTCAGCAACACAAAGATTTGGCTCCAGATCCAAAATGTCATGTATTTGGCAATTTTATTTATGGTAGCACTCCCCACCCCTCCCATCTGCTCTTTTCCCTTCCCTCCCCTCCCCTCCCCTATGCTCCCTGTCCCGACACTCTGTTACCCTCCCCTCCCCTCCCCTCCCCTCCCCTCCCCTCCCCTCCCCTCCCCTCCCCTCCCCTCTACTACACTACACTACACTACACTACACTACACTACACTACACTACACTACACACCCCTATACTACCCTACACTCCCCTACACTCCCCTCCCCTATACTACCCTACACAACCCTATACTACCCTACACTCCCCTACACTCCCTTCCCCTCCCCTCCCCTATACTACCCTACACACCCCTACACTCCCCTCCCCTATACTACCCTACACACCCCTACACTCCCCTACACTCCCCTCCTCTATACTACCCTGCACACCCCTACACTCCCCTGCACTCCCCTCCCCTCCCCTATACTACCCTACACTCCCCTCCTCTATACTGCCCTACACTCCCTACACTCCCCTCCCCTATACTACCCTACACACCCCTACACTCCCCTACACTCCCCTCCTCTATACTGCCCTACACTCCCTACACTCCCCTCCTCTATACTACCCTACACACCCCTACACTCCCCTCCCCTATACTACCCTACACACCTCTACACTCCCCTCCCCTCCCTTCTACTACCCTACACTCCCCTACACTCCCCTCCTCTATACTACCCTACACACCCCTACACTCCCCTACACTCCCCTCTCCTCCCCTATACTACCCTACACTCCCCTACACTCCCCTCCTCTATACTACCCTACACACCCCTACACTCCCCTACACTCCCCTCCCCTACACACCCCTACACAACCCTATAATCCCCTCCCCTATACTACCCTACACTCCCCTTCGCTACACTACCCTACATTACCCTATGCTCCCCTCCCCTATGCTCCCCTACGCTCCCCTCCCCTATCCTACCCTACACTCCCCTAAACTCCGCTGTCCTACACTACCCTATACTCTCCTACGCTCCCCTCCCCTCTACTATGCTACACTACACTACACTACACTACAGTACACTACACTACACTACACTACACTACAGTACACTACACCACCCTACCCTGCCCTACCCTACCCTCCCTTCCCTTTTTTTTATTCCCTCCCTTCCCTACCCCTTCCCTCCCCTCCCCTCCCTTCCCTTCCCTTCTTTTTATTCCCTCCCCTTCCCTCCCCTCTTGTCTTCTTTCTTTCAGGTAAGTTCAGATCGCTTCAGCCGTTCTCGTAGCTCATTTCCCTGGCTGATTCACTGGAACCCATCAGCAGCAACCAGAAGCGCTCCAGCTGCTTTGTCACTAGTTGAGCAACAGTCTCCAACTGGGAATCGCTGACTTCGTTGTGTGGCTCAGACAGGTGCCTTGCAGTTCCACCCTGGCCTGGACGTGTCCTCTTGCTGTGTCCCCACCTACATGGCAGTTCTGCTTAGAAGCAGCAGCAGGCTTTTGAAGTAGTCCCACTCCTTCCATTTTCACAGGTTTAGCTTGGCTAGCCGGGTGGTGTCTGTCAATAGAAGACAACAAAGAGATTTGGGTTAGAAACAGCTAACTGAGTAGTTCCTTCCCACAAGGGCAAGGAATATTTACCCGTCCCTAATGGAGGCTGCAGTGTCAGAGATAACGACAGGTCCTTCCGAGAGCTTTGAAATATCCCTTGGGGATGCTGAGTCCAGAGCAAACCTGTCTAAAGTACACCGTGGAATCCCTCGGAATGACTTCCTAGCAGAAGCATGTGTCCGATACGGCTTCAGCTGGTTGCAGTGTTCTTCTTCACCTAATACCTAAATTCAGATAAGAGGTCTCAATGCAGATGGAAAGATTGAGAAATAGAGAAATCACTGATGTGCTTTGAGAACTTCTAAGGACTGAGAACTAAAGAAATCCAATGTTGTAACATTAAGGATCGGTTAGAAAAGTAAACGTTAAAAACAAGTAAAGGAGAAGAACAAGTAAGCTTTCTTAAAGTATCTACTGTATTTAAAGGATCTTTAAACAAGTAAAGAAGTAATGAAATATATACGCAGAGAGATAGATAGAGAGATAGATATGCAGAAACCTAAGAAACTGCTGCGCAGGTTAGCTTCTTGCTCTCTTTTCTAAAAGTCCTAGTGAATACAGCATCTGTGTGCGTTACAAGCATTGCCCTCAGTCCAGCACAGGTACACACGAGAGGACAGCCTGCAGGTTGCGGAGGCAAAGCAACTGCTCTGGCTGGATGTGAAGAGCCAAGACAGAAGTTGCTGTCAGGGAAAAGATACACAGAGGGGATGAAAAAGACGGAGTGTGCTTCCGACCTTCACAACTTCTAAGCAAGTGGAGATGAGGTTGTGGAAGAACCAAATAAGCTGCTGATCTAGAAGCAGCCTGAAGATTGCCCTTAAGCAGGGCCTTGCATTCTTCATTTTTGTAGCATTGCTTGCCTTCAAGTGCACGATCATGATTTGATTAACTTTCTACCACTACAGAAATGCACCGGATTCTTTCACAAAACTTACGGGTGGTAATTGGAAATACTGGTCAGCATTCTCTGTTTCCTTCGTCATCTCAATTCTCTTTTGGCCTGTGAAGCTTTTCAGATCAGAGGAGAAGATCCGCTGTAACACGGAGTTTTGGATCCTGCAAAGGAAACGAAGAATCCTACTGACAACTCTTTTCAACCTCACCTGCAACCATCTCAGAAAAGAATACCGAGAGAACGCCGCTTTATCATGGGAAGCATAAATTCGAGCATAGGTGTCCTCTAGCTGAAGCGAGGTTAAGCAGGTTCCAAACAAGGGGAAGGAGCACACCCACACGCATTTCCATTAAGCCGTGTTTTCAAACAAATGCTTTAAAGACTTAGATTTTCTTACAAGTGAACACTGAAAAAATAAAAAGAAAGAAAATTACCCGGACATACCGTTTTCCTCTAGCTTGCTTTGCTGCTTTCAGAATCGAGGGCTTTGATACTGCTGCCTCCTCAGCAACATCAGCAATTTCCTAGGAAAGCTGGTGTCCACCAGGTCAAATAGGAACGGGAAACCCCTCTTGCCACAGCTTCACACTCACACCAGAGTTGGCAGGACAGGCCGATGGACAGAGAAGTGTCTGTAAGAGTGTTAGAAAACAGACTTTAGATTTCCATCCACCCAGGAAAAATTACTTGCTCGTCCCTTCAAACTGAACTCTAAGTAGAAGGAGGAGGCGATCCCAAGCTGCATTCCTGACATCTATGCTGCAAAGTCATCCAGTGTGACATGTTACTGTACCAGCCTGTGACGAACAGAAACAGGAGTTTGAGGTTATGCTGTTGGATTAGAATTAAGCTCAAAGAGTTAGTCCTTTGGTATGTTTTTGTCTGCAAGTGTTTTCACTGTTTCCCAGACAATGTCTCCAGCAAGCTAGCTGCTTGCTTCATTTGTTCTGTTCTGTTCTGTTCTTTTTGATTCTGTTTTGTTTTGTTTTCTCAGCAAGGATTCTTAGAGAAATGAGATTAAAGCGATCATATTGTATGATCTTGGTTCATCCAACTCCTAGGTTTTAGTTTTGAAAAGTTTCTGTCTTGGCTTAAAGCACTCTTCCAATGTCTGCAGCAAGCTGGCTGCTTGCTTCATTCGTTCTGTTCCGTTCTGTTTTGGTTTGTTTTCTCGGCAAGGGTTCTTAGGGAAATGAGATTAAAGTGTTCATATTGCATGTCCATCCATCCCTCCCTCCCCTTCGCTCGTCCAGAGCTTTTACCTTGCCCACCAGCTTGAATGAACTCGGTCACAGGCGCAGTTGTGTCCAAGCCATTCTGTTGCTAGACATGTTGTGAAAACAGACAGCTAAGTAGTGGGGAGAGGACGTGCTGCTGTCTGCAGTGTGACCTCAGCGCTTACCAAACAGTAGGGAATACACAGAGAAGGGCCTTAGGAAAACTTCAAGCCCCAGATACATTTTATGTGGAAACCATATTTCCCAAGATAACACTGGACACAACTGCATAATCAAAATGGATTCATTTCTTGGTTCATCCAACTCCTAGGTTTTAGTTTTGAAAAGTTTCTGTCTTGGCTTAAAGCACTCTTCCAATCTCTATTTCCAGTTACTAGGATTTCCTGAAATAGGGAATCCCATTTTTTTCTTTGTACAATCTCCCCGTCTCTTTGTTTTCCTCTCCCCGAGAAACTTAGAGCTGCTCTCTTCATACTTGACAACTAGATATGGAGCTGTATCAGCCAGAAGGAAGTTTCCTTCACACTTTCCGCTTCTTACGGTACCTGGACTCTTACCTTTACTCTTACTCGCCCTTCCTACATTAGCACAAAGGAAGCTGTTTGGGAGATCTGACGTCTTGTTCTCGAGAAGCTACCCTGAATCACCCTTACGGGAGCTGTCCCACGCTGCGAGCACAAGTCTTGCAGTCTGGCCAGATATTTGCCTTCTAAGTCAATAATCAAACCTGTCAAGTTAAGAACACGTAACTAATGGAAAGGAAATCCTTTTATTTTGATCCCAATTCCCTTTTTTTTTTTTTTTTTTCCTAGACCACGAGTGAATCGTGGGAAACCAGCAAAACTCTGGTGAAAGATGAAATGACAAATGTTAAGGTCAGGCAGCTTGCCCACTGCCATTGCTACCCTGAAAGCAGATGGAGTGCATCTTCATACCCCACAGCCTGAGACACTACTCGACAGGCCAGCCCATGTGATGAAGTGCATTGCTGTCCTGAATTTTAATGTGACAGGGGGACTCTTAAGCCTCTTGTTTATGCTTTAGCACTTGCGGTCTCTGGGAGGACCACAGCACACTCTTCTCTGTCTCCCCTTATTTGTCGATTGTCTGTACGAAGAAGAGAACGTGCAGAGGCCCTCCCCCGTACATTGGGTCTGTTCTCACTCTGTGCAGCTCCATCATTGAGCAAAGTACCAACCTTGAGGCTTCTGTAAGGACTTGACACAAACTACAGAATACTACAAGGAAGCATTCACAACAAAACCGCATTGTTTTCCCCAGCCAAGCATCAAAACACTTACAGAAGGGCATGGTCCCTCTCTGTGCACCTCAAGGGGAGATCCACAAATCCTCACGTGGTTTCATCACATCCAGCACCCTTCTCTGTGCCTCCCAGCTAAACGTGCGCAGAGGCAGCTCTTCCCAAAGTGCTGTGGTGACACAATTCCCTTCTGTTTCTGAAGTCATCACCGCAGGCGCCTCCCAGTGACGGCACAACACTCTCTGTTGCTAACGCGTCTGTCTCAGAAACAGCTAGAGAAGTACCACTATGCCCAAACTGACTTGAATGAGAGTAGTTCAAACATTATTCCCTGCTCCCCTACATCTGTGGAAGGTGTGTGATCAATCTTTTCCTTGAGAAGGGATTACAGACAAAAAGAGCTTGATTCTGATACGTTGCCCGTACTTGGAGAGCAGTTCACCTTTTATTTCCATGTAAGAAAAAAGAAGGTGAAATCAACAATTCTCTTCCTCCGAGCTGGGAATATGAAATAACCCCAATTCTCCAGGAAGCCTTAATAAGGAAACTATGCACTTCCTTGTTAAACATCTTGTTTCGTCGGAAAACTTTTCCAGTCCTTTGCAACTGCGCTGGTCTGAATCGGGTGGGCAGCCGAGTTCCACCACGGCCGCTCTCTCACTCCCCCTCCTCAAAGGGAAAGGGGGAGAAAATACGATGCAAAGGGCTCAAGGGCTGAGATAAGGACAGGGAGATCACTCAACAACTATCGTGACGGGCAAAGCAGACTCAGCATAGGGAGATAGTAAGAGTTATTGCCTACTACCAACAAACTAGACACGTGAGAAACAAAGGAAAGAAACAAAAACGTCTTCTCCCCATCTGCCCTCTTCCACCTCCTCCTCCTGAGCAGCGCAGGGAAACAGGGGACTGAGGGCTGCGGTCAGTCCCTGATGCTTTGTCCCCGCCGCTCCTTCTCGCTCCCTCCCTGCCCCTGCTCCCCGTGGGGTCCCTCCCACGGGATGCCGTCCTTCTCCAGCTGATCCCACACGGGCTGCCCACAGGCAGCAGCTCCTCAAGCACTGCTCCCACACGGCTCCGTCCCACGGGCTCCATCCATCCATCCCCCAGGAGCAAACTGCTCCAGCACGGGTCCCCCACGGCTGGGCGGCAGCTCCCCCCAGACCCCCTGCTCCTGCGGGGGCTCCTCTCCACGGGGGGGCTGCAGCTGCGGCCCGGGGCCTGCTCCTGCCCTGCGGGGGCTCTCCATGGGCCGCAGCCTCCTCCAGGCCACATCCACCTGCTCCACCGGGGGCTCCTCCACCCACGGGGGGGCTGCAGCGTGGAGATCTGCTCCATGGGCTGCAGGGGGACAGCCTGCTCCACCGGGGGCCTCTCCCTGCACAGCCCGCAGGGGAACTGCTGCTGCCTGCCTGGAGCAACCCCTGCCTCCTGCTGCACTCACCTGGGGGGCTGCAGGGCTGCTTCTCCTCTCTTTCTCCCTGGGAAGCAGCTTTTTTTTGTTATTTTTTTTCTCCTTTCTTAAATACGCTCTCACAGAGGAACAAGCGACATCGTTTCTTGGCTTGGCTCTGGCCAGCAGTGGAGCCCTTATCTAACAGGGGGCAGCTTCTAGATTCTTCTCACGGAAGCCACCCCTGCAGTCCCCCTGCTACCAAAACCTTGCCACGTAAACCCACCAGAGCAAGTCTTTCGGTGAAGAAATTTTTCATGATAACCAACTGAAACCTCCCCTGGTACAACTTGAGGTTTTTTGTTCTTGTCTTGTCACTTGGGGCTTGGGAGAAGAGAACGATCCCCACCTCTCTGGAGCCTCCTTTCAGCTTCCTGTAGAGCACAGGAAGGTCTCCCCTGAGCCTCCTTTTCTCCAGGCTGAACAAGCCCAGCTCCCTCAGCCGCTCCTCACCAGACTTGTTCTCTAAACCCTTCACAAGCTTCAGAGCCCTTCTCCGCACACGCTCCAGCACCTCGAGGTCTTCGCTGAACACAGTGCTCGAGGTGCGGCCTCACCAGAGCCGCGCACAGAGGGACAACCGCTTCCCTAGTCCTGATGGCCACTCTATGTCTGATACAAGCCAGCTGTAGAGATATTTATATGCATATATAGGCAGCACTAGTACATGTTCCTTGGAAAACCGGTCAAACTCTCTTCAAACCCCGTACATTGATGGTTTCCTCTAACTGGCACTGACGCTTCAGCGGGATCCTCTAAATCCCATGTTACTGCTTCTGCTTCCTAAGCAGGTGACAGAAACTCCTAAGCGGAGAGCAGAGGAGTTGTAGTTCTGTATCCAGGAAATATTTGGAAGTTTGGAAGATGCTTCCCTTGCTCAGCTGCCATCCCTATGTTCATCAATCACCCGACCTTTTGCCTTCCAGCAAAAGTCTTGATGCAGTTCTTAAGGCAAGTTCTTTCTGAAAATCCTCAGCCACCTCTGTGCACGCCAAACCTTTCATGGCACTGTGCAGTGCGCGGATGGCAGCGATAAATCAGGTTGTGGAAGGAATGGCAACGTGTGGGGAGGGACTTTTCAGGTGGCTTCGCGCTGTTTCGCAGGTCCCTGAATTAGAGCTAATGAGGAAACAAGTGGTAGAAACAAAACCTTGAGGGAGGCGTGGATAAAGAATTGGCTACAGTGTTAAAGAGGACCTTTGGGCAGTGGGCAATTGCTGGCTGGCTCCAGGCGCGTGTCTGAGGGTCTCTGACCAACTGTATGATAGATTCGGGCGCGTGGACAGCACGTGGGGCTACGGGGAGAGGACATGTAGTAGTGAAAAAGGGCAATAAACGCCTCCTGTTCAAAAGCCATCAGGAGTCTGTGTCTTGCGTCCCTTCAGCAACACAAAGATTTGGCTCCAGATCCAAAATGTCATGTATTTGGCAATTTTATTTATGGTAGCACTCCCCACCCCTCCCATCTGCTCTTTTCCCTTCCCTCCCCTCCCCTCCCCTATGCTCCCTGTCCCGACACTCTGTTACCCTCCCCTCCCCTCCCCTCCCCTCCCCTCCCCTCCCCTCCCCTCCCCTCCCCTCCCCTACTACACTACACTACACTACACTACACTACACTACACTACACTACACTACACACCCCTATACTACCCTACACTCCCCTACACTCCCCTCCCCTATACTACCCTACACAACCCTATACTACCCTACACTCCCCTACACTCCCTTCCCCTCCCCTCCCCTATACTACCCTACACACCCCTACACTCCCCTCCCCTATACTACCCTACACACCCCTACACTCCCCTACACTCCCCTCCTCTATACTACCCTGCACACCCCTACACTCCCCTGCACTCCCCTCCCCTCCCCTATACTACCCTACACTCCCCTCCTCTATACTGCCCTACACTCCCTACACTCCCCTCCCCTATACTACCCTACACACCCCTACACTCCCCTACACTCCCCTCCTCTATACTGCCCTACACTCCCTACACTCCCCTCCTCTATACTACCCTACACACCCCTACACTCCCCTCCCCTATACTACCCTACACACCTCTACACTCCCCTCCCCTCCCTTCTACTACCCTACACTCCCCTACACTCCCCTCCTCTATACTACCCTACACACCCCTACACTCCCCTACACTCCCCTCTCCTCCCCTATACTACCCTACACTCCCCTACACTCCCCTCCTCTATACTACCCTACACACCCCTACACTCCCCTACACTCCCCTCCCCTACACACCCCTACACAACCCTATAATCCCCTCCCCTATACTACCCTACACTCCCCTTCGCTACACTACCCTACATTACCCTATGCTCCCCTCCCCTATGCTCCCCTACGCTCCCCTCCCCTATCCTACCCTACACTCCCCTAAACTCCGCTGTCCTACACTACCCTATACTCTCCTACGCTCCCCTCCCCTCTACTATGCTACACTACACTACACTACACTACAGTACACTACACTACACTACACTACACTACAGTACACTACACCACCCTACCCTGCCCTACCCTACCCTCCCTTCCCTTTTTTTTATTCCCTCCCTTCCCTACCCCTTCCCTCCCCTCCCCTCCCTTCCCTTCCCTTCTTTTTATTCCCTCCCCTTCCCTCCCCTCTTGTCTTCTTTCTTTCAGGTAAGTTCAGATCGCTTCAGCCGTTCTCGTAGCTCATTTCCCTGGCTGATTCACTGGAACCCATCAGCAGCAACCAGAAGCGCTCCAGCTGCTTTGTCACTAGTTGAGCAACAGTCTCCAACTGGGAATCGCTGACTTCGTTGTGTGGCTCAGACAGGTGCCTTGCAGTTCCACCCTGGCCTGGACGTGTCCTCTTGCTGTGTCCCCACCTACATGGCAGTTCTGCTTAGAAGCAGCAGCAGGCTTTTGAAGTAGTCCCACTCCTTCCATTTTCACAGGTTTAGCTTGGCTAGCCGGGTGGTGTCTGTCAATAGAAGACAACAAAGAGATTTGGGTTAGAAACAGCTAACTGAGTAGTTCCTTCCCACAAGGGCAAGGAATATTTACCCGTCCCTAATGGAGGCTGCAGTGTCAGAGATAACGACAGGTCCTTCCGAGAGCTTTGAAATATCCCTTGGGGATGCTGAGTCCAGAGCAAACCTGTCTAAAGTACACCGTGGAATCCCTCGGAATGACTTCCTAGCAGAAGCATGTGTCCGATACGGCTTCAGCTGGTTGCAGTGTTCTTCTTCACCTAATACCTAAATTCAGATAAGAGGTCTCAATGCAGATGGAAAGATTGAGAAATAGAGAAATCACTGATGTGCTTTGAGAACTTCTAAGGACTGAGAACTAAAGAAATCCAATGTTGTAACATTAAGGATCGGTTAGAAAAGTAAACGTTAAAAACAAGTAAAGGAGAAGAACAAGTAAGCTTTCTTAAAGTATCTACTGTATTTAAAGGATCTTTAAACAAGTAAAGAAGTAATGAAATATATACGCAGAGAGATAGATAGAGAGATAGATATGCAGAAACCTAAGAAACTGCTGCGCAGGTTAGCTTCTTGCTCTCTTTTCTAAAAGTCCTAGTGAATACAGCATCTGTGTGCGTTACAAGCATTGCCCTCAGTCCAGCACAGGTACACACGAGAGGACAGCCTGCAGGTTGCGGAGGCAAAGCAACTGCTCTGGCTGGATGTGAAGAGCCAAGACAGAAGTTGCTGTCAGGGAAAAGATACACAGAGGGGATGAAAAAGACGGAGTGTGCTTCCGACCTTCACAACTTCTAAGCAAGTGGAGATGAGGTTGTGGAAGAACCAAATAAGCTGCTGATCTAGAAGCAGCCTGAAGATTGCCCTTAAGCAGGGCCTTGCATTCTTCATTTTTGTAGCATTGCTTGCCTTCAAGTGCACGATCATGATTTGATTAACTTTCTACCACTACAGAAATGCACCGGATTCTTTCACAAAACTTACGGGTGGTAATTGGAAATACTGGTCAGCATTCTCTGTTTCCTTCGTCATCTCAATTCTCTTTTGGCCTGTGAAGCTTTTCAGATCAGAGGAGAAGATCCGCTGTAACACGGAGTTTTGGATCCTGCAAAGGAAACGAAGAATCCTACTGACAACTCTTTTCAACCTCACCTGCAACCATCTCAGAAAAGAATACCGAGAGAACGCCGCTTTATCATGGGAAGCATAAATTCGAGCATAGGTGTCCTCTAGCTGAAGCGAGGTTAAGCAGGTTCCAAACAAGGGGAAGGAGCACACCCACACGCATTTCCATTAAGCCGTGTTTTCAAACAAATGCTTTAAAGACTTAGATTTTCTTACAAGTGAACACTGAAAAAATAAAAAGAAAGAAAATTACCCGGACATACCGTTTTCCTCTAGCTTGCTTTGCTGCTTTCAGAATCGAGGGCTTTGATACTGCTGCCTCCTCAGCAACATCAGCAATTTCCTAGGAAAGCTGGTGTCCACCAGGTCAAATAGGAACGGGAAACCCCTCTTGCCACAGCTTCACACTCACACCAGAGTTGGCAGGACAGGCCGATGGACAGAGAAGTGTCTGTAAGAGTGTTAGAAAACAGACTTTAGATTTCCATCCACCCAGGAAAAATTACTTGCTCGTCCCTTCAAACTGAACTCTAAGTAGAAGGAGGAGGCGATCCCAAGCTGCATTCCTGACATCTATGCTGCAAAGTCATCCAGTGTGACATGTTACTGTACCAGCCTGTGACGAACAGAAACAGGAGTTTGAGGTTATGCTGTTGGATTAGAATTAAGCTCAAAGAGTTAGTCCTTTGGTATGTTTTTGTCTGCAAGTGTTTTCACTGTTTCCCAGACAATGTCTCCAGCAAGCTAGCTGCTTGCTTCATTTGTTCTGTTCTGTTCTGTTCTTTTTGATTCTGTTTTGTTTTGTTTTCTCAGCAAGGATTCTTAGAGAAATGAGATTAAAGCGATCATATTGTATGATCTTGGTTCATCCAACTCCTAGGTTTTAGTTTTGAAAAGTTTCTGTCTTGGCTTAAAGCACTCTTCCAATGTCTGCAGCAAGCTGGCTGCTTGCTTCATTCGTTCTGTTCCGTTCTGTTTTGGTTTGTTTTCTCGGCAAGGGTTCTTAGGGAAATGAGATTAAAGTGTTCATATTGCATGTCCATCCATCCCTCCCTCCCCTTCGCTCGTCCAGAGCTTTTACCTTGCCCACCAGCTTGAATGAACTCGGTCACAGGCGCAGTTGTGTCCAAGCCATTCTGTTGCTAGACATGTTGTGAAAACAGACAGCTAAGTAGTGGGGAGAGGACGTGCTGCTGTCTGCAGTGTGACCTCAGCGCTTACCAAACAGTAGGGAATACACAGAGAAGGGCCTTAGGAAAACTTCAAGCCCCAGATACATTTTATGTGGAAACCATATTTCCCAAGATAACACTGGACACAACTGCATAATCAAAATGGATTCATTTCTTGGTTCATCCAACTCCTAGGTTTTAGTTTTGAAAAGTTTCTGTCTTGGCTTAAAGCACTCTTCCAATCTCTATTTCCAGTTACTAGGATTTCCTGAAATAGGGAATCCCATTTTTTTCTTTGTACAATCTCCCCGTCTCTTTGTTTTCCTCTCCCCGAGAAACTTAGAGCTGCTCTCTTCATACTTGACAACTAGATATGGAGCTGTATCAGCCAGAAGGAAGTTTCCTTCACACTTTCCGCTTCTTACGGTACCTGGACTCTTACCTTTACTCTTACTCGCCCTTCCTACATTAGCACAAAGGAAGCTGTTTGGGAGATCTGACGTCTTGTTCTCGAGAAGCTACCCTGAATCACCCTTACGGGAGCTGTCCCACGCTGCGAGCACAAGTCTTGCAGTCTGGCCAGATATTTGCCTTCTAAGTCAATAATCAAACCTGTCAAGTTAAGAACACGTAACTAATGGAAAGGAAATCCTTTTATTTTGATCCCAATTCCCTTTTTTTTTAATTTATTTATTTTTTCTTCTTTTTTTCTAGACCACAAGTGAATCGTGGGAAACCAGCAAAACTCTGCTGAAAAATGAAATGACAAATGTTAAGGTCAGGCAGCTTGCCCACTGCAATTGCTACCCTGAAAGCAGATGGAGTGCATCTTCATACCCCACAGCCTGAGACACTACTCGACAGGCCAGCCCATGTGATGAAGTCCATTGCTGTCCTGAATTTTAACGCCTCTTGTTTATGCTTTAGCACTTGCGGTCTATGGGAGGACCACAGCACACTCTTCTCTGTCTACCCTTCTTTGTTGATCGTCTGTAGGAAGAAGAGAACGTGCAGAGGCCCTCCCCCGTACATTGGGTCTGTTCTCACTCTGTGCAGCTCCATCATTGAGCAAAGTACCAAACTTGAGGCTTCTCTAAGGGCTTTACACAAACTACAGAATACTACAAGGAAGCATTCACAACAAAACCACACAGTTTTCCCCAGCCAAGCATCAAAAAACTTACAGAAGGGCATGGGCCCTCTCTGTGCACCTCGAGGTGAGATCCACAAATCCTCACGTGGTTTCATCACATCCAGCACCCTTCTCTGTCACTCCCGGCTAAACGTGCCCAGAGGCAGCTGTTCCCAAAGTGCTGTGGTGACATAATTCCCTTCTGTTTCTGAAGTCATCACCGCAGGCGCCTCCCAGTGACGGCACAACACTCTCTGTTGCTAACGCGTCTGTCTCAGAAACAGCTAGAGAAGTACCACTATGCCCAAACTGACTTGAATTAGGGTAGTTCAAAAATTATTCCCTGCTCCCCTACATCTGTGGAAGGTGTGTGATCAATCTTTTCCTTGAGAAAGGACTACAGACAAAAAGAGCTTGATTCTGATACGTTGCCCGTACTTGGAGAGCAGTTCACCTTTTACTTCCATGTAAGAAAAAAGAAGGTGAAATCAATAATTCTCTTCCTCTGAGCTGGGAATATGAAATAACCCCAATTCTCCAGGAAGCCTTAATAAGGAAACTATGCACTTCCTTGTTAAACATCTTGTTTCTTCGGAAAACTTTTCCAGTCCTTTGCAACTGCGCTGGTCTGAATCGGGTGGGCAGCCGAGTTCCACCACGGCCGCTCTCTCACTCCCCCTCCTCAAAGGGAAAGGGGGAGAAAATACGATGCAAAGGGCTCAAGGGCTGAGATAAGGACGGGGAGATCGCTCAACAATTATCGTGACGGGCAAAGCAGACTCAGCATAGGGAGACAGTAAGAGTTATTGCCTACTACCAACAAACTAGACACGTGAGAAACAAAGGAAAGAAACAAAAACGTCTTCTCCCCATCTGCCCTCTTCCACCTCCTCCTCCTGAGCAGCGCAGGGAAACAGGGGACTGAGGGCTGCGGTCAGTCCCTGAGGCTTTGTCCCCGCCACTCCTTCTCGCTCCCTCCCTGCCCCTGCTCCACGTGGGGTCCCTCCCATGGATGCCGTCCTTCCTGAACTGAGCCTGCGGAGGCTGCCCACAGGCAGCAGCTCCTCAAGCACTGCTCCCACACGGCTCCGTCCCACGGGCTCCATCCATCCATCCCCCAGGAGCAAACTGCTCCAGCACGGGTCCCCCACGGCTGGGCGGCAGCTCCCCCCAGACCCCCTGCTCCTGCGGGGGCTCCTCTCCACGGGGGGGCTGCAGCTGCGGCCCGGGGCCTGCTCCTGCGGGGGCTCTCCGTGGGCCGCAGCCTCCTCCAGGCCACATCCACCTGCTCCACCGGGGGCTCCTCCACCCACGGGGGGGCTGCAGCGTGGAGATCTGCTCCATGGGGGACCCATGGGCTGCAGGGGGACAGCCTGCTCCACCGGGGGCCTCTCCCTGCACAGCCCGCAGGGGAACTGCTGCTGCCTGCCTGCAGCACCTCCTGCCCTCCTGCTGCACTCACCTGGGGGGCTGCAGGGCTGATTCTCTCACATTTTCTTTCTCTTCTCTGTCATAGCTTTTTTTATTCTTTCTTAAATCTCCTCTCGCAGAGATTCAACCATCATGACTCTGTCTCTGCTCAGGCCGATTGCAGATCCCAGTTAGAACTGGCTCTGATATGACATGGGAACAGTTCTGGACTGTTTTTGCTGTTGCAAACGCTTCAGCTGCAGAGTTATAATAATTGGCACCAGCACCCCATAAAATTACTAAAGAAGAACTCTTAAGAACTAGAGACACTGTAAGGGATGAAACTAGTGGTGATAAAATGCCATTGCCTATGAGAAATGTAAAGAATAATTAAAAGGTATACTATGCATGCTTTTTAAGTGACTACTGAATTCTTGCAAATCCACAGCCTTTCATAGAACGGTCTTCTAAATTCCTTTTATAACGTTAATAGTGTATCAGCCAATGAACTTTAATAGTGTATCAGCCAATAAATATTCACCATGCAAATGTTTGATAAAGTGTGTAGTGCAGTTATGAAGATAAAGCAAATTAAAATGCCTGATGAGGCTCAATTCCTTTATAGAACAGAACAGGCTGTCAGTTGACATCACACCCCCAGCATGCGCTGTGTGTGTCTGTGATGTGGCTGCCAGCAGCTGCACACATGGCACTTTTGTTTACACGTACTGCTTGGTCTGATGGCAGGACTAAACTGTGCAAAGCTGGAGAGAGTTTCCACCCTAGAATTCAAGATAAGAGCTAACATACAAACCTGGACTTTTTGAACCCTGCTTTCCTCCCTACATGTTTGTTTAATGGCTCTTTAAATGAGCAATTTCCCACTTAGTCTTTCTCGGAGGACTGAGGTGCAGAACTTGGATGAAGCAGATGTGCTGAACTGAGTCATGCTCAGTTTATACTTAATTTTCAGGTATTAAGCTGACACTCTTAAATATGGTAGAATTGCTATGCTGTGCCCCACTGGGTTTCATACTGATGCTCTAATACACCTCTTCTCAGCATTTGGCTGTTTAAGGCTTCCTTTCATCATTCCCAAGTTTCTTCATAATCACAAGTCTTGTTACTTGCATCCTTTTCCCTACTCAGTTTTTCTTACTCCTCTTATTTACTAACGAGAGATTCATGCAGCTCTTCTAAAAGAGTATCATTGCTACAATGTCTAATAAGATTTTTATACTTCTCTGTTTGTAAAGTACTTTTATTGTCAGTTTCTTCTTAACCAGAATGACTAACAGGACATCACTTCTTAATATGGAGATGACAGAGACTCTGGCTGATTAAATTTCCAGCTACAAATATACCCAGTCAAATGGTGCTACTGCAGAATTGATATCTGCTTTCTTTTTAATTGAGGTCTGTGTGGTTTTATACTATATGAGGATAGATTTTTAGCAGTGAAAGCAGTACAAGACTTTGATCTACATCCCAAGTTCAGGTTATTGTTGCTTACAAGTTCTGGTAGGTAGGCTTAATTTGTGGATGAAGCTGACTGAGCTCTTGGGCTATGAATACATAAAAAGTAATGTATTTAGGCCATCCTAATATCACCACTCTGCTAGTATAAAGCAACACAACTGGCTTTTGATATTGATCATCTACTAATAAAGTCCAAAAATCAAGGAGGCCTAAGTGATATATTTTCATATTACTTGTCACTGAAACTTATAATTCTCTTGATTGCATTTCATATAAAATATAAATTTATTTATTATGCTACTCCTTCTATCTCCATATAATAAAATAGTATGGATGTGACAAAGAGTGAGAGATTAAAGCAATAAATATTCTCATTTGTTGTATTTTCTAGGATAAGTGAGTTGTAGAGTGCAGTTATTACCCAAACAGGACAGGAGGAGGAATTCTGTGATGTTACTGCTGTAGGATGTGCCAGAAACAGGCAAGGAGGTCTTTCAAAATATGTCATGGAAAGGAAGGAGAATATCTTTTTCAAGGCTGGAAAAATTTTTGTGAAAGAGCCAGAAATTTCTAAGGATTTTAAGTGAGGGACAGAAAATTGAATAAAAGCAGCAGGTTCTGCAAGTTTTGCAGTTGCTTTAAAGTAGATGCTTTTTGACTTCCATATGAAAACAGCTACTTTTGCTTTAAAGTGGAAAAATATTGTCAGAGTTTAGGATTAAGCTGGATTAAGCAGGATTAATCCTGCTAATGATTGTGGCACCCAATTTGTAGCTCCCCAGTACAAGAAATATGTTGCCACACTAACAAAAGTCCAGCAGAGGGCCACCACATGACTTGGGACCTGCACCACATGGTGTGCAAGTTGAGGCTAAGAACTGGGTTTACTCAGCCTTGAAAACGTTAGAAGAATATCTTACTAGTGCTTGAACTATGTAGTGGGAAGGTATAGAGATGATGTAGCCAGACTCTTCTCAGAAGTGCAGGGTGGAAACACAAAGGTCAATGTACATAAGATGCAACACAGAAAACTCTGATTAAATTAAAGAAAGTATTTCTACTTTGAAGGCTGCAGAGCTCCATCTTGGAGATATTCATATTTCAACAGGATGATGTCATGATTTAAAGTAATGGTGATTTGAGTGGGAAGGCTTAACCAAAATAACTCCAGAGGTCCCTCCCAATATACAGAACTATGAGGAGAATTACGCAAATCAACAGGCATATCACACTTTGGGTACATATCTCAATGGGTAGCTTCTCCTTCATACTGTACAAGAAAACAATGTGAAAACTGTTAAGACTGACACTCCCTTTATAGTAACTTAGCAGTTTATTGAAATACGAAAGATGATATGCATCACTAGAGCAACATCACGGTCCTGGTGTCTTTATATATCTTTGATGCAAGAACATGACTACAATGACATCATACTGCTTTTGATGAAGCTCTTAGCAGTTTCTCTTCCCATCCAGTATCTTTCCAGCAGTCTTTCAAATCTAAATGAAGGAGTATTTGGAGTATTTGTCCAGCTCATCTCTACCTACTCTACAGTGTGAGCACTTGTCACTTGTGTGAGTCTAATTTGTTGTGTGTCTTGAAACTCTTTGAAACCTTTTTCTTTAATTTGTCTTATCAGGTTTGCTTTTTTTTTTTTTCTTAGACTGGATAAAAATAACAGTAAAAGTCTCTGTCCTTCAGATAGTGACAAAAATGTGTTATATACACTGTCAGTCTTCTTCTGTTGATGCTACACTTACACAGTCAAGTACAAGACAATAATTAATGCTAATTTATGTGAATATATTTATTAATATTTGTTTAAAATTAATTATTTAAAATTTATTAATTTTAAATGTGCCACTGAATTGAACCACTTGATTCAGTTATCTAAAGAGCTCATTCTAAATAACCTAAACTGTCCTTTTGCTTTCTTCCTCTTCTCTGCCTTTTTCTGAGCATTATATTCAACATTGTTGCCTGAATAGCTTGCTCTGTCTATTTTTATACTCTCCCCTCCGGCTCCCCCAGTGTGTTTCTGGCATCTGGTCTCTAACAGTCCCCTCAAATGAGCTCCCCCCCTTTTAAATGATCATTTGATCTCCCACGGGGCATGGATGACTCAACTGAAAAAGGTGGAAGATACAAGTTTGTATTCTACTCTACTCAAAGAAGGGAAAATAGAGTTGTGATGACAAGGCTGGTAGTTTCATCTTCATTTCTCTACACATGCTCTTCTGTTTTCTCTTTGGGTACAGACAGTTGAAGGGATCAAGTGATAAACATGATGAACTTCAGCTGTCCTCTGTGTGTTTCTCTAGTCTGCCCATTAAAGCACAGGAACTCAGGAGAAAGTTATGAGAGCAAGTGCTACCTCTCAGAATAAAATAATAATAATTAATAATAATAATAATAATAAACAAATATATTTTTCCAAAGCTCATATATTCCAAATAGCATGCAGCTAAATAAATAATAGGATAGAATTGAGATTATTGATGAGAAACTTTGTAAATATATTTACACAAGTATAAATATCTCTATGGTATTATTTCTTTTCAAAAATCAACTGGCTACAAATAACCATCTTTAACTGCCATTGAAACCCAAATATAGCAGGTAAGAGTTAAAAAAAAAAAAATGTTATCTGCATTCTGTATCCTCCAGGTACTGCAGAAATGAAAGAAACTGGACAAAATCTTTTACAGGAAATGACACTTCATATTTTCCCCCTAGAGATTCAAAACAGTAAGTCCTTGTTCCACAGACAAATCCTGACAGCACAAATGACTCCTTAGTGTCAACCGGTGGTGCTAAGAACATTAGAACAATTGTATCGGGTCAGAGCAGACATCCGTCTAGCCCAGCATCCTGTCTGGCAGGGGCCTTCAGCGGATGCCTAGGAAAGTGTATGAGAACAGAGCAAGCATATAATGATGCTTCAAACATCTGGTGATTTGTAGCTCAGAGATTTTTAGCACTGAAAAGAGTGTCTTAGAAGTAAGTAAAAGTCTTGGTAGAGCTTTTTATAAATTTTTTAATCCCTTGTTTTCTTTTGAATAAATATAAGTTTTTATCGTCTACAGCCTACTGGTAAGTATTTCCACAGTTCAGTGACATGTTGTGTCAAGCACCACGTCCTTCTATTTCTTTTGATTCTGTTAGCTTTGTATTCATTTAAAGGTTTCTAGGTCATTTACAACTTGGAGGTTTGTTTCACATCAGTCATCACTTTCCGGGTTGAACAGTCCTAGCATTTTTAGTCACTTTTCTATAGAAGCTATTTCTTACCTTTGATCATCTGTGTAATCTCTTTGCCAGTTCTGCTTTGTTTTTCAGAGATGAAGAACAGAACTGATTTCACAGACTAGCACCGAAAATGTCGAGTAGTGCACAACTTTATCAATCCTAACTAAAAACCCCAGTCCTAACTTCACAAATGGGTTCTCAGCTGACTCTTACTGTTGGGGAGCAGCAAGAGCAGGGGTACCACAGAGTGGAAAGTGAGCCAGAAGCTGAGGGCAACAGCAAGGCAGGCAGGTATA
Organism: Anas acuta; assembly: GCF_963932015.1. Lineage (NCBI taxonomy): Eukaryota > Metazoa > Chordata > Aves > Anseriformes > Anatidae > Anas > Anas acuta. The sequence continues at coordinate 85,020,647 of NC_088980.1, forward strand.
ATCATTTTACTTACACAAGAAGTGCAGTCTCACACCATACAACAATGAAGAAGCGTGTACAAAAGCAACGATCAGGTTCAGCTGACACACTAGTGGTGGCCACATTAGCCTGTGGCAATGAGGAAGGCCCAATCTCAAGCCAGAAAGTCCTGTCACTGAGTCTGGGAAAGCAAGGTACGTGGCCAGGCATAGCTATGGCATAGCACAGGCCAGCTTACCTGAAGCACCCATATGGGATGGAGATCTTCAACCAAGCTCCTTCTCATGTTCCATGTTCCTCTTGCACTGTGAGCTGTGGTGCTGCAGCAGCAGCATTTCTGAGCTGACCGGTGTTGGGTCAAACCCCAGCCAGGGGTGGGAGAGATGACAGAGCTCCTACATCTTGTACAGGCCCATGCAAGCACTGCCTAGAAAGGAGAAGTTGGGAGAAGAGACAAAAAAAGAAAAAAAAAAAAGCATGCTTTTAGCAGAGAAGAAGAGACCAAAAGAGAAAGCATTATGCTGCTGTTGTCATATATCCATTACACAAGTTTAAAATGCTAAATTTAAACACAGTTTTTATCATTCTGTCTCAACAAATGTAGTAGTTACTTGCCAGTTCATTTTGGTATGCATCAGGCAATTCAACCTGTAGATTTTAGTCTGAAGTGTTCTGTATGTTCTCCAAATGAAGTGGAAAGATTTGGCTGCATTTCTTTCATCATTTTACTTGTTGTTTACTTCGAAATTTCTTTCTTCTCTGTTGCTTCTCAAATCAAAATACATTTCCACTCCAGGTTGTGGTTCATGCTACTCTGATTTAAACAAATACAGAAAGAAATAATATGTGGAACAGTAGAATGTAGCAGACCATCTAACAACTTCAAAATTGGGAAAATGTGTTTGAAGTAGATTGTGAGGAAAGCATAAAATGATTCCTAAAAATAAACAAGTGATGTGAATATTCTTTTGAGATATCTAGATCGTTATCCTCTTAAAGTGAGTGGCAAAATCCTCCTACCTTTGTTAACATTTAGAATTTAACCCAGAAGAATACCATACCACTGCTATACACATAAAGCAAGATGGCAGTTCTGGAGTGCCTTGCTAGCTTGTGTATGTTGTTTGAGGTGACACCCCTACATCCATGTGGGTACATAAATATTCATGAACCTTATGAACACAGTTTAGATCTTTTACATTGATCTATCAGTCTGTCTTAGAAGTTAGGCTTGCCCCAAAATTATACTTATTCAATACTGTTGCTGCAGGTCAGATCTCACAATTATGTATACTTCTTTGTAGCTTTTCAGCTGTGAGTCACAGTTAATGTCATTTAGCATTAGTTGCCAAAATGGGAGCTTCTAGAAAAGTTATCCTCAGGTCATGAAAAAATTGTACTTTGCAATAGAAAAAGTGCTTTTTTTTTTTTTTTTCTCTTTACAGCAATTTGGGGGTAAACGGAGTTCGAATAAATGAAAAAAGATGCCAAATGATCAAGGCTTCTGGACCAAAGGAATGTACAACAATGCAACTTACCAGCTACATATAAAGCTTCAGGAAATGACTCACTACTGGCAGCAATAAAAATTCCAGGGAATAGCTGAGGCCAAGGTGCAGCACTGGATATGTTTTGTTCACTTTTATATAACATCTACCTTTATATATACATATATATATATATATATATATATACACACTTCGGAAATAAAATATATTGAAAGATTGTGCCATCTCTGTGGTACATGACAGAATGTTAAGTTGACTGAATCTGACTGGTATTATTAATTTTTATAGAACATCTTTCACAGAATACTAAACCAGCTTAGTTGGTGCTGCAAATTCACTACTTCTATTTATAATACAGATAGAATACAAACATTTTAAATGGTGAAGTTTTCCATTTTCTCTCACTTACCTTTGAATACATCCTGAACTGGGAGTGAGCTGAAGCTATAGCTTGGCCCAAGAATCATAGTTCTTTTTTCCCAAAATTATTTTAACACATATAACACAGAGGTCTTGTTTGTTTGCTAATTTTCCTCTTTACAAAGGCTTGTCCTCCAAAACATGAGGAGTAGGAATTCCAATTGAAAAAGTCAACAACCCCCAAAAGCTGATATTCTCAAGCAATCATGTAATTCAGACATTAAGAAAAATACCAGATGTTATAAAATTGGCAATAGACACACAAAAACACTTAAAATTCTTCATCTCAGTGATGAGTTAAGGCAGCATTAATATACAAATTTGTCTGGTAAATTAATTACAATATTTGCATTTTTAAAACAAACACCATATGGAACATAATACACAAGGGACAAAAATCCTTGTTTACTTTGGAGTTATATTTTTTTTCCAGTATGAGGAAAACTTTGCCTGAAAAGTATCTTGCCTATTCTGATTTTAAGGTGTGGTTGTTTGTATGTTAGTAAAACTACGTCTCAAATGTAAAACACTATTTACAGACCAGGTGTGCCCTGGCACTAGTTTAGCTGTAAAGTCTAAATGAAATTTGTATGTTATTGGAAAATACACATTGCAACTGGAAAGAAAAATAAAAAGGAAAAAAAGGGAAAAAAAAAAAAAAGAAGAAAAAAAATTAAAAAAATTAGAGAAAAAGAAAAAAATCAACAAAGTGAAATATAAATATACATTTGTTTTGTAGGTATAAATATATATACATGTATGCTGTAATAAAGAAGCTTCTGACTGCCACTATGTTTACCACTCTCACTAGTCCATGTTGCATTCATTGTGTCAACAGTGTATATTTGTTCAAGAAACATTAGCTCCTGTAAGCATATGTGTATTTTACTGGCAACAAAAGTGATGTAGTAAACAGCCATGTCTTGGAAAGCTTAAGTCTGATGAAATGTGTCTCCTTTTATTTTTTTCTAGCCAGTATTCTAACATTCAAACCAAATGTAACCAAAGCACTTCTTCCTTCTCAGAAGAAGTTAGACTTATTCCCTGTTCTGCTATTTTTATTTCTGTCATTGCATGACTCCATTTTAGAAGCTGATGCGTTGTGATTTTTACAGCAGAGATAACAGAGGTGATTCTGCACAGCTTCCCCTTTCCCCTATCATTTCCCTCCCAGATCATTGCTCCTGTGGTTTTACAAAAACTGGATATTACTTTTGCTAAATTAAACTCCTCATAGCCCTTAGTTAAACTCAGTGCTTTTGTTACTAGCTGTTCTTATTTGGGTGTAACTTGATGATAACAGCTCACTGTGGAAATATGCTGCTTTTAAGGATGAGATGCCATCTTTTCTACTTCATTTATTTCTGTCTTTCCTTTACTGGAATGTTTCTTATCAGCCTGTATTGTCAGGAGAAGTAAACTATTTTCAAAACCTTATTCTCCTCTTCTGAATGCTAATGACCTGGCACTGGAGAGATTCGACACATAGCCATATCCGTGCATTACTTCTATTACTTCTATTACAACTGAATAAGAAAACATACAGTTCAACTCTGATGTGTTTTTTTCTTTTTTACTTGAGAAAGAGCAGAAGAGATAAATATAGTCTCAGTTAGATATGAAATAAAGCTTTATGAGTGTTAAATTCTACATTTGATAGATTTAGTTATTATATCTGAAGGTGTTTTATCTCAGTCCATTTAAAGCAGGCTGCATACAATTGCTTTTGCTATTTTAAGAACCATTCATTAAAAAATATATGTATAATAAAATAAAATAAAAAACTTACAAAATATCATGGAACATTTCCAAACTCTTTCTTTGTTTAATTTTCATGCAAATAGATGTGGTTTTGCTAATTGTGACTCTGAACAGCCTACCCTGAAACTTGAACTCTTTTGCTTCTGGACAATGCAATTATTTCTGTATCTAAAACTCTGACAATTCTACTAATAAGCACATCAAGTGATAATAAAAAGTTCATTTTCACACAGCTGTATTACATCAACAAGGTTAACAATTGTTAACAGTAGGAAAAAAAAAAAAGAGAAATTTATTCAATAAAATAAGCAGACACAATCTTAAAAGTGTAACTTAATAAAAATACCTCATATTTCAACTCCTTTCTCAAGAAAAGTTATGGCAATAAAGCAATAGTTATATGGTGTTTAATACATTTTATGCTGTATTAAGACTCATTTTTTTATCAGTTATGGAAAAGTAACTTCCTCTGGAATAGATGGTAGTAAACAATTGCTCACAGCGATGAGAATACAATTCTTATTTTTTTTTTCTTTTTTCTTTTTTTTTTTTAACTGAGAATTCTTTGTAACCCATTGAAAAGAATAAATAAAAGAGGCCAATAACGTTTTAATGAATCTGATTCATAGGACCTGAGGAAAAGCTAGCTAAGGCTCATCTATCTTCTACAGAAAATTGAATTCTGCTTTAATGTACCTAAACATAGACCAAACTTAAATATACAGCAAAAACCTCAACGCCAACTTTCAGGTTTTTTATTTGTATTTTTTGATAATTTTGGCCATTATGAGTGGTAGATACGTTGCCACTGATCTTCCAGTTCTCCTCCAAAACACCTAGGCAGTGTGAGCAGTCCACCTCCTTATAAACAGTTGCATTTGTGTTTTAGGAAAACAAAGAAAATGTGTATAACAGATGTGATGAGAACTAGCTGAGACTTTCTGCTGAAATGATTTACTGATGCAAAAAGTGGTTTGTACCAAGTGTAGCTCATTCTGGGAAAATTTTTGAAGTCTTGATTTTCCATCAGAAATCTCATAGCAAGGCACTTCATTTTGGTTTGGTTTGATCCTGACCAGAACTTTTGCTATGATGCCTTCTGATTGCTGCATTTCTACCCCAGGACTCTCCTCAGTGTTGGACAACTCCCAGACAGGACTGTGAAGAATTCCAGAGCACTGAAGGATTTGTGAGATTCTTGGTGTACAGTGGGCACTGTTGTCTGGCCACAGTGCCTGACACATTGGAAATCTGCCACCTCTATTTTACTCTGGTAAGAAAAATAAATGGTCCTAAATGGTCACATGACACCAGGAAAGATACAGATGAATGTAAAAATAGCCTGAAATTAAGCATTTCAGGTAATTTCACCGAGTCAATAGGAAGTAGTTCAATTTGAAGGATTTTTGAAAAACCATGAAATTAAATCATTGACATTTTTTGCCTTAAACTTTTCAGTTCTTATTTCAGAGGGGAAAGTAAATAAATATCAAGGTTTTTAGACTTTCTCACAGAAATCTGTCAGATTGGTAAAAGGGAAAAAAAAAAAAAACTGAAAAGTTTCCTACAAACCTTTTTTACTTTTTTTTTCTTTAATACTTATTATTGCTACTTATTATCTTTTTTTTTTTTTTTTAATACTTATTATTGCTACCATAGAGAGAAGTTGCATGTCATCCCTTCAAGAATACAGAAATATCTGATCAGTGGAGAAGGTAGAGTTGACCATCTCCTATGCATAAGGATCTTATTCAATCCACCTCTGTAGCTTCAAGTTTGGAGCAGGAGAGGAGTGAGAAGGATCTTTGCAAATATTAGGAAAGGAGATATATACCTATTAGGGCAGGTAGCTGCATAACAACAGGAAATTATTTACACTGAATTTGGTCAACTGGAAAAAAAGTGGTAACTGCCTACAGGAAAAAAACTCTTCTAACAGGGTCAAAGTCATTTCATGCTTGAGGAACTTGGTTAGAATTTTCAAAAGAAAAGCATTTAATGCACATAAAAAGTATTGCAATTAAACGAACCCATAATCTATTTCTTTTTTCTTCTAATTTCAGGCTAATCTTACAATTTTCGGAGGCTTGGTTAAGGATATTTTTTTCTTTTTCTTCTTTTTTTTTTTTTTAATGTTTGTTTTTACATTTTACACCTGATCTGTAGGGTTGAGCCATCCCATCTGGAAATAACACCTACAGATAAATCATGTCTAACTTGGCACAACAGAAAATGTGATGGAAAATAAGGTAATATAACCCCTTATTATGTAAAGAAGCAGGGATTTAGATGAACATAAAGGAAGTGCACCAATAGACTGCTCTAACATCTAACATCTGGTACAGCAAACCAGCCTAGACTCCAAAGACAGAGACCTCACCTCACATCCTAACTGTTAAACTTTATGACCCAAGTGCCTATCCAAATTAAAAAAAAAAAAAAAATCCAATTGCAACACAATAATTTCTAAATAGCAACATTGGTTACATTTCAAAATTTGAAATTCTAGGAAATATTTTTCTATAAGAACAATTGTACCCAATATGACCCAATATGAGAGAGAAATCTGAAGTAGTCAAGGAAGTATTCTTACAGTAAATATTGACTTGCAGCAGTAGTGACCACAAACTCTTCTTACTCAGTGACTGATTTGAATGATGTTTGAAAATTTGCTTGGACATTGAAAGTGGCTCCAGCATAAGAAGAAAAATATTCTTTTTTCCTTCTATTTAGTAAAGGCAGTATTATTTTAGGAAAACAAACAAACAAACAATAACAACAACAAAACAAAACAAAAAATAGAAAAGCTCTTATTTATTTGCAATTTCTTTGCAAAATTCTATATTAACATATTGAAAAGACAACAAATGTGAGAAACACCACATGATACTGTATAGATCACATCTGTATAGATCTGCCAAGCTATTACAGGTCAGATTCCAGGGCTCCAGAATAATTTCCTAAAGTTCCTCCAGCACCATGTAGGGAACTGGGTGGAGGAAAGCTTCTGGCTGGATAATCATCACAGCACTGAAAGGACTCTGGAAGTACATGCCATCATTTAAACTGTTTCTACCTCACAGATCTAATTTCAGGGCTAAAGACATGCACTGTCAGTGGTGATCACTACTACTTGGCATTTTATTTTAGATCCATCAAATGTGAATGTTCTAAATTTAAAGACTGGACCTAAACTTACAAATTATTCAAGATAGGAAGAATCTTAATAGAGCTACATGGATGTGGAGAACTATTTCTCAAACTGTTTGATATGATTTGGAGCCCCTGAGAATGGGGGGAAAAGAAAAAAAAAAAAAAGTTTTGTAATATGTCAAACCATGATCTTGGTTCATACAGAAATAAAAGTTGAGACATAGTAAGGAAACATATGCCCTGGCTTCAAAATAAAAGAACACCACTCTTTTTAATGGAAGCAAAATAAAAATTTGCATTCAGATATGGTTTATAAAGATTCAGGAGAAGGGCCAGAAAATGTGATCTGTCTCCTTTTGCATTTTCCTCTGTGCAGCAATAGAAGCATCTTCTTATGACTGTAGAGAGGGAGCAGTGCCAACAAGACTCCTAATCTCCTTGCTTTTTGCGGCAAAGGAGCTGGCATCAATGGTCTGTTCTTGATGTGCTGCATAACTGGCAGACATGACCTGCCATACATCTTAAATCACATGCTAGGCTGCAGAATTGTTTTCTGACTGCTGTTTTTCCAAAACTGGTGCTTCTCTTGAGAATCCTAGCTGTGAAGGGGCAATATGAAGCAACAGCAGTCTTTGTGAGGGTGGCAGCAATAAGGCATGGGATACAAACCCAACACTCCCTCTCACTGCCTCCAAGTCCTCCAGAAGCCAAACAGAACAGATACAGCACACAGGCCCTCCAGCAGTTCCCAAAGAATTCAAGTTATCTTCCAAGTCATCTCCATCCTACAGCTAGCAAGCAAGCCTAGCAAAGATTCCTTCCCACACATACATACATCCCACACCTGTAGCAATTCATTATACCAGCCACCTACCAATCCACTCCCCATATGGCTGCTCAGTTTTCCAAGGAAGACAGCTACCAGCTTTCCTGGTCTACACATATGGCTATTCTCTGAATCCTACCCTAACGCTGCACTTTCAGGTTGAGTTAATTAAAGGCTGACACTTGGCATTTAAGTATATCAATCTGCAACTTGCCTCAGTGAGTTTGAGAAAGTATCCTGTGTGGAACCACACAAAACTTGGTAGCTCTGTTAACAACAGAAAACAGATGGCAATATTGCATTCCAAAGGATCTTAAAGAAAAGCTCACGACATGGGAACAGGATTTCAGTCTCTGCAAATGCTGTAGGCTAGGATTTCACATAAATTGTTGAAAAATGCCCTGAAGTCTTCAGCTATGAAAAAGCCCTTTGCAAGCTCAGCTAACTGAAATTCTGCCCACAGCTTTTCCTGGGGAAGAGATGCTTGTGTCTTTCCATAACTAGGTTGCTCTGATGATAGGACCTTATGTCTTCGCTACTTCTTGCCCTTTGGCTTTTCTTCAGCTTCAATGAACACAGTGGGTAGAGAGAAGCTGGGTGTTTCCTCCCTGTGTCTCTGCTTCTGCTTTGTTTGGAGATGCTCTGAGGCCTTATGGACTGGGGAGTGAGCATATTAAAGGAAATTCCAGAAGATTGTCTTTCCAAATGATATCTGTGGATGGCTAGATCTCAAATGGGCAACCTCTTGGTACCATTGCTGCTGTTGCTGAAGTTAGCGCACTTATAAGGCTTGGAGCACAGTCTGCATATGAATTAGTAGAGGCGAACAAGCTATTAACTGAGCAAGGAGATGGATTATTCATGGCTTTGACAGATTTTGGATCTGGCCCAAAGTGCTGTCAATTGCCAGTGGTAAATAGCCAAAAAATGAAAAATAAGCTTTTTTTAGGCTGTGTCAGCAGTATCAATCAGAGCAGTATCCAAAAATCTTGAAATGAATAGCACACATTTCTGGTTGATGATATTCAAACAGAATATATTTTAAATGGGCATAAAAATAAAGATGTACCAGCTTAAGGTTATTTGCCTACTGCATTTATTTCAGAGAGAAAAAGGGAGTGATTTTTTTAGTATGTATCTAATTTTTCTTAGTTGTTTATTTTCCTACTTACAAGAGCTTTGGTTGATTTTACTTTAATGTTTTTTGGGGTGCTTATGTTTCATTTTCATAAAAAAAAATGATGATACATAGCATACATCTATTATGCTGCAGAGCACAATGGAGAGACATTGTAAGGGGTATTAACTGAGGTTAGCTTTGCCACAGACTGATGTCAAACACAGTCTTTTTTCCCTCATTATTTTAGCTGAATAAAAAAATTAAATACTGGAAAACCTCGTCATTTGTGAGATACATTAGCAACTGCGTAGATGAGAAACAGAGGAAGAGCCCTTATAACCCAATGGGGAAATTAACATAAAATACGTAGAACAGACAGAGCCCAATCAATGGAGAACTGGGAATATTTGGGCTGTGGTTTTTTTTTGTTTTGTTTTGTTTTGTTTTCTTGTGAACGTTTAACTTCTAAGCATTGGTGACAGTCCAGATTGAGATCTCCTGGCCTACTGTTATAAAAGGAATAAATAATAGTGATAATCACTAACATTCAAGGAAATGTTCTTGCTTCTTTGCTCAGGTCCTGGAAAACCCTGGAGAATATAGTACAGATAGATATATAGCACATATATAGAATATAACACATGATAGATAATAAGAAACTCTTGTAAAGAACAGACATTTAAGTATTCTTGTAAAATGTTTTATGAGAAATTTTCACAATTTCATGTTGAAGCCATTACATTTTTTCAAGATGTTTTCCTTATTTTTCTTCTGTTCAGTAACCATTATTACCAATGATTTCACTATATCTTTTTTTTTTCTGACTTTCAGGATGTGCTTAAGGTGCAAATATAATTCAAATAGCTCATTAGTTATTTAATGCCTTATAACTATTTTCTTAATTAGTTTAACTCTTAAAATAGTTTAATTGCATATCCTTCAATAATTATCTTCTCTCTATCTTTCTTTGTCTTGGATTAATTTCTCCTTTAATCATTTTAAATTATGTATTTAGTAACACCTTATTTCTTAATTTGATGATTACTTAGCCAAAATCCTAAAGTCAGTAATGCAGGACCTGATTCTCTGAAATATTTATAGATATATATATTATATACACAAGTGACTAAACTTACTGAGAAGCTAGATTTGTAGTAAGTTATAGAAGCTCACGTAGAAGAACTGAACAACTTTCAGTGCAGTGACTTGCTCCTCACAGTTCATCATATACTTTCTTACAATAATTTGCACAACCCTTAGTACAAATATGTACGTATATACAGCATACTAATCAGTAATTAGAATGCTTTTCAATTTAACTGCAGCTATATTAATAAGAATAATATTAAATTATTATACAGGCAAAAAAAATAAGTTCTTAGAAGTCCTACACTAATAAGAATTTTACAACCTGCATGGAATTTCATATCTAAACAAATGTAAACATTAGCCTTCAGCTCTAGACATAGGACTGAAGTTGATCACAGTGCTTGACGACTAGTCAACCAGTAGTTATGCATAGATTGTGAAACTTGCTTTTCATCCTAAACCAAAGTTTGGTCTCTTATCTTGAGAAATAATTTGCTGCCCACTGCTATTTGTTTTCAGTTGAAACATCATTCATGAGCTCTCAGGGATTCAGCCAATGCAACAGAACTGCTGTGAACGTGCAGCCTGCTCTGGATCAACCTGCTACAGCACCACACAACCCAGAGCTGTCCCCACTATGGGATTAACCACTTCCCCCCCACACCCCTCCACACCCAGTTGTGGGATAAGGGCAGCTTGACCAAGAGGTCACCACTGACATCCTTCCATCTCACCAGCTTCCCTCTTTCCATAGCTGCAGTGACTTCTTGCTCTCCAGGAGTTTTGAGCTGCCCCCATTCCTCTCCTGATGCATCCAGAACCTCGCCTTTCCCTCCCAGTGCCAAGGGTATGGTTGCTTCAGTAGGTCCTTTCCTCTCTTTTCCTCTCCTCTGTACTTGTTTTACTTTGTACCTGGAAGAAATGTTGACCAAAGAGTTGAAGCTTTAACTGAGCTAGAAATTGTTGTGGGGTCCCCCAAAACAGGTGTTGATCTACAGTTGTGAGGAGATCCTGAAGCTCTGGTTGTGCTAAACTTACTAAGAGATTTATCACATTATATCCAGACACATATTTAAGTAGTGTCTGGACATTGAATGAACATTGAATGGACAATGAACATTGTCAAAGTAGCAAAATACATTTCTTTGCTCCTTCTGTAGTGAATATTCACTGGATATCATATATATGATATATCATATCTAATAATGATAATATTTCTATACCTGGTTTCCTCAAATAATTTTAAAAGGTTTTCACAAAATGTAATTATGGCTTAGAAATCTCTAGTGTGTATCACCTTCAATTCATAGTTGAGGAGGCTGAAAGCATTTAGAATAAATCAATGTTTTAAAATTTTTCCTTACTTAAACATGAGTGGAAAGAAAATAATCCTTTTAACAAATGCATGTGTACCATGAGTAGACAAACACTACAAAAACGAAGTGTAATACTATGCAGCTGAGATTATATATTTTAACCATAAGCTAATATTTGGATGATAAGCATAAAGAAGTCTAATAAAATGTTTGGTACATGTGTTCATATCATTAGATACGTAAGTAAATAATTAAATAGATAATTTTATGGTAGAATATGTAACACAAGTATAGCATGTGGCATATAACCAATTCATTCAAAAAGATTTGAACAGCATGCGTCACATTGTCCCAAGATGAAATCAAATCTTCATCTCTTCCAGAGCAGATTACTGCAAAAAAGCATTGAAGGGGCTATCTTGATCAGAGCAGTAACGTGTGCTGACATTCTTCACTGCTGCAGAAAATCAGCACAATTTCATTACTGTGTCTTCCTGCGGGGCAGCTTGATGTGCTTACATTAAAGTCTCCATCTCTTACCTGTTTCTTAAAATGCTTGTTGTTTATGTCTTCAGGGTTTTAGTCTAATTTTGGCAATGAAGGGGCCTCTAGCTTTTTAAAACAACCCATTTTAGAATCGGCTTACTGTATTTTTATCTTCTATTTAAAAACCAAACCAATCCCCAAAATAAAACTATGTTTTGGTTTAACAATTTATGCAATATGATTAAAATGCAATAGTATCTTTTCTTACGAATTGGTTGGGTTGTGTTTTTTTTTATTATTATTATTTTTTCCTATCAGTTTGTTGCAAACTTTGATAAAAGCCCCATCTTGTTTGTTGTGCCATTTTTCTAAGGCCATCATGCAATGAACATTTCTGGAAGGACGATAATGAAAACACACTATCAGCCCTGAATTGCAGCAACATAGCTGAGATAGGAGGCAAAGATGAGAAGTAATGTAGAAGGCTGGAGGAAGGGCAGAGCTCCCTGAACTGGCCCTACAGATAGAGAAATGGCCTCAAATTAGTCTTCTAAACCTTAACATCCTGTTAGTGCATACCACACAAGAGTAGTGATTATTCTTTACAGGCAGTGGAGTTGTGGTGAGAGAAAAATACTTTGCTTCTATATATACAAACATTTAATTTAGTAATCAATTTTTACAATATCTCCAAAATGCCTTTGCTTTTAAAGTATTTTCGCTAGATCTCTATTTGTTTTAAAATAAAGGTATATCATCATTTTCTGACTTCTGTTGGTTTGCAGCAGGTTTAGTGCTCTCCTCAATGTCAACTTGAAAGCAGTGGGGATTAGCACACTCTGCAGAAAGAGTGTTTAACAGGACACAGCAGTATGAGGTCCCACATGCTGTTCTGCATTATAATTCCGTACTTAACAGGAAAGGCCACTTCTCAAAGTAAAATGTCATTCAGTTGTCATGCTGGTTTGCTTCTTTGGGCTGCTGACTACTTTACCAGTCAGCAGAACTGTAAGCGCTTTTTTAAAGAAGAGTTCGTTGCCTGGGGCTTAAACTCCTTCACCTTGCACAACATATAACAATAGCAGTTATGCCCACCTAGACTGTGACCAGATGAGTTTCCTGACTATATTTAAGATGCAACAGTATTTACAGTGTTTTGAAGTGGATGGATGAGGAGTGCAGTTGAAAAGTTTTATAAGAGTATTTGTGTCTTGGGACTTAATTGAAGATTGCTTTTCAACTATTATTAACAGCTGTTGAAATCAGGAAGTCCGATTCTTTATGGAGAAGAAACTAGTGATATGCAGTATAGTTCTTTTCTAAGCATACCCAGTTCTGTTTAAACACATAAGCCCATTCTTAGTAAATGCTTTTTCCAGAAATTCCCTATATCCCTCAGGAAAATCTGCATCACGTGTACTGCAAGTAGTAGCGTACATGGATATCTAATTATCTGACATGCTAGATAACCAGCAATAGCTGCATAAAGGTTGCCCAATATGCAGATTGATACTACAGCCAGCATTTGCTGTGGCAAGATTTTGTTCAAGATGAAGAGAATCATGAGTTTCTTCTTAAATGTTATCTTCAGACCCATCTAGAATAGCTGCAGTGACCACACAAGTCAGTTATTAAACCCTTTCTGCACACAAAATTCCCTTTCTTCTTTATGCCAGGGCTGCCTGGAGGTGTTGTGAAGCAGCATGGCAAGTTTCTACTTCACAACTGGGCTGGTCTGACGGCAGATTTCCATTGTGACTTCAGTATGTAAACTGATCTGAGCCTTTTACCTGCCCAGAACCACAGCACACTGCCACAGACAAGTATCAAAGAATTAGAATCATAGAATTGTTAAGGTTGGAAAAGACCTCCAAGACCATCCGGTCCAACCATCCCCCTACCACCAATGTCACCCACTAAACCATGTCCCCAAGCACCATGCCCAACCTTTCCTTGCAACTAAAGAGCAAGTACATGCAGCATGGTATGAACAGGCCAGATAACCTTTAATATTCCTGAATATTGAAGAAGATCGGCTGTGATATCTCTAGGTCTTTCTCTAAGGAATATAGTTTTACAAATAGAGAAGAAGACCAAGTTTGACATAGTCATGATTTCTCCCTCTGGTCCCATGACAGCTCATGCTGCTGGTCCACATCCTCAAACACACTCAGAAACTGAAAGACACACAAACTCTTCGTCTGTTTTCCCTGAAGGTATTCATTTGGATGATGCTGTTGTTTTTCTTCTTGTCTGCTTTGTCTGTCTTAGATCCAGTGTGTTCCAGGAACTTGTGAACATTTTTCTGCTTCAGGCTATACTTCTGGTAAAAGTCACATACCCTTAACTCAAAAAATTCATTTTGTTGCTCTCATATAATATGATTTACTTTGCCCTTACGTAGAAACTGGGATGGAGGCAGGCACTACAATAGCCACAAGCATTTTGATTATGGGAATCCTCTAGTCATAACTAGAAAAGGGATGCTTTCAGTTCTGACCTTGATGTGTGGCACAAGTCTTATTTCCTTACATAAGAAGAGCAGGCGGAAATGCACTAAAATGATGGGAAATAATGAAATTTGTGACCTGGGGGTGGGGGGGGGAAAAAAAAGCAGAATAATTATTTTGAAAGTAACATTCTGTGCACTAGAATTAAAGAAACACAGAATAGCAACTAATATGTAAGTCAGGAAAACCTGAAGAAGGAGTTTAATTTCCATTTTAGATTGATTTGAAGTGTCAATTGTGCAATCATTTTTTACATATGGAATTTTACTTAGTTGTTGTCATATGGATAGTCCTGAGGCCTCTATCCAGGTGAGCAATCTTTGCTCATTCAGGAGTTCAGGTAAATCCATTACAAAGTCAGTGCCCTCTTGTTGCCTTGAAGGAGTTCTCAAATAAGTCCTTAAGTGAGTCTTACCACATGGCTTTATATCAAATTAAGTGTTATATACATTATGTATATTATTCACAATGGTGTTAATGAGCCCATACTGAAAGCTTCACCCAATACTTAATCGAAGGAGGCTTCTACAAGGAATAATGAAATACAGTTAACACTGATGACGATAAGTTACATGTAACAACCTTTTTTTTTTTTTCTTTTTTCTTTTTGAACCCCTTATTTTCTCTTTGTATATTTGTTTTATGGTACCAATTGCATATGTTTCTTTTTATTTTTCCTTTCATGGATTCAGAGCTTGAGAGCTCTCTTGTGTTGGTTCTGGGACATGAAGTCTGTGGATTTCATTCTCCTTTCTCTAGAATTAGTTTTCTTCGGAGGAAGAATCCTGCAGGAGAGATGAAGATTTCTATGAAAAGTTAATTAAATTTTCCCAAAACACCATGAGAAGTATTTCAAATTGAGGTTACAGGCTCCTCAATCACTAAATTGCTATCAGAAAGACAGCAGAAAGAAAGAAAATCCTAACTAATAACATTTATTTTCTAATATGATCATGATATATCTTTATATATATTTATATACATACATTTATATATATATACATATATATATTTATATATACACACATTAGCTAAGTAGAGCATTTGTAATATTTTTAAAACATTCATCTAGCCCACTAAGACAAATTTAATTTAAAGAGAATACCCATCTTGATTACAAAATGTTGAAGTTTTTTTTTTACCTCTCTTTTACTAAACAAAGAAAACATTCTAAGAATGTTATCAACACAATCTTTAATTGATACCAATAAAAGAAAAAATTAGAGATATGAACTGCTCCTCTACATTCCTGTAATAATTTGTCAGGAAAGGCAATATTTAATAGTTCAAGACAGCTTTTAAAATAGATGAACTTGGAGGAGTGTTTTCACCATCATTGCCATAATTACTGCATGTAAATAGGGGTCATAAAGAGAGCATAGCAAAGGAATACTGATTTCCTGAAAGTGTCATAGAATTGTAGAATCATTCAGGTTGGAAAAGACCTCTAAAATCATCTACTCCAACCTTTAATCTAATACTGACAAATCCACCACTAAACCATGCTACTAAGTTATACAACTACATATTTCTTGAACACCTCCAGGGATGGTGACTCCACCACTTCCTGGGCAGCCTATTTCAATGCCACACAACCTTTTCAGTAAAGAGATTTCTCCTACTATCCAACTTAAACCTCCCCTGGTACAACTTGAGGACATTTCCTCTCTTCTTATCACTTAGTACTTGGGAGAAGAGCCCGTTCCCCAGCTCACACAACCTCCTTTAAGGTAATTGTAATCTACAGTAAGATCTCCTCTGAGCCTTCTTTCGCCAAGCTAAACAACCCCAGTTCCCTCCTCCACTCTTCATAAGACTTGTTTTCTAAACCATTCACCAGCTTTGTCGTCCTTCTTTGGGCACACTCCAGCACATCAATGTCCTTCTTGTAGTGAGTCATTTACCCCCGCTTCTGATTTGAAGCTTTGTTATTAACAGTTAGGTTGTGTGCCAAGCAAATTGTCTTTTGCTGTAGGTTTGTTCATCTCTCCAGTTCTTAACACTGCAAAGAAGTCTGATGTGGGCTGAGGACAGCTGTCTGCTCTACCAGGGTTTTATGCTTGGCCCATGAGACATAATGAAGAAGACAGCTTTGTGCTAAAAGAGTTTGCCATGCTTCTGATGTTTGTATAACATCATGGCAGGATGTTTAGATGGTGACTATGCACCTGCCAATATGACTATGTGATATGTAGCGTTTGTACTACTGTGCTTGCTGTGTGTAGTAGAGTACTGTATGGTGTGTGCTACTGAGCTCTTTTGGCAAACTATGACAACTAAAGGCAAGCATGCTTACAATTGTGCTTGTCATATTTAACATGCTGGTCCTCAAATACTGATGATTATGTCAACACTCAAAATATATTTACATAACAAGTTTTCCAAACACAAAATGAAAATTTTCTTTATTCTCTATATAATGTCTAGGGCAATATTGTTACTCAGAGGGGAAATACGTTTGGGCTTGTCACAAATCAAATAAGAAGTCTAGCTGTGAATGCTCAGTACCTTAACCAAACCCAACTTTTATTCTTCCTATACTGAAACATCCCTTTGTAGGCTGGAACTTGTTTTCTTACAAGTTAAAAACTTTATTAAAGACACATCCAGTAACATATGGGCATGATTTCACTGTCAGTCTAAGGATTAAACATGTTTCAAGTTGTTAGAAGGAATATATTCATGCTATCATGTTACCCCTTTTTAATTTATGTCAGCTGGAAGAACAAACCAGAATGTCTACAGCACATCTTTTTGCAAGTTTTTATTACTCCTGGATATTCGGAAGACTTTGGTGGGATTGTCAATGTATTAAAATTCTGTCAGGAAAAAAAAAAAAAAAAAAAAAGCTTAACTTTGGATTTCAGATAGACTAACTGTATCTAGTACTGGATACTTAAGATGATCACTTCTATCATTTAAACAGTGATTATTGTCCTGGAGAAGCTTCAGATCGAAAGAAAAGTATGAAAAGCTAGAAGTAGAGGGAAAAAATGTAATTATTTTTCTCTCTCACACACACGCAAAAGTAAAAACTCAAAACTAATTAATATAGATTTTTTTCCAAGGGCCTCTAATTACCTAAGAAAAAATAAGATGAGTATTAAAATATTTTAAAATTTAGGTCTAAGCCAACATAATTGCAGAAGAGTCACTGTTCAGAATTCTATCTGAAAGTTGAACTGACAGAAAATGCTAAATAATATTTGGAGCAAACCTAATGTTTCAGATGGTGAGATTATCTCTTTTTTTTTTTTTTTCCAACACAAGACTCTAAGCTATTTTAGTCCATTAAGACAGCATTTACATGGATCTTTTACTGCCATAGACAGCAATGAGTTTTAAACATGCACTGAGCTGAAATACTGCAGATAAAGGGCGTTTTTCACTTACAACTACACTTAAAAAGGTTTCAGCTAGTTTTGCATTTGCTTTAACTGCTGCTCAATGTTAATATATTATTCCTGTACTGTACCAATCAGTCACAATATCTATTATTTTTAAAAATGTACATTTGGCATGTTCACTCTGCTATGTTCTCTCTTCATAAGACACCAATTTTGAAATCTGGTCTGAGCATTTTTAAGGTTTTCAGTGGAAGTGACTTTGCACTTCGAGGTATCATAATGTCAAGTTTTGAAAGGAAAAGAGATAAAGCGTTGTTTAGGGCTCTTAGCAGTACTCTGATGACAACTCTTGCACACGAAGTATACTTCTTTACTTCCATTCCTTTGGGGATCTGACTGGAGCAGTATGGTGCAGTTGTACAGTAATTTCACTCTGTGCTAATTCCAGTACTTTGTTGACTCAAAACACAATTAGCATTGGACATTTTCTTAACCAAACTGAAGTTATGATGGTATTGTTATTCCACAAACATCATACAATAATATAAAAAATAGCTGTTTTTAACTGCTACAATTCATCTGATTTGAAGCCATCTTGAATTTCCAAAATGTTAACAAGAAAGTTGTTGATAAGCTTGTACTGTAATGAAAATTCCCAAAATGTATTGGGGAAAAAATGGAAAAAATACAAATAGAGACAAAGTAGAACTACAAAGCAGTGGGAATTAAATGTTAACTTCAAGGTTAACAATGTCTTAAAACAATCCTTCATTTTTTTGCTTGTTTAGGGTCGCATTCCAGGTCTGATATAAGTCTGTGTGAGCAAGACTTAACCATTTTCTTTTTTTTTCACATTCTCTTCCTGTCTCCCATGTGCCTTGTCATCCTCCCATCTTCCAGGAACTCTAGTCTCCATGTATTGGCCTTTTTTTCAGCAGTCACTACACCAAACCATAGCATATAGGTCAGAAACATAACCCAGATAAAATAAGAAAACACTTCAGGAAAACAAAAACAAATGAACAAACAAAAAATGAAAAACAACAACAATGTTTGTTTTTAAGGTTATGAAGCTAATTCAAGAAGAATAAGATAAGATGGGCTAGACAAGCCAAAAAGAAAAGACATTGCAATTTTTGGGGGTGTTTTGTTGTTTTAAATGAGCCTTCAAGGGCTTAACAAGCTTATTTTTGGCCTTTTTGTTCTGTTTTTCAAACACTGAGAATACTATTATAAAATTCAGTGTAGCAATTTGATGGTTGTTATTCTGAAACATAATTTATTATGTCATTTTGCTGAAAGTCCAATACAATTTCATTTGGATATTTCCTCCTTAAGTATAAATGAAGGTTACTGTTTTTCTTGCATTCTGAAGCAAAAGAAAAGGAACAATACACAATGAAGCAAATCTACACTGTCAGGTTGTGTGATAAAAGGCCACCTGCACACCCACAGAGGAACACAGATAGACAATGTTGGGGGCCCAAGTTCCTCCCAGGCCTTCCAGCCTGCCCCCAGCCATCAGCCCATCAAAGACCCATCTCCACAAACCATGAACAGCACAAAAGCAGGTGGGAATCAAAATTAAGGATTCAGAGGAAGGGCCACACTGTGCAGGCCCCTCCCAGTGTTGCTTCAGGAAAATCTCAACCCCAGTGTCCAAGTGTGACACCTACCACCACAACTCATCAGGAGAAGCTCTACAGAGCACCTTTTAGACTAAGGGCAGTTGCTGTCTAAGGGTGCAGGACACCCTATGAGATACAGAGGAAGACATTTTGGGATTTCATGATTTATCATAGGAAATTTGGGAGGGGAACTAAAGATGGGAAAATGTCTTTTGGTGATTTGGGGAGGAATAAATGTGAGACAAGGGGATAAGGGAATAGAAAGGGCTGGCCATGTGCAAATGGTTTTCTGGTCAGTGCAGTTGTCTGGCCACACCCCACACCTGATCAGTGCCATCATCCTGTCTTAGTTAGTTCCTTTCTAACTCTTTCCTGGGGGAGAGCTCTGCTCCTGTGTGCGCCCCTGTGTTTGTGGGTGTGAGTGCATCAAATGGAGTGAAACCATGTGTCACAGGGCCTGTGTGTCCACAGTGCAGTGCCTGGAGTAAGTGCCAGTGTGTGTGTCATGGCTAGCAAAGACTAACCCAGATGAGCCCATATGTAGGTGAAGTGGCCTGGAAGCAAGGGTGTGGGAGGTGCAGTCTCTCCAAAGGACAGCTCCGTGTGTGTGAGAACTGCAGGAGAACAACTGAATCAAGCACCGATTCCTGTTGGGAACTGCAGATCACTTCTTGTCTATAATTGCACTGATGCCAAGATGATTCTCATGAGTTGCTCCTCTTGCATTTTATTGATTAGCATTTTAAAAAGGTCACCAAAATGCCAGAAAACAAGATTCTACACTGAACAAAGGGTTACTCAAAAGTCATAATAATCAAAATCAATGAAACCTAAATAATAGTAAGCAATGAATTGTATTATTGTTACAGAGAAACATTGCAGAAACCCATTTCTCACACAGAATGAAGTTACAGGAACTTGATTAATTTTTAAATATCTTTTTCTCCCAACTCTATGAACATCTAGGAGAAATATGGCAAAACTTTGGGCTTTTTCCTGCTACCTGACTTGTCTAACTCTTTTCTGTCACTTTGTATCCCACGCGCATCAGGAAATGACAGATTTTTTCACAGGCATACACAGGCCAAGAAAAACAACAACCACTAAAACAGGGGGAAGATTTACAAGATCATTCCAATTGTGTTTTTTAAAAGATTCCCTTCCTTATGTGCAACTATTTTACTTTGGGAAAAAAAAAATATGAACCTGCATACGATGTCAAAAAACTAACTTATTCAAATGTATGGGCCTGCCAGACCTCTGAGTAGAATGGTCATTGAATATCTTCTTTGTAGAATATTGCAGTATAGAATACATAAAGTCTAACCATTCTCTATATTTTTCCTCCTGTTCTACAGTCACTCATAAGGATGTGTCTGGTTATGCAAGGCTGCGTGAAATATGGTGGATTACTTAGTGTTTTAATTAAGAAATTGCAAGGAGGAAAAAAAACAAAACAAAACAAAACAAAAAACAAACATTATTTTTGTTAGGGAAAAAAAAAGAAAGGATAGGAAAAAACTAATTCATTCAGAGATTTTTCAAGGGAAAACACATATTTTAGGGCTACAAATGTAGATTTGCTGTGCTGTTCAGTTCAATCTGATGTCCATGATAGTGACACAGCAAATAGTCACAATTATTAAAGATATTCAACCCCCTCTTTCCCTTTCTTCATTTCCCCTATAAAAATAAGCAATATTGCAGTAAGAAAACAAGTTATTAATTACTAGGGCATCTTAGAGTAAACAGTAGACCTTATCTTAACAGGTAAAGACTATCAATTTCATTATTAAAGAAATAATTAACGTCTTCTTCGCAAACACAACATGCCCTGAGGAATTTGGTGGAGTAAGAATGAAAGATTCTTGACAGCTTTTCTTTCCCACCCACTTTGCACCCATTTGCACTCTCTGGACTGTGGAAGTCCTAAGCATTTTTTTCAATACATAGTTTGAACAAACAGTACCTACTAAAATTATTTTTCTTATCTTTCCCAATAGAAACTGAAAAAAAAATATCTTTTGTTGCTTAATGTAGAGCAACATAGCAGAGTGTAATTTGTCATTGCATCATGAATTTTTCTACCAAATTTGTTTGGACAAAATATTGAAAATTTGAAACTAGAAATGAAAGTAGATACCTATCTGAAACTTTTCTGTGATGGTAGATGGATGATTACAGTTGAAATAAAAGCATCATGCTACATTGTCAGAATTAGTCTTCATTTATACAAAGTCCTCCTTTGATCTTTTGTAGGTAAAAAAAGTAGTCCTCTACTTTTCATCCTGGTAACGATTTCCTAGCTACTGTCTTTAAAGTTGTTAATTTCACAAATACAGAAGTTTCAGTTCGTATTCGTTTGCCACGTATCTACCAGAATCACAGTGCATCAGAGTACAGTCTTAATTCAGTAGAACAGAGCTTTATATCCTTCAAGAACTTTAAAATAAAAGGACTTTGATAGACATTTTTTTTCAAAAATTGTGATCTCATGTTAGATTTCATAGCTTATATGACAAATAATTTTGGGCTGCTAAATCACTTACATTGCAAATATCATGCAGAAACCTGTCACATATAACCCCTGTTTCTTATTAAGTAAATATATAGAAAATAAATACAGAGGAAATATTCCAGATCATTTGATCATTTTTAAAAACGTACCTGCCAGTGATACACATCTAACAAAGATATACGGAACTATGAGTTAGAAATGCACAAATCCCAAGACAATGCAATTCATCCCTCTGGAAAAGCAGCATATGCTTTACACTTGAGTCAACAAATTGGCATTTCTGAAAAGATAA
The DNA here is from genome assembly GCF_963932015.1 of Anas acuta. Lineage (NCBI taxonomy): Eukaryota > Metazoa > Chordata > Aves > Anseriformes > Anatidae > Anas > Anas acuta. The sequence goes on from NC_088980.1 coordinate 85,042,601, forward strand.
ATGAAGCTATGATTTCTAACATATATCATCAAGGTTCAATACAGCTTTAGAGCATGCAATTATTTTTGTAATCTGATTTTAAGTGTTCAAATAGAAGTAGTATGGCAAACATGATTTTCAGCAGTACTAAGTATATGCTTATTTGAAATTAACATGTGCAGTATAACTGACTCTTGACTGCAATTAGCAGTTTCTCATACAAGTAATGTTACTTGTATGAAAGTAATAATCAAGGATTTCGATTTTTTATTCAAGCATATCTGTACCTTGCTACAGATGATCTGTCTGATTTTTTTCCCAAGATTTATTTTTTTTGAGTGTCTTTTGTGCAAAATTAATTGCCAGTCACTGGTTACCGTTATCTGAAGAGTTTATTAAAACCTTCCAAAACAAAGTGCTGTCTTTCTTTCTTTCTTTCTTTCTTTCTTTCTCTCTCTCTCTCTCTCTGTCTTTCACTGCTTGTTTATTTTTAAAGATTCAAATAGTTACAGATTTCAGAACCAATACATTTAAGCCTGAGATTTCTAGAAAGAGGGATTCTCTCCCCTCATGTGTTAGGAAGCTTCTATTTGGGGACCAGGAGAATCTGTACATTTAAATAATATCATTTTTATGTCACTGTTAGAGCAGGGAGTATTTCCTTTTCTGGACTCGTACCTTCTGAAAACAGAGAAAACATGGGAAATGGGAACTTCATGACTTCAGGAAACAATGTGGAACTCCCATTCAAAGAAGGAGGAAGAAATGTGTGCTTTCTTAGTGTTGGTAGATAAAAGACATCCAGGGTTTGATATGGCATACTAATGTGTAACTCAGAGTTCAATAACTAAAACAAGTTGCAATGAAGCAGTCATGCTTATATAATTAATTATTTGCTTATGCTGCACTGCAATTTCTATGTAAAAGTGATGCCTACTGATGAGAAATTCTTCTGTGACTAGATATTCTCATCAACGCTAAAGTTTTTCATCTGAGATATATAGTCTGAGTCTTAGCAACATGACAACCATGTGAGAATGAACAACACTTTCAACTAAGAGTGTTCAATTAGTAGCAAACACATTTCCTGGTAATATAACTTCACCTAAGTCAGTGAAGTTATCCTGGCAAGAAAAACACTGCTACATTCAAGAATTAGACACTTATCTGACTTGATTTTCAAAAGTGGGTTTAATTTTAACTACTAAGTTAGGTGTCTGCAACTGGATGTAGGAGGATCATCAGTTATGAAATTTCTCTACCTTACTCCTAGACTTGTGCAAATGGAATTGTCCAAATACATCAATGGATGACCACCGTGGTACACAGTAAGATTTCTTTTTAATTAAAGTGTGTATTAATGAAGTTCAGGAAAACAGTGAGTGTTTAGCGACTTGAAAAATAAGATTACTTGGAGTTTTTCTTTTTTAAAAATACCTGGCTTTTGTCATTAAAGTTTGAACAGCCAAGCTTTATGTAATTAATGTGACTTAATATAGTCCAATATCAGTAAAATAAACATTATCGTTTCTTACTGTATCTCACAGAACTATTCTAAGGCCAAGTTGATAAAGCCTCATATGAAGATTTGAAACTCTTTAAAAACATTTATTTGTATCAAGCAGTTCTTTGTATAACAAAATGCGTTTTTCATTATCTGGATCGAAAGATTAGCTTACAAGTGCACATACAATCTATGCATGATTAAATGCAATAAACAAAGATGAAATGTGATTAAGCAAAAACATTTCAAAGGCACTCCAATGACCATGTTAATTTAGTTATGATTTACTAGCTAAGTCTTTTAAGTTTTTCCCTAGAAATCTGAATATGTTTTGAAGACAGTGTGGCCTTTGATATCATGCAAGGCAAAGGGTGTGTTAACAACAGCAATATATTAGCTTATTTATTAATTGAAAAGGTGGAGTGTTCATTAAAATATGGTTATTGTAATGTATCTTACAGTCATCTGTGTAACAGCTGTTCATCTCCTACCTCCTCCAGCCCTAAAGCATTGCCTAACTTATCTATGACAGTGACAACAGTAGTTCTTATATAATGGAACCTTCTTGACAGATAAAAATATTCTGGAATAATTTAGATCTTAATTTTGTTAGTAAGAAATATTTTCTGAACCCAGTTTAGAGAATAAATTTATAGTTTCTGAAATAACATTAAACATAAAGAACCTAAATACCATTTTACATATCAGAGAGCTCTTTGTGGCAGCATCCATGTAACTATGTCACCATTAAGCCTAGGGCTGGAAATAGAATGTTAAAACTATAGTAAGTTAGCAGTGAAGGTCACCTGGAATTTCCTACCTCAATAAATGGCTTCAGAATGAAAATTTTTATTGGAATCAGAAAGTTTAGCAAAAAAACTTCAGAGAGGTGGACTGAATATAAATTGAGCATGAAAGCTATATTAAACAGAATTGTAAAACATCAGACACAACTGAAGGAGGAAAGTTAAAAATTAAGTCAGAAAGTATCCATTTCTGTATCCATTACATCTTTGTCTATTTCTAATGTAGCCCGAACTTCACTAGTTGGTATTCCCACTGAGTAAGATTTTCACTGTAATGATTGGTTTGCTTTGCTAGGAGCATATCTGGGTCATTTTGAGTAAACCTACTCTTGGATTTTAGACATTGAAGGTATGTTGAAATGACTAAAAGTTAATAGCTACCCTAAAGTGCCAGAGGTGAGACTAGAATTCTTACATTAGAACTGCAGATGGTACTATATTTGACTTTGAAGTTCTTAACATCTAAAATATGATGAAAGTAAATCTCTTTGAGTGGAAACATACAAGGATTTTTTTTTCCTGTCTTAATTTACTTGCTTATTAGTTTTGCAGCTACCACTGCATTTTTATTTATCAAAAGGCATCCAGAAATTAAAAGATGAGAGTCTAGTATGGGTACCAAGAAAGCACATAAAACAGTAAACACACTCAATGTATTTAGTATTTCTGCATTTAAAAAATATAATAATAATAATAATAATAATAATAATAATAATAATAATAATAATAATAATAATAATAATAATAATAATAATAATAATAATAATAATCTACTTAAAGCACAATATTTATTTTAATAACAACATATAGACTGATTATAGGTCATAATGATCCATCCAGCTACCTCTTTCTCTTTCAATTTTATGCTTAACACATAAATAAACTCCCTGTAGGGATGCTCAAAAAACAAAAGGGATTCATGTGGTAGATATTAAGAAGCTGCACTGAGAGAGGTAACAAATCACCCCAAATACCCACAGACTAGCCTAAACAGGGCCTCATTCCAAGTGAGACAAGTACCATCAGTGTCATTTGAACACTTATGCGTCTATGCTGTAGTTGGAGGTCATGCATGATTTATTACACCACAACATCCCCTGTTCAGCTGTTCATTCCTCACAGCCTGGAGTTTCTGATAGATAATGCAAACATTCTTGATCCCTGCTTCTGAAGATTGCACATACCTTAAGCTCCAGTGAAGAGCAAAGGCAGCCATTTCAGACATCAAGCAGTTTCCCTTATCCAGAACTACTGAGAACCATTTTATCCCACTAAAGGCTCAACTGATCCCATAACACCAGGAAGATCCTCATTCCAGAGCTAGCATTAAAGGAGACAGCTGATCACCACTACAGACACTCCAGTACTAAACAAGGTAACCATTTTCAGCTAAACAAGGTGTTATGCAGCGTTAGCACATTGCTGAAAGGACACAGAACTGTACCCAGTGCAGGAGCATGGATGGAACTGGATTGAATGTTAGGAAGAACTTCTTTACTGAGAGGGTTGTTAGGCATTGGAATGGGCTGCCCAGAGAAGTGGTGGAGTCACCATCCCTGGAGGTCTTTAAAAGACGTTTAGATGTAGAGCTTAGGGATATGGTTTAGTGGAGGACTTGTTAGTGTTAGGTCAGAGGTTGGACTCGATGATCTTGAGGTCTCTTCCAACCTAGAAATTCTGTGATTCTGTGAAGATGCCAACGGCATGAAAAAGAGCAAAAACATTGTCAGTCAATGTTCCTGGATGCCACAGAAATGACCTAGATGCCAAGAGCTGGTCATGTCTCTGTGTTCTAGCACTGTACAGGTACTTTGTAAATCCAGCCAACCTACGGATAGGGAAGACAGCCTGTTTTCTAGAGCAGAGGACCATATTGCCCATCTGGTCAGTCAGCCCAGTTAAAAATGGGATCTTTGGAAGATAGTTGGTATCCTAGTTGCACACTGAAAGAAGTTAAAGCATTTTTATGTGAATGAGCAAAAAAGGGTAAAGTCTCTGCCTGGTTTGGGTAACAGTATTCCTTTTCATTCTTCTAGTCTTGTAGTAAAACAGTCATAGTACCACTCCTGGCCCACTTGGTGGACAGATATGTACTGATCTCTGCCTCTCACGCTTCATCCCCACACTTGTCTACCTCTTCTTACTCTCACTGTATAATCCTGGAATACAGATGTGGTTATCGCTCAAAATCACTGATATAAGCCTTTGGACAAGATGCTGTTTCTCTTCCATAATGTGGGACAAAAGAGGTTTTTCATCTGGCAGGATGTCTTCCAGTATTCAGCATTCTAAGCATGCAAATCAGTTCTCCAGCCAGTATGGACTCTACCATGTGAGAATCATCACTCAGTTCTGTCCACAAATTTTGGAATTTCTTGCCCTGCCCATACAAAATGTTTTTCTTCCATCTCTAGAAGATAGTGAAAAGGTATGATAGTAATGACGTGCCTGCAGTCCTCCCTTCCTCAGATTACCTGCTGAAAGTACACACAGGGCAGCTGGAATGGATGCAGAAACTTGGACTAGTGTTGAATAGCAATGACCTTCATGGAGCCACCTGCAGTGAAAAGCTTAGTGGTGTTTTTTTTCCTGCTGCTGGGTTTGATAATGAATGAATGGCATTTTTATTAAGCAGAGAACACAGTTGTTTTTTTCAACCCTTTTTTTTTTTAACCTTGGACCAATAAGAATGGGTTGTGACTGGATTTGTTATAGTTCTGTTTATTCTACATATAAAAGAGCAGAAGTTACAATTTGATGCAAGTCATCTGGTGTGTTAGACTACTAGCTCCCCAGGAAGCAGGGTTACACTGTGGTTGTCACCATGAATGATCACCAAGCATAGGCAACATCTGTGTTAGATTCAGCATTTAAATTCAATGCAAGGTTGTGACAAGTTCCTCCAGCAAAAATAATTTACAAGCAAAGACAGCACAGATGCTATTTCTGTTTCTCTCTTTACTTCTGGGATCCAACGTCTACCAGGCTCTACTAAGTAATCTTGGTTTAGGTAAAGCTGTGAGTGTGACTTATTGTTTACCAAGTGTTCACAACTGTAGATCAGGCTTGTAGTTCCTCCTAGCTTGATTATCTCTTTCTATCTTATGCCCTGAACTTTTAAAGAAATTATAATACCTAAACAGTAGAGGATATTTGTTTAATTAACAAATATGCCTAAAGTGCTTAGAAACCAAGGTCCCTCTTGTTAGATGCTGTATGGAAAACAAGGATATAGTTCATGCCCAGAAAAGCACATAAACTAAATTCTCTGGGGTGCACTGATGTTTTCAAAGCATCAACCTTGCTTATTTGGACAGAATGGTCCAAAAATCAATGTGAGACAATGTTTCTATTCCCTAAAAATGTAGTCATTCCATCTGGTTTTCTAAAATAGAAAAGGTTGCCTGCTCCTGAGGGAAGCTACAGGCAATATCAAAAATTCTAGTTTGGGTTTTGAGTAGAGGCACTTTTCACCCCAGTGCTCAGCTATACTTGCAGGCTCCTTCCGTATTCAACAACATTTAAAAGACTTGCCAATACAGGCTTCTAAAATATAGTAGGAAAAACACCATCAATTTTCCTTTTTTTCTCCCCCAAGCTCTGCAGTGCTGTTTGTTAGAAGTATAATGAAGACACTGTAGGCTTAGTACAAAATTGCCAGTATTCTTTAAGCACTAGAGAGTTTCGTAAAGTTCTATCTACTACAGAGGTTCGGGGCTTCTCAGAACAAAACACTTTCTGTTTTGTTGGTGTCTGTCTTACATGGCTAATACTGCAGCAGAGATCAAGATCAGATAAAATAAGAAAAGTGAGTAATGAGCATTCTGGATAGAGTATGAGAGAAAGAGAAGAAGTAGGTACACTTCAATACCTGCTGAATTCATTTTACTTGGCATTGGTGAGCAGTTACAAGAAAATAAAATACTTGCCTGTCTCCTTTATCTGCATGAATCTGAGTTGAAAGAGTATGTTTGCTTATACATTCAACTGCCTCATGTCAATTGTGAGCTGAGGCAAGAAAAATAATATTGATAAAGTTAAGCATGTTGTTTCAGGGGAGCTCTTTAAATGACACCAAACAGTTTTCTCAAACTTTCTGAACTCAGGACTAATGTCTTCACCACTGTGGCATAGCACCAAAATCAATGACAATAGATTAACTTTAATATGCTAGGTGTAATAGCTACATTTTGGAAGAAATATAATCTCAAATTGTCTTTGGACTTGCTGCTAGAACAAATAAGGCCAGTACATACAGAAGTTAAATGCATTTCAACCCATGTTAATAGAGATATATGCAGTTGATACTACCAAACAAACATTTTACTTCAATAGACAGAACTCTGGGTTGTCTCTCTGATGGCCTTGGGTGTGATCATCTGTTGTAGCCACAAAAATAAATAAATAAATAAATAAATAAAATAAAATAAAATACTAATGCTGAAGGCAGGTAAATTAACTTCAATAGAAGATTATGTTGTTTAGTATGGTAAAACACCTGTAGCTCATAAAATAAGTTAGAAAACATTTCCAGATCCATTTTGTGCAACTTTTTTTTTTTTTTTTTCCCCCAATTTCCCTTCCATTCCCTAGGGTAAAGATTACTGGAGTTACAGTTTTCAGACATTTTTACTAATACTCAGTAGCTTTGAGTTTTTTTATTTCTTCTGGAGGTGATGCTAATTGCTTAAGAAATAGGTTACCCACTAGAGGAAGGTGTTTAAGAGCTGAGCATCCAAATGCCTTCTTCATTCATTGTTTAAGAGGCAATTTCAAAATTTAAAGCTGACTAAAGAGTGTCAGATAGCTGGGAGATAGAGGACAGTCAGAAAAACCCTTGGGGATTACTTCTATTTGGTTGAGCAGCTCAGAGCGCTTGTCAAACCTTAGTGGTGTAAGTTACTTTGACTTCATGAAATGACAATCAGAGGGTGGCTGAGATGAATTCATAGATTAAGTGTCAGACTTGGATTTCAACCAAGCTCTTCATTTGAGTAAAGGCTCTTTTTTTTTTTCCCCCCCCTCTTGCAGCAGGTTCCACGGGCTGATCATGAACTCCATTTTGAAATTGTTCATTTTAGTTCCTTTAGCTCCTTTTAATAGTTCTCACCTCTCTGAGAAAAACAAACAAAAAGCCTAAGTAACCCCAAATATTTCCCTATTTAAACTGTAAGTTGAATTCAGTGGGCAGTTTTAAAGGTGCCACTGACTACATGCAGGTTAAGAAGACCATAATTCTCACTCCCCAAAGAACAAATTGAAAATGATTTTTAATGAAACTGTAAGAAAAATTCTAAAATTCTTGGTGTTTTCTGTCTCTTCTGTGTGCTTTTTCTTTGCAAAGGACTCCTAGAATTATTTGTGTCTCTCAATACAGAATTTCACACTGTTGGATGACAGTTTAGGTGTGACATAAACAAGCTGTTATATGAAAGATGAAGCAGAGAAAAATGTTCATTATATGCTGAAAATGAAATTATTATATTAAAAGATATCACAGTTAACAGTGAAAAAATAGTATCTTAAAATAAACTGTAGAGTTTAAGCTATGGAATTAATTCACTGTCAGAGAACATAGAAGCAATTTAGACCAAATTTAACAGGATTTCAGAGATTATGCATTTATACAACAGGTTTCAATTTAATGTATGATAGGCCTATATCTACCTTTCATGTTCATTGGCATGCTTTTCCTCCTCTTTTTTGAGAAACACCAAATACAGGATGGATGGATGTCTCACTTGTAGGACTTTGTTTCTGAAAAGATATGAAAGACTATCAGAATTAGAAAGTACAGGAGTTGCAGAGTGGATAAGTTGTTCAAGAAAAGGGAGAATACAGCAGGTACAGCTGAAATAATAAATATCACCAGCAGAAGGTGATAGGTGGAGTTTCTTAAGTACCACCCCTGAAACTGATATTTTTCAATATTTTCATTAATAACATCAGCATAAAAAAGGATCATGTCAGTACAGTGTACTGAATATGTTGGGCTGGTATCTGTTACCATGAAGGACTGCGATAACTGAATGACCATAGGACTGAAATAACATAAATGCAAGCGAAATCACAATTTCTATATGCAAGATGATACACTTCAAAAATACCATATATCTCAGATATAAAATGGGAGTTTTGTTGTGGAAATAACTGATAAAGAACAAGACCTGTAATTTCAACTAGTTAGCTACAGGTTAATGACAAGCTATCAAGAAAATTGAGGACCAGCGAAGGCAAATGCAATTCTTTCATGTCTGAGGAAAGCATTTCAAGGAAAGAGAAATTCTAGTATCATTATAAAAGATAGTGTTGGGACCCCACCAGGTATACAAGATATACTCCTGAAAGTGCTGAAAAATAGGAGTGCAAAATGGATCAGGTACAGAGAACTACAAAACTATTTTTATGCTGTGGATATGGGCACCCTACAGCATTTTATTCCTACACCTTGCTAAAGTATGTCTTGATTTTCTTCCCAAGAAAATGGATGGAAATGGGACCATGAACCTCCAATCCCAATGCAGAACCAGAATCTCACTGGATCACACATCTGAACCTGGAAAGTGTCCCTGTGTTCTAGAGGACAGATCTCACCTAATCTGCCCGAGTGAATAAAAGCCTGTCTTTCTATTTATACTTTGAAGGAGACAAAAAGAGTTTATTTTTTCCTAATGTTGCAAAATGAAGTCTTAAATGGAACAATTGCTATCTATAAATAGAGAGGAGCATTAATACCAGGAAGAGAGAAGATCCAGATGATAAAGCTTACATAAAAGCAAATGGATAAAAGCAGACTATATACGTGTTTAGCTGCTCCATAACAAATATCACTGCAGTTAAATTCTGGACAACATTTCAAAAGGAGACCCAGTTCTCAAGCATTACTGCTTTTAAAAATGGAAGTTCAAGTGCCTGGGAGGAAGATTGTTGGATTTCATGCTTATGAAAGGAGAGGCCAGGACTCAAAAAATCCTACTAAGCCTTCCTTTGGAAGATTTCACTAGAATAATTGTTGTCCAATGGTTGTTTCTAGTTCATTATTAGTTGTTATTTAACTGTAGCTCCTCTCTCCATCCCCTCTGTGTCTCCTGTGGGGGTAGAGGAGTCTGAAGAATTGAAGTTGGTCCTGGAAAAGGAGAAAGGAAAATGCTTCTTTTAAACCTTTTTTTTTGTTTGTCTTTTCATTTCTCACTGCCCAAACCTATTTTAATTGGCAATCAATTAATATTGACAAGTTGAATCAGTTTTGCCTATAGCAGTAATTGATAAACAATGTCACTGTACTTATCTTGACCCATGATCTTCTCATTTCTGTGAGTTTTTCTTCCCATCCCGGTGGGGTGGTAGTGGCAGAATGCGTGAGACACCAGCTGAAAGTTTGGCTGTTAACCAAGGCTAACGAGCCACGCAGTCACATCAGTAAGTTGCATACAAAGATGGGAAAACAGAGCTGTTTCTGAGGCCGTAGGAAAGAAAAAAATTCTAGGAGAGAATGAAATAATCTAAATTCAGTTTGCTTGTGGCGTTAGCTAATTATGATCAACAATCCTTTTTTCTGTCTCAGAAAACCAACTGAGAAGACACTCACTCTTTTAAGGGTCACCCTCTAGAGTCATATTTTTTCTCTATTGTTGCAGCAAAACTACCCACAAAAAATATTTTTTTCAGAACCATATAACAAATCTAACGAATTCTTTTTATATCCAAGGAATACCAGTTTGAGCACATCTCTTTATTATAGTCCCCTAAGCATTCTGAGGACAGCATGTGCACTTACTTGACCTGCAACATTTTATATTCATAACAAAAATGTCCACTTTTTACATTTCTGAACATTTTAAGATAGTACTAGGCAATCCCCTCAGTAATAGTTTAATATATCGGCATGACATTCAAAGCCCGTTGTGTGTGTGCCTGGAGGGTGCTGAGCTCTAGAAGGAAGCACAGCTGAGGGTGACACTGGGCTGCCAGGTGAAGCAGGCTGAAGCTCACTTGTAGTCAGCTTTAGATTGTGAGTTTGTGAAACAATCATACTGTCAGACGTCAGAGAAGTTTTCTTCAGAAGACTAAGTGGATTTGAGAGATTGTGATGACTAAAATGTTTTTAGCACTCTTTCTGTGACTTACTGTAGCGCATTCCCTACTCAGATGGTTGCTCAGAGGATGCAGCCTGTGAATAGCTCTGAGACTAGTGACATCTTCAGGACTTTTCTTCCTGTTTCTGAGGGACAGATGAGGAAAAAGGCTAGGTTAAATAACATGGCTTTGTAATGGATCAGTGATCTACTCTGTTTCTTTGTTCTTTCCACTTGCCTACACAGAGAAATCTGTTATTTTTCAAGTGACGATGCAAACACAATAACTTCACTCTCATGCATATTGGATACAGGAGTTCAGAGAGAGAAAGAACACCTGTCACACGTTCACCTTACTCAGTACTGCCCATAGGTAACCGATGTGGACAACAGATGCTTTTACTCACTTTCAAATGGTAGAAAGATTCAAAGGCCCATATTTACTCAGACAGAAAAAAAATGATAAATTCTGTCCTTCAGGCAGCATTGAACGTTCTCCTCTGAGGACATGGACAAGGTCACCCAAAGACATCATTCCCACTCACACATTTTGGTCACTCCCCCACTTGTGGGAGAAGAGGCATGCTGACTTGTTTCCATGGATATGGTGGAGCACAGTACAGCCAGGGCACAGCTAGTAAGGCACGACACGGCACTCCAGGTATACCAGCTTGAATGCACTTATCTTCAGGATAGACACTGTTTCTTACCTCTGTGTGAACTGGCCAGGCTTCTGACATGATTCAGCCTGCACCGTTTCCTCAATGTGACCACGTAAAGTCCTTGTGGATGATAAGCTATTACAACAGCAACTAGAGGAAAATGTCTTTAAACAGAACAATCTGCAAACATACCTCCCTCTACCTGCTGTGTCCTTTCGCAGCCTCTTCCAGCCCTGCTCTTGGTCAAACAGGCTTCATCAGACTTCTAGCTGCAGCAAATATAGTGTTAATCCTCTGCATCAGTAAGAAACTATTTCTGTGCCAAGCACCAATTCTTCCCCATCATTTCTTAGGGTATGTTATGCTGCAGACTCCTAAATTCTTGCTTTACACCTCCTCCTGTCTGTCTCAAGCCCCCAAAACGTTTCCCAAATCTGCCTGTTCACTTCCTCACGCAGACAGATAAATATTCCATTGCTTCCCCACTCCTCATCCCAACATAACAATTCAGACACAGAAAACACACTTCTCCCTGCTGTCCTCCCACTGCTGTTTTAGGGGAAAACACTATATTGCATCTGTAAGCTTCAGATAAACAGCCACTACCTGATACAGCATTATACAATTAGTGTTCAAGTGGCAACAAGATCTGCCTGTTAATTATTAGGGCTACTAAATTGGGATTGAAACTGCCTTAGTTGTTCCTATGATTAAAGAAACAAGAAGGTTCTATACACATCTGTAATGAGTTATAAAAGAATGCAATATTAAGGGGATATTGCTATCTTTCTGGGGATAATTTTTGCTTCACACATGCAGAGTTCTACTACCCTTCTGTCTCTGGTCTGAGTATATTTTTATCTTCATTTTGTTTTGATAGCATCTGTTTTAGAGAAACAGTATGTTTTCTTGCATGAACCAACTGCTGTATATAGGGGCTAGCTAAAGAAAATGGCTTCAAAGCTCAAACTCCTTTCTTTTGGTTATGTGTTTTTCAAGGCTGCTGAAAATAGTTTGACAAAAGGCATGTTGCTTACTTCAGTAATTATAAACTAATAAATGTTTCTGAATGCCACAGATGCAAAGATTTTCACTACTTTCTCGCAGTTTCCTAACTATGAGCCTGCAAATCATTATGTCTTTGCTGGGAATGCAATAGTATTAGGAAAATTAACTTTAAATTGTATTTGAATACACTGAAAAGGAGAGGACTGCACAATTGGTGCAATCCCTATGCAGTTGCCAAAGCCTTTTAGTAGTCCTCCCCCTCCATATTGATGTTTTGCATAATTATGTTAATATTACATACACTCTGTGCCAGTCTTCCAGGTTAAAGCTGTACTGTAAGAATCATTAAAAAAAAAACATTTGGAAAAAGATCTCTGGAGCTCCTCTAAATTAAACTTCTACTCTAAAAAGGATTTGTTTCAGAGCTATGCCAGGTTCCTCAGGGCTCTTCAGTAAGGGCCTTGTACTGGGTCTGGCTGGAATGTTAACTTAAAAAGATACACCTGCCTATTAATCCTGTCCTGTTAAAGGTCTGAAGATGGTTTCCTGTTGATGGAAGATGACTGCGACTTTTTGGTTAGTGTGCTGTGATGTGATTAACTGTCTGAAATTAATAACACTAACAATAATGATTTCAGGTCAGCTGAACTCCAGGAAAGTTTCATAGACTTAAGTCATGTAGGTCTACAAGGTTTCTGACATCAATGTGAAGAGCTGACAAATTAGATTTGGGATGTTTCTGTGCAGGGAGAGTCATGAATGATTCTATAAGAGGAGCTGCCTGAAAAGCATTGCATTGGATACTTCAGAAGAAGCAAGGGAAGAGGTGGAAGGGAAGTATAGAAGTATACAAAGACAGGAAAAAGGTTTGTGTTTGGCTGCCTACTTACTGAAGGAACAGCTTTCTTGTTTTTACCATCCTTCAGCTTTTACTAGTAACAACCATTTTATGAAAATATGTTTTCTCAAGTACTTACTTATAGATTCCTTTTTGTAATGCAAAACAAGAACCTTTCAAATAGTTATACTAACAACATGCCATGGACCTGGCTCTGTTCTGCCTCAGTTGTACTTTATATACTCTGCTGCCTATATAAAAAATGAAAATTGGCCTAAACAGTCAACAACTGACTCCTCTACAGAGGGAACACCTCCAGATGCTGTATATGAGGGGGCTGTTGGCTCTGTATCATCAGCTTTTGGCCTCATTTTCCTCTATCAACACTTCAGGGAAAGCAGGGGAAGGGAGTGGTGGGAGGAAGCAAATTATGATTGATATGCACAGTGCTTCTGTGGCCCTGACAAACAGAGCAGTCCCTATAAACCAGGACTGCCACTGGGAAACAGAAGAGCTCTAAGTCTAGTTTAGCACATTTACTGTGTCAAAACAGAACATGACTCTCCTAGCACATAAGCATGAAAGGATAGCTGAACAAAATACAAGCTACATGCATCTCATAACTGGGCACTTGTCCTGATTCCTCAGAAACCTTGGCTTATGTTACCTTCTGTTACATAAGAAAGGTTTTCATATATTATTAGAATAAGAAAAAGCAAATACAAGAGCTTGATATCAAATATTTTTCTTCAGAAATCTAGAAGTTTCACACACGCGCGTATTTTAGGTTATGCAGTATCCAATTGATTTGATTTTAAGCATTTATCTAAAAGATTCATTTTATTTTTCAGCACATTCTTCTTTGCCTTATTTCACTGTGATTTGGGATATTTGTCAAGGAAAAAAGAACCCTATTGCATTAGTATTTCTAGCTTTTGCATTTTTTTCCTTGTAAGAGATTAGGACTTTAAGCGTATTTTAATAAGACATGAATTGGAAAAGAAAATTGTCATTCAAATTCTGTGAAATGGAGTACTGCAGAACTTTTTAGTCGGTTCCATTTGATTTGTTTCTTTTAATCTAATTGAAAACTGATGGTAATAGTTAAAATGTGTATTTGGAAAATATGTCAGGAAAATGTAATCTCAGCAGGTCTGATCAATGCTTTTCACAGTCTCTCTACTAACTCACAGAACATAAAGAGAACAATTTGATATTTGAGTGGACAGTATTTTTAACAGCACTTTAAAAGAGGAAAGGAAAAAATCGGGCACATTTGATAACAGATTATAGAATACATAATTTTGTACCTTTTCACCTTAAAATGTAACTTAAGTATTAGAATAGCACTGACTTAATATCACAGAATATGTAAGAACTATCAAATGATTACAAAGCAGAATTATTTGCATTTTCTCCATATGGTGAAAAGTAAACAACAATCTTGACACAAATCAGAGCGACTGTTTGACATTAGGATTTCTGCCAAAATGTAGGTGGTTGGGATAGCATTCATGTCTTCTAAAAATATACAACTTGATTGTACTGTCAAAATATAAAGCAAAACTTCACACAGTTTTCTAACCTGATGCACTAACAGCATCTGAATGTTCACAATCTAAATGTTGATAAGGTCTGAGAAAGGAAACATGGCTCATGGCTCTCATAATAATGGAGAATGGAGTGATAAATAGATGAAACAGAAATCCCACATGAAGATTAATTAGGTGTCTGAAGATAAAGAATACCCATCAGTAGCAATAGTTAACTGAAAGGCATGCAAATGTACATAAATAGAATAATTTGTACTTAATTTCAAGAAAAGAGAACATAGTGGATTTAGTGGCATATAGATAACAGATGACAAAAAGACAGAGTCTTCAATGAACTAACAATCTTTTTTTTGGAGTTAGATGAAACACAGTAAAAATATTAATTTAATGAACAAGAATTTTCACACAATTTTTCATTAGTAGCTAGATTTTGATAGGTGCAAAGCATTGTCAGCTTTACTTACTTAAATTTCCCTGTTTTCTGAGGTGTCTGGAACTTCCAGCTCTGAGGCCCTTTTAAAACCTCACAACAGAGGATATGCAGCCTAGGTAGAATATTATATTTAGCACATAAAGATTGTTAAAGGTCATAAAAAGTGCCTGGAATTTTCAGCCTAAGTACCATCAAATTTCCAGTCTGAGAAGCCATTCTGTACCCAATTACATCAGGTGACATCTAGAGTCAATTTACAATTGACTTGTTCAAGATCATGGAGTTCTTTCAAACTGACCTACCTGAAAAAATCACAGAGGTAGATAAAACTCTATGGTAACTCTCTTTGTCATGAAAATGAGTTTATTTATCAGTAAGTACGGTGTGTGCCCAGCTGAGATATGATTTCTTCAGATGTAGAATTAGCCACGCGCAGTGAAAGACCTTTTTGCTGAAATGATGGCACATCCAGGGCAGTGCACACTTGATAAACTTCCACTGAGATCTTAGACAGGCACTGAAGGAGTGTTTGTCATTATAGGTACAGACCTTTCTGGCAGAAAATAAAACTTCATCATCTTGAGAGCTCCAGGTACAAAAGATTCTCTGACAGGAGAAAAACCTATCTTGGTTCTCCAGCAAATTCAACCTCTGTTCAAACGTTGCCTTTGAATCCCTTTAAACGCAGAGGTGAGAAGCTATGTAGTATGCATGGTATCCACTCTTCTCTGTTTAGCATTGACAAAGATCACACCTGCAAACAAATACCATTCCTGAAATAAATGCAGATGAACATGTAGTAGTGAAAGACGTGCTATTGAAAGAACAAAAGAAAGAAAGAACTAACAGGAAGGAAAGAAGGGAGGAAGGAAGGAAGGGAGGGAGAGAGAAAGGGTGACATTAATGTGCAATTATTTATTCTATTTCATGTAAAGGAAGAAATATTTTTTCATCTTTGTAAAGATCAGATTGTCCAGAAAGGCTTTGGAGTCTCCATCCTTCAAGAGTTTCAAAAATCACTTAAAAAAGGCAACAATGCTCTGAGCAACCTTATACATCTTTGAAGTTGTCCCTGCTCAGAGCAGGGGGATAAAGAGAGAACATTTGGGTCCCATTCAACCTAAATCTTGCTATGATTGTGTGGCTTTATTTATCAATAACAGGAGAAAGAACGAAATGAGAAAAGCTGTGGGAAAAAAAAAAAAAAAAAAAAAAAAAAGGTGTGAGAAAATTCACTCTCCCTGTGGAGAGGTTGAGCCTTGCCTGTCAAAAGTTCCCATTTTCTCCTAACCAGGCCTCTAATGTTAAATACTTAATTATCATGTTTCATTCACCTGCTATCATCTTATGGAAAAATAGAAGCTGGAGTATGCAGTTGTCATGTTGGTCTGCTTAGCATTAGTGCAAATAGCAAAAGGATGTTCTCGGTATATAGAAGTAATTAGTTAAAGGAGTGATCATATTACTTTGTGGTATAAAAAATCAAGCCTGGAATTCCTTTAGCCAGGAATATAATTATTAGCAGTTATCACAGATTCTGCTAATGTCCTGTCAGGTCACTATTTATTTCATGTTCTTAAAGGAGGAGGCATTGTCATGCACAGCTTGCCATCTTAGTTCATTTTCTGCCTAGGTTTGCTATGATCTAACTTCTGTGACAGAGATAATAATGCTGAGAATCTGAATAATAATGCTAAATATCTTTTCCTCCTGTCAGAAGATATACCAAATCATGTCTGTTGCTCTATTGTCCTAGGGACAATGCTTGCAGAGGCATGCTTCTTCATTTTGTTGCTTGAGTTTTGGTGGGCTACTGCTGTGATCTGCTTCCTGACTGGCCTCTGGGAGCATTGCATTCAAGGATTCTTTGTCCTGAACTCCACACATGTAATTATTTTGGAAGCAGTTCCTAACCGGAAAGTAAAGCTTAAATGGAGCCATTACCAAACTGCAATAGCTCATTGTCCTCCAAGCACATAAATATAACCACATGACTGTCATCCCTCCACCTCTTACACACCTGTTGCTGGCAGGTATGAATCAGCATGCATGCAAACCTCTTCCAATTCATGAGTATGTACATGCATAAAATCTCCCTTCTCTGTAACACACCCATCTTTTCCTGCTGCATACACTCACTGCCTTCCCTCCTTCCTTTCCATTGGTATAACAACTAATACTTTCTGACTTCAATTATGCTGCCTTTCTTCCATTCATGTGTGCTCAGCCCCTCAGAGGCAGAATTGTCTGTCATATGGTTTTCTGGCAAAGAAAATAAGAGGAGTCTGTTTTATTTATTATTTTTTTTAGAACAAATGCATTCAGATTTAATTTTGTATTGTGAGTATAGTACTTTGCACAAAATTTCCCTTGACAGTTACAGCTGGCCAGGCACAAAATGCCAGCAGTACATCAAACCTCTCCAGTCCTGGTCTTATTTACATTTACAACATACTCAGTTTTCACATCCATTGAATCCTTTGGCTTTGTTCAGCTGGCAAGTAAATGTTCCTATTATCGTATTTTTGATAATGTGGATAGTTCCATGAGTATGTTTGCCAGGAGTAGAAGGTAAATTAATCATGATGGAGTAGCAATTTGAGGCAGAAGCATTCCCTTAAAGGAGTTACCTACAAGTCAAATTCCTCTGAATTCTTAAGTCAGATTTCATTAGTAGACAAAATATTCAACATCACTGCCTCATTGCTCAGTACAGGACTCCATTTGTTCTCTCTTCTTTGGGACAGTCCTTCCTGATTTGTTTTGCAGTCCAGATCCTCTTCTGTAGCTTCCTGGGCTGAGGGCACTGGGTACAACTACCTCTGCACTTCTACGAGGCTCTCTTCTTTGCTGTCAGCTCTAAAACTAATCTAATTATGAAACAAGAAAAGGATATGAAACTAGAAAATTAAAGTTTCTGGACACTAAACTACTATAAATATGGTAAGCTTAAAGTATTTCTTCGGTATTCAGTATTTTGTCAAACAGTTTAATACATTATATTTCCAGATAGATCCACTTTTTTCACCTTTTTTATTTTTTTTTTTTAGCCTCTATATTATGACATGCTTTGTAATATTTTTGGCTCTCTGATTGTTGAAATGTTTTCTCTGCTACTAGCTATGACATCTTGAATCACAGTTGACAGAGTTGAAAGAAATGAATGAAAGGCCATGGGATTGCTTCCCTCAATTCTGCTTACTGATAAATAGAAAATTCACTCTCTTGTTAATTTGTTCACATTCAAATGAATATTTAAAAATTTTCTTCATAAAAGTGAAATAATTGGGAAAATGCAACATAATTCAGTACTGCTACAGTAGAACACTCTGATTTTGCAAAATGATGCAGTGGGCAGTCAAGAGATATGCTGAGTTTTGTTTCTGCAAGTAGATATCGAAATAGATGTGCTGAGAAAAAGAGCATTAAAAAATGTTGTCCTGCTTCATTATTTCCTTTTGTGGTTTATTACCTTTCTTACACCTTTCTATGAGGAGAAAGAAGCAGTTTAGTTTGTGAAGCTTTTGGAGGCTGTCTGTATGTTTATTATTAATTTTTGCAGGCCAGCTACTATATGCCAACCACAAGGGGTGGCAACCTCCGACTAGTGGCCAGTGGAATGACTCCTGTAGCAAACATGACCCTTCTGTCTCTGAAGAGTTATAATATGCCTCCTCATAAGGTGACAGGGCAGGATATTCAAGTACTCAAGGGGCTGAAGCTTTCTCTCTCCCTTTGACAACAAAATCATGAGGAAGTTGTAAGCTAACACCCACTGATGTTTATGTCAGCCTCCATCTGCAGGAACCTCCCAGGCATCAAATACAAAGGATTTATTCCAAATCAGTATATATCACACTAGCAAAGCACACTATTATGGTAGTGAAAGAAATACGGTATGGGACTTTCATATTCTGGAGTTTTGCTCTTAGCAGTCCTGGGAGATGCTGAATGGCTGCTTTACAGCATGCCATTCCAATTACCATCACAGATCTGCAGCTCTGGGAATGCCCTTATTACCCTAATTGGGGCCCCAAAGTCTGAGACTGGTGAAAACAAATGACCTATGTCTTTATATTCTGGCTGAAAATGATCTCATACATGAGGTGGGAATAGCAGGTAATCAGCTCCCAGTAAGGGGTCACATCGTTGTTAAGGCAAGGAGGACCTCATTTTCTCCATATGTCCCATGTAACTTCTCCAGAGAAATGGAAGACATGAGAATCTGATGAGATTCTAACATGCCATTTTTCACAAGCAGTAAACACACACAAACCTTCAAATTTAAAAGCAGTTGTGTGAATGGTCATTGTGCTGATTATACTGATTTATTAGTGCTAATGGCACTGACTCTGTGAAGCTAAATTTCATGAGACTACAATTACTGGAATTGTTTACTTATTCAAAAAGATTACAATTTCTGTAATAAAAATAGAATCTTGGTGAAGAAGAGAAAGACATCTAGAGACATGGCAGGCATTCCTACTGGAAAGCTTGGCCTACATCCAAGATATTAAGTCAAATAAAGACCAGGAATATTGGGAGTATCTAGAAATCAAAAATAAGTTAAAAACACTCAGTGACTTATTGACTTAGGATGACTCAAACACTATAACCAGTTTTCTTCTATAACTATTTTGTTTATTTCAAATAGGCAAAATTATTTTTATTTTTAGAAAATATCATCTTTGCAGAGCTCACATTAAGAAAGAAGTTATGAAGTTATGGAATATAAAGCAACGTGTCATAACCGTTTTCAATGGAAATCTAAAAATAAAGACAGAAAAGCATACATTAAGTGAAATGTTGAAAAAACACTTCATGTATTTTCAGCATCAGATGGAGGAGCTTTAGTCTCCTATAAGAATAAATCTGTTGGTGGTTTTTTTTTCAGTGACTACACGGAGAAAGGAACATAAATTAATTTCTGTTTGGTCTTTTTCTTTTGGGAGTAATCCTTTGGGTCTCTGCAGGTAGACTTCAACCTTTGTATTTTCTGTACTCTGGCAAGTCTTCCCAAGCTCTGTTCTTGACCTCTTGGTCATTTGCATATCTTCCATTTTTGATTTTATCTGTCTATTTTATCTGTCCACGGTTTCAGACATCACATGTGCCTGACAACAGTCATATATATGCATATGTAGTTGACAACAGTCTACTACAAGCATATATTCAGTCTTTTCTCTGTGATTGCCTCTTTTTCACCCTGTTCTAAAGGTTTCTGAAGAGCTCAATCTCCAAGTTTTCAAGCCTGTCATAAGCATTCCCACTAGTTTTGCTACTCTATTCTAAATTTTTTCTTTTGCATTTCCTAGGCCTAAACTAGAGAGGAAAAGCACAAAAAAAGAAAGACTCAAACAACCCTTTTATTATATAATGCAATTCACTCACAGTCCTGTGATCTGACAGCATTCATATGAGAAACTTGCTGGTTTTCTGGGAAATTTCCTTTGCTGTTTTATCCTCCTGTGCCTACCGTTTAATGTTTTAATAAAATTTGATGAAAAAGCTCTTTTCTAATCAAAACCATATGCAATATACTTTTTTTTTTTTTTTTTTTTTTTTAATTCTGTATTTTAAACTTGTGAGCCAATTGGCACAAAAGAAATGATTTTTCTCTGGAAGACCATTCTGTTTTCAAATTGAAATGGAAGTTACACACCAACTGAATGAAAATGATCTGTATTTTTTGGACCATATAATAAAACTGAAAAGTCCTAAATTTGGGGTGGGGGTTAGCTTTTCTTTACAAACACTTCAATTTCATACTAAATGTTGCGTTCTTTGGTAGATTGCTGGAGATGAAATGCATTGCAGGGATAAAAGAGAAAGGCTCATTTGGCAAAGTGGCAGGTAACACAATATATCTACTTACCCCACTTAAGAGACTAACAATATTTGCTAAGTTCTGGGAAAAAAAATAAAAAATAAATAAAGAAATAAAAATCCAATGTGTCCCTCTTTTGTCCAAATATGTTAATTCTTATTTGTAGGAATAGATAGAAGACAAAAGAAATAAAATCATATTAAATCTCTGAGTGTTTCAAACTTTGTGTTGGCATTCATTCTTAATTGAAAGAGTTCCAGTCAGTCTTGTACAGAATCTGCCTTGATCACAATAATTATTAGCTCACAAGAAAATGCCTACTTGTATAATACAGGCTATCATACATCATCTTTTTTTTTTTTTTTTTTTTTTTTTTTCTCTCAGACAGCTGCTCTTTTTCTTTCCTTTGAATACATCCAGGCAGATTTTTCATAGCTGCAGCCTGGAGCCAGCTTTTGTTTTTCCTGTGGGGAAAGTCAGGAAAGGAGGTGGAATCAATGACAAATGGATGATGGAGAATAATTTGAGTCCAGGGGTGGGGGAGGAAGGAAGAATTATCAGCAATTTTAAAAACAGAAAGAAAGGGAGTTGCAGAGTAATAGCCGACAGTAGACATGTGGGCTAAAGATGGGGGTTGAGAGCAAAGGGGTGGAGGGAGGTCTAAGTGGGAGCAGAAGCAGAGAGGGTGGGAGGAGATACGGGATGAATGTAGGGACTGGGGTGGGGAAGGGGGAGCAGTCCTGTGGCCAGAAGAACATGCATTGGTACATACTGGGGACTGACCAGCTGGAAAGCAGTTTTGCAGAAGAAGACCTGGTGGTCCTAGTGAGCGACACATTGAACATGAGCCTGCAATGTAGCCTTGCCATGAAGAAAGACAATGGGATCCTGGGTTGCATGGGGAGGATTGCTGCCAGCTCATGAAGAAAAGTGATTCTTCTTCTCTGCTGAGCCCTGGTGAGGCTACACTTGAAGTACTGCATCCAGTTACGGGATTCTCAGTACAAGACACACACGGAGCTACTGCAGCAAGTCCAACAAAGGGCCACAAAAAGTGATCAAGGGCCTGGAGTACCTTTCCTATAAGGAAAGGCTGAGGGAGCTGGGACTGTTCAGTCTGGAGAAGAGGAAGGTCAGGGAGAATCTCACCTGAAGGGAGGATGCAAAAAAGACACCCGGTCCCACTGATAGGACTACAGACAGTGAACATGAACTGAAACACAGGAGTTTTCCTCTGAACATCAGCAAAACAGTTTTTCACTGTTTGGGTGACTGACCACTGGCACAGGTTGCCCAGAGAGTTTGTGGAGTCTCCCTGCTTAGAGATATTCAAAATACATCAGGACATGGCCCTGTGCAATTTGCTCTATGATGTCCTGCTTACTCCAGCAGGGCAGGGGTTGGACCAGATCATCTCCAGAGGTCCCTTCTAACCTCAGCTGTTCTGGGATTTTGTGAATCTAAGGGGAACGGAGTTCTAGGAGCAGATCTTTAGGATGGTTACAGTATAAGAATTGAAAATTGGAGTTCTTATAGACAAGAGCACTTGAGGTTTGTTCTGTAAAAAGTAGCCTGGTGCTCAGGAAGTGTAAACTGAAAAAACAGGGATTCTAGCTGAGAAAGATGAGATGTAAGTGATGTTACTCCCATTTCTGTTTTGGAGACAGATGAACCTGCATAGCTGTCCACATCCAATACACAACACTGAAAGGCAAAGAAGCTAATTTGCCATCTCTCTTTAACATCTGAGAACACAGTAGCTTTGTCAGGCAGTTTCAGCTAGTTTGTTAGAGCAGTGATTTGGGCCTACTGTACTGATGACATGCTCACCTGCCTTCATACGCATGTGCACACTCACACACACACACACAATCCCTGCTCCTGTAATCACTTACTGCAGAGTTAAAAGCATTGTGCTCTGAAAGGAAGCTTGAAATAATGATTATTGCACTGACTGTAACACAGTAGCTTTAACAGCAACACCAAACATAAATTGCTAATGCTGACAGGAGTGGCACATTTTTGAAAGTCTCAAGTAAATCTGACAGGAGAAGCCCAAATCCATAGCTTTTTTCCATTTTTACCCTGACATATGATGGGTCTTCCACTGCTGATGTGCTATTCCTACTAGCATTTTTAAAGTTTTACCTCTGTTTATTTTTTTAACCTAAAGGTGCTTTAATGCACATCCAGTATTATTTGTATAACATACATGTATATCTCTTATCTCCTTTGAGAGGCAGAATTTATTAACACAATGAGTGATTCTTTGTGATAAGCAATTGTGTAAATGGAACAAATGAATTAAAAATAAATAAATAAAATCTGAGAACAACACGTGAGGTTCAGGTAAAAGAAAAAAAGAAGTTAGTTACCATGTTTATCTTACTGAAAAATTTGTACCCCTTTCTTCTGTGGCCTAATTCTCTCCAATTTTCAATTATTAATGTACTTGATTACTCAATTTTTATATCTTCTGAGTTTTTCCTTTCAATATCAGCCTCCACTGGGCTAAATACTGCAGGTATGTGAAACGAGAGGCCTACTTAACAACCCAAATCTAAATGAAGAGTTTTATTTCTCTCTAATTCTCACAGACTTACAGAAAACAAAAGAAAAAATCTGGAGAAAAAAAAAAAAAAAAGTCTGGCCAGCAGGATGGAATCCCAAAAGCCAAATGTCTTAAGTTTCTGAAGTGTTTCTTTCCGCTTTGCTGAATGCCCTCTACTATAAGGCTATGTCTAATGTAAGAAGACAACCAGGTCTTAAAGCATAAAATATTGACTCAAAGCATGGGGATGGGTGGGACTTCATGGAATATAACCATGGCAAGATAAAAGCACTGGCTCATTCCCAGGCATCAGGCCTCCATTCCTGGGCTGTGATGGTGGCAGGATAATCCCAGTGTTCATTAGAAAGCATTACAGCTCTTCCCCTTAAAGCTGTGAAGAAAAATCCATGGGAGGCATGAAGTCATTGAGGGGAACTAACTGAGAAGGAATGACATTTACTGCCTAAATTAACCTTCTGCATGGAAAAAAAGCGGGGAAAGCATGCATTGCAAGAGGAAAGAAGCATTAAGAAATGCATCAAAGTTCTCGTGCTTAGGGTACATATCTGCTGCAGTTTCAGCATGGTTATGACAGATTTTCTTAATAAGAAGCCAACCTACTTTTAGAAGTATGGATTTCTTTCAACTTATCACCCAATAATTCATGAAACAGACTTCAGATCTCACTATTCTTTGTAGTCCTGCCAGACACACCTCAGAAGACTATTTAAGAACAGCAAATAGCATGGCAAATTTACTGACCTACTTTGGTAAATTATTAACTCGCTGACGTAAGGAAGAGAGGACTAGTGGGGGTGACATACCCACTGTGGCACTACGTCTGCATCTCAAAGTGGTATCTTTCATGGAACTGTGACACAGTGTTGCTGCTGATTGTTGTCGGAGGTGACACTGCTCCTAATCTTGAGGGAAGATGACAAAAGACTCTTGTATTTTTGGAAGAAAATGTGTTTGCAATGGGTACCTTTTTTCTGTTTAAAGGCGGTTGACTGAAATTAACAGGAGCAGAGGGAAGAAGGAAGAGTGCAAATATCATTATGAAGGTTAAAAGCTATGTACTGTGGCTCCTTTATATGGGTTATCAGATAGCAGCTCAACCAGGAGAAAGTCTGATTTATTCTTAGCCATTGGTGTAATACAGGCGGTAAATTAAGACAGTCTTACTTCAGGGAAAGTATATAAATTCTCTGGAGCAGAACCACAAAATGTGAGGCAATGCTCCATTAGGGTAATAATCTCCTCCCTCAGCTCTACATGGCCTTTTCACTCAGGATTCACCACCCTTGATAGCAGATTTACAAAAAGGATTTCAGATGCAGAACTATATTTCACCCTTCTTGGTTTGAAACTATGGGGCAGATGAGGCTGGAATCATTCATGCAAACGTTTGGAAGCATCTATGCATAGTAAAAACTATACCTGGATTACAGAGTGACAGAATTAGTGAGTCCTGTAGAATCTTGAATATTTCTTGGTAGAAATATACCTGAGGTGGATGCTGAATGTCTAGCCACATTGTGCTTTCCCTGTTGTTCATGAGGAGTAAGAGAAGGTTTCAGTACCCTGAGTTCACTCCCAGATGTGTACTGCCAACACCAAGGAGGGAGCCGATTCAGTTTTCAAAACCTTGAAGCATGACTAGGCTCAAGTCTGGGGCATAGATCTGGAAGAGGAAAGCTCTGTAATTCACATCAACAGCCAAGCTACAGACCTGAACTACAAAGGCTTTGGCTATAAGATTTCTAGTCAAATGCGGTACAAAAGAACCTGAACTAAAGGTAGTCTAAGGGGTGGGAGAAACTTCAGTGATTAAACAGGTCCTGGACACTAATGGGCCAGGGTTATTATCATCATTTCTACTGCTCCTTTTGGGTATTCTTGCTAGCTTCACAGATGACATTGATTCAGGACTGGCTACAGTACAGGCTAGCTGGCACAAGCTTTTCCAAAAGTACCATTTTTAATTTGGGTTTCTGTTGGTTAGTTGTTTTCTTGTTTTCTTTGTTTGTTTTGTGCTTTATTATTTTTGTTTGTTTGTTTGTTTGTTTTGTTTTCCAGCTGATGTAATTTCCTGGTCCTATGTTAGGCCTTGTCTATTCTTTGTAGGGAACTCCATCCTCCTTTTTCAAACTACAGTGTTCTGATGGCTGCTTGATGCTGAACTTATTTTTGATTTATCCACTGGATATCATTTTGGATCCTTTCCATGTGTAACTGATACAACTATAGTTGATACAGATAATTTCACCATAGGTGAATACGTCTGACCTTGACTTTAAGCACCTACCCTGAATCTTGCCCTAGGCTGGAGGCCTAGACTGGGCTACTGGTTATAGACAGGCAAAGAATAGACACCCCTCATGCTGGTTGAGTCCCCTAGGCAAACCTGAAGTTGTATGAGTAAAAAACATGAGATATATATGTTGGCCCAAATAACACATCGTGCATTGTGCAAAGATGGTCTTCTCACACATGAAATTCTAAGGGAATGATCAGACAAAAAACACTTCAGTACCTGAATATCTAGTGGGATGAGGTCTTCGACCCATCAGTCCAAGTAGCACTAGCTCATAAGAAGACTACCACTATATTGTCACTGATAGTATGTAGTCTCCACCAGTGAAGGAGTAGCACCCAAACAGGATCCTGTTTGCCTTGCTTTTATTCCCAATACAAAGCTAATGAACAAAACAATTAACAATGAATAAAAACATCTAATGAAATCTGGAGACTCAAAATTCAACTGGATATGACCCTGAAAAACCTGACTGAAGTTTTATGTAACTTTGAAGTTGTCTCTGGTTAGAGCAATGTGTTAGACTAGAGGTCCCTTCAAGCTCACACTGTTCTATTTAGAAGCTGTCTCCTAATTAGTACTGTTTTTCAGTCAATTTGCCAAAGGAAAAAAAAAATAAAAAAAGTTACAATAAAAATGATCAGTGGTCAGTAAGAAATTAGCAATACCAACCTACTGTGATTTTGAGTTTATAGTTTGTTTTCCAGTTGTTCTATCTACAGATGGCTGCTACCTGCTGAGTCTTTTTACATTTATTGAGGGGTGAAAGACTTTTATTTCAAATGACTGTACAATATATTGTCATTTCAAATGGCATACCACATATTATGTTGTCTGTTCATCTCTTCCAGCCATCTACCGGTTTCACTATTTATTTTCCCCTTAATGCTTCTTTCTTCTTGCTAGAAGTATAAACTAAAACCTTCTCATACATCAAAGTAATAAATATATATTTGATCTTATCCAAGCACATTTCTACTAGTTAGAACAGTTACTGACATTGTCCGGGTTAAGTAGAATACCCATTAAATCATAGTGAGTCCTGAAGTTATAGTAACACAACAGAAGTTATGTTATGTAACAGGAATAGTCAATGGCTTTCCTCCTGCAGTAATTATCTATACTGCCTCCAGCACCTCATCTAACGTGCACACGTTTCTACCTTCACTCTCTATTGCATTGTCCAAAATGAATTGTTTTATTTCTGGGAGAAGTTTTGCTGAGTGATGTCACTTCCAAAATGAATTGTTTTATTTCTGGAGAAGTTTTGCTGAGTGATGTCACTGAAGGAGATCATGGACACCACTGATAACAAACAAATTGGCATGGTAGATTAGATAATACTGTATATGAACTCTAGCAAATTTTGCAAGAAAATTCTCTTTCACAAGATGAACACCATTTCCTCCTTTCCTATATTGAAGTGTCTTGTAGTAGTGTCTCCCACTACGATATGCCAAAAGTATAGGGCAACAAGTGTATCAGTCATACAGGACTGTACTTTTGCAGGCATTCACAGAAACTATTTTATGTCTAGATGAGCTCCATCGTCTAGTCTCATAGTCTCTAGTCTCTAGTCTAGTCATAGTCTCATAGTTTCTAGAAAGGTCAGAACTAGGATACATTCACTTGATGTGTCTCACTGGCGAAAGGAGCTTGTAGTTTCTCCTGTTTTGTGATGTTCCTGCTGGGAGATGGATTAGTTAAAAAAATAAAAATTAAAAAAAAAATAAAAAAAAAAAAAGAGAGAAAAAAAAAAAGAGAGAAGAGAGAGAGAAGAGAAGAGAAGAGAAGAGAAGAGAAGAGAAGAGAAGAGAAGAGAAGAGAAGAGAAGAGAAGAGAAGAGAAGAGAAGAGAAGAGAAGAGAAGAGAAGAGAAGAGAAGAGAAGAGAAGAGAAGAGAAGAGAAGAGAAGAGAAGAGAAGAGAAGAGAAGAGAAGAGAAGAGAAGAGAAGAAAGAGAAGAGAAGAGAAGAGAAGAGAAGAGAAGAGAAGAGAAGAGAAGAGAAGAGAAGAGAAGAGAAGAGAAGGAGAAGGAAAGGAAAGGAAAGGAAAAGGAAAGGAAAGGAAAGGAAAGGAAAGGAAAGGAAAGGAAAGGAAAGGAAAGGAAAGGAAAGGAAAGGAAAGGAAAGGAAAGGAAAGGAAAGGAAAGGAAAGGAAAGGAAAGGAAAGGAAAGGAAAAGAAAGGAAAGGAAAGGAAAGGAAAGGAAAAGGAAAGGAAAGGAAAGGAAAGGAAAGGAAAGGAAAGGAAAGGAAAGGAAAAGGAAAGGAAAGGAAAGGAAAGGAAAGGAAAGGAAAGGAAAGGAAAGGAAAGGGAAAGGAGCTTAAAAAGTCTCTTGGAGGTAATTTCCTCCCCCCACACACACACATACACACCTCATAAGAGAGTTTGCTTTACTGTTTCAACTGTTTCATTTAGAACATGAAGAAATCATATTTAACATTCTGCATATGTAACTTTGTGGCCCTGGTAGCATGTCATACGTAGGTAAAGAACAAGTCTTTGCATATACAAAATACACATTTTTCTAGAAAACTGTACTAACATACACTGTGTAATTAACTTACCTTTCTTCTTGCTGCCATTGGGATAAGACACTGTTAAAGATTACTTTGTGTTAAGAAAGTGAATTTTGGAAGTTTTCATCTGGTAGTAGGGCTGGCTAAAACACAATTACTTGATTTACACACATGCACACAAAGGTTTTGATATCTGTTTCACAAAAAAATACGATGTTAGGTTTCATGATGAAGCTGTGGGTGCAAAAAGAAACCAGAGTAGTAATGTTCTCTAAGGATGTACACTGAATGACTTTTGGATTTTCTTGCTGACTCTTGTTCCCTGTATTTGATTAAAACATTTACTGGACTACAGAGAGACTGAACCACTAATTAAGTGACTTTGTTTGGGATCTAGAAGCTGCTGGAGCAGATAATGGCAGAAAATACTTCATTATAATATACTCATTTTTCAATTAATAGCTTAGCACCATCTTCAGTTAAACAGAAACCTAAAATTACCAACTGCGATCACTGAAAAAAAAACTTAAGTATAATTAATGGAAAATCTGACCAGAAAAAATTAAGCTGAGATTAAAGATCTTTGTTAGTAATCATGGCATAAAGAACAGCTCCAAAATATTTGTTATGCTTAATATTGTACCATTCCTAATGGTATATATGTACACGGACATTTGCTTATCCATTTAAATAAACTTCTGATTATATAATTTGCATATAGTCTATTATATTCATGAACACAAGGAGTCTAACCATTCAGGCATGCAAATGCAATCAAAATCTCCATTTGGTTTTTGAGGGAGACAGAGGGTGTTTCAGTTAAGCATTTTAAACTGGTAAAACCTGTCTATCACATTATAATTGGCTCTAATTAATACTGCCAGGAGCTACAGCTATAAAAATCTTTACCAACACTGAGTCACACTTAAACTGGTGCAAAACCCTTCTCTTGCCCAAGCAAACATTAGAGAAAATCATTTCCAATGTGTTCCTTAAAACTGAAAGCTAATTGATGACTCTAAGTGAAGACAAATGTATGAGCATAGAAGAAGCCATTTTGTTGAAATCACATCCAATGTAACATCGGATGTATTTTCCAAAATGGTCAAGACAGATTTGAAAATTCACATACATAATGCATCTATATATGATTAGCCAGAATAGAAAAGGGAAGCACCATCCTTTAAAAGATGAAAAAGTGGGATGTGAAGAAGTGTGCCTATGTTATAGGCTGTACCATATTCAGCCAACCCTGTGGAAAATTAAACAGTGGGGGAAAAAAGAAGAAAAAGGAAAATCAAAACAACAACAACAAATAATAATAATTTGCAAAAACCTAACTGTTATCTACTGAAATGTTTTTTTTTTTATTTTTTCCAATCAGAAAGGCACACTGTGCTCCTACCCAGACACAATTTGGAAATAAACTGGCAGCTGCTGGAGGCTGAAGCCACCTCCTTGCTGGGGGTTACTCTCTGCACCAAACAAGGACACCTATACCTCCCAAGGACTGTGACACACAGACAATCCACACTAAGGCAGACACTGGAGGAAGAAGTGTCTTACTCTATAAGTGAAAGATTTAGTTTAAATATAAGAAATTGGTAACCCCACCTGCAGCCACTGGCTTTTATGCCCCTGCCATCATTGGGATTGACTCTCTTGACTGCTGTAGAAGGATTGACAGGGTTGGAAGGCTTTGAGTCTTTGGAATAGACAGTGCAGGTCCTGCCTGCATTTGCTTAGGTAGACCCAGTTATCATTGCCAATTGACCAATTGATTTGCCAAAAGCAGAATCAGCCCAATTGAGGGGCTGGCAGTGAAAATCAAATCTCAGTTGCTTCTCTCAGAAAACATGGGTTTCATCCAAAATGCACGCACTTTACAACCATGGTGTTTGTCCTGCTCAGAACATTGCAGACTAGTGGTTAATTATTAACTTTGAATTATGTCACACCCCTGTTAGCTGCTATATTTCTGGACATGGTACAACAACTGTTGGAGCTAGAGGCTAAGGATATATCTGGTATATTACAGCTGGTGTTGCAAACTTCTTTCTTAAAATTCTCAGGCCAAAGAAGCAAGACTCCCATTTGCCTTCTCCCAGAACAGTATGCAATACATTTGGAACCAGCTGCCTCAGTGGTAGAAAGGGTCCTACGATTTCCTATGGCATTACCCATGAAACAAGCAAGACATCTCTGAAGAACTTTTTCAACGCACTGATGACATACCCACTGAAGAAACAACACCAAAAGAGAAACTAAGGAGAGAAAAATCATTGCCTTCTTCTCAAAGAGGCCACCCCTGCAACCCACCACTACCAAAATCTTGCTACATAATCCCACTACAGAGGTCTGTAGAAACCCTGTGGCCTTCTACAGATAATGGAAAAATACTATTTACTCAGCTACATATGTACTGTGTTGTCATGGTCATGGAGCATGGGTGAGGTAGAGAAATAGGGATGATGGTCTACATTTGGGAGTTTGTGATTCTGAAGGTTATATCTGTTGCTACATAGCAGTAAGCAGCCCAGAACTGCAAATAACCCAAACATTAACTCTCAAACAATGCACCTTCAACTAGTCAGACTTATTTTTTTTTTATTTGAATGTCTAGTTGAGATTGTGACATTTATTAAAAAAAAAAAAAACAAACAAAAACAAACAAACAAACAAACAAACAAACAAAAAAAACAGAGACCTGTGGTCTTTACTAGTACAGGCAAAAGTGAATCTTGTTGTTTTGTTGTTACAAATTTTGTTGCTACAAATCTTGAAAAGGAAATCATTTCATAGTGCTTTTAATGTCCAACTCCCCCTCCCCCCCCCCTTTATTTTTTTCCTAAAAATATTTAGCCAGTGAGAGAAAAGAAAAAAAAATTGGAATGGGCAGCTCCAGCCCACACTATTTTCTTAAACAGTAGATATATCTGAACCTCTTTTAGAAATGCTGGACTAATCTTATTCCTGCTTCAACACAGATTCTCTGAAAGGAGGGAAACAGATGGGACTTATACTTTGTTGATTACTGATATTTCCAAGTTCAGACTATGGACCAAAGTTCCCTCATGAGGATGCTTAAATAAAAATGGAAACAAATCTATCATAGCATGGGTTTGGACAAAGATGAAAGGAAAGTCTAAAAAGGAACTGGGGTCAAAACCTCAATCCAAAAAAATCCTAACCCCAACACATGGCAAAATTTTGATTTCAGTGATTAGGCATTCACTGCTTAGGTTGCGCCTTAAAGTATTGAAAAGTAGCGGTAAATTAAGAATGTCCTCAGGCAAAAAGAACATGATACTGGTCTATGAATTCTGGGAAAAGGAGAAAAGACTTAAAAATCAGTTCATCTCCAAGTTTGTGGCTGAAATGGGCTGTAGAAGTTTTATGGACACACAGACACCCCCAGATTTCTGTTTATCAAAGGCAAGAGAAAACAACAACAACAAACTAACCAAACAAAACAAGCTTTTAAAATACTGTGTAGTGGTAGCTTCAATGTCAGAAAGTTAGTCGGCATCGATGGAGCATGCAATTAAAATGACAAGATGAAACCTGATTGCAGCAGGATGCTCAGTGCAGTGAAAAACAATATCATTTTGGTAGGGAATTTGATATCCCAAATGTGTTTAGCTAAGCATTCCTGGAAGATGAGAGGGAGGTTCTGTGAGAAACAAATGAAAATTCAAACATGTAGGTAATTTTAAATACGTTTTATTTAGAGACTGAATAGTCTGATTTCTTTTAATTTAAAAGATAATCAGAGTAGTATAGGTGAAATTATCTAGAAAACACCTATGAGACCTGATGTTAGTAAATATAATTTGACAAGGAACTATGTACATTTCTGTATATAATTATATTTATTTGCATGTGCACATATTTATAGACCATAAACCTTGGAGATTAATTAAAGTTAATGGAGAATCATGGGTATGAAAATAATTGTTATAGGATGAATTAGTTCACAAGCTCTGCAGTTCCCTTGAAGCCTAAAAAGTAAAGCAGCCTCATGTCAGCAATCCCATTTGCAAGGTAAAAGTTATATGCAAATTACAGAGATGCAATAAGATGCCCCTGAAAATTCTAATGGTTCATTATTATTCCACAGGGACATGATGCACAGTGAAAAAGACTCAACTGGCGCTCCCTAAATACTAACGAGAAAAGTTGACTTAACTGAAAACTTCTGCAGCCTGACTTGTCAGTGAGCCTGCACACACTTCAGGACATGGAGTTCTTTATTTCTTGATGGTACAAGTCCACTCCGAGGGTGGCTGTTTTCTGACTGATGAGCTATCTTTTCACTAAGCACAGGAATGAGCCCTTCACAGGAATGTGCTTCACACTGGATGGAGGCCACACTTCCTAGGTCCTAGACAAGCACTCAAAACTAGGTGTTCTTGTGAAGAGGGTATGTGGTGTCTTCTCAGAGTGTTAGTTTTGCTTACTACTGATGCAGTTACAGCTGTAAGACTTGAATTTGCTGCTGTGAGATCTGTAAATATCTTCCTGAGCTGGGATCTTGAGGGTAAGCATCATTCTATCTCGCTTCTGGATCCTGGTAAGCCTTTAGCAGGAACTAGACACACAAAGGTTGTGTGATCTGAATAGGGTCCAGGCTATATACATAGACAGATAGATAGATGAATAGGGTCCTGAGATTTCCCTGCCTCCCTGCATTCCCGGTGGGAGTGTCCAGAAACAAGTCTTTTCCCCTTCCCTCAGGAGGCTCAGAAGAAGGCAGGACAATTTCTAGAGATTTTATTTGCCATTTGGGAGACCACTACCCTAAAAGACATGAACATATTTCATTAACTCCAGTACTGCTGAGTCTACAAAATACTTGGGGTGTTTGCCATCGAAAATACAGTCCTGCATGAGTATATTTAGTTGGTTAATAACAAGAAAACAGAAGTAAATAGAATATAGAGTAAAATAGGAAATAAATTTTGCTAAGATTTTTAAAGACCATGCATTGTTCCATCTTAAGCTCCACTGTAAATGTTATGTTGAAACCTGTTATTGAAATGTCTAACATACAGCTTTTGCTAAAGAACATGGGGTTTTCTAAGAGTTTGTTTCACAGTTATTCATAATATTCAGATTCCAGTTGTTATGTTTTATACAATTTATAATGCATTCCCATTTGTCAATACTATTTACAAGATTTAACTAAAGAAATCTGTGGCAAGCTCTCTCTGTACTTGATTGAGAGCTATTAACACCTATTTATAATTGCATTTTATATGCAATTTCCTTAAAGTTTAACTTTCATTGTTATGTTAAACAAAATTAGATACCCAGCCCATGCTTCAAAGAATTAACGTGAGAGTAAAATAAAGAGTGTTAATAAAACACTGCTTTCAAATTCCCTAGACCTCTCTCATAAATAGGGAGTTTTATAATGAAACTAATTAGGCAAACCTACTAATATAAACATATTTTAGCACCTGGATATTTATGAATCATATTTTTAACTTGTTCATCCACTAGCACTAGAAAATAGGAGCTAACTCATCAGTAAGCAAAGTCCATGTCTGTTAGAATTTGCAAGCATGTATTTTCACACACAGTGTAGTCATCTGGAAGTCTTCAAATGTTGCTGTGCTTTACCATAAGCTATATATATTTATATATGGATATATAAGTAGATATATCTAACTATTTTGAAATTTGATCCCATAAGAAAGGAAAAGAGCAAACGGCACAGAATGTGATATGTGATCTCACATCAAGAAGCATCAGTAAGAATCTTTGGATATTGATATTAGTATCTGTCACTTTTGGGGTCTGTAAAAGTGTATGGACCTATTAATCATTGTACACTGCTTTAAGCATTGTCACAGAAAGAGAATTGCAAATATTGTTGCAAGATCACAGAACTCATTGCAGTGAGTTATAGATCTTAGATGCCTGATAACTCTTCAACAGAGAGCAAGACTTGTCTGCTTGGCAGGGATCCTGTTTTACTGAGTTATAGGCACCATACAAGCAGCTTGAGCTGTTATTATTACTAGAGGTCACAAAACAATGTCCTGCAAAGACAACCAAACAAGGCCCAATTAACTGGTCTGCATGGAGCTCTCTGTCAAGCTCTGCATTACATTGTTATCTTTTTGCTTACTTCAGCATTTAAGACATCATGATGCTTCCTTTTCCTACCTATTTAGTATTTTGGTGGCATTGCCACATTAAAAAATCTCTCATTTCACAAGTGATTTCCCTGGCATATAATTTAATTTTTACAGCATATGGCACTAATCACCTAAGCTAAAGCTAGCAAGATGAAATTCCAAGGTGACTTAAAGACACCAAAACACAAGGTGCTATAGCACTGTCCTACTCTCCCCTCTACTGGTAGCCACACACTCCTGTGGGCCCCCTGGCAGCAGTCCTGATGCTTGTGTAACTGAGTGGGGAACAGTTAGAAAAATCATTTATCTAAACATTAATTCTTTGGGGTTTTGTTTTTGTTGTTTGGTTTTTGTTGTTGTTGTTTTTATTTATTTATTTATATTTTTTAAACATGTCACATCTATGATATATTTTCCATATGTTTTTGTGATCTGATAGTCTGGCTAACAGATGGCCAAGTCAGCTAAGTCAATCCCTTTAACCATCAAAAATTCTGCAAGTAGAGATTGCTATTTCGCATGGTGATTATTTAATGGGAAATTAATCACCTGCTGCCAGTAATCTTCTCTTCAGTTAACCTCCATGGAGAAAGTCGTAACTGCAGCACTGATTGCTGACATTGGTTGTTTTTGAGCTCAGCAATAATATTTCTTTAAAGCCAAGAAAGCTAGGATATTAGCAATAACTAAGGATTTTTAGTGATGTAAACATTTGGAGTTGTGAATACCTTTACTTAAAGGTTATTCAAAACGAACAGAAAATCTGTTCTTCTCATTCTGCTTTAATGATAAAACAAAAGATATCTTTTTTCTTGAATAAAGAAAATATATTACATGTTAATTCTTCCTTTCAACAATTTCTTCCTTTCAACAATTTCAGAACTGTGTGGGGAGAGGTAACACAAATCCGTTAGGACTACAGTATTCATAATGTCACTTTATTTTAAAGACTTTCATCAAACAATTACTACAGTAAAAGAATATGTTCATACCTACTGTTCTGTCACCAGGAAGCTGCTCTTAAACTCTGAGTGTTCTGGCTACAACGTTACTGTCTGCAAAAGTAATCACCTATTGAGTTTTGAATGTCTGGGATCAAAGAACTCTATAGATGTTAAGAGGGTCAAGTCAGCAGTGAGATGTTACACAGATATTGTAAATTGTTAGGTAAGTAATTTGCTACCTGATTACTTACACACTGCAATGTTTGGCAACAGCAAATAAAATAGGTTACAGAACAGAAGAATGGATTTATGTATTTGCATTTCTGCTGTCTGTAGCTAGAACATAGAAAGGGTTAGTCCTTTGATGGTAATATGCAGCTGTGCAAAAATAGGAAACTTGCAGTTTGGTTGATTTGGAGTACATGGAAAATAGCTTTGACTATAGTTAGATAACACTAGCAACACAGCCTTAGCATTAGAAATAAAAAATACAGAAGATAGCATAATATGGATTGCAGAGATAATTGACATAAAGAAAATAGAAGTTAAATGGTTGCTGTTGAGGGGGAGTATAATTTAATCTGTTTTAAGAGTGTAAGTTATTTCCTAGGGATCAAAAAAAAAAAAAAAAAAGGCTTTCTTTAACTGTTACAGCCAGACTTATAAGAAAGATGATGATATCCCTCTATCAGGATCTCCTGAAATAGACTCAGATCAATGTCTTATTATAGTAAATGAGAATTGAACCAGAAATCCAGATCTCAGTCTAAACCTGAAAGAGGGTAGTCATACAGGTGAACTTGAGAAGTCATCAAATCTCATCTGGAATGAACATGAGGAACCAAAAAAAGGAAGAGAAGGAACATCCCTGAAGTGTGCCAGGAGTCGCATACAATACATGGTGCAATAAGGCTGCACCAGAAATTGCCCACATAAAGGTGCCCACATAGGGGTCTGGACTTTTTTTAGCCTTTGCAAGTCTGTTGAAGCATTCATTTAAAAGTGAATGAGAGTAACCAGAGCATGGGCATCCTGTTTTGGAGGACAGAAAGTTTACTTGCACAGGGCAGATTGTATTGCAAAAGCCTCAAGACCAAAACACATGCTCTGGCTTGTTTAATTTACTGCCAAAGTTTTCAGTCTCCGTTGGTAACTATTTTAGTTTTCCTTAATTTTATCCGTCATGTAATCTCCTCCAAAGTATTCATACTACCTAACCCCCTATTCATAAATTCCACTGATTTTAACTAGAATTGGACACCAACATAACTTGAAGAAGAAAACATGAGAAGAATTTTGTGCTTACAGAAGCCGAGTGAGAAGTCAGTTGGACTGTATGCTAGAAAAAACTGACCAGAAGTCTTGGGGTAAGACCTGCTACAGTCTGAGGTTCAGAAGCCCAGTGAGGACTGTGACTGAAGGGGTCCAAGTCAAAGCAGTACTTTCTTTCTCTGAACTAAGTGCCTGTGCTGCCATACCTTTTAGCCAAGAATAAAATCTCCCCTTTGATTCATATGAGCATACATCAAATATACAAACAGCACAGCAAACATTAGTTTTTCTTCAGCTTTCTTCTTTGACTTACACAAGTGGAACAAGTTCAGGGGTAGAGACAGAAACTCTTTCAAGCCTTCTCTCTCAGCATGCTTAAAGACCAGCTGTTAAGGAATTACCCTAGGAAACAGTGGATACAGAATCAAACTTTGGCTTTGAAACAGACACATGTCATTTATGAGTTTGGATTTCACACATCAGACTACTATTCTAACAAGCTGTATACTGTTAAGAAATATACTGTTAGGAAATGCAGCATAGACAGGGAGTGCAAGTTCCTCTTCCCCCTGCAAGAGCTGCGTATAAAAGAAAGCAAGTACTAAGTACCCTTCCTGCATCTGGTCACCCGGAGGAAGTTTCTAGAGCGCTCCTGGTGACTTCAGGTGCTAAACTGTGCAACGCTGTCAGGACTTACTGGTACTGAATCTATCCACTGGCAGAAAGGCACGCATCTATTGACTTTCAATAGTGGAATGTCATCATCTCCAGAATAAGAGGTGTGGATATGAGGAGGTTTTCTTGAAGTTAAGAACCTAAAATGACAGATAGATCAATTTTCCATTTCTGTTATATAGCTGTACCCCTCTGCATGCCTCATTCCCAGCCATAAAACACACACATGAAAATGAGTTCTTCCATGAAGAGCCTCAGAAAGCCTAAAAAACACTGTTTTCCAAGAGTTTCTTATTCTTATAATGTATGACACATACAAGAAAGCCATTTGCTCACTTGTGCCAAATATAAGAAAAAAAAAAAGTCCATATTTTAGAAATGAGGATCATTAACACTTTTATAATCATCAAATAATGCTGAATTACTCATTTCTCAAAGTCTTTCAAGACTTCTAGGAAGACATGATTGAAAGCATTTGACTGAATCCCAAGGAGTCCCTTGCCACACCACTGCATAACATGTGAAGATTAAAAAGAAGGAGGTCAGGTTTTAAAGTCTCTTGTGACCCTAAGATTTATGAAAACCTTCATTTTCAAAAAGGATTAATGCTGACCCTGTATGAAATAAGAGAATTTCTTTGAGGTTGTGATTTTAAACTCCTTGAGAAGAAAAGTAAGTGCTTTCAGAGGACAACCATTTTGTATCAGTTGGGAAAAATATATGAGAAATTGATTGTCATATATCAAATCTGATTCCACTGAGGAATATGTACGTTGCTTTTATCACATACATTTGTCCACTAAAGCATCAAGAATCACAGAAATCTTTAGTGTTACACTGATTAGATTTTGTAGCTATGTGTACTTGAGGCTCTACGAGCTGAAAAATCCGTTAAAACAATGTAGTCCATCCTGCAAGGGCAATGCTTTGAAAATTCCAGTTGATCTAATAGGACTTCAGTTGTCTAAAGCAACAACCGTGAACTTTTTCTCATGGGTGAACAGCATTTCCTCTTAGAAGACTGGCAACAGTCCTGCACTAACCTTCCTACAAAGGAAGATTCACCCTAGAATCTTCCAAGCTACAAAGCTACAAAGATTCACCCCAAACATAAAAACAGAGCTCCAACAGTCCCCAACATGTCTGCCCACATGGCAAGAAGCTGCATATTAATCACATGGAGACTTATATCGAGTCATGGGATAGCAATGCCATTGGCATGTCATGAGAAATGCAAGCAAACCTACATTTCAATGGTATGTTCTCCTGCATTTCAAGAAGAAGAATTTGAATGTATTATAATTTTCTGTCATGTTTTGCATTTTTATGGTATCATGTTCGAACCTTTTGGAGAGAGAAAAAATCTTCCTTTTCTCTCTTCAGTTTGTTGCCACTTTCTAATAGGCCTGAAATTATTTCCTCTGTTCCACTTCCTCACTCATGCAGCTGGGTCTTGTTTTCTTGCTTGTTTCTGCAGCTGCAAAAATCAAATACAAGTCTTTTCAACTATAAAAGCACAGTTATGGGAAGATGGAGACAGCACATATGTTATTTCTAGTAACTCCTGCATAAATGGTAGCTGTGCAATAAAAGTTCTCAGCATTAAGAAAAACAGGATACATTTATATTTCAGCCCAAATCCATTGAGTGCCACATTCACAAGACTACAAAGTGCCAGTGAGTATGAATTAGGCTTTAGAGGCAAGAATTATTAATTGCATAAATATAGCATGGGAAATAGCCGCTGAAGTAAATTGCAACAAGGCACACTAAGGATAGTGTCTTGGAAAACAATCTTGTGATGATCATGACAGTGAAGCAACTGGGATAGACAGTACAGGGACAGTTTCATCATTTGAAGATGGAGGACAGGTCTCTCTTGAGAAGCGGTTAGGAAAACAATGTTTGGGAAAGACCTAGCTTTAGCTGTCTAGCTGCTGTGAGGAACAAGATGGACTAGAAAACCTCTTGAGATTCCCTCTAGATATCTGATTTTATAAAATCTCATTATGTAGAATTTGGTAATTAATAAAATCATTACTGTTTCTTACTTGACCTTAGGTGGTCCCTCCCACATTTGCTTATTCAAGCATGGTCTGGCCATCCCTGTGGCAATTATAAAGGTAATTGTACCTGTAAAAGCCTGAGGGGGAGATTGACTGTAGTTTGTATGAGTGGATGTCAGTAGTCTGGCTGATGCTCCAGCCCCCTCTCCTGCCCTCACAAGCTCTTTCTTGTGATGTACCGTCATGTATTTTTAATCATCTTTAATCTGATGCTCTAAAACAGAAGTATCACCTCAGTCACAACCCAAGCATGTTACAATACAAATCAAAATAAAAAATTAAGCAGATAGTTTGAATGTGTGCTTTATCTCCTAATTAAAAGGCAGATGATCTCCCAAATCCAGATCTAAATCAACCTTGCAGTAAATTTAAATTGAGCCTGAAGTTAGATGTGAAAACTGTAGCAGGTTGCCTGTATTACCTTCAGCTGTAAGCATCTAGGCTGAACTGTGCTAGTGCTGTCTGTATCCTTGCACCACATGTTTTGTTCATTTCTAATCAGCTTTTTACAGTGTAAAAGTAAACAGCAAATTCCAGCTGACATCACAAGTCAAAATTTGCTTTTTCTGTGACTGGTGTGATTCACAGAAATAATCTGTCACAGGCTGCCTGTAACGAAGAACCTCAGTTTGGAATTCTCAACAGCTGGTTGTGTTAGCTGGTTGATCTGCTAAGGCTTTGGGAGGTTTAAGTGACCATAGCTTTCATTACTTTCTTTTCTATGCTTCCAATGTTTATGAATCTTGAGAGAGCTTAAACATTTAAGGAGAATGTAGAATTGTCTATAGGAACTTTCACTTTGAAAATATAATATTTATGCTTGTTTGTTAACTTCTAGGGATAAGGCAGAAAGGTCTTAAATTTTTGTGATTGCTCTGAAGTTTCCAAGTACAAATTCACATCACAAAAATGGTGAGGTCTTCAAGTTTACTTCTATTTGCCACCATTCTTGGATGCTGTCTGAGAATGCCAGATCAATTAAAACAAACGAACAAATTAAAACAAACAGACAAAACAGAAATCCCTCAGACCATTTTTGAAACTTTATGCCTACTTTGTACCTTCTCTTCTATATCTTATGTAACCTATCTCCTGTAGTTTGATTGCCCTCCAATTTCATTATGGCCAACATGCTTTCCTTCTTATGCTTTTAAACAGATTGTTTGTGTCATGAGTACAAAGATGCAAACTGATTACTGGAAAAGAAACTATGATTTTGCCATGGAAACAAATAGTCTCTTTTTGTTTCATGGAAAATTTACGGAGAATAATTCACCTTTCAGAACAGACTAAGAAACATGCTGAGCATATTGAAAGATTCATGTAAATCTCAGAAGCTGTAGTCCAAAGTCTATAGAGTACACAACTTATGTTAAACTCTTTTTAAAAGATACCTTATTAT
This sequence comes from Anas acuta, assembly GCF_963932015.1. NCBI lineage: Eukaryota > Metazoa > Chordata > Aves > Anseriformes > Anatidae > Anas > Anas acuta. Next base: position 85,083,177 of record NC_088980.1, read on the forward strand.
AAAAATATTTATTAGAAAAATCAGCAACCAAAGAACCACATCTTACGTAGATAAAGCATCAGATTTAAACCAAGGCAAACAGCTTGGTTAAAAGCAAGACATATTTGAAATAAGACATGGGTAGCATCTATCTATATCCAAAATTGCACTCATAAAATTCATGTTTATTTGCTTTCTACTACTGAAAACACAGAAATTCTGTGTGCTTGTGCTTCTTTTTCCTTTAATATTTCCCAGTTCTCTTTCTGCTTATAAGCATATCCAGAATTGCGTCAACGCTAACAGCTCTGAGCAGACCAGAGTGTAGCTAATGCAGCAGACCAATTAATGTTTGTCTAAATATCAGAGGACTTGCTGAAGTAGGAGCACTCTGAGATCTGCTAATGTACATATGCAAGAGAGTGCTCCTCAGAGGATTTTTTTGGATCTCAAGCACAGGAGCAGGTAAAATGCTTCCCCTTCACTCTTTGTAAAGGATTTTAATTTTTAGAGATGGTTTTAGGGTGCAGGGCTATTTCCTTCCTTTGTGTAGCATGATCTTGATTCTGCTGCTCATTGCATGCCTTCCTGAAAGATGCCTCAAGCATCAGCCAGAGCAGAATGTAAAACCACTTTAGTTAAAACTGTCCCATTTTGCAGAAACATTCAAAATTTCTCAGCTAAAGAATGAATCCTCCAAGTTAATTGTTCAGTAACGATGTGAGAAGAGGATCTGGTCTCCAGCTAGCAGTCCCAGGGCAGTATTTTATTCTGTGAAAGGTTTGCATATATTATTCTTATTGAAAGGACTGCAAGTGAGTCTTTTCTTTTTCCAGAGGGTTTCCTAAATACTCAACAAGAAACGTTTCTTTTCTATTTGGACCACTAACAGTTCCACCTTCATGGTGGACTAGTGCCAACAAAAGGGGAGAACAACCCTTCTGACCAATCCCGCTCCTCCTTTAGAAAACACACATATAATAAACCTGATGCAGAAATATGAATGTGAAACAGCAGGGAGAAAAGAAAACAGTTTGGCTCTTATGTATATAAACTACTGAACTTGTTTATAGGGGAGAGAGGGTAGGGAAGAAGAGCCAGGGCTATAGTAGCTTTTCATCTTCCAACAGACTGTTTTTAAAACGAAGGAGTGATCTCTGCTTATTTCAAGATGTAGGGACCTATTTTAAGGAAAACGGGTCAAGACCTCAGAGTGTATAGAGTTCAAGACAGCCTTATTTTTCAGTGTTTTCCAGCTGACTGTTACCGGAGTAGAATCTCGTGGAGTGCAGCCCTTGCTGTGAAGGCCAATTTTTCCATGCATTGCTCAGGGAACACGTGTTTATGAGTACTGTCACACTGCCAGCGAGAAGGTAGCTGTTCCAATGCTGTCCTTAATAGCAGCTATGCCCCTGCTTTGAACATAATGTCTAAATCAGAATCAGGAAAAGTTTGACTGAATCAGGAAAGCACCTGTGCTCACTTATATTCATACCATGATGGAAAAAAAAAAAAAAATTCAATGAGTGGAAAACAGGCCAAAAAGCAAACTCAAAATGTTTTGCTGTTCCTTCATTATCATTTCTAGAGGTAAGGATTTGATCAATAATTTCTCATAGCAATTGTTTCTGAACTCTGAAGATAATCTAAACTTCTGGATTGCAAGCAGTATAACCATAGTAGTGTTCTATGAAGTTGTGCAAAATTTTGTGCTGTTGGAGGAAATCCTGGGTTATAATGATGTTAATCTAAATAAGAAGGGAGGTTCTGAAGTGGCCACCATTTATGCAATTGTGTCTCTATCAGCACACATGCCTACATATTGAGATCTTTCTCCCATTTTATTTAGTTAGGTTCATGGGTAGGTGAAATTGTGATTTGACACAGAGATCAAAATTCTGTGGCAAAGTTGTTCTACATCACTTTTGTAGAGGCATGTGTGTATAAAGTGCCATGTTTCCACAAAAGTATTAATAGATATCTGGACCGAAGGGCTTTTAAGCAGGAATGTTCAGGCTAACAGCCCTATAGCTACCAGCACTTTTCAGTGCACTGTTCAATATCATCAAGTCATCTTGGCGCTGACCATCAGAAATGTGCTGCTTGGAGTTAGATTTAATAGAGTCAGATGCAATTTACAATAAGCAGCCTATTCCTAATTATTCTGTTAAATGCCAAAAGCAGAAATCCTTCATCAGACACCCAACATCTTGAAATGGGAATGCTAACCAAGAAGAGAGCCTGAAGTCATGCCAAGATACAATATTTTGGCTCCAGTGGAGCAGTTTGAGAAATAACAGCGATCATCTCTTTTTCCTTAGCTTAAATATATATTTTTTCTAATGGGTCAAAAAACACTAGCATTGTTTCAGTAGAACAAGGTTAGGAAAGGAAATTCCATGCATCTTTATGCTGACAGATCAAACTTTTGGGGAGGTACTATGTTAATCTGATAATACAAAGCTTTTCATTTGTTGATCTGAGGCCATAACAGTTTATCTGATCACAGCTGGCACTGTGGCTAAGGAGGTCCAAGTGCTGGCAAAGTGTTGACGTTGTGCCATCATGGAATGAAGAAATTCAAGCAGGACAAATGATAAAAGTATTGGATAGCTAAATTATAAGAATCCCAGGGAAGAAAACAACCAAACAAAAGCTTTTAATAAAACAGCATGGGAAGAACAGAGATAGAATTAATGCTGACAAACAGTCTGTGATAGAAGGCAGATCCTATCAGACAGAACTGATTTATTCTTTGATACAACCAGTGCAACTGATAACCTTATTAAAACTTGATTTTTAAATGTATTGAGTCATCCATTTTGGGGTGGTTACTTACAGAAACAGATCCCCAATCATTACTTAATGATTCCACCATTTCTTAAAATTCAGCAGTTCTTTCTGATATCTAGTCTCTAAGAACACTTCTAATTATCTAAAAGCAGTTTCTCAGCAACAACTTTTTTCCATTTTGTAATCCTGTGTTTGACCTCAAGTATTTTGTTCTCTTGGAAACTTAAATGTCACACTGGCTTGTTAGTCTTTCAGCTAGCATAGCATGTCAAGTGTTTGGGTACAGACCGGATACAAATTGACATATTGCTAGCCTATTTGTTGGTTGGTGACCAAACATTTGTATTCTATTTTTAATTACTCTTTTCCCACTGTTTTTACTCTTCCTTATTCCATTTTTATTTTATTACAATCTACATTTCTCTTGTTTCTTTGCTTCTGATTTCCCTTTTTGTTGTTCTTTTCTTTTCCCTTCTTTTCTCTTGCTTTCCCTTCACTCTTCTTTCTGTCCCACTTTCCAGTCAGGGCAGCTGCCATTATTACAATACAGTGCAAATAAAAGGAGCTGATTTAGAACATCATGAGTATTTCAGCGTTACACCCAGACCTTTAAAAGTGTTACCGGAGAAGAATAAGACCAACTAAAGCCAAACAAGTTTTAACAGCACTGCTGTAGAAACTGAAATTGTAGATCAGCGTGAACTCATAATTACCAGTTACAAACAGATAAAATAAGACAGTTAAGAAGAGTTCAAACAGCGGCTTTTTGAATGTCTTATATAACCACTGAATTTTCCAGTAGGTTCACAATAATTATATCTCACTGTCACTTGAAAAAAACAAAACCAATGGTACTGTTGGGACATAAGGTCAAATATACAAATAAAAACTAGTACAAAAGGTTGATTTTCACACAGTCCAAACTACATAACACTAAAATGCTTTTGTTTTGTTTACAGATCATGTTAGTGTCATTGTTGTCTGCATGACTTCTAAAAGCTCATCTCTCTGAAAGAGGCAAGACTTAGCACACTGAAGTTGCAATTCACTGTTTCATTTTCATGGCTGAGGTAACTTGGAGTAGTTTTCCTTGATTCTTCATGCTAACTGCAAAGTCAATCTTAGTAGTTCTAGGACCTAAAACCTCTTTACATGTTAGTACATACAGGGCACTAAACTCAGCATTGCTAATTACTGTATAAAGAAAAATAAATAAAATAATAAAAACCCTTAGAGGAATCCATATGCTGCCTGTTTGTCAGGGTGCAGCAAGGGCAGGCTGCTTCTTAGAGGAAAGTAAGACTGCAGGTTCAGCCAAGAGTTTGGATTGCCAGGCAAGTCCATAGCAATGAAGCAGGTCCAACTGGGAAATTGTGTCACCAAGTCAAGGTCAAGTCCAGATCTGGAGACAATGAGCAGGGTAAGCCATAATCCAGTGACCTCCAGGCAGAATGTACCATGACAGACAGGTCTGAGATAAGCTGGAAAGTCCAGTTTATGTTCCAAGGTCAGGATGTGGATCAGTGGAGCAGATGGTCAGGCATATGGCTGCAATGCAGCTTAGGTGGGGACCAAGGGTGAGAGACTCAACATCTCCCAAGGCAAGGCGGGAGTCTCCTGTTGCATCATGTTAGCTGTTTCTTCAGTGTGGGTCCTATCAGCAAGCTGGGCATGGATGTAGTTGGCTAAACTCCCAGAACAGGGGTTGCATTCTCTGGGCCTTTACACTGTTAATTGCAAATGAAGACATCTTTATATGTGGATATGAAGGACGCCCCTATTTATTCCACATAAAAATGCCAACCTAAAGAAGAATAAAACTCCAGGTTTGGGAGCTAAGGGGCAGTGTTTCTGTAGTGGCTGAATTTTCATTGCACTATGGACTGTATCAGCTGTGAAATTAAACTGAAAATGTGGAGCTAACAATGCTGAAACTTTCAATAAAATGTAGGCTTTGCAAGCCTGTAAAGCATCTCCTTATGAACGTGTGTTGTTAAGCACTTTAGGAGTGATTCCATTCAGTATTCACTTACAAGAGAACATTTGTATTGATTCCCACAGGAGATATTTCAGGAGCAGATCACCAGGATGTGCAACCTGTACAATTTAAAAAGATAATGCATGTCAATGGTGAAGTTGTCATGTAACTGAACACTACAGAAAGATTTTGGTAGAGCTTCTCAGCATGGGAAACCAGTGAAAAATATACCCTCAGGTAGGAAAACACTCTCTGACATCAGGCTTGTGACTCCCATGGATTATAATTTGAGTCTAATCGTTGGAGGAAACAATCTTCACACTGTCAAGATTTAGACCTTTCATCTGAATTCCCAGTTTAGCCCAATTAGATACAGAATGTGGGTAGTTTCAAAAATTGCATAGATTGCCTGAGACTGAAAGTGCCCAGAACTGCGTTGTGGAGAAAAGCAACCAGAGTCTCACAGGAAAAAACAAGCACCAGAAAAATGAACAAGTAAAAGGTTGGATGTTGCTGCATATGACGGTTAACATTACTGTTTCACAAGGAAATTCCTGGCTGAAATAATATCTATTCCTTCATAAGTAATTTCATCATCATTACATATTTTTATGCTTTTTGCTAGTGCATCTGGGAAGTGTAATGTGCAGAGCAGAGCAGTGAGCCCTAGCAATAAAAAAGGAACATCCAGGAAAACAGAGAACAGCTTAGGGACTGATTAGAAGTCTGCAGTAGACTGAATATAGAGGATGGGGAGATGAAAAATGGAGGAACTGAGGAGCAAGAAGAAACTACTGTCTTTCCTGTCCCTTATGAATCTTACCCATCAGAAGTGCCCCTACGATAAGCCACACAAATAAACAGTATTCCACAAACAAGAAGTCAGTATCTTGTCCTTGAAACGATGATGTTCAAAAGCACAGCATAGTTCCAGTCAAGCATTGCCAACAGTGAGAACTGCCCAAGATTGCAAAGCGGTGAGCAAAAGTAATTATGGCACATGAGCAAGGCTGATTTTGTGTGCAAATGATTTTTGCTGAGTTGTCATAACTAAGGAACTACATTAAGAGCTAGTGAGAAAAAATGAGTATCTAGAGAATCTCCTTAAGTAGACAGTTCATTTCTGTACAAGGTTACTCTTTGGTTAGTGCTGATTCAGAGAATTGCAGAACGACATCAGAACGACTTAAGTTGCAATTGATCTCCAGAGGTCATCCAGTCCAACCCCCTACACCAAGCAGGCCCACCTCCTAAGCTAAATCAGGTTGGTTAGCTTAGAGTCTAACCCTGAAACCCTCCAAGGACAGAGATTTCAACAGCTGTCTGGTCAGTTTGTTCCAGTGCTTAACCACTCTCATGATGATTATTCCCCCTCTGTTTCATTGCTCTACTTAGATATGTCTTTTGCTGACACCTACATACACATTCTTTCTTCCCTGTCTTGCCAGAGGTTTCTGTCACCTATTTATATTAAAAGCAAATATGACAACGTGTATACCCAAGTACTAACTAAGGAAATTAAATCTGTAGGAGAGGGTAACTAGGAAATATCTTCTTAACAGCTATTGCTTTTCCATCAGCAGTCCTAGAATGGAGATCTTTTGTCTCCATGCAGAAGGCCATGTACAGCTGATTACATAAAGGGAAGAATTATTGAAAGGATGAAGAACAACTGAGATGAATTGAAATGAAAAATATATATGTCATGTCATGTCTGTAGAAGCCATAGCTACTGCAACACTTGCATTTTAACATTGGAGAACAGCAGAACCATGATTTCTCTACCATTTCAATAAAACAAAAATGCTTTCATCACCAGAAGAAAAAAGTTATTCAAGATGAAAGCCTTGTGATGGAATAGAGAAATGACCCTTTAATATTCTAAGTGACATAACCAGAATCATTTAGAAAAAGCAGGGCAAGACATGCCATTTTCTCACTTGATCTAAAAAAAAAAAATAATATAATAAAATAAATAAATTAATTAAAAAATTAATATGAAGTAGTATGAAACAATTGTTTGTTTGTTATCCAGCTCATGACTGCATTAATTTAGTACAAGCATGTCAAATATAAACAAATGGATGAATTTTTAAACATGTTTAATCTATCCCCAGTTAGTAGCACTCTTTTTTTTCTGCTACTTTTTTCCCCCTTCCCTTTCCCTCAAAATCTGCTCTACCCTTTCACTATTCAAACAACCAAAAACATTTAAAGTAGTATTGTGCACTGAGAGGCTTGCTTTCCTGCAAAATTACTGAAGAGCCATGCAAAGCCAAGACCCTCTATGAACTCTTCCTTGGGCAGCTGAACAAGTTAAACACAAGCTTCTTGGCATGCTGACAAACCGGCATACCTCCAGTCTGGAAGGTATTGGCAGGCACCTTCTTTTTAGGTCACCACTCAGAGACATGCTTACTCTGACTGGTCAGGCAGTTGAGAATCACACTTCTCTTCTCAGGTGATGATGATATATTATCTGTCACCTAGAGGCATTGCTTCCTGAGCTATATTCTGCACAAGGGCCATATATCATACAGAAATGAGTCAGTCAGCTGTCTGGTAAGGCTCACATCAAAGCACTCTCCTGACTTTATTCTCGTTTGAAAAAGAACACTTCTTTTTAAAAGATGTTATTTGTTTTATTTATTTTCTTTCAAACAAATACAAAATAGAAGTTTCTTCATGGCTGGAGAGAGACTAATGTAATAAAAATTGTACTGAGGGATTAGTGTATGGGTAGCTCTGTGATAATCTCTGCAGTGATTGTCAATCTTTCAGACATATATGGACTGTATTTTCACAGGAACATTTCCCTAAGCATCTTCTATTTTCACTGGAATAGTAATACATTTACGGGTGCTTATGAGCAGCATATGGCCAAGGTACAGGTACATTAATTCTAATGAGCATCTTGTCTTTGTTTATTTACTAGATTGAGGAATCTAGTCTCAGTTTATTCTAGAGAAGAGAAGAATAGCTTTAGAAACAAAACTATTTCTAAAATAGTTTTGCATACAGTGAAAAGTTGTTTTACCATTGTTCTCAACTCATTGCAACTACACTACTCACTGCTTCTGATTTAGAAGTGTCTTATGTTTGGCCAGATCAAAACAAATTCAGGTTAAGAACCTGAAGGTCATGTGTATTTACAACTGAGTGAGCAAGGTCTCCTAAAGCCTTCTTGGCTAGCATAAATTTCTATGCTTTGGAATCTCTTTTTATAACATATTTTGAATGTATGTAAAAAAAAAAAAAAAAAAAAAGGAAAAAAGTTAGTGGTGGCTGCATCCAGCTTCAGATACTCTTGAATGTATGCAGATTAATGCTTCTTTTTAGATCACATGGATGGTGCTGAAAATCCAAGAAGAAATTTGCATAAGAAGTGAATCAAAAAAAGCAATGATAAGATGGAGCAGAATATTTTAGTCTATCAGTAACATTTTGAGGTGGTTGTTTGAAGGGTTTCAGAAGGCTTTTCAGGCAATTCAGGAATGCAGGGCTTTTTAATAAGAAGGTTTCATACTTATCAGGGCCACGAGTGCACTAATAGGCCTAAATTGCCTTGACACCAGGGACGTTCTCCCACACATGTTCTGCAGATTGGTCCAGGAACACCAATCTCAGGCTTTGTCTTTCACTCCTAGACTGAGTAATATCGTTGTTTAGGTGAAAAGCATAGCTTAAATTGCAAATGTTTACAATCTGCAGATAAGTGGTTGTGGATGAGAGTCTGAAATTGGACTTTTGAACTTTTAGACAGGAGCCTGCTGGCTGCAACAAGCTTTGGAAATAAAACTAGCTGTTGGACTGCACCCTCACTGGAGAGAACACTGTCCCTACATGTGCTGCAGGCACCCTCTGCTATTGCTGGTCTTCTTTTGGGGAGCAGTTCTGCTCTGGTCGTTCCTTGATGGCACCTCAGAACAACAAACCCCCACACTGCTGGAGACAAACATCGACTAAACTTGCCATGCTCCTAGAATTCAATTTCCTGCCATTTGTAGGCACAGCACAGCCCACAGAAAGTCTGATATATTTTTGAGCACATGCTTTGTTTTAACCTTGATTTGGTGACTGGCAGCAAACATGACAGTTTCTAAAACTTATTCTAAAACTAACTTCAGTCATAGAGTCATAGAATTTTAATTCCCTGTACAGGAAATGAAAAGCTGTAACATACATGTATACTATTTAAATATATGAATGTATAAGGGAAAATTAGTTAACAAAGAACAGAGATGGGAAAGGAATGCTTGGTATGAAAATAAGTTCTATCATTACTAAAGGCTGCTTCAGAGTAATAAAAAGAATTCATTAAACTTTTTTTTTCTATTTAAAAAGTGTCTTTGTTAAATACTAATATTTTCTGTACAGATAATTCATTATTTTTGCAAATTTTGAAAGAGAATGTACAGATACATTTTTAAGATGACCACTTAAAAAAATACTACCCAGATCCTCATTGGGAAATATAAAGACTGAACTTTTTGACTCTTGACAGATTTTTTTATTATTTTTTTTTCCTTAGCTAGTCAAACTGTCTCTGTTAGAAAGTGAACATGTGACAGTGAAACATATGTGCCTTAACTTTGATGAACAAGATACAGACCACAAATGCAGTATGGTTTCCAAACAGCCCTGAAAACTGAAAGATGTTCCAGTTGGGTACAAAGTATCACCAGGGCTTTAAAGCACTACTAAATTCAAATACGTACATCTATTCTCTTTTTTGGGTTCAGGATGCTCTTCAGCTTCATTTTTGCTGGAAGAACATACACAAAAGGAAGTTTTTTCTTTTACTATAATTTTTCTGCCAGCATCCAACATGGACCATTGGCCTTGCTGAAATCCTCAAGACAGAAAAAAGGTCTGTATTTGTCCTGAAGCCAGGGGATGGGGGAAGCAGAGAGTTTTGGGAAGAACTACTGAATTTGTGAAGAAAATAAAGGAGAAAAGAAAAAATAGATATGAGAACCAAGGTGAATGAATCCTAGAATCACAGAAAGGTTTGGGTTGGAAGGCACCTTAAAGACCACACAGTTCTAACCCTCCTGCCATGGGCAGGGACACCTCCAACCAGACCAGGTTGTGCCAAGCCCTATCCAACCTGGCCTTGAACACCTCCAGGGATGGGGCATCTACAGCTTCCCTGGGCAACCTCTTCCAGATGAAATGAAAATGAGGAATCTAGATTTCCAGAGCTGAGGGGAGCATTCAGGACTACCTGCTGGTTCTCGAGGGATTCAGCTGTTCTCTGCTGAGAGGTGCCAGGGTAGCAAAGGCTGGAAGACTCAAGAGTGACTGAGAGCATCTTTTCAAATCATAGAAGAAAAAGAACAAAAAAAATGGGAAGTATTTGAGCAAGAGAAATGCAACAATATGTGAAAGTACAGGATTTTCCCACTATTTGCTGGTGAACTAACACCAAGAATCTCAATTTAAACCAGCTGTAAGACAAGAGGTGAAAGACATGTCTGTGGCTAGTCAGACTGTGAGTTACCAGTCTGAAGAAACTGTATAGGAGACAAATATAATGTTAAGATGTATCAGTGAAAATATTTTCAGTTTTCCACTTCAGATGCTATTACGTAAGATCTCATCTTGATTATTGCCTGTAATTCTGGCCACCCACTTCAAATTCATCTATTTTGAGTCAGATATCATTAGCAACATAAGAGTATCTCTGTTCTATTCTTTTTGTTGTTGTTTGTTTTGGTTTGTTTTGTTGTTTTTTTTGAAAAAATACAGTGATTTAACTGGCTCAAACCTAACAAGATACAGGTTGATGGAAAATTAAAATATATAAGGGTAGTAAATGAGAAAGGAGAAGTTATTTGATGCTGTTGGTGCATGATCAACTGAAAAAGTGGTTATCAGTAAGTTTAGCCCATAGGGACATTTTAAGGAAACATCACGTATAATAGAGATAACACATTCTAAAGCTCTGAGAGACTTAGTTTCGAAAATGGAAAAGTGTCAGTCCACTCCTAATACAGGATTGAAGACATACTACTGAATTTCTCAGACAGTATTCCTTAAAAGAAAAAAACACGTACAAGCCCTTAATCAATAGAAATGTCACCTCCACCTTTACTACAAAAAATAAATGAATAAATAAAAATACAAATACAAATACAAATACAAATACAAATACAAATACAAATAAAATAAAAATAAAAATAAATGCAATTGTGTACTAGTCTAAAATAGAAAAAAAAATCCTAATAAAAGCAAATATTTTAATATACCTTCCACTGCAGACTGTAGAGAAAATCACCTTTTAAGAATGATAAAGGACTTTTTAAAAGTTTGAAAAATCATTAGGAGAGGAGGGCAAATGAATGAATGTCTTTGATCTTCTGTTTAATGTCCCAAACAACAGTCTGTATGATAGAACATGGTGTACACTAAACAAGCTTGCAGATGACACCAAGATGGAAGGGTTCAGGTGTTCTTTATTGTTCCTTCAACAAATAGGGCTGCCATTCAGAGGAACCATGCCAACTGGAAAAGTAAGCCAACATGAAAATTTTGAAATTGTTTGGGGAGGGGTAAGGAATTAGAGGAATTGTGAATTTGTGTATATAGTTGTGGATTCTGAGCCCATATGAAATAGTTCTTGTCGTTATAGTAACACTTCATGAAAACATCAGCTCAGCGTTGATTAAAAGAGAAAAAAAGTTTTAAGACCTGTTAGGAGAGACAGAGAGGTGAAAAAAAAAAAAAAAAAAGTAACAATAACCCCATTGTACAAATCCATGTTGTATCTGTATCTTGGACTCTATGCATGTTTCTCTCCTGACTTTGAAGAAAGATGTAGGAGAAAAAAAATGGTAGATTGAAAGATGTGGACTATCAGAATGTTGTATTGATTTTGTCCATGTATAGCTAACAAAATATTATTACTCAGTCTGTTAAGAAAAATGACTGGAGAGAAAATATGCCAGAGACTTATGAAATCAAGCATGGCCTGCAGACGTTAGGAATGACATACATGTACGTAGCTCTTTACCACAGGAATTGACACATTTTTGAAGTTCCTGTAGGTTTAAAAAGAGGCTGAAGATTTACATTGTGGAAAAAAATACACAAATGCCTGTAAAGCACAAAAGATGCTAACTGTGTTAGAATGAAAAGTGTTAGTTGAGTATTCAGAATATGCTTTTCTGCTGTTATATTCCACCACAGGCACCTTCTGCTAATCACTGTTATAGGTTAGATATCACGTTATATGGGCCCCTGACCAAATACAGCTACATTATCTGGCCCAGCTCTCAATCCTTGACAGAGCCCCTGCTGTGATACTATTACATTTTAACTGAAACCTTGAAGATTCCCACTTGCTCTTCCCTTTCCTGCATACTTATTTTCACTCAAAGAAATCTAGGCATGTGTCCTATGCACGCTACCAGAGGTGCTTAATACAGACAATCAAAGCAGCACCAGGTGGGGGAAAGTGCAGCATGCAAGAAAAGATTAATTCAGAAGTAGCTGGTGTACTCTTACCCTCACTCCAGAATCAAACCCTAATTCAGGAGAACATTGGAAATTTGCTTAAATATATTGTGACTCATTGAAGTGAAATGGGAAAAATAATAGCATCTATTTTTCCCTTGATCTTTCCATTTCGACTGTGTTTGTGTAATACCTAACACTAAGGGAACACATCATCATTTGAAGCTTCTAGTTCTAGTACTAGTGTTATTATTGTAATTATTAGATTGTAACTTTAGCAATGAGGATTTATAATCTAGAGTGCTGAACATAAGCAATAGAGGAGGAGGCTGCAATTCAGTTCAGAAAATTATTTCACAAATGAATTCATTTCTAGTATCCCAGGTGTAACAAATCTATTTTTCAATGTCTCTTTTCTTTTTAATTCCTACTGTCTAAGGCTGATTAATAAAAATAAAAAAAAATAAAAATAAAAATAAAAATAAAAATTATTTAAAACCTTTAGAAGTGTTTTTACAAAGACAATAATAGTTATGTTAAATAGCATTTTGTTATCCTTTCATAGTAAGTGTAACCTATTCCTATAGTAATAATGAGTTAATTTGTGAAAATAAGTCTTTATTATCCCCATTCAAACCAAAAATACAATTTATAAAATCAAGCTATTGCATTTCCCTTGCAGCACATGCACCACGTTTAACACTAAGAAAGAAAAAGATTCTATCTGGAAAATCATAGAATCATAGAATGGCTCGGGTTGGAAGGGACCATAAAGATCCCCTGCCATAGACAGGCATGCCACCCACCAGATCAGGTTGTCCAGTTTTTGTCTACATCAAGTAATTATAAGTGCAGATCAGCATTTTTAAGATTATCTCACAAGGCTTATAACAAAAGAATGTTAATGTATGGTAAGAAGAAATTTTACTATAAAGCTAAATGTTCAGCTTGAAATGCATTGGGGGATGTTATTAAACAGCTTTTTTTTTTTTTTAATGAAAACAAACTTAACATTTTGTGCGGTCCTTCAGTATGCAATAAGAGTTTCAGGTGAAGGACAAATCCATGTAGCTCTGCCATGCTATGTCTTATAAAGATTGCAATATGCTCTTAGTTCAGCATAGAAATCCAAAAGCCCTGCTTGTCTCCTGTGGAATCAGAAATATCCCAGAAAGAATTTGCATGGAGTCTTGCAAAAGATAAATACTAAGGCAGAGGAAAGTGGTTACTTTACTTGCATGAAGTTCTGTTTCTCTTCTCGTCACAAGTTGAACATTACTAGATACAGATGTACTATCTATGGAAGAAGACCAGTCTGAAGCCTGTTAGCATTTTGGTCTACACCCTTTGGAAAATCATTGGCTTTCTGTTTACTTGCCAACTTTATTACACAGTAGAAGTTCTTACTCTGATCTACATGAATTGTCTTCATTTGCTGAACAGAAATATGAGTTCATTGCTACTTCTATGAGCACATTCATGTATACTTCCATATCTGGAGATATAGTTTTGGATGTACACAGAAATAGGAAGAGTTGGAACAGAGGTTAGTAGAAGCAAAGTTCATTGTGACTGTGAGGTATGTGCATTACAATGCACAGTTTTTCATGCCTCTTTGAATTCATCGTTGTGTTACCCCATTTTTTATCTCGAGTGATTTTACTTCTGCTCAATCACATGCTATTAATATGGGAGCTAATCCTATCACTACATGCAAGTTCTTTGAACATTTAGATATACTTTTTCCTTGTTTATATTGTTTATCACATACACTCTTGGAAATCAAACTCTTTGATATTAAGATTTCCTAAGCTAAAAGGAAACTCTGATCCCAGAAAAAGCATTTAGCACTTTCCAAGTACTGAAAATCTTACTAATTTCTCCTAAACATGAAGACTTCGGATTCATTTCTTTCTTTACAAATAAAAAATGTACAGTTGTGAAAATTGGAATATAAAATGACTGAAGATAACAATCTTGTCACAGTCATGAAATCTAAATCACAAAAGCAAGCACTGCATCTGAGAACTAACTGCAAGCCATGAAAAAATCCTCCCTTCAAGAACATACATCACCATCATCAGCTCTAAGTAGAATGAGGCCTTCATCTTTTAATGTATTTGGATGTTATATCCAATACTGCTTAACCACTGCTTTCTCATAAAAAGGTTAGTATTTTTTAAGAGATGTCTTGGTCATCTGGAGCCTTGCCTCCTAAGAAAAGATATAGCAGAAGAAGGTGTGCAAAGCTTTCATTTTTTGTCCATTTAAAATCATCTGTGGGACTATAAGATTTTTGTCTGAGCAAGGATCAAAAAGTTCTAAAGGCAAAGTTACTTCAGAACAATTGAAATGGCAAAAGGACAATCATGAAAATTGGAGCTAACTGTTCTGTATTTTATAAGAAAATAACTCTCGAAAAACACTTCAGGATCCATTTTTACAGGCCTCTCCAGTGCCTTTGATCTCCTAAATAACTGTAGGATATCAGAGCTCCCAAGTGTTCCTTTGCATCTTATTGGTAATAAGGTGTCCTGGTAGGACAAAAACACAACAGTTAAAAACAATTTTAAAGACTCCCAAAATACAAAATATTATTTACGTAACCAGAATATGTTCTTACTCCCCTTCAGAGAAGCAGTTACTTCTTTCTAATCTGCGCAAGACTAATCTGCTTCATAAAACGACTGCATAACACAACTGAACGGGGATTTGGATCATGGAGTGAATCTGAGAAGCCTCAAGAGAAGCCAAAGGAGCTACTCAAAATTTAAGAACTGAATTGAATTTTCTCCCTGTCTTGAGACTTGCTTCTGATTTTTCAACTGATGATCCTCACAAGTATCCAACCTTTTCAAAATCCCGCCCTTGGATTCAGACCCTCCAACTGAACAAAACACCTAATTTCTTCTGTATATTTCTCTCCCACATAAAGGAGTCACAGTTTGTCAAAAATGGTTATCAAAAGTATAATTTAATTTTTGGATCTAGCTTGCTTATTCTATTTGCATAAAAATTAAAGAACGGTCCCTGCTGGTTCCATGACAGCTCATAAACCTACACAAGCAAGTCATATGTCATGCACACTGATTTTTGAAAGTGCTTAGTTAATGTCCAAATGAATTGCAAATGGCAGAGAGAAACAAGCACCAAATTTAGCCCTTACCTCTCCTTTTCAGAAACCTTACACCTTCCCTAAGCCTGGATCAGGATTCCATAATGTTTATAGAATTCAGAAGCAACCTGATATAACATGCAAGTTAATCCTGCTATGAGTAGGAGCTTGGAAAAGATGATTTCCTGATTCTATGATAATATTCTTCCTGCACTTCCTATTAGACTGCTGCCACAACTAAGAGAGCAACCTCATATGCCCACACCTACTGATGAAAGCAAAACCTCTGTTCCTCTTCCCTCCACCCCCAGACAAAACTCAACTCTTTCCCGTGTCTAGCACATATGACATCTCACTAGTCCCATTTTCCCACTCTTAGGCTACCTCCATTCCATTCCTAAATGTTGAGCTACTGAGAAGGGAGCTCCTGACATGTGGCTGGGTTTATGCATTGGCTGTGTGAAACAGTCAAAAGAGATTCAATGGCTGAAAACCAAAAACAGTCAGCTGGTTAAGGTAACATGCATGAGTCACCTACCTGAACAGAAGCACTTCTTTATGGCTTTGGAGAGCCTACACAGACAGTCAGGATCTATTTCTAATATATAATCACAGTAACAACAGCCTAGAAAACTTTTAAGAGGTACTGAGAAGCCCAACATATTTTTTAGGGTAGTAAAATCTCACCATGGAAATCACTTTGATTTCTTGACCTCTTTCTTTTTTATATTCTCTGACATACTGGGTTATATATAGCATTTTAAATCTTCTTAGGGCTTTATTTTTAGGATGTTATCACAGTTGCCCTAACTTCCCAAAAGTCTTTAGTTAAGCATGACCAACATTTTTCCTTATTGATGATTACCAGGCACATACATGTGGGAAAAACTGCCTGATGCTGACAAAGTCATACACATCACTCACGTGATCCCCAACAATGAAAGGCCTTATCAGACTTCAGCCACACAATCCCCTGTGGGAAGTTCCCTTAGAAACTGTACAGAAATAGGGACAATAATCTCCTCTGAACAGACTTTCCATCATTTATATATTTGTGATACAAGGTCAGATATGGCTCTTAATCTTCAAGCAGTTGACTTAACTCATGGGATTCCACAACTGTGAGCCCTTTTTTTCTTCTGCAACACTTTAATATTTGAAGCACAAAATCCTTTTGAAGTTAGGATGCTTTTAGTTCTGCCTTTGCTTATCAAGGGACCTCATTAGTGTCAGTCTTCTAAGTTATCAACAGGCAGGGAGAAGCTCCACATGACTGTACTCTATTTTTTGGCACAATGCATTGTACATAAGTTATATAACTAAGATGCTTCCTAGCTTGAATTGATATGATTATGGAATTGTTACTTCAACACAGTCATGTTTAAACTGGAAATTAAAGCCTTGCAGACTGTCCTAAAATTCTAAGTACAAACAAAATGTTGAAAAGTTGTTTTCTTTGTGCTCTCACCTGAATTAGAGTCAACACAAAAAAATGAGCATCAGAAGTAGATAGTGTTCAAGTCTCCAGAGAGGACGTCTAAATTCAAATTTTTTTTACCTCCCTATATTCCCCTGTAGATCCTCAGAAGTATTTGAGAGAGAGAAAAAATCAGTTGTGTACCTTAAAATGAACTCAAACCTTATTTTACTGTCCTCAGCTTCCAGGTGTGGAAGTCATTGCCCTTTAAAAGTTCTTAACAGGAACAGTAGAAACTCTTGTTCTTTTATGAAATGTCCCATGTTTCTTATGGTAATACTTGAAAGTTACTACCAAAACCACTGCACTGGGAGAACTTCATCTAATTCCTGACCCACACTAAAACTAAGTTTTAATAGAATCATTGAGTTGTTGAAATATGGAATAAGAGAATCGCAAATTCAAATATCACATGCACTTGCACACAAACACACACACACACATAAAATCTGCACCAGAGTTGTTTTAATGCAGGAGGTCCGGTATATCCTGTTCCAGAATGGATGAGTCTCTTACACTTTCTTTTCCAAGATCAGGAAAATCTGAAGAAATACTACCACTGATAAATTAAAAATCTATGTTCTCAGTACCCTCCAAAATTCCTTTTCACCATTATTCCAATGACAACTCAAAGTGACTTGCATGCGGTAAAGTCTGCATGAGTGGCATTGCCTCCAAACTGGATCCATCAAGGGCACATGGGGCCTTTCATCACATTAAGTCATCACATTAAGTGGTGGGCTGGACCTTCATAGTCACCCTGACTCCTCCCCATTCAACCTCAAGTCTCTCAAGCCATACTATATATCCTTTTCCCAGTTATCTGTCCCAGCTCTATATGCTCTGAAATAGCCCACTGATATTTACCCCAGCAATAAAATCACTACACATCAAGGTCCTGCTGAACCAAGACCTCCGTGAGGTATGAGGACACACCTTGCAGGGAGGAGAACTGCTTTCCCTGATCACTGGGTAGTGTGGGACAGAGCATTAGCTGGTCTGGCTCCTGGTTTGCTGACCATGTTATCTGAGGGAGCAGCTGTCCTTTGCTGCTCCCTGACAGATAGAATGATTAGTTTGTATTTGTTACTTGCATCACCCTGATGCAATCACTCTGCACAGTTCCTGGTTTTTACCTTGTTGATTTTAGGCCATTTCCTTGCCACGTCACTATCATCTTCATTTGTGGATTCTGTCATCCAAAGTACTTGAAACCAGTTCCAGTGTGGTATCTCTGGAAATATCAAATTTAATCAGCCAAGCCATGTAGGAATATATTGACTAGATTGCTACCTGTGGAAATTTTTCTGTAACACTTTGCACAAAGCATCTCTTCCAATTTGATGGTAACCATGAATATAGCATTCCAATAAGCTGTGTTTATCCTTCAAGTCTCCATATTTATTTTTTTTTTCCTTAACTTCATCTTGATAGCATCATGGAAGATTTTTAATAAAATCATAACACGTACTACTATCTGGTAGAAGAGCTAGTCTATTCTATAGCTGGCCTCAGCCCTGCGGACGCCCATCTCCATCATGGGCTCGTACGCAGCTCCCTTCGCCACGATGGGGCACCACGAGATGAACGGATCACTCACCAGCCCCCGTGCCTATGCCAGCCTGCACAACATCCCCCCACAGATGAGCGCTGCTGCCGCTGCCACTGCTGCCTACATCCAGTCGCCAATGGTGTGCTTTGGAGCTGTACGTAGCACTTTGAACTCCTTTTCTCGCTCACGTTGGGCACGGGAGGGGCTGGGGATGTGGGGGGCTCCCCTGAGTTGGATGTGGGAGTGGAGGCTCCTCGCAGGCTGTGCCAGGGAGTTTTAGGTTAGATGTTAGGAAGAACTTCTTTACAGAAAGGGTTGTTAGACATTGGAACAGGCTGCCCAGGGAAGTGGTGGAGTCACCGTCCCTGGAAGTCTTTAAAAGATGTTTAGATGGAGACATTAGGGATATGGTTTAGTTGGACTGTTTGTGTTAGGTTAGAGGTTGGACTCGATGATCTTGAGGTCTCTTCCAACCTAGAAATTCTGTGATTTTGTGATTCTGTGAATTTCATTTGCTAATATTAAATAATCTAAGCAGTTTCTAACCTGCTCTCTTTATTTTCCAGTTTGATCTTATGTTATTTTTATTAACCAAGGTTAAAATATTAATTGGAGACTTACATAGATGGGATCTTAAACAGTCTGGCCTTCTTAACATTAATTTTTATTAGTATTTCACTTTCCTTTATCTTTTTCTCTAACTCTGCCTTAGATTTTCTGACTCAGCTCATAGCACCTTGCACTTTTTCTTTCTTCATCTTTAATAATTTGATTCATTTTTCCTTTCAGTAAGATTTCTTTCCTATATCCCTTTGTATCTTTCTGTAAAACCTCCTCTTCTAAGGCTCAAAGCTTCATAGCTGACAGTGATGGCTGATGGTCAACAGCAAACCAAGTGTGCAAGGAATTAGACTGAATTGGCACTAGTCCAGTGAGATATCTGTTTCAACAACTCTGTTTCTCAGGCATTCAGGCATCTCACAGAAGAGCAGTCCCCAGCTGCAATGAAAGACCATTGAAAATCCTAAAAACAACCCTTATAAAAAATTGGAAACAAATGTTAGAAATAATCAGACCTCATTTTAAAATAAAATCACAAGATTTCAATAAAGAAAAAAAATGCATGGCATCTTAGAAAAGCATCATAGAATGCAGAAAAACACACAACAAAATATTTTCTTCCTTGTCCTTATAAAACTAACTTTTGTGTCTTGTATATTCAAACTGTGAGTTGGAATGACTTTACCTTACAGTTTAGAAGAATTGCTTTTCTCCTATTCAGATTTCATTTATTCCATGACTTCCCTAGTTCCGAATCATACAAATCCCTTCCTAGATTGCCTTTACACAGAAACAAAGTGGAATCACAGATTAATTATAAATATTCATTGGTTCTTACTTGCCTCCATGCTATGGATTGTGAGTTTTTCTTTTTTCATTTCTTTGTTTAGAAATTAACTTAACAGTACAACCTAAGTTAATGACAGAGGTAATGTTCAGATAAGATAAGATATCTGGTGGTACTAGAGGTACTACAAGTTCTTTAAAACAACCTATTTACTTAGCCTTCCCTCTGGCCCTGGGTCTTATTTTTTTTGGTTAGACACTGCTCTGCATGGAAAACATTTCTACTTTGCTCTGGCTAGATCAACTTGCCATAACAAATGCTTGACATTTACCTTTAGCTAATATCTGCTAAATTATTTATAACACATAGAGGTGTGGCTGGATACATTGCTAGCTGATTAAAAGACTTTTCAAAAAGTACTGAAAGTTTTCCAGAAGCCTAAATACAATATAGACCACATAGTTCTGGCTAGTACTGCCAGTACTTTAATATGGGAGACATACTGCTTGTATGAGGAATGTGAGGTTTTGTTTTGTTTTGTTTGTTTTCTTGGATTGGCTGATTTATCCCTTGTTACCGAATACTTAATAGATATGTATAGAGATATTTTAACACTTCTGGAAAATGATAATACCTCTAGCAATAATATTGTTTTCTAAGTTCTGCCTATTTCTTTCTTTAGTGACCTGGAGATCAAGTACAGCACTCACTGTCATTACTGGAATTCAGGATCCAAGTGCCAAGGTAGAATTAACTGAGGACTTTTCTTCCCAAAAAGACATTTAGTGCCTAACATTGCCACTAAATAAACCTGAAAAGTACAATGACTGATCTACAGCAGGAATTTTTTGCTTTTGTCTTCAATTTTTATGACTGAAGCTATTGAAAAACTCATTTAGCAAAACTGACATTGGAAAAAAAACAGAGGGTTAGACCAGATGAAGGAAGAGAAATAATAATAGTTTGTCAGTTTTTCTGGCTTTTTGTTGCTTGTTATTGTCTGTTGCAATTTGTTTTGTTTTGTTTTCTTTTTTTTTTACTCTTTCTTTAAAGAGTTGTGAAATTGAATACAGGAAAACTGATAGCTGAATGGTAAGTGTTATGCACTCATAATATGAGAGAGCAGGTTTACACCTCTTTCAAGTAATTACTTTTAATATATTAATTACACAAAAGGTTGCATGCAAATGAAATTTCAATTCCTAAAATGTCAAATAGCAAGAAATAGTTCTGGAACTAAATAATGACTTATTTGCAAATGTCAAATTACAAAAATAAAATAAAATAAAATTTCACAAACCTTCTGTTAACCAAGTCATTCAACCAGATAAAAAGACTGGCTCAGGAAAAAAATAATGTCTCAACTGCTAGTTACAAATAGATAATTGCTAGCAAGATGAGCAGTTTTTCCTACACTAAATATTTTTGACTCTTTGTGCTGGAGGTAGTGTATGTTCACTCAGAGAAAGACCATTTTAAAGAAAGAGTGATGTGAGATAAGAATATCATACTTCTGATTTCTCTATCTACTCTAACACTGTTTTGATGGAAAAACAATAAAAGTTGTCAACAACATAGTATTTTAGTATTAAAAAGAGAATGAACTCACTGGACAGTATCAAAGAGTCAGTTCTGTTTTTATTTATTCCATATGACCTCACAACAGATACTGCATATCGATATAAAATTTTATTCAAGAAACTGTAAGTAGTCTAATGGAAATTGTCATCTGTACTGCCTATGTGCTGTTCTGTTTATAAAGTTCTTGTATTTCTCTTGGACTTTAGTCTTCGATGTCACACAACATTTCTGTACTCACAATGGAGACTATCCATATATTCATGTCTAGATTATGGTATGAAGGTGAAGGGACACAGAAGAGAGCAAAATAGAATCATCCATCATGTACTCCATTGAGTTTTGTTAAGTGCTAAATAGAAGAAGATCTGTTAAAAGTTTCTCTGTAGTAGTTTTCATGGACTTTTGCAACTTCATGTCAGACCAATAGTAAGAGGGATATTTTGCCATTTTTATTTATTTGATTTTAATGGATAAGCTGCTAAACAGAAACAGAGGAAAGACACTACAGCTATCAACAACAATGTAGTCGTTTAATGTCTTCTTTTTTCTGTGTTGCCTTATCTACCAGATTTCAGATGAAAAAAGCAGTTTATTTTGCAATACGATTATATTTGGAGTAATTATAATATGACCCAAGTATTAGACATAACTGACTTACCATCAAAGTATCAAAGTTGCAGACACACAGAGGGGATCTCTAGTCTACTCTCTACCCTTTAGCAGATTGTCCTGGTTTCAGCTGGGATTGAGTTAATTTTCTTCCTAGTAGCTGGCATGGTGCTGTGTTTGGCTTTAGGATGAGAATAATGGTGATAACACACTGATGGTTTAGCTGTGGCAGAGCAGTGCTCACACAGAGCCAAAGCCCTGCCAGTGAGGAGGCTGGGGGTGCAGCAGGAACTGGGAAGGGACACAGCCAGGATGGCTGGCCCAGGCTGGCCCAAGGGATGTCCCACACCATGCGGGGTCATGATCAGCAGTAACAGCTGGGAGGGTTGGATGGGGAGGGGGACCACTGCTCAGGGACTGGCTGGGCATCAGTCAGCGGGTGGGGTGCACTTGCATTGTGCATCACTTGCTTTGTATTTTCTTTTTATTATTATTATTATCTCTTTCCTTTCTGACTTATTAAGCTGGATTTACCTCAACCCATGAGTTTTTAACCTCTTTTTTCCAATTCTTCCCCCCATCCTACTGTGGGGGTTTGGGGAGAGGGGGAGAGTGAGCAAATGTCTGTGTGGTGTTTAGCTAACTGCTGACTTAAACCACAACACAGGCTAAGTGTAATTTTTAGATACTTGTGTAACCTTTTATTTATAACTTACAGTGAAAGAAATTCCAACACTTTTCTACAGTCTTAGCATATACTACTTGTACTACGTTAGCAAGAGATTTTTAATTGACATCTAAACTTAGTTTTTCCCCTTTTACTTTGATCTCATCTGATCATTTCCCAAGAGGATAATGATAGTCTTATGGAAATATTTTATGTAGTGGAAGACTCTTGTGATCTCTCTCCTTGTCATGCCCTCCCCTCTGCAAAGGAACAACTCCAGTTTCTTTTGCATTCTTTGTATTGCATCTGAGTTACCTCTGTATGAAAATGAAAGTTTTAAAGTTAGACAGGCTATTTTCAACTCAGTTTCTCCAGCAGTGAAGAGACCAAAAGATAGGTGGGTTCTGATGTCACTGCAGCTTACAGCCATGGGGAAGTTTTTCTCCAGTCAGGCAAGACCTCCAGTCATACTAGTGACATATATTGTATATTGCCTCTCTGGAGTACTAAGTCCATTGGTAATGAGTGAAATTTCTAGCAGAATTTTGGCATAAATATGACTTCATAGCACTTACCTGACTGGAGCCAGGATTGCCAGTACATAGTGTTGTTAATGTCAGCTAGGGGAGGGAGATGACCCAAAAAGTCTCCCACAGTATTGATGTTCCCTGTTAGAACTCTTTTGGGATGTCCAGAAATTGAAAACTCAAGAGCACTGCCAGAGACTGCAATCTCTTCTGGATTCTTCTCAGTAGTGATTCTGGGAACAAAGGTGTCCACACAAGTGCCAAGCTTTGAGACAAAATTGCTACTGATGTTCAACACTCGCCCTTAGATATCAGAGACGTAAGATATAATTGGTGTAAACTGATTAAGGTGTTTACTGATTAATGAACACAATATGAGGAAATTGGCAAAGAACAGCAAAATTATCAATAATCAAATTAGTTGAATAACACACTGCAAATATTAATTTATGATTAAGATTATGCTATTATGTATTGCTATGCAGCCATTAACCTTCTCATGGTCTTTGAATATCTTTTTCTCCACCCAAATTCCTCCCAGTTTAACAACCTGCCCCTAGTTACTTTTTTCCTACTGGCCCCAAATTTGTCACCACTGATGTGACCATTACAGCAGATAACAGTGGAACACTGGGAAAGTGATGTTGCTACTACTACTACACATAGAAGGTGAAGAAAGAAATGTTCAGGTAAAGGCAAGAAAGGATTTTGAAATAGAAGATGGGTGAATAGGTGAGAAAAGAGCAGTGAATTAGTAAAGAATTAAAGGCTGGAACTCATCAGTAAATATGAAGGCACACATGATATTTGTCCTGTTATATTGCCTGAAAATAATTTAAGAGCATTGTGTGAGCTCTCAATGCTTAAATATTTGGTGTGCTTTGGAGTATTTCAGCCTAGTGTGATCAACAGATTGGTTCAGATGTTTATCCTTCTTTAGGAGGTGGAGACTGCTTGGTAAGCACTTGGAGAGGAACTCACAGTTTAATTTCCTCTGAAAGGCATCTATGAAAACCACACTGTGAACTGAATCAATACAAGGTAAGTGAGAACTACAGGGTGATTCGCTTAGAGAACACTTTTATTCTGAGCCAAAGTGCTAATTTAGATTCAGGCTTCATCAGCTCAAACCACTGAAAGCCTGGCCAGAGCAGTGTAATCAAGGTTCTCTTCTGAAGGTAAAAGTCTTTGACCAAGATACAAGAGTTTCTAAAGTCAGAAATGCTTAGAAGGTTAGGATGACAATAATACCTGTTCCACTACAGACGGCTGCCTGTGGGCTTATGAGCTCAACATATATCTCCTTATTATTGCAAGAAGAGATATAAAGGAGGATTTATGATCATGTGATAGACTGTAGTATTAGGAACAGGGATAGAAAAAAGATTATGAAACTATAATTTTCTATGGATAATGAAGGATTTTCCTCGAGGAAGTGGATAATCAAACCTTAAAACCTGATTTCCTTTCATGCAGTTGTAAACTCTATGTGCATGTTGAAATACATAGATTGGAAAACTCATACAGAGAGGTTTCCTTACCTCTTTACCATTTTGTTTAACATATATATTGTGCAGTTTTATTAGCACAAGCCTTGAGAGTGCCTATTTCAACTTCAGCTTTCTGAAGACCTGGAAAACTTCATCTACCATATTAAGAGAGATGCCAAGTGCACAGTCTTTATAATTCCAATGAAACTCTTACTGTTCTGTGAGCCCTGTATAAGGATTGTCTGTATTTCCTGTCTGTTCAGAAGTAGAAGGGAATGAAATTAACTGGTGCAAGAGCTGCTGGATGATTTTATGGGGTAACTTCTAGGTGAGCTTAACACACTCTTCCTGTACCAAGAAACATACAATTTCAATAGTAAAGACACAAAGAATGATCAGACTGAAATTAAGAGATGAGACAAAGAATGAGATAATAAGAATCAGAGATACTAAGATGTATTACTTAGTAATATTTAGTATTACATATTATTATCATATTACTATCATATTATGCCCCTCTGCATACAGCACATGCCCATTTAACACATACCAGATAACGCAGAATGTTCTAATTGCCCAGGATAACTGATGTAAGGATGATTGTCTCATTATTTTGGGTGTCTTGTAAAGACACACTGAGTCTCAAGAACCTTAAAAATGTCTCAAGCTGAAAAAAGAGGCAAAATGAAAGAGTAGCTTTGTCTTATACTGGATTGAATAAGAGTGCTTAACAGCCATGAAAATCTCACTGCCAATGTACATGAAAGCAGCAGGGAATATTTTCATGGATTTATTTATTTTTTTTGGACATACTCTGAGAAGGCCAGGTTAAAAAAAAAAAAAAAAAAGGGCCACATGGACTGTGTACAACATACAAAAGTTTAGTATGAAGTACATAGCTTTGTAGATGAACCTGTGAGTGAGAAGCTGCAAAGGCCTGTGAAACAGATACCTCGCTATGATTTATTCCAAGTGCACTGCAACATGGAGTCAGTTCACATTGACTGGAATTAGCTATTACTAGGACATATATGAGCCATTTCAGTCAATTGTTAGACAAAAAATTGCTCCCTCGAGCAGATCATAAGAACATAATAGATGTAGTCTTTGTCTGTTTATACTGCAGGCTTTATATCACTCATCTTGTTCCTACGCTTCTCTCCACTTTTGGTGTCTGTATTTTTTTGTTTTTCATTCAGAGCAACAGTCTTGTTGCACCAGTTCTTTGTTGCCCACTCTCTTCAGGCCTAGCCTCCACTTGTCTTTTCATCCTGGTCACTTCCTTATTATTACTATTATTATTGTTGTTGTTGTTGTTATTATTATTTAACTATGTCCTTTTTCTCATTCTTTTTGTCCAGTCAATATCCATTTCTTCCTCATTCTCTCCACTTTTTGTGCCTTCCTTCTTGCTCATATAAGAATCTCTGTTCCTCTTAATTTCATTCTGATCATCACTAGAAATTCTAGTGGGGAAAGATCGTTTATCTGCAGGGCAGAGTTTCCCCCACTTCTTTTCACTTTCAGTTTTTCAATGCCCACCAGAACCTAAATTCGCAATTAATTATTGCTTACAATGAAGTATTGTTGTTGCTAGAGAATCATGGCCAAAAGAAATCACAGACATTCTTCTAGATATATTCGATAAAGCCCATCAGAAGAGTTTTTTCACAGAACAGACCTGCAGTTTATGAGAACTAACTGTCTGTGTGTGTACAGCTCCAGAATCCCTAAGGCATAGATGTGTTTAATATCACATCATTTAAAGTGTGAGTGGACAGAAAGAGTGCCCAACCCTAGCTTATGTTTTGCTAGAATTTGCCTGATGGTTCTGGTTATATTCTTTTTACTCCTTGTGTAGCTTGGGAACTTGAATCGTAGAATCACAAAAACATAGAATCATAGAACCGTAGAGTCATTTAGGTTGGAAAACATGTCTACTATCATCAAGTCCAACAGAATCATGCTGCTTAAAGTACAGGGAATCAAAGCTATAGGTTCTAACAGGAAGAAATAATGTGTTTGTGTTGTTTTTTGTTGTTGTTGTTTGTTTGTTTCTTTTGTTTGTTTGTTTGTTTGTTTGTTTCTTTTTAGTATCTAAACAAAGCAATAAAGAAAAATGTGCAAATATTGATTTAGTATATTGCTATCATTTTTTACTTAAGTGTGTTCGCTGAGAAAGTGATGTCAGTGGTCAATGGCTTTACAGCAGTGCAATGGTTATTGCTGTAGCATGGCCATAGCTGACCTGGGACTGAGACAGCCATTAACACGCTTTGAAATAAAATCGTTATGTAGTATATCCAGAGCTAAATTTAGACAATGATGCTTATGAGCAAGCCTGAGGAATAACTCTGGTAGAAGGACAACTTAATAGACTTTTCCTTATGATCCAATCAACTGTTACTTCGTTCTACCATGAAGCAATATCTTGGAGCAGAGCTATATATGAAAAATAAATACCTTATATCAGAATCCAACACTGCAGTAGTGTTGAGTAGTCTTCACCTCTTCAACTCCAGGTTATATTTCTGTTTTTTTCTATTTTACACATTAAAATGACAAACATGCTTGCACTAGGTAATTAAGAAACCAATATATGGATTCTTAATTTTCCAGCAGGAGAGAAGAATGTGATTGTCATTCAGAATTATGAGATAAGAGATAGTTTTTAATTTCAGGGAAATGAAGGCCAAAGTCAGGTTTACACTCTGTACTTTGTTTTGACACGTGACACATTGTAGACAGTTACTCTTGAGAGACCCTCATTTGCCAGTGACAAAAGCTGCACAAATGAGCATAAAATTTTGTTCCACAACACAAATGGCTTCTCCCCAGTACACAATAGGTAAATATTGCTCCAAATAAACAATATAGTTTCCCCATGTTAACTTTAAAATTTCAGGTGACACACTTAGGAACAAAAGGTGAATGTCAAAGATTTTAGAAAGTGAATATGAAATGCTGACATGTCCAGTAAACTCCCTGCCTTCCTCATATACAAGGGAGAAAAATATAAACGGCCAACACAAGCTTTAACATTACAACACTGATTATAGCTAACTTTTCCCAGGTGTTTTTACATCAGCACAGTAAATTATCCACTTCTGCATAACATTTCATCATTGATAAAGAGCTCTTTGAGATATTTGATAATAGCTCTTCATATGTAAAATAGGATTAGCAGTTCCTTCTTAAACATCGCTTTTCTAGAGAAGTGCACATTAAAAAAAATAGTGTCAGAAAGGCCTAATGTGTCAGAAAGCTTTCATCAGTCTAATGAAGGCAATATAGGATGGCAAAACACAAGGTAACAGTGTACAGGCAAGCCTTAATCTTTAGTGATGCTGAAATTTTTTGTTATATTTGTACAGCAAATAAAAAAAAATGCTCAGCAGCATTTATACTGCTCTTCCCCTTTAAACTTAAGGGATTTATTCTTTGTAAGGTGTTTCACAATGTTGTTGAACATATATCTGTAAAAGCAGGGCTTACTCGATCCAGTTCATTACATGAACAAAGTAGTCAACTGTTTAATACAGAGGACTCATACTGTGTATGAGTGAGGGGCACTAGGATGAGATTCCATGAAGAGACTGGGACCTGTTGGGCAGTCTGGTCCCAGGTTTGTAATTTGGTGTGGGGGCAGAGAAGATGTGTAGAAAGCAGTTGGTAGCAGAAATCTGACAGTGACAGTGACCAGCAGTGAGGGACAAAGAGTCAGAGACTGCAGGTGAACACTGAATTGGGAAATCTGTTATGACTCAGTCTGTCCTTACTGAGGTCATCGTTCCATTCTTGTTAGAATAGATTACTTCAAAATCTACCTCCCTGATCTTTTCCCTGTCTCATTTGGCTGTAGCTTGAAACTAATGCAAGACACACCATTCACAAGCACATATTTTTCAAATATTGCCTTACGCAATTAATACTCATTATTAACTGGAGGCTGTTGTGCACAAAGTCCACAAAGTCCTCATGTTCCATACATACAGATGTCACCGCTGGAAAAGTGGCTACGCAGGGATATAACTCTGCACACAATGATAGCCTACACACACACACAGACCAAAAAAAAAAAAAAAAAAAAAAAAGCTTTGGTTGTTGTTATTTGGGATTTGGGGCAGAAACAGTCACTCAAATGAGAAAAAGTGACAAATACGGGGAGTCAAAATTGCCCATATTTATCAATGAGCATGTCTTGTGAAATTGATATCATAGTTTACTGATTAGTTTTACATACTCTGAAGTCAAACCAATGGAAGAGCAGAGAGTATAACAGAATTCAACTGTTGGTCCCAAGTCCTCTTCTTCAACCTCCAAATATTTTGCTTCCCAAAGATTTTAACACCTGGAACACAAAATATATTAAGAATCAAATGTAAAAATATATGTATGTTTTTACTTCTCTCCTGTGAACACTGAAAGCAGTGAAATTTTTGTTTGTTTGTTTAGATTTATTTTTTTATTTTTGCTCAGGTAAATTTCTTTTACAGTACAATTCTGCCAGATTAATAAAATAAATAAATGACAACAAAATTAAAAAAAAAAAAAAAAAACTTTTTCCAGACTCTCCTAAGTTGCTATTTCTCTTAAAATCTAATTTATTCTAAGTGACTTTTATTCTACTGTGAACAAATATGGAAGAAAATAAATGTGCTGACTAAAGGCAGGAAGAAGATCAGATGAAGACAGAGTATGGCCACTCATCTGCAGGCAGCATTTTCCTGAAAGAAGACCTCGTATAGGTTACAGAAAGCAGTCAGCAAGAAGCCATTGAATGCTCCTAAATATTAATGTAACGAAACACAGAAGCAAGGGGATTAGGAGACTAGCTGTAAAGCACAAGCTTGTAACAAGAAGACAGCTATGAATCACATCTGTCCTGTCCTCAGTGAATTTAGCACTGCAATAAGCAGTATAAGTGTATGTCTCTTCTCCATCAGGTAAGCCAGAGAAGGTTTAGTCATATTTTCTGTTGATCTGCTTTTCAAATTCCATAAAATCAGTTATGTCCCAATGTTATCTTATATTCCATAGTACTCTTCTTCTCAGTTCATAATAAAGTACCTTCCCAGTGACTGCAGTTTTGAAATTTATTTTCTGCCTTGTCTGGGCTTCCACGTGTAAGCTTTAATGAAAATCCTACAGAGTAGCTGGTGAAACAGAGAATCACACCCTCTCTCTCTCTGTCTTTGCATTATTATTTGGTAAATACAAATATTTGCATGTATTGCATGTCTTAATGCTCATTTCCTAAGGAGGTTTGTTCAATTTAGTTACTTCTTCAGCTTTCAGCCTTAAATATTTTGAACCCTATTTTAACTTGACTAAACAATAGAGAGACATGAATCTGCAAGAGGGATGAGAAGAGGGGAACTGGCAGCAAAGCTGGAGCGTGCCCTTCCAAGCAGAAGCCACGAGCAGGCACTGCACAGCTCTATAGTCATTTGGGTCTGGAAGGACACAGGAAGGACCAACAGCTCATGTTGCCTCCTGCTTTTCTGCTAGCTGAGGGCTGTGGGGTGGATTGAGAGAATACTGTCAGGGGTTTGGTACTGCAGGTGGAGGAAGTGGTGATAGCGAGAGTGGCCATGTGGGTGCTGTCCTGCAGGATGTGAGAGGAATGCAGCATTGTAGCTATGGGATATCACAGGATATGGGATGCATTTCTGTAGGAAGATAAGCATTGGATGTAGTATCATGGGAGGGACAAATAAAATTTAAAAACTTTTGTAAGAAAGAAAATACAAATTTATCTTTTTTTTTTTTTTTTTAATGATATTAATGGAGATCTAGGTAACTGGTATTTTTCCATGATATGGATAATTTATGATTTTCTTTGAAAAATTATTCCTAACTCACTGAATTATCTTCTTTTCTTTAATCCATCTAATAAGTATGAAAATTCCAGTCAGTGTTAGAAACACATGATGTCAATAAAAACAGTGGCACACCAATGGCCAGCAATGGAACACCAGATAGGCCTTACTCTAAGCTATTGACCTGCTAATATGGAACTTAGAGACCAGGCAGCAATGTCAATACGCTCTCATACCACTTCCTCCCTTGTCTTCTGTGGTAGAGTAGGCGCAATGGAGTGACACAAATTATCACGAAATATTTGTGGCCAAATTAATTCTGGAAAACTGATTCCCAAAACCTTTTACCTCACTGTTGCACCTGGTCTCCATTGAGAACATTATTACATTCTATATAAATATATATATGCTGACCATATATATAACATACTGTGTTCATTAATGTTAGGGTTTTTATTTGTTTGGTTATTTTTATGGGTTTAACAGTGTAAGATAGGCATGAAATGTAAAGCTTAGAGTAAGAAGACATTCAGTCACCAAACAAAGGAGGAAGGAAAGTTTCCCCTCTCGCTGAGTCAAGTTGTTAATAGGCTACAGAGGTACAGACGTTACCCAGTCTGCCAAAATAACATTAGTAATCCTTAAAATTGGAGTAGCCCTTAATTTAATGAGAATAACATTTGTTATGTCCTCAATAAAGTAGAAGGAAATTTACTTTGGATGAAAAAGATTGAACAAAACATCTTCAGGAACACAGGAGGGAGACTGGTTATATAACTAAGGTAATTCACAGCTAAGATTTTCCTTGTGCTACAGCCTAAAATATTAAAAGATTATATGTCCGATAAATCATCTCAGAAAAACATCTACAAGTGTTTGGGTAAATACAGAGTGGACAGCTACCTTTTGGTATAAGGAAATTAAATATGTTTAATTTCTTCAAGTGTTTCATGTGTAAACACTAATGACTTTCTGACCTACTGTAATTGTTTCAAATAAATAATTTCAATCTCCTCCTATCCTTTTAATGTCAGTGTACTTTCAGCTAAATGGTCTTGCAAGGTCAGTGGCTAACTTCAAGCTGTTCTGCATCCAGGAATGATGGAGCTGATAGTTCTGGAAAAGATTGCCTAGAGGACAGCAAGCACAGACCAAAAGATTTGATATGTGTGGAAAATAGTTGCAAGTGAGCATCTGATAAATTAGAGTAATAGCAATCTTTATTGATAAAATACCAGTGTTATTATTGTATTTGTCAGTTCACACATAGCAAGACCAAAGATGATGTTCTGTGCTTCCAAGTAATGAATAGCTTGTCTCTTATTCACTTCTTGGTAGATAAATTGTTCTTAAACAAATTCATCTCCATGAAATAGCTGATGCATTCTTTAGACATTTTGCTTGCCTGCCTGGATGACTGGTGGATGATTTTCAGAAGGAGAGTACTGTCTCAGCCATTTTTTTTGTCTGTCAATAACAAAACTGACATGATGAGGACCTTCACACTTGGACATTACACCTGAGTGTTGAAAGCAGGAAGTGAGGCCAAACATTCAGGTATTCAAAGTAATTCTGAATTATACTAATTGCAAACACAGTAGATTTATTTAATCCTTTAAATCTGTGGTAAAAGCTGTGTAAGTAATGGGTAACTTCTGAGATGACAGACAAGTTCTAGAGTATGCATTCATCCTTATATATGTGATCACAATTCTTAACAGCATTTCATATCTACTTATTTAATAATTTGATTCATTTGCAAGTCTGGGAAGTTATTCAAAGTAGAATTCTATGCACATTTAACAAAGTGATAAAGCAGATTGGGTTTTGAGGTAGCAATTTAGTTTAGTTTTGGTTTATCTGAAGCTTCAAAACTTTATTTAAAGCACATATACTATTTATTTTCTTGTCTTGAAGAGTTCTAGGCAGGTACTACTATATAACCAGCTACTTTTTTTCAGAGAAATTATGATTGCCTTTCATCATCTACAGCAAGGGAGTGTGCACTATGGCCACTTGAGAATTACATAGCGCTGCTTAGTGATTATCAAGTAATGGCTGATTGCATTTGCTAATGGGTTTGCTTTTGATGTTGTTTTTGTGTGTGTGTGTCACGTCACTTCACATGCAGGATTTTGAAGTGTTTTGCTGAACAGGAGAAGACTGTTAAATAAAACCTATCCTAGAACTCTACTGTTTGTGAATGTAGGGGGTCAGCTATAGGAGGCACTATACCTCTGCTACTGTCATCACAGAAGGAATGACATAAAAATCACTGAATATATGTATATTAGAGCTTAGAGTTATGTAGTTCTTCAAAGCACAAATAATTACTTGGCTTTAATCATGTTTCTTTTTGTTATTTGATATCAAGTTAAGAATACATCACAAGGTAGTTTTCATTTTTGAACGTTACCTTGCTGCTCTACTCTCCAGTGAGCATTCACAATAACTGCTCATGTACTGAGGGCTGATTTCTATTTATATAGAAACCACAGTTTCTTTCTGCTTTAAGGTATGGTCTGTGAAGCTGAGGTTAACCAGAGATTGTGTAAGATACTGTGTTTCACTTTATTGTATTTGTTAAGGCAAAGATTTTAAATAGAGCTCCCAAAAGCATCTATTTATCCACTTTTTGTTTTTAATTTTATTTCATAAACACTTTGCTCTGTTTCAGCACTACTAAATATATTTCTGTCAGGACACTATCTTTGTAGAAATCTTCTCTTGTTCTGGAATAACCTGGAATATTTTTTTATTAAAACAGCTGGTCACAAATGGGGTGGCCTCTTCAACAATTGATAGTTTGCCCCATGTGTTTGTAGGATCTAATCCAAATCACTCTAAGTACTTATCTCTTGCCTGATAATAATCAGCATTTTATATTGTAGAATACCATGAATTTAAAGGGGTTGTGTTCAGTTCACATTGCACTGGGTCTGACTGGGACAGAGTTAATTTTCTTCACAGCATCCTGTATGGTGCTGTGTTTTGGATTTCTGACCAAAACAATGTGAATAACATGCCAGTGTTTTAGCTAGCGCTGAACAGCACTTGCACTGTGTCAAGTGTTTCTCTGTTTCTCACTCTCCCATTCTAATGAGTAGTTTGGGATGTGGGCAAGAGGTTGAGAGGGGACACAGCCAGGACTGCTGACCCAAACTGACCAAAGAGACATTACGTAACATATAGCATCATGCTCAGCAATAAAAGGGGGAGAGTTTTGCCAAAATACCATTGATCAGAGACTGTCCAGCCATCAGCGAGCTGGTGGGAGGTGGTGAGTGATTGCTTTTGCATCACTCATTTTCTTCTTCCTTTTTCCTTCTTTTACTAAACTGCCTTTATCTTGACCCATGAGTCAGTACAATAGATTGAAAGTACTGCCTTCTCCTTATCACTGTGTACTCTATCCCCATAGATCTAGGGTAGGAAAGTCATTTAGAGACATATGTAGATGTTCACATCCTCTCTCTCTCTCTCTCTCTCTCTTTTTCTCTCTGAAAAGAATTTTGACCTTGCTGTTCAATCATTAAGCATTAGCTGCTGAACTGAATAGCACATTACATTTCCTCCAGAATGCCTGTAAATACTAAACCAATTTTCTTTCTCTTGCCAAATATAATTAAAAATTGTGGATCATTCTGGGAGAGCTGAAACAACAGTGTTTTGTAAAAATAGATCCACGGAAATTATTTTTTATATAGTTCTTGCCATGCTGTTGCTGAATGCACGTGGAGAAAGCACTGCACATAATTTATTTTATATGGACTGAGGTACAAAGTCTCTGAAGCTAATTATATGGTTAAAGTCTTTGTGCCAAAGGAAATTACTTATTTGCATAGTGTTAATAGCCATGTTTAGAACAGTGCTAGCACTGGAAATAATTACTTGTCTGCACTTTTGCAGATTCAGGAAGGTTTCTGTGTTGACCATAGGATGATAGGAATACTCAGGTCAAGAGGGACATCAGGAGATCATTCAGTCCAACCTATTACTCAAAGCAGGGACAGCTGTGACGTCAGAGTAGGTTGTTTCGGGCTTTTTCAATCCAGTCGGGTCTTGAAAATGTGCAAGGATGAAGACTGCACAACCTCTCTGGACAACCTGATCCACTGCCTGACTGCCCTCATGGTAGAAAAGCATGTCTCTCTATCCAGTCTGAATCACTATTGTTTCAACTTATGCCCATTGTCTCATTCTCCTGGCATGCAACATTGTCAAAAGCCTGCTTCCATCTTCTTGATGACCTGCTTATATTGTAAGGTTGCTATTAGGTGTCCCTCTGCCCCAAGCCTTCTTGTCTCCAGGCTGAACAAGATCCATTCTCTCAGCCTTTCCTCAAGTGCTCAAGGGCAAGTGCTCCAGAACCCTGACTGTCCTGGTGAAACTGTAGAATTTGTTCCAGTTTATCAATGTATTTCTCACACCAGGGGGCTCCAAACTGGACACAACTTTCAAGGTCCAGTCTAATGAATGCTAGGTAGAAGGAGATAATAATTTTCCTCAATCTACTATACATACTCCTATTAATACATGGTACAGTTGGTCTGCCTGGCTGTCAGTGCACACTGACTTTGAGCTTGCTGCTTACCAAGACTCTGAGGGCCTTTCCTCAGAGGTTGCTCCCCAACCAGAACATCCCCACTCCGTATTGTTGCAAATGGTTCCTCCTTGCCAGGTGCAGGACTTGTTCAACTTCATGAGGTTCCTGCCAGCCACTCCCTGCACCCTGTCAAGGACCTTCTGAATGCTAGCTCTCCCCTCAAGCATAACAAGAATGCTGGAGTCTGCTACCTTATTAAGTACAGATGCCTAGGCATGCAGTATAATGAGTTTACCTCCTATCTATGCTATTTGTGGTGTAAGTATAAAAGATGGAAAATAACCAATTTCATAATAAGAGGAAAATGAAAGTATCACATCTAAAATAACAAATATGGAACAAACACATAAACACATGTTTAGCTGAAGTGAGCAGTTAGACCCTCTTCTCTTGGCAAAACAAATGTTGCAACAAGTGAATGTAAAATTAAGAACGTAAAACTGTTCAGTTATAAGCAGAACTAAATCCTTTGAGCAACATGCTTTTTCTGCACATAACTGCTCTCCTTAGAAGCCCTTCTCGCTCTTCACACCTGAATATAGACAATCTGTAGGAAATCTCATAGCCTTGTTTCTGTGCCATCAAAACAGACAATTCTAGACAAAAAAACAGACAAAACTTATTATGAAGCCATAAAGTAATAAAACAAGTAGGTAAAACAAAGATATAAATGATCAGTTGTGAACATGATCAGACCAGATCATGTCTAGTATCCATGTGTGAAATGCATTTATGTATTTTTAAACAAGGAAGCTAGAGGTATATCTGTAATGATTTTGGAAAGCAACTTATTGTTATGTCTTCTGATAAATGTTACTAACATTTTCATCAGCAATGACGTTTACAACCAATTTGTACAACCTAGAGATTATTTTCTCCTTGGATGATTCCCAGAAATATGATGCAGGAACTAAAAATGAATAAGAGAGGAACAAATATGATGAAATTTCTGAAAGGAGTGGCATATATTGGGTTGAACTAGTTGGAGAAGATTATTAAATAAAAAATTCTGAATGGTATATACAAACCAGTTTGCTTTGGAGTACTTTCTCTTAAGCAGAGTACCAACATAAAAGAATGGATAGAGTGACAAACAAGAATCAACATCAATTAATTTAATCAATGTAGGTTTTCATTATATGGTAGGCAATATGTTTATATTAAATATAAAAATATACATAAAAATAAAATTTAAAACCAGAACTTTGTGAAATAACTGGTTGCTGCTTAAGTCTGACATACCAGAGAATCTGCAGACTTGCAGGTGCTGACCTACTGTATTGGAACAGGGACTAAAGGTTTGTGTAATATGATTCTTATGGACAAAATTCTGAAGCCACTATAATAGAAATAGTTTAGCTAAATATAAGGATATGGACAGTGATCTAATAATATTAAAAAAAAAAAAAGAAAAAAAAACAAAAACAAACTCAAAGCTGAAACAAAATCTAATACCAATAATATGTAAATTCACCAAACATTGTCCTGATAATACAGATAATTTCTCCTGGAAAAAAAAAAAAAAAAAAAAAAAAAAAAAAAAAAAAAGGCTGAATAAGATATATACAAGTCTTTTTGTAGTATGAATAATGAAGGTACTTGCTATTTTCAAAAGAAAAAAAAGTATGCTAGCTGCATTTATGATGGTGTCACTTTATCTTTTGATCTATATTCAGTCATTCATATTTAAATCTCAGTCCTTTGGAATGAACCAGAAAGTTTAAACTCAGCTGTTTCCCAACTTCCCAGCTGCACAACCACACACAGGACATGCTTTTGTTGTGTTCTGTTCTCATGCTCTGCTATAGATTTTTCCTACAGCAAATCACCTGCTGGCTGGCAAAAGTCACTAGCAAAGATTGCTAATTATTATTTTCCCATGAGATTAAATCCCTGTATGTTTTAACCACTAGAGTCATAATGGCTTTTGAAAATGCAGGTTTGCAGTGCTGGTCAGCTCACTCCATCTTTTCCCATTCCTTTCATCATTACACTGTGGAATTCTGTCTTATATAGTACTCTCATTTTTTCCTTCAGTGAGTGATAAATATTGCACAAAACTGGGACCCAGTACTGCCTGAGGAAGTTAGGGCTGCTCTTTCCATATGTACTAGAACCCAAGCACGTCTGTTGTAGATAAATATCAGCAACTCTTCATCCTCACCCTTCCTTCATGCAACATATCACCTCGCACAAGGCACATGGGGGCAGAAATTAATTAGATGATCTATATTTAAGTCTATTTTATTTGGTCTAGTTCAGTGTTGCAGAAAAGTGCCAAATGGCATTGAATTAGTCATTGGCAAGGTTCATTTGAAATAACACTTACTTAAAAGTTTAAATTTCACCAGATGAACCATCAGGAATAAAAGGTAAAAAAATAACTTGGAAAGCAAGAAGATAGAAATAACTCAACATGGTGCAAAATTCCTTTATGGAAATAGTGCAGTGTATGAGAAAATCTATAGTCTACAAAGACTGCTATCATATAGGATGTGATCTATTTAGCTATTTAAAATACATTAATGAAATAAAATATCTCTTGTATTTTTCTTATGAAGAAACCAGAGAAGATTCTGGCTTTCCTACTATGGGGTTGGTATTTTGATAAAGATTTAATTTCTTCTATAGTTATAAATTCTGATGTGCTAAACTGATTTAATAGCTCCTTCTGTGGGAATGGGAACTTGTCTCCTTGTGAGTATTATGCACTCTGCATTCACCATTTTGCAATCCCTTCATCAACCTCCTTATAACAGTTACTCTTTGGGTGCCATTCCATCTGAGGGAATTCTCAAACCTGAATGAGATACCAGCTTAGTCATATAATGCGTGGGCAGCATAATGCTTGTCAGAAAAGTCAAGAGAAGACAAAACCCTAAGTCATCAGCTGGCAAGAAATGGTAAAGAGAGTGATAAGACCATAAAACCTAACTCCAAGATGGATAACGCTGACTAATTCTGCATTTTGAAGGCTTTTTCAGCCTTTTTTTTTTCATGTTTTTGAGGATGACCAAACAGTGGAATAAGTTTCCCAGAGAGGCAGTGAAAGCTTTATCCTTGGAGATGCTCAGAATGCAAAAAGGCCTTGGTCAGACATTTAAACTGGCTTTGCTTTGAGAAGAGTGTTTGATCACCACACGTCCAGTGTTTGACCACCCTCAAAGTACAGAAATTTTTCTTAATGTCCAGTATGAACCTCTCCTGCCACAGCCTTGTGCCATTCCAGTATACATGTATCTTGTCGTTAGTGACCAGGAAGAAGAAACCAGTACCTCCCTCTCCACTTTGTCTCAGGAAATTGTAGAGGGCAATGAGGTCACATCTTGGCCTTCTCTCCTCCAGACTAGACAAACCCCAGTGTTTTCAGCCTCTCCTCACAGGACATGCTTTCCAGCCCATTTACCATCTTTGTTGCCCTCTTCTGGATGCTTTCAAAGACCTTAACATCCTTTTTACATTGTGGAGCCCAGCACCACACACAGCGCTCAAGGTGAGGCCACACCAATGCTAAATATAGTGGGAGAATCACCTCTTTTGACCAGCTGCCTATAGTGTGTGTAATGCACCCCAAAATGCAGTTTGCCTTCTTGGCTGCCAGGGCACACTGCTGTCTCATGCTGAGCCTGCTGTCACCAGCATCCCCAGGTCCTTTTCTGCTGAGTTGCTCCCCAGCCACTTGTCTCAGTCTGTACTTGTGTCTGGCAGTACTCCATCCCAGGTGCAGAACACATCTGCCTTTGTTGAACCACATGCTGTTGCTGATTGCCCAGTGCTCCAATCCATCTAGATCCCTGTGCAAGGCCTCTCATCCCTCCAGGGAGTCAATAGCACCTCCCAGTTTAGTGTCACCAGAAAACTTGCTGGAGATGCATTCCAGTCCTACATCAAGATCATCAATTAAAACATTGAACAGATCTATACTTTCTACCAGAGGCTGTGGAAGATACAAAGATGTGGCTCCAGGCCTTCTTCCAGTGAAGTAAGAATGGAAAAAAAAAAAAAAAAAAAAAAAAAAAAAAGGGTGGCTGCTCCAGCTTCTACTAACTTCTAGTTTTGCTCTGTGAACAGAAGGGTCTGTATTGAGTAAGAAATAATTCTTCATTTCATATTTGAGTTTCCTTTTTATAGTTAAGTTTTTCTCTTTTTATACCATTCCATTATTTTTTCCCTGTGTGCTTACTCTGGAAAAGAATTATTGCTCTTTCTATTGTAGCAATGCCCAGAAGCCAACAGAGATCAGAAGGTTGATATATTTGGAACTGTACATACAAGTGGTAGAAGCAATTCCTGCTTCTAAGTATTCACATCCTAAAGGGACATAATAAACAAAGTGGAAAGAGAGAAAGAAATATGGTTGTGGTTTGGTCTTCTAAGAATTACACAGCAGGGTAGTGGAAGAAGCAGGAATAGATCAAAAGATGATGGCTGCTGTAGACTTGCAGCACAACAGAAGTCTAGAGTCTAGCAAGGGGCCATCAAGATGGTGAGAGGCTGGAGCACATGATGTTCAAGGAGAAGCTGAGAATTATCATGTTTAGGTTAAAGAAGCAAAGGTTTTGGCAGGAGATAATTGCTGTCTTCTTCTACTAGAAGGGGTGTTGTAGAGGAAATGAAATCAGACTTTTATAAGGTGCACAAAAAAAGGCTCAGAGATAATACTCACATGCTGGAACACAAGTAATTTCAAGTGGATGAAAAGTAAAAATTTACCACCACAAGGGTGTCTGCACACTGCCACAGCTTGCCAGGAGAGTCTGGGGAAGCTCTATCCTTGGAGGTCTTCATAACATGCCTGGATAAACCCCTGAGCAGCTTGCTCTAACTTTAATGTCAGCCATGCCTGGAGCAGGTACTGAACCTGAGAAGTCTGGAGGTCCCTTCAGTCCTGCATCCATATGTGTTTCTGGTTATTCATTGTAGGAATTTGGACACAAGTGCTTTTGCTCAACATAGTACTGCTCATCCTCTGAAAACTGTATCTGGTAGGGAAAGAAAACATCTGTGTTTCAAGCAGAGAGGCAAATAGAG
The DNA here is from genome assembly GCF_963932015.1 of Anas acuta. Taxonomy (NCBI): domain Eukaryota; kingdom Metazoa; phylum Chordata; class Aves; order Anseriformes; family Anatidae; genus Anas; species Anas acuta. Next base: position 85,123,210 of record NC_088980.1, read on the forward strand.
ACAAGATAAACTGGTAGGTGACACCCAGGTGTTACTCACCCAGGCGAGTAACTCACTAGAGGTGACTAGAGACAACTGTCACCTTGACTTACTAGTAGTAAGCCTGTCTGACTGTAAGTAGTAAGTAAGTAAGTAAGTAAATAAGGTAGTAAGCCTGTCTATATATGTAATACATTCATATTATCTCTGAACTGATCCTCTGATTACAAAGATAAGACAAGTCATGGACACATAATAACAAGGACACAGAAGTGAAACAACTACTGCTGTTAAACATTTTTCTAAGGTACTGTTTAATCTCTTTCTATTGTGTTTTATAGTGAAGCTTGTTTGTTTTTTGTTGTTGTTGTTTTGTTGTTTTGTTGTTTTGTTTTGTTTTGTTTTTTGACATTATGTTTACAAGCCACATCTGTAAATACTTTTCATTGCTGAGTTGGCCTAATCTGAGTGAATGCTGAGTAGTTGGATGTGAAAGAAATAAAACCAGAATACTCACGGTTAGAGGAGAAAATAAAACAAAACTACAACAACAAAACTAAAATATCAATTTGGCACTGAGCAATTTGTCTTTAAAGTCTTTAATTTTCACATTTAATTGATTCTTTTTTTTTTTTTGAAAAAAAAAAAAATCCTTAAGGAAGTGTTGGAATGGGCACTACCTCATACTATTTCTCTATAACTTTCATGAAATAAGTACCGCATACTAGTGTAATATATTTAGTTCTATTTTGAATAGATATTCATTTATACATACAGAACATTAACATTATCACAAGAAGAATGCCACAGGAGTTTCTTTGAACAGATGTTGATCTTTTTTAATATACTCGTTCATTTTCAGGACGCCTGAGTAAAGGTCCCTAGAAATGGGCAAGGTCTTATTTTTCAATAGAATACATGCCTAATTAGTCTGAGAGATCAAAGATCTTTTAAAAAGGTCAGGCCATCATCAGTTTCTCTAACTAGTTTGCCATAGAACAATGTACTTAATGCAAAACGTTTGTCAGTTCTGCCTGCTCTGTTGTGATGTGGGTTGCAGCCTTTACAATTTCAAACAGTTATCTTGATTTCATTGGATTTTTTATCAGATTCTACATGTCTTTGGAAAGAGGCTCTACTGAGCACACATGACAGAACAGACTGTAGGTTCATGTCTTAACCTCTGTTTTATCTTTAATCATTAAGTAAAAGGGGGAGGGTGATACCTAAGTTTTATAGCAAGCTCTTGCATTTTAGATTGTCCTTACATAATTCATATATTTTACATTTTTATATAGACTGCTTCTTGGACAACTATACATAGAACTACAAAACAAGCTAAGTCCTGATAAAGAATATGCCTTTTTTATTTTTTTAATTATTTATTCCTTTGGAGGAGGATGGTATCTCAATATATTATTCCCCAAGTAAAATGCTTCTTAGAAAACTTTTTCATATGTGGTTTTGAAACACAATAAGGTTTTATCGATCTGTAAACTTCCAGCCATCAGGTGTTATAATTGCATTAAGTGAAAACATTTGATCCATAATATTAAGTTTATTAGACTTAAGCACTTAGCCAATACTTGGGACTCTGCACACTGTTTTTGTCAGTTTAGATAGAGGAAACAATGATGAAAGGCACAGTTATTTTACAAAAAAAAAAAATATTTCAAAATGACTCATAGTTTTGTTTTCTCTCACTACAAAGGTTCTAATTTAGTTTATTTTCTGACAGTTTTGGAGCTCCAGGGATTGCAGTTGTTCTGTGCCTGAGGCTGTGGCTATTTTTTGTTCTTCTCTAACAGCTTTTTTGATATCATTTTTTCTCTAGTTGATAGGGAATTATCTATTGGAAATGTGTAGCACAAGCCATTAAGCCCACTTCTGATCAACTTTTCAGAAAACCTTCTTATCTATGGGACAACAGGATGAAGTGTACAGATAACCTGAACTGCATCATTAGTTCTGTCCTAAATTTCTGAAATATTTTGGCAATATCAGATTTACTCAACATCTGAGTCTAACTTGTGATGCTCCAAAGGACTTTTTGAGGTTGGGGAAAGCTTAGGTTGGAATCAGTGCCCTTCCTGAGGGGATTTTCTCCCAAGGCACCCAGTATGCCCCAGACACTAGTATAATCTAATTGATGGCTCTCAGAAACATCTCCTCAAGCACAAGAAATTCACTCCTCAGCAGTGCACTGAAATCAGAATTTCCAGCTTTTTCTGTTCATCAGCCATCCTGGAGGAAGAATTGTTTTTGCATGCCTGTCAAGTTAAGGGGAGAACAGCAGTGTTACAGGAGGAGTTCTGATCACATCAAAAGATGGGTTAATGAAATTACTGTTAGTCTACAGAGAATAGCAATTACTCTACTTCATTAGATTGCTCACTTGGACTCAAATAGCTGCTCTGATAAAAGTTTAAGTATTTTACATCAAGTATTCATTGAATAAGAAACTGGAATATAATTTGTCTTCTTCTGAGGTGAGATCCTCTTCAGTAAATGCACAGAATCCTAAAAAAACAAAAGTTTGCTGCCTAGGCTACAGCCTACCAAGAAGAATGTCTGCCTTCAATTGTATTTAATGTGGCATGAAGGAGCCAGTTTGTCTCTTATTCCTGCATATGATCATAATTCCTGCATGTTAGTATCATTTATTCCTCAGAGGTCAGTATCGGGACTGGCACTATTTAACATTTTTCTTGGCAACATGGACAGTGGGCTTGAGTGCACCCTCACCAAGTGTCCTGGTGACACCAAACTGTATGGTGTGGTCAGTGCGATGGAGGGAAGGGATGCTATCCAGAAGGACCTGGACAGGCTCAGGATGTGGGCCTGTGTGACCCTTATGAAGTTCAAGTGCAAGGTACTGCATGTGGGCTGGGGCAATCCCAAGAATAAATACAGACTGGGCAGAGAATAGACTGAAAGCAGCCCTGAGGAGAAGGACTTTGAAGTGTTGGTTAATGAGAAGAACAACATGAGTGAGCAATGAGGATCCACTTGGTCTTTAATTCCATCAAAGTTAACATAAGCAGACCAGAAAAGTTAAATCCTCCAGGCCTTAAATACACTAGATTTGACCAGCTCTAACATCTGGCATCAACCTTGATGCTGCCTTTTCCCTTTCTGTGTATTTTTTCCTTAACATCCCATAATGAGTTTGTACAATCCCTGCATTCTCTTTGCTCTGTCCCAGAATTATATTCCCCTGTATCCCCTAGTAGGTCCTAAACCCCTTTCAACAGTAATCCTCCTGAGTTTGCATGAAATTCAGTATGTACAGAGGACTCAAATCCTTCATTTGGAATTCAAGAAGAGAAATCAAAGTGACAGACTATCAGATCACTGGCCAGAAGAACAGGCTAGCAGACATATGGGATAGCTTATTTTTTATATTTGCAAAATGCTCGGTTAATTTGTGCTGTGATCTGACCACAGTCTAGGATTCACAAGTTATCTCTTTTCTGAAAGTATTTAAATAGCTGCATAGTTAGGTTAACTAGAATGACTAGAATTGTTTGCTGTCATATGGCAGACCTCAGCATTAGAGATCTAGTTATCAATTCTTTTATCTGGATTAAAATAATTAGTTATATCAAAAGAACTATGTTTTTCAGAGCCACTCATTCAAAATTTAGGAAATTATGACATTAACTCTGCTTCTTGTGCATATCCCACAGACAAGAATACATGACTGACTGCACTGGTTCAAACCAAAAGTCCATATACCCAGCAATTCCATAGCATGCAGCCAGACACAACAGCAGGCAGAACTGAATGTTTAGGGAAAGAGAATAGAAACAGGGCTAGTACAGAGTGATACTGACCTGTCAAATACAAGGAAGACCACTTGTTATGGGAAAAGAAAACACACAATTAATTGCCCCTCATTTAATGTGTAAAATAAAATAAAATAAAATGACAAGTTATAGCTCCAGTAAAACAAAGAGTAGGGAACTCTCTGGATGTGGTGGTAAAACTGGTAATAAAAACTATCTCCCAAATTGATATTTCTATTCTGATAACACATTTCCTAATGCATTTTTTTAATCTTATAGCTAGCTCTATTCCAGAATCCCGAGGCTTTAGTTTCAATATGACTGGCTTCATGGCAATACAATGAATGTGTTTTGCAACATGTCACATCCTTTGTGTAAAGCAAATGGGCACTTAAATCATAGTATCTATCTTTGCATCTGTTCAATGGAGATAACGCTGCTATTTGTTAGGCACATGGCATTTGTTATCTGCGCAGATTGTTTACGCAGTCGTTTGTGAATGGCTAAGAAAAGCTTAGCATGGGTGTGCTTATGTCAACAAACTGAATGGATGTCCTCATGCTAAGTCCCTTCTTAGAGGGACCTCCCCAGTCAAAGGTTATAAATGCCTTTTTCATTGTTATAACATTTGATGGATGATCTTCCAGGGATTCATCTAATCACTTCTACAAATGATTTATATTTTTGGCATGTATGGCTTTCTGAGGCAATGAATTGTATAGTTTAACTACACTTTCTGTGGAAGAAGTCCTTTGTTTTCTTTTAATCTGCAGTTTGGTAATTTATTTTGATGTTTCCTGTAGTACTTGTAAGAAATAGTGAATTATTCCCTATTCATGACCTCACAAACTTTGTCATATTGCCTTAATTATATCTTTTCCATGTGGAAAGGCCCTAAATTCACTTAATCTCTGCTTGTTGCAAAAGCTGTTTCATGCATTTGATTTGTTGTTCTGTGCCCACCATTTCCACAGAATAGATTCTGGATGGAAAATTTTACATATGGAAAATGAGGAAATCTTCATCAAAAACTTAACCTTGAATAACCAGTCTGTTGAGCACAGTGACACAAACAGGGACAACCTCTAGTTGTGCAGGCATACACAAGCTTTCCTGAATGAAATTTCTTTTCTTCCTGTAAATGTTTCTTCACTGGCTTCCACAGCTGCAATAAATCAGAACATGGGCTTGAAAATGTTTCCTTTCCTGCTGCTCAGCCCTGTAAAAAGTCAGAGTATGTAGCTGAAGCATAAGCTGGAAAGTGTCTATGAGAATCCTTACTGGAAGCTACCAGATCAAAGATGCAGAGAGTAATAAATAAATAAATATTAAATAATGCCAAGATTAAGATAAACTGTTGTCTGCTTGTTTATGGTATGTGCAAGTTCAAAGTTTTCTTCTCTTCAGACAGAAACTGGAACTTCCCCAGAAAATCCATACTATATTCACAGAAAGATATAGGTTGGAAAAGACTTCTGCCAGCCTTCAAGTCCAGGCTCCTACTCAAAGCCAATGCAGTACTCCAGCTAAATCACATTGCTCGAGTCCACATCTGACTATCTTCAGTGACAGAAATTTCACCATCTCTCTTGGCAGTCTGTTCCACTGCTTAACCAGCTTCACTGGGATCTTTTTTTTTATAGATTTTGAAATATGATTCTCATTATTAATTCATGTGAGAAAAGATTTAGAATCTCAGATTTCCTTCAGAGATGCCTTTCAATTGTCCCAAAGGAGTGGCTGGCAAGAACAGCAGTTGTCACCTTCTCTGTTGACTAACCATTGAGCAGACACAGTCTAGCAGAGCAGACTTACTCTTCTCACAGAGCGGAGATCTTAAATTCTGTACAACCTTTCCCCTTCCAGTACCTTTGACCATTGGTCTTGGCCACTACACCTCACTAATTATTGTGGTCTCTCCTTGCATCTCTTCCCAGCTCTTTTACATTTTATTCTCATTCTCCCACACCAATACTTTCAGTTTCAGGCAATTTTCCCCAGTCCACCCCTGATGCCTCCTTGCAAGTTTGCAGCAAACTAGTATGCTGGCAGCTCAGGTATTTCTCTCCCCCATGCAGGGTTCCTGATCACCAGCAGGCGGAGTACTGCGATCACGGGAGAGCCATTACCTCCCTTCATATGCAAGATGCTGAAGCAGTGGGGTGGGAGTCACAGGTAAATTTCTGCTCTGTTCCTCAACTTCAGGCTCACTTCCCATGGAGTATCCAAATAATTATCTATCTAGGCATCTCAAGAGATGTAAGGATTTTTATTTTTTTTTTCCCAAAGTGTATAAGGTTGTCTTATTTGCACCATTTTTTTTGACTAAAACTTCTCAAACTGTCATAAAACTTGCTTGTATTAACATCCACAATAATACATATTTTTCCTAGTTTTATTTATTATTTCATTTAAATATCCCTTTTGTAAAACAACATCTCTAAAAATAATCTAAACGGTTTCCACACTAATTTTTCTTAAGTGGAGAGTGGGGAATGGGGGGAGAAAGGGACGCCATATACCAAAAACATTAGTTCTGCCAGTCTTTACCCTACAAAACAGATACATTCTGCTAAAGCGTTAGTTACAGCATCACAGTAGGACAAATACTGTAATTTAATAAGAGTCTCAACTGTCTCCTCAGGATCTGTTATGTATCAGTTTGATATCTGAAAATAAATCATTAATACAGTAACATTATAAGTATGCAGCTGATCTTGTCCATTGAAAACAAACAGATGCCTGTTAGAGGATGCTGGTGTATGGTGCTCATGTGACTGTTAAAGCTACCCGAGTCTTAACAGCAGCATAAGATTTCAGCAAACAAATAGCTCAGTGCTCTTAATGAGAACCTACAGAAAAACTGCTGTGCCTAGAAGTACCCATGAGACTCTGCTTCTTCCAGGAGTTCGTTTCATCCAGTACCCTACAATGTTCCAAGTGTAATGGGAACAGTTTGTAATAATTATTTCCATAGTCAGTTCTTTCTGCCCTGATTTACTATTACAGTTATTAAAACAATGACAAACAAACAATAGTAATAGGACTTCTTTTGTGGCAGTTCTTCATTTTCCTATAAATTTGAAAGTCATCAGTTGAATGGAAAGTTCCGATCGATTTGCCAGTTCTTATAGTGACCAATGTCTGAATAAGTTTTTCAAATCCATAAGTTAAAATTTATATTCTGATGGCTGTAGTCGATCAAGGAGTTTTGCTAAATTTCAAGTGGCAGAGTTTCTTTTTTTTTGTTGTTGTTTCTGTATCTATATCCTTCCTTGGCTGAAAACCTAAGTACAATTTTTATGCCAGTTTTCATACTGAAGTGCTGCCCAGAAAGCAAAAAACTGTTATTTTCTGTTGACACTAAAATTTGATGCAGTAATGAAGTAGAAATATCATAACAAAATTTTTAAGTGATTTAGAGAAGCAGATATGAACAACTTTCTCTGTCTTCAAGAGAAGGTTTAAATAATGCCTCAGTGAAGAAATAGAAAAGGAAGTACCATACTCTTCAACTCCTTGGGCTTCGCAAGACACGTAGATCCTATGAAAGGGTCCTTCACTAGCAGCACTCTGCAACCATTTCTGAAAACATCTGAAAGACCTTGGAAAAAGAAAGAGCCTATGGTTCTGTGAGTGCACACTTTAGTTGCACTTGTTTGAGAGGCAAGGGAAGATTGCACATGCATGGAGAACTTACTCATACAAGACTGGAAATCCTTTGTCAGGTAAGCAACTGGCACTACTTGGGCCCACTGACAAGGGCTAATGATAGGCCTCCAGGATGTTATTTCTTCTCCCCATTTCCCCTTGCCATCCAACATCAGTATGCAAGGTGAGTGATGACCCTCCAACTCTCATGTTTTGATGCTGGTTGCTGACAAAGAGATACTAGCACACAGTGACAAACTGCTACAGGTTACTGATGGGGCATGCCACTAGCAGCCATGTATAGGTGCATGACTGCAAGGTAAAAACAGCCTCAAATGAATCTATACCTTTTCTATATGGAAGCAAAAAGGAGTCTTTACATTTGATACAAATACCGTCCTCTTCCCCCATCACCTCCATGTTCTCATAAGCAATTATTAAGATTGCACCATGCTTTATCATTGGTCTTGTTGAAAGAGTGGCCACAATATCTATTAAATATGCCCCCCATACACTTCTTCCTTTCTTCATACATGGTTTTCCCCACCTATACCCTACTAAAGATGTATGTCTCCTTATGCTATGGTTCACAGCCTGTCTGGCAGTATACAGATAGGTAAGCTTCTTAAATTCACAGAAACTTGTACTCCTTTTAATACTTTTATGAACATTCTAAAATCCAAAGAGAATGGGGGCTTATTTCCATCAAACAATTCTATTATAGAATTGTGATAAATGGAAAAAAAAAAAAAAAAAAGCCATGTAGAAATCAAGGTTTTGTACTTATCATTAAAGTATTGCTTTTCACCCAAGTAACTCTCTAATACACTTTGATCAAAACTGGAATACACAAATGAGTGATGATCTGGATGAGGGCATTCGATGATCTGGACGAGGGCATTGAGTGCACCCTCAGTAAGTTCGCAGATGACACCAAGCTATGCACGTGTGTCGATCTGCTCGAGGGTAGGAAGGCTCTGCAGGAGGATCTGGATAGGCTGCACCGATGGGCTGAGGTCAACTGCATGAAGTTCAACAAGGCCAAGAGCCAGGTCCTGCACCTGGGGCGCAATAACCCCAAGCAGAGCTACAGACTTGGAGAGGAATGGTTGGAAAGCTGCCTGGCAGAGAAGGACCTGGGAGTGATGGTGGACAGTCGGCTGAATATGAGCCAGCAGTGTGCTCAGGTGGCCAAGAAGGCCAACAGCATCCTGGCTTGTATCAGAAACACTGTGACCAGCAGGGCTAGGGAGGTGATCGTCCCCCTGTACTCGGCTCTGGTGAGGCCGCACCTCGAGTACTGTGTTCAGTTTTGGGCCCCTCACTACAAGAAGGACATCGAGGTGCTTGAGCGGGTCCAGAGAAGGGCGACTAAGCTGGTGAGGGGCCTGGAGAACAAGTCCTCTGAGGAGCGGCTGAGGGAGCTGGGCTTGTTCAGCCTGGAGAAGAGGAGGCTCAGGGGCGACCTTATCGCTCTCTACAGATACCTTAAAGGAGGCTGTAGAGAGGTGGGGGTTGGCCTGTTCTCCCACGTGCCTGGTGACAGGACGAGGGGGAATGGGCTAAAGTTGCACCAGGGGAGTTTTAGGTTAGATGTTAGGAAGAACTTCTTTACCGAGAGGGTTGTTAGGCATTGGAACAGGCTGCCCAGGGAAGTGGTTGAGTCACCATCCCTGGAGGTCTTTAAAAGATGTTTAGATGTAGAGCTTAGGGATATGGTTTAGTGGAGGACTGTTAGTGTTAGGTCAGAGGTTGGACTCAATGATCTTGAGGTCTCTTCCAACCTAGAAATTCTGTGATTCTGTGATTCTGAGTGGAAATCAGCAACCAACCTAATATACATATCTATCTGTCTACCTATCTATCTATATTTCACGAAGTACATGATGCATAATACAACCCACAAAAATCTATCTTCTTACAGAACATTTCAGAACATGTCTATATAAATTTCATCTGTGCTTTGGCCAAACCAGGCCTGTAAACTATGCAGCTATAATAGCTCAGCTCTAATTCTGAGCTACTACATCTTTCAGAGAAAATTTAACTTCACTCCTGCGGTTCTGGACAGTAGGATACTCAAGTCTCCAGGTGACTATAATAAATATAGACATACATCATCTTTAAGAGTTGTGGAGAAATGTGGAATGCATCTTTAGTGTAGGATTATGACTATAGACAGACAGTTAGCATGAACAGGTCTGAGATATTTGAACTTGCTCAGTGAAAACGAAGTCTCTAGAGACTTCATTGAATAAATGTTCAACATTTCTTAATATATATTTGCAGGCTGAGATTTTTCAAAACCCTTTATCTTAATCTGTTTGGTCGATTTCTATAGCAGCAAAAAATTACCTTCCTGATTAAAATGTCATTTTTCTGCCAAGATCTTTGCATAAAAATCCATCAGTGTCTCAGAAGGATTGTCAGATAATTTTAATGCAAAAACACACATTTTATCCAATTCTTGTCCTCAGAAGCACCTGGAATAATTTGTCTGAACTTTACAGAAAGTTTTATCTTGAGGTAGAGCTGTAGGATACGATCAAATAGATTTGGCAAAAATTATAAATGGATAAAGATGGAATGTGAAATTTCAAGGGAAACCCATGCAAATAAAGTTTTCTAACTTGAAAAATCTACTTTCCAAACTATATTTTATAGACTGATTTTGAATTTAATAAAAGTCCACTGCTTTTTCGGTCTGTTTTGGTCTCCTGAACAGCTCAGGCCATATAATTTCAACAAGTAAGACTCTCCTTTTACTGGAAACTGACTTGAAAACTTCAAACTCTTGAGTACCATTACAAACTCTCAAAATTGTTCCACTTGTTCCAATAATTAATAACTTACTGATAAATTTGTAGTTCTGAGTTCAAATTTATCTAGCTTCATGCTGAAAGCTCTAAATCATGTTTTATTTGTGGTTTTTAGTTGTTGTTTTGTTTGTTTGTTTGTTTTTCCTACAGAGAGAGCCCTTTGCTATCTGGAATCTTTCTCCCATATAGTTAGTTACAGGTTTTCAATTTTGTTTTTGACTAACTGAATAGTCCTTTTCTTTTAAAGCCCTGGTGATGTGCTTGTTTCTAACAAGGGAAAAAAAAATAAAAAATAAAAATAGAAAAAAAACACTTGCAGAGGTTGCAGAGCATTTCCATTTGGAAAGCTTTTGTTTTTCATATGCAAACACATACAAGAGTATGTTAAATTTAAAGCAAAATGCATTAAATTGACAAAGACATTTGCTATATTCATAGCAGACTTCTCAAGTGAATTCAAAGCTTAAGAAATTAAATAGTTCATATGAGAGAAATGCATGATTTTTTTGATGCCTGCTTGGGCTCTGAACTGCTTTTCATGAATTTCATCTCAGGAAGCTTTGTCAATTCAGTTTGAGATATTTCAAGACTAGGATTTTTTCAGTGATTAATTTTTTGCATGTTTGTGGGCACAACTGGTAAATTTCAATTGTAATAAATGTTACATGAGGATATGAATGCAGCATTGACTTTGCATTGGTTTTATTAAAGTTCAATTTATCTTCATAATTCCTTCCTTGACTATTCAAAATTAGATTTCTGTACTAAGTTAATCAGTACACTGGAATATTTCCAGATGAGAAGAAATACATACGTGCAAATAAAGCAACTTAAAATTATTATTATTATCAGAATTGGATTTTGCAGCAAGTGAATGAGATTCATCTGACTTTTATGTTCATTAAAAATTAAAAAAAAAATCTTCTTATAACCAAAGTCATACTATCTTTTAATATTTCTGACAATGAGGTTTTTCATAGCTAGTTCAATGTGGGAGTAATCTAATTAAACGTACATTGTGCTTAAAAATTGATAGAAATTCTAATTTAGTCAATGAAGTGGCTATGCAAGAAGAATAAAATATCAGCTGTGACAAAAACTCACCTGTCTGTGGCTTTAATTAAAACAAAGGCCTGCTGTTGTTAATGCCCTCTCAGTCACTGTAAGCATCTTCTGTTCTTGAAATAAGTATGATGTTCAATAAGGTCTTGGTTTTCTTAAATTTCCTTCTGTGTTTTTCTTTTTCATTTTCTCTCAGGGGTGATCTTATAGTCAAAGGTATGGTTTCATATAACCATATTCTATAATAGTTTAACAGGTTTAACCCATGACTTTGTCTATCAAAGAAATTGCCTTTTTACCCAAGACATCTTCCAGCTTTATCATTTTTCTTTCTCTCTCTAGTCCCATAAATCTTCTACTCATAGGTGTGAAATAGTCAGTTCAGACACAGTGAATGGTGGGTACTGCAAGATCTTATAAAGGAGGACCCTTCCCTGAGATACTGAAGCTGTGTTCAAACCTCTTCAGTCTAGGAAATCACTGAACCCAAATGTTCCACCTTCCTAAATGACAACTAAATAATTCTATAACAAGTGAGCACTTGCAACATCAAAGCCACTTGTAAGTGATCTGAAAATATTCTCAGTATGTTAAACCTACTTTTAAGCACAGCTCTGTGTCCAGTGGTCTTGAGCAGAACTGACCTTGGTTTCAAACCATCTCAGGTGTGCACACATTCTACTGCTCTCTTCAACTGAGGTGCGCTCAAGAGCTGACATAGCTTGTCAATGCTAAGGTTCAAACTTAAAATGATTTGAATTACTGGTCAAATCTCTTTGTCAAGTTATTCATTCCCTATTTCAACTTGGGTCTTAATCTGCATATGCATGCCATGCACTTGGCATCATTCTGTGTAATATAGAGTCTGTCAGCCTACAAATTATATTCCTATTATATACTCCTATATATACTTATATAGCACTGGTCTATATACAAATTGTACTCCTATATATACTTATGTGATTATTAATTCTGATAGTTTAGCATCAGAGGAAAAAAACTGTGAAGGGCATGCTAGGCAGTTTAGCACTGCTCTTTCCTTGCCCCCAGCATGGCACCAAGTAATGCTATTTTTAACATAAGAAATCAAAATTTAATATAAGAAATTAAAAGGTGCAGAATCACTGAAAAGGCAAAAGCACTAGCTTGGAATGTTTGCCACACCTTTCTATAAGCTGCATCAGTACGTTACTAAAATAAATATGTACATTTTTGAAATGCTATACTGTAAAGCTGCAAAGGATTCTGTGATCATGGCAAAAGACTCTCTAGATGGTGAAAAGGATCTGAGGAAGTCTATACTGTCTGGTCCAGGGACTATTGCAGATGGTATAAATGCAGCCTGAAAGTTTCGACTTCACTGCAGAGAGTGATGGTGCAGTGTGTACTGCAGGTACAATACAGGTGTGGCTAGTTCCTGTTTCCTTTCAATATCAAAAGGTCAGACATTGCTCCAAATGTGGTTTTTGTTTCATAAGAAAACTAGGATATGTATAATCACTTACCACTGTAATCTACAGTAAGTATTATATCTACCCATCCATCCAATATATGCAATGAGTCTGAGACATACTTTCATGTAGTGCTTCCAAATTTCACAATTTTTCATCTGATTAAATTATATTCCCATGCTTGCTTTTATAGAAATATTCAGAGAGACTGTCAGTTCTCTCGAAAGACTGTTTGCTCTATCAGCTGGAGATCATACTTTAGATTTTTTAATTGATTTTTAGATTTTAAGGTTGGATTGATTGAAGCATGATTGAAAAGTATAAATAGATTTAAGCACATCCTCTTTATACTCCTAAGCTTCCTTGATTTCTTGATTAGTTAACAACTATGACAGAAAATGTAATTGAAACATTGTATTAACTTTATATCTCAACATTCATCGAAATGCTTTACTCTAAATAAATTTGAAAGAGGTTGCATTTATAACCTGAAACTATAAGCACAGACAATTCAAATGTGAAATAACCCCAACATCAAATCATAGCCCTAGAATTAAGTATAACTGTCTCAGAGGATGTTTCCCATTATTATACATATTTTCATAATACTGATACATCATTTTAGTAACTGAATTCCCATTGTGATTTAAGACAGATGCTCCTAACTGCCATCCCTCATCGTTAATTTAATCTATCAGGTTCCAATTTGTCTAGAACAGCAAAGAATTCAAAGTATACTCCAAGCTATTTCTACCTAACTCAATTTTTATATTAATAAATCCCTTAGGTTTCAGTGCAGCTACACAGTCTGCAAAGATGTTCTTCGACAAAGGGCAAAAAGATTATGGGAAGACCATGAGACTATTCTGATTTCAAGATTTATATATCATTATTTACTTTAAACTGATCTTACCCAACACTTCACCAAGGGCATGCCACCTACCAGAAAGTGATCAAGTTCAACTGCTCAGTAATTCATCACCTGCCATCCAAGATTTCATAACAGACTGTAAATCCATTCTTAGGCTGTTACAGCTGTGGAGCTCAACAGGTCAACTTAAATCACTTTGGGTGCATAAAGCTCTGAATGAAAGGTGGAATAAGAAAAGTTTAGGTGCATGAACAACCTGTTACTGACTCCTAGCTTCTCAGCAGATACATAGGTGTTTTGTTGAGTTTCAGGAAGATGTTTCTTGGTGAAGTGTTGGGTAAGATCAGTTTAAAGTAAATAATGAAGTGGTTTCTTCTGCTCTGTGTCACATTTCCATTTAAGTTTGCCACTTCAGCATTCAACAGGAGTCTTTCACTCAACTTCAGCAAGAATCTTTCAGGTTTCAGTTTTCTTCTTTTCCCTGGCTATATTCTTTCCTTACAGTTTGCCCCAGGTGAGATAGATGTGCATATACCACAGCTTACTACTTCTTTGTCTCTCAGCTCCCTGTGGGAGCTCTGGGAGCTCCAGCAAACCCATACTGAGTCTCCAAGGCACCAGCGCTTCCCTGTGCACTGTGCCATCTCATCTCAGAAAGATCAGCCTTGAAGCAAGCTTTTCACCTTTTTCTGCATAACCTGAAGTTGTCTCCTCAGCAAGCTCACATGAGATTTAGCAAAAAGAAACACCACCCATTTTCCTTCTTCCAAAGCAGACATTCTTCCAGAGGCTTATCCAGGTGTGTAATATCCTACTGTTTGCAATGATTTCATTTTGAAAATGCACAGCTGTGTAGTGAGGGAAATAAGGAATTTTGCTAATTTGGGAGGCAGCAGTTGAAAGATGTTGTGCTAGAGATGTCTGTGGGACAAGTTTGGTAACTCAGTGTTGAAATACCTTATAATTAACATTGTTGATATTTCAAATTGGTATACCAGCTATAATCTCATGTGAGAAAAGAACTAGTCACTTCTCTGAGATAATATCTCATACTGCTTCTGAATATGAGCTCTCAGAAATGAGTGGGCACTGCCACAGATTTCCATGTTTCTAACTCAGTGAGCAAAAAGTTTAATGAACTGTTAATATAACAGATAAATGGACTAGGTTTTGGAGACATAGCAAATCAGAGGCATTCCTACTGGAATTAGCAAGGTACCAGTGTAAAATCAAGCATAGAGAATGTTTCATTTTAGAAATCTGAGAAAACAGATATTAGAGGGAACTGATCTTAAAGAGAAGAATAAAAATCAGTTTTACTCTTCACTAATATGTAAAGTCCAGAAAGTTTTAAGACTTTCCTCTAAGAAAAAACTATCTCGCAAAGATAATTATTTCAATATATGGGTAGTGATAATCCACAGAAATGAGTGCACAAATCAATAGAAAGAGAAGTTTTAAGGGAAATGGTTCAATACTTACGGAAAACATGAAAAATTAATGGAATAATTCATTCATTTTTCCCCTTATTACCATTTAGATGAGCTCAAAGCGAGCAGTTAGCACAATAAAATGTGATTACTTTTTAAACTATTCAGAAAGATCGGAGTAAAAGGCAGTGTCTAAGTATCATATCACAAAGTATTTAGAATGCAATTTTTGGTGTGAACTTATTAAATATTATGCATGGATAACAGATGTTTTAATGATGAGAAAAAAGATGAAAAAAGTGCTAAAGATTAGCACTTCCATTTTCAGGGGAATGAGAATCCTTATATTTTGCTTTTGCAGCAGTAGCAATGTCAGAACTCAGACTTTCATCAAATATATCATAATATATGACACAGAGTTTGAAGTTCCTTTCTCTTGAAAGCACACTATTATGAGATTATTTTAGCCTTCACTTTTGAAGCCAATTAATTCTTAGGTCCTAGAACCATTAAAAAAAAAAAAAAAAAAAAAAGTTGAAAGTATCCTCTAACAATCTCTAACAGCAAATACCAGAAAAATTTTTTTTCATGAACTCCAATTTAAATTTTTTAATCACATATTTTTTAAGACTCTTATTTTTTCATGAACTCCAATTTATTATTTCAGATTGATTGCCTATTTTAGCTTTCTAGGAAACACAGACTCCATCAAAATATAAGCACAACTTTAGGTCTAAAAGTGAGTTTCATATAGTACAAAAATAAAGTATGGCCTATGTAATAGCAGGACAGTCCTCCCTGTGATGATATACTTCAAAACAGCTGGTGTTATGATAGCATCATACTTGTGAGGTCACTCTCAGTAGCTCTGAAATGTCATGATGATATGGGGAGGTTCCTGAGGACTGGAAGAGAGCAAATGTCACTTTTGCCTTCAAGAAGGGCAAGAAAGAAAAACCGGAGAACTACAGCTCAGTCAGTTTTACCTTGATCCTTATGAAAGTCATGGCGCAGCTATTTCCAAACACATGAAGAATGAGAAGGTGATCAGGAGCAGTAACTATGGGTTTAGGAGGGGGTAATCATGCTTAATCAGCCTTTTATGATGGGTTCATGATCTTGGTGGGTAAAGAGAGATCAACTGATGTTATTTATGTTAACTTTTGTAGAGCTTTCAGCACTGTCTCCTGTAATATTCTCACAGTCAAACTGATGAAGTACAGGCCAGAAAAGTGTACAGCAAAGTGGATTGAAAACTAGCTGAACTGTCAGGCTCAAATGGGTCATGATCAAGGGCACAAAGTCCAACTAGAGGCCAGTCACTAGTGGTCTGCCCCAGGCATTGATATTGGGTCCAATCCTGTTTAGCTTCTTTGATAATGAGTTGGATGGTGGACAGAGAACACCCTCAGCAAGCTCACAGATGATACAAAGCTTGAAGGAGCAGCTGATGCTACCAGATGGTTGTGCTGCCATTCAGAGGAACCCTGAGAGGCTGGAGAAATCAGCAAACAAGAACCTTATGCAGTTCATCAAAATGAAATTAAATGGGGTAAGAATAACCCCATGCACAACAGGAATAAATGCATACTGAAATAACCAGGTTATTAGCTGGAGGCTAGTTGGCTGGAAAGCAGCTTTGCAGAGAAGCATTCCTTAAGCCCCAGTAATTCTATAAATCACAGATCTTAGTTGGAAGAACAACGTGCTGAGATGCAAGCAGTTAAGGAGACTTGGTGTCTGTCAAAGATAACTTCTTAATAGAAGCACTCAGTGGTCTAAACAAGGATGATGCAGAGTTGGATCTGCTATTTACTAACAAGGAAGTGTTGCTGACTGGGATGAAAGTTTTAATGACAGCTGACACAAATTCTGATGAGGAGGTTGAAAATAAGATGGAGCCAGATTTTTGATGGCGGGAGTACCACTGAGGATGTATGTACATTTGCTAAAATGAAAGAGATTTAAACTGGCTATAAGGAGAAACTTTTTCACCATGAGGACAGTCACCTAGTGGAACAGGTTGCCCAGAAAACTTATGCAGTCTCCATCTTTGGAGAATTTCAAAACAAAACCAGATTAAGCCCCAGTTAACCCAACCTGACTTCATTTTGCTGAACCTTCTTTGAGCACTAGATTCAACTATATGACCTCCCAAGTTAGCTACCAGACTGAATTTCTGTTTCGGTGTTTATATATGTTTCTATTATTTTGTTAATTAAAAATGACCTTTCAGAAGGGAAGAGTAGAACTACAGAAATTTTTGAAAACTTATTTTTTTAATTAATAATGTTCATTGCATAAATCTCCCATACTCTGGCCACTGTATTTGACAGATAACTCATTAGTCATTTTTCCCCATATTATGAAGGTGAAATTATGTTGCTATTTATTTCTGTGTGTTCCCAGTCATGCTAATTTATTTAAATAGCTCTAAATGTATTAAAGAAAACAGTTGCTATCTGTGCTGACCTTGTAGCACGCATCATCTTTTAGATATACAGTTCTGTTATATTTTTAAGGAATCAGTCAAACATTATGCAAATTACCTTGTGTTTCTGATTATTTAGAACACTCTACTCTGAACCTGTTTTCCTGTTTTGCTTCAATTAACGTCTGTTTAAGAGATTACTTCAGCCCTCAGAATTTTGTTCTAGGCTGTACACAATACTTTTCAAACTTTGGACTGAATTTATCAACCATCAACCCAGTTTCTGAGCTGTTCATTTAAAAAGGCTGGTGGTTGGCTGCTGTGTGCACTATTCTAAATGTTGTTGTGTGTTTTTTTTTTTAATTGTTCCTGGGGATACTCACAATTTGAAATGAAGAGCAAATAATATTTATTCTACTGCTAATATTTCAGATTTCTTAAAAAGATCACAAAGATTATTGAAAGAATGTACTTGAAGAGCTGGATTCTGGCACTCTCCTGTCGTGTTGGCATGGTACAGAAGGAATACCAGGAAGTGTGGGAAACTTTGTTGTATAAATTTCCTCAATAAAAGTAGGATTCATTATATTCCAGCCTGAATGTCCATAGCCAGTATTAATAATATAGGGGATTTTTTAAATTTTGTTTATCTGTTTGGTTTGTTCCACATACAGGACATGACATTTAAGATTGAAATAATTAAATTTTAATGAATGTTTTTCACCAGTAGGGTGAAATCCACCGGACAGCACCAAGAGAACCAAGGGAAGCTGCTAGAAAGGGTGGTACCACCGAGAAGACATGAAGTAGGAAGGGACAATTATAGTTTGGGAGACTTTCAAGGGTGTGTAGTGGGAAGCAGAAGATGTCTGTTTCTTCAGAGAGTGCAGAAAAGGCACAGCACTTGCTCCCACTCTTGAAGATCAGAAACTTCTTTAAAATGTTTTCTTAGCCTGTGAAGACAGCCACACTGATCTGCCAGAGATGTGGGGAATAAAGGCGTTCCCTGGCAAAGTGCTACAGTAAGCTTGGATATATGGCATTCCCTTGTGTAACATATACTCTTAAACAACTGAAGTGAAATTAAAAGTTTCAGCTCTTTCTAGCTTAAGAGCAAATACTGCTAATTATTTGAGATAGCGATCTAGAAATTCAGTAATGCTTTTCATTGAGCATGTGCCTCCAAAATATGCCAGTAGAATATTTTACTATCGTGACCATTTTTGTTGTCTGTGCAGAAAACAAACATGAAAGGGCAGCTTAAGGCACAGTTGGAAGGTCTCTTTAATTACTGCTTTTGGCAGAATTTATTTCCAGAAATGTTATCACAGAATTGGGAATAAAAATGTCTCCTGGCACCACAAGAGCATTTTCAGATATCATTCTCAAATGTGACACTTCTGAATCAGTTGGAGGAAAAATAAAGAGAGAGAGAGAAAGAATATTGTGCCCATTGACATCTAACAAAATGCTATAACACAAAGAAAAAAAGTTCACGAAATACTTTCTGTATCACCAGCACTTACAATACAGAAACAAACCTTAATCCCTCAAACATCCCTGCTAAACTATTAAGGCACAGTCAAATTGCTTCAGTTTGTGCCAATTCATTATATTTTTTAAATTTCTGCCTCTGAACATGGACAAAGTGCCTAAGGCTTCTCACTGTGGACCTCTTAGCTTTTGTCTCTGCTGTAGATAGAGAAGACTCAAGTCCCTTTCAGACTACAACTAAGTCCAGGCAGGCCTTGTATCATGCAAGATACCAGATAAGGAAAGGTTTCTATAAGAATGTAGAGAAAAGCAAGAATCCAGCACCTGTCAACTACCTCTTAAAATTTATAGCTAAGCTCTCTTTCAGCAGTCTGTGAGACTCCTGTGACAGGTTATGAGGACATCTGAAAACACACTGTGCTCACATCTGCTCTTTGAACTGCTCCGTAGGTACATTAATATACATCCTAAGCACTTTCCTTTCCTCTCTGATCTTAGCATCTCTGGAAATGCTGGAAATGCTTTCTGTTATGAAAGTACATTTCTTCCCAATATGCTTCTCAGTGCTTATCTCGCCATGATTTTTTGATGGGTGGACGTCCCAGATAGTGGTGCCTGACATGATTCTCTCTTATGCCTGGGATTCTGGCTAAGCACATGGGCACCAGATGAGGCAGAGCATACTGCAGGTGAGTGAGGAGGATTTCAGACCTCGAGACAAAAGGTGAATGTTTGCAGTAGGAGGTGGTGAACCTGGGGCTGGATTCCTGGCTTGGACAAGTGAGACCTGTGATAAAAAAGTGGGAAAAGTTGGGAGGACGAATGTGGGGTCCCATTTTAGATAGGTAGGTTCTTACAGCTCCAGAGACTCATACTGGAGCTTCTGCTGCCTCAGGTACAACCTCTAGGCCAATCTATTTCCCCTGCAGATAGGTAGCCAGACCTGGATCAGTGCTTATGTTGACCAAAAACAACATCAGAGAAAAGTAAAACCTCTTTACATGTTGTACTATCCAAGTACAGTGTTCTTTTCAAAATTACAGGAAAAGAGGAAAGAAAAAAAAAAAAAAAAGGAGAAACAAGTTGCCAACAGAGTACTGGCATCAGTGAAATGCTTTATGGAAATACAGACATGCTACCCACCCATTGCTAAGGTTACCAGCTTACTATCCTGTTGTCTTCACACAGAAGCTGGCAGTAGAAGATGGGTTTTGTGAAAGAAGGGAATAATACTTTCAGATATTTTTAAATCATCTCATCATTCTCATCTTTGTTCTTGAAACCTTCTTTATAATTTAAGCTAATTACAAAATAGAGAGTGAAAACCATACAAATCATGGATAAATAAGGGTCCTGAACAGATAAGGGAACTGCATAAATAAGTGTCCATATCCCTCTGTATGGTTTCATAAAAAGCTTTTCTCTGCACCTCTATATGCCAGTAATATTCAAAATAATGTGGGCATGTTATCTCTGTTCTCTTCAGTTATCTTCAGATCAAACGTGGACTGAATTTCTTATAGGTGAAAACACTGTTTTAACAAATAAATGGAGAGAAAAATAGTCTTTTTATATCTAAAACCGTGAATATTATTCTGTCCTAAAATATACTGCCACAAATACTTTAATTCTTCAAAACAGAGTCTAGACTAAGCTTTTCACTAGCTTTATTGGCTCTTAAGATTCATCTTTAAAAATTACGCCAATAAATTTAGAAATGCATTAGATGCAGTTACCATAATTAGATTTTACAACATTTGGAATGCTTTGTCAAAAGACTTTTGAGGATCAAAGACATTTATAAAAGCTCTATTTCAAGTGTAATCCAATCTTATTAATAATGAAAATGATAACAACTGGGAAATGAGGAGGCAGAGAATATAGATGAGCATAAAAGGAAACAGTTTGAGGTCTTTCTCAACATACTTTTCCAGGTTTTAAATAAGTTAAAAAGTTCTCCTCAATGCCTATGCTTTTGTTACTTTGAGTTACATTGTGATCCACACAGAATGCAAGCTACATTCTGGTGCCATGAATCATTGATGTTAATTATAAAGTTATATTAGCTCACGTTTTTCTATAACCCTCTATACTAGAAAGCAAATAAGACACCTCCTTAGGAGAGTGTGTTA
This sequence comes from Anas acuta, assembly GCF_963932015.1. Classification (NCBI taxonomy): domain Eukaryota; kingdom Metazoa; phylum Chordata; class Aves; order Anseriformes; family Anatidae; genus Anas; species Anas acuta. Next base: position 85,144,318 of record NC_088980.1, read on the forward strand.
CCTGCTGTCTTTGCTAACCCAAGAGACTGACAGTTCTGCAGCAAGAAGTAGTAGCTGCATGACACACTCAGGGGAAAAAAAAAAAAAAAAAAAAAAAAAAAAAGAGTGAAAGAGTGTATGAAATATTGCAGCTGTATGTAGACGGGGATGCCTTTGCAATTTCAAAAGTATTGCTTGCACCTAACCTTTTAACAACTCTTTTGCTGCATTGGCCATGCTGCAAGTGTAGGGGAAATAGAAGAGTACACTCTTTTACAGTTCTGAATACCAGAAAGACTGACTGTTCCATCACAGGGCACAGGGAGTGCTTTCCTGGAATTCTCAAAAGAGACTTGCCTGCAGGCATCTAATCTGCACGGAGAAGCAAAGTGATAGAGATAGCAATAATATTTGATAGCACCTTACCAGTGACTTGTTCATCTTAGTGTTCTGCTTTTCATGATTGTCTCTACTACAGAGCTCTGAAATATTTAACTGCCTTATACGTAAAAGCATCTGACCTGGTGTTAAGTGTCGTAAATGCAATACAAGTTGTAAATAATCATTGTACATCTCAAAATGTAAATATTGGATTGCATCTTGCTTAGCATTTTGGGAAGCAAATGTCATTAATTTTCTATGCAGCTAACCTAAGATATTGCTTTAATTAAGTAATTCACATCAAGACTTCCCAAGGCAGAAAATTCCACGCATGAATCTGCAGCGTGTGAGACACTTCCATGTATTTCTGAGCTCAGCAGCCACCACTGTCCCAGAATGCCCCCTCATCTTCTCCTTCTCGAGGATTAATGTAATGCATTTAATTGTTTTCTCCTAGCATACTCATGCAGTCCAATGCCTTTTCTCAGCAAAGTTGGTTATTAGTCCTGGTGGGTTTTGTTTACTTACCACTCAGTGGTATAACTGAGATAGTAGGATAACAGAAACGCTTAAGCTGTAAGCAATTCTTGGGTCTTCTGATTCAAGCACAGTTCCAAGCAAGACTATTCAAGGCCAGTTCAGGTTCCTCAATGCCTTGAGTTCTGAAGTAAGGGTGCTGATTCTACAACGTCCTTAAGCAACCTCTTCCACTAATTAAAAGTTTTTATGGTGAAGGATTTTTTCATAAATCCATTCAGAATTTTCCTTGTAAGTGCTGCCTCTTGTCTTTCCTCTGTTGTGCTTGTGAGAAGTCATGCTTCCCATTCTCTATAATTCCCCTTTAGGTGATAAAATAATGGATCATTCATGCAGAGAGAAAACAAATAAAGAAAAGGAGACTATTGATAAAAGGAGTAACTGTGAGCATCTTTCCCATGATTCCCCAGGTGAGCATGATTCCCCAGGTAAGAGTTGTTCTGCTTGAGTTTTTGCTTAGGGAAAAAAATAATAATAATGCAGACAATTATTAAAATAACATGTTTCTTTCTCTTTTTCATTAATCACTTGTCTCCCTGTACCTGTAATCTTTGTGCAGATCTATCAGATCTCTCAGCAAATTTCTCTTCTAGATTCATTGCTGCACTAAGGTCTATCAAATAGGAAGCTGGTAAGATTAATTCTTGTGCTTTGAATTCTGATATTTTCTCAAGGGAAAAAAAAATAATTCAGATTCTTTTTTTTTTTTTTTCCTTTTTTCTCTTGAATAAGCTGAAAATATAGTCTGATTGCACATGCTAAGACTGAGAATTATGAGCTGAGATTTGGAGATAGCACTACATTGTATCAGCATATCTTCTGCCTGATGAGAGTTCAGAATAAGAAACTAATGTTGAACCAAAAGGAAGTATCTCCTTGGGAAGAGAAAAAAAGGATAAAAGAAGAAAGAGATAAAAAAAAAAAAAAAAAAAAAAGCAGAGAGAGAGAAAGGAAGTTCCCTTCAGTTATAATTCAACCTCCTTGGGCTTTTTTTCTCTTCCTTTATCTCGCAGGCTGAGGAATATACTGTTGCCTCCAGATGAGAAGGTGAAGATAGCCTTCAGTGGAATAAAAAGAGGTATTTAATGAACTCTGCTGATGATATCCCTGGTAATAGAACAATGGATTGCAATCAAATGCTTTACTTGCTTTGTATTCACAGGAGTTCCACTTACTAGTAGAACTTAATGTTCTACTAGTAGAAAATTAGGTTATCCATCCTGAAAGCACTTTCTAAGTGATTAGAAGAGTAAGACAGGTAGGCAATGTGGCAAAAATGTTTTTCTCTTGCATTGTTTTTGTTGTTGTTTGTTTGTTTTTACAAAGGAGTTATACACAATGCTCAGTTTAGATGCCAAACACTGAAATGCTGTCTCCATGAACTGAAGCACAATGCTACCTCCCCACAAGGTCTTGGAGCTATTCCCCTTCAGTATGCAAAAGGATGGAAAGCGTCATGGGGGAGTGGTATGACATTGCATATGTTTCTCACTCAAATTACCCACAGCATCATTCCTCCAATTTACAGTGTAACAATTCCATATCACAAGAGGCATTCTACTCCTCAAAGCCTTAAACGACATGCCCTTTCAAAGTCTGCCACGTAAACAGTATGGTTTATGTATTTTGTAAAAGATCTGCTAACTCCCTTCCTATTCATTCTGTTGTGCAGTTGTTCTGCACCGGGAGGGGTGCAGGATTCTTTTTGGATCTCAGTACGAAAGTCACAGCAACAAACGGAGTAACAAAACTGCAATAACAACGACAATAATAATAATTATTATTATTATATTGTATTATTATGCAAGAGAAAGAGGAAGAAAAATACAGAGACTGAGTAAACAAAACATCCCTTCAGAAGCTGGGTACCTTGCTTTGTGCAATGTTGGCTGGGCCCCAGATACATAGCCATAGCACCCTGTGCAGATCCCATTTGTAGTGAGGTTCACACTCACACAGTACCATTAACTCCTTTTACCTAATGTAGAAAACAAATCTAGGCATCTTGTTTCAACAGTTCTCCTTCCTGGTGATCACCAGAGCATGGCTAGGTAAATGTATAGGACCTACATCCTACATATCATATAGGATATATATCCATATAGGTGCATATCCAGAGCCTTCCACTGCATATCCAGAGCCATCTATTTCCTTGTACAGTTATATACTTGGGGTTATGCAGCAATTGCTCATGTGAACTTAGGGGTTTCTCGAGTGCAGTCCCCAACATGGCTGTCAGGGCTTGCTCATGGTCACTGACTCCTCAGGCACAGTATCTTCCATAAGACTGCCAGTGCAACCGTATTTCTTTTTTTCTTCCATTGGGGATCTAAGAGAGAAAGGTACAAAAGAAGAGATTGTGATAGGATGACTGTACATGACAACTGGTGTATCTTTCTGATCTGGAAAGTCTAACGGTGCCTACAGTTCTCGACTTTTATCATTCTTCTGTCAAAAACCACCTGTGAAATGATTGCTGATTTAAATAGAAGATAATGCCAGCTGTTGATATTAGTATTTTCATCATCTTTAGTGACAAACTGATATGCAAGAGATCTACTTATGACGGACTCTGTGAGAGCTATGCATTTTTATGCATAAAACAGAAGAAAGGTGTATAAATGTCATAGAATGGAATGTTATGAGTAGAGTAAAGCAGAAAATGTTAAGTGTAAATGTTAATATTATCTGAAAAAAAAAAAACATATCTACTTTACTCTCTTAAATATTCGATATATTGCACTAGATGTATCTGCAAAGCAGATAAAACAGGACAGTATAATGACAGAGGCATTATAACTGCCAGAGTTTGAAGGAATGGTGTGATCAAGGCAGGAAGCCATGTGAGACCCACTTCAGTCTCCTGGTTGAGGAAATTAAATGCTAATTAGTAAACTTGGTATGCAGCTTTGCCTCTTCTGTGGTTGCAAAAGGATGCTTTGCAAACTACAAGATGAAGTTACTGGGAGGTGAAAATGCATTTATATTGCTCTATTCTTGGATTCCTTAACTGAGACTGTATAGCCTGACTTACTTTATTATTATTATTATTTATTTATTTGCAAACGTACCAAGTGCTTGCACTTCAAATGAAATCAATAATGCAGCTTCTCAGAACCTGTGAGGGCTTCCTTCCCCTCAGGGGTACTGTGAAGATACAACAGCAATATCTCATGCATGTTTATAATATTGTGATGAGTTCAGACAAAAGCTTGTGTGGGAAATATTTTTTTTTCTTCTGAATGAGTTCTGAATGGTGTATAGTAAACAAGTTCTCATTGAAAAATAAGGGAGGAAAACAAACAAACAAACAAACAAAAAACAGGACACTGAAGAGGCACTTACTTAGATTGTCTCCAGCTGTTCTGTACACTGAAAGAGGTAGGATGACTACAGGAAATATTTAATGAATTTCTACAGCTTGCAGTGGACTCAGTCAACTTCAGGGTCCAGAATCTTGATATTTTATCTTCTTAATCCGTGTAGTATTCGTGATAATATGTCTTAATTCCATGCAATTCTAGGTAAATATTTCCTGTCTAAACTTCCTCTGATGTGAGCTGAGCTCTTGCAATTTTAAAGATGTGTTCTGCTGCCATTAGGAGACAGAAATGCATGAAAAATTTCTCCTCTCACATTGCTGCTGACCTGCAGGCAATCAATATGAACATCTCTCTTGCCCTTTGTTTTTCATGAGGAGGTACTGGTTTCATATGATCTCAGTAAGAAGTTACTCAGACTCTGAAAGTATTTGTCCTTGGAGATAACACTATTTAAAAATAAATACATAGAAAGATAAATAAAAAATAGTATACCTTACCTTAGTCTCTTCAGATGCTTAGAAGCACAATTTATATGGCACTCAGTGGGCTTCTCTGATCAGGACACTGCATGCTGCAAAGATCCAATACATGGAGAAATTACCCAGCATTCTGGTATTTTGAAATCTTACAGGAATATGAAATAAATATATATATAGAGAGAGAAAGATTTTTTGTTTAGTTTTTGTTGTTATTGTTTGTTTGTTTGTTTTTGTAAATTGAAGTTCATATGAAAACTTTCTTTTGTACTTTTAGATAAAGGCAAGGACAACAGCATAATTGGTAGTACCAGCCAGAGCTACCTGCAGGCTCTGCTGTTGCCATCAACCACCTGAATCTATCCAGTAGCCAAGGAATTCGTGGAGCATGGCTCAGGCCTGACAGCCATCCTGGATGTGCAGCACAGAGCAGAAAAACCGGGCCCCACTCAGGTGAGCTGTCATGTGTTATATTAATATATATCAACTGATATATATTAAAAAAAAAAAAAAAAAAAAAAAAAAAAAAAAGCTTTGTTAAGGCAGAATCCACATAAACCACAGTGAAAAGCAGAAAGCAGTGAAAGACACTTGCATTAAATCATGCAGAGAAAAAAACACCATCCAAATAAATGATGAAATGGGTTGACATTGGTGTGTTTGATGTTGCCTAAGATCAAGTTAAATATAGCAAAACCTTTACATTAAAAATTTATTGGTAGTTCCAAAACGTTTCAGGGTACTGCAGGTACCGATAGCCCTCAGCAGCACTAATCAGCTTTATCTGTAACCTCCACCCACCCCTTCTGTTCATGTATCCAAGCCCATTTAAACTTAGTCCTGGGTTGTAATCCCATTTAAACTCAGCCCGAGGGTGTCAGGGAAAAGCTAAATATGAAAACCACATTAGGTCTCAAAAATGACTCACCACCATGTCCTTTTGTTTCATAGTGTTCCTTAAAGCAAAACATTCATCCTCAAGAGACGCATTGGTCAGATCAGAACTTCTTATAGTAGTCAAGAAGTTCTAGATTAGAATTTTGAATACCGACAGAGGTCAGGGAGGAAGGTGCTTCTACTTTTGTGACATTGAAGGAGATTTTGAATACTGTGTGAAACTGCGCTTTCTGAAACTGGAGAGTTCTTCAAGCATAGAAAAGGATCCAGTGCATGCTTTGATATTATTCAATCACTTTTTTTTTTTTTTTTTTTTTTTTTTTTTTGTGCCTCAACCTTTACAGAATCTAATTGGTTAAAATAAGCGGACAGGCATCTCATTTACTTAAATATATATAAGCAGTTATTCTATATAATTTTTACAATTCATAACAGCTGCAAATCTAGTTATCGGGCAGTCTGTCCTTCAGTCTACATAGGACATGTATTTCTTTCACTCTTTAATAGGTAACTTTGTTTTTATCAGATGGCTCAGATGGTGGACTGTTAAGATTTACTGCTCTTTGCAGAAACCTGGCTGTAATAACAATGGAAAGCAAAACAGACAGTTTTCATTGCCTGTACCTGAAATCTTTTCTTCTTTTCTTTATGCAATTAATGTCAATCCTTCCTTATAAAAAATAGATTATTTGGACTGAGGAAGAAAATTATCTAGCTATTCTATTATCCTAATCTTCTGTTTTTAGAAGAAAAAAATAACAATAGAAAAAAAATCATATTTTTTTCTAAACAAAACAAGGTGGTTTCTATCAGTGCAATCTGTGAAGGCAGCATTCACAGTCATGGGATTCTTTACTGTACATGTTATTTCTTTCTCTGTACTGCACAGTTCTTTACTGAACTGTAATTTCTCAGTTTAGGATGACATATCCTTCTTTTTGAAGTAAAAATAGCAGCTGATAATATTTATCTAATGTTTATGTAATATTTATTTACAGTTTCTTCCAACTTTCTTTGGCCAACACCACAAGTAGGGCTGTGAGGTTCTATGTGATGATATTCTACAAAGCACAGACAGAAGTTACTGGATACATTCAGTTCACAGGATCCCATTCAAAGAATTATAGAATACTTTGGGACAGAAGGGACCTAAGAAGGGCATCTAGTCCAGCCTCGTCCTCTAAACAGGACTAGCTTGCAAGTTGTATCAGGCCTAGTCTCATCACTTTTCAGAAAGCTCTTCAGAAAGCTCTCAGGGGTTGCAGAGGGGAAAGTAAGGGGCAACTGTGAGCCAGAATGAAAACCTGTGGTATTGTGTAAAGAACGAAGCACCCAGCTGCCAGTGAGGAAACGCTTTGTGCAGAAAATCACTTTATCTCTCAGTCTGGAACCTCAAGGGAGTCTTACAAAACACTGTACACAGATGCACCTGGGAATTAAATGTGTAGCACCAGGACATCAAAACCCTTGGATTCAATAGAGATACTTGTTATGGCATGTTATAGCCTCTGTCTCCCCTCCTCCAACTTTTCTGTGCTCTACAGAATACAAAAACTCTCTCCCCCTCTTCCCCTTTCCCTCCAGCACTAATATCCTACCTACTCTGAAGAATCCAGATACATTTCCTTTTGAGGTTAGCCTGACAAGCAGCTGGCTTCAGAGTAAGTGTTCAGAATTCACAACAATATCTGAAGTCTGCTGCTCCTAGAGAAGGAAGTGCTTGCTCAAAGCTCATCTATTTTTTCCTTATTATACCACTTTAAGAAGATATTAATACCTATACACTGTATCTTGATTATATTTTAAGAACATTAGTTTTATAACAAAATGCAATATTTTGGGTTTTTGTTCATTTGTTGCTTTTGTTTGTTTGTTTGGCACCCACATGGGATGCAGCTGGGATGTCAGAACTCCATTTTTGAACAACGCTCTGATATTTTCCAAATTTGCTTATGGTGGGCAGTAGCCCAGTGCAGCAGATGATTTTAGGCACTACTCCCAGGTCATGCCAACTTAGTCTACCCCTGAACTTCTAAAATACTTCCAGCTACCTTGTGTACATATGTAGAAGTCTGGTTTAAAACTTTGGCCACACAGGAATATTGAGCGAGTACTCAAAAACAGAACCCAGACTCTCAAGTATCCAGAATATTATCCTTCAGTAGAAGAATTCCTTAATTATCTTTCATTTCCATGAAAATCTGTTGGATAACAAGTGCAGGAATCCTGTTGTTCACAGACAGTGAATTAAAGTGGAAAATAATACTCATTTGATACACTGAAAGGCACAAATATGTCTTCTTGCCGTTCACTTGTTTTATGGCTTACAAGTAACAAGTGAAACATTGTGTTTTCACTTTTGTTAATTTTATTTACATAAAACATTAGGTAAGATTTTTCAGTGATATTCTGACACAAGAAATGAAAATAAGGAAAAAACATACAGTGGTATTAATATTTTTGATATGCACTTTCTTTATGTATAAAGAAACAGCATGTGGTTTTAATATGAATCTTAATGGATCTAATTTAAAAATAAAAGAAATATGGATACCTTAGTTGTATTTATGATGACCAGACAATATGGGAAACCTACGGTACAAGTAATAGCTACTTTATTTACTTAAAGTTACCATAAGCCCAAAACTGAATGCCGATGTATAAATATGTATGGGAATTGTTGTGGTAACCTTCCTTTTTCTGAATATATGCAAAGAAACTACGTTAATAAAGAACAAAGCTTTCATTACTCATAAGATATTTAGAAGAACACTAATGATTTTATGATGATCCACAAGCAAGAAAACAGGAAAATCAGAGTTAAAGTTAGAAGAATTCCAAAAGTATTTCAGGATATGGTTCAAGTACCCACACTTCCTTAGCTGTCCTTTAGTGACTAGTTATGACAAATGAGCTTTAATTCTCAAGGAGTCAAACATTTTTCAGTGGACTAGGGTAGCAGAATCTGTTTTTTCCCATGAACCTTTTCACAAGTGGGAGCAAGTACTGTTGTGAGAAGGACAAGCCTGCTCACACTGCAACATTTGCAGAAAAAGAATAGCTCTGATATATTATATAGCTCTGATAAAAAATTCAAGAAACTCAGCCAACATTTCCTTTTGATGCTTGACATAGACCATGCAAACCATTGTTTTGATGATCCATCCTCCAGCTTCTTCATCAGCACAGAGACAAGTGGAAATGGTACACAGCTCCCTAAAAAATGGACATGTTTTCAAAGGTTTCTCTTCCGTTTATATATACACAGAAAAAGAACATATGAGACAAAGAATGATGACCCTATAGGTGCTTTTCAAATAGCTCAGAGGTTGAAAGAAGTTATTGCACTTCTTCTTGCATACCTTCTTTCAAAATAAATGTGAATGCAATCAACAGCCACAGCCCTATTTCAGGTTACATATTACTGCTACAGGTATCAGCAAGAAACAAAATTATGAACAGCAGCAAACCAAGTACCTTCCAGATTCATAGAAAACTGGCCAGGCAAACACAAATTTCCTACCATGAAACAAAATGAACAGTGATTAGGGAAGATAATATCAGTATAGGAGGTATTAGTGCACAAAAAAATCTCTCATAATCTTATTTATTCATGTCCATTAAAATTATTATAATATTTAGGGATCGTAGGTTTTAATTTTAACAGTGACATCAGCAAGTTACACATGATGCTGTTAAGCATTCAGAAAGGCAGAAATTAAGAACAGAATCAAAGGAATATTCAAAGATCTATCTTCCTCTCTAGACAGAAGTTCAGGAATGATACAATTAGGAATGATACAAGTGCTGTCTTACACTATTTGCTCAATTAAATGAACTTACTTATTCTACATGTCCATGAAATGAAACAAGAGAATCACCCTGTGCCCAGGTACTTCTCTCACAAGTGAAACCAATATAAAATCTTCATTTTACTGGCACTGAGAAACTAGAGTAGCATTCATCTCTTTCCTTCTTGTTTCACTTATCAGCTTCAAATACCACATATCTTAAACAGGCAAGTTTGTTTGTGAATGACATCTTTTGTTTCTTCTGTAAAAATAATTTTACAGTTAAGTGCACTTTAAGATAATATTTAGACAACTAATAGTGTTGATAACTTTGATAACATAGAAAATTGTAAAGATCCACAGTCCCTGATGAAACTGCAGTGGAGTGGGATCCTGGAGTGGGATCAAAGTAGTGTGGATTTAAGGGAGCCAATTCCCCATTAGTCTGTTTCTCCTAAGTCACCTGTTGCCAGAACAGAACCACGACGACTGCCTCTCCCCAGCTCATATCAAGCATGGACACAACAATTAATATAATAAATATTAAATATTAATATGTCTTGAATTTCCACTATAGGAAAGATCTAGTGAACAGAAGTTTTTCTTTCCTAAGGTGCCTTGTGGATGCAGAAGGAAAAGGAAATGGAAAAGAACACAAAACTTTAGGAAAGAGATGTGGACATGATACACATTGACTTTAGGTGTTTCCTCCCACAGCAATTTCATTTGAAAACTGAGGATGTGTACCTGGATGAGCAGACTCTTAAGTGGGCTTAACATAGTCAGGACCACCATGCTCAAGAGGCAGTGATCCACGTCCAACTGGAAGTCACTTGCCAGTAGCCAGGCTGAGCATGTACTTGAAACAGGCCACACACAGGCACATGTGTGTACGCCTCACACCTGTGTATACACATCTGGATGCGCAGATCAACACAGACACACACACAAACACAGGCAGCAGCAACAGCCTCATCCTGTTTCCCTCTCTGGTTGAGTGGGATGGAGGTCCACTGGTAAGAATATATATACACAGGGATGTATGTAGAATATATATCCTGTACATATACAAGAATATATGTATAGCACGGATGGCTCCACCACCTGGGCTCACTGGTAGCTGCCTCTAGATGCCTGTCTCTCCGTTATCTGTTGCCTGAACATAGATGACTCCAAGGCTGAAGCTGTGCTCCAGGTGCTGGTATAGATCCCCTCACATGTATGCACACCCCCAAAATGTGTCTCAAGGAGACCCCAGTACCCCACAGTCTCTCTGGCAGTTGGCCTGGACCCCTTGCTTCTCTCAGAAGCCAGATCCTCCAGTTATCCCACTCACAGACACATGGACACACACAGCTCCCAGACAGCGTCACCTACACACCAGGTAGTCCAGCTTGGTCTTCCCTAATTGTCACATACTCACTCATACACCCACACAGCTTTCTGGCCCCAGGCATTGCAGGCAGCTCCCAGACCCATGGTGCCCCAGGAAGGAGTGTGGGATAGGTCCGCAGCAGCCAGCATCAGCCAGGAGTTCAGATCATCTGGCTAATTTGTGTTGATGAGGCAGGTCTGAGGTTGAGCCACAAAGTCAGTCCACAAGTCAGGGTCAGGTTTGGTGAGGGTAAATAGACCAAATGGGGCTTCAGGGCTATGCTTGGAAACATGTCCCAGGTGAGGTTGGTAAGGGCCAGTAAGGTCAGTGCCCGCATGGCTCCTAAAGGAGGCTGAACTGGTGTTCACCTCTGGTGCCTTCCAAACAGTATTTTTGTGGTTCTTCAGAAGCATAGCAACTGTGGTGCATGGTTTCTTGGGGATAGCAGCCATATAGCCTCAGTCACCATTATTCCAAACTATATTACTGGAGTCATGAACCAAGTCAGAAAACCAAATTTCTCTTACCTTTCTTTCCATCCACCAAAGCATATGGAGAAGTGTAAAGAACCTGCCTAATCTGATTTTGATAAAGGAAATCTGATTATGTAAATAGTGAGTGCTTGCTAATGCAATCAACAATTCAAAATACACATGATTTAATGAGTAAACCCAACAAAAGGTTCTTAATTATGCTTTTGTGCATACACTCATCTTCAACTTTCTGTATTCCCATAGTCTCTGCAGTGTGTTTTCTGTCCTAATGTGTGTATTCTTTTGTATTCCCTCTTGACTTCACTGTGAACCAAGGGCATTTCATCATCTAACAGGGAAAAAAAAGAAACACACACCCCCCTCAAATGGCAACAAGGAAAAAAAGAAGAAAAAAAAATGAGAATTACCTAGTAAACAGTATGAGAAATACAATTTGGTTTTGGTTTCAGAGTAAAAATTGTAAGCACAAAGGAACAAAGAAAAAATAAATAACTCCAAGTGATTAACTACTCAAAACTATTGAGAGAGAAGGGAATTCAAATGAATGATGAGGATGTGAAAGCAAGATCTGCAGTGGTGCATGAAAGAACTTACGCAATGAGGGGCAAAAAGATAGGCAATTTTAGAGCTATGTGAAAAGAAAGGTATAAATGAGATATATCAACAAAATCCATTATACTGGAGAAAGGAAAACATACAAGGAGAACCAGGGGAAAAAAATGAAATACAAAAGAAAAAAAAGCTGAGAATTTACAGAATGAAAGGTGATGTACAATAATGAACACATATGTAAAAGTGAAAAGCAAAACCTTTAAAAGTCATAGGTGAGTAGAAAAGGCACAATGAAATTAGGAAATCATAATGAAAGTCAGTTATGGAAGAAGATGAGGAAGAAGTATGAGAAATGCAAAAGATATCACAGACTAATGTGTAATAAAAAAAAAAAAAAAGTAATCAGGAGGAAATGCATATAGATAGATTAATTCAGAAAGAGAGAAAGAGAGAGAGAAGGAGAAGGAGAAGGAGAAGGAGAAGGAGAAGGAGAAGGAGAAGGAGAAGGAGAAGGAGAAGGAGAAGGAGAAGGAGAAGGAGAAGGAGAAGGAGAAGGAGAAGGAGAAGGAGAAGGAGAAGGAGAAGGAGAAGGAGAAGGAGAAGGAGAAGGAGAAGGAGAAGGAGAAGGAGAAGGAGAAGGAGAAGGAGAAGGAGAAGGAGAAGGAGACGAGAAAACAAAATAACCTGGGAAAAAGAGTATTTAAAATAAGGTGGGAGGAAAAAAAAAATGAAATAAGAGATAAAAATGAAAAGTGAGATGTGCAATTTAAGAACTAATCAGTTATAAAAACAAAGCAATGTGAAGTAAGAACATATTTAGCAACAGGAAAACCTGAAAAAATATGAGATGATGAACAAATAGATGATGAGGTGAGAAAAGATCACATCTGGTCAATATGAGGCTGCTCAAAAACACAAGCAAGTATCCAAAAGTTGAAAAATGCAACATAAACAAATATGAGTATGTGTAAAATTACTGATTTTATGTGTCATACTTTAAAGACAAGATGTAAATAATGGAGTTGCATAATGAAATGTAGAAGAGCCATAAGCATTAAAAAGGGAGATGCAAAATCTGAAACATGTAATGTTATACATCTAAGGAGGTTGTGCATATGTGAAAAAATAGAACCAGGTGATCCATGCTAAGATGAAAATTTCTAAGTCACATTTAAACTTGGGAAGAGACAAAAATAAAAATTGACTCTGAAAGGAGAAATTCATAAAGAAATGCAAAACTAAAAATGTGTGAGAAAGGAGAGAGAGAAGAGGAAGAGAAGAGGAAGGGAAGGGAAGGGAAGGGAAGGGAAGGGAAGGGAAGGGAAGGGAAGGGAAGGGAAGGGAAGGGAAGGGAAGGGAAGGGAAGGGAAGGGAAGGGAAGGGAAGGGAAGGGAAGGGAAGGGAAGGGAAGGGAAGGGAAGGGAAGGGAAGGGAAGGGAAGGGAAGGGAAGGGAAGGGAAGGGAAGGGAAGGGAAGGGAAGGGAAGGGAAGGGAAGGGAAGGGAAGGGACAAGATCAGAAATGTGTCATGAAATACAGAATAAATCATTAGAAATAAGCTGCATAATCACTTGCATTGAGTAAAGTGCAGAAATAGCTCTAAAAAGATCAGAAAAAGATGCAAAATCTAAAGAGTAAATGTGTGAGGATTTGCAGATAGGAAAATGTATGATAAGAGGCCATCCCCCCAAACGTTGCAAAAATTACAAAAATGGAAGTTTGTTATGCATTCTGTAAATGAAAACTTAGTATGAGATACAGAAATGAAATTTGCAATTAGATGAAATCATTTAAATGAGTAATGAGATACAAAAGAATATGTTTATTGAGGTGAAAAAGAAAGACGGGTTACTCAGGTGTAAATAAATGATTTGAAAAATCATATGCTAGCAGGGAAATATGAAATATATAAGATGTAGGAAGTTAATTGAAAAACGTGAGAAAAGGAAAATGCACAGAGAAATCTGAAACCTCTTGTTCAGAATGCTGTGCATAATCTGTAATGGGCAACAAAAAGGAAATTGAGTAATAAGCAATGATACATGAAATTCCTAATTAGATCCAAAAGTACATAATGAGACATTGAAGCAAAACCAAGCAGTGAAATAAAAATGAACGTGCACAGTGAAAACCAAAACTGGAAACTGGAAATGAGATGTAAAAAAGGTCTCATATTGAGATGCAAAATCAAAAAAGTGGGTAATGAGATGTGAAAAGGGAAACTCATAATAGGGTTTGACATCAGAAATGCATAATAAGTTGAAAATTTGTAATAAGCGATGAAATACAAAATCTGAATGAGTAATGATGGGCAAAACCAGAACTGCACCTTAAGATCAAAGAGGCAAAATGAAATAAGATGCAAAGCTAAGTAGTGAATCATGTAATGCAATAGGGAAAATGCATAATGAATTATGAAAGATTAAATGCATGATGAAATGCAAAAGGGAAAATCCATAGCAAGTTGTGAAAAATCTGTTTTTAAGGGAAGTAAACCCCCCAGTGTATGGTGTAATATGAACACTGAAATCCATAGTGAGGGTCTGCAAGATGAGTAATGAGATGTGAAATCAGAAATATAATGATTTGTGTGTGATAATGATCATTCATAATGACAAGCAAAAACAAGAATTGAAATGCTAATGCAGCATGACATGTGAAATGCCAAAGGAGATACAACAGCTGAAATGCATAATAGAATATGGAAAGAGAAATTTATAATGAAGTGTGAAAAAGAAAATGTACCAACACAGGAAATGTTCATAATGAAACAAGCATAGCAAAATATGTTGACCTACAAGTACTGAAGCACATAAAGCAGTGTGAATAAGGAACAGTACAGGTGTTGAATTGCCAGATCTGAAGTACGTGTGAGGATCTGAGCAGGAATTTTAATCCAATATTTGAATGATAGGTTTAATTAGAAAGTCACTAACTGTTGTGGGCTTGTTTTACCTTTTTTCTTTGTTTGTTAGGGTTTGTCCTGCTTACATCCTGTCAAATACGGGAAGGATCTGAACCTCTGTTCACACATGAGCTCTTGATACTCAGTGATATCATATCATAATGTGCCAGCTGCGTTTTGTATGGCATCATCTCTTATCATGTCACAGCAATTGGCTCCACTGTCAGATTACGTAGGAGAAGCAGCCTTGGGGAATTCTGCCTCAGGCATGTCAAGGCCACCAAGCAGCTTATTAATTGCAGAACAGCTTCAGCCTTACGGCATTTGTGCCCAGGCCCACCAGCAGAAATATGGATGAGTTTGTTAGGTGCAGATTACCTAAAGAGAATTAGACAGCAGCTACACAGTGATTTTGTACAAGTTAACATATGTAAACAATGGGTTTAAATGCTTAAAGAGAGGCAAACTATTGCACTACATTTTTACTACCTCCTGCTTTATTCATGCCAAGCAGTATAGATAAAGCTAAATCCCCCATGCACCAACAGCACATTTGGCTTTAAGGCACTGCTGCAAGCCTTGAGAACGTGCTCTGCTGAAATGAGGAGTCTGCTTGGCCCTGATATTCCCTTCCAGGGTGCCTCCAGCCCACAGGCGGTCACCTTTCACCTGTGAGTACTAAATGCTAATGCATCCCTCTTCTCCAGTATGTCCCCCAAAGGCGATGTGACATCTGCACCATGCCCCTGGGGGATTTCTGTCCCACAGATAGCTCATTTTTTCAAAACTGCATGGCATGGGTAGGATGCAGGGACTGCTCATACACAATGTCCATACCCCTCATAGAGGATGCCTACAAAGAGGAAAACCTCTGAATCACAGAGAGGAATAAGACTTGGACCATACAAGACTCGGGCTAGAGAGGAGGCCTACACAGCCATAGGCAGGCTGGGAGTGTGCTTCACTTTGCCAATGATGATCAGAAGGCTCTCTGGAATAACCTTGGGATGCAGAAGCAGTAACCCCAGCTGGCCCACACAAGGCTATCTTACCTCTAAGCCAAATACTTCACACACAGATCACACACACCAGAAACCCAGTGTAGCACAGGCCAAGTCATCCCTGGCCTCAGGAGAAGTCACTGCTCAAAACATGTGCTGCCTTCCCTCTGTTGCCTGTCATCTCTGTCACGGGCCATGGAAATGCTACTGCTCAGAAAAGATCTGGTATCACTGTTCTTTCTATTTGGGGTAGGTTTTTGGAGAAAGGGTCTGAAACTTTTCCAGGTCTAACGTAGAAGAGGGCAGTGTTGTCATTGTCCTCACTTTGCAAAATGTCTCTGTCCATTGTAAAAATACCATGGCATGCTATAGTGTAAACCAGCTGAGTCCTCAGTTCTGACTGTACAAGGGATCACCGTGGCATCCTGGTAATGCTAGAGAAGTGTCACACCTGCCAGGCAGAGAAATCTACAAAGCTCTCACATAGTACCTAGAGTATTTCTTTGTTTTAGTATCTGGCACTAACAAGAAGTGTTCCATCATCCTTGCCCACCAACATGTAGGCAGAAATTAGATCATCCATCAACATCATCTTGATCAGAGTCCCATAGCATCATGAGTTTCCTCAAGTCATATGTTGCAAGTCTTTGGTCACCCATATCTCTAACTGTTGTCATATGCAGCTAGCTATGTTATGATATGATAAATGCTATGCCTAGGGTTACTGAAGGGGCTGGACACCTTTCATCTTTGCCATCACTTGACAGGGCCAGATTACTACTGAGGTAGTTGTTTATTGTATCTACAACATATAACAGGGAAATGGCCTTTGTCTTGGCCCCTCTTCCAAAGCCAGCTATGTCTCAGCTCCAGTCAAAAACAGGATAAGAAGCTTGACTTCTTGAAATGGTGGCTGAGGAAAGATAGCTACCACCACCAAGTATGTGTGAGCACCCTAATCTTATATGGCATTTTCCTCTAAAGATGCCTTGTGCTGTAAGAAGACTGAAGAGGACTATAAGGATGTTACGAGGCTGTGCAGAGACAAAATTAGAAAGGCCAAAGCTCATCTGGAGCTCAATCTGGCTACTGCCATTAAAGACAACAAAAAATCTTTTTACAAATACATCAGTGCAAAACGGAGGACTAAGGAAAATCTCCATCCTTTACTGGATGTGGGGGAAAACCTTGTTACAAAAGATGAGGAAAAGGTGGAGGTACTTAATGCCTTCTTTGTCTTCAGTGGCAAAAACAGTTGCTCTCTGGATACCCAGTACCCTGAGCTGGTGGAAGGGGATGGGGAGCAGAATGTGGCCCTCACTATCCAAGAAGAAATGGTTGGCAACCTGCTACGGCACTTGGATGTGCGCAAGTCGATGGGGCCAGATGGGATCCACCCAAGGGTACTGAGAGAACTGGCAGAGGAGCTGGCCAAGCCCCTATCCATCATTTATCAGCAGTCCTGGCTATCGGGGGAGGTCCCAGCTGACTGGCGGCTAGCAAACGTGACGTCCATCTACAAGAAGGGCCAGAGGGTAGACCCAGGAAACTACAGGCCGGTCAGTTTGACCTCAGTGCCAGGGAAGCTCATGGAGCAGATCCTCTTGAGAGTCATCACACGGCACTTGCAGGGCAAGCAGGCAGTCAGGCCCAGTCAATATGGGTTTATGAAAGGCAGGTCAAACCTGATTTCCTTCTATGACAAAGTGACGTGCTTGGTGGATGAGGGAAAGGCTGTGGATATGGTCTACCTTGACTTCAGAAAGGCTTTTGACACTGTTTCTCACAACATTCTCCTCAAGAAACTGGCTGCTCTTGGCTTGGACTGGCTTTGTTGGGTTAGAAACTGGCTGGATAGCCAGGCCCAAAGAGTCGTGGTAAATGAAGTCAAGTCCAGTTGGAGGCCGGTCACTAGTGGCGTTCCCCAGGGCTCGGTGCTGGGGCTGGTCCTCTTTAATATCTTCATCGATGATCTGGATGAGGGCATTGAGTGCACCCTCAGTAAGTTTACAGATGACACCAAGTTAGGTGCGTGTGTCAATCTGCTTGAGGGTAGGAAAGCTCTGCAGGAGGATCTGGATAGGCTGCACCGATGGGCTGAGGTCAACTGCATGAAGTTCAACAAGGCCAAGTGCCGGGTCCGGCACCTGGGGCACAACAACCCCAAGCAGAGCTACAGACTGGGAGAGGATTGGTTGGAAAGCTGCCTGGTGGAGAAGGACCTGGGAGTATTGGTTGATAGTCGGCTGAATATGAGCCAGATGTGTGCTCAGGTGGCCAAGAAGGCCAACGGCATCCTGGCTTGTATCAGAAACAGTGTGGCCAGCAGGGCTAGGGAAGTGATCGTCCCCCTGTACTCGGCTCTGGTGAGGCCACACCTCGAGTACTGTGTTCAGTTTTGGGCCCCTCGCTACAAGAAGGACATCGAGGTGCTTGAGCGGGTCCAAAGAAGGGCGACGAAGCTGGTGAGGGGCCTGGAGAACAAGTCCTACGAGGAGCAGCTGAGGGAGCTGGGCTTGTTCAGCCTGGAGAAAAGGAGGCTCAGGGGCGACCTTATTGCTCTCTACAGGTACCTTAAAGGAGGCTGTAGAGAGGTGGGGGTTGGTCTATTCTCCCTCGTGCCTGGTGACAGGATGAGGGGGAATGGGCTTAAGTTGCACCAGGGGAGTTTTAGGTTAGATGTTAGGAAGAACTTCTTTACCGAGAGGGTTGTTAGGCACTGGAACAGGCTGCCCAGGGAAGTGGTGCAGTCACCATCCCTGGAGGTCTTTAAAAGACGTTTAGATGTGGAGCTTAGGGATATGGTTTAGTGGAGGATTGTTAGTGTTAGGTCAGAGGTTGGACTCGATGATCTTGAGGTCTCTTCCAACCTAGAAATTCTGTGATTCTGTGATTCTGTAAGGTCAGGACAACATTCAGTCTTGGTTTGGAGGCAAACATGAAAGAAGAATGCAAAGTGGCCTTCTTGGCAGAGATTTGCAATGATTGCAGTCAAATACTTTGGCACAAGTTGTTCAGGAGTTTCTCTGGTGGAGAATGGCCAGAAGGTTTTCTAATAGGGAGAAGCTTGTATCTTCTGTTTTCCTCCAGATGCTTCTTTTCTTTTTTCCACGCAAGAACAATCTGACCTCTGATTTCTTTAAAAGGTCAACACTGGATTTGAAATGTCCAAACCCTTTCATCTTAGACCCATCTTCCAGAGAGGAGAAACTCCTCACAGAAAGCTGACTTTTAGCTAAGCCTCAGAGAAAACTCTAGCTGACTGCAAGAGAATTAGGATTTCACTAATAACTCTGCTTCAGAATCTCTGATCCTTCCAGCACAATAACCTGTAAAATTTGGTCTGACAGGAGGCAAAACCTTTAATGGCATTAAGCATATTAGACTCATTCAAAAGCAAAAGTAATACTGTGATTAGTGTATATTGTATGCATTAAGACCATAATGAACAAGAATACAATCTGTTGCCAGAAGCAGCTGGTAACTTGTCTCATGCTGTAGAGTCATCATTCCAAATTATTCACTGAATGGCAGAACACTTTAAAATATGCTGGTATTGTTTTGGATGAGAAATTACACAGAAATAAGATTCTGATAGTAAAGATAAAGATAACAGTTAACAGCACATAGATACTGAACGCACATATAGATTCCCTTATCTTTCCACTGCATCTTTCCCTTCTATATACCATGCACCCTTCATTTATACTATCTAGTAAGAAACTATTAAAACCATGCTCAGTCAGCCAAAGAAAATGCTCACAGATTATTTTAAATAAATAAGCATTCAGCAGAACTCAGCTTTAATGGTGCAAGAAGCATTTTTTCAGAGCTAAAGAGCAACATGGGGATTGTATATCTTTTATACAAAATATGCCATACAGTTTCTTGGTGTTCCACTTCATAGAAATTTTGAATAAGTTGTTCTTTTTGAAAAAAAAAAAAATGCAAAATAGTTTACTTTTTAATTAAATTAAGGCAAATACAAATATAAGTCATCTTTATGCATTCTGTGGGTACATGTTATTTCTGCTATAAACAAAACAGGCCCAAATCCTGAAAAGACACATGCACATCTCAACTAAACCTACAAAAATTTTAAGGGGCTGTTGCCATAAGATTCCTTTGCAATTCATCTACATCTTGCCGTTTTGTTCTTCATCTGTATGATACTTATAGAGCCATAGAATCACAGAATGGTTTGGGTTGGAAGGGACCTTAAAGATCACCCAGTTCCAACCCCCTGACATGGGCCAGGACACCTCCCACCAGACCAGGTTGCCCAAAGCCCCATCCAGCCTGGCCTTGAGCACTTCCAGAGATGGGGCATCCACAGCTTCTCCGGGCAACCTGTTCCAGTGCCTCACCACCCTCATCTTGAATAACTTCCTCCTTATATCTAAGCTAAAACTGCACTCTTTTAGTTTAAAACCTTTACCTGTTGTCCTTCTAAATACTCCCTTCTAAAGAGTCCCTCTCCATCTTTCTTGTAGGCCTCTTTTAAATATTTAGAGACTACTGTAAACAGTCTGTAAGCTCCCTGGAGCTTTCTCTAGGCTCAGTAACCCAAACTTTCTCAGCTTTTCTTCACAGAAGAGATTTTCCACCTCTTCTGTGTTTCCCCTCCAGGACATTGCTCGAGTGATACATTGCAACACTACAGTCAGCTGAGCACTGATCAGAAAGCTGCACATAGGTTAGATGATTCAAAAAAATCTGGAGTCTTTGGTTGGGTATTCCTTATTGAAATGTGAAATTGGCTCTTACCTTCTTATATCATGTTACCGTAACTCGAGGATGTTGATAAGAGGAGTCTGGTATTAAGCAGTATATTCTCTGATACATATGTTCCAAGTGAGCTTATATTGGCTGGTAAAGACCACTTTGAAACTGATTTAAAATGAGTATAAAGGGTTCTCTAGAGGTCTCACAAAATAAGTAAAAATTAGATTTCCCATTAGAAGTCGTGGCTATCACATTGCACATTGAATGCATCCATGAACAGTTTATTGGAAGTGGGGGCAGGCTGACTTTTAAATTTTTCATGCTTATAAATAAGTAACAAAAGGGAAAATTTAGCATGTATTTCAGATGTGCTAACATTTTTTGTTATAAATCTTGTTTTCTCCTTATTACAACTTCGTGAATCTTAAGCTGTTTGGGCTTGAGTTCTCTCATCTATGTGCTTGCTTCAATCAACGTTTATCTTTTTCAATTTTTAACTAATGCAATAGAGCTTTTTCTGTGACATGTGCCAAAATACAAGCTCCCCCATGCTGAAAATAATAAGAAAAAGAAGAAGAAGAAAGAGAAAAAAAAAAAATAACTTGATAAATATTTCTATGAAAAGCTTTAGTACTTCTGCAGATGAAGAAGTTACTACATATGTAACAGGGAGGCTCTTGATATTTCCTAATTACATTCAAATAATAATCCTTTGTAAATGAGAAATCAAAAGTTCAAATACACTTTAAAGCTTCAAAACTCTCAAAGGTTGTGGCCTTCAAAATATACATGTAGTCCACCCCTTCACCATTTTACTTATCAAGCAAACAGCATGCGCTCTGTGAACCACAGAGTGGGTCTGAATATATCTCACTTCAGTGCTGGGCTGCAGGGACTTTTCCTGCTGATCCTTCTCCCATCTGACAAAAGAGAAAGGCTCTCTTTGAGTTTCCCAGTGCTTCCTCTGATGGCAAAGAGCATGGGGCGACAGGGGGAGAGGCAGACTCCTCCTCTGCTGGTCCTTCTTATAATGGGAGTCCTAGAAATGGAGAGGTGCAGAACATGTGTGTACATTGAGTGACAGAAGGGTCTTTGCATTTCTCTGCAACCATATGGCAATGCCACTAGCCATATTTTTGGTTTGGTTTGGTTTTGTTCGGTTGCTTTTTTTTTTTTTTGGGGGGGGGGAGGGGGGGAGGAAGGCAAGTTCATATGCAAGCATCCCTTTTAACAAAGAGACGGAGGACTGTGCTGTGGCTCCTCAGGCCCCAGCCAGCTGATGACTCATGCTTTAAGGAGGGCTGAATTCTTTTTAAGTATTTCCCACTAAATTCTAAGGCAAGTCTAATTACACTTTATGCTTTAGCGCACTTAGAAGAACAGCATGATTTGGAAATGGCTCTTTTCATAGAATGGCTTTGTAGAGCACATTTGAAACTGACTGCTTCCCTAAATGCAAATGTATGAATTCCTCTAATTATGTAACTGGGGGAAAAGAGGCTTTTTTTAGACTGCCAATATCTGAAGAAACCATGAAAGGACAGGACAGCTTCTCCCATCATTCCTTTTTAGTATGTTTTCTATTCTAGTTCTAAATAGTAATAACCAGTGAGACTTCCAGCACTTTCTTTTGTTATTTAGTAATTAGATGTCACTCTTAAAAACACTTTTTTTTTTTTTAATTATTATTTATTTATTTGTTTGTTTGTTTTAATTTTAAGTTTCAGCTTGTCAATCCCAATTACACAACACTGTCACACTGATGTCAGGGAGCTCCTAATCACAGTCACATGGAGTTCAGAGAAGTAGAAGGAACGTGTCTGGGATTTCCTTTTACAAGTCTTAACTTATCTTTATCCTGGCAGGTAAATAACATCCCTGTAGTAAGTACAACATCTGATTGCATGAAAAAGCAGTCATAGAAAGTGTATTTTTAGTTTCTTTTAATGCAATTTCACAGCAGGAAAGTGGAAAAACAAGCATCCAAGCTGCATCTGAGCTCCTTTATAATGTGATTTAGAGGCTAAAACAGCTTCTCACCCTCACTGCTTAGAGGTGGGAGCATCCTCAGGACTGAATCCACACACACCTCTGCTAGGTTTTCCAGGGGTGGGGGGCAGGTTCCACTAAAACATCGATTTAGCATTTTCAATGGGAAAGATTTAGCTGCATTCAGTTGGCCCCCCACTTATCTCACTGACCATTCTGTTGGCAGTATCAGGCAGAAAAAGATGGTCTGCCAGTTTTGCTAGCTGCAGGAGCAGATACGGTCCGTCGGTATTAGAACTCATACTCAATGTATACCCAGTACATGCGTGTCAGAAGGAGATGTATCTGTTCTTTCCGTGATTTGTACTAGAGAGAAAGCCCTGGTCTCTTGGCAAGTTCCCAAAATGGCTGCAGTGGGAAGATCAGGTACAGAAGGGGCCTGAAGCTCTCAGTCCTGTTCCTACTTCCTCATCTTCCAGCTGCTTCTCTTCCTCCTGTCACATTCTTCACTGTCATCTATACAACAGAACTATAAGCATTCATCAAGATTTTCTCAGCTAGAAACCAAGTCTCTCCAGGTGCCCCTGTTAACCTTCTCTTGATTCTGCTACTTCATTACTTTGTAAGCAATAGGACAGAAGGCAGAAGAGTGAGAGGTTTGCTCTGCATCTTACCAGACCTGTGCTTCCATGGTAGATGGGGTAGGATTTGTTGTGAGGATTTCTTTTCATATAAGAGGTCACCTGGTAAAGCAATTGGCTTGGATAGAGGAAAATGATGTCTACATCACTGTGTATAGACTAAGTTTTTTTTTTCAAGACCACCCTGAGCAGATGAATTGACAGTGTAGCAGCACTGGGAGCACTGGGGAATACTGGTGAGTCCCAGAGGAGCTGTGGCAGGGGCAGTGCTGAGGGAGATGCAACTCCAGCCCCCCAGACCAGCACTGGTGTCATGGTTAGGTTCAGAGCAGAGCAGAAGCTCATCCAGAAACTGCTGTGACTCCACCAACTTCTACTTAGAATAAATTATTAATAAAATAAAATAAAATAAAATAAAATAAAATAAAATAAAATAAAATAAAATAAAATAAAATAAAAATAATTAAAAAAAAGACCTAGTGGCTTGGTAGGAAACCTTTTTTTGTTCTACATCAGTACCCTTCAGCTATTAAATTTTAATCTCAACTTACAACTCAGTAGATGTGCCCATACTTACCAGGAAAGGTGTATTTATAACATGGATAGGTATACCCTGCTTTGCTGCAGTAGGCTGAGAGATTGTTGCTCTGACTCTGTATCCTGACTTTAGCTTATTCTTTTCCTCTCCCTGCCAGTTAACTGAACACAATATGCTATATTGCATATGTTCCAATTCACAAGACTTTGATTCTTTATTGCTGTTCTGTCAATTACAACCATATGAACATGGTGAGTACAAATGTGAACTCTGAAGGACTTGCCTCTAAGAGAACATCCCTCTTTGGTGGCAGAGTGCTAGAACAGATAAGGCACTTAGAAAAAGACCATTTCACTCTGATGAACCCTGATTTCAATGGTGATAGGAGTATTAGCAGGTTAGGTTGCAGCTGAGTAGAGGGCACGTATATTAGCAGTGTAGGAGGAGGTTTGAAACCATGTCTACAGGATTGCATCTGTTTTCAGACGAACAAGTAGAATGTTTGTTGCTAGAATAATCCTTTGGGCAATAATTAAAATAATATTACTGTTTTGTGAACTCACGCTGTTTTACTCACTTGGACTTACCTTGGTGTTCCCAATATCTATTTTAAAATTGTGCACAGATTTCCATGTAGCTGTAACAACATGTTCCTTACGCTGATAATAATTTAGGGAAAAGCACTATTAAGACAGTAAAGGCATTGTATTAAATTCTTTGTTCTCAAAATGATTTCTCTATTAAGATAAGATTTAAATTAACATTTATAAATACTAAATAGGAACAATTCAGTTCACAAATAACTTCACAAGCAGCTGAACTCCAAATATAGTCAGAAATGATGAATATTTCAGAAATAATTACATGCTTATTTGAGAAAAAAAACACTAGATAATATAATTGTGATGAACTCTCCTTTTCTGGGCAATGGAAGAAAAGCTCCCAACACATTTCCACAAGTGAATAGATTTCTTACTAACATTGGGACAGTTTCTGTCCTATCTATTCTTCAGAACCATCTACAATATTGTATGGATTTGACACATAATTAGTGCTTCTTGTTATAGGATCTTGAAGTCAAACTGAGGTCCTGTCTTGACTTTGGGCCCACCACATCGCCATGAGCTTGCCTGATGATCTGGAGTCTTGGTTGGACCTGGCTTGTTAGCTCGTCTCTGCTGGAGATGATCACTGGGCTTTCTTTGGGACTTGCTTTCACCACCCTGCTTGCCTGCCTCTGATGTGGAGGGATAGGCCCTGGCTGGTGAGGCCCCTGACATGTTACCACACTCAGTTCCCCAGCCCCTGGAGAGCAGCCAGACATTGCTGCTCCCCGACATTCTGGGTCATCCTACAGACTGAGGAGGGCTATTGCCTACAGAAGAATGGGTTTCTTATGGGATACTTGTTATGGGATATTTAGGGGAGAAGGTAAAGATGGGGAAAGGAGAGGAACCAGGTGGTTTGGGGAGAAACAAGTATGGGAAAATAGAAGGAAAGGGGATAAAAGGTACCAGTCATGTGATCGGGTACTGTGACTGATACCTGAATGTGATGACTGCAGTCTGTCCTGTCTTACTACAGCATGTGTGTGTGTGTGTTTGTCACCACAGCAGCCTCCAATCTATAGGGTTGGGCCAGGACTGCCCCAGGACTCAAGGCATGCTGGATTTAGTAGTCTTCTGAAAGCAAGGATGGCATGCCCAGAACACCCTGTTTTGATGGCTAGGTAACAGGCTCAAAAAAATTATTTCATTGCAGTTTTCATGGAAACCTGGACTGTCCTTGATGACTTGTTCTATCCTTTTGTCTCCCCAGATCTAATACAAATAAATCAATCAGTAAACAAGTGGCATGCCAAAGAAAGTGGTGAGTAGGTACATTTTTCAATTTATTACTAGTAGAATTGATGGGACCAAAGATTCTGGGAAGTGCTGCATATTTGCAAAGAAATTGTGCAAAGGCTTTGGGTTTCAAGAGACAGAAGAAACAGTTTCAAGAGACAGAAGAGACAGTATTAATAGTGGAAAATCATCCATACAGACACTGCTTTTGACGTATTTTATTGAAGACAGGAAGCTATTAAGGGAAAGAATTGCATAAAAACTGCAGACAGATAATTGATACTGTTTGTGAGCTTGAAATCCTTGTTCTCTTTATCTGCATACCTGAAGCCAAAATACTGATCTAAAGCACATTTCTGTTTCAATGAAAAAGTCTTTGACCTATGTTGAGTCATGTTAAAAACAGAGAACTTCTGCACACACTGAATATTTTGTTTGTTTTTCACAGAGAGACTTAACGGACACAGGAACACCTTTTGAGCTGTAGTTACTACTGCAGTTTAAGACACTCAGATAATAATGTTTTGTATGAAATAGCCCCTGCTTACTTTGATTTATCACTGGTATTTTATAGCAAGAAATACTTCCATTTCATCCAGGATGGACCTTAATCAGCCTTGTTTCTGCCATTCCAAAGTCTCAGATAGCCAAGAAGAAGAAAGTATTGAGGTGTAATTGTTGAGAATAGGAGGTGAAATGTGTCAGCAACATGCCAACATTACCTTACTTCATAGCAACATAAACCCCTACATGGAAGACTACCACACATCATATCATCTAAACAAACACACCCTACAATCCTTAATCAAGCAAAAATTACTACTGAAGATGATTGAGCTAGCTCAGGATTTAATGTACTCCATTGACTCACGTTCTTTAGTTTCAAAAAGCTTAATTCCCTGTGGGAAAAAAAAAAAAAAAAATCATTATTCATCATGACATTCAAGCACACCACAATTTTCTTTCATTCTGGATAAATAAGCTATAGAAATGAGGAGATTTAGTGGAAAGGGAAAAAATTTTGCATGCTATTTTAGTCATTCAGATTTCTAACATTAAGACTTGGTTTCAGTTTTTATTTTACTTGTATTTGAACAGGTCACAAAGAATAAGCAACAATTGCATTTGGTTGTGAAAATAAATATGTGCATTTGTCAACACAGGGTTTTGTTTTTTCATCAGGACAAGTATGTCGTTTTAGAAAGCTCCCAGGCTTCTGTTGCAATAAAATTTCTATCTGTCTTCCCAAAGGAAGATATGTGCACACTTGAAGAGAAACATAGATTTAGAGTATGATGTAACCAAGTAAAGGGGAAATAACTAAATGAAATTTACTAAATGTTAATAATAGCTCTTTCTCCATCTCTTCCTCAGTGTTAAAAGATGATACTACTGACAAAAACTGTAGATTTGCTGAAGCAAATGAAGGTTTGGGAGAGAGATGTGGGAAAAGAAAATGAACAGGAAGAAAAATCTGGGGGAAAAAAAGTTATCTTCCATATGTTCTTCCATGCAAAGAACTTCTATAAATTCTTAAGATATGTAAGGTATCATCACTTTGAGTCTTTTGGTGGCAACATAGCAGGCTGGAAAGGATGTAGAGAAAGAGGTCTCTTCTTCCCTGTGTGGTTGTTATGCCCACCCATCAATATAATTATGGAGAAAATAATTACAGCAATAATAGCTGTAAAGCAGGAAGAATGGCTTTATATCTGCCAGTTTCTTTCATGAAGAATTTCACATTGTATAGAATGAAAAAGTCTTGTTAGCATCATGTTTACATGCTGAAAGATCCCTGTGATGGTGCAGGCACCACTAGTGCATCTAACTTGTTGTTCAGACTCTGCGCATTTGTGTCCAGACATTTGAGATACACTTTTGAATGCTCTTCCTTTGGAACAGGAACGTGAAAAGTTCTCCTTGTTACTTTCTCCCATGTGTACTTCCTCCACATACACTACTCCCTCCCTTGTGTCTTGTCTGAGGTCCCCATCCTTGAGTAT
The DNA here is from genome assembly GCF_963932015.1 of Anas acuta. Taxonomy (NCBI): domain Eukaryota; kingdom Metazoa; phylum Chordata; class Aves; order Anseriformes; family Anatidae; genus Anas; species Anas acuta. The sequence goes on from NC_088980.1 coordinate 85,171,768, forward strand.
AGTTCAAGATTTCCTCACTATATTGCCACATCTATACACAGGGATGTTCTCGTTATTGTCAGGTGGTTGCCATCTTCTACTAGTAGATTTTCATCTTCATCAAATGATGCACCATGATCAAAGAAACCAAAGCTTGAAGACATCAGACAGTCAACCCTGCAGTACAGTGGGGCAGCTGCAAAAGAAACACTTTTGCAGAAAGGACCTGGTGGTCCTGGTGGACAAGTTGAGCACAAGTTAGTTAGCAGCACACCCTTTCAGCAAAGAAGACCAACCACAGCCTGGATTGTATTAGCAAAAAATGTAACCAGCAGGCCCAAGGAAGTGATTCTTCCCTTCTCCTCAGCATTTGTGAGACCACATCTGAAATGTTTCCTCTTATTTTAAGCTCCACATTACATGAAAAGTATGGACATATTGGTTCAAAATAACTGAAGGCCATGAACATGGTGAAGCAGCTGGAGAGCGTGACATACAAATAGTTGAGATAACCTGGCCTGTTCAGGCTTGAAAAGAGAAAGTTAAAGACAGACCTTATTGTTGTCTATAACTACTTGATCACGGGATAAAAAGACAGATGTAGAATCTTCTTGAAGGTGTACACTAACAAGATGAGAGGCAACAAGCACAAGCTGGAACATGAAAAATTCAAGTTAGATGAGATTTTTTTTATTATTATTTTATTTTTTAACCATTAAAGTGGCCAATTGCAGGAACAGGTTGCTCAGCAAGGTTGTGAAATCTCCATCCTTGGAGATTTTCAAGACTTGACTAGACAAGTCTCTAAGCAGCCTGAAAAAATTAGGCCTGCTTTGAGCCAGGCATTGGACTAGGTGACTTTTGGAGATCCCTTTCAACTTACCTTATTTGACTCTAGGTTCTGCTGTGCTAGATGTGCTTTCTCTTACCCAAGTCCCTCTAGATCTAAAGGACTGAGAAAGAGGTAACATTGCCCTCTCCCTTTACCCAGGGTCAATCTTGACCTGCTCCTGTCTTCTCTGGCTCTGTGGCTGGTGCCCAAATGGATTAGAAACACAGTAGGTTGAAATGACTGGAAAATTTCAAACAGAAGCCTAAGAAACAGCAAAAATTGAAATGACATAGAGACCATCTTGCTTATTCAGTGAATATTTTTATTCATGCTTAGCTCTTACAGACTCCACAGTATTTGCAAAGGAATCACTTAAAACACCAGCTTCTGTCTCTGTGAACAACAGTAGGGCATGCTGTTTTTACTTACAAAAATATTTCCTGCTCTGGGAGGAAAGTGTGTTGTGATTTGGGTCAGGGGTATAACTGAGAAGAAAGATACCAAAAGTGGAGGTGCAGTTCAGGAACACCAGCCATTACATACTAATTTCCCCCAAATGCTTACTAAGGAATGGAGTCAAGTATCTGAATTTGTTTACCTCAGCCATGGATAACTATGTGTATTACCTACATGCAGCCTAGAAGAGATACACAGACCACTTCAGTTTACCTGGCACAGAGACAAATAGGTTGCCGCTGCTGTATGCACTGCCAGAAAAGGAACAAACATCTCCCTTTTACCTAATAATTAAATCCTGACACCAGGATTTAGGCCTGTCTCACCCAGCCTCACAGTGACTTTCTAATTGCTTGTCTACAGAGTTTTCTGAGATCATCATGGGAAAATATATTTTTCTAAGTGCCTTCTTACTGCCTCTGTTAATAAATCATTCTCTGTTCCCAAAATCTACATGACCCAGCTCTTGTTCTTTTTGCAAAATGAATGTACTTAATCGTTTCCACAACTTCCTGTACAATCTTCTATTCATTTTTTATTAGTTTCCTTTTTTCATTTTCCATCTGCTTTAGCAGTGCTTTGTCATGCTATTACTTACAACTTTCTCCTTTACAGACATTTTAATACATATTTGGAACTTAAAATAATTCAATTTATGAGAGTATGAGTGAAAGTTTTCCAGTCTCCTCCTCTGACTAACATCAAAACTGTAGCTATAACATGATTTACAATTTGGATGCAATTTAGAGGACATATTGCCTGTGATATTTCATTTCAGCAAGCAATATTTTACACAGAACTGAAATAAATTATTAGCACTTTTTAATGAAGTTAATTCATAATAAAATGAATTTGAATAAAAATCCCCAAATTGTCACTAAATCTTTTCTGCTACTGTGACTGCATTACAAAACATATGTTAATTGAATGCTCATGAAAGACCATGAAAAGATAAACTCTCAGACTGTCCCCTTGTATTCCTTCCCCTGGTGGATAAAGTGCATTGCCAGGAATCAATGCACCTTTTCACTGTTCCACTGCAAAGTTAGACAAGCCATTCAGGTGAAGAAAGAAAAATAACATTCTGTTTACATACATATTGAGCTTCCTGCCCTTATACTAAACTGTGAAGAATGTTCACTAAAAAGCAGATACAGAACTATAGCAACATACTCTCATTCTTAATATTAACTGAGTTTAATATTGCAGCTGGGAGGTGAAAAAAACATAATCTCATTTTTCATTTGAAGAATCAGATTTTTCAGTCAAAGGTTGTTTTCATCATTCTGCAGTGACTGAGATTGTGTCAGTCAGAAAGTGTAAGGAAAGGGAATGGAACACTTTGGCTGAAAAGCCCTTTCTCGACTCCAAATGTACCTAGTTTTACAGATGATTTTGCCTTGCTGATAGTTTTTTAATTCTAATCACAAGTGGTCTGACAAACTAAACATGGCCTGGATGTATGTTAATGATGTAAATTAAAAGCACAGCTATTTAGGAAATTGTAGTCTTTTAAAAGATCACAATCCAAAGGAATAACAATCTATATTAAAAATTAGCATCAAATTGATATTAAAACTAAGTAATCAAAACACAGAATTCAGACTTTTGATTGGGTCCATTCCCTTGTGTTGCCATGCTGAGCCAAAAACAGGATTTAACTGCTTCAGTATCCAAGTTGTTAGGATACTAACTTGGGAGAAGGAATGGAAAAACAGAAGCATGATTTTAAATTATCAGATAACACACCATCAGAAGAACAAAACAGAACATTTCAGTTCAGTAGAGTGCACATTCAATTGCAATGTCAATTACGAAGCCTTCAGATTGACAGTAGTGGAATCTGAAAACAAACAAAGCATTGGATTTCGAGTCATAAGTTTAATTTCTTCCCTGTGCACATCCACCACATTCCCTGTTGTGGTCTGTAATTTGGGAATGCCTCATTATTTTCTTCCCCTAAAATCAACACCTAACATTTCTGTGAATCAACAGAGCTATCACAATGCTGCATGTAAACTCTACTGACCCTGTGAGTACATTGACAATTCATCCCCCCAAAAAACTCATCCCAAACAAGGGGAGGGAAGAAAAGCCCATCTTACTATACAAGCTACTTTGTAAATCAATTTTGAGAAATGGTAGAAGATGATGTCTTCCTGTCATATATGATATGAACTCTATTGTAAGATATCTGACAGGAAAAGATTATGGAGGAGATACAGGAGAGAATTCATCAGTCCTAGAGCTGGAGAAGTCTGATCATCAATAATTACACCTCATACACAGTTAATAGATTTCTCTGCACATAAGCTAAACTGATTGTATGATTAATGCATGTAGTGATGGTGTGTTGGTAGACTTGTCTATGCCACAGCTTCTGTTAGAAGGCTTTTACTGTTCTCCATGGACGACATGAAACTATCACCTCTTTGAAGCAGCTAAAAGGAAAATTCCCTCTCTGGACAGAAGCTAAGTGGCAAAGTGGCTTGCAAACCAAGAAACTTAAAACTTACATAAGGTATCAAGAAAGCACTGTGAAAGGAACAAGGTGATTGTGGTGGAGGTGAATGCACAAAGACAGCCACATGTGGTGGATGTTCAACAGTTTCCCAAACACAATGGTGGGGTTAAGTAATCTTCATGGTGGTAGGTGAAGCATGCCTGCTGCTGGCCTAAAGCAGAAAATGGGTTCAGAAATGGCCAGAACTTCATGAGCCCTTTTTAATACTGGCACACAACCTCAGAAATTACTGACCAGGGAAAAGATTTTTTTAAACCATCCTTTAAAAAGGTTTTTATAGTTTTATAACAATCACCACTTTGCTACTAATAATGAAGTAAAAGCCTCCATTGTAGAACACTTTAACAGGACACTCAAAAACAAGATGTGGAGATGTTTTAGAGCACACAATCCTTTTTGCTACACTGATATATTATCACAATTCATAAAGAGTTTATAACCACAGAACTATCACAGCCACAGAGTCTGTTGAAGTGAAACCTTTAAAATTGGGGGGGAGGGAGGGGGGAGCTTACATTAAAATTTACAATTTACAATTTACAATTTACAATTAAAATTTTAAATTAAATGTAAATTATAGAATCTGCACCTTTCCTAAAAATAATGGAGACAATGTAAGTGTGTCTGGAAGAAAAGAGATATTTGATAAAGGTTATAAAGCATTCATGGATGAAATTTTCAAAGTAGCTAAAATTGTGAAAAGGGAGAGATACCCATGTGCTGCTCAATAGACCACAGTCACAAAGGAATCAAAGGACCATTGTACCTATCAAACCTCTAAAAGTGAATCTGGGTAAGGGTAGAGTCTACAAAATTGAGAAAATCATTACTACAAAAGGGACAAGAAGGAAAAAGGAGGTGCTGAGGATATGCTATGATTCACCCCCAGACATTCAACAGCTACACAGAAGCCTCCCAACACCAGGACATCTAATGATCAGGCTGGCATGATGGAAAAAAAAAGATGGTGGACAGTTGTTTCTACCTCTCAATACTCAGCAACACCAATGCCAGAATTTTCCCAGAGAACACAATCCTAGACCTCGCTGTACATCTGGAGAGGCCCAAAGAGCTCACTGAGTGATAGGTGGGGCTAAAGGAAATATAGTACCTATACACCTGGAATAACACCATTGATATCATGAAATAGCTCTCCTGTGGAGTAAACACAGAAGTGTACTTCATGGAAAGAAAAAAAAGAAATCACATTTTGGCAGGCATCATCAGAGGGTTTATCTTGTTCTACATCCACATGTATCTTGCAGAGTACCAGCGTACTGGGGACTTTTTGGTTGCATTATTGCACCGTGTTCCAACCAGCAGTACTAACAATGAGATCATTTCTGCCATGGATGATAAGCTGTGACAGCAAAGTGCCCACACATTAGCACAATGTTGAAATGAAGACTGACCAGAACAAGTACATCTTATTTTACTTTGGAAAGGCAATGTAAAGTATCATCTGCAGCCCTGCAAGTTCCCGATATTTCAATAAACACCACAAACACAGTAGAAATACCTTGTTACTAGGACTCAGCCTTGCAAATGAATTACACAGTCCAGGCTAGCAGTGGTCTCCTGGGTTTTCAGGGCATTGCTATTATGTACGCCACAGGCATAGGATGTGTATTTGGTAGCCTGCCATTTATTCTGTGCATGCAGGAGGTACATTACATATACTCTAGCTGCAGACAGGGTCTATCATTTTCACAAAGGGGACTGGAAATTTTTTAAGTCACATGTTGAAAGCACCACTCAAAACATTGCAAAAAAAAAAAAAGCGTTTGGACACATTTCCAGACCATGCTGTTAACACCATCAAATCAAGAAGAGCTTGTGGCCTGTTTATATTTGAAGAAAAAGATTTAATGACAGAGACAGACAGACAGAGAGAAACTTGTCAAACCTCCACGGGGATGGCCTGTGCCAGTCCTTCAAAAGGGAAAGGACAGGAAGAACCAGGTAACCATCTGTCTGGGAAAGAAAGAAATAAAAACATAGGCCAAATTGTGCAAAAGGAACTGAAAGCTGAGAAAAATGGGGCCTGTTCTGCCACTAGAGAAGGAGCTATATTTTAACAGGGTTGGCTTGTGTTTACAGCTGCTCAAAAGAATTTACCAAATCCAAGCTGGATTTGTCTGAAGTGCCCCCAGCACAGATGGGCATTGATAAAAGCCTCCTTACTGAGGTGCCTGCTCTTTCCACTGTTGGGCCCTGCACCTGTGGACTTTGCCATGGCTGGGAATGGGGAAGGCTCCAGGGATCTGAACAACTCTTCAATGCCTTTGCTGCAAAACTGTGACTGCCAATGGGCCCCCCCTCAGCACCAGCGAGGCCCTAGGCCTTTCTGCCCTCTGTTTACCATCAGTTAGGTTGGGAAAACAACTTATTAAGCAGAGCAGCTGTTGCTGCCCCTCCTGCACACTACTAGTGTCGCTGGACACTTACAGCAGCGACACTGCCCACACATTTCTCCATGGGGCTGCTCTGGAAAGTCCCAGCCGAGCAGCGGGGAGCAGAAAGCAGAAAGCAGCTTAGGCAGCTCTGGTGGCCCAGAGCAGGAGGACCAAATGCCTGGGACTGCTCCACAGCAACCTGTTCTTTCAAGACATGATTTTGTTGAACAGTGCAGATGTAGAAATTAAGCTGATGTACAGCAAAGACAGCATTTGTTTGATGAGCTCCCTGGCAACAGGGGCCTGCAGGCCGCTTATTGCCCATGTCTTGCTGTTTGTGAGGAGTGTGTGGATGGCACACAGTGCTTTTGGGACAGGCTGAGCCTTTATACATGGACCAGTGCTTAATACCTGGTTGACCAGGAGGTCATGAAAGCATTCAACATAACAGGCAGGCAGCCGTGTCAGCAACCAGGAAAATTTGTTTCTGGGACAGCTGCCCAAGCTTGTTGTTATTGTGTTCATGGATAATGATTCTTTTAGCAGCAATTATGCTTAGAAGCCTTTCAACTTTAAACACTAAGATATAAATTTTATGGCTCTATATGTGGATGATGAACAAAACCTAATGAAACCACCGCAGCTTGGTTTTTAAGATCAGCTGCTGTGTAAGAAAACACCTGCAGCTCGTACAGAGGATCAGCAGCCATATCAAAGATCACATACACTGTCAACTAATGGGGAAGAGTTCATCCATGTCTCTACCCAGTTTGCCTTTGACCTGTCTCCAGATCAGGAACGTACTGATCACTATTAATTGATTAAAATAGCACACATTAGAGCAAAAAATACACTTTGCAGGGCCTTTGACAACCACGGTTAATATGATCCTGAACAGCGTATTTTAAATGTGGTGGAAATAAGCCAGAGAAGATATTTAACTTTTTGACTAAAAGTGAGGACACACAGCTCTCCTGTATTGCTTGTTGTTTTGTTGTTTTTGTTGTTTTGTTTTTCAGCGGGCACCTATGCCAGAGAAACATTTCTAGTCACATACCCAACTGACTGATGATGGCACAGCCCTGAGTGCACTCACAGACCAACAGCTCTCAGAGGGACAGGTCACTCTTCAGAAGAGGATGATACATCATGGACCTAAGTTTGCCCAGACAGAAAGGCAGGATGTTGATCTGGGTCCTTCCTATTTAGCAATGAGTGCGGGTGGGTTTTTTCAATATGCAAATGGCCAGCTGCACTGGTGGAAAAACATCTAGTCCTTAGCCTAAAAGCCACTGGAAGCATTTAAGCTGCCAACCAGGTATACATACATGTATAGTGCCTAAGTAGCAATTTCAGGTCCTTCTAAAATGAAGTGGACCAGGGACACATCTGCCTGACTAAGGACACAACATGGAGCTTATCTCAGGTGTTCTCGAATACTACAACATGTTTTGTACTGAGGGCCAAGAACAGCTCTTTTTATCCTTGCAAAGTGAATATTCTGGACAATGTAGAAGATGATAAATTCCTGTAATAGTAAGGGCTTTTTACTTTCATTTCTTTCACCAGTTTAGTTGAATCATCAGCCACAATCATGTTTACTTTTCTAGGAGGAACTAATCTGTTATCCCAGAACCACAGAGTAACAGAAGTTGGAAGGGACTTCTGGATATTGTTTAGTCCAGCCTGCCCTGATCAGCCCCCAGGGTCAACTACAGCAGGATGCTAAGAACTTTGTCCCGATAGATTTTGAATATCCCTACGGATGAAGACTCCATAACCTTTCAGGGGAACCTGTTTTAGTTTTTGTCCACCCTCCTTGGGGAATAAAATAAAATAAAATAAAATAAAATAAAATAAAATAAAATAAAATAAAATAAAATAAAATAAAATAAAATAAAATAAAATAAAATAAAATATTGAAATAAAATTAGGTTTAAATGGAATTTAAATTGATTTTTTTTTTTTTTGTATTTCACTATGCGTCCACCATTACCTCTTGTTATTTTTCCCATAGTTGCTGTGCCTTGTCAGAATAGCACAGAAGAGGGATGTTCCTAACAGTAGTTAACTGACCAGTGGTGCAAAACTGGCTGTTTAAATGTTTATGTCAGAGAGCATTTCCACCTCTTCTGAAAGGTCCTTGTTTCTGTCATGCCCTTCTCTTTGTTCTGGCAACAGAGCACTGCTCTGCCCTGATCTTTTCAGGTACATCAGTGTCTGGATTTATCTTGTAGATCAAGATGAGGTCCCTTAGCATCTCAGAATTGGTGTTTGCTGCTTGTTGCAATTACAGTATTGCCTTCAACTTTTGTACACACTGCAGGAAGCCATAGGATTTGGATCCTGACAATGCAAATTCAGTAATGTGCTCACTTGTCAGGTTGCCTAAATAGTCACTGAGCAGGGATGTTCCAGTCCCCTGAACAACTCATGAAATCTGAGTATGTGTTGTGATTAAGTCAATGGTATTACAGGGCACATAAGAGACCATAAAACTTCAGGTATACATATGCAGTGGTGAACCAAGCTATAAAATGTTAGTGCTGTGTTCCAGTATCACACCTCCTTTGGTGTGCTTCCATGAGACACTGGCCGCATGCCCATTGACAGAAACACGGGGACACATCACAAGTCAGGAAAAAGAGGTAGCCATACAACTCCTCTGCTTCTCTCACATGAGTAGTGTTGGGAGCATTTGCTGAGACCAGCGCACAGTAGGACATCAGGCTGTCAGAGCTCTCCATTTTGGGAAGTCCAAGACAATATTGTTTTGTTGTTGAAGTAATAACAATTAGTAAAGCCATAGTAATGTATCTTGTCATCAGCTCTGTAATACAGGCAAAAGGCATTTGTCCTGCTGCCCAAAAGCACACCTGTGGCAATCAGCAGAGCTTGCTCCTACAGCAGCTCACTCTTACCCCCACACAGATCCGATGCAAAAGCCTGCTCTCTTTGGGTGGTATATCTTTTGTTGTGTTGTGTAACACAAATACCCAAAGGTGGCCCCCATGAGGGGGTGTCACTCATTTCCATGGCATCATTTGAGACAACTGGGGGAAAAGCACCCATTAAATTCCAAAGCTGTCAGCACCTGGCTGTTGACTACATAGCCATCCAAGATATTAGGCAACCACTTTATATTTTCTTCTTTGTAATGTATGATGGATTTTAGTATTTTGGCCATGTACGTAAGTCACTGAACAGAAAGTGTGGAATATTTCTTTCTCCTCTGATGACCTCTGGATGGAAGAGCATTACTCTCTTAAGTTTGAGGAGCATAAACCAGTGTGTGGACATGCATTACAAGCCACTGTAGTACACTGTGGTATACTGAGAGGCAGTGTACCACCTCCCCTTTTCGCTCTTTCTGATAGAAGATGTGACAGATCAGCACCACAATCTCTTTCCTCTGTGATCCACAAGCCCCCCTCAAAATTTTGACATCTTGTTAGCAATAACAACTCAGCTCTTTACAGGTCAGACATATCCTCCTGATTAGCTGCATGCCATGCCAAGATTTGATCAGGGACCTAAGAGCACTACTAGGCCATAATCACAACAGCTTCGTCTGGGGCCTCCACTCACACCTGTGGCTCAGGATCTCCATTTAAGCTCAGGACGGGGAGATCAGTCCCTGCCTGAGCTATGTGGTGGATTTGCCTGTCCCAGGTCCTATTCCTGGAATGTTGTTTGGATTTCCTGGCTTGATCATGGACCTGTCTTGTTGCCTTCCCTCTGCCTGCTGGTCACAGTACAGCCAGTGCCTGTTGAGGTCAATGGGTCTGAAGATCACTAATTTCTTGATGGACAATAGTTTCTGGTTAGGTCCACTACACTTGCCTTAACCTGTATACAAAGCATGAAAGAGAAATATATATATATTATATATATATAAAAAAAAAAAAAAGCTAAGGCTAATTGTCAACCACAACAAAGCTCCACTATTTATGGTACGTAGCATAGATGTTGCTTGGAATTGGTGAGGCACAAGTCACACAAGTATTTTTAGCCACTCTGCAATGAAATAATCTATGGAACAAGTATGGTTTGTGGCTGTTGGAGAATCATGATTTCAGGAGATTTCCATAAAAATCAAACCAAGAAAGGACTTCACATGCCAGCCTGAAACAGTGCGAAGATCGATACCCTAGAAAAAACAAGCTCTAAGGCAAGGATTAGAGGCAAGTGTGAAAGCTGTCATAATTTGCATTAAATGACTTTGGGATAGCAATTTAGGAAAAGATTGTGGGAATATGGGAGCCTGCTAACTGATACAATTTTAAGTCATATTGGGCGCCATGACAGCTAGCATGATGTCCAAGGTTTAGGTAAGACTAAAATCACTTTCTGTACAGGCTCTTTGATAGCAATATACACACTTACCAGTCACTTGAAATGAGAGAGGCCACAGTAACCTTGCTGAATGCATTTCACCTCAAATTTTATTTTGAAATCTCACTATGCACTTTAACCTTTTAATGTCAGTCTTAGACTTCAGGAACACAAACTGAACATGAGCCTGCAGAGGCCAGCATCATGTGCTCAAAAGGGATCCATACAGCAGTCCACTTGCACATTTTTATCACCATCTTTCATAGCATGGAAGATGATCATCACCATATTCTCATTCCTGTAGCCTATCAAAATTTTCACCTCTTACTGGCAATAACTCAGTTCTTCCTTCAAGTCAAAAGTTTTCTCTCTAGCTGCTTTGTGCCATCCCAAGAACTCTTTTTTCTCTTTCTCTTTTTCTCTTCAGGCATTGATCAGTGGGCTCTTGCTTCTTGACCACAATGCCACCCCGAAACCCTAACCCTATAATAATGCAAAACAAAGAAATGGGTCCTGGGATATTAGAGATTGTCATCTGACAATGTTGAGAGCCCAAAACCATTTTTCCCTGCACACATCATCTGGATATATACTAATGCATAGCAGATTCTCAAACAATAGAATATCTCTTAGCATGGTTTTCCAATTCATGGAGCACCCCCATTGGTATGAAACTTTGTTAAAACTTTAAATTTTAAAACTTCTACATCTTTCAGTTCTGTCACTGCTTAGGGCTCTGTGAGACTACCATCAAAACTGAGATTACTGTCTCTGATACTTAGATTACATAGTACTGTTTCTTGACAGTAATCTTATAACTGAGGATAGACTGTGCAGCATCCCCATCTGCTTCTAGAACAGCAGTAGTCAAAAAAAAAAAAAAAAAAAAAGTGGATTAAAAAAAATATATGTTTACTGACCCATTTTGAAAATGTCCCTGCATTCAGATTGCTTAAATTGATTGTGGGGGAATATAACAAATCATGCATGCTGACAGCTTCAGGTCAGAACTGCTCAGAAATTCCAGGTTCAAAAAAATTGCATAAGCAGTTGGATATTTTATATATTACCCACACACCCACCATCACTTCATAAGTATTGTGAAACAATACCTGACCGAAATTACCAAATCTGTATTTGTCTATATGTTCTCTAACCATAACAACCGTAACTGTAATAATAATTATAATAAACAACAATTGTGGTGTTTTTTATGAGTTTCTTAATTATGGCAAGAATAAAGGTGACTTCCTTTTTGTCTATAACTATACCTCTAGTGGAACAGCAAGAGGTGGGAAGGATCCATCAACCCATGCTGTGAGAATGTCCTCATCAGAAGGGTACTTCTCTTCATGTAAGGGGAGGGGGCTGGATCAAGCATCTGATGAGGCTGCTGCAACTCCCTGTTTGATTCTGCAAATCCTGAGCCCTGCCCTGCAAGAGGATCTGAGAAATGTCTGTCTTGTACTGGTGATGCAAACCTCCACACACAGCATGTGAGAATCATACGCAGACGTCTGAGCCTAGTTGGCAGAGCAAAGGCGGTGAAGGGCCGCAGGTGTCTGAGGGACATGCAGGAGGAAGGAGAAGGTGAAAACAGGTGAGGCTGCTGCCCAAGGCTGCTTTGAGACTATGCTGAAACTGTAGGTTGTGTCTGCACGGGGTTTTGAGAAGAGAGAGAGGGACAGAGATTTGCCACATTAGTTCTTCCACTGAGTTGGGGTACGTCTATAAGTCAGCCACAGAAGTTGCTTCAATGAGCATGGTGGTGAAACTTTGTTCTATGGCCAAGATAAAAAACACCCGTTTTGGTGTTTTAGTGTTTATGTGCTCTAGTGAGGAAGGAGATTGCTGGAGTGCACCAACATGGGCAGCGTTGTGAGTCTGGATAGGAAGACAGGTGCCTGAGCATGTTTCTAGCCACTGCATTATTGTTTCTCAGGAGACAGCACTCCATTCTGTGAAGTATCTGGTTCCTATTCAGCCCAAATCCCTGGCAGCTGCTGCATCATCTGCTGTAGTTGCCAAGGGAGACTGTGATTTGAGGAGGGAGATGGTAGCTCTCCACCATCTCCGAAGGCCTGTGCTGTGTTTCAGCACAGGTTGCCCATTCTCACCAAGCATCTGATGTTAGAAAGGGTCCATGTTCCACCACCCCCCACTCCTCCCAAAAAAAAAAAAAAAGTGTAGAAACTTCACTTACACTCCATGCAGTTCTATTCCGGCCCACAGTTCACCGATGGCTGGGGCAGCAACAGCAGTGGTTATCTCCAGCATCATCTTTCCTAAGAGTTTTGTCAGCTGGGATACTATATCTGGAAGACGTTTCATATTCATAATGCCCCATCGCATATGCTTAGGAAGATTCATCTGATGCTACATGTACCTTCACACTCCTTGTCCACCTTTCCACACAGGGCCACCAAAATTGGGGCCTTCATTTCTCCGTGATACCGGCTGGCCCTGAGCTGTTTCTCTTATCAAAGGCTCAACAACACAGCCACTTCTGGCAATAGAGCTTTAACAACAAGATGCTAGGGGTGCTTTTTTCATGATGCGTTGGTCTATGTGGGCGCACAAGACCAAATGGAAAAGATCTGGAGGACTGAACCAAAAGGAGTGTGCCACGGTAGCATGACCTTTTTTATCTTGGACACTAGGAACTTTCCCTGGCTCACACTGTGACTGGGGACATTTGTAGGTGCAGTTTAATTCACTAATACGGTCATAGCCTAAGTGCCTGTACCCCAGACTTATATTTAAATCCCCAGCAGGGATCAGTACAGGGACATCAGCAGTTTCGAGAAGGAAATGCACAGTGAAGTCTTCAAGGTTCTGAATGATACTTCTTCAGAGGACCAGAGACCGGTTTAAATGTGGGGATTGTTTGTGAAAATGGCCATCATTTGCTTCCTGTTTTTTAACCAGCTTTAAAACTTTAAGACAGTTTTTCCTTCAAACCTGTGCCAACTTCATTTGTATCCATATGGCTGTCTCATACTCCATTTATCCAATATAAACACCTAAAAAGGATCCTGAAGGCAAAAGAGCAGAATAGTGTTAGCTATTAGGTGCTAACACACACCCCACTGCACAATCCTACCATCTTGCCCCTGAGTCGTGCCAATCAGCTCTCAGCTTCTTTCCAGTTTGTGTAGCTTTTTCAGACAAAACTATTCTCCTTAAATTTTTGGTTGTTTACTTCTCTCAAACAGGCATGTTTTAGCAAGTAAGATATGTAAAACTGTCTTCAAAACTGCTAAGTTCTGCCCTAAATACAGACTCAACCTTTTGATGATGCTAAATTTGCCACAAAATTACCTTGTTCTAATTCAGTGAATTTTGACCACAACTCTTTAGAAGCGGAAAGCTGTCAGTGAGTGCTTCTCCTTCCCTTGTATTTCAAGCTTGCCTCTTTTTAGAAGAGGTTATATGTACTTGTTTGTGAAATCTTTTCCATGAGGCTCCAGGTTGGAGGTCATTGTCTGCAGCCCAGTCCTAACTGCTTGAAAATTGAAGTATTAATTTTCCATTCTCCAGAGCCTCACAGACAGCAACTGGATCATGAAAAAAACAACTATTGCTTCTTACTTAATTTTCCAGGCATACATATCACCCACAAGGAAGCTTGGGGCTAAGTGCTGTGAGACTAAGTTATTTGTCTTACTTCTGGGACATATAAACAGATCCACTGTGATTTATTCCTACTGACAAACTAAATGAAATAGATAGGGAATTTCCATCTATGAGGTACTAAAAAGTGCAGGAGCAATGCACCAATGTGTGAATAATAAAAATGATCTATCAAGGTAGATTGTATGATGTAAAGGCAATTTGTTATTTAGTACAGTTAAAAAATCCAAATGTTTTCTTTCCTTTTTTTTTTTTTTTTTTCCCCCAGATACCTTTGCAGGGTAAAAGATTCAAAAATCAACAAAGAAATTGGTCTTTATCTTGATTATCAACTACATTTTTGACTGGATTCTGTTCTGCTGAACAATCCCATTCTTAGCTCAAAAATAATGTTTACTTTCTTAAGAGAGTTTGCTAGCAAGATGTCATTGAACAATTTCTTGCCTAGTTCATCACTGTCAATATACTGTATTTCCTCTGGTATTCTATGTCTGTTCATATTTTTCATCTCTATTATTGCCTTCTCTTTCTTCTGTGTATAGATGCTTTGAAAAATCCTCAAGCCTTAGACTACGCTTTCAATCTTGGCATCTATGTGTTTTTACCATTAGTTTAAAATTAAAAATATTTGCTAAGGTTTATTTGTTTCTTCATCTTTCCTGTTTATATGCAAATCCATCACAAAGTGTGATTCTTTTTGGAATACATTTCAACTCTTTGCCAGGTGTATTTAGTAACTTTTACCCCTTTAAGCATCCATTTTTCCTTTTCTATCAGGATCTAGCTGACATGCTCACCGAATAAAGTTGTCTTCTCAACCTTTTCCATGAGAAGGTGGTGACAGAGCAAAGGCACGCAGCTAAAGAATTTGGAACTATGAACTTAACTGTTGTCTCAAAGGGTGCTTCCAGTCAACCCACCCATTCACAGATTGTTTAGATGACGCCAGAAGACACTAGAGATATTGCTACATGTAATGAAGGGTATTTAGACTTTGACTATAGAAACTGGATGTGTGTTACATGCTGGCACAAAGTGCCATTTGGGCATGGGCGTACCACTGATCTGTTATCTTTAATCCCTTTTATTTCTTCCTCTACCTATGTTACATCCACTAATACCAGATTGCAATTCCAAATTCTCTGAGCCTGTCTGTGATGCTTAACTCTTAGTCTGACTGCACTCCTGTTATAGATGACAAGCGGAGAGATTTCCAGGAGGCATAACTCAGACATCCAGACTAGGAACAATGAATTGCAGAGAAAAGATTGAAAATCGAAACACTTGTGCAAAATCAAAAACTACACCAAAATCACCAAACTACAAAATGCATAATGAATTTTTCATCTCTTTAGACCCTTCTGCACTCAAAGTGGTGGGTTTGTGTGTGTGCGTGTGAAGCTTTGAATACTGTTAAGGAGATCAGAGGCCTGAAACACAAAATCCTAATGCTTCACATTCACATTGGCTGGCTGGATTTTGTGGGCCATGGCAATTCCCTTACTCCCCAAGTTCTAATGCTTCACATTCACAATTCACAAGTTTAAAAAAAAAAAAAAAAAAAAAAGGAAAAGGGAAAAAATTTTGTTCTCTCTGCTCTAACAGAAAGAGGTTGTTTTTGTACAGACAGCACAGCTGGAAGGCAACATATTCCACCCTGCCAAGAGATACCATCACCAGCATCATCTTATACAACAGGAAACACCATGCTGGCTGGGGTTATTACAAGAACAAAATATCCTACTACCTGGTAACTCCTTACTTGTAAGGCATTGTTTTAACTAACACCTAGCTGTAGCTGGAGTCACAAGCATTCACTACAGACACTGCTGTTAAGGAAGAGGCACAGTTCAGGGCTTGACGAGGACTCCGGGTAAGTAGACAACATATGAGTGGGAAAGAGTTTTTGGTCAGCAAGGGGACTGCGTGTGTCAGGCCTCTCTTAAATCACAGTTATAAAACAGTTCAGAGCTTATTTGATAGGATATTGAGGGAGTTTGCTGGAAGAAATGTCCGTCAGGATGCATAATCAGTAAATCCCTGGGTAAACTACTAATTCCCAAGGTTTTACATGTGGCTAGTTCTGTAGATTCAGTTTTTATGATTTTTTTTTTTTTTTTTGTCTGAATGTATATATGAACAACAAAAAATGCAGCATTACATTAAAATCTCACTTGGTAATAAATACACAAATGTAAGCTTAACTCCGATTAATACCACTCTTCAGCTTGTCATAACAAATGAAACTGTTAGGTCACATGCAGTCACAGGAGTTGAAAATTAGTCGTGGAAGTTGAAAATTAGTTGTGGATATGTAGATGTCTGGCATTTATGCTAGTGAGTAACTGAAGTAACTGAATGCTTCTTTATGTTGCTCCTAGTCATCTTTCCTCACTAGAGAGTAAAAAGAAGAGGTTGTTGTGGTCCTTAACAAGTAGAACATTTTGTTTTAATATTGAATAATACAGTTTTTCATTATTCTGCTATTTTAAATGTTTATTACTTCACAGTTTTTCATTTCCCTCTGAATTAAAAAGGAATCTCTCAACTGACCATTAAAATCTTATTTTCTTGCCAGTTTATTATATATAATCTCTTCCATCTATGTCATCTTCATAACTAACAGCATACATTTGGAATCCCTAAGGACATTTAGGGAGAGTGTCGGAGTAGACACTGTTTAGCATTGTCCTAGAAATGAACCATAGCTTTTGCATCAGACGTACGGAATAATTCGTCCCTTGCGGATAAATAATAAAGACAGATAGGCAAAGTCAATTTCTGAGCATTTTTGTTTGTGAGCTGAACAGTTGGACTACTTCAACCTAATAAAGTCATAGCTTAATAAAGTCATACCAGCTGTAGTAACTTGTTTGAGAGATACACAGAACAACAAATGGAACAGTAATGGAAACATACTCTACATTTGAACTCCTCCACTTTGAACTGCTATACGCACAAAAGTTCATTTCTATTTTGCATTCACATAAAACTTCAAGTTTAACCTGGAGCCTTGTTCCGTTTCACTACAGGTATTTTTACCAGCATCGCAGACAGTGTGCGGAGAAGTATTAACAATGTTGTAATTTCCCATCTTATTTCCCTAAATCCAACTGCAAATTATCTGTATGTATTCAATTTTAGGAGGGGGAAAAAGGTGATTTCTCTTTTGCTTCCTGATGGATTGCCTTCATGATAGCAAATGCAATTGGGCTCTATTTTAATGCAGCTGTAGTAACTATCAAGACAAAAGACATTTCCTCTTTGTCCTTCCTAAGGTCAGCAGTTTAAGAATCTCCATTTTATAAGCAGCATTTATCAAGCTGATCATTTATAGACAGACAAACACTTGGTAGAGGAAACAGAGGAAGGAGAGAGTTTTGTACTGCCAAATTGCAGTCAGCTATGTACAAGGTGCTGGCTGTATGCACAGAAGAGAGCAGTGTGCACGGCACTGTTTCATCAGCATATGTGGAGGTGACAGGTGAATCAGAAATCATGTTCTTTTCCCTACCCAACTCTATAAAATTTCCAGCTGCTGTCCAGCAACATCCTAGTCTGTTTGCAGGTTAATCAGAAGGTTACAGTAGCTGCCAGCAGGGGACAGAGGAAGTCAATGGGTGTATTTTGGGATGACATGGACACTGCTCAATTCCTCATATACAGAGAGAAAGAAACAGTCTGGAAAATCACATCAGAGAATTGCCACACCACACACACTCTGCAGTCTGCCTTCTGCAGGTGATTAGTGTGACACTACTCTCTGCCCCTAGGTCAGATATCACTGACACCAGCATTTTGTAGGTCATTCTATGTGGAGTTCTCCTCCAGGAAGTCCTCCTGGGACATGCTCTATTAAAGAGTCATGTGAAAGAGAAAAATAGAAGACTGGACCCTAGTAGTTACACCTAAGTGTGCCAGGAGCAGCGGTCATCCTAGGGCAATACTTCCCAGTTCAAGATTACAGAAATTATAACCTGGCAAAAGGGCAGCAGATTGGCTTTGAAGTCTGCTGTAATCCGTAAAATAATTACAAATTGTTATGCAGGCTACAGTTACAGTAGACTGAGACCTCTGCTATGATTAGGAGACAAAATAATTTGTGTTCAAGCATTTCCTTTTTGAAGCACCATAGACACTCTAATTAGGTGCTGAAATAACAAAAATGTCAGCAAAGCTTCAGTGTTAGCTATAGTAGCAAGCAGAGCAAGAAGCAGGTGTGACTAGCAGAGCAAGCAATGAAGCAAAACAGGAGCAAAACAAAGAGAGCAGAAGCTGCTCACAGCACAGTCTCCATAGCAGATCTTCAAGCCATGACTGTCAATCTGTAAACATAATTGTTGCACAAAGAACATCCTTCCCTTCATTTTGAACTGGATTCCTACTAGCTTTAGTAGTTTAGGCCTCTAGTTTTTGTATTGCAGGGCACTGAACAGTCAATCCCTATCCATTTTTCCTTGTTACTCAGGTAACACAAGGAAAAACAGATAGGGATTGACCCTTGTTATATCCCCCCAGCTTGCATGGTAGGTGATTACATTTGTATTAAGAAATAATTATTTTTTTTCCTAAAAAAAATCACATTTGATGTGCTTTTTAGACACATTTTTAATACTGAGACAGGGAGTTCTCTAAGTTCATATTATGCTATATGAACAAAGTTGGTCGTTCATAGTGGGGAGCACTGGGGATAGACCCAAATCATTGTGACACAAGCCAGTCTTTGGTAAATGGTCAGGGATCACTCTGTAGTGTGATGCAATAACTCTACATATGTGTGCATACACATAGAATTATAACAACATGTAAGTATGCCCAATATGTACTTTAAATATTACTTTTTGAAAGAAATATCTAATCACTTGATAGATATTACTTATTAATTGATCAATAAGTAATAGTGTAATATTAGTAAATATTTGTGTATTAAATTATTCATTAAATAAAAAATCATTGAAAAAATAATCTGTCAGGAACCTCCATACCTTTTTGTATCTAGCTTTCACACCGTACAGAAACTGTCAAGACTCATACTATCATATAAAGATTGCAGATGCCAATGCAGGAAGGATACTTGGAACCAAAGAGCAGCTTCTCATCAGGTATGAATGAATTTAGAAAACCCAGGAATTTAATTTCTGTTTTTATCCTTCTCAATCCAACTGCTTCAAAGTTCCCAATTTTTTGAGTTGATGGCAGCCACTGTTGCCACTGTGAGGAGTGTGATAAAGAAAACAGAAAAGAAGAACTTTTCATTTGTCGTGGATTACCCAGATCCTCACATATTTTATAATAACAAACAAAATGACAGCAACAACAACAAAAAAAGATTCTTTTTTTCTTTCTTCTTGAAAGAAAAACAGTGCGTTGAAAGAAACTTAGAAACTTTTTTTTTTTTTTAAACAATGTAATTCAAGTTATGTGGTTGTTCCAAACAAGAGTTTGGAAGCAAATTCTCCTCCAACTTACATTTTGCAAACTACATTTTAGGTCTACTTTCCCAAAGTATAGCAATATGCTGTATGTAATTGCATAAGACTGACAGATGCTGTATAGAAACAGACCAGGCAAGATTTAAAATAGATTCTTGAGAATATGTGAGGAGGGAAATACCATATTGTCACAAATACTGAATCAATACTCCTCAGACTCAGAAATGTAAAATAAATTAAAAAAAAAAAAAAAAAAAAGAGAGAGAGAGAGAGAGAGAGAGAGAAACTTGGCCTTTGTTCTCAGCATATTATTGCAACAGAAGATCTGTAGCCTTGCTAGCAAAGGGCTTTGTGTAAGATTTTTCATTTCTCTTTCTCTCTTTTTTGAAAGGCTGAAGAAAATTTTGGAAAAACATTTTGTCGCTACCACTGCTATGAAAAAGCAGCAAGTAAGCTTTGTCTTCAGCTTCAACATGACCAGTGTGTATCACAGTAAACTAAGACAGAACAAAACTGTTCTGGTTTTATAACCACAGAGCCATTGTCGTGTTAAATTTTCTTTCTACAGACAGTGCTGGGAATTGGGATGCTTTGCTTGGGTATGCCTACATAAATTGCTGGTGTGATACACTATTAGAGAAAAAAAAAAAAAAAGAATAAAATCATAAAATCTGTCAGCAGAGGTATTCCCAGTAGATAGGAAATTGCTCTGATCATCCATCATCTCAGTGGTGGGTCCGAGTTTGATGACCTGTAGTCAAGAAAGAAGAATCTTACAAGGTATATGGAGAAGGCCTACCTGAGAGATGAAAGAGCGGGGAGTCTGCTTTAAGAGAAATTCTGGGAAAACGTTTGCTGTTTGTTTCCAAGCAATCTTCCTCTAAAAGGCAAAAATTATTCAATGCATGTTTACCTATACATATAATAGCAGATATGCGAGTTAACATCAGAGAAGAAAATGAACAGTTATGTATGAGGACAAATGACTATTAATGAGCCATGAATAAATATCCATTTGAAATGAGAAGAGGATATCTAGACCATTAAGGCAATCATGTTCCAAAATTGGCTTTTGAGAAGAAGAGTAGGATCAAAAACCTCAAACAGTTTAAAAATGTATCTTAGTAAGTTCATGCTTGCTATACATTTGGGCAATGAGACATTACGAGCACTATGACACCATGGTATCAAAACCAGTAAGGCAAGAAGCCTCCCTCAGTAGATAGATAGACAGATGATGAATTATTCAACCAATGCTGAAGGAGGATGGGCTGAACTAAAAGCAAGTCAGGGTGTTTATATAGCATAAGTACAGGAAGTAGCTCTACAACCCAAGAACTATGCTATTTGCTTCTTAAAGAGTTCATGCTATATGTGGCATTTTTTGCAGGCTGACATCGTGGCCATTAAACTGACAAGGTCAGTTCACTGCGATAGAAGTAGTGCAGCACCCAACATGTGATGATGCTAGCAGCCAACAAGACACCATCCTTAGGGACTACTGTTTTTTTTTTATGCATAACTCATGGGAGGAACAACAGATCTGAAGAAAGTTAATCAAATCCCAACTTACTGACTGAAATGAATCTAGATGATCTGGAATGAAATTATTAATAGCTTGACCACATAGCTCTGTAATACAATACTGCCATTGGCCATAAGCTTTGTATCAAGTTTAAAAGGCAGCAGGCACCCCCTCACAAAGAATATACATTTAAATGTATACGATTTAAATTCTAGGCCAGAGGTATGAGTGATAACAGTTCATCACACACTAACCTAATATGTAATAAGTAATCAGGGAAAAAAAAAATCCTTACTGATATTAGCAGAAATAATTACCACAGTATGTTTGCTCTCCTATTTCCTTTAAATCTGACTCTGAATGGCACTGATAATATTTAATTAGCTTCTTGTTTTATCAATTATTGTTCCTTTCAGAAAGAAAGTGCATTTTTCAACCATTCAAAACCTGTATGCGTTCTGGCTAGCTAAATACATTATGAGCAGTTAAAGCTGACCTTTCGGTACATTCTCTCAACTAAGTCAAATTTAAAACATGCATTTTCCACTTGTTAGAAGGAAACCTTTTGTTTAGCCTAAACCTCAAAAATATTATGGGCTGGTTCCCTCCCCCGCCTCTTTTCCCTGAAATTCTTTTGATGACTACATACTGTCCAAACTAATAATCTTGCTTGTTTGGCTGCTCTTTTGGCTTATCTGACACTGCAGTAGAGGTTCTTATCAATGATAGAGAGCTGCTTCTTTTCTGACCCTGTTTAAGCTCTTCACTTCACACCATGGCTTGGGGGGGGAGAATTCTACCCATTAATGATGCAATTGAAATATTTCAATCATATCACAGATGTAACAAGCTGTCTTCAGAAACAGCAAGGATTTAAAAAAAAAAAAAAAAAAAAAAAACATCATTTTTTTTTGTCTAAAATAACTATATGAGGATATGTGCATAAAATGGGATACAGCAGTCACCGTATCTCAGAACGTTTGAGACATATAGCAGATTCATACACAAAAAGGTAATCTCAAGTAGAAATCCAGAGACAATCTCCCAGGCTTTTCATAATTAAGTGAAGTATTTTAGCGAGAAATAGGGGGATTATTCCTGATTACCCAGGCTGTTTCCTTACTTTCACAATTTGGGAAAAACTTTCAAGAATGGCTGTAAGAGAAAACAAGGCTATTTAAAATGTCAGTCTACAACATTGCAAACACTCCTACTAAGAGAATTAGTTATGATGAGAGAATCAAACTTTAAACCAATAACTCATTTATAAATAGTAGTATTAGGAAACTAATGGCAAATTATATTAATAAATATTAAAAATGTTGATGAGGTAGGAACAGAGATGCTTAAGTTCCTTGAAAACCCTTGCAAGAGAAAGTGAAATACCAAAGCACAAACAGCTTTCTTCTGTTCATCTTGCACAGTGGTCCTGTTTTAACAGGAGAGTTTTCCTCACTTCCCTTGATCTGCTGTGAGTGTCTGATGGGAAGTAGGAATAGCTTCCCCCACAAATCTTTCCAGTCTGCTGCGATGGAGCGAAACAAAATCTGTACCTATTTTTATTATAAACAAAATGCAGCATTGTTTTTAGGGGAGCAGGAGGGACAAAAATGTAAAAGTAATTTCTGTTTTATATATCCTTGTGTAATATTTCATGAAGGTATGAGGCCAGCCAAACTGGACAGAAAAATGGGATTATAGGGTAGCTCAGACCAGCAGGGACATTGGAAGGTCACCTAATACAACCTGCTCTGAGCAGGGTCAGCTAGGCAGCAGACCACATTACTTAAGGCTTTATCCATCCTGGTCTTGAAAACTCCTAACAACGGCGACTGTGCAAGCTCTCTGGGCACCCTGATCAATTGTCAGCTGTCCTCATGGTTAATAAGCTTCTCCTTACACCCAGCCAGAACCTCCCACATTTCAATTTATACCTGTTGTCTGTTATCCCACCAGCCACCGCTGTAAAGAGCCTGGTTCCCCCTCCTTGATGGGTCCCAGCAGCTGCTGCGAGGTGGTCATATCACAAGAGACACATGAGGAGCTGGGATCGAGGGCAGGAGACAGAAACAACACAGCCAGAAGAGACACAAACTCATTAGTTCTGTCGACCATGAAACAGCCTGCTTCTATTGGGTTTTGTTTTCTTCGGATACAAAATTCGATCAAATTATGTAAGATATTATGTAAGTAGCCCTTTGAGCATATTGCTTCTGCATGGATATTATGATTATAGATCTATTCATTGTTCTCCTCTTTATAGTTAAAAATGGAACATGAAGCGAGCAGGTCGGCTTGAACAATTTCATTCTGCATTGTTCAACTGAATCCAAAGGTGACTTTTTCAAAATGATAACTGTTTTTCGGTTTGAGAACAAAAGTAACTTTTGCAAACTGAAAAGAATTAAAAAAAAAAAAAATGAAAATGGCTTCAATTGTTTCCGCTGAATGGATATACAGTAGTTATTCCTGGTAAATTACAATCCTGTGCATGGACATTTTTACTTTCTGGGACTCCCTGAGGTGAGCTGTATTTTTTTAAGGCTATCATCTCAAATAGTGAACAACTTAATTAGCAGCAGGATTTACGTTCTAAGAATACACAGAATGTACCTGCAGCAACAAAGGAGACAAATTTAATCAAAATGTTCTCTGCTTACAAATCTCGATATGTCACACATGAAAAACTGTGGTTCAGTGGGATGCAAGATTGATGAATGTGTCTAGAAGACCATATTTTTAGCTGGGTTTCCTAAGAAAATGAAGCTTATGCAATTCCATTTTCCAGCCATCCATCTACACATCTTCTATTACAAGATTTGACTCTGTTGGCCAGCTTTAATCAGGCTTGAAAGGGGTGAATATCACAAAGATGACTGAGTTACACAAACGTTAGCAGTTTGGTATAGGACAATGAACCACAGCAGTGTACTTGAGGGAAAAATGCAGAATTCAGCTCCTGCACACTCCATTTGTCAACCACTGAAGATGTAGGCATTCAATTCTTCAACAGTATTGCCCTCTCAGATTTTTATAAGCATTTGTTAGTTAAATATTTTGTTATTTTACACTTCTCAAGACATTTTATGAACATTAAATCCTGCATTATATTAAAACTCTTGGGAGTGATTTCTTAGCTGCTGTAACTCAGCTAATGCCACAGGAGTATTCTGATATATGCTAACAGAGGAAGTATCCTCACAGGAAGTAAAGTGCTACTGAATTGCAGATAAGGACACAAGAACTGGGGTGATACATTCATTATACAGTCTATGCAACCTGTTTTCTTTCCATACAGGAGCATACTGAATGCTTTTATGAAGAAGTAGTAAAAGGCAACCGGATTCCACCTCCCAAAGTTAATGTGTAAGTGAAATAATTTCTAATCCTCACATGTGAAATCATTGGATTTTCATGATTAGGGTTAGATGTAAAGTACAGGAATGTGTGTACTTCTAGTACATACCATGTAGTGCAAACTGCATACACACAGAGGTCAAATTTAAATAAAAAGTCTTCTTTAAAAGCATAACTGGGAGATTTCAAGACAAGTTACCACAGCTGTCAGGCTGCCCTAACCTGTGCCCAACAAGAACCTCCAAACTGGAGGGCAGAAATTCAGTGTGATTAAAATAATCAGTAGAGTTTTGAATTAACAAGGCACAAATTACATGCAAATGACAAAATAGGCTTCTACACACTGGAGAAGGCTTGAATTCAGATATATAAATACATAAGCCTTATTAATATTTACCACAGAAGCCATTGGCCTGAATCCCATGTGCAGATAGGAGCAAAGCAATACTAGAAATCAGATCAGCCACACCACAGAAAGGTGATAGTGACTGGCAAAGGTACATCAGAGCAGCGGTGAGTTGTAGGAAATACAACAGTAACCAGAGGCTCTAGTACCACAGTATTACATGGTAGATGGCTAAGTGATAGAAGGGGGCACAATGGACCAAAAAAAAATTAAGGCCCCATAAATGTCTGCAAATTAACTCTTGTTTTATTCTTCCTCTTTTTCCTCACCTGCCACGAGTCCCTCTGGTCTTTCCCTCCATTCCTCCATCTCCAGTGCCCATGTGCCCATGTGTCCAAGAGCCTACTCTTCATTTTTTCCTCACTCTAAAGCCCATTACCTCTCTCCAGAATTCTGTGCAGCTGGAGAAGCCATGTCACCAGCCCCTTTTAATGCAATTTTCTTTAATTTCATCTTTTTATGCCTTTTACCAGATCCTTTTTATTGCAGAAACCCCTTTTCTCTTCTGTCCCTTCTCAACTCAAACCACTTGCAGCTTATCTGAAGACTGCTTACCTCACCCTCAGGCCAACCAAAGCTCTGGAAATGGCTGCCTGCCTCTGAGGGGAAGGAAAACCAGTGTAGCAGGAGAGAGATCCCTCCATCTGGAGCACACAGCTGCCCCTTGCAAACCAGCAGCTCAGGAGGATGCATCCAGAGGTGTTATCTTGCATTTAATAGCCCTGAACGGTTTTTCTCCTCTTGGTATTTGTCCAACTGCTTTTCAAGCTCAAATAAGATTTCACATACAAAATCTTCTGGGAAGAAATTCTGCAGCTTAACCAGGAGTTACAAAAATTGTTCCGTTTCTTTGCTTTCAAACTGCACCTACATGCTTTGCTTGGTGCTTTTTAACTGTTATTAGAAGAGACTGGCGACTATTCCCTAGCTATTTTAGACCCTCGTCATATCCACATTTACTTACCGCTTACTAAAGGTGAAAAATCCTAACGCGTGTATTTCATGTAGTCTTAAACATATATTAACTTAATGGTTTTCAATCTACACAGGAGACTACTCTCAGCCTCTCCAAATCCTGCCATACTTTGAATAGATGGCTCTGAATAGAAGCATGGATGTAATGACTGACAGTTGTATGGAAGAAACTTATGTGGAAAGACAGATATACAGACTGGGCTGCATCGCTGGAAGCTTTTTAAAAATGTATGTTGAATTCCTGGTAAGAAATACAATACCAAACCAGAAATCTATAATATTGAGTGAAGCTCCAGCACGCAAGTTTTGGCATACAACAAAACTTTAATGCACACCAGTGGCAAACCATTAATTTTTCTGACAGCACACTAATTATACAGCAGAGAAAATAGTTGGAGAGAGAAACAGGCTCTAGGAAAGATCTCCTTCCATAAGAAAACTCAAGACCCATCTGCTATTGTCAAGCAAATGCTTACGTTTGATAGTGAAAGACAAGAGGCTCTGTAAAACCACACATTTTTCATGGGGTTAATATAAACACAAGACAAAGAAAGTTTCAGATGCTCCCACAGTCTAAGCTGGAGGCAGTACCCCAGAAAAAAGGTACAAGATGACAAACATGCTAGCACACATCTCTAGGAACCTCTTGGGATGGGTGAGAAGGCAGATGAGAAAAAAATGGCCAAGAAGTGCTTGGGGTGGAGGACATGGGGAACCAATTGGAATAATTAAACTTGGGGCAAGAAAAGAGAACCTTGTGAACAGCACAGCTGTGTTTAGAAGTTTCCTAATGGAACATAAGATCCTATTAAATACAAGGTCTCCTGATTTGGCCTGTTTTACTTGCAATTTCTATTTCTCTTTAAAAGCACAGAATTAACTCTGTTACCATCAGCTTAAGATTTCCTGAACACAGCATGGACTACAAAGAACTGAATGAAATCCTAGCTTGCACAGGCCTTTACTCTGTATTAGAAACCATGTTCCTATTTATTACTCCCATGCACACTTAGTGACCACAAATTCATCATGATTGCTGATATATTACTGACTACATATTTCAATATAACTACTCTTTAACCTTTAGAAAATAATGTTAGCAGTAACCTGAACATTGAACCAAAGCTGGGTAACACAGGAAACATCCCTACCTGTTTATGAAGCACACAGACTCCCCAGTCTGAATGATGCTTGGAGCTATTTCCAAGAGTCTCTTTTACATCAGTGCTGAGTATATTCTATTTTCAGCAGACAACTTAAACTTGGAGAAGAAAAAAAAAAAAGAAAAAAAAAAAAAAAAAAAAGAAAACAGCCATTTTGGGCTAGCTAGAGCAAACCTGTCAGTGTCACAGCTCTGTTCCCATGAGCACACAGTAATAAAAAATAATCTCCTCTGCATGCTAAAACAATTAGGAACTCATGCACCTGAGCTGGATTTGCGTAGTTAGGGGACTGAGAGATCCCTAAGAAGGAAACAACATTTTATCATCAGGAAGAATTAAACGTTGTGTTAGTGGTGTAACAGTGCACTGCAAATCAAGTATATGGTTTCCCAGGCACAATTTTGATTTGAAAAAAAAAAAAAAAAATCCCTTGTCCAGTGATCCATTACTTATTAGGAATAAAATGTTCTGAGTATAATCCATATGATAAAATCAAATTATATTTGAAGCTACCCTGTGCCTCAGGAAAGATTTTTCAGTCAAGACAGCACCACCTCTAAACCAGAAACGGGTGAGCTGAGCAGTTTATTTCACGGTGGGACATAAGAATGGTGCAAGAGCGCACCCTCTCTGCAGCCAGAGTAAATTGAATTTAGCAAACTGCATTTACCTTATTAACAGCAGAAAATCTTGTAATACCCTGTAAGGAGATAACTAAAAATAATCCCACACTTGAGTCAATTTAAAGTCTTATTTCTGGATGAGCAACATTCAATTCCAGGACTCCGTGGGGACTTCCACATAAAATAAAATTGCTAAAAAGCTCTGCAAAAAATGCACAGGAAAAAAGCTCTCCCTCCCCCAGATTCAATATTTACCTAGAAGAAAATGAGGACAAGCAAATTGTGAAGTAGCTACTGACAGAAATCTGCTTAAACAATGCTGAAAAAATCAATTCATGTTCAGTGCAATCCTTTTCATAAAGCATCCTTGGAAAAATCCCGCTGAGCTCTTTCTACCTCCTGTGCATCAGAAGGGTCTCAAATTTGAATGTATAATTAAATGTATATTTTGTCTTGGTAATTCAAATGACATTCATGCCTAGAGGATTACCGTCCTCACAGTCTCAGGTGCCTTCCCAGCCTCCCTCCCCCATGGTTCTCTCTCTTCTCAGAAGTTCATATGAGCCAGAAAGAACAGGTTTTCGGTTCCTACCAAAGACAGATTAAGGGCAGCAGCAGAGCGGAGAAGATAGCTGTGAGATGGATGAACAGGTGAGTCACTATGAAAAGTTTATTCACTTTTTCCTTCTTTGAGATTTGGCTGACATGACTGCTTATACCCTCGCATACTCCTGGCAGCACACTACATGTTGGGGTATGGGTATTTACAAGTACTCCAAGCAAATTTTTACAAGCAATCTGAATTTGTAAATTTAAGATTTACAAGTAGATTTTACAAAATTAAGATTTACAAGTAAATTTTACATTTTTTTTTTTTTTTTTTTTTGTAAATTTTACAAACAAATTCTGTAAATTTTACAGGCAATTTACAAGTACTTAGGGTACGGGTATATACAAGTTCTCCAAGCAAATAGCAATCTTAGCACTGCTCCAAGGAATGCAGCGACGCACTTGAATGTCTAAACAGTTCCATAACGTGTGATGAAGGCACACATGGACTCCCCAACAACCAGCTGTTCCAAACACATCGGAGGTGGAGATATGTCTGAGGAAAGTTCCACCTACAGCTTGTGCCTTAGTGAAACATGCTCTGATGATCAAGGGACACCTTGTGGTCACAGCATGATCACGCAGCAGACTTTTATCACGACCTAGTGTGCCACGTTTGCCTGAACTACAGCTGCATAGGCAGTGTTGACCCAACATCCTGTCTACTGTAGGTACAGTATGGGGACTGAGACATAGCCCCATGAACATTAACAAATTAGATCTTCTAGATATCAAAGGAATTTCAGATATCAAACAGATATATAACTTCTAGATATCAAAGGAACTTCAAAAAATCATCTGTCCTGGAAGCCTAAGAAAAAAATCCCAATACAAAACATATTTTAGAGAAAGCTACATCAGATACTTGAAAGGACTGAAAGCAGGAAACTAAGAAGGATTAAGATTGAGGTCAGACCTGTCATTAAGTCCTGTATCTTGACTCTTTCTGGATGATGTGCAACACCCACCTAAAATTCTGTTGTATAAAGCCACAAGAGTATGCTACATTCTAAGGATACACTCATGGCAGATTTTTAAGCATGGAATTCATTAATTTGTTAAATTGCTTTTAACTAAGTTAAAGCAAATAAATTAAAACATTGAAGAAGAAAAAATACTTTCAGGTCAGTAAGACTTGACTGTACAGGAAGGGACATTGGAGGGGGAGTTGGGAAGGAGGTGAAGAAATGTATTTCATTTAGACCCAAGAATAGTAGTAGATCTCTCCTTCCCTGTGCAAAGACCCTTCGTGTTGATGAAGAGCCATCAATGACAAGGCAGGATCTTGGATGCCAGGCTAGGTCAAAGGGTGTCATAAAAGCCCCCTCCCAATTTATCCACTGAGACGCTCAGAGATATTGCAGGGGTCTGTGATGTGGCATGCTTTTTTCTTCCAGATATAACAAAAGCATTTCACAGGAAACCCAGAGTAAAACAATATGCATTTCTCCACCAAAATTGCATAAGAGCTGGCTATCTCAGTCATTTCCGTCTTCCCCAACACATCCAGTCAGATCTTTTACTTGTAATCTATAAATCTGAAATGACAGCCAGCTGGTATATTCAGCATCCCCAGGAGGTAAGGCACTCCTGCAAAGCCAGAGATCAAGTTTGTCAATACAAGAGCCATACAAACAGATGCAACATGCTGGGTGATGGTATCTGTCATCCCTTGTGCTTCACATTATTTTGACATATTATAAAAGTCAAATTGAGCTTTGATGAATCTCCTGATGACGTAGATCCCCAAGTGACAGAAGATTCAAATAAACCTGTTTGTGTCTGCAGTTCCTGCCATAACTGAATACAGAAACAAGATTACCCTTTTCTTTACGCCCACTTCTTCCCCAAAATGAGAAAAGCCACAGGAAATTTCAACAGCAAAGCTGTGGACTTGTGCTAAAAGAAACACTAATTGTACTACAGTTCATCTGATGCGTCTTTGGTTCACACTTACTTTCTCTGAGACAGATTGGTGAATTATGTCATTTTCAACTCATATTCCCAGGTGTTTCTCCTCTATAATTACTAAGTCATAAGTCTTCGCTGTTTCAAAGTAGCTATAAATTCTTAATTTCTAACCTGTTTCATCCCATCTCTCATACTCACTACAATAATAATAAAATAATAATAATCTAACTCTATGCATTGGCCATGCTTCACATATTTGTCACACCCATAAATCTAGTCAGTGCATGACAATTCTTATATCATGATTATTAGCAAATAAGGTCAAAAATAATCTGGTTCCAAAGTTAATTTTCAACTAACTGCACCAACCAGGCCCAAAAATTTGCACTCAGCGCCATCTATTGATTCCTTCCTGGTAAAGTAGAAGGTAACACCCTGGCTAACTTTGTGGTACTGAACCATGTTTTACTGAACTGTTTGTTTTTTGTTGTTTTGTTTGTTTATTTTAATGCAGCAACACTGGGTCAGGCATTACAAAACACTTGAGAAATCAGTGTTAAATTTCGACTTAATTTCTAACTAACCATATTCTGCTTTTCCATAGAAAGATTTATAAAGATGAAATACTGACACAAGTTGCCTGAATAATGACTTTGAGATGCTAGTATCTTCGAGATACTGGTTCTTCTCCATATATCACACTAGCACTGCAGGCTTTTGTTGGTGGTAGTTTAAGTTCTTATTAGTAGATTTGCAGCTTGGCAAGTAATAATTCCCATTATGCCAGGATAATTATTTTATATATCAAGATAGAATCACTGAACTCTTAGATTTTACTTCCTTTTCCTTTGTGGAAATTTTCTTTCCTCTACACCCACTCCTTCTCATTCCTATGTTGCAAAATAAGGTACAGCTCTGACCTAGACAGATATGACCTATATGATCTGGAGTCACTCAGGTAAAACTTGGGGTAACTTCAGCTTTCAAGTCTTACCTATAGAAATCCTTTTCACGATGCTGTCAGTTCTATCAGTGCTGTTTTACTACTCTTAAGGCATGCAGCACTGTTAGTGTAAGTAATCAAACTGCAGAATTAAGGCAAATAAGCAGATTTTCATTATCAAAATCTTCCATGAGGAACCTACACAACTCCCACGAAAAATAAGAAATATTTCAGTGTATTTTGATGATGTCCTACACAAACCGTATCTTCCACACTTGTGGATTGTGTAATCATCTCAAATAAAAATTGAAATCAAAGAGAAAAAATATGTTTATCAATAATAACACAATAAAGACAATAAAAAAGAGTTTAGTCAGTAAGATTTATTGATTTACATCTTGATCAGTAATCTATGTGGGGGCTGTGCGTTTCCAGGGATTATGGATTTCAGAAGACAGCACATACTTACCTGTTTCAGCCTACTAGTCCTAACATTTGCAGAGGTATTTTATCAAGTGCAGGACAAAGAAAAAAAAACTAACAAACAAACAAACTATTATTGACTCCATTAGAACTAAAGCTAAAAAAAGTTAAATAAATTGAAAAAAAAAAAGTTGTTTCTTTTTTGTAATATTATATTAAAATTCAGATTAGGAAGAACCCTATTGAGGTCATGTGGCCCAACGTGCAGGTCCAGCAGGGCTAACTTTGAAGTTAATTAGGTTGCATGAAGCCCTGAGAGAATAAAGATCACTGGACATTCTCTCCCAAGATCAGCTTGAGTACCACTCAGTATATATCTGTTATCACTGGAACAGGTAACTCTTGACATGGGTGAGATTTCACCTACTCATCTTGGCACTCAAAATTAGCCAGATATGTCTAAGTGGACTGCTGAAGAAGGTGAATGTAGCCTATCAGAAGATTCAGCTTCTCCTCTGTGGAAAAGAGGAACATGAAGAGAGGAATCTTCCTGCAAAGATCAACACAAAAAAAGACATCCCTCAAGTGGATCAGTGCCATAGTTTTTATTGATTGCAAGTAGTTATTCTGACACAGAGGTTACAGGCATCCAGTTTAAATACAGGATTTTCTGTGTGAGGCTGAAAGCTGTGATGCCGCTTGATTTAGGTTTAAAAATAAGTCAGTGAAGCATTTATTTGAAACATGTTTCTTACTGAGCCAGTAAATCAACTTTGTGTTCAATCAACTCTTGTAAGTAACTTACACAATAAACAACTTGCTGCACAGCAAAGAATTCAGAGCAGGAAAACGTGTCATAGCAACAGGGCAGGAAAAAGTAGGTAGGAGGAGATGCTCTTTATGCCCATAATCCCAGCATAAGAGATAGGAAGACAAAGGCTATTAACAATACCACCTGAGAAAGTTTTCCAGATCTGAAGCATAAAGACATTTATATCCACAATATGAGAATGCACCTGTGCTATTTCCTGAAGAATAAAATCCCTCCATTCATAATTTCTATGTTCACACAACAATTGCTTGATAAAAAAAAGCAAGCAGGAGAATCCCTACTTGATTTAATGATAAAAGGCTGCTCTCCCACAGGCAATGCTGTCTCAGAACTTTTATGGTAGTGTTATACTTAGAAATGTCAACAGAGGTGTAGGAAGCAACTTTGCATATTTCAGGTACAAAGATGTTTCACAAAAGACGTCCTTATCCTTTCACTGAAATACAGCTGTAGCCTGTGACCATTATTTTCACCAATTATAACAAAAACACTGCCACTATTCTAGTAAGAATCCATGGTTAAAAACATTTTGTCTAACAGATCTCTTGCAGATGAGCTGTTCATAGGTATCCTTAAGTGATCTCCTACTACCAGGAGTAAATGAAAGACTTCTGCAATCCAACGAGGCAAGGCGCCTCCAGGATTGAAACCTCCACGTGGTCTGTTGGAAGTAAAAACAAACAAGTTAATATTGTAGTTGAAAACAAAGCCAAATACCATCTGAAGATTTGTGGGAAGGTCTTCTGGCTGTGAACTTGAGGTTCAATAAATAGACTACCGTCGTTCTGATACCATTGGCTGTTATGGGTAAATTGAAGTAAACAATCTGAATAGCAGGGCTTATTTACATACCAACACGAGTTTTTATTCTAGTTTTCACTCACCACCATTCAAAGCAGCTTACGTGCAGAAGCACAATACATCAGCCACCTAATTGATGTTGCTCATGTCTCTTAATTGAAGAATTCAGGACATAAGTTTTAGTCCAGATGTTACTGAAATTTATAAGGACACTGTCAGCAGTAGCCAGACAATAGGCTTGTTGTGTTTAAGAGCTCAAAAGTTGTTTGACACAGATATGTCAAATGTGTGTGGGGAGTGTAAATCCGCGGCTGACCATTCACAACTTTATTGTGTTAAAGTTGTATTCACAACTTTAGCGCTTGGTTTTTCCCCACAACTGAGGAAAAGATCACATTGCTTGAAGGTTTCAACACTGCTTGTTGGCCGACTGGTGCTGTGCCACTTTCTCTTCCTGTGCTCAAGAAGCTGTCCAAAGTTGTTCTGTGGGGAAAAAAAAAAAAAGCTCATGAACAAGCAACATAGCACCAAGTCTCATACCTGTATCTTACCCTACCTCAGTGCATAGGTGGATGCAGGAGTGAATTACAGAAGTCCAACGCAACACCAGTGCTGAGATCTCTTGAAAATGGCAACAGATAATAACTAAGTTTTATCGTTTTATCTAAAACATACTCTGTGGATCCTGTTTGTCCACTCATTTTGCAAGTCTCTTCCTTCCACATCTAAGGACCAAGGCTAATTTTGCCCATCAGCACAGTACAAAACCAGTCAGCAGAGGTTCGAGGGTTCAAGGGAGCATGGTGAGACTCCTAGAATATTAACAGGAGTAGATACTAACAGGAGTAGACTAACAAGGATAAAAATGGGACAGAACAAGTGGGAAGAATAAAGCAAAGTCATCTGGACAGGAAGAGGCAAAAGGCTAGCAGAATGAGTTCCATAACTAATGCTATTGCTATTATCTCACCTGCACTAAAATCTGTGCGTCTACAGAGATAAATCTGTGTGTCTGTTGATCCCCCTATCAGCCATGCCGCACTCGCTAACTGACCTGAACAGAAGAACGCATGCTTATAGGTTAGCCTTCTGTCCCCTTCCCCCACACACACCTTATTCTCCATTGGATTCTGTGACCACATATTGCAGACTTCTCTGGTTCTGAAT
Organism: Anas acuta; assembly: GCF_963932015.1. Lineage (NCBI taxonomy): Eukaryota > Metazoa > Chordata > Aves > Anseriformes > Anatidae > Anas > Anas acuta. The sequence goes on from NC_088980.1 coordinate 85,206,090, forward strand.
CATTAGCCCCTCATTACTATCATTAGTATCATTTAAATACAGTTCAGTTACCTTTTCTTGGAGTTCAGAGTTATGTAGAGTCCCTTCCAAAGACTCGATTTCTGAAATTCTGAAGTTGAATCAGTTACTGAAATTCAGATGGTTAATAAAAAAAAACAAAAGACGAGATGTATCCAATCTTTGAAGTGGCTAAAAACTTAAAAACTGGACAAAGGTTTTGAAAGGAATTTAGAAATTACAGGAAGGAATTAAAAATTACATGGAAAGTTAATGTATTTCAAGGGATCAGTTAGTCAATCTCCTCTTTTAAGAACATGGTTGGGGACTACCTCCAGCTCCTTTGAATTCTCATATTATCAGGGGACCAAATCCACAACCATGAAACCAACAGCCATATTCATTGCTCGCTTTATGAATACAAAGTACAGTAAGCAAAGGGTGTCCATCTGCCTTCCAACCTCATTCTGAAGATGTTTGGCATTAACACTGAAGCTGATGTTCAACGCACCTGTCAAACAATGGGATAAGGTCAAATATTACTTCATCCATTATATTTCTCATAAAAATGTACAGAAAAGTGACTGGTCTCCAAAGTTTATTAAAAATCAAAGAATAGAAAACTTTACATAAAAATATGTCAATTTTAGCTTCCACATAGTTGTCCACACAAAAAATTTAAACATGATTTTTTTAAACCTGTAGCACATAACCACAGTGATAGCCAGGCCAATTTATTTGGTTCACCATGACTGAAGTGTTACATGATACCACTTTTCAAATGAATTTCGCTTTAAAATGGACGCTAGTATAAGACACCAACTAAAGCCTTTGAAGGCTCTTTAATGTAGTTATGCTCAATATTGCTAGTGTGTGAAGACTAAGCAGTACAGGCTCATGTAACAGCCCTTAGATATTATTTATGAATCAGCTCACAATTTTTATTTTTATTTAAAATTGTGATGAATCTGAGCATTAAGACAAACTTTTTGCAAACAGATATGCACTACTCTACTTTGGAATGTTGCCCTCTCTCCCCTCAAAGACCTGTTTTGTTCAACAGATTCAGTAATAACATGAACTACTTCTGCTTCAAAGGCATACAGCGTATTAAAAAGCTTCATGCTTGACACCTCATTTTAATAGTCAGATATCAGTTTTAAAACCACCTGTATCTGTACACAGTATAGATGTCCTGTTAACAGGATTCTTCAGCTTTCTCTGCTAATGGATTTATAGAACTGATCTGTAGTTTTCTGTATAGTTTAAGAACTTTCATTAAAAAAATGGGAAGTCAGAGGGCGTGAGATGTGACCTACTCCCAGGACAACTGTGGTGCTTTAAAAACTCAGGGTTAGGCAGGATGTACATTTTTTCAAAAAGTTAAAGACAGTGTTTGTCATGGCAATACACACTTGCATAGTATACCTGTATGCATCTGTAAATTAAGTGCCAGCCACTCATACTGTGTACAACACTGGGCTGTGCTCTCCTGCAATACATTAAAAGATACTTCTCATAACGCTTAGAGCAGCTGAAGTACTTTTTATATATTTGCTCTTAACAGAACTAATGCATACTGCTATACAGATTCCTTAATGGAATCAACATATTTCCTTTCTCCACATTCCTTAAGCCGGGTACCTCTGTTTAATAACGTTGTTTGAACCCAAACATTAACAGGTTACATTACTAAAATGCATCAAAGCGTGTAGTTCACAGCTTTTTAATTTCACCATCAGGACTTGAACCAACCTTCCCCCCCTTCCCCAAAAGTTTTCTTTCTGGTACTAAGAACGCTGGATTTGTTGTCTAGTAAAAGGAATAAAATTAAAACTCATTGGTCAGAGCAAGACAACTGATAGAGGCCAGACAATGAGCTAAAAAACATAGGGTCGAAATGCTTTGGAGCGTAATACCTTCTTAAAACCATAAGCCAAATCGCACTTTCATTGTGAATCGAGAAGCCTCAAATATTACCAAATGTCATGTTTGTAACACTGCTCAGACAACCTGCCAAAACTATGAACCCAACTTAGATAATGCAACCTGGGAAAGGATCTGTAAATTAAAAAACCTCTTCCCCTTAAATATAACTTATGTGACAATATGAAATTAAATTAAAAATTCCAAGTTATTGCACAAATTATACCTCCAATATTTACAGAGCAAAAAATTCTGAACTTTGAAACAAACAGGAGAGCAGCAAATTTATTTTTATGAATTCCCAACTTGATTTGCTGCAAAGAAAAAAAATCCAAGGGGCTGAAGTTTCCTTCACTTCCAAAATAAAAGAAAACAGAACCCACAAAGGAACAGATGTAGCCACAGCAAAAAAAGCCACAGCATTTGTAGATGTCCTTGCAGTTCCATTGTCAGAGCTGCTTCGGCACTGTATGAACCATTGTGGGAAGGCAGAAAAACAAACTTCCACATTTAATAAGGCTTCACAGATAAGCACAACTACTTCTTGAAGATGGACTGAACCACCACACAAAGAAACATGCAAAGAAGTCAGCTGCAGATATTTGGCAACACCAATAAAACGATGTGCTGGACGCTGGTCTCCATCCCCCAAGTCGAGTGGCACTCGCTCAGTTTGTCTGAACAGGGAAGGTCATTTTGGCATCTGCCATTATCTGCTCAGACTAATAGGCAAACTGTCTCTGTGTTTTTTTCTTCTCCATATATTACGATTGTATTGGTGGTGTCCTCTGTTACCAACTGGTTGCCTCATGCCTCCATTGCTGACTGGGCTGTAGCTGTTGCCTTGATTATGAGTTCCTTTCATAGAAAACTTCATTCCACTGTGCTGCTAAAAAAAAAAGATTCACTCAGTTTAGACATATAAACAAACAAAACAAACACATATCAGTAGTATTTCCTCAACATACATCAGTTATTCCCACTGAATGTTGCTTGACACAACTGATCTTTCCATGTTTGTCTATTTTTAGCTACTCAAGTCCAACGGCACTAACAGTTTAAGTGTTTTCTAAAGTAAATGTCCTGCAAATGAAGATGTATATTTAAAAGCATCCTTAGAAGTATTTTATCTCAGTATTAAATATGCTTACTATGCATCACCCTTATAAAAACAAAAGGTCTTCCATATTAAACACTAACTGTAACAGTCATGTCTATTTTAAAGATCCTTAGCAAGAGCATGACCAAGTGAAATATCCAATAAGACTTTCAGGAACATTATCATTAAGGAACGCAGGAACATGATCACATGAGCTGATGCAGACAAAGGACAAGCTCATTCTACCAGTAATCTTACTGAGCTACAGGTAAATTAGCTATAGCTTGTAAACATCTGGGCCTATTCTGATAAATCTTACCAGTCTGATCCATACACTACACCCAGACCAAGGCAAAACAATGATCCTCAGTATAGAATGACACTTTTTCTTTGGGAGAATGTGGGAAATTGGGAGAAAACTAACTTGGAACAACAACTGCTGAAAATGTTTAATAGCATACATCTACCAAACCATAAGGTACTACAGTTGTCCCTGTCACTTAGCACCACAGTAAGTTGTGTTAGTATTTGTGTACTTAAGATAGGTACAAGAGTTTTGAAAGATGAAATTGAAACAGACTTTCCAAACACTTGCAACTTCAATGCAAGCAACTTTTTCTGATGCCTGAAGGAAATAAAGACAATTGACTACTTTTAACAAAAGCTAATACACCATTTTGTCTACCTGAAGTGGTTTAACAGGGACACCTCAAAGCTAACATGAGGGAACTGCTCAAAATACTAAGTATACTTTATTAACTCACATTTCCAAACTAGTCTGGAGTAGAAAGAAATTATGAAAACAACAAACCATCATTAAAACTATTTAAGGGATAGTGCCATGCACAGCTTTTTACTGTAAAAGCATAGCCAGATGAGACACTGAGCATCCAGAAAAAAAAGCCAGTGAAGACTAGTATTGAGAAATAACTGCAGTTAACTGCAGGGCAATAAAAATAACTAACCTTTTTTCATTTGTAGGAAGTGCCCTGTGGTGACCTACCTTATCAGCCTCCAATATGCAACTTCTAAAACTCCCAAGACAGACATGCTAAGTGCTTTCCTCAGGCTAGCAACGGTAAAATAATCAAGGATGAAAAGGAAAAGAGATTAAAGAGGAGAATCCTTCATTCTCAGGAGGCAAAATTACTCCAAACTTATTTATTGAAGTATGTTGCCAAAATACCTACCAAAAGCTATTTATCAAAGTCAGCAAAAAGAGACTAAAAAAAATATTTTATTTTTGGCAAGTGGTCCTTCAAGCTAACACCATTTTTCACATTCTTGTGCAGCAAAGTTTTCTAATTCAATGTGTACATCTATCAATTATATAAGCAGACTGTCAAGCACCTACAAATAAGTATCAAGTAATTCACCATGATTAAATGAGGCCAAATACTAAAAATGATCCTACTACAGTCAAAACACTAAGAACAGCCAGTACTCATCAGTTATTCTTGACTATATGATGAAAAAGAGACATAACTTTAGCTTTGTTATTGTAAAACCAGTATAAAACTGAGTAAAGCAGATACAGAACCTAAGCAAGCCTATCATCTTCAGCTGGAAATGAACAAACTGGCAACTTAATCCTCAATTTGAGTGTTCAGCAAAAAAAAAATTACTGGGGTGTCTTGGCAGACAATGCTTCACTCAAATCACTTCAGCCAACTACCACTGCAAATACGATGATTAATCCCTACCTGCCTGTATCCTAAAAAGAAGTTATATCCTTGGTTTGTTCAAGAGGTAATCAGATTTCCAAATAATTGCTACTAAGCTAGCCAGAAAGCCATCTCTAGCTTTTCATAGAACACTTTGAACGTCTTCTTAAGAGCAGAATCTCAGTGTTTAATGGCTCCATCAGTTGGTGCTTAAGAAAGAGACATAAGAGGTCCCTGAGCCAACTGAGTACAAAGGTGATAAATTTATACCTAGTAGGTCTCAACTAGCTATTGTTCTTTTTTTTTTCCTCATTTGCAAAAGTATAATGTGCATCGTCTTTAATTTGAACATATTAGCTAATGATCTTTCAGCTCCTGAAGTAATTCATTTCTTGTCATTCTATTTCTTTTCCATGCTGCTGATGATTAGAGAGATCTTGACCATGTACCTCCTCATTCTCTTCACCAGACTGAATCATTTGTTTTGTAGAGAACCTATTCCATATTTGATCACCCTTGACATCCCTTCCCTATTCTCCCTTTTGTATTATAGCTTTCTTCCAGTGTGAGAGGCAAAGTTGTACTCATTATTCATAATGTGGGGATGCACATGAATTTTGCTGTGATGTTTTCATTCCCATTCTTTATTCCTAACAATGCCTAAAATCTCGTTTGACACTCAATTCTCAGTAGGAAATCATGAAAGCATTATCAAAGCAGTTTTCTGCAAAAACGACAAGATCTCATCTTTGCAACAAACTATCAGCCCAGGGCATACCACCCTTTACAAAGAGTTAAAACATTTCTCTCTCTTTCCTGATGGACCCCTTTGAAAGGGGTTAACTCTTCTTGGTTGGCCCTGCAGGAGCTTAACTCCACCTGCAAGCTTTGCCACACATTATTCATTGCCTATTAGATGTTAGACAACGTAAGACCCAACACAAACAATGAACTCCATTTACTATGAAAACCTAATCTTATTTAGATTATAAAATATAAGACATAAAAGATAAGATAAACGTATCTAACTAGTTAATTGTTTACAAGAGGACATGCTTCTTTAAGTACTCCAGAATCTTTGGTAAAGGAAGTTTAACGCCTTGTGGAAATTCCAAGAGACCGTCTAATCTTATCCACACATTTCTTGATATCCACATGATTAAGACTACCATTATCACTGAGACATGGCATGTCTAATCACATGATAGCTAGAAAGAGATCCAGTAACCAAAACAATAGCCCTGTATCCATGATCTGACAGACAAATCTTTACATGTCTTTAGTTTAGATGTTTTCACTTCTTTAGATCTATTTCCCTTGACAGAACATATGACCACTGATTCAACAACTGATAGATTTTGTTTGTTTTTGACAAGCATGTTCTGAACTTGATCTTCTACAAATAAAAGCTGCTAGATGTAGAGGAAAACTTAAGAAACTTGAGTCTAAAACAAGCTGGAGAAAAACCTGTAACAAGTTAAAAAAAAGTTTTCCAGATGTTTTAACAGAAATTTAAGATAAGTGTGTTCCTAGCCTTTACTCCAAAGGACAGAAAACCAGGGGAAATTGAAAAGCCAGGTAATTATTTGCTAAAGAAACTAAACTTTTCATCTTAAATACTGGCAAATTTACTACATGAAACTGATGACAGTCAAAGACTCGGTATTCAGTCAGAATTTCTAGCCAGAAGTCACCTACACTTCAAAAACACAAACTACATAATTAACAAAGCTGCAGTCTGAACAGTTTCTAAACCTTCTCTTTTTGCCTGTTATCTCTAAAATAAGGAGAAAAGGGAGAGAAAGCAATGGAAATGATATATCAATACTCTTAACTTCAGAAGAAATGACATTATGCATACAGCACTGAATTTGTAAATAAGAGAAAGTTTAGAAAATAAGAAAATAAGTTCAGAAAACCTATTACAATTACATTGTTAATGCTATGAGATTAATGGCCATAATTGAATCCAGTCTGTAGCCAATAGGAATTGTGATCATTCAACTTGCGTATTTCAAAACCGTTTAACATAAAATATTAGTGCAGTATGCCACAGAATTTTAATGCACCCTTAACATTTTAAGTATTCCCTTGAATACCTAACTATACATCCTCAAAATGTTTCAAAGTTCTTTTCAATTTCTCACAGTGTTTCCAAACTTTATTTCAGGCCTATAGCAAAACCCACAACCCTTATTTTGAGGATCTACATCCACTTTCCCATAGCATCTGGAAATACGCGCTAAAAAGCATTCTGATAAAATGTAACAGATGAAATTTAACTCTTATTCTTTATAGAAAACACTGTTTTGTAGAGAAACAATCTAACCGATATTTTAACCATTAAAACCCTACTGGATAAACCAAGTACTAGGCACTGGTTCATTGACCTCATTACTTTTAAACTAAAAAGGTCATACAATGAGCATACTTGTACCAGCTCTTTGAGCATACTCTCCATCTATTAAGATTTATGTGGTTTATATTTTTTCAGCTGAAATACGGCAAAAAAAATCTAAACAACTTGTGCGAGAATTGTCATCTGTGGAAATAAGGGTCAAAGCACTCAAATATCAGAGATGCTTCCCCTCCTTCTTGACCCCCCCCCCCCCCCGTTGTTTGGGCCTCCTGGCCAATTTCATCTACATCTGACAAGATCATGAGTCCTGGACAAATTTTTACAAAGCAAGCAAAATCTCATTTCTGTTCCTATTAAAGAAAACAGCATTTATGCAACCAGTTCAGAGCAACAGAAAAAAACTGACATGGAGACTAGAAAGAAGCTCAAACAATAAAAGTTTCACAGAATCACAGAATTTCTAGGTTGGAAGAGACCTCAAGATCATCGAGTCCAACCTCTAACCTAACACGAACAGTCCCCACTAAACCATATCCCTAAGCTCTACATCTAAACGTCTTTTGGATATGGTTTCATTCTCTATTATCTCCTAACACCAGAGAACCAAAAGACTCAAAGCCACAAGGGAACAATTTATATCAGACCTTCATACTTTATCCTACTTTGTGCATTTGCTCTGCCAGTAGCCTGTAAAAACAAACGGAAGCTTTTGGTTCTCCTTCCCTTTTAACTTGTTAGGCAACTAATCCTCTGGGTAGGTCAAAGATAACCTGGTATTTGCGAGATCAGAAGGCATATTTCCCTGAGTGACTGAGTAAGAGAGTACAGAGTGAAGTTGAATCTGACACACAAAATACAAATACTCTTTGATCTTTTCATGTCAAGTTTCAAAAATTGGAGATGAATCAAAACAAAACTACCAGAAGACAGAATTCATACTCCAAGTTTGATACTATTGTGAGATGGCCTGTGTGTTTTTACTTGAATACTTATCATTAAGTATTCTTTGTCCCAAGTAAAAGCTGAGAAATCTCACGAAGATTTGTCTTTAAGGTCTAAAATTGCCAGTATTAAGCTAGAAAATCTATTTCAGTGAAAAGGCCCAAAGCACTCTCCAAATGATGAGTTCGTGCCAATATGGCAAATACGAAAAGTAGAGGAAACTTATATGCAGTGATTACAGTGACATTGGAAGAGAAAGGCGTGCTAGGCAAACAAAAACCAGGTAATAATTCTACATCATCTTACGGATTCTTTTGGTGGTTGTTTTGTCTGTCTAAATTTATGGAGAACTCCTGTTCCTAGAAACTGGTATTTACCCTGTGTCAAGCATTTGGGAAGCAGCTGCCACTACAGTGGTGAGACTTTAGGTCATATAAGCACGGAGGTTGGAAAGAACCTCTGGAAACCATATAATCCAACTTCTGCTGTAAGCAACAGTCTTACAGTAGGTCATCCAGGATCCAGTTGCCTAATCCAGTTTCCATACATGGAAGGATATGACCACATAAGGACTACCGATGTAAATACATGACAGTCTCAGTTAAAATATTTTGAATACTAGTTTCAGTTGAACTGCCTCTGAAACTATCATAATTGCCCAACAACGTAACCCCATCAACAATTGTTCTAGGTAGGAGCAAGCTCTGAAGCAAAGTATTTTAGTCAGTGAAGTGCCTGTAATGCTATTAGTGCTCTTTTACATTGCTTTATATGGCCAGACAAAATATATATATATACACACATTCTTGTAGAAGTAATTTAGATTGTGGTATTTTAGCACCAGCATTAAGATTCCATTTCCTAGTTGTTCTCTGTCCTCCACAAATGCTAGCTCAATGCTAGAATAAATAGTGCCCTTGGACAGAACAGACACACTGGAAGCCATTGCAGCAGAAGGACTGGTGTTCACTACTTTTAGATTTATTTTTTTTTAAGATACATGTACTTTTGAATCAGAAGACCACTCTTTGGGGGGAAAAATTAAACTTGAAAAGTTAAAAAGTTCTGAACAACTACATTTCTTCCGTCTTCATTAGTGACTTTTCAAGTGACCAGCAGCAATCCAAGAAGAACGAACTGAACAGAGCTTGTCATCCCAACATGACATTTCTCCTAATGTGAAGTCACCAATTTTTCTCCCCTCCATTTACCTGGACATGCACACCAATACCTTATCTTTTGCTGATCCCAGTGGACAGCTAGTTAAGATGAGACTATTAAAAGTGATATACTAGTATACAGGATGTTACTGCCTCTCCAGTAACATCAACTGCCAAGAGGAAAGCTATCAATCTAATGGAGTTCTATCATGCTCCAGAGAGTTGCAGATGAAAAGCATACATTTATAATATTCTGTGTAGAATGATTTCAGTTCCCACTTCTGACTGGGCTGGTCACAAACTTTATCTAAAAATAATGTTTCTACTACATAACACAGCTTCCACTAAATTCAGTGCAGAAAAAAAAAGCCATCATCCCATCACTGTAGATAGTGAGAAAATCCTGATTTAGCATGAATCCAAAGGGCACATCCTTGTCAAGCAAAAGTCACAGAAAGTTTCCCAGTTTTAGACATGTACAAATTGTACATAATCGTAAAGGACAGCCAAGTAACAGTAAGCCAAATAAAATGCTGTAAAACAGTTGTTTTCCAAGATTCCAAATTGCAACTACAGTCCAAAATTCATTCAACACATTGCCTCTTCATAACCAAGTCAACTCAATGCCAATTTGTTTTGTACCAACAACTGCATGCTTAAAAACTGGATCGTGTTCTGATGTAATTTTGATGAAGTTAAGCTCCAAGATACCTCTTCAGAGAAAGAGTTGTTCAGGAAAGAACAAACTAGACTAAGCTTGTATCTCATGTGAAGTTTAGCATAAAACTAGAGAACTATTTTAAACTTCAGAAATTTCAGATTGTACACTCATGTGAATACTCGATAGCAGAGACTAAAATAGCAAAATATGGTTCTATTGGCTTCTCACTAATACAAAAGAAAGTCCTGTTTAAGTAAGCTGTTTCTGCCTAGGTAAGACTCAGCCATCACAAAGGACACGTAAAGGGAAAAAAACGGAGAAAAATCAGATTTATCATTCGGAAGATTAAAACAAAAGGCATGCCTTAAGATACAAATGGCAGCTAATTAGACGATTGAGGATTGCTGAGGGAATAGCTGGGGACAGCATGTGATGAACAGTTTTCAAAGACTGTGCCCCTTCTATATTAACCTGCCTGCAAGGAACCAGTGGAACACAAGCAGTATGCACTGCAGTATGACACTAACCTGGCCTAAATGAAAGAAGGGGATGAAAAAGATTTCTGTAGAGTGGCTAATAGGAAAATGCTTGTGTAGCAGCTATGAAGAATATGGATACTGAACTATATAATATGCCATAACTTGATGCTATTACTGAACACTGAAAAAGCTGTTCAGGTGAAATTTCTCATTCATCTGAAGTTCCAATTTTTTCAGCACTGGGTTTAAAAAAAGGGGGGGGGGGGAACCTATATAAAGTAGCAGTTGCCTTTTCTAGAAATAAAAATCAAACTCACAAGCTGAATGAAAAGTATACCCTTAAATCCCAGGCTCAAGGTATTTTGACCAGCACCACAGAGTCCAGTTAGAAGTCAGTAACTAGTGGTACATCCCAGCTGTTGATACCAGGGCCAATACTAATTAACAACTTCATTAGTGACCTCAATAATGTGACAGTAACCACCAGCAACTGGAAGGAGTGGCTGATACATAAGAGTGCTGTCGTAAGAAGGGAACTCGCCAGGCTAGAGAAATAGGTTGACAGGAATCTTATGAACTGTAAGTGAAATATTAAACTCTGTCCCTGGGAAGGAATAATTTCATGCACCAGTACACCAGCTGGAAAGCAGCTTGGCATGAAAAGACCAGGGATTCCCAGCAGACATGTTGAACATGAGCCAGCAACATATCCTTGCATCAAGAAAGGTCAACAGCACCCCAGGCTGCATTAGGAAGGGTATGACTGCAAGGCGGAGGGAGGTGATCCTTCCCTTCTACTCTGCACTGGTAAGGCCACACCTGGAGTGCTCTGTACAGGTCTGGGCTCCCCCTTATAACACAGATGTGGACATACTGAAGTGAGTTCAGTTGAAGTCCATGAAGATAAGACACTGAAACATTTGTCATACATGGAAAGGACAGAAGAGCTGGATTATTTAGCCTCAGGAAGAGCTCAGGGCAGGAGGGATCTTACAGATGAGCCTAAACAGCTAATGAGGGGCTGTAAAGTAGATGAAGCAACACTGCTCTCAGCAAGACTGCCCAGTAAAAAGTAAAGGAGCAGTGAGCTTTAGCAGAAACACAGTATGTACCACATACATTTAAGATTAAACTTGTTAAATGCAAGCATGATCAAACACTGGAACAGGTTGCTTGGAGGAGACCCGAGGAGTTGCCTGTGGAGTCCTCATCCTTGGAGATATTCAAAACCTGACTGGACAACGCCCTAAGCAACCTGCTTTTTGATCAGGAGTATTGGTCTAGATGACTTCAACATCCCTTTCAGCCTCAACTATTCTGTTATTTCTCAAATATTTGAGAGATCTCAAAACTGAAACAGATACATCTTGTGTCATGTCCCCTCCCTAAAAGTATTTGAGGCCCGGCTGGATGGGGCATTGGGCAACCTTATCTAGTGGAAGGTGTCCCTGCCCATGGCAGATGGATTAGAACTAGATGATCTTTAAGGTCCCTTCCAATTCAAGCCATTCTATGACTATGACCAAAATGTCATGGCAGTTGTGAATCAGATCAAAAAACAAGGTTATTACATTAAAAATGTCTTGGTCCTACAATCTCACAAACTGCAGCAGGAGGATTGAGAGATCATGCAAAGACCTGATCAAAACTCATGTCAAAAAGTAACTCATTTCGTTATCATAGACAATGTACTACCCACAGCTTGCATTAGAAGGCCACGAGGCACCTGTGACTAGTAGTTTTAATAATAAAAAATGAGTACTTTCCCATAGACAGAAGCACTGAGGCTGTCAGGAAAAATTGAGGACTTTTCTTATCTTTGCACTATAATAGATGTGTTAGCTACAACACCAGTTAGATAGCACACAGTATTCCTGCACATTTAAACACAATATTTAGGTAGAATTCTTGGACACATGCCTACTTTTTTTTTGTTCTCCCCCTAAAACATGTTACAAAAAGTTACAGGTATAGTCAGATCTGTTCTAGCCATTTAAAATCAAGGCCACTAACCACACCTAGACAAGTCAGAAATATTTCTTCAGATTCAAACACTAGCTTACAGATGTACCACCTATGAGAAGCTTCTGTTTTAAAAACAGGAGGTTAAACAGCCTAGAGATCCGTAAATATCCCACTAGTTTAGGCACCATGAGCCTCAAATACAACTTAAAGAGAAATGTCTAACACTCCAATCAACATTCCTAGCTGTCAGTGAGCTGTGGAAGGGCTCCAAAAATCTCAAACACAAACATTTCCCACCCAGCCTTCTTCCCGCACTTCTGACATGGCAGATAAGTTTTATGGTTACAAGAGATTTAGCACATGCTATATGAAGAATATCTTCAGAGGTTTTTAGACTGTCAGCACAGCACAAATGATCTACACTTCTGACTGGATCACTTCCTCAAGAAAAAGTTGCTCCATTTCGTTGGCTCATACCTGATTACTGGCGGCCATTATCAAGGTTCTCGTAGGCGCAGATTGGGGTTTACCACTTGGCATAGGCAATACGGGTGGTAAACTGGCCATAAGTTGAGTCGGTGCTTGCAGACTGAACTGGTAAACATTAGGAGCTGTGCAAGGTGGTGTATCAGAATCCTTTTGGCAGAGAAAAAGGGGAAAAGAAAAGCAACTTTACAGAAAGTACAGCATATACAGACTATGCATGTGAAAATGCAGCCAAATATCAACTCATGTGAATACTGTAAAGTTTAAGATTTTTTTCAGTGGTAAAAAATAAAATACAAGCCAGCACTATGTTTATTTTACACATCTAGCAAAAGTTTAATTGAGCCTGCATCAAGGAAACAATGTCAACAGGTCTATCACAATCATAGATCAGTTCCAGTCAGCTCAAACTAAAGCCAAATAAAATCTCTTCAACCAAATTAGAATTAAAAGGTGGGAACTAAGGCTGGAGAAAAATGTAATAAGAACAGTGACACTAGTAGTGGTATGATGACTACAATTTCAGCTGTCATGACAGAACGAGTCCTCTGAACAGCGTTCTGAGTTGTACTTATCCGTACAGCAAATTACTCACTGTAATTGTTATAGCCTCCCATTCTACCCAGCAACAGCAAAGTTAAGGCTCCACCTACCAAGAAACAAGGAAATGATGGTCTGCTGGTCAAGACTAGTATGTAAGCACCAGTTACCCACTCAACTGCTAGTTAGGACTTCTGTTCTCATCACTTTTCTTTTGAAGTCTGCATAACTGGGGGGGGGGGGGAGGGGGTAAGGACTACAAGACTGATGTAGGATTATGGAAAGAAATATTATAATGGAAACTTATTACTGATTTTCTTAATCTACTTCCTGCCTGCCTTACCAACAGCAATTACACATGCTTCGTACGCAGAGTCATGCTGATGTTAACATTATGTGTCTGGAGCGCTCAACACCAAGGAGCTAAGCACAAATCTCAGAGTTTTCATATTTCAGTAGTTCCCATAAACACCAAAACTGACCGTCTCAATTCTTAAGTGACCAATTATGTCTTAAATTGAGAAACTTGAAGACTACAGCCTTTTAATACAACTCTGAACACAGACCACATAAAAAGGTTTTAAACCTTAACACAGTTGTAATAAAAAGGTACGTTTCCCTACCTTTTACTGCTGCTTTTTACTTTCTTGCCTCCTTAACTCCGAAGTATTCTGAGCTTGAAAATAATGGAAAGACTCACCTCTTAGCAAGAGACACTTGACTCATTAGCAGTTTAGGAGTTACCAAATTAAAAGACATTATTGGCTCCGATCATCAAGGATGATTAACTGATCATCAATTTGATGTTAAGTGATTACTGAAATGTTCTACTTCTGTTCCTCCAACAATTGATTGCTTGGAAGCAAGAACTCTTCACTTAAAACAAAGCAAACATTAAATAGATGTCCATTACTAATACTTGCCCTCCTATGGATTTGCAAATGAGATTCTTCAGTTAAGAGAACAGACTGTCTAGGAAACCATTTTAAAGAACATGAACAAAAAAAAATATTTTAAGGCTCTTTCCTGGGGAAAAACACAAGATCATTTAAGACATACTGATAGTTGTGAATACTAAGCAGCTGGAACAACAAATTACTAGAAAGCAAAATTTACATCCTAACTAAATTCCCACAGTAGAAACAGCCCCTGGTAGTAGTATCAGCTATTAGAACAATCACTTCTTCATTGGTCCATATAAAGCTGTGCTCTCTAAAAACTTAAGCTGTAGAAAGAAAGGCAGAAAGGATCTCTCTTCCAAGCTCAACTGGTGGTAAAAGCCACTGCATGACTTTGTGAAGTGCTTTGATATTTGCGTCATGAATGCACTGAAAAGACAGACCATACAGGTAATAAGAATCTGGGCAGAAACTTAATTCTTATTTAAGAGAACAGATGTTTACCATTCAATATGTTCACAGCAGGCAACTACATCCTCTCGCAGTATTCAAAAAATTTAGCTTAGTTGTACAAGCAAAGCAAAGTGCCTATAAGAGCTGGCAATATTTTGCCCTCATCCTACAGAAGATTAACCAGACTAAGGTCTCTACAAAGAAGTTTATCATGTAATTAGCTAAGAATGTTTTCAGAATTAGGTACAGGGACAAAAACTTAAGATTTCTACACTGATTTTTTTTTATACCTTACTTGTCAGGAAGCTATTAAAAAGTTTACAAAATGAGGGAAAAGAGGGATAGTCATGTTTGATTAAGTTCTGAGAATATGCATAGTAGCCATTAATGAACAAATGGGGGGGGGGGGGGGGGGAAGGGAGGAATGGATCTTATTGTCTGTCCAAGTCAATGCATTAGCTTCTGTGACGCAACCTTTATAAAACTGACCAAGCAGCAGTTTCACTCTCTCCAAAGAGCCTCCTCTATCGTTCGCTTAGATGCCATTAGGCCCTTGGAAGAATCACAAAGAAATATTTTAAATGGGAAATGTCCCATATGGGCAGTTTTCTGTCCAGCAAGAAGTTCTCCAGCATGGAAGTAGCAACAGATAAGAGTCACACGGTTTAACTGGGACTACATAAGCTTTGGTACAAGGCAGCTTGTGTTGCTTTCTTACAATTTTGTAACAGGTATATTCTTCTGCCTAAGTGTTGTTTCCTGAGACATATCCCATTCACCTAGACTATATTGCTATTTTAGGTCATCTTAGGTAGCTAAAAGAATTACTACAGGAATCCAACAGGCCAACTTACCAGCATCAAAATCCTTGTCTAACGTAGAGCGTTACCTTTCTTCCTCAAAGACTAACCTTCATGATCAAAACTGATTTTCACATTCATCACCAACAGGTGATGGGGATTAGTGGTCTTCTGGACAGAACTCTTCAGTGTAATGCACAATCCCAAAGCATTACGCAAGCTCAGAAACCTAGAAATAAACACTCAACGCTTCAGATTCACTTTGGGAAGACAAGAGCTCTGACCCTTGCCAGCATAATGGCTACAAAGATGACACTAAATATATGTATGTAAAATAAAGGGATAAGCTCCCTCTATACTGCTTTTACCAAATTATATAGGGATGAAGCTACAATGGCTGTACTAAGAGTCCAGATAAGTTCTTGATCTCCTGAATATTACTACGAATGCCAATCAGATCCCCTCACCCTGTAAGGAAAACACCTAAAAAGATGCTTTTGGAAACACAAAATGCCAGGGAAGTCTCTGGAACTTTAGTGGGACGTTTTCATTAAAAAAAAAAAAAAAAAACTCTGCAAATAAATTTCATCTTCTTAAGAACACAGTATCCAGAAGGAAGATTTCTACTATTCATAGTCTTGATTAATGAGGACTCTTCAATTTACCTCACTGGTGGTAAGAAGATATAGAAAAGTCCTGGAATTGCAAATGTTACTGATGAACTCACATTTAACCACAACTTGCTCGAGTAATACAATCCCCAGCTTTCTGTCTAGAAAGAACCTGAGATATGTGAAGCTTTTGGCTTACTTGCAGAATCTGAAGAATTTTCTGGTTGTCTTCAATTTAGATTGGGCTTTGAGCAGCATGGTCTAGTGGAAGGTCTCCCTGCCCATGGCAGGGTAGGTAAAACTAGATGATCTTTAAGGTTATTTTCTATCCAAAGCATTCTATGACTCTAAGGAACATACCGAAGATGAAGAACTGAAGCAAACTTACAAAGCAAAAATGCAAGCTTCTTCTCCTGACAACAGGAGAGAACAATTTCGTTGTAGTACAGAATGCAGCTCCCCTTTTAATGGCCCAGGACTTCATTAGCACGAGAATATTTACTTTCCAGAAGTCCCTTACTACTTAGGTCTTGCCATAAGAGCTTATTTAAACTCTGTTTATAGCTCAATTAAGATATGAGGTAAAGTTTATAGGTACCTCCATCCATCAGCGTAATAGTTTTTCCTCTAATTTCATGTGCATTAAATTATACTCAAAAATATCATTTCCATGATTCTAAGCACATGATAAAGTAAAGCTTTCTGCTTTGTTTCATGATACAGTCTGTCAACTCAAACTTCCCAACAGCTACTATTTTAGAAACTTCAGATTTCCAAGATTTCTTTAAAGTTGCCATGGCCAAACAAGATTTGTGTGGGGGGTTGTTTTTGTTTGTTTTTTTAATTGCCCAGAGTTAGAAGTCTGTAGCTATCCTAGAAGTCAACATTCAGAAATCAAAAGCGTAACAGAAGAATGCAAGTTTCTTGCTACTGTGAGAGATTCGGGTTGTCCCCTCTACACATCTGAGAATGAAGCACTGAGATCTTGGCAAAGATGTGCTTATGGCTCCCACTCTCCAACCTTCTCCCAGTAGTTAAATTTCTTTTCTTTCCCACAACATTCAGGAACTGGAAGCTATGAGAACAATTGCTAGTTCAGTAAAAATTGATCCATCTTTGAAAATAAAGGAACTGAAAGTGAGAGAATAGTTTATACTATACAGATTTTTCCACATGCTTCTCTCAATGTGCAGTTTTAACAGTACAGCTGAAGTGATTTTATAGGTAACTGCTGTCATTCTTAGATCTTTCACCTCTTCTTTTGTTGTTGCTTTCTCCATTGTATCTGCATTAGTATCTGACATTATGAGCCAATTCAGAGGTGAGCCACAGAAACAGCAATCTCCTTTTTTCTAGCTTTACCTTCTGAATCATTTCACCAGAAGGTTAGGTGAACTACCAGGGGAAGAAAACAGGAGCAGCTACTGAAAGGGATCAGCCCTAGCAAGAACATCTCATTGCTGAGCCACTCTGCTAATTAAACACTACACTCCTTAGAGCAGAAAGTAACACCAGAAAAATTCAGACATTTCACATAAGTTCAGGCAACAGAAGCGAAACCTCAATGCACACTCTTTGCTTGAATAGTTTTAGCCCGGCATACTTAACTCTGCTTGACAAACCCACATACTTCCACTAAGGTGATTTCATGGATTTTACACCCCCATCCCATTTCTTCCGTGCAAGCTTGCGCCATTTCCCTTCTTGGTAGGTGGAGCCATAACTTTAGTAAACTGGTATAATAAAGTAGAATGGAGATTAACAAAATTTCTGTGTCTACAGCAGGTCACAGTATAGTGAATTTGCATCAATGAAGTCACACCATTTCCATTTGCCAGCCTATAAACAGTACAAAGCAGCCTCCAGTAAGATGCAATCAGTTGATTTTTCTGCCTTCAGTTATAGTGCATTACAAAAGCAAAATACTTTGGTCTTGCTAACAAGATTGGAAAAAATTGAAAGAATAAATACACAACACAAGCAAACTGAAAAATATGCATCCTCCAAAACCATTAGTGTTTGTTTTACAAACAGACAACTAAGATGTTAAGCTAATTAGCATCTTGAAGATTAAATACAAGCACAGTGCCCCTTTAACCTCACCACATTATCTTCTGCCAGGTCTGACTGTCAACTTACTGCTTGTTTTTATCAATATTTGCTGTATTTCAAATAAACCATCTTAAACACAATATCCCAGAAACACTTTCTTTAAAGCTTCCTTTATTGCCTCTAATACTTCCATTTCACAGGCTTTCAGTTGGTCTGTACTGTTTGGAGTAGAGTAATATTTCACATTTTGCACATTTTTCAAGCATTAAGTTATAAGACTTGTTAATGCAAGTTGAACATAGCATATTAAAATACAAATATTCAATTTAGGTTTTCTTCCATCCTAAATGGCTTTGGCACCTTTTTTCAGGTGAGCTAATATTAGAATATGGCAAGAATACAATTAGCCCACGTACAATTAGCCCACGGCATCAAAAAGTAGTCTGAGGGTTGGTTTTTGTTTTTGTTTTTTTTTAATTAATGAAGTTATGCGCTTCCCTTTCCTTACCTCGCTGACATCACAGCAGTAAAATCCAATTTTACTTGTCAATTCACACATTCCCTCTGCACCCTGTGTTGCTTAGAGTAAATTAAATGACTTTATAATTGTGTTCAAAACTGTGTCTCCTGCAGCATTGCACAAGTTTAGTCTTACCACGTATATCCACTTGAAGTAAAGACTGTTTAAGCTACTGAGACAGAAGAACTGAAGGAGAGCACCAGACAGTATAAAACAGCACATAAGACTATGGATTAAGAAAACCAAAACAAGGCATGGGACAATATGATGAAAAGGGAAAATAAACAGGCAAGAGCAGCACTGGAAGTCTTTTTTCCTCTCTGATCTAGAAGCTAGCAGAAGCCTGCACAGCAAGAATAGGGAAAAGAGTAGTTTTAAGGGATTTAGGAGGGAAGGGGGGCAGGCACTGTTGAAGGTTGCTGACTGCTTTATTTGGAAACTTAAATCTTTCTTGAAAGACTGAAGATAGAGTTGCCTACTTAAGAGGTCTTGCCACCATTTATTTGTTCAGGAAGGAGAAAGGACAGTAAGATAAGACACACATTCTACCACAGGATGGTCAGCTACGCATACCCATTTGAATGGTTGTTTCAGTTAGGGCATGAGAATATTCACAGAAGAAGAAAGGTAGAATAAATACGTTTGTGCAGCTCCTGCTCTTAGACTGAGAATTTTTTTAGGCCACCCCCTCCTGCCCACACATTTTTAATTGGAACTCTACAAATCTAATCCTAGCCGTTAAACAGATTTTCCAAGGCTCCAAGAAGAGCTGTCACAGTAGCTGTTTTCAAGTGTCATCAGTGTCTATCCCTCTCCTGCAGATAAGCACATACCTTACACCTGCAAAATTAATCCCTTTCAAAAAGCAACATTTATCAGGACAGAATGTCATGTTTTTTCCCACCTCTGTCTGAAGAGTGAAAGACAACAGCTCCTGTCAATAAGCTGAAATTCACAGCCCTTGACTAATAGAAGAAAGAGGAAATGGCGATGCTTCATTAAACAAGAAAAAGCCACGAACACTGCACAGCAAGTGACTGCTCCAAAGTCAGCATGCATCTTGTATGCATTGAGCAGAATGAGAGCAGTAACGAATATCAGTCTTATCAGTCATTTACATACTATTCTCAGAACTGTATCTGATCAGTACTGAATACTTAATACTTGAAGACAGTGAAAAGACACGCTCCACAAAGCAGTTAAGGAATTGGTTGGCGTATCCCCTGCCAGGGGCAGAACGCTGGGCAGATCAAGCAGTGACACTCTGACAGAACGTTATTATAAAGCCTGAACAGCAACTGTTAAAGCTAACATTTCAGGAACAGTATGAAAGAACACACGTAAAAGCTAAGAAAAAAAAGAAAAAAGCTAAAAAAGAAAGTTAAACAGACTACACAGGTACCTTGTTCACTGGAACTTCCACTATCTTGGCATGACTGGATGGTCTTGAGAAGTCCAAATTCTTCATGAAAGAATCTTGTCATAGAAGCCCAAAAGGTACCACCAGAAACACTCTGTGATAAGGTGTGTGAGATTTCTGGGATCCAAACTTCTAACCAAACTTTGAGATTGTACTGGAATGGATCTGAGGTTGGGTGTCCATTAGACATCAAGAACAGCTTTAAAACTTTCCTGTGATCAGTTACTGATGTGCAGTTACCACTGTTGCATTAAACGCTAAGCTTTATTTGGCACAACAGCATCAAAACTGCAGAGCATATTTAACACCAGGTTATATCAGCCTAAAATGAGACTGGAGAAACATACCTCTATTTTTACTTGGCAGAGACATGTTGATCGGGCAGACGTTCTCCAGCATAACTATAGAATTTCCCTGAGCTAATAAAAGGAGGCTCTCCACAATGCTGACCTGGATTTCCAGTTGCAGTTTCAGAGTACACATCCAGAACAAAAAAAGCACCCAGGAAAAAGTAAATTTCATTTTCAAGAAGAATTTGGTTACTGTTCAGGTTCTCAGACCAGTATCTGCAACTAGCTAGAACTGGCAGAAATGCAAACACAAACATAGCTCACTTCATCAGGTTTCAGGTTCCCATAGCAGTCACTAACTCAGTAAGAAAGTTAAAGTAAGACTTCCTGATGCCAGATGCTTATTTTATATTGTGGAGCAGATTGACTTGTGCTCCCGTAGAGAGGAGGCTCACACTTTATGCTGTCTTTAATGGCAAAGATATTTATAAAGCATCTTCAAAGCAAAATCTATGTACAACCAGCAGAATTATTCACTTCAACATTGGTTGGGAATGTGTAGTATTTTGAAACTTACCTGTGGGCAAGAGTAAGAGTGGAATACATGCTGCCTTTTTACCAGGGCAGCATATTGTATTTTAAATACCTGCACAGCAGAATCCTTCATTCAGGAAAAGACATACTGCACAGATCAGTTTGATAATTGAGAGAAGCCAAAAAAACGTGCAGCTGAATATGTTCTGATAACCAGATTCTTTGTGTTCATAGGTTCATTGCCAGTGTTCCTCATTTTGCTCCTGCTCAGTTCGTTAATATTTATACTGTACACAGAGCTGAGATAATAGAATGGGAACTTCTGTACTATTTCTCAGTGAAGTATATTAGGAGTGTCAGTGAGAGTTAGAGGTCTGTATTGACATGTGTAGTGTGACAAATCCATAAACTGAACAGCTATCCCTGATAGCAAGAGGGATATCAGAAGTCATATTTCACTACTAAGCAGACTTGCATCTGAAATTCACTACACCTTATGAAAGCTTTTTCTTTAAATGACAGATTTCACGGTTTGCTAGGACTTTTAGGAAAGACAAAGCAACTAGAATTTCATCAGCCAGACATTGCTAGCCTAAGGCATTTTGTAAGTAGCTTTTTCTTCCTTAGAAAATCCATAAAAGATAACTTTTGAAAAAAAAAAAATATATGGTTTAGTCTTATTAGGTCCTGTTCTGAGTTTTGGGCCTTGTAGACTGGCAAGCTAGTCCTGGTCCTGCAGAGATAAAAGGAATCATCCTTCTGAATTTGAGAGAGGAAATGCATATACATCTACAATATACACAAAGAGAAAGCTGTCCTTGAAGGAGGCAGTTCTCACATTTCTCAATGGTACATAAGCTCTTATCTGAGAGAGGTTATTATCAGTATGGTTCTATCAGAATGGTTCCTGAAGGAAGGGTTCCTGAAGGAAGAAAAACAGCAGAAGGAACAGAAAGAAGACTGGGTAGTAGCTTTAAGCTTTTATATCCCTACACTAGGTGAGTACGTACAAAATTAGAGGCTAATTTCTAAATGTTAACTCTGATCTACACTAATCCAGCCTCTAGAAAAAAAAAAAACTGCTCCTTTTTATTAGCCTAATATTGTTCTGCTGCTGAAACAAATCTATAACCCATGTTATCTCAACTGCCCATAAGACACCAGAAGCTCTGACTATTCAGCTGCTGAACTGTATTTATGGAGTAAGGCAAAGTCTGTAATGCTGCCAAAACTTCAGTGAAGCAAATCCTTAAATGCCATACACCATATGGTAATACAGCCAATAGCTGTAGGTAAGATGAGCTACAATTTTTAATAAAAAATTCTAGCAATACCACATGATTTGATAACCCTTGAATACTTGACATACACTACCAATACCTCTTCCAGGACACATTGATGAGTATATGCAAGGTCTCTAGACTTATGGTCAGCATATAGAGGAATGTGATAGCTGCAGAACACAACTATCTCTGTGCTAGAGTGGATGGCTGGAGTATTCGACTTTCATTAGAAGATGAAGTACAGAGAGAGGCAATCTTACCCAGTAATGCCACAAATAGCCAAGTTCACTTCCTCTTCCTCGACATACAAAAGGAGTTGACCTCTATAATATTGCCACACAGGTCCCAGCAAGATCAAGGTGCAGCTGGTCACTATAACCAATCAACTCTCACAGTAGAGAACAAAGCAAACAGACTTAAGTCCCTCTAATTTGATGTCTAGTCTCTTATAGTTGATAAACATTAAGTTAGCCTGCAGTCATGCAAAACACATCTCCAGAAAACACTTCTTGAGGCAGACTGTACTTAAGGGAATAATAGCATCATAGGGATGGTTATCTTGCTATTGAAATAAAATCTTAATTTTGGGGAAGAGATTAAAACGTCAGTCTAGTATCTCCTTATCTCCTGCACTTGGTTTACAATCTCCATCTTCTCAGTCTTCAATATCAAACTTAAAAGTATTTAACTTTAAATGAATACAGAAACATCCCTGAAGAACAATTCTCCACAAGATCAGATCTAATATCACACATACCTTTAACAGTGATGCACAATATTCCCTCATTCTGAAACTAGTACCAAAATTCACTGCATCATACCTATTTATAGCATGCACCACAAGTCTTAGCACAAATGTTACTTTCACACATGCTAGATGTTTCTTTGCTGGAACTTGGGCATAGAACTATACCAGATCACTCAACAGAGCCTCCTCAACTCCAGCAGAACAGGTTTCTCTTCCTGAATTAGGTACCGTTTAGAACTGCTCAACCAGAACTCGTTCATCCTCACATACTTGAGTAGGACAGACTCATCAGTTACTTGTCAGAAACCTGCCATTCCACTGCAAACTAAGATAATATGCTGGTAGTCTAAAGGTCATAATACTAATAAATGACCAGGGCTTAAAATATGAACTGTCACAAGCACACAAGCATAAGGCTATTTTTCTAAAAAGAGTTGCACTTACATTTACTTCTGGGACACCTAAAGGGAAAGTCTTGACTGTTCACTCCCCCCTAGTTAGGTTTAGAGTGCAAAATATTAAGCAAATATTTGCATTTTCTCATAAAACTTATCTTACAGCAATATATTCTTCACTGACATACTCAAACCAGGAGCATGGCTAACACTATCACTGCCCAGCATCATCCTGTTTTTTGGTTTTTTTTTTTTTTCTTTTTTTTTTCCCCATTTGTCAGATTCTGCAGCTTATGCATTTACCATATTTACTGGAGGTAGAAAAGACAAATCAACACAGAAAGTTCAGGAATGTTAAGGAATTACAGAAAGTAACCAGAATATACAGTGAATGCATTTGTCCCTCAGAAGTTTCTTCACTGAATACAATTCCCAACTTTTAATTCCACGTTTGACCAGTTTTTGAAATCAGGCAAGAAAAAAGTACTTGGACCTCTCTTGGCATCATCTACAGTTACTGTTGTACTTAACTGTCTATCACGTCTTCTTCCAATCAACACCTGTACCTAACACAAAGTCATCCAGTTGATTTATGAGCACCTCGTGCAATGCACGTTTGCGCTTTATAATCTTTACAGCCCAACTTTGTTGATTTAAATCCATACAAAAGAAAACACCTGACAGCCTTAAGACTCTAGGAACATACCTAGACTACTGTCCGTCTTCTCTTTCAGAAAATTATAATAAGCCTAGCAATCACTTAAACTGCATGTTCCAACAAGGAAGCTGGTATCAAAACTTTCCACATTAGGGCCTCCTACCACTAAAGCATGAACTGAATGCTCAGCTGAAAACACTATGGAATATTATTCACCTTCGCAGCAAGATATGGCGGTCATATGTTCAATCTGAGGTGTGGGAAGAAAGGACTGGAAATTGTCAATGAGATTTTTCTTGATAGGAAGATTTATGAAGAGATTATTATTCCACTTAATTAGCTACTGTTAACCTGGTGCTTTATATCTTATTACATCTAAGTACTACCACAAAGGGTACCGAAGGTTTAGGATGGAATTAAGACACATTTCATTTAATGAAAAATATTTAATTTCAGTAATTTTTCTGAGCAGAGGAAGTTATTAATTTGCTACAGCAGCTTAGGGACAGTATCATTAACTGTTGTTGTTTTAGTTGAGGTTTTGAATGGCATGATAATATCTGCTTAATAGTTTAACAAATTAAAAAAAAACTTACAATGTCACTGCCGGAGAGCGATGATACAGAAGACGCAGATGAGCCAGAGGATAACTGTTGTGTATTAGCTAGCGACAAAGCCAAGCGTTGGTTGTAAGATGGTTCAGAGTCTCTGTTCTGCTGCTGTTCTCCATTGCACGGAGCTATCTGGTCTCTTATTTTCAACCTATTATCTGTTGACAGAAAACATAAGCATCAATCAAAACCACAGAATACAATATATGAACCCTGAAGTCTAAACTTCCATTTAACAAGCCAACAAACTGAAGAACAGCCTCAGAAAATGTCTTGGATTAGAAAGTTACAAATCCCTTTTATTTTTTCCTTACATACCTGAAATAGCAATTAATTTCTAGGCATGGGTATTTTGAATTGCACCAAATGCAAGAAAAAATGATTTAGTTGGTTTCAAAGATTTCTGCTATACCTACCAAGTTCAGGTGATAAATTAATTTTGCTCCCCCACTTCTTTTTAATCCAGGCCCTGTAGTCAATCACTTCTTGGGTCACTTTGATGATTCTACCTAATGTGCTAAAAAAATTTTTAAATTAAGTATTAAAGACTGTTGGTTACATACTTGCAAGCATTTCAAAAAGCAATAAAATTACATTAAATCAGTTTAAGATATTCCTAACCAAAGAATTTTTGAAGTTTTGTTTTCTTAGATCACCATTTGGGCCTCTGAAGAATCACACTTTTAAACTAGAATATTACTCATCTTCCACCCTACTAACATGCAAGCACTGAAACAGGTAAGATTTTTACTCTTTCTAAATGGAAAGCATCTTAATTATCAAGAATATACATGCAGATAATAGTGTATTTGATAAAAGCAATTTACATGTTCTTGCATTTCTCCAAACAAGAAGTATTTTATCACTGAATCTCAATTGGATGTTTTTGGATACACTGAAGACACTGATAACCCAGCCCCCTCAAACAATCATCACACTGAATAGAAAGACTCTCAATAGTCCTTCTGTAAAGATTTACAAGACGTCTTCAAAGATCCACACAATTATAAAGGAAGTACCATGGATCGTGAGGTAGTGGAAACAAGACACTGGCTCCAAAACCCAAATAAGTTAGAATTTCCTTAAATTCTCAAAGGTACCTTGTTCGGAGAAAAAGCTGACCTGGTCCTATTACCCTCTTAACTTGTGACCAGTTGTCAACAAGTACAGAGCAGTATTTTACAGTATATTTTCTCAACTTTCAGATACGTGAACTGTACATCATTTTGAGGAGGATCTGCGTCCTGATTTAAGGATTTAACTTCCAAGCTTTCCTTTCAATGGTGGCTGGCAGCTGAAATAATTTATGAATTCCATGATCAAGATCCATGAAGGACTGACTAGCATACAAAAGGAAGCTGTGAAAAGTTACCGACTTGGAGAGGTAAAAGTTATTTTAACTCTAAAAATCTTCAACAGTTGTAATAAAGCTTATTCTTCATTTTGCATCATAAAGGTACACTGTACCTTTATTGGAATTTTCATTTGAGGTGTGTAATGGGGGGGGGCATGCATAGTCTAAATGCATTTACACTCATTTACACTACCTTTACTAGGTCATTTTAGAGTAACTCTTTAAAAAGGAAGAGTAGTTCTCCTTCTGGATTAGGGATTATAAATTCATTGCAAGACCAAATACTACCTGTTCCACATTTAGACTTCCAACTTTGAAGACATCAGTACTGAAACAGGCAGCCCTGCCCTTTAAGCAAACATTGGACAAAATGACATTATCTAAGTTATAACTCCAATAGGTGAAGGCAATCCTTATGGACCGAATGAGTATCACCTACCGTTCTCCTATGTAACACAGATAAATGAAACAATGCATGCTGGAAAACCATCTTGAATTTTACATGCAGAATTAAATGCTTTGACATGATTGCCACCATTGGGAATTATTTGGAAACTACAGCTCATTATTTAAGTAGAGCACGTTTAAAAAGGAACAGAACAAAACAGTAGTATTTTGTCAACGTACAATCCCACAACATAACAGCATTTTAAATACTTAAAGCAATTCTGGTTTCTTAGTCTCAAAAAGTACATTAAACCAGAGGAGTAATTTTGAAGAACTGAAGACCAGCACGACCCATACTACGAAGAATCAGCTGTGGCCCTGAAGCTGCAGTTCCCCAGACAAACTCAAACATATAAATGCTGGGGAGCTCTTTAGCACTGGGATAAAGGAGGAAATCTCACGCTGTTTCATCTGAGCATGCCTTCAAGCAGACTTAAGCTTTTCTGAGCTTTTACTCCAGGATGGCCCGTACGTTTCACAGCTATTACCAGCAGTGGTCTTCAAAACAGAAGAATGATAATGGACCTAATAACACACTTATGGAAAAGGAGTTTGTCACGCCTGAAACATCTTGGAGTACATTCCACCTAGTAGTTTAGTAGTCATGCTTTCATATACTAGAAAGTGAGTAACAGAAGATGGCATTTTTATCTATTTTTTTTTAATCTGTGGAAGACTGCTATACAAAAAATGCCTGGTATCACAGGTGTAAAAGGTGAAACTAGGGCTACGCCAAGAACTGTGGCAGAGCCTGGGAATTTCTTTTCTCACTAGCTCCTTTTGCAGAGGACAGAGCTTGAAGCCCCAAACTCTAATTTTTTGGAAGCAAGTCAGAAAAATAGTAAATTTACTTATGTATCAAGAATTTGAAGGCTGATCCATACTACATTACTTGCACACTAAAACTAAGTGTTATGACACATCAGAAACTAAAAGCTGATTAAGTCTACACTGCCATATACTTAATACAGAAGCAAAAAATGAAAAAGCAGGTGTGATCAGAACAGATACTTTTCCATTTCATTACATATAGGACTCAAGCACACGTATATAAGTGTTTAAAAACTGTGCTTTTATCTGATTTCAACACTGCAAATGCTTAGGAACAAAGAGTAGCTATTGACCTACCCAGCCTCTAGTACAGAGTAAATTCCACACTCCTTTTTGCCTGAGGCCAGAGTAAGACATTCCCACAACTATACAAAGATGTTTGTTTAGAAAAGGGGGAAAAAACGCCAGGTTAGCTGGTTGGACAGCTCTCCCATGAAAGATGCCCCCTTACACTTTTTCCCTGATTATCATCAAATAGTAAAAACAATGACAAGCTATTTGCATGCCCAGTTTATTTTAAAAGAGCCTAGAATCTCCACTTTTCCACACCACACAGCTTTGTCACACTAATGCTGATTCAACTGTAAGCCCTGAGTTCACAAGGACACTTTCTAGCTGTCACTAAGGCACAACCATGATGCAAATCGATCTTAAAGATCTCTCTTTAAAGGCTCAAGTTGCTGATGCAAGTCTCAATGAGATCCAGTATCTAATGCTCCAGCCAAGCTCTACATGAAGTCCCTCAGCAAGAAAAAAACATTGCCTGTGAAAGATGAGTCAAAATAACTTTTCAGTAGGCCTTAACTTAGGAAACATCTCCCTGATACTAGAAGAGTAACAATCCAAAGCAGACTAATAAGCATCTGAGAAAGACCTGCTTGAGCAGAAGGATAAGAAAAAGCTAAAACATTTAGCCAGACAAATACTCTGCATAGGGAAAGCTGATATTGCTGATACCTCAAGAGACAGCATGCATTCTAGGAATGGCCACCACCCAGCATTCATGACATGAAGCAGAGAAAGAACTGTTTCAGATAGAAAATGTTCAGATAAAACTATCAGCAGATCTAGTAGATAAATTTAACATTTCCTTTGACAGTACCAGGAGCTATCTTGGCCAGCCAGGAGCAAACCTAACACACAGGCCTGCAGCAGTTAGTGGACCAAGAACACACCAAACAGCTTTCAAGCACAAAGCTAGAAAAAACACTTTATTCATGGCACAAGACTATTGTTACGATTGTCACCTGCAAAAGACAATTCCAGACACAGAGCAGCAAAACCTTGCCAAGGCTTCCTGCAACTCTGTCCCATTGGCTCAACAGTCCCTTTCCCTCATCCACCACTCATACAGAATCACAGAATTTCTAGGTTGGAAGAGACCTCAAGATCATCGAGTCCAACCTCTAACCTAACATTAGCAGTCCCCACTAAACCATATCCCTAAGCTCTCCATCTAAACGTCTTTTAAAGACCTCCAGGGATGGTGACTCCACCACTTCCCTGGGCAGCCTGTTCCAATGTCTAACAACCCTTTCAGTAAAGAAGTTCTTCCTAAGATCCAACCTAAAACTCCCCTGGCGCAACTTAAGCCCATTCCCCCTCGTCCTGTCACCAGGCACCATACAGCTCCAGTATGAAGAACTGGTTAGGAATCTAGAATCCTAGAAACTGAAGAAAAGTTTCAGAAGTCTTAGTATACTGAAAGGCCACATCACAGCAGAATCTGACTTCCATTTAAAGTTCTATTAGAATTAAAGCCCTATTAAAATTAAATTTGGCCAGGGACATCAAAGGCCACAATAAAGGCTTCTATAGGTGCATCAGCAATACAAGGAAGACGAGGGAAATTGTGGGCCCTCTCCAGAAGGAAAGAGGAGACCTCATTACCTAGGATATGTAGAAGGCTGAGGTACTCAGTGATTTGTTTGCCTCAGTCTTCACCAGCAAAAGCTCTAGACACATAGTCCAGGCCCCAGAAGGCAAAGTTAGGGACTGGGAGGATGAAGGACCACCCCGTGTAGGAAGAGACCAGGTTCAAAACCACCTAAGGAACCTAAAGGTGCACAAGTCCACCGGACCTCATGAGATACATTCATGGGTCTAGAGGGAACTGTCAGATGAAGTTGCTAAGCCACTATCCATCACAGGTGAGAAGTTGTGGCAATCTGGTAAAGAACCCACTGACTCAAAAAGGAGAAACACAGCCCTCATTTTTTAAAAATGGAAACAAGGACGACCCTGGGAAATACAGATCAGTCAGTCTTACATCTGTGCCCGGCAAGATCATGTAGCAGATCCTCCTGGAAACTATGCTAAGGTGCACCAAAAATAAGGAGGTGATTGGTGACAGCCAACATGGCTTCTCTACGGGCAGATTGTGCTTGTCTGACTTGGTGGACTTCTATGACGAGGTCGTAGCATTAGTGGATAGGGGAAGAGCAGCTGACATCTACGTGGACTTGCATTTGACACTGTCCCACATGGTATCTTCATCTCTAAATTGAAGAGACATGGGTTTGGTAGATGGATCACTCAGTGGGTAAGGAATTGGCTGAATGGTCACACTCAAAGTCACAGTTAACAGCTCAATGTCCATGTAGAGATCAGTAATGAGTGGTGTTCCTCAGGGGTCAGTATTGAGAGCTGCACTGTTTAACATCTTTGTCAGCAACACAGACAGTTGGATCCTCATCATGTTTGACAGTGACACCAAGTTGTGTGGTGCGGTTGACATGCTGGAGGAAAGGGATGCCATCCAGAGGGACCTTAACAAGTTTGAGGTGGACCCGCGCAAACCTCATGAGGTTCAACAAGGTCAAGCACAAGGTTCTGTTCTTGAGCCAGGTGAACACCAAGCAAAAATAAAGGATGGAAAGAAAATGGATTAAGAGCAACCCCAAGGAGAAGGACCTGGGGGGTACTGGTTGACAAGAAGCTCAACAAGAGCTAGTAATGTGGCTTCTAACCCAGAAAGCCAATTGCATCCTGAGCTATGTCAATAGAAACACAGCCAGCAAGCTGAGGGAAGTGATTTTGCTGTGCTCTCATGAAACTCAACTTTGACTATTGCATTCAGCTCCGTGGCCCCCAGCAAAAGAAGGACATGGACCTATTAGAAAAAGTCCAAAGCAGGGCCACAAAGATGATCAGTGGGATGGAGCACCCCTCCTATGAAGAGGGGCTGAGGGAGTTGGAGTTGTTCGGCCTGGAGAAGAGAAGGCTGTGGGGAGACCTTGCAGCAGCCTGCTAGGACCTAAAGGGGGCCTACAAGAAAACTGGGTAAGGACTCTTAAGACAAAGAATATTGGTTTTAAACTAGAAAAGGGTAGATTTAAATTAGGTATTAGGTTGAACTAGATATTAGGAAAAATTTTTTCCCATAAGGGTGGTGAGGCCTTGGCACAGGCTGCCCAGAGAAGCTGTGGATGCCCCATCCCTGGAGGTGTTCAAGGCCAGGCTGGATGGGGCTTTGGGCAACCTGGTCTGGTGGGAGGTGTCCCTGCCCATGGCAGGGGTGTGGAACTGGGTGATCTTTAAGGCCCCTTCCAACCCAAACCATTCAGTGATTCCTCATCTCACGTGACATCTGCTCCCAAATATGGAGGCATATGGCTATGCTGCTGTTTAGAGATGCAGTCTGAGCACACATTTATACCTCAACCATATGACAAACTAGTATGTAAGCCAGTATCTGATCTACAGACACGTTATTACTGCAAGGATGAATTCATGTCACATCCAGATATTTATTTCCAGCATAATTTATGGCTATCAAACAGAATATCACTCTTCCATCTTATCCCAAATTCCTCCTGCTTCTCTTGCTTCTGATCTGCCCATCAAGTAGCCACAATGCAAACTGGATCAGCTTCTTGAGATGATAGAAATGCTGATGTATTTGCTTTCATTCAGACCAGGGTTCATCTGACTTACAGTGATCCTGCAGTCAGAAGGTACCTAACTCGAGGCAAAAGTCAGGAATATGTAGATTGAGAAGGAAGAAATTGAGTTCATAACAGGATATAGTCCATGTGTGTGTGTGTCTGTGTTATACCTTGTCTAGCCTATTTCCTACTAGGAAAACCTCTCCTTACAAGATTATTGGAATCAGATTGGTCTAAAAATGTTCTGTCTAAAAATCTTCTGATCCACTGACCTCTCCCTGAGGCATTCTAGTAAAATAATGTGTGAGGATGATTAGGGACAAAAAGACGTTAAGGTAATTCCTGTGGCTTTGAATCACTACCTTCAGGACTCAGCTGATTAGTGTTTCCATTCAGTGTAGAACCAAAACACAATGAGAAGGTCAGACAAATGATAGCTTTCATCTCCCAGGACACTTCAAATATTGTATTTGGAAGCATGAGTAGGACAACTGAGAGAGTAATTTGAATTCGCTGTTCTGAGGGTTATGTTAGTATAGAACAGACAAGAATAAGACCTATGCTGAAGGATATAAAGTCTGACTTTTTTTTGTCTTTTTTGAAATAGAGAATAATAGAAGCAGCAGTTGACTAAAAAGCCCTAAATTACCTTAGGCCTGTGCTCCTTTGAGTTGGACTGACCCTGAAAAAGGGCAGTAATGATCACTATGAAACATTTGAAAGCTACTGAGATGACCATCTCCAAAACAGGACTGCATACACGAGATGTACATAGAAGTTTTCCCTGGAAAGAGTTGATATGAATTGAAACCCACCAGGCAGTCCAAGAACAGTTCTTCACGATTAAGGGAAAGATAGCCCCAATTATGACAGCACTGAAAAAGTCAGCCTTTGCATTTAGTATCCTGCAAGTTCCTACCCTTTCAAGTGTTCATTTAGTATTTATTGATTCTTTTAGTAAAATGTCACATAGCTATCACTGCTCTTAAAGAAATTCCCCGGTTTACAGTTTAACCTGCCACTAACAAGCCTAGAAAAAGGAGAAAATAGATCATAATAAAGGGCTCCTGCAGGGCTAGGGCTTTAGGTCAGGCCACTGGAAAAAGTCTTTATACCAAGCCTGGACAACTCTGCCTAACAGGTAGAAGAAGGATCTGAAAAACACCTGGGTTGCCCAGACACATTCAGTTTAACTAAAAACT
Source organism: Anas acuta (assembly GCF_963932015.1). Taxonomy (NCBI): domain Eukaryota; kingdom Metazoa; phylum Chordata; class Aves; order Anseriformes; family Anatidae; genus Anas; species Anas acuta. The sequence continues at coordinate 85,238,363 of NC_088980.1, forward strand.
GAAACTGAACACGGAGTGCTGTTGAGTTTCTACAGCAAGCTTGGTACTGAACAGCACATCATCCACCTACAGGTCCCGGTGCTAGGGAAACTACTTGAAACCAGGACTTCATTGAGAGCTTCTCCTCTTATGGCACCATTCCTTCTGATAAAATAGCAAGTCATGCATGTGACAAGCTCTGAGACAGGTATCACAAGCACAGACAGCCCAAACTAGCAGAAAAACATGTCAGATGTACAGCACCTGCTGAAACACAGCTGCTGAGACTTCTCAAGTCTGAAACTGTGACAGAATTCAAACATTTCTCTAAATACAGGAAGTATACATGTTGATGACATCTGAGACTTGCATTAAATGCACTTACAAACATACTTTCTGATATCTAATATAAATACAGGCACCGCATAAGAGAACGACCACATCCTTTGAAGAACCATAGAGAAGTTAATGAAGACTAGGGCCCGAGACAAGCAAAACTTCAGATATCCCTAGGTTGTTCTACCTATACTTACATAACTATTTGTACAGAAGGTTAGGATTAAATATCACATGGTAGAGCAGATACATGAATGAAAAGGCATGTCAAACATGTTCTATTTGTTTTCTTTCTCCCTCTCCTTCATCAAAAAAAAAAAAAAAACACAAAGTTAGCAAAGGTGAAAGCTTGAGAGCTGAGAACACAATAAGCAGTACAGTGTTTCTAAGACATGAAACTGTGCTAAAAATGGCACATCTAGAAGTATTCTTTTAATGGTAGTTCTACCATTATGGCCAAACTGAATTGATTCTAACAGCTTACTACATGTCAAGCCTTTTAGAACAATTTATGGGAGCACGTATTAAAGAATAAGATAAGTTTCTAGTCTTGCCTAGTTTTATATATAAAACTTGGTTCACACCCATTTCTCCGCCATAGGATAAACAGAGAAATCATACCAAACGTTAAAACCAGCAGCCCTTCCTTTGAAATATTTTAGGCAGAGTGTTTGTAGAAAGACCAATTATCCTTTGGGTCCCTTTCACACCAGGAGAACCGCACGCTAGAATCATCCTGTTTTGTCATGCTGTCTTTATTTCAGGGCTGCACATGAAGGTATTTCACTCATAGCACTGGGCCAGCCTAAATTTCTGGGCAGACGTCAATACAGCTGCAGTTAAATATTAAATAGCAATATACCTTTTATTGATTAGACCCAAACAATTCCTAAATAATTACACAAACAAACAATATTCAAAAAGTGAACTAATTACCTCTCAGAATCTCTATTTGGATATGATCTTGCAAGTGGTGATACTGCATGGCTAAGAACAATGTAGGCATAATCAAAAACTTGTTTCACTTGCATGGCACCGTAAGAGCTTCTGCCAACGTCGTTTCCTGAAATAATGTAACAGTGATCAGATCATTTTAATAAATATCAGTAACCGAAAGTTATTAGCACTTAGAGCTCAGAAGCCTTAACAATACAACTTAACTCTATTTAAACTGGTCAGCCCCTTCTATTCATGTCAGGAACAACTAAGTTGTGCCAATCTCAATAAGGGAAACTAGCCTTAAGAATGATGCTCAACATCATGCATTCAATACAGCATTTGTAAAATGTACCAGAGCCTGAAAGACAGAAAAGGTAACTATAAAAAAAGCTTTAAGCTGATCTCTAACAGGGAACATACCAAGGTCAAAGCATGTCTCACTTACCAGTAGAGTTTTTGCAGACCAAATTCAGCTTAGAATTCCACTTGTGCAACCACCTTATCTTCATATGGCCAGGTATATTTATACCAACCCTACTTAAGCTTTCCAAAGCTACAGCTGAATAAAATACAGATTGCTTATCTCCACAGGATAAACCAGTTTCTCAAAATCTTTATCATCCAGGATTTCCAGAATTTTGTACAGTATTGTTTTTGATCAAGTTAGCGGTACTTTTTGACTGTCCCTCTTTAAACAGGGGTGACTTTTATAGCAGAATTCCTTCCAAACCTCCACCACTACTCGAGAAGAACTGCAGAAGTTATGATGATGCTAAAGCTGCTTTATCAGTGACATTGCACAGGCATCAGTTTTCTGTTTGATGCCTAGAAAGATCTTACCAGTACTAGCAAGAAATCATGTGGGATTTTTTTTGTAGATATATTTGGCACCAGACACCAAAGCTTCACTGTCACCACTCAATTTAAGGAACACTTAAAAACAACTTCCTCCAAATTGCATGTGCAAAACACAGATTAGATCTTGAGTGGGTAGAAAGCTGCTTACAGTAAAAGGTTCCCTCCTTCAGAATGATACTTGAAATGCTGTGAGAACACTGGAAATGGATGAACCGCTAAAAGTAGTTATTTTAAGCTTGCAAATCAAATCAGGGCCCACAAACAAGTTATAATGAAAAATCCTCTTTTAAAATTGATAGGTAAAGGATTGAGTCTATCCTTTGGAGACTGAATTTGACATTAGAGGAACCCTTCGCTCACTGAAATATTTTGTCCAGCAAGCCATTATAGATAAATATGCCAACATCTGCCACCCAGGGTGAAAAGCAGCCTTGGCTTTACTACTTGACAACACATATTAGCCCTTCAAGATTCTCCAACAATGACGCCACTTAAATCGGAAAGGGTAATCAATGAAAATAGATGTGGAATATAAAAGCATTTGGGGAAGACAGAATTTCTTCGATAACATATATTGTTAAGTAGAAGTTGATCAAGAAGAGACTTCATGTTTACTGAAGTAACTGAGTATCTCACTCTGAATGTCCTGTCACAGTATCCAGCAGCTGCTAGACTCAAAATTACAGAAGTCTCTTTAAATGGCATATTTACAACTGGACTCTATCCTGAAGTAGAAGCAGAAGCCAATGTAGGCCTTGGAAAGTGAATCTCTGAAGAACTACACTGTAGTTCAGTGTTTCACTGCAAAGTAGGCATCGGAGACTTCCCGAAGGATTTTGTCTAAAGACAGCTAAATAGAGACAAGGGAAGTTCAGTGGTCAAGAAACCAAAATATGAACGTGTTAATACAACTAGAAAAAACAGACGAATTCAGTACAAGTTTTCCAGGGAAAGAACCGTCCTGCAACAATACCACCTTCCACTTCCACACACAAAAGGTACATACAAAATAGAACTAAGTTGAAAAGCAATAAACAGAAACAATATTTACAAGTGGCTAAACACATGCAATTGCACCTACCACTCAATTTACATAACAGGAATTGAGAATGCACTGTCAAATTGCATTAGTGTAGTCTAACATAGTGCTAAGGCAACTACATTTGATGTGCATCATTAAAGGAGCTACACTAAAATGAAGACACTACTGCTACTTATTATTGCTTTTGCTCTTCTGCCAGCAAAAGAAATCAGAAACCATTCCTCATCCACTTACAGCAAACTCGGACAGTTTAGTTTAAACCACCAAGCTGTGTATGAATCTTGATTGAAGCAGATATGAGTAAAGGCAGGATAGCTCATGCCAAAGCATGCACAGGTTCTTGGATTGCCTCATTCTCCGCCTGTAATTAGTTCATTAAGAAGTCTGAATAAGAAGTTTTATTCAGTTATAGTCCGTAGGACTTCTGACTTGCACTGCAGCTTGAAAGCAGATATGGAAGCCAAAGCTACACAAGCTACTATGAACAGTACCAGTCAAGCCTGCATAGAAGGTGACCCTACTCAATCCAGAGAGCAACATATTAGAGAAGCCGGAAGATCATGCATTTAGCAGTTCTGAATTCTAAAAAATAAAATAAAAGAAGAAGATTCTTTAGGGAATAGGTTTTCTTTGAGAGATTGTTCTCATTAACACATCACCTTTACATACGTAGGCAGCCTTTCAACACAATCTAGACCGAACAATTAAAGCACATACTCAAATGCTTTCACTCTTAAAAAGCCAGCCTTCAACTCTGATATAAACATCAGAGGATATCAATGGTGTATAATTCCACATATAATTCAATCCTTTTTTTTTTTTTTTGTGTGTGAAGCACGGCTTCATCCCTGAAGGAGCAGGTCTGAGACTTCCATCAGTAGCTATCAGTATTATCACTATCAAGTGATAATTACCTTCCATTACCTGAAACAGTTTTAAGGACATAGTCTGGAAAATCAAAGGTAAGACCATGAGCTAGGACTGAAGCAAATTTGTTTGTGTTAAGCTCTTACCTACTATACACCTTTTTGCAACATTCATGAAGAGGTTGTTTCAGCTGCTAGCCTCAAGGTATTTGCATATTATTTTTTTTTCCTTTATATATGTATGCACTTTATACACACACGCATATATTCACAGGTTCTAATGACAAATAACAGATACTGAAAAGCTGTGATGAACGTCTTTGGGCACTCGCTAAGGCTAGAAAAGAATCCCAACTGTTGTTGCTATCCCAAAGCCAGTTACTTCCTGCATTTGTGGCCTATCAAAATGCAGAAGCAAGCAACATGAAGCATAATTAGTCCTGTAAACAGTCCCTTCAAGAAAACCATATAAAAATTAACATTTAGAACTTTACTATAGGCACTAGTAAATTCACCACCCTTCTCTTGAAGAGAACAGCAGAGGGGAAGCTCATAGTCAGACAATGACAGCTATACTTGTTGCTGCCAATCTGAACCAAGATCAAAATCACTTCTGTCATGAGCATCAAAAATGGGACTGAAGAACCTTGACGTTCCCTTCAGATAAAATCACAAACTAATAAGCTTCTCTAATAACTTGCTGAATAAATTCAAAGATTGTTTTAAAACCACAGATGAAAGATTTGAGCTACAACCAGAGTCCTGTATTCCAGGACAGGATATGGGTGGATCAATTCCATACATACGAGCCTCTTCTAGGATGATAGCACCTACTCTACTCCAACATGTGCCCATGAGCAGACTTCCTGAGTGCCTGACTCTGCAATTCTCCTAAAAGGATGCTTTTACTTTTTACACAAAGGATGACTGTTTCCAGAAACTGTAATAGTAGCAGTTAAAAGATGTTTACACAAACTCGTTTCCTTGGAGAAGAGGGAGATATTTTCATCTCATTGCCCTGCCCTAAGACACTCCTAACTTGAGATGAAGAGCCTTGAGGTATTTAAGAAGATCAGATAGAAACTATCGCTAAATTGCATCACAGGATAGATAATTCTGGCATCTCAAATCCAAGTTTCAACAGACTTCCCACTTCAAGCGTTGACTCTCAATGTCTTTCTTGGTGTCTCTTTGATCTTAAATCAAAGAAATTATAATCCTCTAGTGCCCAATAAAGTCTTGAGGCTCTCAAAGAAAACTCTGTAGCACCCAGGAGAATCTTTTCTGAGTTAAACCCACTACAACCAGAACTGATGTCTGTTCCTTCTAGATTTAGAACAGGATTTCCTAAGCAGGAAGAACCAAACTATGACATCTTTTATCTGTTAGCCAGACATCAGTTTACGCTAAATGAAAAACAATTCCGCAGACTTAAATGAATTAATCTCATTGAACTTTATCCCGGCACTCCCTACAGCTATACTACCTTTCACCACCCTACTGCACAACTTATGCCTACACCCATAAGAGGGCCTTTTAAACTGTTTAGATAATCTAAATAAATTGAAAGGGTTTTTTGCATCCCTGTATTTTGTCTGACTTCTGGATTAAGAAGTCACCTTGCAAGGTCTTCTTGTAGAGCTTAACCAGAACTTTACAGAAAGCTACAATCAAGCTGCAAAAGGACTCCCCAAAAAGATTAAGAACTAGTGCATGAAGTGTATAAACAGATTTTGGGGAAAACTCCACAGCAGCTTATGTTAACCTAGATCAAGGAACAGCTATGTCCTCCCTTTCTCAAGATATTTGTTCCTTTCTCCTTTTCAGTGGCAACAACAAACATCACAGAGTTAGCCACCGAGCAGATCTGAGCACAAACTAACCAAGCAAAGGTGATGACCTGTCAGCTGGGCAAGGACCTGAACCCTTGGGAAAGGGTTTTGTACTGAAACAAGCAGTTACAAGACTAAAATAAAATCTAGATGTTATCTACATTACCTTACACTCAATAGGTACTTTGAGACACTCTAAGAATAGGTAAATACACCTAAATCAAAAGGGGCTGTATTCATGAGATCCGATTCGAAGTGCCACCCCTACACGTTCTGTAAAGCTTTCCTCCTAGTTCCATCAGGCAAGTTCTGCAGCTCTATGGTAGCTACCAAAAAATATCTGACCACTGTGTCCCAAAGGGAACATTTATTTCAAGTCATCCACTTCAATCTGCCTTGCCAAAACACTTTCTCCTAGAAAAGCAACATTATCTCAGCTAAAACGTAGTTCTTACCAGCTCTTTGAGAGCACACAACTATGTATCTTCCTTACAAATCACAGTTCTCTTCCTTTAGTCTTCAGCCAGTAAGACAGGACAGAACTGGAAGTCCAGGTAAGGGTTTTGGTTCTAAAGCAACATAGTCATGCTGCCATCAAAACTGATTTTCAGGCAAGTGCACAGCTACTGCATGACAACTCAGTGTGATACAGATATTCTCCCAATATCACACTTATGCCTGGCCAAGTGCAAGAGTCATGATGGACACAAAATCAAAGCTACATACCCATCAGACGTAGCTAGAAACACGAGTATCTTAGCACACAGCCTGTTCTAGAGAAGCATGAATATTCAGTACACAAGTATTTAGGAAGGAGCCAAGCTTCAGCTCCTGATCCATGGTATTTGCTTTAAAAGTGCTATACATAAGCAGTCTACCCACAAAATGTGACAGTCTGGAGTTTGAGTGCCAATTACATCCCAAAAATACTAAAGCTGAAGTCCAAATTAACCAGAACTTGATTTTGTTAAAAAGCCATTCTGAAATTCCAGCCACTTAGGCTAGTCTCAGTAGAACGCAAACTGAGCACTACTAGTTGGCAATTTACAGGAACTTAACCAAAATTAATCTTTATTACTCTGAACATTCCTGAACCAAAAGCAAAATTTCAGGAAAAAAGTATTTTAAATTACTTTCAAATGTACATGCAACCAAACCTGACTTTCTCTGAAGGTCCCTGTGCAATGCAAAAGCCAGTTTTGCAAACCAGACTCTCCACACCAACATAATACTCCAGCCATTCCCTGGCTACACATTTATGGCCATGTGCCCATGTTTCTGTGCGGTCTCCAGTGTACTGCCCTGCAGGGTAGGTACTTCATCTACTGCATTTCATTTCCATGTGGTACAATATATCTGTAGCATAGTACCATAGACTGCAGCAGGAAAAGCTACACCTTCCTTTCTCATTCTTTTGTAGCAAAGAATGGGGAATTGTTCCTTCCAACAACTCCCCTTCCAGGATTTCCTGGACCTCTTTCCTTCATTACCCCTCAGCACTGCTAGAGAACCTTATTATAAGCCCAACACATTTCTGAATCTCCTATGCATTATTTATCTGCACTGTTTGTGTGCAATCCAGCTTACTCAGGCTAGCAATCTTTACAAAATTCAGTTCCTTATCCCTTGGCTCACCTCCACAGCTGTACCTCACCAGCAGGAAGTCTTTTCTCCAAGCAGATTTAACACATTTAACAGACTTCAGGAACTCTAAAATAAGTTTGAGAGTACGAGTTGAGCCAGAGCTCCAGAACAGAGCAAGAAGTGCAGTCTTACCAGGCAGCAGAGGATCTTCAATACATAGCATGGATGGTCTGTATCCATTAGTCATGACTTTCATGATTTCTTCTTTGGCAATATAGGCACCTCCATTTTTTATTCTAATACCAGTTTTCAAGTAGTTAAAATTCCTTCCGTAGAGTTCAAAGAATTCTATCAGAAGCATTCCAAGGTTTTCATCAGCTCTTCTGGCATCAATTCTTGGATGCAGCTGTGACAGAACAGTTACTAATTATTAAAAATGTATGCTTGTCAGACCATAGCAGTACAACAAAAAGCTCTCATTTAAACATCCAAGTATAATCTCTTTACCCCAGTCTGAATTAAGTCATGTACTTACACTACTTTCATGTAACCAAAAGGGGGCAGCACTTCAGCAGCATATAGAGGCCAAAAAATTCTTTCTTACCTCCTCCAACTTTTTATGGATTAGTAAATTCTTGTTTCTAAGCCAAAAGCAATAAAGCACTACATGCCACATTAAGGCTTAGTAACAGAGTAATAGCTGATTTTTTTTATTTTTTTTTTTTAAAGAAAAATCCACCAGGCTTAATGCTTTCAGAAGCGTAAGAAACATCTACCCCAACTGAACCGGGGTTCTTTCCTCAGTCTTCGTATTATATGTTGTATATAATCTGTAGTTGTATTTCATTTAATCACTAGCAGCAGTGATACACAGGTTTTTCCATTATCAGAGGTGTTGAGACATTAACATTGTACTTCATACTCCCACAAAGCTTACTGTAACAAAAATTGATTGGAAGTAGTAACAGCTCATTAATGATCTCAGGAGTAATTACCTCAAATACTTGCCCGTTTTAAGCATGTTAAAGCTTAACTAATGAACATAATTAGAAAACGACCATTTAATTTCTTAATTTTAACAAGCATCAAAATCAGCTACTATCCACGCTCAGTAGCAGTAGCCTAAGGAAGTAACAGACAAACTGTGTCCTACCAGATTTAGCATCAGTAATATCATTCAGCGTTAGGACTGGAATAGACATGGGAAAGCACCGTAACCCTCATGACATGACCTGTTATAGAAAGCAATGCACCACCTCTATGCTGTTAACAAGTCTCCTGCTGCTGTCTCAGTTCACACAGTGAACAGATCTTATGTTTGAGAGGTAGTCTATAGGAGCTGTCAATGATCATACACCTAGAATCATAGCAAAATAAGGCTGTGCATTGCTATGGCATTGTAAAGAAACAGCATTTTCCATAACAGGGCCTAGTGACAGAAACAGAAATATTTTAAAGAACATAAGCAAATAAGAAACAGACTTACCTGCAGGAAACTAATTGCCATTAAAATTAGGCTGTAAGAGCTAATTCCACCAGTAAAAACTTCATTCAAGTCCCTCTGAAGTAGGAACTGTTTTAATACTAAAATCAAATAAGGCAGCAACGAGTATTTCTGCAAAGCAAAGTAATTCTTATCAAAGATAATGTCAAAATTCCAAACCAAAATACTAAACAATCTCATCATAAGATTAATCTAATACAAAAATGTTGTTCAGTAGCATGCTATAAAACATTTCCTCAGGAAGAAAGAAAAAAAAAAAACAGGCTTTTTTTATTCTAGAAACTGAGACAAATGGTGAAACTCATACTTGATCAAGTAGCCTACACAAATTTAATTCCCTCATCTCCTCCCCAACAGGCAGACTGTTACATCTTCATTGAAAGCAAGTGTCATTCAGTCAATGCATTTCATCTACACACTGCTTTTACTGCAGAGCATAAAAGTAAACTTGGTTTAAAGTACTTAGGTGCAGAATTGTTCTTAGACATTGCTTAATACGGCAACATCCACAAGCAAGCACTATTAAAATTCAATGTAAGTAAAACTTGGGACAACCTTGCTTTAGAAGCACAGTTTAGTACCCATCTCCAGATGGAAATACAATTGCGCAAATCCTTTCAATACACACGTTTATGAACAAACACCTAGCATTCCACTATTAGTAAACTATGTAACCACATTCAGCTTCAGTGCTTACAGTTTCTAGTTCACAAAGCTCAAGCTTTTAAAAAATCTTAGTATCTTTCTACCAAGTAAGGCAACACTGAACAGATACCAGCAGAAAATCAATTAAAACATTCATGTTTAATTAGTATTATTAAAATAGTCTTCAACAGTAAGTTTTCAAAAGTCTTAAGCCATACCAAAAAAGGTTAGCTAAGCATCTAGCGTATCCTTGGTAAGTAGTATAACATTCATTGTATTGTTGATACCTTCATGTATTCCTTGATAAATCGAGCTGCCTTCACACCAGTTTCTACATTAAAACTGATGTCAACTTTCACTTCTGTCTCCTGGTCAGTAAGTTTTATTATTGGTACCTGAAAAGGTTAAAACAAGGTTTTCTGAGACCCCAAAAACACAACACCAGTGCTCCTCCTCCCCAGCTACTTCACACACATGCATACTATCAGTCCAAATGAATGACTAGGGAGACAAGAAAAGGTGTTTTTGAGAAAGGATAACAATCCTAACTTGGCTGACAAGTGAACGATTTTTAGATTTTTAGTGAGGTGATTAAAATATTGGCGTGTACGATCACATTAACTTACAACCACTCATGTACATTCCCATAGCTGTTAGCTATCTGCCTCCATAGCTGCAATATCAGTGTTGTAAGAACTGCATTCATCTGACCCAGCAGTGCACCATTCAGCTTGCTAAACCAACAGAAGACTTAGCCTAGCAGAAAAAATAAAGAGCTGCCTGTTGGCTTTATCAAGCTGAACTGGTTCACTGCAGAGTCAAATGAAAGCCAGAATGGATAAAAGCAAAGCAGGAATAGCAGTACTTCCTCTCCTGGCAGCAATAAATCATTACAGAACTACAGAATATGCAGTTCAGTCTCACACCACCACCTTGAAGACATTATCCAAAAAAAATGGTATTACAAGCATGTTATCTCACAATCATAACCTAAACTTCAGCTCATACATTTATTCTGAATTGAGCTTCTTGCATGTATTTTTCATCTGAAATGGAAAGCAAAAAAAAAAGCTGAATTACAGCATCATTTTCTACTAACAGCAAAGGGAATAAAAGAAGAGGCTGGTAAAATTAGTATACATATTGCCTTTCTCCTTTGCTACCTGGTACTAATACTGAAAATCCCACTCTCACGTAAACCAAAGATTACCAAAACTCCTGCTATGTATTGCTATTCCAGCAGAAGCTGTAGGAATCTTCTGGTCCTAAAAGTCACTATTTTCAGAAAACACAGAAGGTAACAACCTACTAAGAGAAGTCTGCAATATTCTGCTTAGTCTCCTGGAGAAAACAACCCTGGTTTGGTAACGCAAAATTCTTACATGAAGTTTTCAGCACATTCAATGTTCGATCCATTGTGCTCACAAGACAGATGCAAGAAATACTACATATCAAGCAACGCAACAACTCCAGCTACCAGTCCCTGTCTAACACAAGTTCACTTGAAATTCAGTGGAAAAACATGATATAGTTAAACTGTCTTGTATTTTGCAAATACTGACTCTCCTTGACAATAGGAAATCATTCTGTATTGACAATGAGCATAAAAATGGCCTTCCAACAAATGCAGTGTACAATTAAGGTTCTCTGTGTCAAAACTTCTCTATGCTATTGCTAAAAACATGCACGTTCTACTAAAATCTTGCCCAGACAAAGTAAAACAAGATAACATCATTGTGCTTAAGACATCAATTGCTTCATGAATTAATTTAAATAATATTCATTTATCATGTCATATCATATTAAGTAGTCTAAACATTTTTCTGTTCAGTATTCCAATGATTGTTACTTACCGTAGCTTTATCAAGTACTTTAATGGAATATGGCTCAGCCACGTTGTGTTTTCTTAGTGCTTGCTCCAGCAGCTGTAAAGGGGGGCGTTCCCATTTCCCAAAAACAACTAAATCAATATCACTAGACAAAAAGAACACAGCATGAAATCCACTGAGTCTTAGATGAGGTAGTCCATAAAGAAAATTGCCATTCTAAATGTCACAAGCCCTCTCAGATAAACATTTTGCAACTTTTAGCAATCCAGGTTTCAAAGAAGCTTGCTTTATCAATGTTAGAGACAGGCTAGGCTGCTTTAGGACCCAAATTCAGTATTCTGGTTCCTTACTTCCAGTCCTCTGATGAGTTCTTTAGATGACTCCTCCCTTTTTTCTTCCTTGCTCCCCCATTCTGACTGCCACAGCCCAGTCCTGTCCCTCACCTATCCATGTTGGTAGGTTTGTTAATAGTACAAATAAGTTTGTTTCGTTTTTTAAATCAGTAATTGTTTTTCCACAGAAATTCCCAGTGCTTATTGAAAAGGTAAAGATGATAGTCTTTAAGACACAGCTACACAGGTTTCCCGCTGACTTTGTAACCATCAGAGTATCTATCGAACTTTAAGTGACATAAAACACTGAATTAAGACACAACAAGAGTTGGGAAAACCCTGCTATGATGACCCCACCAATTTTGCACAGTAACTGTGACACACAGATTTTTTTTTAACAAAACACAAATTTTACATAGAGTAAAACTGGCAAGTTTAGTACTTGCCATCTTGAAAACACAGCCCAAAGGAAGAAACAGTGCTTCACCAAAGCATTGACAAGTACCTAGTGCTGGCACTGATATACCAAATATTAATCAAATCTAAGTCAAATAGCTCTTCCCTTGGTCACACAGGACACTAAGTAAGAACTTTGCTGGAAGTTTGATAGGTTTACAAGTTACAGTCTAAACTCCCCTTTCAGTTTTACCATTAAACTGAAAGACAAGCTTTATCTAAAAGTAAATCATTACTTACCTAGTTGGAAGATAAAGCCCTGTACTAAAGCTGCCAAATATCTGGACCTGAAAAAAAAAATGAAATCACTTATGAATGCTCACTTTTAAGATTTGTCAAGATTTTTCTGGACCTGTTAAAGATACAGCCCAGTAAAAGAAGTTACTGGGCTTACATGTCAGTATACAGACTTTGCTGTATACTGTCAAGCTTGTACAAATATACCTTCTCTTAAAGGTTCAACTTTATGGGAAATTGTATTTTTACAACATGAAATGACTACCAAGCCTGAAAGCCAGACAGCATAAATTTTTTAAAAGTCCTTGTATCTATTTATTTCATTCTACGGAAGTATAAACTGCTATAGATTTCCTTCCTCTGCCCTCTTTCCTCATAGGGCTACTTTACTAATTTTTTGTTTGTTTAAACGAATTTCTTTTTCCAATTCTTATGTTTAACAAGTGCAACTAAATATTCAATTCATAAGACACACAAGTACTCCAGATTTTACTGTAGGGATGACTGAAATTGTACTAGATGTTCAGGGGAGAGAGGCATGCACCAAGAGATTACGCTGAAGAGACATTCACAGTCCAGATCAGATACTTTCACTATACGTCCACCCTAGAAAACTGAGATTTTCTTCTCTCTCATTTACAGCATAATTCGCAAGTTTACTTCTTTGAAGCGACCCATAAAAAGGCTAGGCCATTTCACTGACTATTACCATTCCCATGGTCGAGAAAAATCTTATTGCTAAGAAAAATTGTAGGTGAAGATGAAGACGGGCTTTACAGTGTATTTAGCTCAACATTGTGCCCATAACCTTCACTTCTGGTCATTAAAGGCTATGAAATCACAACGGTCTGAAATTTATGCTTTTTAATAACAACCCTGCTATCTGTAATTAGAAGGGTAAGGGGATACAAGCAGAGTAACAGAGGTAGAGTTTGCATTAAGTTCTTTTTGGATGTTTTTTTGTTTGGAGGAAGTTTGCTCTTTGGATAATAAACGGTTTGAAAACAAAACAAATTTGGTTAGAAGATGCTTCAAAAAGTAAAGCGCAACCTTCCCACTAAAGCTGAACTAAGGTAATTCAAAAAACGTCAAATTTGCGAAGTATGCAAAAAAAAAAAATGAAGTTTGGTTTTGAAAATGTTCTTTTATGAAGTATTTGTATTTACAAATATCCACGTGGTCAGGATCCACTGTAGAAGTGGATACATAGGCTCATTTTGATATTCAATTATAATTTTTTTCATTTCTTAGGTAAGAGCTATCAGTAGCCTTCGCTAGCCTCATATCTATCTAGGTTTTGAGTTTCCTCCGCTTTTTAAAATAAAATTCTGAAAAGTTGTGATATTTATTCAAGTCAATCACCTTAAAACGTATCTGTTCACTTCTCAAAAACAAAAGATAGCTTCATGAATCGAGCTCTACAATCTACTGGAGAAGCAAAACAGTACTTGATTTACACTCACATCAGCTGTAGGCCAGAGATCTTTGATGACCGTTTCTATTCTTTTCACCACTTCTCTTCTCATAGCTGCTTCTTCTGGACGAGGGGACATGAAGTCATAGAAGTCAATTATTTCTTCATGTAGTCTAAAAGAGAAAGTAACATCAATTATTATGATGATTTAACTATTACAATAATTTCACGCACCCTCAATAAGGCCATAGGTTTTATTTAATATCACTTAACCAAAACCAGCAGTGCTTTCAACAGACAGGTGAGCACCACAGAAGTTAGATTTTGGGTGGCAAAGCCAGACAGTTTGGTGTCTAGGATCAGCAGAGAGGCAAGGGCCTCAAGATGTATTCATACTTTATTTCTATGGCAGCACCTCACAGTAATCTCAGCAATGCCTACACATCAGCTCCCACCACATTACCTAACTGCTAAAGATGTCAAATAACAGGACACAAACACTGGTAGACGTTTGCTAACCTTCCTACATGCTCAACAGTGAAGTTACAGGCCACTGGCATTGAGTTTTTGCAGAGGGCTATTAAGAGGGCCATTTGATTACTCCTTGATACAAAAACATACACTTGCACAGATGGGGATTTCCTTAACAATTCAAGTCCTTTACAAGCCATCTATTCATACAGGAGATGACCTTTCAACTGAACTACTCAAAGTAAGGACTGTAACATTTTCTCCAGTGTAAAATACGTTAATACCACCGTTGGGTGAGGAGTTCTCACACAGCATCTTTCTATACCTGTTAAGTGCTTTCATTTCCCATCTTCCTTATATTATAGGATACTCACTGACAATGTGAACGAAGATGAATTTAAGTTTTCAGATGAACATAAATGCTTGCTTACAATGGAAAACCACCAAGCCACACCAGACAAAAAATACAGTTTTTTGAAACAGGACAGTAACTGCTGCTGTGGTATTTTAGCAAAGATCTTCTTGATGTTGATATATAGTCAATACACTTAGCTTTCCAAAATGAAAATTTTGTAAGTCTAACAGAACTCTAAACTACTTTTATATTTTCCTGAGACTGTTTTGCAAAACATTTTACTAGAGAATTCCTTCCCTATCAGATATCCTTTGACAGATCATATGCAGAAGGCACTGCCCACTTCTTAAGTGTCTGGATTCCTTTCTATACACAAAGATTTCAGCAGCAAAACATAAAGACACTACTTTTAGAGAGTATATATTTAGAATTACCATGTGCCTTTCCAATTATCTTAAGCTGCTGATCTGCAGTTGAACACATACTGCTGTGTAGTTACACAGCAGGCAGATCAAACTTTTCAATTTGTGGGTGGAGGTAATTGAGTTCAGAGCAAGACAGGAGGTACAAACCAACATGCTCCTACCTTATTCTTAGTTTGTTTCTAGAAAGCATGAATTTTTCCCCCCTCTCAAAGGTTAAAAAAAAAAAAAAAAAAAAGGAAATGAAGCAATGAAACCCAAGTAAAGACTTCCCATTGTCCTGTCTGTAAAAACCAGCATTAGGCAGATATAGAGTGAAAGCAAGAGAAGACAAAGCAGTTATCCAACTCTCTTGCAGCAATTCTTCCAAGTCTACAGTAATTCTGACATACTTTTGGGGCGGATACCAAACATGATCTGTATTATCTCAAAAGACTTTTCTTCCACTAATTTTTCCATGTCTTTTTACTCCATTTATGCTTTTGTCATTCATGACATTCTATGACAACTTAAATATGCATCAGAGTAAGGAAGTGTTTTATTTTAAACTCCTGCCTGTGAATGAGTCTACTTGATGCTCTTTTTCTAGGAAAAATAATAATAATAATTACTGGCAGCTCATCTCCAAACAATGTTTTGCAGACTCTGCATTGACACTCACCAGTCTCTATCCACCAGTTTCCTTCCCCCTCAAGCTAACCACCCTCATCTGCTTCTCTCCCCTGACACAGGAGCAGGTCCAAAGTTTGATCAGTGCTGACTTTCCTCAGCTTGTTTTCAGTTGCACCACACTTTTGGCAGGTGGCCAGAAAAGCACACAGTCAATATGTAATTACACCACTTAGCCCATGACACACCTGCTATTTATTTTTTATTGTTCATTCCTACTGCTACTAATTGCTATTTGAGGAGCAGAGCATATAGCTACTCTTTAAAAGAAAGCATTTTGAAGGAGCATTGAGATGTTTTCTGAACAATTGCCACCAATTGCCCACCCACTTGGCATGTACAGCCTGAGTTATTTTTCTTCAGATTTTTGTCTCCATGTTTACTAGCATTTAATTTTACATGTATCTGCAGTTTTGTAACCTACTGAATAATGAACTCTCATTACAACTGTCTGCAATCAGCTCTGGCTTTCTGTTTCTCTTGGTGTTCTGTCCTTTTCCCATTCACTTCTTCCCTCCAGGTATTTCTGAATATATTGTGCAGCCACATCTTGAGTAATTCCACCAGTACCCTTCTTTATTACAATGTAAATCATTTATTCTTTCCCTTTGTTACTTCTAAGCAGTTGGTAAACCCATAAGCACAGCAAGCCTATGACTTTTTAAAAAGCCTTCAAAAAAGAATCTCAAAAACATTTCTCAAAATATATATACATATATACATATCCTACAGATCTTTGTTATCATAAAGACCACATTAATAAGGGTTAACAGTGAATCCATTAGGATACCAGCCAGGTTCAACCACTCCTTACATCCAGGCATCCTGCAAAAAGCTGTGTTTGCAGTTGCCATTCAGTATCAGGAAAGGAGAAGGCAGAGCAAGCACTCACTCACACACTCTCCCACTGCAGTGTCCCAGTGTCCCAGTCTGCTGAGACCAGTAAGCGTGGCAACCCTTAACCATATTATCAACAACTCAACATTTCCTTCCCTGATCTAGTTTTTAACAAGTCAGCTCCACATCTCCACTCTTGCCCTGCCAAGAAAGCACTTAACGCTTCAGTTTGCACAGGACAACACCACAGGAGTTAGATAATCAGAGCTGTTTGCAAGTTGAAACTAGATGCTGTGGTTTAATGGGGAAGTTCCTCTTGAATTCCTAAGCACATGCCATCAGACGCGGCTGTATACGAGTCATCGTCCTCCGGATTTAAACATTCCTTACTGAAATTCAACATGACAATTCCTCAACACAGTCAAAGTCAAAGAAAGTGCAGATGAGAACTCCAAGTCCCCCTCTGGCAAAAATAAAAAAATAGCAATGCAATTAGATCATTTAGGGTTTAGAGCATGATCTGACTTCCCCTTGGTGCCCTTTCACATCTCTAATCCTGGTATAAACCCTGGCCACTCCAGCAAGTTCCTTGCTTTTGATGCATATGGTTTCCAGTTTTTAATGCACTTCACAAAACAGAAGATTTGAGAACTGATTTAACAGACTTATTTTGTTCACCCCTCTTTCTACTTTCCTTATTTCAACAGTTTCTATTTCTCAGAAAACATCATCAAAACTCTTTGGTAAGAATCAATGCTATCGTCAGAGTCAGCCTAAGACAACACTTGATCTTAATGGCCAGGAGGTTAAATACTTGAAAATGCTGCATTTCTTTTAGCTTCTTTCTAAAGAAACATCTCAAAAATGATATTAAAGAAAAAAAAAACTGAGTATTATTACTGTTGATATTTTCTAAGCCTCTTTGCTCAGATGAGATTACTGGAATGCTAGTCACATAAAAAGTAGCTCTGATATACACAGCCAGATGCTGTATGCTGCTCAGGACTAATCCCAGAGTAACTTCTATATTAGCTGCAGGAATGATTTGGTGTCTAAAAACAGGCTACAACATGACATTCACCCAGCCAATATATGGATAGTTTCCAGTTAAGTATTTTGCTCATGTAGCCTCTCTGATCTTCAGAAGCACTTGTCACTTTCTTGGTCAAGACTGCAATGATATCTTCATCATTAAGAACAATCTCAATTTGTAGTACAGGAGG
This sequence comes from Anas acuta, assembly GCF_963932015.1. Lineage (NCBI taxonomy): Eukaryota > Metazoa > Chordata > Aves > Anseriformes > Anatidae > Anas > Anas acuta. The sequence goes on from NC_088980.1 coordinate 85,256,193, forward strand.
TACTAGCAAGCAAAAACAATTTTTTCATTTTATTTTTTTTTTAAATAGAGCTTCCTTTAACATACAGCACAAGCTTCTTAAACAACTTAGGCTATAAGAGCATCCTATTACATACCTACTTTCTTGGTTTAAGACTCCTGCTATACTGCTCTCTTAAAGCTGGGCATTTTAATTGACCTCTTAAAAAGGCAGTTTCACTATATTAAAATATTGGAAATTAGATTTGTTGGTGAAGTGTAACTATACTGCTAATGGAGGGTGGAAGAGATTAGAAATGCAGAGATGCAGAAGAAGGGCTACTTGCACTTAAACACTATTTATCTTGCTAATTTTAACACCCTGGAGGAACCAACCGTTCACTGATGCCATTACACTAAGCACAGTAAGCATCTGCTGCTTGCAGGCTGAACTATGCAACACGATAAACACCTTTGCTTACCAAAAAATTATCCCTTTTACTGTTTTAGGAAAGGCAGAGATACACTTCTGGGCTTCAGGTTAAAATAAGACCAAGGAGATAAGTCCTTAATCTTTTGTCATGTTTTTCTTTACAGGCAGGTTTCTAAGAGAGATCATTTACTTTACTCATTACTCACTGTGTCTGCATGTACTATTTTATACATAGCTCATTTGTTACCTCAAGGGCTGTCTTCAGTGTATTGACATGAATTCTCAAACTGCACCAGCAAACTAGAAAGTGAATGAAAAGCAACAGAGTGTTTGTTCCCTCCAGTAAGCATACTGTTTGTCTTCAATATTATGTCTGTGCTACTAAGCTCACCGATTTATTCTTGGACAGAAACATGACTGCACCATTTACATGGAACTGGTATTTCTTAAAATATATTCATTACTACATGAATATTTTTCTAATTAAGAAAGGTATTTTCTAATAACTTGGCTAATTTTCACATTAGCCAAGCATCCCTGTTAAAGAATAGACGCCTCAGTTACAACACGTGTTTAATACCAGCACGGAACAGGAAAGGCAGCATTTTGAGAGCTTTGTTGAAATAAAGGTTACAAACAATAAGCTAAGTTCTCAGTGAAGTATGAACTCTGAAACGTGCCTGAAGACTTGGCTGTCTCAAGCTTAAATGGTAAAGTCCCAGCAGCCATTGTGTGTATTTCTCAAGTCTGTTGAAATATTTTACCTTCACCTACTACTACAGCAAAGCACAACTTTATTATCAAGGAAATGTAAGCGAAATCTCAAAAGCTACAACAAAATGCATTCAACAGCTAACACCAGCGTTGCAGACAAACTGAGGAACAGCTGAATGAAACAAATGAACATGCACAACTGAAGCAATAGTATATTCCAAGATGCAGACTTTTACCAATATAATTTAAAATGAATACAACTACAGAAGTAGCAAAACTAGAACCACGACCCAGAAGAGGCCATCAGCTCCTAGTTCTTCTCCTCCTACCCCACTCAACACCCACCAGGCACCTGCACTTCTGTGTACAACTAGTGCTCAGGTAACAGCACCCTGTGCCCTATGCAGTATTCTAGGCTTGCAGATCAGAAAACACAGCGCTGCACTCATATGATATTGCTGCAAACCAGTCTCACAGGACTTCAGACAGCAATTACTTTTGTCTCTGTAATTGTATGGAAGGCAGCAAACTCTGGACAGCAGTGGTAAAATCTCAGCCTAAGCGAACTTCAGGGAAAACAGAAGAAAAGAACTTTTGTTCTCATCCACTGAGTGCAGAGGGCAGTCTAAGATTTATTGTACCTTTTCCAGAAGTGGTCTTATCTCTAACCTTTCTTTGCCCCAAGTCAGATCCAGTCCTAATTTCAGATCAAGCTTGTGGTCAACTGAACTTTACATTTTAGGAGCACTCATAAAACTAAATTCCCTTTCCACTGTAAATGAATCAATTTATGCCACAAGTTTCCAGACTTATGAGAATTTGTTTGTATTTTGGAAGAGAAAACCAATCAAAACTGATCTGCTTTTCAAAGTTTATCAGTCCAATGAAACCCAACCAATTAGCTTCTTAATGACCTTAGAAAAGCTGCATTATACTAAAATCCAGAAAAGAAACTGATATATTAGTATTATCTCCAAGCTGATACATGACAAAACAGATCTGCTATGCAAGCTTCTGAACAGCTGTACGTGGCTCCTGACAGGCTGCTCATCTTCACCACACCACCAAGAAAACATCACATTATTATTTTGTTGCATCAATGAAGGAGGATACCATATGTTAAACCTTGGAACTGGATCAGCGAGCTCGCTATGCCAATAAATAGAACCGCTAAACACTGAAATTCCTGTCTTAATGCTATTCTTTTCCAAATGCCCAAAGATAGCAAGCGATTAACATCCCAGACAAGTCAGAAAGGTTGCAACGACAGAAACATCAGTGACAGAAACTATGCCTGCGCAGCAGCCATGCATCACATCACAGTAGCCACTGCAAATTTTCAGAGAAGCAACTCAATTTAATCTTGAGCAGCAAGCACACAGCCGAATTCAAAAAGTATCAATCTGAACATCAACAGCGAATCCTACACATCAAGTCTCTCTGCAGGGCAACAAAAGGTTTTTTGGATTTAAGTATTGCTGCAGTTTGCTACATAGAAGAAGCAGCTTCTTAATTTAAGAATTTTAACCAAAAGAGGCAGTTTGAGAGAATATCAAAGATATAACACCAGCTGCTTAGCAGAAGTATGCATCACTAATCAGATTTTAGGGGAAAAAGATCTTCCACTACCTTGTAGTAGGATTCCATCAGAAGATGTCTTCAAAAACCCAAAGTCATGTACAAAGCAGGAAAAGAGGATTTGGAAGATTAAGGATATTAAAAAGGATCACGAGGAAAAACATAACAAGATACAAACCTAAGCTTAGGAAAGGATAAATTAGCTCACAAGCCAAAAAATGCTTCTGTTAAATGAATTAATTGATCAGAACAGAGAAGGTTAAATGACCACAATGCAAGACAAGCTAACTTCCTCTCTCTCCATCAGAGAGGTTTCCCTAATCCCTACTTTACAGTGAGAACTTGCCCCAAATTGACTTCTTAGTTGGAAATACTTCACAGCAAAATCTATTCCTGGCAATCTGGTATTCACCAAAAGTAACGTTCAGTTCTGCATTTGTATTACAGGAACATTAAGGAGTAATCTTTTTTTTTTTTTTAATTAAAACAATTAGGTTTGACATTCACTATAGTCCAACTAGTCAAAGATAAAAATCAGTGCAACCCATGAACAGTTATGGCTATGTCCAGATGTAAACACAGCTTTCTCAGATGGAAGCAGTGTCTTAAAGAAAACCACTGGGAATTATTTGCCCGAATCAGTGAACCACAAAGGAAATCCTATTATCTACTTTCCAGCATCTGATAAATCCACATCCTTACAAAAACTTACAAAGGAAGTAAGCTGACATAAAATTGGAAGTGAAGACCTTCTAGTAGAGAAAGAACTGTTTCTAAATGGAAAACAAGCTGCTGAAACTTAGTTTTTCTATTGAAGGAAGGTCACAAGTGAAGCCCCAACGAGTCCTGTACTATTCAACATCCTCTGAGCAATCTGAAAAATGGACAAATAGTAAAGCAGAAAAATCTGAGGCAGCAAGGTTATCAGGAACAAGCTAGCTGAAGAACTGCAGGTGGACGGTAAAAGACTGCACAATGAATAATTATCAGGCAGAATTTGAGATACAGCCTTCTCATAATCATCTTGTGCTTTATACTTAGCCTGTCTCTACAAGGATACAACGAGGGGCTCTGCACTGACTCTCAACACTGAGAATCAAGATCTAGAAGTAAGAACTCTGCAAAAGTCTGTTCAATACTCAGTAGCCAAAGAGAACAGCAAAGTCCAGTGCTGGAAAACAGAACAAGGTAGAAAGCTCCTGGATGCAGGAATACGGTGACACTATTGCACACAGGCCTGGTTTGTTCAAGTTCCAGAGATAGAGCAGAACCGTCAAGCATGCAGAGATGATAAACATTTAGAGGCAGGGAACAACTTCAGCAGAAGCGATTAAATAGAGTGAAAGAAAAGTTTTATCAAGCCCAATAAAAGAGGCACACATTGCCTGGATAATACAGGCATGGCTGGCAGCAATTACACCTCTAGTGATAGACTCAGGACAAAAAATAATGGTTCTTTACACAATGCTTAACTTATCTGAGGAACACCATGCCACGGGATGCTGTTCAGCCCAGAAGCTCAATGCATTTTGAGGAGGTACAAATTCATAGTTAAATCCACAATAAGCATGATGCACCCTCTGCAGCCCTGTCAGTCCAAGAGCCCCATATCACTGAAATCAGGGCTTTCTCCAGGAAATACCACCACAGGCCCATGTTGATAGGTTCTTCTCCCAGCATTTGGCATTGACCTCCAATGGTCTCACCTAGTGCAGCTGTTTATACCCTTGGTGCCAGTTACCTCTAGTGCCAAAAACCTAGCCACCAGGAAAATCACCACGAGGCTGACACCAAGATTAAACTGCTCCAAGCAGGTCTTGCTTTCCTTTACACAGACACAAGCATCTCTTAAGCAAACCCACCTTACATTACACCACTGCAGAGCATCCCTTCTGATCCCTATCTCCACTATGTTCTACCTCAAGTCTACTGCTGCCATAATTTTCCTCTCATTCTGTTACCAAAAGCAGTGGTCTAACGATGCTAGGCATCCACCCTGCAAGGAAAGCTTTTGAGTTTCACTGACTTTGCTTAGTTGTCTGCAGAAAGAGAACTGCACGCTTTGACAATCCATCCAGCAGCTACCCTTGAACTCTGCTGCATACCAACCTCCAGTTGTATAAGGAAGAGTGAGAATACCACGTCTGGGAATCCCATAAGGCCCTTACGAATGCTGGATGCTCCAGCGCAGACAGCAAAAGCTTCAGTTTCCAAAGTTTACATTTCTTTAGCTCAGCCAAAATACAAGAGAACGTAAATTTGCAAGAAAGGCTGTCCATATGGCATCCCTACACATTAACTTGCAGCGTCCAGCTCTAACAGCAGCAAAGTAAAAGGCAAGAGTTGACAAATACACAATTGGAGCTCTGCTAAGTCCTGAAAAAGCATCTTCAACAGTCAATCTGCACAGCACAAAATCCAGCTGAATTTCTCTTGGTCAAGTTCAGCAATAGATCATAAAAGCAAAGTAAGCAAGACAGGCAGAAATGCTTCGGCACAGGTGAAGAAAAAACCTAATGTAAGTTTGATATACAATATGACCACCACATCCCAGTAGCTACAGACATGAATTTCAGGACATCACTTTTGGCAGACAGTATCCTTCAGCTGCTGAAAAGGGAAACAAGTGGTCAGGGGAAGCATCTTCATAACCTTACTCTGTTTGTAAGAACTCCTCCTAGGCATGAGCCTCTGCCAGCTTGCATCCTCCTTCAGGCAGATCACACGTGGAGGTGTCTGCACTGGCGTGCTCCAACAGAACAGTTGCGTCTCTCTCTAACGAGACAAAGACAACTGGTATGGGGGTGAAGTGGATGCAGTTTTGCAAGCTGCCAGCTGCTATGCACGGCTATCACCACACGCAGAGCACCATTTCAACACATCATCGGGCTTCTGGTACCCACGCTGGCCCTCAACAAGCCAGGCCTGCTGTTTCTGCACAGCACTGCAGCGTACCAAGTAGATATGCCAGGTATTGCAGCACTAATCTTATTCAATGTCTACAATTAATCTGAATATTTTGAATTAAGTTTCAAGCAGAACAGGCTTATACAGTTAAATCTGTCAATTCTTTATTCACTTGGTTAGATTCATATTAAAAAGAATTAAATCAACTATGACTTTATACTACTCACAAGCTATTAGCTACATCTTAGCATCTTAGGAGAAATTGCCATATTCCTGTTTACATGAGCAGTGCAAACTTAGCAGCAGAGTGCTTAAGAAGTTCACAATAGCTTAATTTCACATTCTGAAATAAACTTTCAGCACCCTCATGCTCTCTGAATGCTAAGATATATTTATATTATACGAAACATATTTAAAACATGTTTCAAATGTTTTAAATACATACTTTATAGAAACAGAAGCTATTACTTTGATGTACAAAGAAAGCCGACTAAGACTGTAGATCTAATTTAACGCCACTTAAGATGTACTTCAGACTAGCAAGGAATCACCTGTTGTTCTGAAAAGTCACAGAAGTTTGAGCTAATCTAGTCACATATCAAGACGCTTGTCTGCTCGCATCTGAAATCGATCATTTTGTCTTCCCTTCTCTGCTGCGCTCCTAATCTAAACCCAGGCACTTTGGAATTTACCCTGGTGCTAAATTAATCACTCCACTGAAGCAGTGGAACAAATAAAGCTCATTCTCCTCACCATCTTCCAAACATCTGGGAACAGACATACAGGTCAACCGAGGGCAAGCTAAAGCACAGCTTTAGGATGAAATCTAATCAAGCACGGCTATTCTCACACTTTTGTTTTATGAGAGAGACTATTTCCTTTACAGCACAACCACTGGCATGCTACTGTCAAGAGGTGGTGAAAGCAATAGATGAGTCCTCTAGAGAAAAAGGAATACTGTACATAAAATAAAGCAAATCAGAGCCTTTTACAGCACTCTGCATTGCCAAAAATCACTATACTTACCATCACTGAGCCTCAGAATATGATCCCTTTGAAAAAAATGGCGATGCCATGCACTGTGACAGACCATATCCCGCTCTGAAGGAGAAACTGAAGAAAGCACGGAACTACCTCAAAGCACGCAAGTATTTCACCAGAAGTCCTACTGCATATCCTAGAAGAGTGCAAGCAGGGCCTACCCATTCCTTGCCTCTTACCAAAAGAGGCTACAGAACACCACGAGCTTATTGTTTTCTCTACAACACTTAAATGACATTCTGCAAAGAACAATATACACAGCAAACCACGCTCTACATCATTACCAGGTTCATGCCTATAAGGAGTATAACAGCATCTATGATCGAGTCCTTTTTCCTCCTACCTATGCCTAATGCAGCCTGCAACTGAAGATTGTAGGGATTCCTTTTTGTCTAGACAGTTTCCCACAACACTTGGGCACACAGAAGATACTCTGTCAACAGACCACCGCAGTTAGGGAAGTGAAGCTTCAGAGCTGAGCTGACAACTTCAAGTAATGCTGGGCAACAAATAAGGAAAAATGATCCAGAAGCAACTGCTGTAAGGATCTGTTCCCACACCAATCTTCCCAGTACATTATTATTTGAACAGCCAAACTATATATATTTGAACATACACTCCACCAGCCTGGCTTTGGGAAAATGAAATTAAACCCATCAGCAGCCAGGAATTACTGCAGAAACCAGACACCTAAAACCACTCTATCAGTGACAATATGTTTGTATTATTTCCATCATGAGTACTTCATGAAAAAATTTTCAACACCAAACAGAAAATTGCTCCAGAAAACACATTTGTCCAAGATTCACCCTTAGTAGCAGAACTGAAAGTTTAAGGCAAGAACTGTTTCTTAGATAAGCCTGTCATCTCAACTTCCATGCTGTCCTCCAGGACTAGCTCCCTGTTGCTCTGTGAAAAGCTTCCACATAGTTTTGTGAAGCTTAATGATTTGACAAATTAATAGTGAGACCACGAAGAACCATGGGATAATACGCTGCAGTTATCTGCCCTAGTGACCCTGTCCTAGCATCAGGTCTCAGTGCCAATAGCACGGATTCTGGACAGAAGATCAGGAAACAGCTCCCACTTTCAAAAGATACTTAGCCAACAACTTGGCATCAACTCCTCAACTAAAGAGCAACCTGTATTATGCAACTGAATAGTGCAAATGAAGCTTGGCTAAACAACTTCATTGTACGTGGATTCTCTACGAGCTTCCCTAGTATAAGTGGTGTAACCTTCACTAAGGGAAAGCCAGCAGAAAACAAAAGGGCAGAAGACAAAAGACAAGAAGGGTACGTGGGTAGCAAAGGTGCTGCTGCCTATAGCAGCAAGAGAACAGAACTTGCAGCATCTGGATTTGATTCCCAGCTTCACCACTGCCCTGCCTGATGACCTCAGGCAACTCTGTTACCTGTCTGCCTGTAGCCCTGCCTCAGTGGCACAGACTTGTCTTACACTGATTAAGATGTTAAGCAAGCATTCTGCTGTGTATCTGTGGGAATAAAGCAAAGAAACTTGAACTGTTTTTGAGATGCTATTAGAATTTTAAACACACATCTGAGCTTCCTGCCAGCAATTTTCATTTACAGCGTCACTTTGGGAATAAAAAGAGTAGTCAAATCTTGACCTCCACCAGGAGAGGCTACAGTTTGCAAAAACAGAACTCTAAATACATGTATTTAATACTCCCAAATAACTTCAGTGCACCCAACGCCTGACAGTACCGCCCAAAAAAGAAAAACTCTGTTCCTCGGTCAAATTGCTCAATTTCTCCAGCTCTGGAAGTGCACCCTGTTATCTATTTCCTTCCACAGATACATAGCGCCTTTACTCCCACTTGCATCCAAGAGCTTTGGATTTTAGTAGTTCCAAGAGAATATTTTCAAAATGACATCAGAAACCTTCTACAGTCCATCAGTGCAGCTAGCATTTTTTCTGTGACTAGGATAACCTTAAAATTAGAAAGCAATGTTATCCCTTGCTGACTGAAATTTGACAGCTGAAAGACAAGTCTCACAGAGCACCCCAGAGGTGCTTTCTTCAACCTCCAGTCCCTCCTAAATACTTCCACAGCAGGCTGAATCAACTCCCCAGCTATCCATTCATACAGGAAAGCGATGGTCCTGGAAGAGGAAAACCTTTATAAAAAGGTGTTCTCACTCTTCAGGAAGGGAAGATTTCAGTTTAGACATCAGCTGGCTGGGTCTACTTTAGATGCAGCATGCTTCCTTCAAAAACGCTATAGGACCACACTGACTTTTGCCGTTTATTTCATCCAGAGCTGGGCATTTCCCCTATAATGGATGCTCTTAACACTCTCCTGAGCTGCCAATCTGTTCCAGCCTGAGCAGAGGCATTTAAAAGCTACTGCAAAGGCTTCCTTCGAGGTCCTGTCAACTGACTGACGCCTTCCACTTCACCCTTGTAATCTGAATCGACCCCTAGGAGATCAGAAAAGCTTCTCCTGCCCATTCTACACTTGCATCCTTGCGGGAAGCACTCCACAGTGGCCTGACACCTTCACTTCTCAACTTCCCCCGAGGCAAGGCCTAACCCGCTGTGCCTCTGCTCCAGCCAGGAGCCACCCAGAGGCGATTTAAGCACGGAGCCCGTTTCCTGCCCCCACAAACCGGCCCGGGAGCAGCCCGTGCCACCGCTGCCCACCCTCCCCGCAGGGGCTGCTCACCCCTGCACGCCCGGGCTGTATTTCCTCGTCTTCCAGGGCGTGCCGGGGCTCTGCAGCGCCGGCTGAGGCGGCTGCCGCTGCTGGTGCGGGGAGGTGTTGGCGGCGACGCCGCGGCTGCCGGAGAGCAGGTAATTCATGCCATAGGTGCTGGCTTTATTCTCCCGTTTCCTCCGGCCCGGGTGGTACTGGTGCTGCTGGGGGGAGGCCGGCGGCGGGTGGTGGGGCCCGCGGGCGAGGTGCGGGGGGGGAGGCGGGTGGTGCCCGTTCACACTGTTCGCTTTCTCGCTCTCGTGGAAGTTAAAAAACTCCCCGGGCCCGGCCCCGCTGCCCAGCAGCCCGGGAGGAGCCACGGCCGCCCGGGGGCCGCAGGAGGAAGAGGAGGAGCCGCCGCCTCCGCCGCAGGAGCCCGAGGAGGAGGAGAAGCCGGGGCTCTCGGTGCCGGACTCCACCGACGAGCACGACGACGACGACGACGACACCGACGGCGACTTCTGCAGCCGCCGCCCTCCCTCCCCGCCACCGCCGCCACCACCGTTGGCTGGGGCCGAGGGGTGGGGGGGGGCAACGGCGGCGGCGGGGCCGGCGGTGGCTGCGGGCAGCAGCCCGGCCAGCAGGGCCGGCGGCGACGGCGAGGGCGAAGGCGGCGAGGACGAGGAGCAGCAGCCGGCGCCGGGCGCCCCGAGCCGGGCGCAGCCGTGGCCGCGGGGCGGAGGGGGCGAGGAGGAGGCGGCGGCGGTGTTGGCGGCGGCGCTGCTGGCGGCGGCCGGGTCCAGCGCCGGGGAGTTGAGGCAGAGGTAGTGCGGGAAGCCGGCGCCGCCGCGGCCCCCCACGCCCTGCGAGGTCTCCCAGATCTGCATCCAGAGCGCATTCGCGGGGCCTTTCTGCTCGGGCTGGATCCAGGCCACGCGGGGATCCATCCACGCGCTCCGCCCGCAGCTCAGCGCCGGGCCGCGCCCGCTGCCGCTGCCTCCAGCCGGGCCGCGGGCACGGGCATGGGGCCGGGCACGGGGACGCGCACCGGGACGGGCAGGGCACGGCGGGCCCGGCGCTGCCCGCAGCGCTCCCCTCGCCGAGCCAATGTGGCGGCCCCCGAGGCAGAGCCAGGCGCCGCAGCGCGCATGCGCCGCCCCGTTTAAACCGGCACCCCCCTGCCCGTCCCCTTGGCCCCGCCGCCCCGGCAACCGCGCGTGCGCGCCGCCGGGGAAAGGGGGGGGTGGAAAGGACGTTGCGATGCTTTACACCCCCCCCCCCTCCCTCTCACCGCGCATGCGCGGCCGGGAGGGGGCTTCGGAAGGGTTCGGAAAAGATCGGGAGGAGAGGGGGGAGTCCGAGCCGGCCGCGCATGCGCAGAGCGGCGCTGCCCCGGCAGGGCGGTGGACTGTGAGGGGAGGGTGTAACGTGCGGTGCCTCAGGCGGCTCCGTTCCCTTGAGGGGAGCTGCACGGAGCCTCCTTATTATTTATCTTATTTTTTTTGGAAGTCAGACAGCAGGACGTTCGCTTCTTTTCCTGTAGAAGCAGAGCTGCCGTCAGCAGTAACAGACTCACCGCACGTAAAAGCTCGCGGTGCACTAACCGCAGCCCGGCCATGGGAGGGACCGTTGGTCCTGTCACACCAAGCACCTTCACCGCGCTGCCCGCCCCGTGAAACCACAGCGCCCTTCAACCCGGGACACAGACCTACAGCGCTGCTTTCAGCTGCTCGAGCCCTTGGTTGTACAGTTCATCTCTCCAGAGGGTTTCGGATAACTTTAATTTAACCTGGAGACACGCAAACAGGGCTGTCACCTCTGTTCCCATATGTGTGCCATGAGAAGTCAACCACAAAATTACACTCTTTTATCCCTATATCCCCAAATACCTTGCATCCTCGCCTCCAAGATGGCCCAGATTTAGTAAGAGGTCCTGGGGATCAGCAACATCGCCACACGCCTCTGCCTGTGCTTGCTTTGTAGATCCACTCTGAAATACCCAGAGCCAGGACACCACAGAGCCCAGACCTTGACCCCTTTTAGCCATGTACTGACTTGTCACACAGTAGGTAAAGATCACAACTTCAAGCTGCCCTGTTAAAAATCTTAATGAAGAAATATTGTTCAGTGTTAAAAACAAGCAACAACAACAAAAAAGCACCAAATGGAAGCAATTCCAAGCTCTGCTGTTTCGTAATCTGTCTGTATTTTATTTTATTTTATTTTATTTTATTTTATTTTATTTTATTTTATTTTATTTTATTTTATTTTATTTTATTTTATTTTATTTATTTATTGTTTTCTTCCCTGCCCTGCCGATACCCTTAAAAACACAGCACCTGATTTCCCACCTTGCTAAAATTATCTCCACCTTCATTTTGAGGCTTAACTGGCAGAAACCGCTGGCTTGAAGAAGCAATAACTCAAAAGCAGCATTTGACCAAGAAGAAACACATTATTCCAGGGACTCTCACCAGTCCCCATACTGTTTTGGAAGGACCAGGCTGTTCCCTGAAGTAGCTACCATCTTCTCTGAAGGGCTTGCTTCTCATCGGTTTTAATTGTGTTCCTCTATTCAGAATTTCTGATGGTACAATGGTGTTTTGTCAGTTCTTTCTATGCCAGCAAATGCCACGTGTAATAGTGGGCATGGGGTAGAAGTTTGGGGCACAACCTACTCAAGGTTCATGACCTACTCCACATTTTAAGAATACGAAGAAGAAAGAAGTCTCCTCTGATAAATCTGTAAGCAGTGGTTTATTAACACGCCAGTCCACTGATATATCTCATGATGATTGAAGGTTGCAGCAGGCCAGTGAAACACCTCTGCCGAAAAGGAGGAGACATTTACATGCTTTCTTTTGTAAGTGTGTAATATGAAACAACAGTAGCCAATTGCTTCTCATGTCACAAGGACAAGGAAAATTATCATCTTTTACCTACTCATCAGCTCTTACTTTCCTCTGTTTCTAGACTCTCCATTAAGAAATCTGAATTTTTGATTCAGTTGTTTAAAGTTATCTTGCATCCATAACATAATCTTGCATATAACAGACCACGCTCTCACATAAATACAGTAACCTGTTATTACGGCAGTAGGAAGAAATTAATGTCTTGCTTTCTGTGTTCCTTCTGATCAGAAAAGGGAGAGATGACTCATTCTTTTCCCATTTGGGGACACTGGGACATGATTTTGGAAACAAATATAAGTGAATGCAATTGATCAAGGTATTTAATGAATATACCTTGAATATTGTATGAATATGTTAATATCTAAATATACAAGGCGGTTGCACTCTGGAAAACAATCTTCTCATGATATTACAGCCTAAAATACATTTACTACTTCATATTAGCATACAATTTTTCTTTAATAATTTAACACTCTTCAGTCAAAGTAATTGTTCTTGTTAAAATTCTGTTTAGAGAGATTCCATCAAAATCACAGCTTGGAAGATAACTTGTTCATGAATCCATTGCTAGGTATTGCAGTTCAAGATCCTCTTTTGGACCTGGACCTGTGGAAGGAACAGTGTCACTCTAAAAGAATTTAAGAAATCTGTCGTCTTACAAAATACCTGGAAGTCCATGGAATAGGAAAGAAAAGGAGGAAAGGAAGTGACGGGAAAAAAACGTATACTAGTTTAGTGGTTGGATCAAAAAGATTTCCAAGACTATATGTAAAACAGGTAATCAAGGAAAGCATGTTTCACATCTTGTCTCCTTAAAATGAGACATTCCCTGTAAAGGTGGTGAGAATTTCCTTTGCAAGGACTGATTTTTATAAAAAGCCTGATTGATTTTAATTCAGTTGTCTTTTACTGAATGAAAATATACACTGAAGGTAAGACTCCCAGAAAGTATGAAAGTCAAATGTAGTTTTGATTGTCAGAAAAATTTGCTTTTTTTTTTTTTTTTTGAAAGATCTTCCTTCCCACTGGTGAACTTGTAAGGACCTGGATAATGAGAATGAAATTATGATCCTAATCTGAGGAGGCTGAATCCCTTGCCTGCTGTGGGGAAACTCACATGCTTGATTCATACTATTAATGTCATATTAAAATGCTTCACACCAGCGCTGCCTGTCTTCATGCCAGTACCACAATGCTCCCATATCTGCTCTTTCCAGTGACTTCTGTTTCTTTAAGGTAGAATTTGAAGGCAGTAGTCAAAGTGATACAACTAATGACTAAAACTGTGGTTTCACTACTTCTGAGGCCATTTAATTAATCTGTTATAAAGTGTTTCAATCTAGCTGTTTTTCACAGGAAACACAACCACACAGCTCCCTTCTGGATGAAGCTTGTATTTTGGTTTCAACTTCAGCCAAATACATCTTTGATTTGGCAACAGTGACAGTGCTGGAGTCTTTGGTAACCTTGTGGTTGATGACCTTGATGTCCTGATGACCACAATTCCAATTCTGTGAATAGTTCATATGATTTAGTAAATAATGGCAGCTGAGTTGGCTACCTAAATGGAATATGCAAGGCAGTGTTGCCCAATGCTCGCTATTAATCTGTTTTTAAACAAACACTCTGAACTCATTAATACAGAGATAAATAGGTAATGTCTCATACCTTTAACATGGCTCAGTTTACACCCCTGGAAATGATGAGATGAAAATGCAACATACCCTTATGATGCAACCTTAATTCCCTTCTCTGAAGCTGGCAGTTGCCACAGGTGTGATTCTCTCAGGGCAATGCAGCGGTTGAGAGGTGACCGACAGGTTCTCCGGCAGTTCACGCTCTCCAGCACCACTCCAGGATGTTGTCCCGTATGACCTTCATTCTGGCCATCCACAGTCTCTGCAAGCCTCTGACGCATCGCCTCCTTCACACTCACCGGCTCTGCTCCTCTTCCATAGTCTTTGCAGTCCACAGAATACATGGAGAAGACACAGGGACAGGCTCAGCAGTATTTCTGATCAGACCTGTATCTACCGAAGACAGAGATAGTAAAGAAAAGAGCAAACTATTTTTTGTAGCTGGATGGAAGCACAAGAGAAAGGTTGTCTAGCCAAGGAGGTGCATCTCTAACCCTTGACCCAGAGTGCGCTCGTCACCAGGAGACAGGGGAGGAGGTAAATGGGAGATTGTTTCATTAGCTGCACTCCTGACACTTTTATTTTTTCAGTAAATACATTCCTGGACATGAGAGGGGCAATACAGTTTTCATCTCTCAAGCTGAGAGGATCAAACTGGGGAGGTGAATATAAAGGCAGAACTGGAGTTTCTGGTTCTTACACGGCATGGCTTGGGGCATTCTTGCAATCTGTCCTCTGGAAACCCAGGCTTTTACCTTTTTCAAAATGTCCTTTTCTGTTTCCCATTAGAGAAGGTCTGGAACGTTGAACAGGCTAAAATCGTGTCATCTTTTCCTCCTTAAATCTTCCACTTTGCTCAGTCCTCCTTCCCTTGGCTCAGTGTCCGTTTCTGATGAACGCTGAGCTTCCGCCAAGTTTGGGGTGTTGAGGCATATTCAGCAGCGAATTGAACTGCAGAGGCTGAAACAGCTGTCAGCCACGAGCCGGCTCTTCTTCCCACTCCATCTTCCCCCAGTCTTACAAAGGATGCCATCCCTGTGTCAGAGAAGCTGAACAGATGATAAATCAACTGCTGAACAGCTGCAGCTCCTAGCCAGGCATGTTTGTACGCATTGAAAGCCTCTTCTAGCTGCCTATATAAAATAGCTGGGTGGTGAATGGAGAAAGCGTGGGAGGCAGTTCACAAGTCACTCAATTACACTTGCAGTCAGGGTGGCAATTTGAGAGAGAGGGGTTGCATGGACAGCCAGGTGTGATTCTTGCCCCACCACCAGTGTTTAATGCTGAATGTGTGTCAATGCTGGAGCTCTCTGCCTTGGAGAGCTTTTGTCATGTGTACATCGTATGGATTTGCAGTACTACAGCAGAAGTGAGATAAATGTGTAACTGATATACCCACATTATATTTCCCTTAATATGTTTGGGGCTTTAATGGGGATTACTTTCAAAAGGTTGCTTTATTATGAAGATTTGTCTTGGTTTATTACACAGCAATTATATTCTTAACACTGTTATTTTTTTACATTTTTTTATGACAAAAATATTTAACTGTTCTGCTTTAAGGATGGTCTATGCAACTTTGTAAATTGTTCTTATGCTCTATTTCATCTCTCTTCCTTGTCTAGAGGACACCTTCCTTTATTCAAAGCCTTATTTAGACATGGAAATTAAATTCTGGTAACAAGCACAGAAGACCATTCTATGAATATTTCTAGATGTAAAAAATATCTATGAGAGAGATCATAAACGAGGGAAGTTTGTGTTAAATATCTATAAAGCTCTTGGAAGTATTTTTCTAAGTGGGATCTGAATAGTTTTAAGAAATCAGGTGCTCTGCCTTCATGTCCTGATAATGGAGAAGTTGCTTTTGTAAGAAGGATAACTTGCCATTGAAGGACAGGTCGACAGAACACTTTAAGGAGACTCTATTGGCAGTTCATGACAGCAAATTCCTGGAACTGGTCAGGATTCCTCTCTTACTCTTGTTTGCAGTCAAGGAGGTCCCAGGATCATTATTAAGTTGTCATTCTCCAGGTTGTTGTTTAGAAGACAGCTGAGGGCTGTGTGAATCCTGGCGAGTGCAAGGGATCCCAATTCAGAATGTAGCTGCACATGCTCTGAAATGGAAGGAAAAAGCAGATCTGGCTAGACCTTCTGCTGGGAAAAGAATCTGTAAGTAATGCATTCCTCTGAGGAACAATATTACAATAAAAAAAAAATGCTTACTTTCACATCTGTTCATTTTGATATGTTTCTGCTGAGGAAAGATACTATTAAAAAAAAAAAAAAAGACAGAATAAAAAATTGCAAAGAGATACTGGAAAATTTATGAGAGAGCTGATATAAAATGTGCTTAGTGAGGATATGTCCTTGAGCCCTCATCTGCCATGTTCACATGGCACCCAATAGGGCGCCAGCTGCTTTAACACTAAACGTGGAAGAATCATTTATGCGTAGGAGAATGACTATGGATAGAGTTAAAAAAGTTACATTGGGTGTCAGCAAAGACCATCATGGTGAAAGAAGAAGCTCAGTCTTATTAGCTCCTAAGCTAGATCAAAGCCATATTTGATCTTGTACAGATTTCTGCAAGCTAATTTATCTTGTGTGGACAGCTGCCTAATTATCTTTCTTTGGTTTATCCTGCCCACTAGTCCTCATCTATAGGCAGCACATGCACATACCTATATATTTTTGTTCTGCACTTTATTGCAATAATAATTGCAAAAATAATTGCAAAATTGCAATAATAATTGCAAAAATAACTCCTGCCTAAGTATTTCTATGCCCTGTATCTCCACCTTCAAAGCTATTACCTTTAACTGTTCTTGGGCCACAACTAAATCACTATGACATCTCAGGAAGATCTCTAGAAGAGAAACAGCTTGATGCCTGTATGAAAGTGCTGACCTGAGCCATATTAACATTGGCCCATGGATAAGTGAGCTGAAAAGTGCAGAAGATCAAAGGAGAGCATTTTTTTTTTTGCCACGGTTTTTAGATAACATTAATTTGGAGCAGGTGTAGGATAGATTAGATGGGGACTGATGGGAAGGAATAACATGGTTTAGCAGGTCCTTTAGAATGAGGATAAGAACAAGGATAGGGAAGTGTGAGTCACTAAGAGAACATTTATTTTGATGTGGAGGAAGATGTGGACTAGGAAGGAGGATAACAAAGGAGATGGAATGGTCAGACAGAGGTGTTGGCCAAGGGGCACGAAACCCCACAGTTCTGACTCATCTGTCAGTATACACCTTTGCCATTTCCTCTTTGAAGGAGCTAAAGTCAAGGCCAGGGTTTGACAGGACAGCACTCAGATGTCTCCCTCCCAAACTTTCTAGTAGTACTCCAGCTTTCTTGCACCAAAACCTCCTTGCTCAATAACAGAACCAGGTAGCCCCTTTACAGCTTCCTCTGCTTCCCCTGAGACACAGTAAACTGCCTCACCATCATTCTTTTCAGAGGATGGACAGACTGTGGCCAGAGATCAGCTAGGACTTTTCCAGGGCTTCTCCAGTTTGTCCATACCATTTCATCTAGGTGCCTTACACCCATGCAGAGGAACAAACATGCCTTAGGGATCCTGAAGGCTGAAGGCAACCAAGACACACCAGAACACCCCAAGGCCCTCTTATGTCAGCAGCGCCTCTGTCTCATGTCTGTAGGCATCAGCAATGAACAGGATAGTTATCTTCAATGGCAATCTCCCCTCCACAGCCACATGAATTAAATTAAGGAGTGTGTTCACCAGTCAGTGTCCAATCTCAGCAAGCACCAGTTCCACAACAAGTCTATGACTCCAACCTCCTGGACTGATGAGCACTGTATGGACAAGGAGTCATTTACTGTGCCAAGACCAGAAAAGGCATGAGGAAGAGGGGACTGAAATGTCAGCTGAGGATTTGTGGTTGCTTGTGATGACTGCTTAGGTTGAGCTGGGAGAATAGTTCTTGTCACTCCAGGTAGGTCAGGGGCCTACGCAAGGAGAGGCTGCCATTCCTGCTGCCACAAGCCAAGGTGAAGCACCCTGTAACTTCATGAAGGGGCAGCTTCATTCATTTTCCATGCTTCAAAAACACCATAGGCTCAAAGCATCCAGATGGATGGAAACAGCCCCAGATTCCTCCTGTGAGGTCATGAGGAGGCCTCAGAGGCCAGCGGTACTCTCTGGTAAGACCTGGTGTCCAGCCAGTTCACTGATGGTTCCCAGCTGAATGAAAGGCCTGAGCATTCCTGATGTTCTCCCCAGCTGAGTGAAAGGTCCCTGCAGCCATGAGCCTGCCTTCGAAGAGCCTGGCCTCCACTACTACAACACTAAGTAGAAGTTGTTTATTTGTTTATCATAGCTGCTACTGCATGAAGCTACCAACAGGATACTCTTTTCTGGCAGAAAATGGTGTGGTACTGACTGAAACCATGGAGCTGGTAAATTGGGCACTCACTCTGCTCTCAGAAACAGAACTTGCTCAGCAGTCTTTTCCTTTTGCTGTGGTGGCAAGGTGCATGGAGCTCCTTCTCACATCTGGAAACAGCAAGTTCATATGGAGACAAGACAGGTGTGCTCATTCATGGCTGTAGGGCTGGCTAGTAGAACCAGGCTGTAGCTGTTTCCTCATTCAGAGCTGCCTGGTGATACCCATGAAGTTGATCCCAGGTAGTTCGTCCTGAGATGGCGGTAGATAAGGTTCCTGATAAATATTTTTTTTTTTAGACAGCAGCTGGATGGACGTGCTCTCATGGCCATGGAGTTAGGTGACAGACATTAACACAGTGTAAACCTTGAGCTTCTGAGGATTGTGCAAAATTCTTAGAACTCAGTTAAGCCATGTGGCTGCCAGTGGTGAGGGTTGAGATCTGAGTCTTGCATGGTGGGAGAAAACACTAGAACAAAATGCATCAAATGAACAACTCTTGTGTGGTCTTTGGCTCTTATTTTCTCAGTCCATCTACCATGAATTAGGATGAATGTAATCAGACTGGCAATGCAGACAACTCCACAGATGTGATTCTGAGCATAATGCCATTCTACTGCCCTTTCCAGCTGCACATGTATAAATATCACGTACTGCTTGAAAAGTGCTTCTCTGACGATTTTTTTTGCCACTTTTTTTAAACACTTATGTTTATTCCTTCCCTTTTTGGTGGTCTAGGTCATGCTGTCCAGAGGCCGCCCTTTCTGATATTAGTGTTCTTATGGGATGTTGTGTCAAGGACTCAGCCAATTCCTACATGATATAGTCATCTTCCTCTAGCGCCTTGCTTGTAAAGTTAGGTCAGTCCCTCTCCACCTCCAATGGGATTGTCACCTGACATTGATCATCCTGTGACTCACCTATGAGAACAACACATAGTACCAATCTATAACCCATACTACCTGTTGGGATGTTTCAAGAGTGTCATTGCAGAAATCCATGCCTGAGTCTTGGCCGTGAAGTGCAGACCCCTTCAGAGTCATCCCTTGGATTGTATCTTCTAGGAGTGGAGAGAGCAAGAATGATCAAAGAAGCTGTGTCTAGAGCTGCTGTCCCAAGGATTTGGAAGCTGCCTCTTTCATATTTTGCCTGGTATTTCTTCCTTTCTGCATCTCTGTGACAAGCAAAATCCTTCCCCTGTCTTGAGTGTAAAGTATTTATTGTTCAGAACTCGGTTATGGTGTGTAATGCACACCCAGCCTGGCCATAAGAGTTCTATTATCTGGTGCTGGCCTGGAGATGATATGTCGTTACCAGTAGTGGCTCTGGCTCAGGACTAGAGGACAGAGTAGATGTGGTTTTCCAGGCATTTTGGCCATGTTTGTGCCAAAATGTTTGTGCAGCTCTGCCTCAGCTTTCCACATAGCTGCTAAGAACAATTTATTGAAGTTTGTACCGTATGACGTTGTAGTTTGCTGTACCCAATTCAAACTTTCTCATTCATTTTGAGCTCTCCCATCTGGGCCACATGGAACCCATCAAGAATTATAGGCAAAATGTTTTAATCTCACAGAAATTACTTCTTTGGTTACCTACGAGGAAGGAGAAATGATCTGTGATGTCTCAGGGCAGATCTCATCAGTCACGCAGGAAAGTTTCAAATCGGATCTGTTAGAACGGAGTATTTACAGTATACATTAGGACAGATGAAACCTCTTCTAGAATAAAGTAGAGCTCTGGCTGAGTGCCCAGCCTTGTTGCCAAACAGCTGGCCTTGCTGTTGGAGCAGAAAGTAGAAAATGTACATTTCCCTGGAGGAATCTGTATGAAGGTTAACAGAGGTTAGAGACTTGTTCCCACAAACCAAAACTACCTGGAAACCTCACTCATATCGTTTCCAAATGCTTGTTGGAGAGTCTTTAAGAACACTGGTTTATTTAAAATCAAAGCCCATTCAAAGGCTGCCATTCAAAATGACCATGGAGGCATGCTTTCCTAGGCTGAAAAACACAGTGCTATGGAAATCAGTTTCTATGTACAATGGGAGCTGTGCTATATATTTAGTATTTTTCCCCTACATTTTATGCTACATTCATATACTTTAGAATATGTTAAAGTTCCCAATCACTAATAAATGTAAGCCCAAAATCATCTACTTCTGATAAGTACCAGCAATTTTTTTTTTTTTTTTTTTTTCTTTAAGGTAAAACTTCGCTTTAGTTATGTTCTAGGTAGGGACTAATAACGAGAAAGCATTTGGGTGATATACAGAGATTTGCTTTCCCCAGCCGGCCACACTCTCACTTTCATTTCTGGGTGCTTGGAAGGCCGTTTCGCTCAGCCTGCACGTGCACAGGCCAGTCTGCATCATAGTTATTTTTACATATGATTACTTCAATTCTGGGAAGTAGATAGAGAAGTTAAATTCCTTTTGTGAACATCAGACAATAATTCTGTTTGTGCAAAAGGTTGTAAATAGTTTTTGTGTTTATGTCAGTTTCATGAAGGGAAATATGTTTTTACTAAACAGAATAAACTTGGGGCAAAAATATTTTACAAAAGTTAGGTTTCTTTAGTCAAGAAACAGAAGGAATATTGAAGATGACTAAGTACAATTAACGATTTTCAAGTATCTGGTATCCAATAATCCTTCCTGTGATCAGTTCATTAGGTAGTCCATAAATTGGCTGTATATTTCTTAAACTGCAGAACAATCTTATATGAGCAAAATGCTAAATATTTATATATATATTAATGAAGCTGTTTAGAGAAAATCTGAGTAGAATAGACTAAAAATACCAGGCCCCTCGGTTTTGTATGCCCATGTACCAGCTGCTGAGGAGAGCAAAGATACAGAGCCAGTTACCTGGTGCTATCCATTTTCTATGTACAGTTACTGTGTTTCTGTAGCTTCATGTGTGTGGCTGTGAGCAAGGGCTGTGCCAGCAACTGGAGCAGGGCTGAAGACTCAGGGGCTGATATATCCAGGTGCCACCAACTGGGCAGACTGGGATCCAGGGGCAGCTGCTGGACAGGCTGAGTGCCTGAGGCCAGCTGCTGGGAAGACCCACCTTGCACATACAGGTTTATGTATTTCCCACTAACATACCTGCATCCCGATCGGAGTGAGTGGGGGAACAGGATGAGGCTGTTGGTGCTGTTTGTGTTTGCAGGTGAGCTGAGTGTGTCTCTTTATGCTGATTTGTGTGGCCAGCCATGCATGTATGTGTTGTAGATGGGTGTTTGTGTGTGTGCCTATCAGGAACACAAGCTCAGCCCTGATACTTTCTGGCCCTGAGGACATGGAGCTGTGGCAGCCTCGCCTCTGTTGGGTAACGCATTTGGCAACTCCCAACACCTCAAACTCTGTTATGCTCATTCCTGGTCTTACATCTATGGATATTTCTGCAGAAACTGAATCCCTACCACTACTGAGAATAATTTAGCTTGTCACCTTTGCAACTGTCTTTAAGTCATTTCTGGCAACTACTACATGGCCTCCTCTGCACTGGGCTAAATAAGACCAGCTTCCTCAAGTTCTTCTGATGGTACACGTGCTCCTGGCCTCTGACCACCATGGTTGCCTTCTGCAGGACCTTCTCCAGCATCTCTGTGTCCTCTTGGACTGCAGGGTTTACAGGGGAAGAGGACAAATGGACACACTATTTCAGACTTGGCCTTACATGTGCTGAACAGAGGCAAATGATAACTTTCGTCATACTTTCATACACACACGGCCCACAGCCTGAAGCATAGCTTGGCCTGCTCATAACAAGAGCACGCTGCTGGCGCCTGCTGTAAACCCTAGCTCCATTCCAGCAGGCCTTCTGCTCACCTGGTCTGTCCTCATGCCTGTGGTTATTCTGTCCCAACCCCATGCAGAATTGTGTTTCTCCTTACTGGACTGCATGAGGTTTCTGCTTCCCGGTCCTCAGGTTTCTCAAGATCCCTCTGAATTGGGGCACTGCTATTCGTCTTTTCAGCCACTCCCTCAAAGTTTGAGTCGCCTACCAATTTGCTGGGAGGCACGCTGCATTTCACCATCCAGGTTGCTATTGAAGATACCGAACAACATGGGAATGAGCCTTAAGGCTGAGGTGCCACACTCCTCACCACGCAGCAGCTGGATATTGCGCTGATCACTCAGCTCAATCCGCTGGGACTGGCCAACCAGCCACTTCCATGCACCTGACAGAACTCACTGCTCGAGCAAATAGTCAGCTTCCAAGCAGGAATGGTGGGGAAGGTGGCAACCTCCTAAGAGTCAGTTTGCCATCACTTGATGCTGATAGCTCAAGAGGCTTATATGAGCAGCATTAAAGCCTTTTTTGCTTCCTGGTCAACTCCAGCAAAATGGAGATCAAGGTACTAGTTTTTTTTCCAAGCTCACTGTTTGCAGTTCCAGGCATACATTAGCTGATTTGCACTTCCTTGTGGGGCTGTGCCACAGAATGATCTAGAGGCTCAAACAGAGGTACCTGCAGAGCCTTGAGGGGAAAATGGGAATATGTGAGGATATAAGGCTTAGAAACATAGAATCATTAAGGTTGGAAAAGACCTCCAAGACCATCTGGTCCAACCATCCCCCTACCACCAATGTCACCCACTAAACCATGTCCCTCAGCACCATGTCCAACCTTTCCTTGAACATCCCCAGGGATGGTGATTTCACCACCTCCCTAGGCAATCAGTTACAGTGCCTGACGGCTCTTTCTGAGAATGACTACTGTAGGATGGTGCTGAAATGCTGTATGTGGCAGAGACAATTGTCTCTGGCTTTCATCATCTGGACTGAAAACACAGTTCCACCTAACAGCCCTCCCTTGTATCTCCTCCAAGCCACCTAAGGAAAAGGACTCCACAGACCTGAAGTGTTAACACACTTTATTAAACTTCCTTGACACCATATTCATTGCAAAATTAAGAACAAAGTTTAACATCCTTTGTTGCTCTACACATTATGAAATAAAGAAATTAATAACTGACAAAGACCTCTGCTGATGACTTTTGGAGGCTTGTTCTGAGGTGCATTCTTGTCTGTTCGTGGTCCACAGGTGGGAGAAATGTAACTTTGAACTAGAGAAGGGGACTGTCCTTGTAGTTGCTACTGTGACTTGCACTTTCTGCTCTAAGAACTGCTTACTGGGAAAGGGCAGCTGTAGTGCTATAGGCACCCAGTAAACCCACATCTGTGTAGTGCCACAATAAGAATTTAAGTGTTTGGATTTCAAAGTTAAATAACGCAGCTCATGTTTCTAGTTAGCTTAGCACACCACATAACAGAAGACTACATTACTTAATTAAAAAATAAAGCAGAGTTGGTTATCTGCAGCATTACTTGGAAATTTTCATTTTATCTGTAAAAGGAATTAGAGCATTCAAGAACATTAGCAGGAGTGATGTTACGATATGAGGACTGACATTTACCTATGCAGTATCGTCAGCTTTAAGAAATACAAACAATGTGCATGCTTGGTGATCTCTGAGATTTAGCTCCAGTAGCAGATGGGATTACATTTGCAGAGGACTCGCATACATTGTCTACACTGAACTGAAATTGAAAGCTACTGTGATGGCAATTCATCTAGCATAAAGAATTAGGAAACAAAGAATAATTGCTTGACTTTTGCTAGTAACCCTTTTAAAAGTAGTAATAACATAAATCAGTTGGAATTTGAAAAGTCTACCTTGCAAAATATTGTGTAACAGTTTCAGTTTAAGAAAACCACTTAAAGCAATCGACAGAAGACCTCTGCCTACAAGCGCAATGCAATTATTTTATTTCACAATTAAAAAAAAATTTGCATAAACTTGTCTCAGCAGGAGTAAGTAACTATGAGAAAAAAGTGATAGCAATAGGAATAGTGTTCTATAAAAAGCTTATATATTGGAGTAAGTTATGGCATAACTGAAGAGACTGAAGGGCATAAAGAAAAAAAGCTACTTCTGAAGGGGATTTTAAAGACTACAATAAATCAAAGTGAAGAGTTACAGGGATAAACATACAAAGGAAAGAAATTGGAGGAGGAAATTTCCACTAACAATGTGGTATCTAATGAGGAGACCTGATCTGAGTGAGAGAAAGAAAGAAGTGGGAGTTGTAAGAACATATCAGTTTAAAGGAAAAGTAAGGTTCTATTCAAATCAAATTTTATTAGAATATGGACAGATCGTTAAAAATATCAAGAAAGTAAACTTACAAAACAAGTTTTATATGTGGATTATTTTAACTCACTATCTTAGTGGAATTACCTGGCTAAAGATAGAAAGCTCAGTTTTACAAGCAGGTTATTTCCCTCTGAGATGTGGGTGAACTACTGGGGTACTGCACCCCATACTGATCACTGCAAATGAACAAAGGCAACTCCTCAGAGCAGTGTTGGAGGTCTTCTACCCCGGCAAGTCAATGGTATCCCTTCCCAGAAACACCTCAAGAGAGATTTAAGTGCATCTTCTTGGAAGCATTATTGAGAACATAACAGAACAAGAAAGTTGTGCTCAGTTTAACAAGGCAGCCTCTGTTAAGAAGGGCTGCTGCCATATGCTCCATGACACTCTCTTCCTTGCCATTTTAAGCCAGTGATCTAAAAATGATGTCCATAATGTTACAGGAATACTTTTTAGGAACACTTAGTGAAAATTTAACTATTATGGCAGAAAAACCTTACCTAGTTTATCTACATCCAGAGACATTTCAAGGAGACTTTTGAGTATCTGTAGAAGATGACCTACATGTAGGCATTTATGTAATCAAACGTTACCTCAATTGATGAGCTAGATCATCACATGCTGAATCAGTCATTATACACAACAAAACAAGGTGTTGGCTTGCAATGCCAACATTAAATTAAACAAGAAGTCTACAAGACTTTTTCAGAAGCTCAACAAGATCAAGTAGAAGTTGAGCCACTGTTAGGTGCAAACCTTGTTATAGGCTCATCCCTTCCATTATCTTCCAACAGAAATTTCCATAATTGTTTGCTCATGCATGCGCACAGAAGTGCTATTGTTGGTCCAAAGAGTTCACTCTGAACTAGCAGAGGAACAATCTGAAAATGTAGCTTCTGCTTCTGTTATTCTTTAATCTATGTATATGCAAGCACAGAACAACTCAGTTACTTTGTTTTACATACAAATGTATCACTAGACAACCTATCCTGTAACTTCTATTTTATTTTTTTTGAGTGCATTTATTCAAGGTCACATATGTACCTAGGATATTTTAATACAGCCTTACTACCACAGTCCTCAAGACCTCACTTGGGATAATGAAAGACCTGGTACAAAAACCCTTAGCCAATCTCCACAAGTTATAGCAATGACTGCTAACAGGAGAAAGTATTCAAGCAAAGCACCACAAACTGCATTTTATTAGTAGGGGATCCTTGTGAAAGATGCAGGTGATCTGAATAGACATATCTGTTAGAAATTGCTATAGCTATTACCACCCAATAGAGAGTGTACACATCTTCTCCTTCTGGAAAGGGAAGAACATAATTAATGTTAACACTACGTACTTTCAAGAAAGACGTCTCAGATAAATTCTGTCAATGCTCCTAAAAAGGGAGGAGAGTACAAGTGAAGTATTAAAAATGAAAGGGAATACTGTTTAAGTAAGAGACATTTCTAGAATTGAGTAAATTGATTATATGGTTTTCACCACCAATGCTGTTCACCTTGGTATATGTATGATATATTAGAATGAACTGCCTTAAATAAAATTCTGTAACGTGATTAAATAAAATTCTGTAATTGTGACAGGTTCCAGCAGTATAATTAGAATATAAAACATAAACAAGAAAAACAAAACCTACTATATTTTTTTTTAATATTGCAGTTAACTAGAATTTCCAAATACATTGACATTTACATCCCATACAACTTAGTGCTTCCTTCTCTGTAAGAAGTAAATAAAAAAACACCAATAAACCCTCAGAGCACCATGTTTCAGACCTTCATTCCCCTATACATAAACCGTAAATTAACAGTTAATTTAAGCCAGTTAAATTTTTGTCGAGATAAACACTTAACAGCATAGAACCAGAACAAAACTGAGACATCGATAAAAGTTTTCTGTAAACAATAATAAAGACTATAATATATAATAAATGGTTGTACCTTTAGTTGTGTTTTTTTTAAACTAACCCCAAAACATAAATATTAGTTCACTGTAAACCATGCAAGTCTTTAAACCCCTAGATGAGATGCTGATACATTTTGCTCTTCTAAAACGGATATTGGTAACTGGATGGCTTATATATCAGTATTTAAGAACTACCATGCTGCATGAAGGGCTTAGAAACACCTGGAAATTAAAACAGTTCCTAAAATTATCTTCAGACTTAGTGATTCTCTTCAGCTTTAAGTGATCCTATTGAACTGTTATTCTCTAGCTCCACTGAGGGTAAGTCATCCTTTCCCTGAGAGGCTTCATGACCAACTTTCATCCCAACACATAGGATCAAATGTTGCATTAAAGCATGATAACAAAAAAATAAATAAAAAGGAAAGCCTCAAGTTTCCTGTAAAACACCAAGAAAAGACATAAAAGACATAAACATCAAATAAAAGATGAAACAATTTGAGAACCAAGCAATGTGCCAACTGACACTAACTTCAAAGGAGTGGGTATTGCTAGACTCTCCATGAGCTAGACTTCCTGGATATCAGCTGAGGCAGTAACTGGTCATCGCTGTGAGGAGCAACTGGCAGTCCGATGGCTTAGCTGTAGGATAAGTTATCATCATGGTATGAGTGACAGCTTCTCTCCCCTCCATCCTTTGACTATTTCAGTCAGTAATGATAAAACGTGTTACATTTTTCATCACTGAGTAAATCCTTGATGTTAGGCAAGACTTCAGTGCACTAAGTACTGTATAACAGTTACAAGAAGGAAAGCAGGAAGACACCACTGTTAAGAAAAATCTTGGGTGGAAGAGTCCTTTTTCACTGCCCATTTCCTGAATGTACTTTTTAAAAGAAAATATTTAAGATTAGAAAAGTAAAAGTTCCATCCTCATATTACATGGATTACTACAGCCATGTAGGTCATAGCAAAGAAAGAATTTTGAACACTGGATGGACAAAGCTTAACACAATACCATACTGGAACACTCAACATCTAATAAAGTTCCATTATCAATTTGTTTTTGATTTCCATAGATTTCCAAAATACATTTGCAGCAGTTCGTTTTTTTCCTTGAGGGTTTCTGCAGAAAACCTGACTTCTCCGCAATTCTAAAAAACTCTTTAATATCACAAATATTCAAAGGACATAGATGTGTCCAAAACTCAGAAGTCTGTATACTTGAGATCCTATCATGTCTTTGAAATCCCTCTGGGTTCCTTCAGGAAAAAAAAAATAGCAGTGCGAGAACTAACATTTATGAAACAAGAAAGCAGCACTAAAAGATTCCAGAATTTGAATATAAGAATCAACTAGACCATCAACAGGAAAAGACAGACTTTAAAACTGCATAGTAAGAAAATTCTGTAAAAACCTTTAGAAAATATTACAAAGAATTGTTAACAGTGCTAGACTGTAGTGAGTACCCTTAATAAAAAAAAATATCCTCTAAAAATAGTGCTGAATGCAAAAAACACATGTTGAGTATTATTTGAGATAGTTATGAAGTTAGAGGTAGATGACTAAATCAGTTATTTGGGAGAATTACCACTACAGCTATTGGTGTAAACAGTATTACATTTTACCTATATAGCATTCATATCTGTGCAAGAATGCAGAGAGAAGGAACGTTTCTTGCCTAACAGCAATTATATTCATTAAATGTCTTTGCTCTGCATCAGTTCTCCTGGAAATGGGGGCAAGGGGAAAAAAATTAGGAAGGCAAGACAAATCAACCCCATTTGCGTATGCAGGCAACTAAAAGGCCAAACGCACCAGCCAAATTATACACTAAGGGTGACTGGGCTCATAGCACAATCCTCAGGACATGGCTAGATCAGATGGGTAATACCCAAACACTCTACAGGCTGAAAATAAAACATCAGAAACCTTGTACAGTAGTTTCCACAATGTGAAATCAGTCACCTTGCCTTACGTATTCACAACGGTGCTGCGTTGTTGCAAAAGCACCTTTGTTCCTGTTCACCATGTCCCTCAGATTCGGGGGTTTCATTATGAAGAAAAGCAGTAACTACTAGCAGCACAAGGCTTTGTCACTAGCGAACAGAGTATGTTAACTGGCTAACACTTGTGAAGTGTTAGGTGTTCCAAAAAGTAACCATTTCAAAAACAGCGTTACCACCAGAACCTGATGGTATTCAAAGCATCCGTTAGTACACAAATGGAATCAGAATTTTTCTATCCTTTGGGTAGTCTTCGAATTTCTCAAGGTACCACCTGAAAAACAAAGGTACAAATGCGATGAGTACTGCATCTTTAAAATATTCTCAAGGAAGTTCATTAACTATATAAAGCTTTCAATTTAATCCTTTTTTGTTTTTTGGATACAAACTAGAAAAGTGTCTTTAGAACCTACTCTGGATAGAAAATTGCTATTTACCACACTCATTCTAAGAAAATCTAATTGCCAAGTACAACAAAACAAAACTATCGGTGCTAGCAATGGGAAATCAAGCTAGTAGATGCGATCAGAGCAGCCAGGGAAGGAACGGACTTCTCTTGTAAAACGTGTATTGTAATGCATCCTATTTATATTTTAGAAGTAGAGGAAAAAATAATATCCAACAAGAATCCTGCAACAGGATTTTTTTTTCCTCAGTGATGCTACAGTCTCCATCCTTGGAGGCATTTTGAACTCAGCTGGATGAAGGACTTGGCAAAAGTTGTATAGCTTTTGTGTTAGCCCTGGCAGAAGCAGGTCGGTCTAGGTAACTGGACTAGACAACCTTCAGCTGCCCCTCCCAACCCAAAGTACATTATGGCTCACTCAGCAGTGGCAGGTGGTAGAACAGGGAGAAATAGTCACAGATGACCTGGAAGGTTCAGGTTGGACAGTAAGAAAAATCTTGTTCACTGGGATGGTAATACAGAACTGGAACACCCAACGAGGTACAGAAAGATATTTCTGGAAGTTTTCAAGACTCTGCTAGGCAAAGCCATAGCTGATGTGACACTCAGCAATGGCATTCTTCCAGTCTACCTCCTCCTATTTATTTCCTCTTATGCCACCAAGTTCCACAAAAACAGTCAGATCAGGAAGCCAAAAATAACTAAGATTAGGGTGTTCAGGTTCTTTTAAGTGTGCTATTCCTGAAAAAGAATTCTTTCAAGAAGTTTTCTCAAACTGATTCTTCTATTAACAGGAAAGTCAAAATGTGAATACAGTACATTATCAGTCTGATAGTTTTACAGAGCAGAGCCTTTATATACAAAAATAAGCTATCAACTCAATGGATATCTAATAACTTGATTTTGATGGTCCTGCCTGTAGCAGAAACCTTTGGTTATTTTAAGTAATGTAATACTATAGTAAGAAGTTTGAGCTGGAAAATAGACTACAATGTATGATCAAGCAAAGGTAATTTTCCCAAATGTATCCAATCTTTAGAGGTCCAGGATGAATTCTGGTCGTGTAATGAATAGCCATTATTTTGACTATCTCACTGTACATTGTGTGCACTTATATTCCTTATGCTTAACACTATTTTGCTGCAATCTTATGTTTAGTACTGCTTGAAGCATTATCTCATTCTTCATTGCAGTTAACAGCTTTTCATTAGACTTGTTCTGCAACATCCCTATGGGATGAGGTATAATTTATACATTGGAAATGAAGTGTGGCACAGACAATAGAAATAAGACAAACACTTACTGGTGGTGTTGCTTTGCCCTAGAGCCCAAGATAAAAAGCGTACACAATGCAAATGCAAGGCTTTCGATGGTGCAGCAGGCAAGGGCAAACCCAAACCATTCCAGGATCTCTCCAAAAAAGTTGGCTCCACTTACATACTCAAACATTCCTCCTAAAAGCAGGACAGGTTTATTTGAAAAGCACCTTAATGAAGGACATATTCAATGTAAGTCTAAGACATCCTATATCACTAATATCTCTATATTTTTAAAGGCAGTAGAAACTGTTTTCCAGTTCAAGCTGTACCATGAAGGATTACTTTAAACATCCTTCTAAAACAGACCTTCTCCAGTTCCACTTTTCTTCTTTGAATCATGGAAAAAGATTTGGTACCAGAAGTGATTCCATACCTCTGTAAATAACTACTTCAAGCTGTATATGACTATGTACAAAACCTTTTTTTTAAATATGCAAAAAATAGAAAACAATACCATTTACATGTAAAATAGTCCCATAATATACACCTAGGGTTAGTTAGCATACAATGCCTCATTTCTCCAGTTTAAGTATCCCAAATTATATTAATCAAAGAATATTTTTCTACATTTAAATTGCAAATTTATGCTCTAGCTTAAGATGCATTGCCCTTTTGTTCCTGTGCCCTGCCAGGTCTGGAGAAAGATAACCTTAACTACTTCAATCCTGACCCTTATCAATAGAAGTAACTGGCAGTTTGTATTAAACATATTTTACAGCTAATTATGCATAAACAGTCAGTACTCACCTGCTGGGAGTTATTTTTAAAAATAAGAACTTTCACCTTAATTCCAAAGTTAGAGTACAAATTGATAACATAAGTGCATGTCCTAGTGGGACC
Source organism: Anas acuta (assembly GCF_963932015.1). Taxonomy (NCBI): domain Eukaryota; kingdom Metazoa; phylum Chordata; class Aves; order Anseriformes; family Anatidae; genus Anas; species Anas acuta. Next base: position 85,287,100 of record NC_088980.1, read on the forward strand.
AAACAAGCAAATATTTGCCAAGCTTAATAAAGGACACATTTTGACCTTGTTTTTAATTACTGCTTTTGTGACAAAATTGCAGAATTCTAGCACTTGAATTAGGTAAGTAATATCAAAAAGACCGACTCCTCCTGATTATACAGCAAAACAAATCTTACTTCCCTCTGAACATCTCACACTATGTCTGTATTCATCTTAACTGATGTTAATTCAACTGCTCATGTAAAGATACAAAGTTATGTTCTTGGTGAAAAATATGAATGCTACAAAATCACTTCCTTAGATAGTCATTTATGACATGGCAGGAAGCTTGTAATAGCAATTTGTCTATCTCCAGTAAAACATATCGAGCTTTGAAAAGTCTCTGTAACACCGACTTGCAGAATAATTTAGGTTGGAAGGGTCTTGAGATCATCTAGTCCAACCTCACTCTGTTCAAAGCAGGTTCAGCTAGAGAAGGATGTCCAAAATAGCATCCAGTCACGTTTTCAGCATCTCCAAAGGTGGAGACTCCACAGCTTCTCTGGGCAACCTATTCTAGTCTTTGGCCAACCTCATGGTAAAAGAGTTGTGTTCACATGGAATTTCATGTGTTTTAATTTGTGTTCATCGCCTTCTGGCCTGTCACTGTGGACCACTAGGAACCTGGCTCCCTCATCTTCATTGCCTCCCATCTGGTACTTATTTACATTTATGGGATCCCCATGAGCCTTCTCTTCTCTAGGCTGATCAATCCCAGCTCTCTCAGCTTCTCCTCACAAAACATGCTTCTTTTGCTAAATAGATTTTTGTAACATTTTACTCACCTCTTGGTATCTTGTAACCAGTTTCCCCTGGTTTTCTCAGATTTCTAAGAATATGATCAGAATGAATATTGATTGCCATGCCGACCAGCCACCCTATAAAACCTGAAGAGAAATATTTAAAATACTTATCTTTAATACAGTGAGTCAAAGCACTCTATCAGGAAAAAAAAAAAGTCATATTTCAAACATTAGCCATATTGTCTCAAAGCAGTAGTAATGTAAGCAAGATAAACAATTCTAGTGACATTATGCACAATCCCAATCCCACAACGAGCTCTTCAGCCAGTAAAGCTCACAGTGATCAACAGGTCTCTTGACAGGAATAGTACTTTTAAGTATAAAGTTTTATTCTCAGGTTGCCAAAGGTATGCACATATATTTAAATGTATGTGCGTACTAATATACACCATGTGATGTGTATAACCCCTAACTTCCATAAAGAAAATCAAGCACATCATTTTAAACAACACTGAAGGAATCAGACATTTTCATTCCTAGCACCTTAGTCTTTTTTTTTCTTTTAAGTGACAGTATGCCAGAGTTTCCACAGCACACTATGTAATAAAAGGAATAAAAAACCACTAGACTACCAAAGACAGCATAACATGTTCCTAGACGTTAGGTTTAAAGTCTTCCTAAACCTAGTCTTGTCGAGCACTGTAAATACTGAGCATGCAATTATTCAACAAGTATGATGCAAAGAGAAAAAGAGTTTGGACTTTCTTTAGGGAAAAACTCCTGCCGTACTGTCTCAAGCTCAGTCCAAAGTCATGAAAGATTCCTTTCTGTGACCTAAACGAGAAATGTATTTTAAGGACACCTGTAACAGAGAATGAATTCTAGTGAAGTTGAAATAAAAAGCTGAGAGAAATAAAAGGACTTAATACTCTTTACAGGTTTGATAGTTCTACAGATCTATCAACCTGGCAGATAGATGAATTGATGGATGAACCTGAATGCAATTCATATTCAGTGATCCACAGAGCAGAGGTAACTAATTTCACAGTCAGTTGTTGCTTTAGTTGTAATCCAGCGTCTACTGTGGACAAAGCATGCTTAAGGTTGACACTCGACACTTCACTAGAACACTGGTTTTCTGTTCATCTTTGACTTCCTTCGAATATGTTTGGTGATATTAGTAAAGGGAGAAGATAGCGGTACACAGCAAATACTATTATTCTATACAAGGTTATTTTAAACAGCCCCAAGTCATTTGGGAGTTTATCCATCTGAATAGAACTTAGCTAACTTAGCTGTGAAGACTTAGAGGTGAGTAGGCTGTCATGAGGTCTCAAACCCTAAAAGCACTGCAAGCTAGCACAATGAAAGGGAGAACTGGAGAAAGCATGACTAGAGCTCTCATAGGCAGCCTGTGGGGTGTTCTTCATTAGTCTGCTTGCTTTGCAACCTGAGTTTTATCACACGTTGTGCTGCATTTGAAGCAGCACTTTTTGCTTTCCTTTCAAAGAAGACTAGTTCACTGCCCTGAACTAAACCAATGCCCAGTCTGTAGAAACCATGAGGGAACTGCATTAAAGCTGTATCAGTGCTCCAGATCAATTGCTGGTGTAGATGTAAGGCATTCATTTCCCAGAATTAACTCCTAAGCATCTGAAAACAGACATCCCATCAGTATCCTAAGGATCGACAGATAGGAATCTGGAAAAGTGAAGCTAATTAGCCACAGTGGTGGGAGGTCTCAAAGAAACAATGCGTTCTCTATCTTCGCCGCAAATTTCTCTTCAACTTTCAGCTGAACCTTGTTTGTCTGCCATTTGTTGACACTCCCATTTTTGTTCCTTATGTAACTTCATGTAGATTAAAACAACTTATTAACATAATAATATGTCAGATGTGCTTTCCTGCTGTTCTCCAATCTTATAGTTTTTTGTCATTTTAGCTACAGCCTTAAAGACACTGCCACACGTTTCTGAAAAATTAGAGCATAGCCCAATTGCTCAGGGAGCATCTGGCATACAATTAAGCACTTCTGCATTTGAGTGACCAAAAACTACAAGCATGAACTGCAGATATTCAAACAGTTCTATCTTGTGTTTGTCCCAAATAACTATTATAAATAGCCACTAGATTCCAAGTTACAGACGTACGTATGTATGTATACCCTTTTAGCAGGAATAAAAGAAAAAAAGTCTTAGGTTTGGCTCTCTCAGACCCATTACCAACCCATCTCAACACTTATTACAAAAAAAATCTCAAAAAAAAAAAAAAAAAACAGGGAGTGATGGTACTACAGTAGATGCTATGCATACCAAGAATCTCCACTTCCTTACTTTTCAGGGTAACTTAAATAATGAGTTGTCCTTGTAGTCACGAAACCAACACCTCTTACAACTAGCAGTACAGGAAATATAAAAATTAATTCCACATTGGTATTACTTGCAGAACAAAGAGTTAAATTTGTACTCAGAAGTAATCATAACTAAAGGCAGATGAACCTAAACATTATCATTTATACATTTGCACTTTTCAGAAATCCTTAAAATAGAGTATTCAAAAACAAACAAACAAACCAGGAAACCTGAACATGACCTATTACCTTTTTCCCCCCTAACATTTCAGTAAGGAGGCATTAACTTATGCCTCATGACTCATGTTTTGTTTACAGCACAGTTTTGAGATAATCTTTTGATTAAGATACTAAACTAGGACACCGGAAACTGAAGATTTATTTTATGTTGCATCACTCTTTAACAGTTTTGATTAACTGTTCTTCTGAATGCTTTTTTTTTTTTTTGGAACCATGTTTAACCAAGAGACTAGAACTTCAAAAGTACCACAAGAGTTTCACATGTGCCCATACGACTACCTGCCTCCCCAGTGAAGATATTCCCTTGTACCTCATCTTCTCCATTTTTGGAGCACAAATACTACTTCCTCTTAATCTTTGCAAGATAATCTATTGAGACCTAAATTTATTCAGTCTCAGTTGTTACAGCACAGTGGCCCTCTACTGTCATCTGCCATAATACTGCAATATTAGGCAGTATTATGAAAATAAAGCTCTTATTCTTGCTGTACAAGGTCTGAGAAATCTGTGAGAAACACCGTCTTGCTTTGACTCCAGAAAACCAGTAAGAGTTGTACTGGGTCAGATTAAGAATCCACACAACCCAGTGTTCCATCTTTCCCTGACAAGGCAAAATATTCTGCCTTATCTTCAGATCATAGAAGATAATCAGTAAATACTTCCTTATAAAAAAAAAAAAAGGTATTACATTTGACATTAGGCAAAAGCAGGTGCCCAGCAAACAAGAAGTAAGGCAAAGAACGCAATCAGCAAACACCTTATCTTTTTAATTATATGCCTGGCTTCAAACCTAAGTGTACTCTCACCTCCTGATAGGACTGAATGATCAACCTTCTGATACAACCCTTGTAGCACAGTTTTGTTCTTTGCCAAAGCCCACTCATTGCAGTGGGGGGAGATAGGTATGGTTATAAAAAAAATAGCCAAACATCAAGGACTTTTGATGTTAAAAGTGGCATCCTGTGAGGACAAAATTTCTGCTCCTAATGCTCTCGTGCAGCGGCTTAACTCACCTGCAATGAAACAGGGATCTTTTAGCCAGCCTGAGGGGTATTCCGCATAGTTGCTTAAGCTTCGTCCTTGCAGGTACCCATTGTAAACGCAGAAGAGGAGCGCCAGCAGGAAGGTGAAAAACGGCGTTGGCTTTCCTTGCCGGATCAGGAAGGGAAACACGAGCGCCCTGTAACGACCCGGGAGAGAGGCACTGCTGCACCCAGGGCAATTATTTGACCGGGGTGTTAAAGCCAAGCGGGGCTGAGCCCCGCCCGGCTCTGCCCGCTGCACCCCGTACCTGTGCAGGTAGTGCAGCACGAAGCCGCCCAGCAGCAGGCGGTTGGGCCAGCGGCCGGCGGCGGCCCCGCAGGCGGCCAGGGCGAGGGGGACGAGCAGCGAGGGCAGCTCCTGCAGCGCCCACGCGGGCCGGGCGGGCAGCGGGCAGCCGAAGCGCGGCGACGAGTAGCGGCCGTAGGGCATGGGCACGAAGCGCAGCAGCAGCGCGGAGCCGGCACCCAGCGCCACCAGCCCGTAGGCCAGCAGCTCCAGCAGCCGCCGCTCCTCGCCGCCCGACACCCGCCGCCAGAACGCGCACGGGCCCTCGCTGCCCGCCAACGCCGCCGCTGCCATGCCGGGGGGAGCCGAGCGCGGCCGAAGGGAGCCGAAGGGAGCCGAAGTGCGGAGGGAGGGAGGGAGCCGCGCGGCCCCATTCATCCCCACGCACCAATGAGCGCCGAGGGGCGGGGCGGTGGTGGCAGCGTGTGGAGGTGCGCATGCGCAGAGCGTGCCGGCGCCCGCTCCGCCATCACGGTGCTGGGCAGGCTCCTGGCAGCCATGGGCCGCAGGGCCCGCGAGCGGCGGCGGCCTCAGCAGCAGCAGCGGGGCGGGGAGCAGGGCGGCGGGGGAGGGGGGGAGCAGGGCTGGTCCGGCGGCTACCCCGAGATCGTGAAGGAGAACGCGCTGTTCGAGCGCTACTACCGCGGGCAGGCCGTGGTGCCCGCCGCCGAGTGGGACGCCTTCATGGCGGCGCTGCGCGAGCCGCTGCCCGCCACGCTGCGCATCACCGGCTACAAGAGGTGAGGGGACGGGGGGACACGGGGCGCGGGGACACCGCGGGGACACCGCGGGGCTCAGCCTCGCCTCTCGCCCCGCAGCCACGCCAGGGAGATCCGGCACTGCCTCAAGGAGCGCTTCTTCGCCGAGCTGCGCGGCCTCCGCGTCGACGGGCAGGAGGTGGAGATGCCGCAGCCGCTGAGCTGGTGAGCCCGCCCCCCTCCTCCTCTCAGCCCCTATCCTCAAATCCTGCCCCCACCCCCTCGCCTTCCCCTCTCTCACCTCTCCCCGCTGCGCCACAGGTACCCGGAGGAGCTGGCCTGGCACACCAACCTGAGCAGGAAGATCCTGCGCAAGTCGCCGCAGCTGGAGAAGTTCCACCAGTTCCTGGTCAGCGAGACCGAGTGTGTAAGTGCCCCGTCAGGACCTGCTGCTGCTCCCCAGCCCCACGTGGAGCTGTGTTTCAGGGCGGCGGGACAGGTTGAGGCAGCGCCTTTCCTCCCAGAAATAGCCTGACTCAGAAAAAATCTGGATTTTATGTTCCATTGATTCATCTGCTAACTCCAGCAAATAATTATATCGCTCCACATCACGTTGATTCATCCCATAACTCCAGCACATAACTACGCTTTTAAATATTTTTACTAACATCATCACAATTTTTTGAGAACGTGAAAACAAGTGCTTCCGGACTAATTACTTGCTGTTAAAAAACAGATGCTTGAGCAGGGTAAAATCCATGTGTAAACGCACCAAGGCGTACCTTTAATAGCGGATGTTTCACACTTTCACTTGTTTGACGCCAGCTTCTATTTTCTTTTGAACAGAAATCACAACTGTAGAATTAATAGAAATGGACTATATCCAAAATTCGGCTTAGAAAATACTGATTCTTATATGGTAACATAATTTAATCCTAAATTTGAAGCTGTGTTTTTGACTGCTTTGTTATTTTAATTTAAGGAAGATGTTTTGTTCTTTTTAGTTTATTGTAAAATAAACGTTTTGTCTTGTCAAATGTTTTCCTTTCTTTAAGGGAAATATCAGTCGTCAAGAGGCTGTTAGTATGATCCCACCTCTGCTGCTTAATGTTAATCCTCATCATAAGGTAACTCTAAAATACAATGCACGCTAGGGTTTTTTCATATAAGACAGATTGCTTAAACTAAGCCTACAATGATGGTATCAGTGCTGATATTCTATGTTGGCGTGTTTTATGCTTTCTGCATGTAGACCACACCAGTCAACTAGTGTTCAGTTCATAAATAGAGAGACAGCTGCTTTTTCAGCTATGAGCAATACTAAGGAAAAAAGACTTTGCTTTAATGTAGTTGCGTGATCTTAATTTTGGTGTGTAAATGTAACTAGCTGTATCCAGGTTAGGTATCCTATTTGTGTTACAACCCCCTTTTAAAGTAAGGTAACTAAATGTTTAAACTTCCTGTTATCTGTCATGCTGTGAACAGACATGCTTTTCCAGATCCCAGTTGTCATGTTCTCTACCAGCTGATTTTCAGTCCTTTATACATTTTGAAGAAGCCTTTGTACCTTTTGAAAAAGTTGCAAACTTCTGATCCATATATCTGTTAGGCAAAGTAACTTCGGTGAGCTGAAACCTGCTGTTGATGGTGGCTGAAAATTACAGGTTGCTGACTTAAATTTGAGGTGGCTAAGGAACACACAAGACACTTTCCAATGGCAGATTGTAGGGATGGAGGTATCTGGTAGCAGACTTCCTGTTCTAAACTTGTCTGTGTTTGCACGCACTGTACTTCAGGCCGGAATGAATGTCAGTCAGGTGGCCTTACTCTTTTAATCTGTGTCAGAGAACTAGTTAAAAGTGCCCTGTGATCTTAAGCAGCCATGTTGTGCACTTCTTTATTTAAAATTTGTAAATCTCCCTCTTCCTTCACTGAAAGGATTTAGTGATAGGGATTGTCCTTATGAGTCACAGGTACATTTTGAGTTTCGCATGGGGTTGAACAGGTAGTAAATGTGTTTGACTTCATGTAAAACACAAATTGAATATTTTCGCACATGCTTTTGTATTTTGTATTTGTATTTTTTCAGGTGGTTTAGATGTTCCCTACAAGCCAAAGTTCTTCTCATGTTGTAGACCCTTAGAGATAAAACTGTTTTCGTTGATGTTTTTATGAACGGAACTGTACTTTGTAGTTTCTTGTAGATCAGTGTTCTGAGTAATCATAATCATCTTGTGTTTATATGCAAAAACATATATTTAACCAAGAATACATAGCACGTTTTTCAAGTATGTAGAAGGCAGGGCTTGTTCTTTTTAACCTTTTTGTCTTTTTAGATTTTGGATATGTGTGCTGCACCTGGATCTAAGACTGCACAGCTCATTGAAATGTTGCATGCAGACATGAATGATCCTTTTCCCAGTAAGTTTGGAAAAACGAGCAAAAAAAAATTGTGACTTTAAATTTCCCCCTTTTTATGTAATAGATTAATATCACCGATGGCAACTGCATTTAACTATGTACTGAATTCCATCATTGGTTGAATTATATGAGATGGAAAATACCTCTGCCTTTTCCTTGAAATGTTGTGGGCTTCCTTGGCTTGAAGAAGAGAGATGGATTATTTATCTTCACAGCTGAGCGTGCAATAGATGCAATCACAGATCAGTTTCTATGTGGTGGTTTGCACGCCTTTATGTTCTGCTTGTATCCTGCACTTGGATTAAGGTGCTTCAGCCTTAAATGAAGGTTATCAGAAGTGTCTTTCTTTAAGCTCCTAGAGTAGTTTGGGCTGGAAAGGACCTTAAAAGTCACTCATTTCCAACCCCCCTGCCATTGGCAGGGACACCTCCCACTACACCAGGTTGCTGAAAGCCCCATCCAGCCTGGCCTTGAGCACCTGCAGGGATGGGGCATCCACAGCTTCTCTGGGCAGCCTGTTCCGGTGCCTCACCACTCTCAAATCTCTACCTTCACTGAGGTGCTCACAGAAAATACTGTCTCCATAAATTGTGAATTTTGAGGGGTGTGTTCTTTCTGTACACCAGCAGATTTTCAGTGTCATACAGAAATCTGTGGTGGTAGAGGAGGTTTTATCTCCGAAGGTTTTACTTTGAGAACAAGAAGGGAAGGGCCCTTGGTTGTACCTTGGAAACTCAGCTGCATGGAAGCTAGAAATCTTAAAACTGTATTTGTCACATTAGTTAGACCTTACCATTCTTAACTTACGTTCAGTTAGGGGTCCTCTGTTTATAAATGGTCCTCTAAATAAGAATCTCTAGTAAAAGATCTGCACAAATTTGAAGATAAAGCAAGCCACTCTGTAAATTATTTAGCTGTTAAATAGTAATGCTTCTTCCCACTGTTTTATGTTCACAGAGGGTTTTGTAATTGCTAACGATGTTGACAACAAGCGGTGCTATTTGCTGGTTCATCAGGCTAAAAGATTAAACAGTCCATGCATCATGGTGGTAAATCACGATGCCTCCAGTATTCCTAATCTACAAATAGACGTTGATGGAAAAAAAGAGGTCCTCTTCTACGACAGGATTTTATGTGACGTCCCCTGCAGGTATCTTGCATGTATACCAGTACTTGCATTTTTGTGTTACCAAATGATGTTTTCCGTGTTGCTTACTGTGTAACTTTTGGTTACATCCAAAAAAGGTGAATCTCTTAAACTGTCGTAGGTAAGGGGATACCAAATCAAGGTGGCCTTTTATTATTCCAAGTGGTACTTAAAATTGATTGGCTGAAGGGTTACAAATTTTCATTTTATGCTCAGAATATTAAAATACAAATATAGCATAGACATAAACAGTACAGCAAGCATAACATGGGAGAAGGACTGTTATTTTTTTGCAGTTGTAAATGACTTGGATATGGAATTAATTTTACCCACAAATAATACAAATATGTTCGACTTCTGTTACAGTGGAGATGGAACCATGAGGAAAAACATTGATGTATGGAAGAAGTGGACAACACAAAACAGTTTGCAGCTCCATGGGTAACAAATGCTTGTTGTACATCCGTCTTTTCGTTTCTCCTCCTCCTTTTCCTACCTTTTTAGCACTCGCTTGCATTTGTGTATTAATATATGACAAAGCAGTGTTCCTTTTCTCTGAAATCAAGAGCTTATATGTTATTCCCAGAAAGGGTTAATATTTTAGATCACTTGGATAGGATTCCTAATGTTTATGCAGGTGAAATACTGATGGAAAATAACTTATACAATCACAGAAACTTGTAAAACTTAATAGTGGTGTTTTAGTGTATTCTAGAATATTGGAGCCCATACATAAATGGTTTCAGCTACCTGACACTGAAGTTAATTTATGGTAAAATGAGTATTTAGCCTCGTACAAGGTACTAGGTAAAAAAGCCATAATTTAAGCATAGATGAAAAACTTAGAACATTTTATTTGCATTTGTTGCAAGTTGAGAATGCGCTCAGTTAGTGTGACTCAGCTGACCTGTGATGACATGTTGTTACTGCTTGGCAACTCATTTGTAATTGTAGGGTTTATTGCAGTTGTAAGTATGCAGCTATAGTATAAGCTGGTCATCCAGCTCAGAGATACTCTTCACTGAAGTCCAGCATTAGCTAAGCGTTTTTGTCTGTGACAACAGTCATATTACACTTCATTTTAATTCTAGATTTCTGAGAAAAGTAGGGCTTAGGGGGTTATTTTTCTAGTTTTGCATGCTTCATTATAAATTTGACAGGGCACTAGATAGAAGAAAATACAGAACGCTGCGTTAAAACTTGCCATGCAGTCCCATTAATGTTTGACCTAATTGCTGTTTTAACAGGTGTAATTGTGAGTGTGTGTGCAGCACAGAGATAGCTGACAGTTTACAACTGAATTTAATTTGTGTGTTGGTGACAACTGTTGAACTCAGAATATGCTGAGTTAGCCCATGGAGAGCTGTTTGTCTGAGGTATAGGTAGCATAGCTTCCCCTGAAAAAAAAAGGGGGAAATGTTTCTGTTTCCTGAATGATGCCTGGTTAGACCCAAAATGTTCTTTTAGATTGCAGTTAAGAATTGCGACCCGTGGTGTTGAACAGCTGGCAGAAGGTGGGAGAATGGTATACTCTACATGTTCATTGAATCCTATCGAAAATGAAGCTGTAATCGCAGCTCTGCTGGAAAAGAGCCAAGGTGAGAATGCAATCTTGGATAGTAGGGGAAATGTTATTTTTTCAGTCCTCCTCTCTCCCTGTCCCAGTGCCCGACCACCCTCTGGGTGCAGACCCTTTCCTTAACCCCCATCCTGACCCTCCCCTGTCCCAGCTCCATGCTGTTCCCTCGTGTCCTGTCACTGTCCCCAGAGAGCAGAGCTCAGCGCCTGCCCCTCCGCTCCCCTCCTGAGGGAGCTGCAGGCCGCCATCAGGCCTCCCCTCAGCCTGTTCTGCTCGGGACTGAACAAACCAAGGGACCTCAAGTGCTTTTCATGCATCTTGCCCTCCAGACCCTTCACCATCTTTGTAGCCCTCCTTTAAACACTTTCTAATAGTTTTACGTCCTTTACATATCGTGGCACCCTGAACTGCACACAGTGCTCTAGGTGAGGCTGCAGCAGTGCAGAGCTGAGTGGGACAACCACTTCCCTCAGCTGGCTAGCGAATGCCGTTCCTGATGGTCCCCAGGGTACAGTTAGTGCTTTTGGCTGCCAGGGCACACTGTTGACTCATTCAACTTGTTATTGACTAAAACCCTCGGATCATATTATGTGGGACTGCTCTGCAGCTTCTCATCCCCCAGTCTGTACGTATAGCCAGGGTTGCTGCTTCCCTGGTGCAGAATCTGGTGCTTTCTCTTGTTAAGCTTCATGTAGTTGGTGATTGCCCAGCTCTCTAATTTGTCAAAATCTCTCTGGAAGGCAAAGAGATTTCTGCCCTCAAGGGAGTCAGCAGCTCCACAAACTCAATATTCCTTCAAGTCCTGCATCCAAGTCATTTATGAAAACATGAAGGAAAACTAAAATGGAGCCCCAGGGAACCCCACTGGCTGCCAGCCTATAACACTTGAGTCCAACCCATCAGTCAATTGTTCACCTATCATATTATGTATTTATCTAGCTGTGTGCTGGACATTTTGTCCGTAAGGATACTTCGAAAAACAGTATCAAAAGCTTTACTGAAACTAAAAAAGATTACATCAGCTGATTTCCCTTGGTCAACAAGATGGGTGACATTGTCATAAAAGAAATTAAGTTCATTAAGCAGGACCTTCCCATCTTGAACACACAGTGGCTCCAACCAGTGACCGTGTTGTCCTTCAGGTGTTTTTCAATAACACAGAGAACAATTTTCTCTATAATTTTACCAGGCACTGAAGTGAGACTGACAGGCCTGTAATTACCAGGGTCTTCTTTCTTGCCCTTCTTGAAAACTGGGTCAGCAATTGCCAGCTTCCATTTGACCGGGACCTCTCCAGATTCCCAGAAACACTGAAAAATAACAGAGAGGTCTGGCATTGATATCAGCCAGCTCTCTGAGTACCCTGGGATGAATCCCGTCAGGTCCCATGGGCTTCTATGCCTCTAGCTGGAGCAGCACATCCCACACAAGTTAGGGGTTGGTTGCGAGTTTATTGGTCCTTTTCCAAGCTCTATTAATGATATGCAAAAAATACAGTAGAATCAATAGAAGTCAGTCTGTGTTACCTGTCTTCTGATTCCACTGGTTGGGCTCCATGACTGATACTCACATTCCCTTTGGAAAACACAGTGTAGGACCTTACTGATGTGTGCCATAGGAGTAAAAATCAGAGTGTCCTTAAGCGGTTTGAGGAATGTTCTTGCGTGCCAGTAAGTGTGAGTCACTGATACCATCAGCGTCCTTTGAGTCACATTTTAACATGCTTGTAAATTTGTTTGGGCTTGTGTTTTTGTACGTTTTTGGCTTGCATATGCTGCTGTTAACTCTCAACCACCTGAAATAACAAGAGGTGAAAAAATTGAGCTGGGAAGGTGCAGTGCATTAATTTGGGTTAGTAGGGTTCGGTAACCAAAATTTCTGAACTTTAGCTGAGGGACATTTTTTTCTGAGTCAGGATCTTGAAGTTGGGAGTCACCTAACTGGATTTTGCATGAATTTTTCCACAGAGTTTATTATTAGGATCACAAACCGAGAATGGAAATAGATAGAGGTCAGCAACTGCAGCATTTGGGGCAAATGTAATACTTGGAAGTAAGCATCTTTACTGCAGTATTGGGCCATGGCGTATGGATAGCTCATTTGGGTATCCCAGTGAGCAAACCTTATCCTCACAGGGCTTTGAGTATAGATGTGGCTAAAGAAGGGCGAAGTAGTAGTGCAGTAGTCTGTGAGGGGCATTGCACCTTGAGGAATTGCTTAGGTCAGTCCTTAGTACGTAGCACTTTGTAGTACTGCTTCTTGTGGAGCACATCAGTGTTTCCTTTCCCCTCAGGGCAGAAGGAGTAAGGAAATGGCAATTTTGTACCACGTTTCTCTGCTGGGAATTGTAGTGCTTCTGCTACTGGTCTAATGCCCGATTGGTCTGATGTAGTCTTGAGGCATCAGCTGAAATCATGCTGGAAGTAGTCAAGAATATTCAAAGTAAAGACACAAATGACATTTTGAATCTCATTCAACTTGACGTTTTAGAATATGTATACCTGTATCACTTTTTCGTTTATTTAAAAGACGTACTTCCAGCTGTCACATACAGCTAGCCGCTGTAAGAGTAAATGTTTAGTCATGTAGAAGAGGTTGATAAATTGTGAAAAACATGAGGAGAAGTCTGCCTTATTTTTAAATAACTATTCAGAATCACAAAAAAAAAAAAATGATGAGGTTACTCTTCATCCCAGAAGAGTACTTCTGTGAAAAATACTTAAGCAGTTTTGTGAATCCAAATGCTAAGTAAATGAAAACAGAAGTTGTTCTATGACTGCGCTGCCTGGAACACTGATGTTTAATTATATAGGTTGTGGTGAATTACACTATGTAGCAGTTGGGAAAAGTGTCTAACCAACCATACGTTGTTCTTTGGTTGATTTATAGGTTGCAAACATCTGTAGTTGGTGTGAGCAGCTCTTAGCATCTTTCTTGTTGATTTGCACTGTAGTAATTGTATTTTGTTCCTTGGAAGTCTGAAAAAAGCAAAGGCATTAAAGTGGTCTTAAAACATTAAGGAAAACTACTTTTATAAAAGTTAATTAGGAGAACAACTCTCAAATTGTGTTTTCAAAAATGTTTTGTATCTCTGACATTCCAGGTGCCTTAGAACTTGCTGATGTCTCTTCTGAGTTGCCAGGTCTGAAGAGGATGCCAGGAATTACAAAATGGAAGGTACTTTAACCTGTTATTTCTGTGATGTTCTTGGTCTATAGTTGTGTGTTAAATTATGGAAATTTCAAAACATTAGATTGAGCTGAAATAATGTTAGCAACTTGCTGTTTAGAGTTTTAGACTATTGTAGAGAAGAGAGGTAAAATCTTTCTCATGGTAAGTTCTTGTCTCCTCATCTGCTCTCCTTTTCTACTTTGGGTTTTCTTGGCTCTATCACCTCTGCTTTCTTAATGATTTGCTTTCCTACCATGCACAGCTGATGGCCTGTAGATGGCAACATAATTTCAGGCACATTTTAATTTAGCCCTCTTCCTCCCTCTTTACAGTTTATAGCTGTTAGATATTACAGTTGTTTAGCTGGTCCATTTGAATCATTTGGAAGTAAATGCTGTTAAATCCATTATGGAAATAAACTGTAAAAACTGCAGTGATGTGAGTAATCCTAGAATATTAGTAGAAATTCAGTATTTTGTTCCAGACCTTATCTGATTCCAGTTCTGGAAACAGACTAGTAGGGAGGGGCAAAAAAAAAAAGGGGGGGACACCAAAAACCCCAAACCAGAGCTTTTTCAACTTCCTGTTAAGAGTATAATCAAGAGAAGTAGGCAGCCATCCTGGCAGTAGGGAAAGGAGCTCTGATTAAACTTTACTTATAAGTATGTGCCTTTGCAACACCATTGCTTATTATGTCTTTCAAAACCCCATTTCATAGTCTCTTGCAGTGGTACAGTCTGCAGGTTTGTGCCTGTGTGTAGGCTGATGAACAAGATGCACAGAGTAAAGGTTTGCTTATGTTCTGCTGTTAGAAATCCAGACTAAAAGCTGGCTGATTTCTTTGCTGTTATAGTTCCATAAGTTTCAATTGTGTTCTTGTAACTGAAAGGTATATGTAAAATTCATAACTGTGGCTCTGTAATCATTGTTTTATTTTGTCTGTGCTGTGTAAGGCTACAAATATATACATAAAGATTGCAAAGATTATATTGTGCTCCCAGGAACATTTATTTCTGTGATTGCAATTGAAATACAAATCCCCCTTATGGGTATCTTTAAAAAAAAAAAATAGTAATAATAAAATTTGTTGGAAGTTTGCAAGACATATTTCAGCCTTTATTTGCTGCTACTACATTCTTTTCAAGCCTTTCTAGCTAGCTTGTCACTGAATGTATTAGCTTGCTTTGGCACTGTTTTTGCTCAGTATAGTCTTTTGTTTCCTGGTGAAACATCTGTTCAATGGGAGTTCTGTGACTTAGCGATTATATTAAATATTCCTGAGCATGAGTTCACATCAAATCTCTGGAAACAACAAAAGGAAAACAAGGTTTTGTTCACGTGATGTTTAGATGCTTGGAAACAGCATTCAGGACTCTGTCCTTAAGTCAGATAATGAGCGAACTCCAATGACTTATTTCATAATTTTGAAGGAAAGAATATTTTAACTTTGGGTAATGGTAATCTGCTTCTGCATTGCTTTTAGTCCTTGTTCTACCTTAACAAGAAGCTAGCAAAATGTGTGGTAGAAAGGAGTTCAGTGCCTTCTTTTCGATAATTTGTCATTCCAGCAGTTACACTGGGAGGTTTGACAGGCAAACCGAAACTGAACAGAGCAGGGCTGTTGGGCAATTATTCTAATATCCACTATAATTCCAGACTTGTTTACACATCCAGTTGTTTATCAGTCTCGTGGTTTTTCTCCCCAGCTGAACTCATGACTTACAAAGGAAAACAGTTCAGAATCACAGTCTATCTTGTCTCCATCTAGCAATATGGCATGCAGCATGTTTGGACTTGAAATACCTGCAAAAGGGTAGTATTTTAGGTGTAATTGGTTCAGTGTCTGAACTTCTGCTTATATCCTAAGAGTCCTTAAAAGCTTTGAGCCTTCAATGGAATAAGATGATGTTTTACACATGGTTGTTAAGTATCTTTCCTTAAAAAAAAAATCGCTATCTATGACCTTTGTATTTGTCATGGGGCTCTGTGCTTATATCTCCTAAAAAATAAAATTGGGATTCCTCATTTCTTGTCTCTCCTGGAATGCAAAGAAGAATGATCAGCATTATTCTTTGTATACTGCTTGGAAGGTGCCTGTAGCAGGATGTTTCACAGCCAGTCTCATGGAGAAAAAGAAGTGACGTACTCTGTATAGTGGTTTACTAATCTTATACATTCCGCTTTTGTCCTTCATTCTTTGAATTTTGGTGTTCTGTATGTTCTGGAAGGTTAACAGGGATAATGCAGTTGATTCTGCAGCAGTGTCTACTGGACTGCTTGCTTTTTGAAGCATACAAAGTGGAGGAAAGAGGCACGGCTGGCAAGAATCTCCTGCTCTTAGGTGCACACGTACAATGCACGTTATAGGAACAATGAGCTATAAAGAATTTAATTTACTGTAACAGAAAATAACTTCTAGGCATCTGAACCTTGGTTTGAAAGTATTTTAATTAAAAATGGTGACCTGTATTCTTTGTTATTTATATTTCCTCTTTGAAGGTCATGCTGAAAGATGGACAGTGGTTTGAAGAGTGGAAAGATGTGCCTTTAAATAGACAAACACAAATACGTCCCACTATGTTTCCAGTAAAGGATGAAGAGAAGCTAAAGGCAATGAATCTGGAGCGTTGGTAAGAGTTTTTCCTAAGTAGATTTTACGAGGTTTTGATGGTTACCTCCTATGGTGATGGACAAATTATAACTAGGAGTTCAGATGGGAATGTGTAGCAGTATGCCTGTACTTGCATTATGTCTATGCTATGCTTGTACAGGTCTGAATACAGTTTGGTTGCTTCATAGGTAATGTCAGTACACAATATTTAGATTTCAGTGAACATTGCTTACAAGGAATAGGTATTAATACAACAGGTCAGCTTCTTTGCAACCAATAAGGATACATGAGCAAAATTACTGGAAAAGTATGCTAAGCATTATCAATTCAACACCGTGACTTATTTTCTATGAAGGACTTTGCATAGTTATTCTAAAAATAGCGTTTAGATATGAGTCATTAAAGCTCAGATGTGAATGGTGAAATGAATGCGTTGCACTGATGCAAGTAATTTTGTCAGAACGCTCTATTTTAGATCCTGTTCCTACCTTGAATTAAATCTGCGCAATCCTGATAGGGGTACTTTATGCTGAAAGTAAATGTGATGCTTCTAGTACTTTGCAAGAGTCTGAATGCTGATGATGAATCTGCTGCAATTTTTTTTTCCCTGTAGTCTTAGGATATTGCCACATCACCAGAACACAGGAGGCTTTTTTGTGGCTGTTTTAATAAAAAAATCTCCAATGCCATGGAACAAACGCCAGCCTAAGGTAACTTCTTTTAAAAGAGCAAAATGCTACCTTTCAATAACATTTCTGGAATTTACCATCTCCTTTTAATATAGGAGAAAAAGGGAATTCTGAAATCATTGTGAAATAGCAAGGTAAAAGTTGAACAGAAAATTAAGACTGAAAGAACTACAGAACCGCATTGGACAGGGTAGCTGAAGCTGTCACTGCCTTCGGCTGTGTGATCTGTTTGCTGAAAGTTTTTTTTCTACTGTGTTGTAAGCTAATTCTGATTTCAGTTTATCTTACTACATGATGGGTTGCTCAGAAGTGATTTGCTAGCAGATTGAGTCCATCAGATCATCAACAGGGGAATGGATGTAAAACAGTAAGGAGCAGCAGCAGCTTCAGCCATCTGACTTTGATCCATTGTTGTCAGTTGTGTGTTTTTTAATTATTAGTATTTTAAGTTGATGTGACTTGTTTGATCTCTTAGACTGTATCTTGGAGAGAAACTTCCTGTGTGAATCCCTTTTAGCTGTTTCAGTTTATTTGATATGCTTCATTAGAAGCCCTTGTGAGTAAAACTTCTGCGGCAGTAAGGAGAAACTGTTTGTTCGGAGACAGGCCTCATCCAAATAGTTTATACTGTTCAAAGTTTAATGCTGTAGCACTCAGTGCAGTTTAATGCTGGTGTAGCAGGCTGTGTGTGTCATTTTGACTGCTAGGAGGAAAGAAGCAGGTCCTGGCTTAACGTGATCTCTGAATGCTTGAACATGATTTTATAAATGGTACGAGAATACCTTTCTTGTAAATTTGGTAAGACATTGTCTAGAGCTATGCTTAGCAGTAAATGCAACCTCTAACTACCTCAGTAGTTAGATTAGCTAACTAAATGGATCTGTCGAAGCACTTCCATACAAATTGATAAGAACTAAGCATGTGCAAAGAGAGGGCATGGGTACCTTTTGTTACCAATTAGGTACTGCTTTGTCTTTGTTGAAAATACTTTGTTTGAAATAGGTTCATCAGAAATTGTCACAGAGAACAGAAGATGCTGAAGTAACAACAACGAATGCAGATGATGGTTCTGAAGATACTGCTGAGGAACCAACACTTGCTGAAAATGAAGAGTCTAAGAAAATGCAGGAATCTCAGAATTCAGACACGGAGCAAAGCAAAAAAGGAGGAGTATGTGGGTAAGAGACTAAGTATTTGTCTTGTGACAGCCTCGTTATTGCTGAGTATTGTGTAGCTCTTCTGTTATTGGACTCTTTTAGAAATGGGTCAATAAGAATTACTGAATTTGCTCAGTTGTCTACATTACTGTGCCTGTCTTGTGTTTAAGCAAATTAGGAAAATGACTGCCTTGCCTATTAGTATTTGCAAAGTCTGTTAGCTCTTTCTTCTCTGTCAAGGAAAAGAAGTTAACCTTTGGAAGATCTTTAACTGCCTCTAGAGTTTCTCTCTCACAAATCTCTGCATACTTCTTTGTGTGCTTTCTGCTTTCAAGCACTGCTTTCACTTCCTTATTTTAAGAAGCTAAATTATAGGTAGTGTTGTCTTACTGAAGTACAGGAGAATGTCAGTATCAAGTTTGGCATGCTACTGTTATCATAAGGCAAGTGTTGACTAAATGAACTGAATATACTGATTCTAAACTGATCACTTTTTGCTAAAATTGAGAATGGTATTTGCTTTTTAGACCACCACCATCTAAAAAAATGAAGATGTTTGGTTTTAAAGAAGATCCTTTTGTGTTTCTCCCTGAAGATGATCCATTGTTCGAACCTATCCAGTAAGAAAAAATGTTTCTGTTTTTGCAGTAGGATTACAAATAGTATAGGAATATTAATAATTTAGTTAATCACACAAGATGGATCTACTTGATCATACATAAGCTTTTTCCCTAACATTTTACAAGATGCCCCTTTCCTCCACATTTGAGCTCTTAAAATGAAAGTCTAAAACATCTGGATTTGGCAGGCCACAGAGGACAGTTTGCATTGGAAAATTTCAAATGAATCTTAGTATTTATGACCAAGAAGCTTTTCTTATGCTTAGAAATGTTAGTTTTTTTGTACTTAGAAATCTCAGAAATGTTAGTTGTTGTGTACTGAAGCCAGTGTCAAGTGGCTGAAGGTGTTTCTAGAGATAGCTCAAGCAAATATGCTAATTTGTACATTTTGAGTGTGTGATTTCATTGTTCATGTAACCAAAACAATTATTATATGGTCTCAGGAAGTTTTATGCATTGGACCCTTCATTTCCCAAGATGAATTTACTAACTCGAACTCAAGAAGGAAAGAAGAGACAGCTGTACATGGTTTCTAAGGAGCTAAGGAACGTGCTTTTGAACAACAGTGAGAAGATGAAGGTATGGTTCATCTTCACAACAAAGATCATAAGCATCAGTGGATGCCTCCTTTAACTTTTTTGCAGAGTTGACCATTCGTATGGAGAAGTAGCCCTCTAATAGGCCTCTTCTTACTCTGAATGTTTTCCTCTGTTTCCATCCTCTGTTAAAGAGATGAAGTACTATCTCAGAGGGGTAAATATCAGTCTCCAAGATTAAAAGCACTGTTATTTTTGGCAGGCAGAAGGGATCTTAAGAATAGAGGAAGGGACTATAACTGCTGCTCTGTGTGTGTACATGAATTCTTCTGTGATCTTCAATTACTTTCACAAGTAATCACAAGTTTACGCTGATGCTGTTGTAGATATGAGCCCCTTATAATTATAGGACATATTAAGATCCTGAAAGCCTACCAAAAACAACAGATAACTTCAGTTGAATTATTAGTTGTGTGTGCTATATGGGGACATTGTTTAAAGTAATTTCAACAACTGAATGTTTTTAAAAATGCTTAAGCCGAATGATGTTGACATACAAAATATGTTTTGTGAATTACAGATCAAGGAGGAAAAACATTTATTTATTTTATTTAATAAGACTCCCATGCTAAATGGATTCGGCAGGCCATGGAGGATGGTTTGCATTGGAAATTTTCAAATGCATCTTAGTGTTTATGACTCCCATGCTAAACAGAAGTCACATTAAATAAATAAATAAATAGTCCACATGCTAAAGATTTGCCTTAAAAGTCATTGAATAAACTGGGCTGACTTCAAAGCTAGATCAGGTGTGGTTTAGGGTCTTGTTTAGTTGAAAACTGAAAATTTCTGAGTTTGTCCAGTACATATTACAGGTCTTAAAGACAGATAAATACTTATTATTTTATCCCACATGCAGAAAATGGCTACAAAACAGACAATTTCAAGAAACTGGTGTGTTTCACTAGACAGTAAGACTTTGGGTACCACAAAGGATATGTGTCCTAATATTAAGCATCTGTTTTTAAAATCCTGTCCTTGATTGAATTTCCCAAAATCACACAGAGATTTCTGACCAAGATTAAAATTAGACCTTGATAGTTGGGTGCCCTCATTTTAAGACTACCTCTTTTTCGCATTGTTCAGTTTTCAACATGGAAAGGAGTAAAAGACTTCAGAGAGAACTATATTTTGATACTGGATATTCCTTTTTTCCTTGAGTTAATGTTCACATGAACTTAAATAAGTGCCTAGTACAAATGAGCAGATGTGTCAGAGTTAGCCTTTTTTCCTAGTTTTAGTAGAGCAGTTGTAGAAAAGCAAAGTGGTAATTTAGAATTTGTACTCTTTAATGATGCTTATTTGCTTTGCCATTTGCAGGTTATTAACACAGGGATAAAAGTCTGGTCTCGCAATAGTGATGGTGAGCAGTTCGGATGTGCCTTCAGATTAGCACAAGAGGTAATTATATAGTATTTTATTTTCAGAGAAGATAACTGTGGTGTCCTCTTGAGCTTAGAGCACAGTTGGCACTAAATTTGTCAGATTAAGAGCAATTTGCATTTTTAGAATGTTTTAACATTTGAAAATTGTCTTCTGGTATCGGCTAAAGCATGTACTGTTTTTAACATTTCTCCTTCAGAAAGTAGAGGGCACATTTCAAAATAATTATATTTATCTATTATACAGGGGATATACACTCTATACCCATTCATTCATGCAAGGATTATAAATGTCTGCATAGAAGATGTTAAAATTCTGCTAACCCAAGAAAATCCATTCTTAAGTAAATTTAGCAGTGAAACACAGAAGAAAGTCAAAGACATGGGTAAGTCTTCTAGTTCGTGATATGACAAAACAATCATTATGATATTTAAAACAGAAAACTAGAGAAAAATCCACTCACATAAACTGTATTTGCTTAAAAAAATGACTGAAGTTACGTTAAACCTGTTAATTAGGTAGTGAAGCATTACTGAAGCCCGGTGTGTTACTAGGATTTGTAGTCCTTTCTGGTCACAGCCCTTGAGGTTTATGAATTCCAGAGAAGAGAGAAGTTGCAAACCATGTGAATTCATGCAGCAGTAGTGAGGCGTTTAAAATACCTGAAGAAGAAAAATTTTAGGTCGACTGTTGATCTTTGCTCCTCGTAGTGTGCCGGTTGAAACTCTTTGTCATCTGAAATTGTTTCTCATGATTCTGTGTATCAAATTTAGGTACTCAGATTTTATTGTCTTAAATATGGGGAGCAATATGGACTCATGATGATTTATTTTTTCCTCCGTGCTGGATGCTTGAAGAAATTAAGACTCTTTTTCTGTTTATTTATATCATTTTATTTCCAAGTCATCACAGGTCACTTTGATATGGGATGAGACAAAATGGGAAAAACTTCAGAAATAAAATTTGGGCTGGCATACTCTTATCATAGAATCATTACAGTTATAAAAGACTTCAAAGATAGCCAGTCCAACCATCCCCCTACCACCAATATCAGCCACTAAACAATGTCCATTTTACTTAGGTAAAAGGTCCTTGCTGGATCTTCTGAGTGAATTAATCCACTATGTGGTTTTATAGCTTAATTGTTTGCTTTGGGGACTTTTTTAGGCAATTGCTGACGTAACTAAATATTTTTGGTCTGGCTAAATAAATAAATAAGCACTATTATTGTCTATAATTTATGGTGTTGATGTAGGTAACTGCTAATCAGCTGTCAAAGTCATGCTGTGAGGCTGTCTAAAAAATTGTTGGTTTTTTTTCAATATTTTTCTAATTACAATCATTCAACGTTAACATTGCACCAAGTGACACATCTGTTGTTTTTCTCCCCCCTCACCATGCCCTAGCGATGGGAAGTATAGTTCTGAAGTATGACCCAGACCCAGAGTAAGTAGATGTGTTGCTTTCAATTTACTTGCTTTTAAAATTTGGACAAGAATTTATTTTCACTATGAGAAAAACAAAAGTGGAGGTGCATTGATATCAACAATGAAGTTAGACAGAATGCAAAGAATTGGAAGGGAAAGAAGCTATCTTGCCTTTGTGCTTTCAAAACAGTTGCTCTATAAAGGAGAGCCCCTAGTTCTGCCAGAGATGCACAGGATGATTGCATGTGATGTTTTTGTTCCCTGCTAAGGGAAAAAATTAAACATTTCCATTGTTCATTTTTGTTGCCTAAGCAGTTTCAGAAGCTTTTGAGATATCTTTTTAAATGTAAGCTTACATTGCACTGTTGCTTAAATTAGTTTTAGAAGCCATCAGAGCCAGAAAATCATTTTACATGTTGCAGACATTAGAGCTTTTTTTTTTTCTTTTTCATTTCTTGCTGGTAGGCAAGCAGGTACATGTTTAGATATTGAAGTTACGAACAAAGTACTTGCATCTTCTACAGATAGTTATAAATTGCACTTACTGTTAAAGATTGTGTGTTTATTTATCAGGATATGCCTATAAAATTAAGTTTTCAAGATTCACCTTTTCCTAGTTGACCAAATATAACTGCTTGTTTGTAGAAAACCTGATGAGCTTCAGTGTCCTATAGTGCTGTGTGGTTGGCAAGGAAAGACATCACTCCGTGCCTTTGTGCCCAAGAATGAGAGACTTCATTACCTGAGGATGATGGGAGTTGAAGTGTTTAAAGCAAAGAGGAAAGAGGAGGAATCAGAAGGTAAAACAGAGGAAGAAGGTCAATGTGGAGCAGCACAAACGGAGGAAGGAATGGATGTGGAAGATAAAGAACATGATTTAGTCACAAAAATGGAAGCAGAAATAGGTGAAGAATCTTCCCACAGTCCTGTGGAAAGCAGTGCTATGGAAGTAGAAAATAAAATTGAGGATTTGGGTCAATTTAGTAAAAATAGCAACAATCATGTAAGCCAGGAAAGTAAAGACAGTGATACAAATGATGTGAAAGATTAAATTTCTTTCTCTGTTACTTGGCTGCTTCCCTGAGAACTCATCCAGTCTTGCTTCTAGCATAGAAGAATATTTTAAAGTTTCAGTTGGAATGTGATGTTCCTTTTTTAAAGTTTCACCTATTTTATTTTTTAAATCAAAAACTATAAAGAGATTTCTCCTCAACCATGTCTTATTTGTACCATTTTTACGCTCGGTTTCACTGGTGGGTTTGAGTGTCTGTTGCTGGCAATGGACCATGCACCAGTAAAATCTAAAGCCTGTCTTTAAAATGGAATAATGGTATGTACAAATAAACTGCCTGTGGAACTGTTCTGCATTTTATGAAGATTTCCTTCAGAATAAAACAAGGAAACAACCAAAAACCAAACCAACAAACAACAACAAAAAAAAACACAGTGTTTCATTCAAAGCATAAAAGTTCTAGAAATAACATTTTTTCCTTTAAGAAAACCAACCACCAACCACCCAACCTGAGTACTACTTACATTTTTTTTTTTTTTTTTTTTTTTACTGGGTCAGGGAATCATTGCAAGTATGCATACAAATACATAAACATATAGGATACTTAACTAAAAGCCCATTTAATTTATTCAAGATAAAATATTGCGTAGCAGAGTGGCAAATTCTTTGTAAGGGAGGTGGAATGTCCTTAACTAGATCTTCAGGTGCGCTGAACGTGCTTCGGACTCATGTCTTGGAATGTGCCTGAAAGAGTCTGTGACTGTCCCTCATGGCTACAGTAGTCCTCTGTTTCTCGGTCATTCCATCAAATGGGAGTTGTCTCTAATTTCTGCAAGATACTTGTTTATAGTTGAAAAATACTTTTTTTTAAAAAAAGCAGTATGTATATTGTCATAGAGTAGATGTTTAAAAGAGGTTATTTGGGGCCAAAAGGGTGATTTACATAAGCCGACTAAAAAAATTTACTCAGCTGTCCTCAAAGCTTATAATTTACATTCCACCCTTTGTGGCTTAGTTTCTTTCTACTTTTATCAAGTTGACCTGAAAGGAAGGTGACTGGTGGTACAAGTAATTGTCCTGCAGTAGAACCATGTGATGCAAATATTTGTGCTGCTTGTCAAACTAAATTTACAATGTTTGTTTTTCCTGATGAAGTCCTAACATGGCTTGGATCCGTTTGCTGTACCTTGCTACACCGGACTTTCTGATGCCTGCCCTTGAACTACTTCATCACAGGGTGTATTCTCGAGGGAGAGGTGTAAAACTGAAATAGTGACATGTCCTCTGGTAAGATGCTAAGTCTTATGCAGTGAAAAAGCATTGACAGGACTCATTTTCCTCCTGAGAGTTCATAAAATAGGTTAATAAAAATGTTCTTACCCTTGTATTTTGCTTGTTAGAGCTAAATGCTCTATGGTACATATCCACAACCAAGGTTTGAGTTCACTCTTTGAACTGACAGCTGCAGATGGATGGGTAGCTTTTTGACAGGTCCTGCATAGCAGAATTTTCTTTCAAAAGAAAGTATATATAAAGTATAATTTTTAATTCTAACAAGATACATAAGAAAAGAAATCCTGCTGATGTAGCAGCATCCAACTTAAAGCATGAAATAAGCATTGGTTTTCATATGTTTGTATTTATTTTTACATATTGGGTATTTGAAATGGAGGAAGAGTTGCATGATCAATGTCATACAGTCTGCAGTACTTAGCCCTAAAGACTAATTATAACACAGCCATTATTTTTATGGTCTAATGATGTCCACAAATTATCAGAAGGTCAAAAATTATGTAAAGAAATCAGAACTGATGGCTTCATGTACTGCATCTGTTGGTGCCTTTGAGCAGTAATTTAAGCTTTGTTTCAGTCTGTGACTCTGCAAAGGTTTCAATTCTAGGGCAGGTTCAGCTGATGAAAATACTTGTTGATACAGCTGATTGCAGCAATTGGCAAAAAGCTATCTGTATAAAAGAACAGTCTTGATGGCTTTTTATTTTTTGACAGCTTGCCACTCTCAGACTAAAATGCGAATAGAAAGCTTATGTCTGGGAGCTAAAGGAAAATGCAGTCTTAGATTATTAACTTATTTAAATCAGGTGTAACTTAATAGATGAAGAGCCCACATCTGGACCATTTTAAATTCTTTGAGTTGTCCCCTTTTCCTGCAATATCTACAAATTTTGCTATTTTTAGTTTTATTTTTGTTTGTTTGTTTGTTTTCTTCCTGTCAAGCGCTAACGGGAGATTTGAGCCAAGAAACTGGGAGTCTACTTTTCTTGCACTGATCGGCAGTTTTACTCTGTATTTCAGAAACAACACCACCCCCTCCAAAAAACAACAACACTACACTGATGTTGTTTTTTTGTTTGTTGAAATACTGCTAGTTTGCTTATTGCGGTTGCTCTGTCCTAGTTAGTTATTTTTGCCTTGACTGCCAGAGAGAAGCCCAAGACTCTAGGCAGTGGCTGAAAACACTGTCCTGGCTTCCTAGACTGGAAATCCAATGAAAAGCTGTGTGTTTGTCCTTCTCTGCGAGGTATGTGCTTCTGTGATTCTAATGATCAGATGGATGAACGTCTGCTTGGGTGGTTTTGAGCATTTGAGCATCTGCATTTTGAGCTGCAGATAATTGAACAGTCTAAAAGGAAGAGAGGTGATGTAGTCATCTTATCAGGTCTGAGAACGTAAATTCAAAATTACTAGGTTTGCAGTTCACTAATTGAGTCCATCCTTGTAAACGGTCCCTATTAAATGTCTTGAGAGTTTTCTCCAGTTCGGCATTTTTTTAGAAACACAGGGACCGTAGATGCTTGCACTGGTGGCAGAGCATTTTAAATGTGATAGAGGGGAAATAAAAAGTTTCTTGCATCTGAAAGAATACTCTGATTAGGTTCTGCTCAGAGATGCCCTCAGGAGAAGTTGATGGTGCTGCCAGAAAATCATCCATTGTATGAGAAAAATAGAAAGAAAAGGAGGGGAAACACTAAGTGGATACTGTTTTGTAGCCTCGTCTTCAGCGTTTACCTAATGTTAGTTTCTCTGGAAGTTTGCTAGAATTCTGACAGTTTGGTTTCCCTCTGAATTAATGTACCATAATTGGCACCAAGATGATTTTTTTTTCCTTAAATATCTGAAGCCTATTTAGAAGTCAGTGGGATTTTGCAAAGTAAAGCGTTAGCAGTAAAAGAAACTGATTCAGCTCCCGTGACAACCCTTATCCTGGGCCGCAGCAAAGGGCAATCAGCGTGCTGCTTTCTCCCAGTGGGAAAACTCTGGCCTGGAGAAAACAAGCAGTTGTGTGCTCACGCCGCATTGCTGGCAGAGCTGGGGTCAGCACGTGGTTGTGCTGTGGTGTCTCTGCAGGACGAGCCTTGTAAACAAGCTCCAGCAGAACAGCGCAGGCAGCACGGCTATTTTGTTACTGCCACTCAGCATCCTGATAAAGTCGGCTTGATGCGCTCAAAGCACTGCACGTGTTTTTTTTTCGCCCCTTCTTCTGAAGCAAGCATTGTAACCTGAATGCTGACAGGTAGTGAGAGTGGCTGGGAAAGTGTTCAGGCATCACGAGAGAGTGAAAACACAACCCCTGTTCTGGAAGATAGATGGGACAGCCACGGCAGCAAGCCTGAGGATTGTTCTTCAACTGTAGTCTTGTCTACTACTCACAGGATGGCTCCTTGTTTTGAATGCAAATTAAGTTTTCTTACTTCTGCACCTGGTATTTCTATACAGTTACATTTAAGCGGGCTGTTAGCTACATACAGGTTTGCCTTTAATGTTGCTTTTTTTTTTCTTTAAATGAGTAACCCAGAGCAATTTGTTGTCGCTTACGGAAAAAGATGCACTTTCATTTTATATTTATTCTATCATCTGCTGTTTGGCTTCCATCCAAACAGAGCAGCAGCGCAAAACTCAGCATGTATCTAGCATTCATAATGCCTCATCTGCAGTCATTACTCAAACATCAGATTTCTTTTTGGCTTCCAGGGCTACAATAAATGTACAGAAGTCAACATATTTGACAAAAAAAATAGTTTAGACAACTCTACAATGTATTGTTTCTTGATATAATGACATTTAAATGGAATCTCCATCCTCAGAGGTTTTCAAGAGTCAGCCAAAGTCACAGCTGACGTGATTGAGTGTTTATTACAGTCCTGTTCGGAACACGGGGTTGGGCTAGAAACCTCCAGAGGTCCCTTCCAACCAGCATCCTCTGTAACTGCAAGAAAATGCTAAAATAAAGTCAGCAGATGGAACTGTTAAAGACCTTGTGGAAGATTGAAGTCAAGCACTTAAAAACAAGCAGAGAGATGAACTGGGTAAGCGTTTTTAGTGATTTTTAAGTGTTCAGTTTACTACAGAGAAATTGATTATCCCAGTTCCAACATGGGGTTGCTAACACATCTAGTTTTCGGGGTGTAGAATTGAGGCACTGGCACTTCCTGAAGAAATACAAAGTACTCAAAAGTACTCAAAACCCCCTTGGTTAAGGGGGGAGCTTTTTCTCTAGGCTTACACGAACCCAGCTCTCTCTTCATCTCATTCATCACAGACTAGCTTCCTAACTCTCTTGGTGGGTCTTGACTAGTTGGCTTCTCCAGTATGTTGACAATTCTTCTAATGGGGATCTATTGGGCTGCATTGTAATGGGCTGTACTGCAGGTACAGCCTCACAAGCTATCAGCAGAGGGAAAAAATCACTACCCTCAACCCCCTGGCTACTTCATGACTCCGAATTTTCATGACATTTATGCTGCTGCATTTATTCCAGAATTTTCTTGGTGGTTTTCCATGCCTTATAACTTCATTTTCATATTCTGATTTTTCAAATTGCTTTTCTCTTGATGACAGAAAAAAAATCCTTGTAGATGTGTGAAATGTTCCAATTTAGTAAACAAGAAGAAAATATAACTAGCTTTGTGCAAAGTTCTCTGAAATATGGAAAAAAAAAAAAAAAAGATTTTTTCAGTAATCATAGGTTAAGAGCTTTTTATGTGGTGGCATATTCATGATGATAAATAATGTCAGTTATTTAGAAGGACAATTTTTAAAATTATCATATTAATTGCAGGGATCATTTTTAATGCAAAGTTACATAGCTTTTTTTCCCAATTTAAAATATGTACCTCTTAATGCAGAAAAACTTGTGGGAATGCCTCATGATCTCTCAGTGGATCAGTAAAATTTCCTAGAAATATAGGCTGTGGAGGCAGAAAACATGTTCCTCAGCTTCTGCCTGCAGTGCAGAATGGAGCTAAAGGTCATGACTGCACCATTTTAAAAAAAGGAACAGGCAGAAGCTCCCAGCTTCGTCCACTTCCCACACACATATGTCCTACGAGCAAGGGGTGTTTGAGAGCCTTGAGTCTTACTGTCTGGGTCGATGTATAATGGATCTGCTGTTGGGGACAGTCTCAAGCACTAACGAAACAGCGATGCACACTGCTTCTCATCCCCTTGCCTGAGGTCCGCCCTGGATTTGTGTGTGTGTGTGTGTCTGCCTTAGCTTGACGTCCAAGTCAGGGTATTAAATGCTGGTGTTTCATCAGAGGAGTAAAACCCAGTCAACTTCTTCATCCGCCTAGAAAACAATTAACAAAAAGGATAATTATGATAGCAGGATGGGTGGAAGATGATGTGTTTCCTTAGGCTTGGTCCGCTGCTGAGAGGCCTCTAGATAGCCAGGGTAGCAGAGGACGTGTACTACTTGGTGCAAGGCCTTTACCACACGATCAGGTCTCGCTGTTTGCAATGTTAACTGCTGTGTTGGTGAAAATGCTCTCCAAACTGCAGAGAAAGAGGGAATCATACTTCTTCAGAGCTTTTACCTTCTCCCACAGATAATGGGTGGAGCTGGGTGTTACAGGCCTGTAGTCAGATATGTATCTTTTCTGAGGAAAGCTCCCTCCATTTTCTGTATCATCTCTTCTTAGTGCTTATAGGGTATTAAGCACGAATCCACAGGAACAATGAGCTGACACCTTCTTTAATGACAATTTACAAGTAAGTGAAAGACACCCCTCGCTTTCCAAATGGGTTGAATGTTGCTACTTCTCTTGTGCCACAGACATCTTCACATCACCTCAAGTTTCGCAGTCACAGTCGATCTGTTTCCTGATTTTACATCTGTCATTTGCGTAGGCACAGACCTTATTGAGTTTATAGTAAACTTATTTTATTATGTATTTCTACATCCTACAATTTCCTAGCTTTCAGTCTGAGGTTGCTTTGGTTTGTTGTTGTTTTTGTGTTGTTTTTTTTTAAGTGTAGAGGTATAAGTGCACTCAGCTGTGAGTTGAAGAGGCCATTATAAACACATTAAAAACATGTTCTTTTTACAACTTAGTAATAAATTTTCTTGGTGTGTGTGTGAAATTGCTTCAGAATCAGCGTAGGTTATTTGGATTTATTTTTTTTGTTGTTATAGTAAAAGTAATTTAGAGATTGTGGAAGGTGCCAGAATGACAGCCTTGAAGTTAAGCTGATTGTTCCATTATTTCCTGGCTCTTCTCTTTCAGTCTCAAAAACATCTGCTCTTTTCTAATCTCCTGTGAGCTCGGTTTCTCAGACCGTTAAGAGCTCTGAGGCAGTGGGAGCTACTTCTCTAGGTATCCTTAGGTGATACTTATCAGGCTTGTCTAATCTGAAGACTTTGAATTTATGTCATTAGGTCTAACTTCTTATATTATTCTTTATCCTGCTCTTTCCCTGGCCCTTGACACCTTTTCATCAATGTTACGTGCATGAGCAATCTTTCTACAGGGCTAGTTCACCATTTTAGATACATTAATTACTGATACTCTTTAGAGAGGACTGATTCAAAAGAAGCCATAGTCCAGCTTGAAATCATCTGCTGAAACCTTTCCCTTGAATATATTTATCAGTGTTTTCTTTAGGCATTCAACAAGGTAAGAACAAACTGTGCATGAAATTATTTCCTGTTATCCTGTAATTCTCTTGCTAATTTGAATCTCATTTTGCACATATTTCTTCTTTATGTGCATGCATTCTTTTACATTCACGTCAGTAAACAGAAAAAGTTTCCACAGTCTTTATGATTCCTTTTCCTGCTTAGAAGTCCACTGGTGGAGAGAACTACCAAAATGGTTAGGAAGCTGGAGCCCATGCCCTGTGAGGAGAGGCTAGGAGAAATGTGTTTGTTCAACCTGAAGAAGAAATGGTAAGTAAGATCTAGTTGTTGTCTTCCAGTAAATAACTGTTACAGGAAAGAAAAAGCCACTTCTCAGTGCAAAGTGACAGGACCCACTGCAAAGGACACAAGATGCAGCAAGGGAGACTCCAGCTGGACAGAGGGAAATTAATCTTCCCCACAGGAGGATTTGAGCACAGAGGCAGGTGGCCCAGGGAGGTGGTGGATCTTCTTCGTAGGGATATTCAAAATTTGTATGGATGAAGTCCTGGGCAAGCTGCTGTAGCCTGGCAGCTAGCTCTACTTTGAGCACGGGCTTGCACCAGCTAACCTGCAAGAGGTGATTCAAACCTTGGTCTCTTTCTGGTTCTACAATTGCTCCTGGGGTGGATGTCTTTAGTAATGCACAGAACCACAAATATATGGGTCTCTTCTGCTCAGTACTACCTTTAAATACCCTCTGGCAATTCAGAATTATAAATTTTGCATTTTGAGATTAGGGAAATGTGAACTTGAGACAATCCTGAGGGCAGCGGTTTAACAACAGAGTCATCAGGTCCCCTACTGACTATGTACAATAGTTTGGTATTGCTAATCCTTTTCATTTACTGCCATCCAAGTTAATTCAGTGGAATCCGCAAAACTGCAGAAGGAATAGTTTTATTGTTTATTTTATAAATCACAGTATAAAAGATGACTGAGTTGAAGGTAGGTGTAATTGTTAGTGTTAGATTGCTGTGCCTCTTCGCAAGAGTGAGCCTGTTCCCTGTCTTTCTGTATCGCCTTGCCATACTGTTATTACAATAGCACTACAAAAGGCACAGGGCTGAGGAATTGTGTCCTGCGTTTCACAGTGCTGCATTCCTAGCTGAAGGGGCTGCAGTACATAAACAATATGAGGTATCTACAGATCTGAATTGTTCCTGGTTTTATTAAGTCATATGCTCAGCCGTAAATGTTATGTTGTCTCTAGAGGCAGAATATGAGCTGCATGTAATGACTATGAGTCTCAGATAGTAAGAGTAGATCTGAGCAATTGTAGGACATTTTCATTTCCTGCAAAAACCTGAAATCGGGGCAGAATTATCTGGTTACTAGACCATACAGGAAAGCCCATCTCTCTTTGACTTTGGCCAAGAGATGGTCATCCACCCAGCCACACACCACATCAGTGCTGGGCCTGAGCTTTGACCAGAGGGGATTTAAGACACTGAGGACTGATGTGTGGTAAAATCAGAAGATGCAGTTTCTCAGTTATTTCATTTTGGAAAGGAAGTCTAGGCACTAAGGGAATGCCAGGCCACGAGGCACTAATCCGGGCTGGACTACAGTATGATTCAAGGAGGCTGGGAAATCTCCCTCTAGGAACAGAGTACTGTTGGAAGGTGTTGGTAGCAAGCATGCTTTCTTTGTTCTATGTGGCTTGTGAGACCATCTCAAAAACAAATTGTGGAGAAAAATAACACGTGTGCTGCTGAGTCTCCGGTAGGTCCCACGTGATGTCACCCAGCACTGCGGAGATGTTTCTGATGCCCTGGAGCATCTTGCAGGCAGTCAGACACAATATTAAGGCAACTGAACTTTACTTTCCTGTGGGTGGGACTTCAGCAGCTGGATAATATCAGGAGCAAATTAGCTAATCTGGGTTTTCTTTCTAAAAAATGTTGTGTTGTTTTGTTTTGAGCAAAACGTTTACAAGCAGTACAGCTATGCCTTGTACTAAAAAAAAAAAATGCTACAGAAAAGTCTAGAAAAGCATGTCAAATAACAAAAAGTGTTATCACCATTGACACAGAATTTATCTGTTTCTTATGAATTTGAATCCACATCCGATGTTCAGGAAAACTCAGAAAATAACCCACTCAAAACCCTCAGTTATTAACTAGCTCTTTAATACTTCCCGTGACAAATTGCAACAGGTCATGGAAGTGACATGCTTTATTAAGAATTGATGTTACATAAAAGCTTTGCACCATTAAAAAATCTGAAATCTCCGATCATGCAATTACAGAGACTGTGCTGTTCTTTCTGAGAAGAAATAATAGGGATAATGTAAGATTAATGGTGGGAAATAATTTGGGGGGCTTTCTGAGAAATTTGAGCACAGGATAGAACATTAAGATTTTGTATTATGGTGTGTCTTGGTACAGCATGGTGATAACAGAGTAACTCCACTGACCTCTGTGTACCATACTAAAAGGAGAGCAGAACTCAGTATAATCCTTCCCCGAAGTTCATAGAAAAGCGTGGCAAGTCAGATTTGGTCTGAGAAGGTAAATGTCATGAACCAGGGTATCTGCCAATATTCTTTTTGTCAACTGTCTATGAAAAACTGACTTAATTTTCTGTCTCTCTAGGCTGATTTCCAGGCTATATTCTGAGGTAAACTAAGCTATATTTCAAATCAACTCTGTCCACCAAACAGAGAACACAGAAACATGGAAGTAACAGAACAAGTTGGCTTGTCAGGCACTGCTGGAGGTCATGGAGTGCAGCCCCTGCACCAAGGAGGGCCAGCTTTGAGGCTCAAGCAGATTGCTGAAGGCGCAGGTCGGTATTGGGAATGCCTCTGGATGGAGACTCCACCACCTCTCTGGCAACTGCTTGCCCACTCCTGTGGGGAAGATGTTCAGCTAAACAAAAGTCAGCTCGCCATTTATACAGCTGCACTGAAATACTGCATTTTCCTGAACTACACTATGCTTGTTTAAGATAAGGAAAAAGAAAAAAAAAAAGGTACATGAGAGAACAGGGAGATCTCAGTTTGAAATGAGTGATTGCCAACAAATTACCATTGATTTACAGAGAGAATGTGCAGAGACGTATGTGAATGATACCTTTCTGTTAGGCTAACTGCTAAAATACCCAGTGGAAGGGCCTTACTGTGCAAAAATGAATAGCAGATGCTGATCATAGAGCTGGTAAGGACACTTACATTTATGACTGGTAGCACCAAGCAAAGCTGTCGACTATAGTTTCTATGCAAGGGCTGCAGACAGGATTTTAATAAATGCATCGTGATTACTGGAAAGCCATTATATTTGCCTCCAGAGCTTGAAAGTCAAAAGATAGAAAGATTGGCTCTAGCTCTAGAGCTGCTCAATTCCTTATGTGTGGAAGACGAATGCCAGCAGCGACAAATTGACCTTACATACAGAACATGTAAGAGATGGCCCAGAAACAACCTGTCAAAAGAAACCAAAGCATACGCAGCCCGTGACGACAGCGCTGCAAGTTCTTGTTACATAAACGTTCTTCAGAGGAGGTGACCTTGTTCAACAAACTTCAAACACACTGGCTCCCAGCACCACTTAAGGACGTAGGATGGGCCCAGGAGCTTGGAGAAGCAGGGTTTGGGACTGACTGGAGCACACGAAATGCTTTCTCAGAACCACTGCGTACATCAAATGAAAACTGCTGCCTTCAGCAGGTACCCCTGCAGGGCTTTCTTAGCCTAGAGGTCTGACCATGAATATCCTCGTAAATGCCAGCCGCTCATTCTCATGTGGATGCGTCCATTCAAAAACTGCTTGCTGCTTCCTAGAGAGGAAATGAAGTAGCTGTGAGCATGAAATAGCTGTGAGCGTACACGCAGGGTGGGAGGAACCTGGAAAGCTGGGGAAGCTTTCGGAGGGGAACAGAAATCCCGCAACATGAAGGAATAATAAGCAAATGCAGAAATGGCAGCTGGCTTTGGATGAGCGGAGTGTTAGAGGGTTTTGAAGATCAAATACGCAATGCTAAAAGGAAAAGAGGCACCTGAGGCACCATGTGCCTGCATAATGCTAAAACAATGGCTTTCAAGGAGTGCACAATACATTTAAGCACTGATGCACTTACTGGTTATATTCCAGCTCCTGAGGGAAATGTGTCCACAGAAGAGCTGATCCCTTGAGCGCTTAAAGGAGCAATTAAGGGTATTGCTAGCAAGCTACATGATTTCTTAATGGCAACTTTGTCTGCAGACAATGTTGAAGACAAGCCTGTTCTGGGCTTGTGAGTAATGAGGGTGTCTTACAAGGACAGGAAGCAGCAGAGCAATGTGATGAACAAAACAGCAGGTACAAAAACTAAAACGACACACAAAAGAGTAGCCTCTTCCATAAAGGTCCCATTGGTGAGTGTTCAAAAGCCTGTAAGCTGCAAATTAAACCATGATGTAGTATATAACATGTCATAAGTGTATCCAAAAAATAGCATAAATGCATACTATGTAATGTATTTTATGAGTATACAAGCATTTCATGCTATTGATTAACTATGTGTTAAATGACTGATTCATTTGTGCTTTAATACTTTAGAATTTTACTTTGATATATTAGTATTTTTTAATAAATTGTATCTATTTTATATTCGTATTGTGATATAGCTCATAACATATTACATATACATATGTTAAGTATTCATAGGTTATATAATATACTACACTCATTTACTGTATTTATATTACATATATTGTATAACTTAAACCATTTATCTATACACATTTATATACATTGCATTCTGCATGTATTACACAATGTATAAAGTAATACATATTACCTATAAAAATAGATATTTTAGTTTCTTACTGAAATGTAGTTATGTGCCAGGGGTTAAAGGTAATCAAGATGTGTTTTTGTTTTGTTTTCAGATTAAAAAAAAAAAATCTTTCTGAGTGATCCAGAGATTCAGGAGCCAGCAAGGTTTGTGCATGTAACTGACAGAGTTTTAATTGGTCATTTGACATGAAAAAAAAAAAAAAGGGGATAAAAGAGAATATAACGTAGTTAATCACTCAAAAACCTTTGAGGAAATCCTTTCTTAGCAGCTATAAAAATGCGGAATCTTGTTATAGCTACATATCTGACCATGAGACAGGAAATAGACAAGGACTGAGAAATCAATTTTCAGGATAGTAAAATATGAGAAATGTCATAATATTTAAAAACATTAAGCTTCAACAGTTGACCTGTATAACATTAAATACTTGGAAATTTGGGAAGGAAAGTTTGTGAACAGTGAATTTTGAAGCAAAATCTGCAGAGGTATTTGTTTTAGTTAAAACTTGAGAATATTACAAGGAAGTCTAATGAAGAAGGATGTAATGAAAGGCAAGGAAATGGATGATACTGCCTTGAATGGCCCTTCATATTCAATACAAAGGAAAGAGCACTGGAGGGAAACTAGAAAACTCTTCAAACACCTCAGAATGTTAAGTGGATAACAGTGTTTTGGTAATGGAGTATGGTCACTGCTGTACTGCCATACACAGATCATGGTAGACCTCTTTTTGGTGGATAATTCAAGTCGAATGAAATACCAAGGCATCGATACACAACTTGGCAAACTGTAACAATTATTTTCTCTTTTACAACAATTTTTACTCACTTCTCCCAAGTGCAGGCTCCTCTTCAAGTGCTCGGTGATGGACGACGAGAGCCAGCAGCCACAGTCTGCACTGATCGGACAGGAAGAAAAGGCTGATCTCCTGCAGGGTGACCAAGCTGGAAGAGGCTTTCCAGAGAGGTGGGGGAATGTCCACCTTGTGAGATATTTGTGACTCACCTGGACAATGCTCTGAGCAACCTGATCTAATCTCAAAGCTGGCCTTTCTTGGACTAAGGGGTTGAAGGAGATAAACTTGCTCCAGCCTGAATCTTTCTGACCCCCAGGACAAGTCTTACGCCCTCCTCTAAGCCATTAGGATACAGACTCAGATGACTGCCTCATCCAGCCGCACAATTCATTTGTACTGATCTCAACATTTCTGTTATATCAAAATACGAAACAGATGCCTGTTTCACATCTTGCCTAGCATAAAATAAAGCAGTTGTTTTTATTGCACATCATGAACGCAGGGTGGAATTTGCGAGTAATATTGAAAGATTATGAGATACGGTATGTGAATGCTGTCAGGCATTTTTTCGGAAAAGCATTGTATCTTCCAGTCTGTACAGCATGTTCAGAGTCTGAATATCCTCGCAATAAAGTTACCGACTAGCTAAAGATGCCTCACACGTAGCATAGCATGAACGCTAAGATTCCTTTGGGATCAGCTTTAAGCAGTATAAAATTTCCATTGGGATCAGGTGCAGTAAGCACAACAAAATCAGAGCTCACTGCAAAATGTGTTATCTCACCCTTTCCAGTCGTCCCTGCCTTCTGAGGGTGTGCACAGCTCCGAGGCACTGCAAGAGCTTTCTGCCAGCCCTCACGGAGCACCAGCTGTGCTCGGAGCAATTCGGGGAAGCCGCTGTATCCTACCAACAATACACGGGTCCTGTGGCAATCCGTAGTTAACTCCTGCTGTTTTCCACTTTCTGAAGTATCTGGATCCCTCAACACTAAGTAAAAGGTTATTTTTATTTAAGTAAAAAACATGCTTTTTCTTGGTGCTGATAAAATGGATTTGTTTATTTTTTAATTACTTTTGACCTTGAAAATGGAAGACAAGGTGAAGCCTTCTCTGGAGTAATTTCTCTGTTCCTATTCAAAGCATTATGTTGCTTAGGAAGGACGAGACAGAGGTAGGAAGGGAGGGTGGGGTTTCTCCTACAAGCTGAGATGAGTCACTTTGTTGGATTTTTGCCTTACTGATAGAAAGTGGAAAACAATGAGAGTACAGAAGGAGGGACGTGAAAGTGCTTGTCTGTCTCAGCTAAATGCATTTCCTTGCCACCTACTCTCCTGATTTTACTCCCTTTGGCTAGATCAGTCTAGAACACACCTTTGCTGGCTGCCCAGTGTTAACTTTGCTTTCCTTTTTTCTCCCCTTGCCCTGTCCTCTCCTCCTCCCTCCACTTCCACTCACTGCACCACCTCACCACAAGGAATCGGGTAGGTTAATCCATTAGGCAGCAGCAGAGGATTGATTTGGGAAGAATAAATCAATCTTTTCAACATGTAGCCCTTAGGCAAAGAGGTTCTCTGGTCAGAGAGCAGTGAAATAAAAAAACAGTTTCCAATTGCTGAGGTCAAGAAGGTAAGACCTTGTATTTTCTCACAAGTGGCTGCATTCCTCACTTGTAAGAAAGAGATATTGAGATACTTCGGTATTTTTCTTCCAGATTGAAAGAATTTAATTTAATTGAAATAATGCCTACAAGGGATTACATTTTGACTAGCTGCTCGAGTCAACCTCTTATGTTACTGGTGTTGACTCAGCTTTGCCAGTGTTGTCATCCATTGAGCAATGGATTTCTTGGTTTGGCTGAGTCTGTCAGGGAACCAGGGAGCTAGAAGCAATGTGGCAGCAGGCTGCTTAAAAATGACTGTTCTCCTTTAGCAGAAACCTAGCCTCTAAGAAGTTAAGGACACTCTTCAGGAGCCTTTCTTCAACTGGAAGCAGGGAGATGCTACCTTGCTACTAGTTTTTTATTGCATAGAGAAAAATCTGGCCAATCATTAAAAATGAAAAACTATTTTGGTGCCTTGTGCTGTTCAGTTGAAGCTGACTGAACATGCTAGCTGTTTAACTTCACAAGTTAATGAGTGTACTTACAGCTTCATCCTTTGTTCTACAGCACCATTATTAGAGGATGAAGGGATGCAAGTGTTGGTAAATAAAATGCTGTTTCAATTACTCTATTACATGAGCGCTATTGTTACTTGCCACATGACAAAATCTCAGATGACTTGAAAAATTGTCCTGAAGAGGTAATTTATTTCCTGAAATTAATTTCAATGACAGAGAGGGCACAACCATGGTATAAGTCAGGGCTGTCTACTCTTTGCTTCATGCGTCAGCTCTCACGAAGAGATAGCTGTCGCTTTAAACCACGCAAAGGCAACAGCAATGTTTATTTGTGCTCATTAGATAAGCACACACTTCAATTACTTGTTATATTAGCAGCTTCCCACTTTCTTTCCAGCTGATATGTTACACAAACTTACCTCAAAACATATGAAATCAGGTAGAGCTACGCGAAGCAGAAATGAGTCATACAAGTTTACAGATGCCTGCTAGCTGAGGAAGGAAGGGAATATACATTTATTTGTGAGCACTTTCTGTCCTACCCAAACTTGACATTTTGCATTTAAAAGGAGTCCACTCTGGCCCATGATGGTGTCAGTGACACGGTCCCTTGGGTGTTATCCAAATGTACCCCAAAATCTCTTGGGGAAAAAACTGGGAAGGTGGAAAAGTATATTAACTGAATGGCTGCTTCCGAAATGTGAAGTGATTTAGGAGAAAGAGATTTAGGAGAAGAAGAATTTCCTGGTAGCCTTCTAAATTTCTAGGTCCCCTCTGACTTCTCATCCTTCCCTGTCTGGCTTGCTTTACTGCCAGGAATTTTATGTTCTTCCCTGTCAGTAGCTTTTAAAAGAAATCAACAGCATAAACTGAAGCTTCTCCTTCAGGAGGCTGCAATAACTTTTGTTTTCTTTTCATTCCAAAGAAATCATAAGTTCTACCAGGAACACGATTACCTACAATAATTTATGATTACCATGTGTACTGCTCTGGACATGGTTTTCAGCTCCTTTGCCACCTTCACTGTGGTGGACCCTCACCATACATACCACATTCCACTAATTACATTAGGATTTATCGTGGGTATTATGCAACTTTTTACATGGGCAGATAGTGATAGGACAAGGGGGAATGGCTTTAAACTAAGAGGGGAGATTTACATTAGATGTTAGGAGGAAATTCTTTACTCAGAGGGTGGTGAGGCCCTGGCACAGGCTGCCCAGAGAAGCTGTGGATGCCCCATCCCTGGAGGTGTTCAAGACCAGGCTGGATGGGGCTTTGGGCAACCTGGTCTGGTGGGAGGTGTCCCTGCCCATGGCAGGGGTGTGGAACTGGGTGATCTTTAAGGTCCCTTCCAACCCACAGTGTTTTATGGTTCTATGATTATGGAAAGTGTCCAACTGTCTCTTTCTGAGAGCTAGTGAATGAATTATTGACTAGACAGGAACATGATCACGTCACCCGTCAGTGAAATTCACGTCAAGAAATATGTTCTCTCTTCAGATCACTTCCAATGGGCAGGAATCTTTGAAATTTGTATTGCCAGCACAGAAAGAAGAGCAGAAATGGCTTTGAGACAAAGCTGTCATCCGTAGCTCAAGTGCTGCAGAGGTTTTTTATGTAGTTATGCTTCAGGTTTGGAAGCCTTATGAGTGTTACAGTGGAAAGTTGGGTCCAGCTTTCCCCTTGTTTATATATAAGACATATAAGGCCAGGCTGGACAAGGCTCTGGACTACCTGGCCTAGTGGGAGGTGTCCCTACCCATGGCAGGGGGTTGGAACTGGGTGGTTTTTAAGGTCCCTTCCAACACAAACCATTCGGTGGTTCTGTGATACATTGGGAATCAAAACTGAGTACCTGTAGAGAAGCTGGCCAAAAGGTCAGACCAAGAGTCAGATTTTGTCTTTTTGGTGCTGGAGAGGTGGCTGGCCACTCAACACACCTCATTTCAAGAGACCCTATAAAGGCTGGGCACCAGTTGTGCTCACCGACAGCAGCAGAACTGCTCCTGCGATAAGGATTAGCGTCAAAACCAACTGCACTCCAGTGTTACTCCGTTTTGCACCCTGTAGAGAATAAACGAGATGAATCACAACACTACTCACTGTTGCAATGTCAACAGCTGTGCTCTAGGGCCAGTCACTTTGAATACATTAGTTCTTTGTTCAATCCCTTTGTTTTTTTCCAAGTGCTCTGACAGTGCTTGTGAGGGAGGGGTACTTGACAACACAACTTTATCTCAGAATTGGTGTTAAAATAAGTGCCTTCACAGAAGGCTTTCCTGTCTAGGAACAGTGATGCAAAGAACACCAGGGAGCAGGAAAGGAAAGACAAATGCAGGTCCTCACACTGGCCTTCTTTGGACAGGGGAGCCATGTGTATTGAGCAGATTGGGATCTGTTGTGCAGCAGAATTAGGACGTAAAGAACAAGCAGATATCTTGTATTATAACACATGCCAGGTTGAGGTCCCTATCAAAAATGCCAGCAAAACCTTTTTTTTATTTTTTGCTTTAGGCATCAATCTGCAAAAAATTAACAGGATGCAGGTAAAGCCAGGACAAGATTGATAACAAGGGTTTTGGCCCTAGTAATTCAAGAATGGCTCACCTTAGCAATCATGAAATCCTTGCAATGTGAGGCAACCTCAAGTATGGTAAATTGCTTTTCAGAATTTAGAGAATTTTCCCACAGGAGATGCCATCTGTAAGCTCCAGGTTTGCTTTACATGCTTTCGTTTGTATTATCTCTGCTGAGGGAGATATTTTTCAATCTTGCATTGTAGGCAAAGAGACAGCATGAAAAACCTGTTAGGCTTAAAGTGCTCCGGGGAAAAAAAGAACTGAGAGTTCTCTCAAAATACATATTTATGTGGAAAATATTTGTAACAGTGGACTGGTAGCTGTTGTATGTATGGAGAAAATTCAATGTGGCTCTGTTAATTAGGCTTAATCCAGGGACACCTTCAAGAGGTGTTTGCATGAGCTTATACAACTGCACCTACACAATTATGTTAGAGCATGGGTTACTCGGGAGGGGGTGGTTTGCACTAAAAATTGGTTGGTACTGAGCCATGAACAGCTGGCCCTTGCTGGAGGTTTGTATCCCCTGTGAAGAAGGTAGAAGAGTTCTGCTGCTTTGATTTTCTTCTGGATAACTGAGAGAGCATGGGGAGCAGAAGTAGCTGGCCCATCTCGTTTTATGCATATGCCACCTTCTGCCCGTTTACCGTCCTTCCAAACTTCTACCCATCAAAAGGGCCACGTAGCATGAAGTACTTCTGCAGCTTGAGGAGAAAGCATGTGCTAATGTGGTAATTCACGAATCACCAGGTGTTTTCCTTTCATTCGTGCCAGTGTAATTAATTTCTGAATTTGCTTGTATGCAAGTTTTCAGGTTCCTTTCATTTATACTCAGCTGTGGTTTTGATTATGGTTGACACAAATTATTTCTCAAACATAACAGGATGGAAAATGCTACTTCTCATTATTATAATCATTTAACTCAGTGAGTTGTAAATAATGAAGGCAGCCTCCTGGAAGTGACTGAAGTTGCATAGTTAGCAGCTTTATGGATCAGGTGGAGCTTCACATATTGGGACAGGCATATTTTTGGCCATGAAATTTGTTTATTTGCTATTTAATGTTGCTATTTATTGAATACTATTTAATTTAATTTTATTTAATTTAATATTATTTAATTTATATAATTATACAATTTATTTAATATTGCTATTACCATTTATTTGCTATTCAGTACCTCTGAATAGCAAACTTAATAATATTAGTAGTATTACAGAATCACAGAAACATTTAGTTTGGAAGGAACCTTTGGAGATCCCTTATCCAAGCTCATGCTTTAAGCAGGGCTATATTTAAAGCTGCGTCAGGTTACTCGGTATTATTGAGTGGACTCCCAGAAATCTTCCACAGTGGAGATCCCATTACTTCTGGGCAACTTACTCTGGTGCTTAACTGCTCATGTGGTGAAGAGGCTCTTCCCTCCATCCAGCTATAACCTTGCTTAATGCAACTTGTGTCTGCCGCTGCTTGCTCTTCTGTTCTTCATCTCAGAGAAGACGGCTCCATCTTCTCTGCAATCCCCTTCTAGGCAGTGGAGGGTTGCAGTCAGACTCCCCTTGGCCTTCTCTTTCCAGGCTGAGCAGAACTTGCTCTCAGCCTCTTCCCACACATGATATGCTTCAGACCTGGTGCCCCTCTACAGGATTCCTTCCAATTTGTCAAATATTGTCTTGTTTTGGGAGTAGAGGGCAAAACTGGACACAATACTCCAGATTTCACCTCACAAGTGATGATTAGAGGAAGAGAATCCCTTCCCTTTACCATTTGGCTATGCTCTTGCCATTGCAGCCCAGTGTGTGACTAACCTTCATTAACACAAGGGCACACTATCCTTTGTGTTATCCCTTGTGATCCCTTGTAAATCTACTGTCCGCATCTTTTTCTACAGAACTGTGATCTAGCCAGAGTCTTCAACCTGCACCAATCAATTGGATGGCTCCATTCAAAGTACAAGACTTAGCTCCTGTTGTCAAATTTCACAAAGTTCCTGTTGGCCTACTCCTTCAGCTTGTTCAGGTCCCTCTGAACTGAGCCTTGCCTTCTGCAGTATCGATCATTCCTCCCAATCTCATGGGATTCTCATAAATTCTGTTAATATATTACAAAATTATAAAAATTAAATAACAAAAATTGTGCCCCCAATGTGAGGAATTACCTGAGTTTGTACTGTTATTACACATTCTCAGAACTAAACGATGCTGATATAAATGAATAAATTGTTTAAGTTTTTTTTTTGAGGCTGGTCTGCTTTCATTCCCAAGATGCATGCTAATTCCTGAAAGTATGGATTTTTGTGCTGAATTCAAAGTCTTGGTAGTGTTGAGAAACTTCAGAAGGGGAACCTTTGGCAAAAGTCTACAAATCTTTTTAATGCAAATGGCAAGCGAAGAACTCCTCTAAATCACACAGACAATTAGATTTGGTTCAGTTACATTTCATTGATTTTGTGGAGAGAACCTGAGACACACTTCAAATATTTCTGTTAGTAAACCAAGGTAATTTAAAACACACGAGGTCAGCGAGAAAGAAAACACAAGAATATTTGACAACACAAGATAATGCATGCTAAGTGTGGTGGCAAACACTATGTATAAAATGCAAAGTTTTCAGAGTGTGAGGAGTTATCTCTGAATTCCCATTTGGTGAAACACAACTGCAATGAATATTTATCGCCACCTTATTTAGCAGTATGAACAAAAGGAACTGTTATAAATAAACAAATAACACTATGGCAGTT
This sequence comes from Anas acuta, assembly GCF_963932015.1. Lineage (NCBI taxonomy): Eukaryota > Metazoa > Chordata > Aves > Anseriformes > Anatidae > Anas > Anas acuta. The sequence continues at coordinate 85,330,225 of NC_088980.1, forward strand.
TCACTGCTGTTATCTTGACATTCTGTTCTGAAGTCAATCAAACTGAAAGACAAAGCAATCAGGGAAAAGACCAATTCAAACATCCAAATTACAGTTTCTATTTTTGTGTTAACTACCGTCATCACTGATTTGTCCAAGACTTGCTAGTGTGAGGAAGCTGTCGGTGAAATTTGACAGGTGTCAGCATGGCATTTGCATGCTTCTAGAATGAAAGGCAGGTTTTAAATGTCAATTTACATGACTTGTTTTAAGGTTCCCTTAGCATATTAGTGAAACTTGGAAGCGATTTAAAGAGGAGGGTAAAACTTACAAAGTAGAGTAACATAAGTTTAAGTGGCTGCAATTAAAGAGTCAGTAACACGGTGAGGGAAAAAGTCTTTATACCTTCTCGCAATGTCCTCCTGGCTGCTCTTGTGGCAGTACCTCACCTCTAGCCTTTCATGTGCCAAATGAAAGCACCTCTCCGGTGCAGTTGTGCTGATAATAGCAGCTGACTCACTTTCAACCTATTTGTCCTCAGACCTAGTTTGACAGCCGCTTTACTCTTCATAGAGAGCCAAGCAAAACTTTAAATGTGTCACTAACTTGCACAAAACCCTTTGGTGCATATTTAGTAACCCATCTGCTCTGCAAATCTGAACCCAGGTCAGAGATGCGCTGAGCACTTTGACTCGGTCCAACTACTATATGTATGACTGCAAAGTGTTTGCAAGATTGGTATATGGATACAAGGCAGGATGCACATTGACTAGACAAGCTCAGAGGCTTGTTCCCCTAGCTGAAAAGGCTGGAGAAGGTATATTTCCAGGAGCTTTTCTTCAGGGCCTCTACTGGCTGTCATCTTCTGAACTGTGGTGTGGGCAGTAGAAACCATTTAATATAGGTTTGTGCTTGTCAGGGATGGGGGGATAGATAACTGGAAAATTACACTGTAGTGGCAGGTCGGTCTACTTAATTCTGTTGGTGTAATTCATTATGCACTTCAGGATAATCTTCTTCACCAGCATTCACTCACTGCATGAAGGAGACAAGCCTTTCACCCTGACTATGCAAGTGTTTCCCCATGTAAGACAGAGAAGCTTTCAGCCCCTTAAGCGTGCATCGTGTCTGCCCATGTATCACTACAAAGTAAATCCTCAGTACTCCAGCAAAGCTCCATACCCTGGCATTCAGCTGGAAGGCAGCTACCCTCCAAAACCCTGCTGGACAAGAAAAGTGTGCTCATAACCAACTGTCTCATTGGAGTCATGTAAATAACCACGCTGGCTTTAATGCGAGTGTCAAACCAAGACACTGTGGCTGTGGTCAATGATCTTGAAAGATGAGTAAAATGTGACAGAGAAAAAACAGAGATTTAAATCCCAAATGCCAGTTAGTTCTACAGTATTTTCTCTGCATAGCCAGCACATCAAGACTCATTTCTTCTGTATTACAAGTTCTGGTGGAATGCAAAGTCCACATGCATCGCGGTACTGGCTGTGAGAGCGATCACTGCTTGGCAACTGTGACTTCAAATGTCTTTCTAAATGAGTTTTCTAAAACCATATATATTACACAGTCATATCACGTGGATATGTTATGCTAGAAAGGCTTTGTCCCAACCCTGCCTTTTATACAAGAAGCTCTGTTTTAGGATCTTACTTACTGCTTTGGAGAAGGAGAATGAATCAAACCCTTTTTTATATGACATGGTGTTACAGCTCAAAATAAACAGGCCACGCTTATTAGCTTTCTTTGGTCTTGGGACTGAAGTGCAGGTTGGAATGAAGGAGATGCTTTGCCTTTGGGAGAGAAAATAAGGCAAGTTCACGAGGTCTTTGAGTGCTGATTTTTTTGCTTTTAAAAGTTTTTAGGACCAATTTGTAGTGTCACAGCAACATGTTCCCTCATAAATCATCAGCTCTGTTCTCTGTGGAGAACCTGCAGTGTTTAGATATTCAGAGACAGCTTCCTTCCCTTCCCATAAGCTTTCTTTATTCAGTGTCAATGTTGAGTAGTTTTTCCAGACTTATAGAAGCTTCTCCAAAAGGGCATATTCTAAAAGCCAGGAAGCAACTTCCTAATACAACTTAACACCTCCACAGATCCTACTTTCAAATTAATCATCTGTTCTGGGGGCAGCAGATGGAAAATAATATTCCTCATTCCATGGCTCTAATGAGAACTGGAGGACCCATGTTGACTGCTGCGTCTACAAGAAGCCCTGTGAAGTTTTTGGACCGAATAAAGATGCAACATTGACATTTACTGCAAGCAGAAGAAATGCCCCCCTTTCCCTTCTCCCCCTCACACCCCTGCTCTGATGTTTTGGACCTTTGAGAAAGACTGGCCAAACTATTTTGGCCTCTTAGGTCTTGCTCCCTTCCTTTCTCTCATGTACCTTTCCCCTCCTGATGTTCTCACTGACTTTTTTTAGGCCCGACTGGTGGAGAAGCAAAACTTATTCTTCAGCAATAGCACTGAGGCATAAGCTACTGATAGAGCTAGACAATAACAATGTACTAATTTCTCTTAAAATAGATCAACCCTCTTTCTAAATCTCTTCATTAACTACGTTCTCACCAATCTCCCTTCCTCCCTGGTCAGAAGCATAATGCTTCTAAGGCTTCCCACTGTCCCCTTTTTTCCTGCACTTCCCCCCAGCACAGGCTGCTCCCGCTATAAGCTGTCTCTTCAATAAGAGCATTTTTATTTTTGGTGTGGCAGGAACTTCATCCCGACCTAGTTCATGCAGTGTACTTTTGCTTCTTTTTTTTCCTTGCACTATTTGTTGCTGTAGCTTATCACATGTGCTCTGCTCCCCTTCTGCTCCAGCTTCAAAGCACTCCAGATTTTTTTGATTTGCCTCTCCTACGGCTCCAAGACTCTGAGTGATACAGAGAACCTCCTACAGCCAGAAAGCAACTGTGATTTTTAGCAATGATGTTTGCTATAACTATTTAAAGCACACTTAAGAAGATACATAATAAGTAGGTTTGAGGAAAGTGGTAGCAATCCACCCACTACCTTCCTTTTAGCTAACCCTTTAATTAAATATTAAAGATATGGTTCTCAGGAAGATTTAAAATAACCCACTGACAGAAAAAAAAAGAGACAGGTTGAAAAACAGCAGAGAAAGAAATATTCCCTCTCCCCTCACCCCAGGATTTACCACACCTTCACATTGCTTTTAACAGCATTTTACTGTGCTGATGAGGGCAGAGCTTTTCAGAAGGGAAATAACAAACCCCATGCTTTCCAGCGCTATATGTCCCTCTACATGTTTTCAGGAACTCCCACTAGGGATTGCAAATTATTCGATGCCAAACTAAACATACCAGTTTTCTCTTTCCTAACAGATAGCAAAAAGTGTTCATAAAAAGGAGTAACTACGTGATTTGAAATGCTGTCCCTCTCTCAAAGGATACATTCTGCTGCTGGATGCACTAAAGTGACAGCCTGAGAGGGAAAGTATATACACACTGAATTGCAGCATTGTCTCAGAGCATACAACAGGGTAGGATAAATCACAGCAAGATCTGTGCGTTTATGGTAAAAAGCATTTCCAGTCATAACCGAGATAAGGCACACCAGGAAGGTATCAGAAACGGTCTCAGGCAAAAGAAGAGACAGATGAAGGAGATGAGGGAAAAGCGTGAGAAACCAGCTATGTTCACGAGACTGAGTGGCTCTGACCCGAATAGCTGTTTCGCTGCAAGCTGAACATTTTGCTCTTCATCTAGCTGACAAACAGCTAGATGGGCAAAGCAGATAAACCGAGCAGTGTTTGCACCACTGCTGTGTGAAAATCTGCTCCGCTACTTCTTCATTTGTGCTCTGGTTCCTTCGTTCTTCATTACTCTTTGGTCTTCTCTGTTGTGTGTTGTAAATCAAACTCTAAACCCCTGACCTGTCTGCACGGTCTCCAAACATCTAGAAACTGGTCAGCCACTTTGACGTAGTCTTGACTTAGAGAGATAATGGGAAGTGTTTTCAGGCACATGCTTTTTCCCCCACCAAATAAGATTCTTACAAATGGCACTGTCCTGCTTGCAATTAACATACTGCTACAACAGATACATGTATAGGATTTCACAGTAGGAAACCTATGTCTTTGAATACAAAAGTTGGCCAAAATGATGGAATCCTTGAGGCAACGAAAACGATACTGGTGATTTTATTCAGCATGTGTCCAATACCATTTTCCATTTGGAATCCACATTTTTTTAATGCTTTCCTTATACCATTTAAACATTACCTTCAGCTTTTATGGAGTCTCTTAGAAAGTTTTTCCATTTGTTTACCAGAAAACTTAAATCTTAATGATTAAATAATAGGACATTTATATACATCAGTGGGTTTTCTCAGATACTGGGCTCTAAGTACATACAATGTCTATTGAGTAAAAAGAGAAAAGAAAAATCCAGTCATGCAAATCATCTTACAAACCATGTTTCATTTGCTTTGAAAATTTTTTTACTCTGTTACTGGCATATCATTTCAAAATTAAGCAGATAATTTTTTAAGGTTGCTTTGTCCGTTTCCACTTGTTTGTTTTGCCGTTTTGAAGAACTGAGGGGCCACATGCGACTGCAGAAGGTACTGGCAGGGTAATAATGCTTCTGCTACCACCAACCACTTCAAGCCCTGGCATGGATGTGTTTAAAAAAACCACCTAACCTTCAGCTAACTGCACTGGTTTATTTCTGAACAGCACATCACAATATCAGCATAGATAGCACATTGTAACCGGTTGGGTGATTCCACTTAATAATTTGTCAACACTAGGACCTTTCATCATTTTAATTCCGGTTTCATTTATGAATTAAAGGTCATATATAGAGCACAAATGAGGTCTAAATTTAGTCACAGCAGACCACAGTTCCACATAAAGACAAATCTTCAAGTTATGTTGACCTGCTAGGAGACAAAGATAAACAGCACAGCAAACATGTACCTGCAATGCACTGCTTCCCTATTAAATATTAACTGTTTCATTTACATTTAAATGAACTGAGCAGTAATGGATAGACTTTCCAGTACTGCTGTTTGGTGCTGCTGTCATGGAAAGAAGCTGAAGACAATGTGGGCTGTATGGGGGCAAATGATGCAATCTCAACATCCGCTCAAGTGACTTCAATGACGACCATTCTCCAGTCTTGAAATATAATCCTAAACAGCATCTTTTTTTTCCTCTCCCTCTGTAAACACATCTGTTCATAAATAACTTAGATGTCTCCTTGACATTCATGGTATGTAACTGAAGCTGAAGTAGAAAAGGATGGGCGGTGTACAGCACTGAGGAGATGTCACAGTACTTTTGTTCAGCATTTTTGTCAAGTGCAGGTTGCTAACATCAGCCATCAGAGACGGGCGGAGTGACCCACCCATACTTTTCATGGGTCTTCACCAAACTCTTAAATGTTGCTTCAGCTTCCTTTCGACTGAACGACTTTTTTGATTTGCCAGCTTTTCTGCAGATACGGCCCTGCACCAAACAAAAAAAGAAAACCTTCATTAAGCATGTGAATATATGCAGCTGGAAACCGCAGCTTAAGTTTTCAACACCTCCAGCCACCGGGTATTCCCTTGCAGATACCAGAAAGCACCGTTCCCAAACTGAGGCGGACAAAGATGCTATCAGAGATGATTAAAAATGGTAATGGAGTAAGGGGAAAAAAAAAAAAACACAGACAGACATCTGGACAGACAGACATGGGCTGCTTCTCCGCTGTGAACCCCTGTGCTGGCAGGCTGCCCCGCATGCAGCAGCACCCTGCTGCTGCCCCTGGGCTCGCTGCTCTTCTCACACCTGCTCAAACCAATGCAGGGATGTCTGCCTTGCAGTGCTTGGCATGCAAACCCTCACACACACTACCTCATGAGGTCAGAGGGGCAGCCCTAAGTAGGCAGGGACCCTTTGCAATGCGGGGCCCCGTGGCCCTTCCCAGTCACAGGAGAGGAAAAGGTTCGCCTGGTGCTAAAGGAGAACGGCACTACAAATTACATCCTTCCCACCAAGCACGCCTCATTTTTCTTCCTCTCCTCTGAACTGTCAGAAATGAATAGCCCTGGCACATCCTAAAAGCACCTCAAAACATGCTTGCTTCCAACCTGCATAAGAAAAATCTAGCTTGTTTACTACCCCCTTGTGACAAGCTGGCTTGACAATACATGAACATATACGCACCTAAATATATTGCACCTCTATTACTTTGCCATTAAATATTACCTCCAAACGAACATCAGTATATAATTTCAAATCCTCACTTGGCAACATAGACATTCAGTGAGTTATTAATAGCCCACCTTAGTTTGCACATTGGTCCATGTCAATTACCATGTAACAGAAGACACAAGGAAGAAATACAGATGCAGGCTTATTCCATTCTGCAGCACTAATACTCCTTACAGTATTTCTGCCTATTAGGTTTGCCATAAAACAGACGTTTAATAAAATTACGAGTGCAATAACTTTTGTAACTTTTTGACAGACTGCACTTTGTTGTAGTAAATGGTATTTCATGAGCAGACACCACAGTACCATGTTACAATTATTAAGAACCAAGTTAGCACCTTCTGATTTTTCGCACTCAAAAGGATGCATCAGGTCATATTTTTTGCTTCCTATATTTTGATGCCAATTTGGAATTCAAAATGAAAATTGTCATTCTTAATTACATGCAACATTTAATCCTGAGAAAATAATTTGCTATGCAGAGAAAAAAATAAAAAAGGGAAAAACAACAAACTCTGTCCTCAGAGTAACAAAGTTATTTTTACACAGTAAAATGAGTAAGATTCCCCTGCAGTGTGGACAAATCATCTCATTGTAGAAAGCTGTCACAATATTGCACAGATACGCTTTTGTGTTCAGCACCACTATTATTGTAACAAAACTAGACATGGGACATAAAAAAGCTGTTTTTTATTCCTATTTTAAAAAGTCCCTTTTCTGTGTGGTTTGACTTCTCTTTCAGAGAATTTAAGATTAAGAGTGGCCTTTAATTCCACGCTCCATTTATTCGAGCCGCCCTTGGTTTTCTCAAAAATAGCTGTTTTATCTTGTGACGCTTTTTCTCCCTTTTCTTCCTATTCCCCACTTATAAACTGTGAGCATATTTTCAGCATAATTTCTCTTTAAATATTCTTGTACTAGACTGAACAGTAAGACAACTTCGCTATCCCCATACTAATCTGGTGATTAGTATTTCACAAATAAGGATGGTCTGAAGGGTACTCATTTAACCCTGAAAAGAAGTTTTCTTAGAAAGTGATCCTTTTAATTTTTGACGAAATGAATAATTAAATAAAACTTGGTAACATATTCAAAATCTCCAATGAGTGCTACTTCTAATGTCGCTTGTTCCTGGAAAATTGCTGTTCCTGTTGGGTGCTGCACACAAACTGCATCCCCATTGAATAATTAAATTCTATATCCTGCAATAGTATTCCTGTTATTACAAAGCATGTTTTCTATTTTCTTCCTAGTCCATGCTTCTGTTGGAAGCATACTTAGAGAAATATAGGAAAAGATAAAGCGCAACAGAAGATGAAATCAGCACAGGAAATTACATCCTCAAATTTCACCAATGGAATACTTTTGAATGTAAATATAAATATAAACCTGCTCTACTACTTAGCTTATGGACTAGGTCCATTTGCCGTCTCTTGTCTTCCATACAAGATTTTTTGGCTTTTATACCTTTCTGAATTGTCTGCATAACACCTAGCACAGGATGATCTATGTCTTCCTCAGTTTTATCAAAATATTCATACTTCTCTGTACCTAGATGTAGGATCCTTGCATTCAGAACAGCTACCACATTCAGTGTCAACTACTTGCTGCTTTGAAATAAGGAAAGAAATAATTCTTTGGTGTTAGAATAACACAGTGAATATCATACCACCCAAAACGTTACTGGAGTTACAACAGATGAAATGAGCATTGCTCCAAGAATTTGTTCTCATACTTATTAGCAATGTAACAGGTACCATATGCAGATTGTATATAAACTGTGCCATCAAAGACCACTTAATTCTACTAGATGCAGTCTACTTATTTCTACATATTTATACAGAAACTGTAAGTGGCATTGCTAGCACTGTCTCTTATTAACTAATACCCTGCCAGGTGTTTATAATTTGGATAAACTTTAACCTTGTGGATTGAAAGTCTCCATTTCTGATGCCTCAAATTAATCAAGATAAAAAGAAGGAAGGATGAAATTTCAGTCAATACAATTCAGATGATTTCAAGTCAACAGTATAGTGACATCAACTGTGCTAACAAATTATAGCTTTTTGCCATTCTCACAAAACTATTCCCGAGTTTAACCTAAAATGGCATTCTGTGCAGTTATAAAATAGTGTCAAACAACCATTTTAATGGGTGCTGTTACCAGCCATGACTAGAGTTTGTTTTCAGACTGCTACTGATACATATAGTCATTTTAACTCTGGTCAGGAGACCACGAGCTGCTGTGTATTGTAAATATGAAAAATATGGCAAATACAGTATGCAAATACAGTACTGGCCATAGGTTAATTGCACACAACTGCATATTGACTAATTTCCAAACCATTCATGTCACTACTGTTGTGGCAAGACACACAGAACATTTGCACACCAATGTTTTGATGTGTCCAGCACCAAATCAAGAAAAGACATCAAACCGGTATCTGAACAAGACGAGCGCATTCCACAAAAGATTTAAAACAACAGAGAAAACCCAAGAAATCCTTTCATAAAGATATTAATTTTGACTTTAGCTCTGAGTAGTCGCACCAGGAGCTTATTTAAATGCTTGCAATACTTTCAGACATGCATAGGGAGCTTTTCATAAAGGGATAACTGAAAACCTAATTAAAATAAAGAATTGAAGAGAACATTTCAGATTTTGCCATCTGCTGTAACTTCATGTGCTTACCAAGATATAATTTTAACAAGCTAGAAACATATGAAAGGTGGAAGTAATGACACAGCATCCAACTGGTTTACACAGCCATGCTGAAATGCGGGAGGACATGTGCTGCACTGAGCCTCTTTATAACTTCTGCTCCTACAGTGCCTAGTTTTGAATGTCACCCATCTACACTTTGCCCAAACTCATGAATTTTGTGACTAAACAGCTGGTAAGGTTCCAGTCTATAAGCTGGTAACTGCCAGGTGCTGCAGGCCACCTTCTCAGGACCCTGGCCGCACTGAGGGACTGCTCCCTCCATCCATATTCAGCAAAAGACCTGAGGTAGGCCTCACATATGGCTTGGCAACCAGATTTAGAGACCACCATGGGCAAATCTTGGAGTTTTTCCACTTCTCAGTGATGCTGTGGTAGCCTCCACGTTTGGCACAGTGCACAGAGCCAGGTGTTCTTCCACCTCATATCAGTTTCGGTGCTATCTGAAAGGACAGGATTACAGGCTGGTGACCGGCCCCTCCCAGGATCATACTATGACAGAGCTGGTGGCTGGAAGGGACCTCTGGAGGTCTCCAGGTCCCTCTCCAGTTACTTGGAGCTGGATGGCCAACACAGATCAGTGAAGCTGTGGCACTGCGCAGCCAGCTCCTGAATCCTTCAAGGATGGAGGTTTCACTCCATCCTGCCCTGATGCAGGTCCTGGTGTTACTGGGCCCCAGATTTTCAGAGATTCTTCATATGCAGCCCTCAGCCCTTATATAAATGAGGTTATTCTGAAAACGCCCTAAACCCCTGTGCTACACGTCCCTGAGGTGCCACAGCAAATACTTCAGGCACATCCAGACTTTTTTTTTCAGGCCTGGTTAACAAGAAGTTTATTCATCACAAACAGCACACACCTTAATAGACTCAGAAGCAGACAGGCCTTCATATTGTTAGCACCAGTCTTATCACAAACACCTCAGCCCTGCTCAGCCCTTCATTAATCCTGGATACGGCAAATAACTCATGACTGGTGAAACCATACCTGCCTTCTGCACATGGGGCTAAACGTGGTCTGTGTGTTCAAGTTAGCACAAGGGTGCCTGGCCAAAATTTCATTTTCTCCCTTCACCTCCTGAAGGGCTGTGCCATGCCACAGCTTTTCCATGCCCAGAAAGAAGCAGGGTGTAGTGACCTACTTCTAGGTAAATGTTGAGAGACAGAAAACAAGCAAAGGTTTAGACAAGTACTCAAAAGGCTGTAGGAAGTTCCTGTGCCTCACAGTGCATCTGTGGTGATCCCTCCAAGGACAGGAACGATGTGCCCACATCCCAGGTCTGTTGTCTCACTGTTGTTCACAGACAATGCAAAAACACAAGTTTTTCAGAGAGCTGAAGCACAGCGTGAGGCTCTGGCAGGTAACGTGTTCCACTGATGTGCCTGTGACTAATGGCCTTGGGCCTCAACTGTGCAAAGCCACATATTGTGCAAACACAGTCAAGTCTTTCCAGATAAGTAACAGACGAATACAACGCTCAGGTCTGAATCAGTCCTATGCTAGAATATTTCACAGAATCACAGAATTTCACAGAATCACAGAATCACACAGAATTTCTAGGTTGGAAGAGACCTCAAGATCATCGAGTCCAACCTCTGACCTAACACTAACAGTCCCCACTAAACCATATCCCTAAGCAAGTTCTTTTTAAGCAAGTTCTCAGAGAAAAACATTTCCACTGGCTTTAGAGAAGCATTCGAAAGCAAAAAAATGCTAAAGTGAGCTACTGTCACATTCTCAGAGCCATGAATACAGTGTGCCATAACATCATTGTTAAGAGTGTAATATACACACTTATATGGGTTTATATATATGTGTATATGAGGTTTATTTTTTTTTTCTGTATATACTGATGAGGCACAGTTAATTGTGTCTCAGAAACTGCATACCATTTATACTGCACGGTGGATAAGTATTACCTATAGCTAAAAAAAAAGCAGTACTGAAAATGATGCAGATAAATATTGTTACTGTCACAGTATAAGTGAATTAAAAATGTACCATTTTCCTTCAAATGTGTAATTTCTGAAGCAGTATCTCCTTGTCTTTTTTAATCTCCTTTTTATGAATAATCCATACAAAGAAGTGGAAACTCAGCAAGTTCCAGCTTTAAAGCATTCTGTAAACTGCTCCTTTTGGGAATGTGACTGTTCTTTGACAAGGAAAAAGAAATGTGTGTTCCAGCTGAGTAATTATTAACACTCACTTGTCTGGTGCAAGTAGTTTTTAATCAATGTGAGAACACCTACAGCCCTAATCCCTGTTGGACTGCTACAGAGCACTGTGCCGCTCCTCCCTGTCTTTCCCTGAAGCCAGCACAGTCAGCAGCATGGTTTCAGTACTGCTGAGGGTTAAAAAACTTTGTTTGTGCCTCTTAGGGATGGGACAAACTCCTTTAGCAAAAGAACAAGAAAACCTTGACATCCAACCACATTTGTGGAACATGCCTCCAGCCACAAAGTCACAACGTGAGCAGAATCAGGCTAATAATGGTGGGCTTCCATTAAGAGAAAGCCCTGCCATCACACGGTACCTGCTAGACTAGATGGAGGAGGGTCATTTTCTATGTCAGTTTTCTGCTGAGCTCTCTGTGCTATCAGGTACAAGCACAGTGACTGACTGAGTGTCTGGTCCAAGCGACAAAGCTGGAACCGTGACAGCCCCTCTTTGGATTAGCCCACAACATGAAACGTAAGTTACCCAAGTTGAACGCTGCCACGGCTGCAAAGCAAAGCAACTTGAAACAGAGCAAGGCAAAGCAAAGCAAAGCATCCTTTATGACAGGTGCTACAGACAAGGGAAACACAACCCAGACAGCAATGTCTATCTCCACATTTCCCAAAGTTTCACCACACCAAAAAATAAAATTAAAATAAAATTAAAATACATTTAAAATTTAAAAACTAAAAATCTGGCTACCTGTGGGAAAATTTAACTGATATAAGACAAAGCTTGGCAAGCTCAGTGCTACAAGCTGGTGTGCTTTTTCTTCTGCTATTTATGCAAACGTGTCCATCTCTTGACTGTGATATGTTTCGTACTGATGCACATGGACATCTTAGTCATAGAGCTCCCTTTCTTAAAGCACTTGCTTTAAGCATGTATCCTCATATCACCTTTGAAAAAAAAAGATTATCTGTACTTCACAAGTGGAAAAGAAGACTACAGAGAAGATATATGACTTGCCCATGGCTGCACCCAAAGTCAGCGGCAAAATCTGGATGCTAGGTTTGGATCACCACTCCTCCGCTTAAGTGCTATAATTAGAAATTGAAATTACTAGCTTTTTTTTTTCTCCACATAACTATAAAACACTTCAATCCTGAGTATGTTTTATAGAAATACTTAATTTTGTCAAAATAACAGAGACTTTGACATTTATAGAAATGTATAGAAAATTTGACAAAATTAATTAACGTCAATTTCCTCTTCTTTGTGATGCTTTCTTTTTTTTTTTTTTTATGGGCACACATTCAAGAAATGAGCTCTAAATTTCTTACTGCAACTGTCATCTTGTTACCATTTATAACACAAACCTAAAAACAGGAGAAACATCTAGTCGTTCTACAGCTCATAAAACCTAACTATGAGAAACATCTGAGCTCCAGGCTATTTCACAATGCAGGCTTACTCTTCCTTCCTCAGGTTTATTTTCACTTGTCTTTGCATACAGATTTGGGATTGTTACTGATTTGTAACTCTACCAAGGAGTCACTGCAGAAGCCCTGAGGCTTCCGAAGAGCCCGTGCAGAAGAGAGTGAAATCAATGAGGATCCTCAATTTTAACAACACTCACAAAATCATATAGTAGATAAAAAAAGCATTTTCCAAGGGCTGACTCTGCATGTGCAGGAGGAAGGCATGTGGCACGCATCCGTCAGACACAGCTGAATACAAGCATGCCTGATGCACCGCTCCTCAGCTTGGTTTTTAACTGGAATGGGGCAAAGTAGACTGGCACCTTGATCCTATTTCAGGACAGGAACCACTGGGGTATCTTAAGTACGGTGCCTGCTTACCTGCTTTGTGCACACCAATAAACAACACAAATTTATGTTCATCAGAACATGCACCTTTCTCCCTAACTTACGCTTTTATGCACTGTCCCATGCAGCTTGTCCTGTAACTCCCCAAACCTACATGTATTCAATTACCACCATTTTCAGCCAGAGTTAAAGACTGCCGTGAGGAGCATTCAGCACCCTCTAGAAACAAGTCTGCAGCATATGGCTGAACCAGGTGTCAGGGTAGCCCCGAGCCTCACACTTCTCAATAGTACGACGGTACTCAACAGAAACCTGGCATTCAATTTACAAGTCAGACGACTGGAGCCCGCACGCGTTAAATTTAACATGTATTTTGAGCCATTCAGACAGCATAATCACTACAGCCTCTGAAGTTCTCCCTGTTTAACTGTGGAGTAATTGCACCTGGCAATCCTTCCATCCTCACATCCCCCCCGGTGCCTAATGTCAGCGTTACCTTTCTTGACAATTGCAGAAGATAATTTGTAAACTGGAAACTGAATGTGAAGGACTGAATATGTCAAGGAAAGAGATATGCAGTCTCTCATCAGCCCAAAGCAGCTGAGACAGGAAAAAAGAAATGCTGCTACTATTAAGCCATTTAACCAACATCCCACTTCGTGGCAACAGATGCCCACCCAGGGGACGTGCCTTGGATCTCGCCTGACAATACGACTCCCACTGTATGAGGACCAGAACTGTTGCGGAGTTATAGATCTTTGATCTGGAAGTCTCCGGTCATGCATGGAAATCACTGGGCACTCTGTAGATGCTGGGAAATCTGCATATTTTCAAGCCTAGCCTGTATAATGAAGAGTAAATCTTCCTCACAACAGAAAGTAGGTTGCTTTAGTTAATCCTCTATGAGAACACCATGTCACCCCTCGGGGACTGGGCTTTCTGCATTTGAAAAAACATGATTCTTACACAAAGATTTGACAAAATGCACAAATGTTACAGTTCACTCTATTTGAACACTTTCACTGAAGAAAATGAGGCCTTCTACGGCTCAAGGAAGAATTTTACTCTTTTGAGCAAATTCAATTTTGTTATGATCCAAAGAGGCAATTCTTTTAAGTTCTGATTTAGGAGATCAGCCAAGTATTGCAAGGAAGAATTAGTCCCACTTGCCATAAAAGCACGTTTTAAGATAAGTAGTTTGTTTCAATTCAGCAATTTTACTTATTTGTTGACTATGTTAACATTAAGGATGATAGCTGCATGTATTTTAAAAGCTCTAAAATTTTTCCTTTCTACGCTTTCAAGGGGTAAAATGGAGATTATGTTCCTTCTGCTTTCTAAAAGAATTAAAGCAACCTCCTACTTCAACGAGTCGGAATCCCTGTGTCTTCATTCCTCTCAGTAGAATATATTTGCATAATAATAGAGTCTATAGTCAGAACTGCAATATATCAGAGAACACATGAACAATGTTTTTTCCAGCCCATTCATCATTCCCAGCACCTCAACATGGCAAATATGTATGTTCCCGCTTAGACTTCAGCTTGAAAATCTAGATTTCTCAATTGCAATTAAAGAGAAATCTTAGAAGGCCAATATATTTGATTTTTCTCTGTACTAAACAATATTCTTTGTTAGCTCTTAAGCCCAACATTTATACCTTTTCATGGGGAACAAGCCCCACAAAACGTTCTTTGTCTCCTCTGTAATCTTTGTACATGAGTCAATGTGTTTTTAGTCATGGACCTAAAGCAACATTTCTTCCCTTGATAATAACTAGCATCATTTGCTCAGGCAATAAATCGAAAGCTAAAAGCAAGCCAGATTTATTTTTTAAGGCCCTAACATGAGGGCCTTATGGACATAAACAATTTAGAGGCCATTGAGTTCTCTATACCTTTCTGCAGCATTTGAGATTAGCTGATTTATTCATGGCTACAGTCCTCAAACTGCGTATCTGGAGTAGGAAAGCTCATGGATTTGCAGTTAATTTCTGCTATATATATACGAAAGACCTGCAGCCTGCTGACCTCCTGGACACCATGCAAGGACCCATCTGCTATCTGCTCACTCATACTTTTGTTTGAAAGGATGAAGAGGGACTAATTTAGTCTATGCTTAACAGCTATGATCTGTATTTCTTTTTCATAAAATAAGCCCATTTCTCCTGTTTCAATCTGCTAGAAGCCAGATGTGATACTAGTATTTTTAAAATGGAAATGCAGATCAGCCTAGTGTTTGTACAAAGCACTTCTCTCTTGAAGCAAACAGAGGCTTACACGAGGTATTTTCAACGTTACAATGCAAGTGATGAAAGTACTATGCACAAATAAATAACATTTATTTGATTTCACGAAATTTTGCTATAGGCATTAAATCTTAATCACAAAATATGTTTTGACTTTGATTTAAATCATTATATATATAGAATCCCACACCAGCAAGGGTACTCATGACTAGGGGTTCCCCATTCCTACTTTAGTACTTCCTGACAAATACATGTATGTTTTTTCTATTCACAGGAAGGATGAGGGCATATTTTCCTCAACACAAAGAACTTTTTCCATAAAATAATCCGCAGAGTCGCCAGTCACCTGACAGCTACCGCTGGCTGGTAGTCCTGTCCTCAGCCTCCACTGAGAGAATGAGGAACTCATAAAAAGGAGGACAAGGCAGCTACTGATCAGTTGCTAGCCTAGGCCCAAAGTCCTCAAGGCATCATATATATCTGTGTTTGTTGTTCTCAAAAAAAAAAGTGAGCAATTCATGAAATACTATTTCAACAGCACACTTAGATGTATGCTCTTTTAAGCTTCTACTAAACCAATGTCCAATTGTCCCTCTCTAGAGAGAAACAACATGGATTTATCTTGTTTTTCCAACTGCCTGCTAACACCACCCATGCTGCGGTATCTTTTTCTTCCAAATATAAAGTGCGAGTGTTTGGTTTAGTGTATTAAGGGACTGAAAATCCTCTTCCACTTCGGAGCAAAGTCTGTTTTTCATTTGGGACCATATCATCTGCCGTGTCCCCGAATGTGGGGCTGTTCCCTCAGAGCCTGATGCGGGCCTCAGCCACATGCATCACAACCCACCTCCCACTTCTTCACCACTCTCATATGACGGGCGCTGCTCCCACTGCCTTCACCCAGCCACTGATGTTGTCAGTGTGATCATGGCACTGGTATTGTTATCAGGAAACTGATGCTTTTTTAAGCCCCCCTCTTAAATACCAAACTGGTAATAAGCAGCTTTAAAGCACGCTGCTTCGGGGGGCATTGCGCAGAGCAGGCAGATCCCACAGCCCATGTGAGCAGGTAGACACGGTGGTGCTGAACAGCTGCCTCCAGAACAACAAGCAGCTGACATTCAAATTATTTCCTCAGCATCGCCCCAGGTGAGCATTTCCTCGGGTGAAATCCCAGCTCAGCAGTGGCCGATGGCCACCTCGCCACGGGTGGAAATGGGCCGAGTGTCTGGCCATGATGGTGGAAGCCAGTGAGCAGCACGTCACCCCCTCGAAGCCAAGGCTGAAGTTGAGATAAGGGCAACACCGAGTTTGTAAAATATGATTCTGGATTCCAGACAGATAAACAGTCTTAGGCCTTTGATGTACTGAGAATTCCCCTCAAGATACTGACTAGGGCTGTGTGAATAATTGACTTTTTCAGCTGAATAGCTGAAGCAACCAACCAAACAAACCCCAACTTGTTTGTTAATTAACATTTTTTTCTCCCTTGAAAACTGAAAAAAAAAAAAAGAAGGAAAAGCGTAGTTTGGGGTTGCTGAATTGTTTCATTCAAACAGAAATTGTCTCTCTTTCATCTAAACTATTTTTTTCCAGACAAAAGCCATCTAAAAATGCAATACAAAGTTTCTGATAGGAAATAAGGGCATGAATAGAAACACAGAATATTTACTGAGCCAATGGGAGTACCTCTGTATCCCATGATGTAAGACAATTCTCAACCAAGGCCACCTGAGGTGTATTGGTTCCTGCCTGGGGAATTTGGAGAAAAACCTATCCTACTTTAAAATCCTGGGAGACATGCCCGAGTCAAAATTCCTGCCCGGGTCTAGGAATCGGGACCTGATGCTTCAAGTACAATGCTGGAAAGTAGTGGGGAAGTGCCACCTATTAACTTCTTTGTTGCGCACTTAAGTCTTCCTACAATCCTGAATCAGATGTTTCACTTGAGAAGTATCAAAATGAATTATCTCAATTTTTCTGTTGCTCTGCTAAAAGGTCCACGAAATCCATTGAAAAACCTGAATTTGCCAGGAGTCTTGATTGCCCCAAAGTGTACTTTCAGTGTTAGCCTCATTAGGTTTTTGATCTCTTTGTCAAAAAAATAGAAAAAAGGCTATATATATTCACAGGTCAACAAAATAATATCCCAAGAAGTGCTGCAGTTTTCTCCAAGGAACTAAAACCCAGCACAGCTCAGCAACTCAGTAGTTAGCAATGGAAAACAGCACTGGTAAGAAACAGTGAATGAAATCAACCACCTTAGTTTTATCATTCAAACTGTCAGAAGGATAAATGTAAGCTGCTGGAAAGTTCAGTCCTGCCTACTCACATCTGCGTTTGTATTACAGACACGCACTTTTGGATGTGTCACAGGCTCAAGTATTTACGATGATTTCATGCTAAATCACCGCCCTATGACTGGGTGACATTTCTCTTGAAGGTCCCCATTCCTCCATGCTCCTGGTGGGACCCACGCTGCAGAGCCGCCTCTGAGGACAGTTCTCCTGGACTGCAGCGTGAGCTGGGCTGCACCCTCCATCAGTTACCATTAATTTTAATTCAGAAATTAAACAATTACCCTGATGTAAGCCACTGCCATTTGTTCAGGAAAAGTCACTGCAGCCAGTGAGGCTACCCACAGCATGACAGAAGTTATCCAAAACCAGCTCTGCAGCTCAAGGGAAATGCGGTACCCCTACTTCTGACACTTTTGCAGCTGTATTTTCATTTAAAAAAAATATTACAGTCCAAAGCATATTACCTTTAAAACACAAAATGAAATGGGGATCCGGGAGTGCATGCTGTATTTTGAGCCGTATTATGCAATTGAATCAAGATTACATAACCAGAGTGTGATTACAGAAATGTGGCTCCCATTACACAGAGCCTGGCTACGATTACAGAGTGGCAGCCCATCACAGATTACACATCTGTAACGAGAAATTAAATTTATTGTTAATATTACCTATTAACATTTCAGTTTAGAATGCAAGCACGCAGGCTTTGAAGCGCACATTATAGCTACTTAGCTACTAAGTTACTAGCAGCAATTTGTTTTAGACTTTTATTTTATCCCACAAGCATTCTCTTTTTTTATAATTAACATCTTAAACTTCAGGAGGAATGTTATTGAAACTCTTGTATATTACATGTGCCTACTAATGGTGCACCCATAAACATCCTGTGTTATCAGTAACTACTATTACTTTGTGGAAAAACTCTTAAGTGGATTAGGCAAAAAATACAGGTTAAAAAGCTAAATATTATTTACTTATCTAATAATTTAGTGGTTTTCTTTACTGAGTCATTTTATGATCTCAGTAAACCTTAACCTAAGCCTTCAACACTGAATACTGCAGAAATGTGCTGAACTGTTAAAAGAAACAGACAGAATTTAGTATTGTCCTTCTAAATCCTTGTTTAAAATAATGACAAATATAATCACTATAATAAGATGGGTTACCACATTGCATGACGTGTTAAGAGTAGCTACAGAACTTCAGTATACCTCTGCCTTAATGGAAATTAAGATATTTTTTTTTTCTGGTAGGTGATTTTTATATCCCAAGGTGACCTAGGGAACTTGACCTATTCCTCTTCAAATGAAACGCAGAGAAAAATACTACCTGATTAAAAAAAAAAGTGGTAGGCCCGAATGAAACAAGGGAAAAGGAAAACACACTTACAAATGAGTCCATTACATAACCAAATTTTCTGTGTTAAGGTAAACTGAGTCTTTACTCCTGCTCATGCAAGCAGTTCCACAGAAGCAAACAGGAGTAACCTTTTCAAACAAATGAATAACATGTTATTATTTACTCCTTCCCCCATCCTCACTGAGATAGGAATTTTAGAAGTTACTCAGCATCAGTCAGTGGCAGACGAGGAGCTGTGCATGCCCACTGGGCTCAAGGGCATTCATGAAGCGAGCAGCAAAAAACCCACCCCGCCACAGCCATGTGTACACTGTCCACTACAAGGACCACGAAGAAGGACGGGTTATGAGTTTTGCCAGCAATATTTACCTACTTATTAAAAATGTCTTTATGAAATACTTCTAAGGATATTCTGCAGGAGAGAAAGAAAATACAAATAAAACATGTTGATTCAGCTGGGAAGGAGGCGAGATCCTCTGCTGGGGGAACCAGGAACCTCCTCCAGAGGGGAGAGGAGAGCTGGCCAGATCTGTCCAGCTGCTGTCGCTGCAGAGACACCCCGAATTCGGTGGTCCTTCTGGGCAGGGGCATTTTAGGCTGACACAACTCCACCACAGCAGCACCAGGTGTGACCTCCGGGGCCACTGCAGAGGACAGCAGTGGACAAAGAGCTGGGGGCAGCAGCTCTGGCATCACGCCTTGCACCAGCGGCTGGACTTCACCGAGGAGGCCAGCAAGCGTGGAGAGGCCATGAAGCATGAAGGCCAGCAAGTATGGAGGCCAGCAAGCATGGCCAACCAGCCGGAGAAGGGCAGGAGGTGGAGGACTCCAGCCCTGAGCCCGTCTTGCTTTGGGACCCTGTGCCTTGTCTCGGTGCCACATGCCAGCGGGCCAAGCAGAGGGGCAGGAGACACACAGGAGGGCATGATGCCTGCCTCTGCTCCTCGCCCCTCCGTGCTGCCCCGCACCTCTGCTACGCTGAGAAGTGCCCTGGGAGCGAAAGATGCTCCCCTTCCTGCCCACCAGCAACACCAGTGCCTCGAGGGGAACCTCTCGCCTGGTCCCAGCCAAGGCTGTCCCACCACCCTTTGGGGTCACCACCCTTAGGGCTGCACAGCCGCCCGCGCCCCACACGCGGTGGGACCCCCGTCCCCCCTACCTGCCCCTTGACCAGGCTGGCCGCGAACTGCCTCATGACGGCCTCCACCGTGTAGGCGCTGGACCAGCCGCGGGGGGTGAGCAGCTCCATGCAGATGGCTCCGCCGTCCAGGACGTAGCCGTTCTCCAGGCGCGGGCTCAGCACCCTCATGAAGGGCGGCGAGAAGGGGAAGTTGTCGGGGAAGGTGAGGTTGAGCAGGATGTACTCCGTGTTGGTCTCCTTCATGTCCTGCCACAGCACCGAGTCCTTGTCCACCTGGTGCAGCTTCACGTTCCAGTCGAAGAGGCTCTCGTCCACCAGCTCCACCGAGATGAAGCGGTCGCTCAGCCGGGCGATGTCCTGCAGCTCCTTCATCAGCCGCCGGCTCCGCACCTGCGTGCAGTGCTGCTGCCGGCCCGCGGGGGCCAAAGGGCCGGGCACCGACGGCGGCGCCACCGGCCCGGAGCCGGCCCCGGAGCCGGAGGAGCCGGAGCCCGAGCCGGAGCCGGAGCCGGAGCCGTGCCGGCCGCCCCCATGCTGCTGCTGCTGCTGCTGGGCCGCCTCCTTGCCGGCCGGGGGCTCCTTGGGCGCCTCGCGGGGCTTCTCCCTGCCGCCCGCCTTCTTGTCCTTGCGGCCCCCGGGGCTGCTCTCGCTGCTGCTGCTGCTGCTGCCGCCGGCGGGGATGGGGGGGCCCTGCGGCTGGGGCTTGTTGCTGCTGTTCTTCTGTCCGCCCCGGCCCCGCAGCGAGGAGCCCTGCTGCCCGCTGCTGCCGCGGTGGTGGTGGTGGTGGTGGTGGTGGTGCTTGGGGTCCTCCGTGTCGCGGCTGTGCAGCCGGATCAGACCGATTTTCCGCAGCAGAGTGGCCATGTTGTGCGCGGCTCCCTTCTCCCTCCTCCCTCTTAATATTTTAATTTTCTCTCTTCTCTTTTTTTTTTTTTTTTTTCCCCTTTCGCCGAGGGAGGAGGCTCTTTATCCTCCAGGAGCCCCCGCCGGGCTGCCGGTGGCCGCGGGGAGGAGGAGGAGGAGGAGGATGAAGAGGAGGAGGAGGGAAGGGGGGGGAGCACGGCGAGCCCCCGGTGCTGCAGGGGCGGCGGGCAGCGAGGCGCCGGCGCTGCCGCTTCAAGGGGGGGTTGGGGGGGGGGGGGGGCGTGCGGCCGCCGCTCCAACGCCGCCCTCCCCTCGCTACGCCGGGGGCATCACCACGGCAAAACGGGCGGAAAAAAAATCAAAAAAAAAAAAAAAAGATTAAATAAATACAGAGATGTATGAAGCAGAGAAGCGCCACGCACAGCCCCCCGGCGCAGGGCGGGCTCTCCCGCTGCCGCAGATGGCTCCCCCGCCACCTCCCGGCTCCCCCCTTTCCTCCCCCCCCCCGGGGGCCGGTCCCCGCCGCGCCCCCACCCCCGGCGCCTCCCCCCGGGCCGGGGAGGGCGGGGGCTCCGCGCCCCCCGCCCCTTTGTTCCGTGCCCCCCCCCGGGCACCCCCCGCTTGGCGGTGCCGCAGCCCCCGGTACACGCGTGGGGGCTGCGTGTGCCCGGGGCACGGCCAGCGTGGGTGTGCAAGGGCTGCGGGAGTGTGCCCACGCGTGTCCCCTGTACCGCCCAGTGTGTGGCCGTGGGGGTAGTGCCCACGCACACGTGCGTTGCTGTGCGTGTGTCTCGTGTGCTGGTGGTGCACAGCCCCCATCCCTCTGCTACCTCTGCCCATCCACCCAGGGCTGCCTGCAGCATGGGGGAGAAAAGACGATTCCCCAAGTGTGTCCCCACAGCCCTCAGAGACTGGAAAATACATTAAAAATGCACTGAATGCTTCGGATTAGGGAGTAGGCAAGGCCCAAAGTACAGCTGTATCAATCGTGCAGAGTATGTAAAGCAATGGGCAGTGTGTGCATGGAGCAGCACTTTATTCTACGGTATTTTTTCCAAGCAAACACATTCCCTTCTAGGAGTGGTCTCAAACCCCATCCATCCTCAATGGTTTTGAAGAGTTGCCTGCGCTGGAAAAGGGCTGCTGCACTTCTGTAAAGAAGTCCAGGAGAAACCACTTGGGCTTCTTGAAAGATACTGCAGGACACACTACATTTTCATCAAAAACTAGCTTCCAAAAAACTTGCTTCCAAAAATTGCCGGGGTCTGTTCATTTTTCAGCTTGTTTTCTCTTCCTTCTTGCTGTTACTCAGACCCCTTGCTTTTACCAGAGGGTCCACGTTCACCAGGTGACCGCTCACCAGCCACTGTTACAGCAAATAAGATAAAAAACATCCAGTCTCCCCACCAGGCTCTACAGATGGACCCAAATGATAGATTTGCCTGATATACCGTAGCTTAAAAAAATAATAATAAAAATAAATCCTGCAGTTTTAAAAATCAAGATCCTAGAATTATATTTGTTTTTCAAATATGGCATTATTAAGGGCTCAAAATCTTATTAAAAACCTTTTTTTTTTTTCTATGAGGCTGTTCACGATTTCATTTATTTTCTCAGTTTGTGCGATCTGCACAGAGTGTAGGAATAAGTATTTATTCATTTTAAAGTTTACCTAATAATGTAGCAGGAAGGCTTGCTGTATAAAATAGGTATTTGAAGAGATCACAGCAAATGTAATCTAAATTATGGGCCACGTGCCATCAAGAAGGATGGGGAGGATGCACAGCATGACTCCATGGCCCTGGCAGGGTTGGCTGCACTGTGACACCATGGGGCTTGCAGGGTGGTGGCACTGCTCTGCAGCTCCTTTGGGAGGGCAGGGGATGGGGAAGCTGGAGGTGGAGACCCGCCTATCGCTCCCAGAAAACCCTGTAGAGGAGGGTTAGGAGACATGGTGGAGCTGGCCTGCATGTGCTACCTGCTGCACCTCTCATTAATTAGTCTGCTTTGAATGGAAAGAAGATGAAGAGCTGCAAGCTGGAAACGATGCCCCAGGAAGCATGTGTAGTTTCCAGCACTGGAAACCAGCTGCTCTCTCTCTTTTTTTTTTTTTTTCTTTTTTTTTTTTTCTCCTGCCCTTTGTGCT
Source organism: Anas acuta (assembly GCF_963932015.1). Lineage (NCBI taxonomy): Eukaryota > Metazoa > Chordata > Aves > Anseriformes > Anatidae > Anas > Anas acuta. The sequence continues at coordinate 85,353,209 of NC_088980.1, forward strand.
GTTGACCTGCTCAGTCCCAAAGCCTGTTAGTATGGCAACCCTTGGGATTGCTTATTGCTTTGGTCCTTGCCTGTGGAGGTACCTGGGGTCTGTTGCAGATGATGTTTGATAAATTTCCCCATCTGGGTAGATGTGCATGTGAAATACGGGTTGTTTCCTGGGAGGCCAGGTCCCAGAGAAGCTGGAGGTGGGTAGGCTGACTTGGCTGGTAATGTCCTGTCCACCTCATGTTGCTCTCCTACCATACTTTTCTCTACAGCACACCCTGCCTGCGTGACCGAGGAACTTCTGGATTAGGCAATGCCAAAGTGTGTCCAAGCCTTCCCGCATGAAACTTCTGGAGTCCCAGACTCCTACTGAGCTAACAGTGGCCCATCCATGGAGCTGGAAATCTCTGGAGCACAGACAAACTGCGTGCACATGGGTGATGCTCCTGAGTGACCCATAACCTGTGCTTTGATGAGCAGAGGACTCCAGCAGGACTCGCAGGGGGAGAAGCACAGAAGGATATCACTGTTCCTCCTGTTTGCAGCTGGAGCAGGGCAGAGAGAAATAAGATAGGAAGGGTCTGGAGGCTTCTCCTGCTGGGGTGCAAAAGCTGGTGGTCAGAGAAGCACCACCTGCAGCTGCAGTCCGAGTGGGCGGTCACGCAGGACATGGCATTTGGTGGTTGTTCCTGGCTGAGTGTCCAGTGCCAGCCAGGACAGGCAGGCGCATATGTTGGACTGACCCAGAATGCCAATTAGCAACTGGAGCCTTTGTGTTGGCTCCATTAGTGCTTCAGACTGAAAGGTCACTGCATGGTGCCCCTGTGCTAGTTGGCAGGAGGAGCCACAGTCGTAAATTTAACGTGACGAAAGTTATTTACCTTCCTCATATAACCGCTGAGGTATCTACCCAGTGGGGAAGCCACAAAAAAGAGCAAGGTCCCTGCAAAGGCAGACAGGAGCCAAGCGGTGTCATTGTTTCGTAAAACACTACAAGATTAATGATGGGAGTGATGAGAAAGCTGGTTTGATGGGGCGGAGGGTGTAATAGGTGTGCCCTGACAAATGGGTCTGTGCTGCGACAGGCAGCTGCTCTCATTGTGCTGGTACAACCCGTGTCCGTACTGTCTGTAGGATAAAACAGCTGTAGTGATGTAGCGGACTCTTCTTTTTCATAGCCGAGCTTCCTCAGCAAGGGAATTAGTTGTTAGTCCAGGACAGGCTGTAGACTGCTGCAAGTCTAGGGCCTTGAAGGAAAACAAAATGAATCAGCTTGACAGTGGAGGTTCCTCCTGCATCAGTCAAACTGTCCTTACCCAAATGTTCATTGAAAAATATCAAATTTTGTTCCATGATCACCCTTTAAGGAATTCTCATCAATTCTTCTTCCATAGTACCTTGCACAGAAGAAGCCTGTCTATTAACTCTATTCATAATTATATTTTCTCACCAGTTTGCTAGGTGCAGAAGTCAAACTGAACTGTTCTGCAATCTCCCAGACACTGTCCTCCTGTTCTTTTTTTGGAGCAAAACTAATTGCTCCACTTGTGGTACATAAAGACATCCTAGAGTGATGCAACTACTTGAGAACCAAGGAGGTAGAGGGCATCCCGGCGTGAAAAATAGGCTGACATCTGACAGGTATGTCTCCTGTATCTTCAAACAGAGAGCTGCTTTCAGGCACAGCCATTGTGTATCGATTACTGAAACCAGATAGTGCTCGTAGTTCAGGTCTAGCAGCAGCCCTTGACTTCACATGGAGCAGACTGCAGCTGGTGAAGGGCATCTCAGATGCTTTTTGCAGATGGGTAGGGAGGCATCTGTCCTTAGCTGGAGATGTAGAGCTCTGAACTGCTATTGCAATTTGGTGTTTCTTGGGGCTACCAAGAAGGTCTGTATGGCAGTGGTGGTTTTTTTGTTTGTTTGTTTGTTTGTTTGTTTTGGTTGGTTGTTTTTTGTTTGTTTGTTTGTTTGTTTCATTTTGTTTTAGCTGCCTAAGTCTGGCCTGTGATTTTCTCATTTTTATTGAGTTTGCAGAAAAGGAGTTTCCTGAGACTCAGTTAAAAGTTTGGATGTGTACTGTTTGCACCAACATATATGCAGGACATTTTTAAGGCTCAGATGAACAAGTTAGAAGATGTTACTTTAATTGTAACAAGAGCAAAGAAACATTCCCAGGGTGACTGGGTGAACAAAATGCACATCTTCGTAGGAGAATTAGAAGATCTGGTCTTGTTTCGAATAGCCCAGCAAGGACTGAATGGGGGTGTGGTGACACTATATAAATATATTTGAGAAGTAAATGTCAGAGAGGGATATTGACTTCATCACATGATCAAATGGCTGTACAGTGAGTAATCCTGAATGCATTTGGACTGGAAATCTAAAGGCTTTCAGCTATCTGACGAATGAGGGGCTTGAATGCTCTTCCAAGCTCTGGAAGCAGTAGCCCCGTCTCGTAGGATGGAGCCTGAGAAGCTTATGGACATAATTGTACAACAGAATAGAATAGGAGAGGATAGAAAATTAGGCTTATGTTATGAGTCCCTTGGCATCTGATATGTCGGTATCCCCAGTTGTGTGAGAAAAGAAATTAGATCACTGTTGATTTGCATTACACTTATAATAATTCCATGCCTCAGGGCTTCCACTGGAGCTGGAAAATATTTTTCATTCCTCTTGATGCATAATTTGTCCTCTACTGGTCTTTTTGACTTCCACTGTAGGTCTGTAGGACTGTAGGTCCACTGCAGGTAGATTATTATAGGTGGCATTAAAACCTTAAGGTTTTAGTGTCCTGCTCACATCCTCAGGATTAGGCCAGCCTCTAGAACTGGATGTCTTTTAGAGTTGTTTACCCAGATCAGCTTGGTAGGCACCATTGATTTCCTTTACAGCATGGGACACAGTCTCCTTCCTAGAACCAACTGAGGTTTCATTTAACAAATTATTTGAAAATCTACAGACTTTTTTTTTTTTTTTTTCCTAACAAGCAAACTATTTACTCTTCTCTTCCTTCTTTGCATGACTGGGTTATCCCAATACTTACTAGTATGTGTGTGGGCACCTTTGATTATTTTTCTGTCTCTTTTCATCCTCCAAAGTAACATATCTGATATTTGCTGATCCATTTTTTTAAGATATTCCACACGTGGAGGATGCAATGCTTAATATCAAATTTACTGATTGGAAGATAATTAATCTTACAGAGGATTTTCATTTAGAAAAGTGATATAGCAGCATACTGAAATCACTGTGCAACCACAATATAGCAATTGCACTATACCCTCAGATCACAGCACAAATGTGATTGCCATTATTGGTCTCTATATACAAACCATCACAACGCTGGGCATCCAGAGTCACCAGGAAGAAATGTGCAGGTCTGAAGCCAGCTTGAGCCTGTTGATCTCTTCAAAATTCTTCTGCTAGTTGTTTGGTTTTTATACTCCATGTTGGGCTGAGACATGCATTCACTCCCCCTCATGCGGGTCTGACACAACTGGAGACATTCACACTCTGTTAATGAGGGGAGAAACATTTATACCACCAGTCCATCCATTTGACTGTCGATGGCTGTTTATCTAAAACAAAGGCCACTCTCCAGTCCCCTTTTGTGTTGGGATAAACTCAGCTTCTTTGCAACAGCTGTGGCCAGTCACAGCCCCCATTAATCCCTGAGCTTCATGGGCACATCATCGTTGTGTAGGTGGTTACTGGTCAGTCAGACAACACCGCTTATTTTTAAGGGGATATTCAGAGGAAAGGCAATGCTAGCAAACATCAAGAAAGAAGAAAAACACAGAGCTATTTTCACTCCTGGAACATAAAAGCCAGTAGAGGTGCATGTGTGGTCCCTATATTGCTGCTGACACATGCTCCAAAGTTACCTTCCTCTCAGTGTCACAAGTCCATCCCACATTTCCAATCCCTTTCACCGAGTTAGAGAAACAAAATGCATGAGGTAACATCCACTCTGCAGACATGATAAGCCTAGATAAATGCAAATGATACATGGTTAAATAAATTGGGTAAATGAATAGCTGCTCTATCACAGCAACAGCTTTTAAGGATGAGGAGGTAAACAATATTTCTGGAGAATATAATTGCCTGTCTGCTCTTTAAGTCTGTGCAGTGCTGGAAATTTTCAGACTTTTAACTTTCATAGCATTCACCTTCATGTGTTGCTGCTTACTGACTGAAAGAGATTCACGTCCAGGAATTCTGAATCATGGAGCATCCTTTGCTTTGCGTAAGATGACCATCACATATACACACAAGTATGTTTGAATTCTTCCACTCACACACACACCAAAAAAATAATAAAAAAAAAAAGACACAGTTAGTAATCCTGAGAAAAGCTTTACTGTGAAGTACAGAAAGCACTCATAAATTTCTCCCAGAATAAAAGTACAGTGCATTCTCTACCTTGTTCCACCTTTAGTCTTGACGTCTTCTGGGCACATTTTCATGCTACAATGTCACCCTTACAGTCCTTCCTCAGCTGCTCAGTGAGGAAGCTGTATTTTATGCAGTGCATGGAGGAATGGCAAAAACATGATGGGCATTCTGCTCTGGATACAAAAATTCCTGTTTGTCATTGCAGACAGAGACTTTCTAGACTTTCTGGCTAGAATTTCCAAAGATCTGAGATCGTGAACTTTCCTGGCCTGCTTCATGTAACCAGAGAACCTGGAAGCTGCCGTCTGCTCCACGTGAAGTTGATGGCTGCTGCTAGAGCTGTTTTGCTAGCAAGCACACAGTGGCTGCACCTGAAAGCAGTGCTCCAGGTACTCCACCATGCCAGGTGTGAGTCACCAAAGGGACCCACAGACCATGCTTGTTACCAGCTCAGTGCGCCGGGTTAACCCCCAGCTAGACACAGGCACAAAGACCTGAAGTCAGCTAAGTAACACGAGTGTCAGTCTGAACCACACCAAGCTAACATGTGGAGACAGCCAAACCCATTGAATCTGACTTTAAAGGCAAAACGCTGGAGTTTCAGTAATTTAGTTTCAAATACTTCACAGTGCCAATGAATCATTTTTGGCTCCTGAAGTTTTAAAGCTGCATACCAGACCGTTTGCTCACCTGAAGTGACAGAAGCAGGACCAAGTTCAATAGTAACAAGTCGTGTGCTGAGGGGCTAATGATAAGGAATTTTTATGTAAATCTCGAGGAGCAGACAAAGAAGATAGAGAGAGAGAAGAGTGTAGTGGTAGACAGGATAAAAAGGATGTGCTGACAGAGTGATGCAACTTGAAAAAAAGAAAGGCAAATGTGACTGATGGTAGACAGTGAGTTACTTTTAGAAAAAGATGGGGAAGCATTAGTACCATTGCATAAGATGTTCAGAAGTTCCAATCTGAATCCCAGAACAACACAGGCTCATATTTGATGCCTGCTGAACACTTCTTTCTTTGACTCCTGTCAATCCTTTGTGTTCTTTTAAATGCAAGCACATTCTCTCATCTTCCTCTGTACAGCACACAGCCATAAGAAAGGTCAATTGCAAAGCATTTATGGGTAATAAACTCTTTCTCCTCTTCCCTAAGATCTTAGCATTGTCAGAACAATGACAAGAGGCATGCTTTAGCTGCATGTTTCTCAAATGGCAATTATAACTCTCAAGTGGAGTAGAAAAGCTAAATACTTTAAGAGATAGATTAATTGAAAGATTACTGGCAATGGCTTAGTTCCTCAAATGTGAGGAGTGTGTGTATTTACATAGACTGTCATACATTGTTCCCAAGAACTTCACACCTTGGTCTTGGAGAAGCTGCTGCTGCCACCAGCTGGTAGATCACTGGTTCTTGGCTGGAGAGGTCCCAGGAAGGCACGTAGGCCACAAAGTAGCTAACATCTAGGGGAAGCTAAAGAAATGTTGCTTCGGCCCAAAATCCCTTCTGGCATTTGACAAAAGGCAAGGCCTGTGTTGTTAACAGGGCAATCTTACCACAGCATTCACAGTAAGCAGTTATCCATGGTCACAGCTGGAACAACAAATATACTAAATTCAGAAGATCGGACATGCAACACTGGTCCTTTTTATGACTGGATGACACTAGTGTGCTTTATCACTTAAGTTCCAGAAATGTATTTTGGGATGGCATCTCCTTTGTACTCAGGAAGTAGAAATGGCAGTTCCTTGCATGCTTTCCTGCTTCATCTGCAGGTCCAATGTAAGAAGGAGTCTAGTGAGCATTATGTTAAACAGCATGCAAAAAATAAAAAATAAAAAGAAAATTGTTTTAGTGGCCTGATGAGTGTTCTGTGGCCAGTCTGTGGTTGCAGTCACAGATGTTGTAAGAAAAGGGCTTTTGCCCCACTAATGGGTTTAGTGCAAATCAGTGGTTCTTTTCCTGCCCACTCTGTGTGCATGAAGATGCACGCAGAGATCTTGGATTATCAGAAGCTGTATACATCGCTGTAGACTGGCTACTGGTTTGTCATTAGGAAGCCAAAAGATGAAGGCTTTGCTTTATTAGGTTTAGCAACAACAGGCATTTTGTCATACAACTTATTATGGTTGATTAACTTCTATAGCTGTCATACAAATACTATGGTTGATCTGGAGGAAAATATAAAATTGTAAATAAAAGAAGTGCACAGAAAGGCCCGTGTAGTGACAGATAGTGTGGAGGCAGCCTTCGCTGAATAGTTGGGTTTGTGAAATTAATGCATTTTAGTACAAACAAATTGCAAAGTCACCTTCCTCAGAGCAAATCGTGCAAGTTCATTTAACTGGATCAGCCCAAACTTCCAGCAGAACTTTGCGGCAAAGAGGAGTTTTGCCATCCCACAGTGTACTAACAAGAAAGGAGTGAGCAGCATGCAGGATGGGAGAACACAGGGACTCACAGCTCTGCAAAGACCAATATCAGATTTCAATGTGCAGGTCATCTTTCTTTTTCTGACAATATTGAAAAAATTGGAAATACTGCAGAGAAAGCTGAAAGCGATTCAAGAAAATGGTGTAAAGAGTTTGGTTTGTTTAATTTATCATACAGAGGACTGAGAGATGATTCAATTATTTGATTAAAGCATAGAATAGATATCTCAGAACAAAACTAACTGGATAATAAAGCATTTCTTCATCAGGTAGGCAGAGATGTGAAGAGAATAGAAACCTATAAATTAGACTCTTACTCAGGCAACTTTTGTGATTAAAACCTATTTAAAGATTGGACACTGAATATGAACAGTAAAGAAAATAACTTTCCCAGAAATGCAGGCAGATTGCAAAGAGGGTGGAATATAAATGCACAAGAGTGTGAAGAATGACTTTAAAGTTGAAGAGTTACTTGAGTTCTCCAAAAAAGAATAGTAGAAAGAGAGTCTTTAGTTCAATGCCTACCTGTATCACAGTGTCTTTTAGGAAGGACCTTTGTATCTGCTGCATGACCTTGCTAGTAGAATCACAGAATCATTAAGGTTGGAAAACACCTCCAAGACCATCTGGTCCAACCATCACTCTACCACCAATGTCACCCACTAAACCATGTCCCTAAGCACCAGGTCCAACCTTTCCTTGAACACCCCCAGGGAGAAGTGACGCCACCACCTCCCTGGGCAACCTGTTCCAATGCCTGACTGCTTCTTCTGAGAAGAAATGTCTCCTAATTTCCAGCCTAAACCTCACCTGGCACAACTTGAGGCCATTCCCTCTAGTCCTATCATTGGTTATCTGTGAGAAGAGGCCGACCTCCAGCTCCCCACACTTTCCTTTCAGGTAGGTGTAGGGAGCAAAACATGACAAGGTATACCAGAAAGCTGGGTGGCTATAGCTGTGTCTAGAGTGTCCACACAAGGTGGGGTGAAGGAGCTACATGTACAAGCCTTTTGCCCCGTTGTGTTTTGAAGTCCCCCAAAGCCTACTGCTGCCTGTCTGCTCCTAACTCATATACTGTGATGGTTTTGAAGATGAGCAGTTCAGAGACAGTCCCAGTTTGAACTGCAGGCAGCTTCTGAGCTGTTCTGGTGATCATAAAGACCCTTCATTTTGATCCTGGTGAATCCTGTAGTGCTTGCTCATTCCAGCCTCTTCTGCATGAAATCTATGCCAGCTCCAGGCCTGCTTCCAGTGTCAAGGCAATGGCACCAGTAGTTACATACTGGATGTAATAGCGGCTCCATGCAATGTTGTGGACATATGGTTTAAACGCTTTCCACCACAGGAAGTAATAGTGAATGCTAAGTAATTTTTCTGATTTTCTGATTTGATTCATTTTGAATCCATATGAGCATCACTTCATTTTCTCCTTTTACTCATACACCATGAATTATAGCTCTACCTTAGAAAAACTAAAAGTACCACAGAATGGCATCCACTGTTTAAGTCTTACAAAGGTCCCCAGTTAGCTTGTTGGCCCATGCCAACCAGCACTCTTCCAGAAGTGCTTTCAGGCACATATCAGAATGTAGATACTCCAATACCAGTTGGACTCAATGCTGGAGAGTGGTCCCAGGTCCATCTCATTTGCAAGCACACACGTGGTCTGTAATCTCGGTATATCCTACTGCCCGGGATATTCCTGTGCCTTCTTTCTTGCCTCTCTGGTAATGAAAGTGTCAGTTTTAAATACAGTGCACTAGTTAGTGAGTTGGAGGGGGAAAAAAAAGAAAAAAAAGAAAAAGCAGCACCAGCTCTGCTTATTGCTATTATATAAGGAAAAGAACTTTTTTGCTTATTGCTATTATATAAGGAAAAGAACTATTTTTTTTTTCTTCCCAAGAATACAGTGTATATATATTTCTCACATCTCTGGAAAAATACCATGTGAAAGTACTTGATAAATAATGAAAATGACTCTGCATTTCAGAAGAATGGATCTTAATTTTGCTTTAAATGACAACTGGTGACAATACGGAGGCAATATAAGCCCAGTCTAATCAATAAGATTAATATTCCAGGGGAAAAAAATCAGATAATTGTATTGATTTTCTCAGCGTATTTTTAAAAGCAAAATGAACAATTAATTCTTTATGTAATATCAAGGGTATTAGGAATTAAAAGTTTTCAACATTGCAGATCATTGTCATTACCCTATGGAAATAAGGTTCTTATACTGAAAAACATATTTAAGTCCTGTGCTGTGTTGTGAGAAGGGATTCTCTCACCCAAAGTCCACTGCTGTCAACAGAGAGAGTTCCAAAGGTCTCAGTGATCTTTGGTTCAGGTCCCACTAAAACATCTCCAGATCTACTGTCCTAAGAAGAGCAAAATACTGTATGAACAAAATCTTGATCTGCTGGTTCTCGAATAAAAATAAATAAATAAATAAATAAAATTGGATGATTTCAGTAAGAATGAGATCCAGTCATGATACATAAATGCACCATACATGACACATAAATGCACTTAGTTTGTGCTAAGTGTATTATTTCAAGTCATTAATTAGCAAGTTGCCAAATATCCCATCTGTATGGAAACTATCATTGCACCTCTTATTCAGATGAACAATATATATATATATATATATATATATATATATATAATTTTTTTTCCCCCTGAGAAACTCGTTTATTTTATTGTACCACCTTATTTTTATACAGTAAAATGTGAAAATACAGCATGCTTTGGAGTTACTCTAAAACCGTCCTAAACATAAAACCTATCAACCTGATATATAGCAAGAACAGGTAAATGGTATTCTCTGTGCTGCTCACATCTGTCTTCCCTGCTTCTCTTTTGCTTATCACTTGTAATTAAAGAAGGGTAGATGGCTTATAACAGAGGAATTCTAATGTAGGCGATGTCCCCCATTTAATGACGTCAAATTTCAGCCTACATTTCTGGGTCTGCAGACATAGAATGAGAAAGAGATCCATGGATTAGATACAATAATGCAGAAGAAAACAGGAAAAAAAAAAAAAAAAGAGAGAGAGAAAATGAGAAACACCAAAGGAGAGAAAAGATATATCACTGGAAGTCAATGGGTTTTATTTTCTTTATTCAATTCTATTTTATTCACCAGTGGCAGAGAACAGGAGCTGGGAGGAGAATCACAGTTTTAGAGATGGAGAAGCATATGAGTAAATTGTGCCTTTTTATATTTCTAAGAAGACATGGTGATAACGCCAGCATTTTCAGTAATTAATTTTAAACACTGCATTGTGCCTTGTTACACTGGAAAGGTCATTTATCTGAAGTGTATAATCAAATATGAAAATGGTGAATTGAATTTTTTTTTTTCAGACCTGATAAAACAGTCTCAAATCAACCTTTTTATGCTCTGCTTGGTAAGAAACCACTATGCAATCTGTCTACATCCTACACAGCACATGTCATTCTTGGACAAGTCGAACAGGTGGGACCACACAGATTCAGATAAGATCTCCTGTGCTCAACAATAACCAGAAACAAATACTAAAGTGTGAGGACATGACAAACGTGTATGAGACCACTCCTGAACAATGTTCTGGGCTTCTCAAGCTGAAGTGTCCCTACATATTCAGGTTTTCCTAGCATGGTAGCCTTTCCTTAACTACAGTCATCTTGGCAGCCCCTCTCTGGCTCTGTCCCAGGTCTACTCCAGGGAACCAGAACTGCACATAGTATTCAAGGTTGGGGTGAAATATGAAATTATGCATTGGCATAATGACATTTTCTACTTTGTACTCAAATTCCTGATGATTCCTAACTCTCTGTATGGTTTCTGATCACTGCTGAGCACCGAGGCAATGTTTTCATGGGACTTTCTACTGCCATCCTTGAGTGTTGCTCCTGTGTGGAGCAAGAGGCCATCAGCCCAGAGGTCATGAATCTTCATGTGAAATTAGTTTTTTGTTGTTGTTTGCTATGTATGTCATTTTATGTTATTTATCTGCATTTCTTCTGATATTTCGTTGCTAAGTCACCAAGACTTTTCAGGTCCTATGGTTTCCTACAACCTGTACTCATCTTTCCTGTCCCCACTGACATTCTCATAATGCTGTTTTCTCATCACACTGATCTCTTTTTCTGGGTCATCTATGAACACAGAGAATGGCAGAAATGTCAGCACAGTTCCCTGTAGAATTCATCTGGGAACCACTCTCCCCTGCAAGAATTTAATATTTCCTCCTACTTTGTGTTTCCTATTTGGCAATCAGTTCTTCATTTACTCAAGGATTTCTGCTCTAATGCGGTTGCTGTAGCTCCTTAAAAGATTTTTGTTAAGGAATTTCCCAAAAGCCAATGGGAAATTCAAGTAGATTTTATCAAATAGACCACTCTTATCCACATGCGTGCTGACCCCTTGAAAAAATCATTAGAAGTTTACAAAGCAGAATTTTCTTTTACATAACCTGGGCTGCTCTTCCCAAATGGGTCATGTTGATCCACAAGGCCTTTCATTATAACCTTTATTACAAACTTTAATTAACTGCCCAGTACAAATGTCTGGCCTACAAGCCAGTAATGCTGTCTCCTGCTGTCTCCGTGGAAATAGAAGTAGGTTTTCAGTATGGTTACTTAAATTGTGGACCATGAAAATTTATTTCTAAATCTTCCTGTCTATACTGACTGATTAAGTTATCTGTCAGACTCTCTCTCTCTCTCTTTCTCTCTCTCTCTCTCTCTATCTTTCCATCTGTCTTCTACTTATCTTCTATCTTTCATTGGAACACCACTAGCTTCTCTGTATTGCCTTTTTCCCCACAAATAGGAAAACACTCCCCAATTTGGTGATAATGAAAACAACTTAATAGCTAGTAGTATATATTTATATATATATATATAAATATATTTATATATATATTTATATATATATATATAAATATATAAATATATTTATATATATATATAAATATATATATTTATTTATATATATATATATAGTATTTATAGCCATATTTAATCTTAAAAGCACTGTTATCTAACAAAAGCACCGTTATCTAACAAAATTCAGTAATCTAACATAACTGACTTAGTATAGACTTAATATGAACTGGATATCCCTACATTCGTTTTTTGACTTCCATTATTTTTTTCTGTCAGATACTTTACCCAAGTTATGTTGGGTAATGGATGTGTATCAGATTTCACTCATCCCAAGAAAGCAAGAAGTCATGTTTGCTCAGTTCCAACAGCCAAGGTCTTTTCCACAAAGAGGAAAGAGAGGAGGCTTTAACAGGATCTCAAAGCCCATTTTTGTTCCTGGATTTAAAGCAAGGTAGTCTGTTCCATGCTTCCACTGTGTGTGCTTAACAGATCTTTTCCCATAAGCAAAGATGGACATAAAGCAATTCTTCTGTTTCATTCCAGGTTCTTGTGTCTGCAGAGTGACATCTGACACAACTGAATGTATTTAGATTGTTCCTTCAAAATCCTTCATCCTTTTTCCTCATATTCAGATTTAATCTTGTAAAGCCAACATATTCTTTAATCTTCCCTTCCAAATATTAGAAAAAAATATTCAGTTCCTAAAATGAAGATCTCTCATGCAATCAGTGAAAAGTATTCATTTTTACTTGTCGTAATTCTGGGACTTCTGCTCTCCAGAGAACATTCTATTAAAACAGAACAGTCAGCAATTGCTAATCAATGATTTATTTTATCATATGGTGACAATAATTGACAAGGCCTGGAACTGACTAATTGCTTTTTGCAGCCTTGGTTTGTTCTTACAATTTTACATTTGCAGAGTACTATGTATTCCTTAATACTTAGTACTGTTTACAGTCACTCGCTTATTTTTTTTAAAATTAAATATTGCTGATTGTGATGGTTCTCACTCTTGAACAGAAAGGGTTGCAAGTTTTACCTATGAATTTATAAAATACATTGAATTTGTTGATTGAACATCATATCTATATTAGTTTAGTTCTTATTTCAGATATTCATTCAAATATCTCACTGTGAATCAAAGCATTAGATTCTTATCTGCTGTAAGCTGATAGCAAACTCCATTTACATCAGAGGTAGTTTGGCAGACCTGAAGGGCTGACTTTTAAATTCCAATTGACATTATTTCTCAGATTCAGATGAAAACAGGCATACTGGAAATAAGCTATTTATAAAACATACAGTTATTGTGATGTGCCAGGGGAATTGAAATATGTCAGATAATCTTCCCACAAGGAAAATGTTAACTAGATTATTTAATATAGACTGAGATTTTGTCATTCTACAGTTAATCCCATTGTGTTTTTTATTATCAAGCAAAATTGTCTGCCTGTTGTTTCTTCTATTTCTTACACAGAGAGGCACACATAATTAGGAGATCTAAGACAGATGGGGAAGACAACAAGCCCTTATCAGATAATCAGTCAATGGTTCCTTCATTTCTTTTTGTGTCTTACACCAAACCTTTTCTCTCTGCTGCTCAAGGAATACTTAATTTCCATGCACAGAATAGCTACAGGACCCCAATGCCAAATGCATACTACCCTCTGAGGCCATAGCTTTCTGTAGGTTCTGACTCCTGTGGATATGAGAGAGATTTAAATCTAGGTATCCTGCACTCCGGGTGTGCATTTTCATTACCAGATACAAGGGAAGTCTGAGGGCTCCTTTTGTGTGTGGTCGGTCACTGTCTGAGCATATCTGCTGATCAGATACCGCCAGCAAGGCTAGCAGGAAAATATCTGCATTTTAGATCTATGCAGTTACCCGTATCCCAGCTGCAGCTGTGACCTTCACCTGCAAGTCAGGTCCCTTTGTGCAAGGACTTCACAGAGGTGACCCCTGCACCAGCAGGCAGCAGCGCGCAGTGTGGGTACCACGGCAATATAAGGAGGAATTTGACAGGATGCAGTCAAGTCCTAGGATACGGTAAAGGGCAGTAATGGACAAAGCATGAAGCTGCCTTTCTGTAAATCTTTCAAGAAAGGAGTGGGCTCTGCACGGTGAGGGGGTCAGGACTGGAGTTCAGCCTCTTGTATAGGGTGGGGACAAGCGGGAGCTGGACACAGGAGCTTTGGTTTTATGTCAAGGCAACGCACAACAGGAAACCACTCAGAAGCAGAGAGGTTCTAGCGCTAAATGTTGATCTAAAACTACTGGCCGTATGCTGGTATATGTTGAGGACTGAGAAAAAGATAATTGAAAAACCACGAGGAGAGGGGATTATAACAGTTTTATAGAAGTGGACAGGAAGGAAAGACTGTCTTAGAGAAGTCAGGCAGAAAGACACTTTGAGATCTAGATGCGGCAGGCCATGTCTGGAAGGCTACAGAAACTGGTGAGTTAGAAGTGAGTTTGTAATTTTTGCCATTTTTAGAGGTGCTGGCAATTTTGTCACAGATACGATTAATCACACCGCGTGCATCCCACTCCACTGGGGGCTACTGAAAAATTCCTAGAGGTGATACGTGGTATCAAAATCAAGGAAAGCAGTGCCGAGGGCTACTGAATGATCCACACTGTCAAACTCCAATTATCTGACATTTATAAGAGATGCTAAATATAATTTAGTATCGATTTGCCTTCGGGGTAAAAAAAAGTGTTTCTCATTATTAGCAGTCGTGGATTTGATAAATCGGGAGTGCCCAAAGCAAACACCGACTCGCGTAAATTACGTTTTGTGGATCTTATTTTTGCCTAGCGCTCATTTTCCGCCAGCTGTGGAAGCTGTGAGAGGGAAGCGCAATGAAAACGCCACAGTAAATGACAAATGGCCATTGTGCTGGGGGGTTCCGCAGGGAGCCAGCGCAGTGCTGACTTCCAGGACGCGATGCGAAACACCGCCCGATTGTACGGTACAGACAGCCGGCGCTTTGCTTAATTAGGTGTTTAATTAAACGGAGTGGGAGCCCGGCGGAGCCTGACAGGCACCCGCCATCTTGGGCGCCGCCTCCTCCCCTCCCCCTGCACCCCCTCCCTCCTTCCCGCCCTGCTCCCGCGCATGCGCGGTGCGCCGGAAGGGGCGGCGGGGCGGAGGGGCGGCGGCGGCGGCCGGGGCGGCCATGGCCATGTCGGAGAAGTTCGACTCGCTGGAGGAGCACCTGGAGAAGTTCGTGGAGAACATCCGGCAGCTCGGCATCATCGTCAGCGACTTCCAGCCCAGCAGCCAGGCCGGCCTCAACCAGAAGCTGTGAGGCCTCCCCCGCGCCGCGCCATTCCCCTGAACGGGCCCCAAAGCAGCCCAAACCCGACCCGAAGCCCGCCCAAAACAGCCCAAACCCGACCTAAAACACCCCCAAAACATCTCCAAACCGACCCAAATAGCTCAAACCTGACCCAAAATAGCCCCAGAACACCCCAAACCCACCCAAAACAGCCCAAAACACCCCCAAAACAGCCCAAGCCCACCCAAAGCACCCCCAGAACACCCCCAAAACAGCCCAAACCAACCCAAAACACCCCCAGAACACCCCCAAAACAGCCCAAGCCCACCAAAAACACCCCAAAAACAGCCCAAGCCCACCCCAAACACCCTAAAAACACCTCAAACTGACCCAAACAGCCCAAACCCGACCCAAAACACCCCAAACCCGCCCAAAACATCTCCAAAACACCCCAGCCCCCCCAAAAAAACAAACCCACCTGAAACACACCAAAACACCCCAAACCCAATCCAAAACACCTTAAACACACCCCAAAACACCCCTAAGCCCAAACAAAACATCCTGGTCCCAACCCAGAACAGCCCCAGAGCGACCCCAAACCCACCCCAAACATGACCCAAATCCTGTCCTGATGCCCATTTTTCCTCACGACCCACCCCATTTTCTCCTCGTAGGAATTTCATGGTGACGGGCCTGCAGGATATTGATAAGTGCCGGCAGCAGCTTCATGACATCAGCGTGCCCTTAGAGGTGTTTGAGTGAGTGTCCTCCTTCCTGGGGCGGGTGCTGGGGGATTCTGGGGGCTGCCTCCTTCAAAACCACAAAACCACATCCCAGGGAGTACCAGAAAATGATAAACTATGCACCCGATTTCACCTCTTTCATATATATTTTTTAATTTATGTTGTATGGCACTATAGTTGTAGGCAGTAATATAGCTTCTGTTCCATCTAGCAATACAGTAAGTAATCCTTCCTTTTGGAAATGCACTTCTACACTAGGTTAGAATTGGGGTAGTAGAGTTGCAAACAAAAATAAATTAGGCCAGTACATAGGTGTTTTAATTTCACTAGTGGCAATCCTCCTCCTGTCGGAGATTTAACTGTTAAAAGTAAAATTCTGATTGTAGAACAAGAGCTTTACAAGGCAGCTTTTATGCAGAAGACTAGTAAATTGTCAGCATCTTGTAAAAACAAAAATATCATTGGTTTGCTATGTTCTGGTGTGTTGTTATCTGTATGGGGCTTTCTCATAGGCCTTTCATTCATTATTTATCTATGATAGTACTCCTAAATATTCCTTTTTCTTCATTCAGAGATGGAGTTTCCCTTTGTCTAATACTTAATCATATTTTTATTTTGCTATATTATGTTTGCTTGTTCAGGTGCTGATACAATTTTTACTCTTTAATATTGTACATATACTTGTTCCTCGAGTTGCTTGGTGTCTTATGCGTTAATTGCTTACCATGTGCTGACTAAACTATTTTATAGTTATTACCCTTGCAGTTACCATGGAAGGGTTCACCTTTCTACTTTCATATGTAGCTATTGTATGAGAGGAGCTGGGTATTATAGTTTTGATATTTTGAAGATCCAGGCTCTCTGGAAACAAAGATTTAAAACAGCATGTCAGGAGAGCTGCTTGCTCTCTTCCTTGAGTTATATTTTGAAAGTGACTAATCTAAACTGTGTTCTTCAAAATTCACATGTCAGAAAACAGTAATAAAAAAAATCAGAGCGAATACTTCTGTTCCTTGGAGAACTTTCTAGTACCAATGCAGTCCCTTAGGCAGTATCTGTTCTATTTTCAGATACATAGATCAAGGTCGCAACCCTCAGCTTTACACCAAAGAGTGCCTGGAGCGAGCTTTGGCTAAAAATGAGCAAGTAAAAGGAAAAATCGACACAATGAAGGTAAGCCAGAAATAATGAAGTTTCTAATGGGTTTGGTTTAGTCCTTTCCCCAGATATATATGGGGGGAGGGATTTCACTTGTGCAGTTATTAAATCCCCTAATGTGATTTGCATTAGGGACTGCTCTGAATCCTTCTGTCTTAACAGGGAGGCCAGTACAGGAAGCTTGCAATTCACAGCTGGAGATGCAGATGTTGCTATGAATTCATTTTGACTAAAAGTATATAGTGTTGCAGATCTTTTGTTATTTGTGTTCTGAATACTAATGGGTACCTCACACTGTTATATATCTGTAACAGTGTGACGTGTGTAAATTTAGAAATAAGCAAAACAGAAGGGGTATTTTTACAGTCTTGAATGGGTCTTAGCATGTTTGCCATTTTTAATAGTCTATATGAGCACAAGTTAGTCTTTATTGAATGACTTTAAATGTATGCCAGTGTTTAGGGTTTTTTGAACTTGCACTTTTATCCAGAAAGAACTTAAGCATTCTGGTATACGGTTTTAACTACTGCTGAATGGCAAAATTAGAAAAGGAGGTTCAGTGAGACTTAAATGGGTGTTTGTGTTTCATAATGTTCTTAGGCTTGATTTTAAAATTAGTGTGGAGGATGCTGCAGAATGCAGACATATTTGTATATTTTCAGCATTTTTTCCTTTTGATAGAATGGACCTTGCTTGTAAAAGTTGTAGGAACAGTTGCGCATTTCTGAAGCATGTGTGAGTTCCATCTTAGAGGTGGAGGGGATTACATAGCAAATCAAGTGGGCATGTCCTTTATCAGTTTTGCATCAACAACATCATCTAAACAAGTCACCTTCACAGTGAAGGGTGTATGACTGGAACAGAATGTCTTAAACTTGGAAGTGTTTATGGTTACTTTCTGGAGACTGTATTTAAAACAAGTTGAATGGCCTTCATTCTGATCTGACTTCCTGTTAGTTTTGGGTGATCTTGGATGGGTAACGGGGGGAAAAAGACTACATGCTTTCCTTGAATTTCAGTAATGCCACTCACTTACCATATCCTTCCATCATCATCTTCTTCTAGAAAGGGAAATAAAATGCATAGGATTACTCCAGTACTTTCTTTTCCATCCCAGGAGATGAGAAGGTAGTTGCAGCAGGGAGGGATTCTTGCTTCAAAATTGTCCTAAGAAATTAATGGAAAGCATCTGAAAGGAATGTGGTGGTAAAAGTAAGGAGAAAAAAAATATTTGAAGGTTAAGGTTCTGAGTCCAGCATATTTTTTATGCAATTTTTTATTCCTTAAGTTATAATGCATGGAAGAAACTGCTTAGAGACAGGGAGACCAGACTCTAGACAGCTATTGATGCACCGGAGTATACCGGAGAGATACCACTGCTTTATGATTCTTAAGTGAAGTTGCTAGTTGATTTATGGCTAATTAAAAGCATTTTAGTTTGATCCTTCTCTAGCAGATTTCATGCTGTTGTTTTCTTTGACTCTTGTAAACATTACTTTGGATAGGTGGGGTCTTTTTTGATACTCGTGTTTTAGGTCACTGAAACATTGTACAAACATTTCTATTTATTGGATAACACTGCTAGATGAAATCTAAATAGTGCAGGTGGGAGTGTGTGTATTTATTATCTCTGTCTCTCTCTACATAATGTTCTTTTTCTTTCCAGAAATTTAAAAGTTTGTTAATTCAAGAACTTACGAAGGTGTTCCCAGAAGACATGGCAAAGTACAAAGCTATTCGAGGAGAAGATCCTCCTCCTTAAGTTGGCCTTTAACTCTTAAAATTGTCAATTCTATAAATTGACGCTTACCACTCTTTATAAAAACATTGACTGAAGAGGTGGGGTATCCGAGACTTCGTTAAAAAACTATACTACAGATGGCTTTGATAAGGACACAAAGCAGCTTGATGATCGCTCATAGTTCTGGTCTGAAGCTACTGCATTTTTATGAAGACTTTCACTCAAAGATTGCTGTTGAAACTTCTTGTGGTACTTGGTTCTTTCCTGAAAGGTTTTGGAAATGTTTGGATAACCTGCAGGTGATTATATAGCATTTATTACGAAGTGCATTTCCGGAGCAGAAAATCATGGTTTTTTTGTCTTCTGAAAAATATGCTCCAGGGTTGTGGGTTCATTTGTTTTTGAGAAATATATTTATTATACTGATTTTTTATTTGTAGTCTGTTTTTTATCACTGTACAAACAGTTGACTGTGTTCACCTTGGAAAATTCTGCTGAACAGGAGCCTGTCAGGCTGCAGTTTGCATGTGTCATAGTGAATCACAGCCAAGAAAACCTTCAGATACGTGTTTTGTTCTGTAAGCTGCACTGCAGATGACTGATGTAGAAATGGAGCATATTCAGGGATAAGCTCCTCAACAATGTTAATATTTTGTGTAGTATTTAATGTAGGCCTTTGTTCATTTTCTTTAGGCAAGTTGAGAATAAAAATTTGAAAAAAATTAAACTTTCTCTTGTGTGTTACTCTTTAGAGAATGAACGGAAAGCTGTGTAAATTAACATATTTATCAGTGTCAGTGAAGGAAATGAAGTAGGTATCAAAACTTGGGCGTTGCAAGTTATATTTACAGGTATTTTTACATCTTGGCATTTTGCTTTTTGTGGGGAAAGCTTTAATTGAAGCAGGAGATTTTGGGGATCAGTGATTTTCACACGAAGTGTTCCTGGTTAGATTCAAACTCATTTGTGAGATCTCTTACTGTTTATATGCAAGACAGTCCTGAAAGAAAACAGCTTGATGGGATTGCTACCCAGGGGAATAGTGCGGAAGACTGCTTTTACAGTGAAAGAAACCAAATTTGCATATAAAAACTTGACCTTGCTGAAGGGGAAGACAGTTTTCATTTTCTTCCCCTTTACTACTGAAATGTGTTTCATGTTTCATAGATACTTAACATTCAATTTCACATAGTTTCACAGATCAAGTAATTCAAGAAACTTGTTATCACAAAAGAAGTAGCATAATGTCTATTACGATTATTAGCTACTTTGATGAAGTAAAGCCTTTGGAGTATCTGTAATGTCAAGCATACTTATTCCTGACCAGACTGGCACAACAAAAGGAAAAAAATTGAGAAAACTGGCTGTTCCTCGGAATTAGTTATTGATAGTCCAAAGAGATCTAAATAGTCCCTGATACTACTCTGCCTTGCAGATATCCTTTTCCTTATACTCCCTCCAACCACTAGTCGCACTTTTCACTCCACAATGTTACTGCGTGAACTTGGCAGAAAACAGCAATAAAGAAAAAGTACATCAACTTCCCTCCCTCACCCCTGCTTTTTCTGGATTGCAAGGGCCTGAGGAATTCTCGAGGTGTGGATTGCCAGCTCTAAAGCAAGTGGACAAAATATATTTTAAAATGTAGTCTTCATTTTCAAATTAGTTTCTACACACATGATTACTTTGAATTTTAGGCCTAGTGTATTGATTTGTAATAGTATCACACAGTGTTCATCCATTAATGTGAGAGTCCTATCACAAATTTACATTCTAGATGTGTGAAGCTTGAAAAATTAGACGCGTCTCTATCAGTTTATATGCTGACTGGCACTCTGTTGATCATCTCAGAGCTAATGAGGTTAATATGGTGTAGGTATTTTTTGTAACATGCTCTTTCCATATCTATATTCCTATCTATTTATATTCTATCTATGCTATTTATTCTATAGAAACTACTAATGGAATACTAGAGTTTTATACAGTATAGATTTAAACATTCTGCTGATGGGAAAAGAAGAGGTGAGGAGGAAAGGGGTTATAGATTCACTGGAAACAGGATTTTTTACTTGACAATCAACACATTAAAGAGTATTCAGAAGTTAGCATTCTGAATATTAAATGTGTCCTGAAAATTTCCTGTTCTTAACACAAAGAAACGAGTTGTGTGTGTTATTTCAATGCGTCACAGCTGCCTTCTCCAGCTGTGGAGCTGAACCATTTCTTCATGTCTCTGCTACTTTCCACTTCTAAGAACACCAGCAGGGCAGGGGGAGATGAGATTTTTTTTTTTTTTGGCAGGGGATGGTGAAAGAGAAATGCTGCTCATAGGATCTGTGAATTTTCTGTGCTTTGGTGGGCTCAGTGTGGCAAGCTCTTGAAGTTGGGAGCTCTTGAAATTGGTTAATTGTCCAGTAAGCATCCTTTCCTCATCCTCAACTACTGCCTGCATGTCACTCTACAGGAATGTCAGTGTATTTTGGGATTAGGCGGTCTCCTCTACCCTGTGGAAAAAGCTATTCACTGTGCTGCCATTACAACTTCACTGTCCTTCTATAAAATCATAGAATCACAGAATCATTAAATCATAGACTGAAAAGCTGTACTGACTTGGACTAAATCTGTTCATTTGATTTGTTTGCGAACAGCATTCAATTTCAGACATTTTCTCCTGACATTGACACCAATTTACACATTTGATTGTGCCAGCTGCATAATACAGGAAGGCCTTGTGCATTCTCTCTTCTCCCTGTGTGGTGGTTTTACCAGACCCAGTACACGCTGTTAATGCTGTTACTGCAACACTATCAAAGTAGCTGAATAAGTTGATTTCTGCAGCATGAAGTGAAGTGGCACAGGCTTCTAACAAATAACAACACTTCCAAAACAAGAATTGAATCACAGCATCTTGAGTCCTCAACCATTTTAGAAAAATGCAATATGAATTTTTATTTTAAATTTTATCCTATTGTTATCCCAAATAACAAAGATTATTCTATGCTGTTAAATATTTACAGTTTTTAACAATATTTTTATGGTATAAAGGGTAATCATTTCCTCAGGTTGTACATTTCCCTCTGTCTTGCTTTTATCCTCCATCTTGTAATTAATTATTACCTTATTTAGTGGACATTAATGGAGAATATTTTGCCAAAATAATATAAAGATTAGTTTCTTTCCACATTATATCATGAATGAGTGGACTTCTTTGGCAATTTTTGTCCCTTTTGACTGGTGCATCTTGACAGCTTTTAGCCTTCCTGCTTCTCCATGGCTTATGAGATTTTTCATCTCAGCTGCTTTTTAATATAGAATCAGAGAATCACAGAACATCCTGAGTTGGAAGGGACCCACAAGGATCACCGAGTCCAACTCCTGGCGCCAAGCAGGTCTACCCAAAAATTCAGACCATATGACTAAGAGCATAGTCCAAAATATGTTTCTTTCTCCAGCAGAGCAGAAATACTCAAGGCCAGAATTCTTAGTGGGATGATAGTGTGGCTGGGACATGGAAGTGTGAAAGCTGGAGAGTGACACCTTTCTTGGCATTCACTCTTTAAGCTGATATTCCCCATTGGTGACAGCATTGGTCAAGGTGTCCTCCTCTCACCATGCCCGACTCAGAGACTAGAAGTGATGTTCACAGTGAAAAGGAGAAACCTCTCAGGGAAATGAACAGCCCACAAGCTTGTTCTGAAGTTTGGCATCAAAGTGAGCCCCTAGTAATTGATGATGCTGTCTGGAAGCATTTGCAGGGCACTGGGAAATGTCTTAGGAAGAGCTGGGTGGCCTGTGGGGATGTGGGCAACACCCTGGGCAGGTCATGATTACATGGACAGATGTGTTCCCATGCGAGGGGTGCAGGTTTGCTTTGAAATCCATTTCCACAAATTGCCAGGGCTGGTCTGGAGTGGGGTGAGTCTTTAGGAGGCCCTGTGCTCCTTGCAGAGACCTTCAGTTGCCAGCACTGGAGCTGCAGGCCTAGATGCAGTCAGCCACACCTGCCTGCACTGTGGCCATCAGCAGGTCCTGGTGTGGTGGTTCCGCTTGAGTGGGCAGCTGAGCTCCACCCAGCTGCTCTCTCACTCCCCCTCCTCAAAGAGGAACAGGGAGAAAATACAATGAAAAGGGCTCAAAGGTTGAGATAAGGACAAGAGGATCACGCAGTAATTATTGTAATGGGCAAACCAGACTCGACATAGGGAGATAGTAAGATTTATTGCTCATTACTAACAAGCTAGAGAAGTGAGAAACAAAGGAAAGAAACCAAAAGCACCTTCTCCCCCATCCACCCTCTTCCACCTCCTCCCCCTGAGCGGCGCAGGGGAAAGGGGGAATGGGGGTTGTGGTCAGCCTACAGCGCTTCTCTGCTGCTCCTTCTCGGTCTCTCATCCCCTGTGCTGTGGGGTCCCACCCACGGGATGCAGTCCTTGACGAACTGATCCAGCGTGGGCTTCCCACAGGCAGCAGCTCTTCCAGAACTGCTCCAGATATGGGTCTGTACCATGGGGTCCATCCCTCAGGAGAAAACTGCTCCAACCTGGCTCCCCCACGGGCAGCAGCTCCTGCCAGGTCACCTGCTCCTGCGTGGGCTCCTCTCCATGGGTCCGGCCCGGAATCTGCTCCGGCAGGGGTCTTCCACAGGCAGCAGCCTCCATTGGTGCAGGGCCACCTGCTCCACCGTGGTCTCCTCCACGGGCTGCAGCGTGGAACCCTGCTCCACCGTGGTACTCCATGGGCTGCAGGGGGACATCCTGCTTCACCATGGTCCTCACCACAGGCTGCAGGGGACTTCTGCTCCGGCGCCTGGAGCACCTCTCCCCCTCCTTCTGCACCGACCTTGGCGCCTGCAAGGCTGTTCCTCACTCCTCTCACTCTCCCAACTCTGTGTGGCGCAGCGTTTTTTTCCCTGTCTTAAATATGCTCTCACAGAGGTGCAAAACAACATCGCTTATTGGCTCGGCTCTGGTCAGCAGTGGGGTGCTTACCAAACATGGAGCAGCTTCTAGATCCTTCTCACAGAAACCACCCCTATGGCCCCCTGCTACCAAAACCTTGCCATGTAAACCCACTACACCTGGTCATCAGGTCCTGTGTCTTCTAGCAGCCCCCTCATCTGTCTGCAGGTGCATTTGGGACCCCAACCTTCTCCCATCTTTGAAACCCTGCTTTGTTTAGTTCTTCATGTATAGGATGCCTAACCTAAAGCTGTGAATTCTAGCAGGTAATAAATAATACACCTGTCACAGGAGCTACGTGATGCAACTGGTAAACGTGTCCTTCCAGCTCTGCATAACACAGAGTCAAGGTGACACAAGTGTCTGCCCTGCTCTGGGAACACTGTGCTTACTGCATGTACTTTGACTACTTCTTTATGCTTAAAACTCTTCATTTTCTTAATTAAAATAATTGAAGGGCACACATTTCAAGCTACTTCTGTAACAATTCTGTTGATTCAAATCAGGAATCTTTGTTTTCTGCATTGTGGCATATTTCATTCTCAGAACTAGATGTATTTAGTCTCAACATGATGTAATGCAGACAATAAAAAAGAAATACCTTTCCGTAGAGTATAAAAATTTTCAAAACAATTCCTTCTTCTCTCCTAAAAGAAAAGTCCCATTATGTACTAAGAAAAAGCATGTTATATTCCCACTCCTATAGATATAACTTGATTCTAATTTACTTGGTATTTGTCCTTTGGTCATTATAATCAAACTTCTCCAAGTATTCCTCAAAGGAAGAAGCAGCTACCTTTATGTACAATCTGGGAAAAGGCAATTTAAAATTATTGTCATACATCATTATTTAACAAGTTACTTTGTGGGAATCTGGGCCATATTTATTATCACTTCTGCTGCAAAAATAGCATTTACTTTTAATGGTAATTGTTGAGATTCATAAATGTTTACTTCGTATGATGCTAATGATTAAAAATTCCTGTGATGTTATAGCTGTAATGACACATACCAAGCCACTTCTGCACCATCATGGGAATTTCCAGTCCTCATCAGTAAACAAAAAGAGAAGCTCGTAACAGTCTGTCACTGAAATCACTGGTAGGTGCCATTTTTATAGGGGAAACGATATAAATGTTTTTACCCATAGGCACCTTAGAAACACACTGCTAAAGTAAGACATTACCATTTAAATATAAAAGAATTTCCTTCTTCAGGATTATTATTACTTTCAAAGTACTATTACCTTTTAAATGTTAGACTATTCTCTATTATTTTATTACATTTGACCAATACATTCTCAAGAGTTTCTCTGATATGGTTAAAGCCTAACAGGCAAGAAGTTTCAGCAGACATAAATGGCTTTGAATAGATCTCTTATCAAATATGAGATGTTACTTGGTCTAAGACTATTTAATATCACTTAAGACTAAGTAAGTCTTGATTGAAGACTATTTCATATCATTTCTGGTCATCACATATGAAGTTACAACATTTAAAGGAATCTTTGATTATATACCTGGTTGTAAAAAAATAAAAATAAAAATTCAGTGATACAACAAATCTAATTTAAGAGATGCATGTTAAAAAATCAACCAAATTTCTTCTTTCAGAGCTCTTCTCTCAAGAAATGTGAAAAAAGTATCTAAAATTGTGAAATTTTTTTCAGAGTATAGTAGACATCAATTATGTGGCAGTTTTTTACTCATCCTGGGAATTTCTTCTCTCACACAGCATATTGCAGAAGATGCATAACTTCATAGATGTACATTTTCCTTGGACAGAAATTCAGCTCTTATATAAATGAACTTCCTGAGTCTGCTCAGCATACTTGTAAGCTCTGTCACATCTAGAGGTTGATAGTCATGGTTGCAGATCAAGATTACAAGAAAAATCTAATTTTCCACTCTTTTTTGATCAAGTGAGGAGGAACAAACTATTATTATAACATGCTTCATCTCACTGAAATTATGGTGAAAGCAAAAGAAAGAGAGCAATTAATAAAAATGCTTTTTTTTTTCTCTCCCATATATTTGGACTCCAAATTTTACAAACTGATGAGTTACAAAGCTAACCATATAAATCTTGCTGTTACTGTTACCTTTATTATTACCTATGGAACACAAATAGTGCTGGACCTGCCTCATCTCCATGACCTTTCCTGAGGATTTGGACACCAGTTTGAAGCTGGCCGTGATCGCTGGGCCTGCCTTGCTCACCTTGTGGGATGGGTCCCCATGCCCTGCTGGGAGGTCTCACCATCTATGAGCTCCCTGCCCCTTAGGGAGCAGTTGGCCCTTGTAGCTTGCTGGCATTTAGTTTTGCCCCTAAAATAAATGTTTCCTACTTACATGTTCAAATTACAGAATTCTTACATATCAAATGCCATTAGAGCTTTGTTTGATTTAGTCATCTATTTCACACTGTGACATGTAACAAAGAAAATAACTCCTACATTTTCTTCTCTCCACCTTCGATGTACAAAAACAAAACAAAACAAAACAAAAATGAAAAAAAAAATCCAGTGCTTAGACAAACACTATTTTTCACAATATCCCTGTGGCAAGTGTGGTTATAGTTGCAGATTTATCAAGTGAATTAGAACATCAACATAGGCCAGATGTGGAACAAAAATAAGAACAAGGCTCCATGTGCCTCCATACCTGTTCCTCAGGTAGGCTAGAGATGCTCTACATACACACATGGATACCTATACACATGAATATTTGACAAATATGCCAGCCTTAAACTGAAAGAGCTCTGAACTGATCAAGATGATGAAATATCTGGGAGCAGCATTAGCTTGAGGAGCTGCTCATATCCATTTCATTCTGACTTTGTCAAAATTAATTGTAAAGCCCTTTACCAAGTGTGTTGAAAAGATTCTGAGGGTAGAAGTCCACTGATAAAAATCACTCACCAGAGCGGGAATGAATGTTTTTACAGTCTGGCTCACAAAAAACAACTTCTGTCTATTTAGCAAGATGACCCAGCAACCAATTTTGTAGAGCCACAGCAATTGCTTACCATGAAAATTACAGGTTGTGTTCAAGAAAGGGTAAACACCAAAAGAGCCTTTGTGCATTCGTTCCACTTTCTGCTGAGCAGCGTTGGCCGCAGCTTTCTGAGCATCATATCTCATTTACAAGGTGACCCCGAACACAAAACCTTTTAATTAGCCTGAAAATCCAACCTGCTTTATATACATGACTGTCAGCCCTCTCGCCTTCTGCTGCCCTTTGTTGCTATGGCAGCAGTCTCCCAACAATGGAGGTTATATTGCAGAAGGAGAAAAGCATAGCCAAGATGCTCAGAGCTTGTGCGTGAAGCTGGATAAATATTCATGTTGCAACTGGGTGCTGAAGAACTGCTCTTTGAGTAAGTTCTGTTGCTATTGTTCACCCTCAAATAACACCCAGAATAAACTTCCCCTTATTAATAAATAAACAAATCCCCAGGTAGACAGCAAATGTTAAATCACCTTCCTTCCCCAAAGAGCAGTTGGGAAGTGCCACATGAGGAGACTGACGTACAAAGAGAAATGAATCAGGTGCTTGGCCAGTGTATGTCTACCTATTGAGATCTGTATGACCCCTCCAGCTTTCACTGGCTGACAATTATCATTAGGCCCATTGTATGGATAGTACAATCAAAAGCAGAATTGTATCAACTATCTAGCTCTATATAATGATCTATTGATTACTACAAAGTATATGGTTCAGTTTTATTTTGTGACAAAAATCACAAAAGGGCATAGGTACTTATACCTAAAAGTGTAATCAGCTGTAGATCTACTCTTAAATACCTTCCTTTCTTATCCTGCATGTCTTTCTCCATGGCATCTTTCTTAATGTCACTAAATTCTTTAATTTATCTTGAGGTTGTAGATAAATCTTCAGAATGTCTGAACACACTTTGTCATGTATTCCAGTGCTGCAAACTGGGAATTGTAAACAATTTTTCTAAAAAAAAAATAGTATTCTGGGATGGTTCCAACAGCATTTTTGGAGCTAGTTAACATCTGTGCTGACCCACGGCTTATTTTAGCTCATAAATCTCATAAGCATCAAACATGATACTGTGCCTTCAGTAGAACACTGATTACTATAATACATCTTCCTGTCATACACCGACAAATACAGAGATACAGAAACAAAAAAGAAAGGAGGACTGGAGTCATAGACATAGTTTCAGTACTGGTGACATTAAGACATCTCAAGAAAAGGGAAAAAAACTGAGTAAAGAAGGCTGCTTCTGTCTGGGTATCCAAATTTGATTTAAGGAATTCATATTGCTTAAGTATTGTGTTAAAATGTTAGTGGCAGACTGCTGTACAGCAAAAAGGAAGGAGAAGTACTATATCACTACAAAGTATATTTTGGTTTCCTCTAAATAATACAGAGTAGACTGTAATTCATTCCTTAAATTGCAAAATTTACTTAATCTTGAAATGAATAACTATCATGTAGTTGCTTAGCAACTCAGACAATGCCAACATCCTTGGCCAGGTTGTATCATTCCTTTTCTGAATTTCTGGCAGTATCTTTTCATTTGCTTAAATCTCTGTAACAGTTTCTCTGCCTTTTATGCTTTAAACTCAAGTCTGTCCCCTTCCATTCCTCTGCACAAGAGACAGCCTTGCTGCCAGGAAAGCGATTCCATAGAACTGAAAGCTGTAATGTATTTGACATATCTCCATGTCCCTATAGTCTCTTGCAACAGTCTGGGGGGAAATGCAGTTGAATTCTGTTTTCATGAATTAATTTGGTTAATTTTGATTGAAGATTTACCTGGTCTTTGTCCTGTGTCAGACATATTGTTGATATGAATGGTAAACTTTTCCAGCAAGAAGTTGCAACAAGAGAAATTCCACTTACACGTAAGGAAGCAGTTCTCCTCCCTGACATAGCTAAGCACTGAAACAGATATTGCTCAAAGAGATGATGAATTTATCTCCTTGGCAATTCTCAAGACTCACCTGGATGACCTCCAGAAATCCTTTCCAACCAGTTTTTTTCTGATGCCACGCAAGGGAAACATTCTTGCACTGGGGCACATTATGGATTACATTCCCTACTAAAGTATGCAGGGACATGACTAGGCCCTGTGTGTGGGCTTCGGCAACAGTACAGACCATGAGAAAATACCAGACATGACAGGAGAAAATGCTGAACATAGCAAATAGCAGAGTGAGCTGCTGACAAACTTTGCAAAATAACATCATGAGAAATGGCTGGATTTCACAAATTCTTATGGGGAGCTACATGAAAGAAGGCCAAGCTCTACAGGTACTTGGAGGGGAATATCAGGGACTTCTCTGAGAGTGTAATCCTAAATGGAAAACAGTACCCAAGTTACCATTGTTGATAATACCATATAAGGCCTTGATGACATAGGTAACAGTATCAGAAGTACCAAATGCTGTTTACTAAAACTGGGACCAGTAGGGAAAAAGTAATTGGAGTGGGTTGTTTATTTGGGAAAAGACAAAGGTGGAAAAAGATTGGGATCAAGATGGGTGGAGAGAATTGCAAGCATGGGAAAGTGGAGGGATATGGGGATAAAAGAGCACAATTATGAAAAAGAAAGCTACTAGTTGATACAAGTCTGACAGAGCCCTGCACCCACTATGGTCTGTCTTGTCTTCTTATAAAACCCTACTCTTAACTATTTTTTTATTGTAATCTCACTCTATATCCTGTGTGATTGTGGAGTGGCCTAAGCCTAAGTGTCAGTAACTGCAGTAGGGGCCCCAGCTCATGAGGGCCCATAGTGTCTACTAGAGTCTGGTATGCCGACATTTCCCAAGCTAATTTCAGTCTTCCGTGTGTGTGTAATTCACTTCAAGATGGACTACCTGGCAAGTAGAAGACCTGTGTCTGGACAGACTGAAGGTTTGAGCCAATGCATGGGTAAAGGCCCATGGGCAAGTGTGGGTATAAGCATGGCTTAGAGCCTCTGGTAATATCAAAAGGATTTGTGAATGTGCTGTGCTTGTGAGTCTGCAGAGTGAAGGCGTGTGTGTGTTCGCATTAGTGAACTCTAAACCTGATAAACTGAGAGAAGGAACATGACCTAGCTACTTGTATTTACATTTATGTGAGTGCTCTTGCATTAATACAGGTGCCAGCTAAGGCAGTGTTTGGTCCGTGTGTCGGTCCATGTGCCTGGCCATGTTAGTACCATGCACATAGTGGTGTATCTGTGTCTCTGAAGTACATGGTCAGTCTCACTACTGGTCACACCTGCAAAGAGAAAAACAGCTGCCACATCCATTAGATGGGGATGGGAGAAACTTGATGGATTTTGGCAGGCTGGGGAGAGGAATCTCCTGGGTCGCAGAGGGGATTGCACAGCTCCCTCAGCAGACCCTATCTGAGAAGGCCCTCCCCCAGCAGTCCCCCTTGAAAACTGGGCACATGAGAACTGAATGAGGTTCAACAAGTCCACGTGCAAGATGCTGCACCTGGGTTGGGGCAATCCCTGACATGAGGACAGACTGGGAGAAGGTCTCATTGAGAGCAGCCCTGCAGAGAAGGGCTCGGGGATTCTGGTGGACAAAAAGCTCGACATGAGCCAGCAGTGTGTGCTTGCAGCCCAGAAGGCCACAGCGTCCTGGGCTGAATCAACAGAGGAGTGGCCAGCAGGACAAGTGAGGTGATTGTCCCCTTGTCCTCTGCCCTTGTGAGGCTCCTCCTGGAGTGCTGTGTCTAGGTCTGGGGTCCAGGACCAAAAAGATGTGGAGCTGTTAGAGCGGGTTCACAGGAGGGCCACGAAGTTTATCGGAGGGCTCTGGAGCACCTCTTCTGTGAAGACAGGCTGAGAGAGCTGGGGATGTTCACCCTGGAGAACAGAAGGCTCCAGGGAGCCCTCATTGCAGCCTTTCAGTACCTAAAGGGGGCTTATGAAAAAGAGAGAGCAACTTTTTGCTTGAGCAGACAATGACAGGACAAGAAGGCATGGCTTTAAACTAAAAGAGGGGAGATTTACATTAGATGTTAGAAGGAAATCCTTCACTCAGAAGGTGGTGAGGCACAGGCACAGGTCACTCAAAGAAGCTGTGGATACCCCTTCCCTGGAGGTGCTCAAGGCCAGGCTGGATGGGGCTTTGAGCAACCTGGTCTGGTGGGAGGTGTCCCTGCCCATGGCAGGGGGCTGGAACCGGGTGATCTTTAAGGTCTCTTCCAACCCAAGCCATTCTGTGATTCTATCTATTCTGGGTCATATAATAGTATCATACCTGCAAGTGAAGGTGAAAGTGAGCCTGGTGTTCAGGGCAGTTGTTCAAGTGAGACACACACCTTCCATCTCTGATGGAGCCCATCTCCCCAGTATCTCTTCAGTGTGTTGGTTGGCTGCATCCCACATGTGGAAGGCCCAGGTTTTGGAGGGAAGCCCAGTCCTGCAGGAGAAATATGAATTACTAGCTCCATGGTGGGGGAAACAGGATGAGGGCTTGGGGGTATGGTCTGCAAGTGTGAAGTGGAAGGCTTGACAACCTGCTGCTGGGAGGAGCTGGGTTAGTGATACCTGGTAGTTACAGTACTCACTCCTCAGTCCATCTTCATTCCAGGTTTGACAGGATCAGACTGAATAACTAGCTTTAGCAGGATCAGGACTTCCAAGGGCTGGAGACAAAGTGTTCTGCACTGTTAGATTACATGACTCTTAACCTTGGCATTTTCTGATCCTGACATCAGTCTACACTAACAACAAGCAACAGAAAAGTAGAAAGAGGGCTGGGGGAGAGAAGTATGAAGCAATAAGTTGTTTGCTTATTCTTTTCTAAATTGCTTAGCTACCATGGAGATAAGCATAGCACAGATACCAAGAGGAACTAATGTTATTCCCGCACATGTCATTCGACAGCACTGTGTACGATTATAAAGCTTTAAAAATAAAATATCTTAGTGATTGAATTTTGGAATTCTGAACCTCAGATCAGTGAACAGTATTGCCTTTCAAGAGAGAAAAAAAAAAAAAAAAAGAAAAGAAAAGAAAAATGAAAAAACAAAACTTAAAAAGCAAAAGACCAGGGGCTGTGTCTCCATATCTGAGCTTTTGAAATGAAGCTTGGAAAACAGGAATCTTGCCTTTGTGCTGCTATCATAATTTATTTACTTTATGCTTTTTTTTTTTTTTTTTTTCCTGTGTTTTATTTTGTTCCTCTGCAGTAGTGCTTAAGCAGGGAAGCAAAAGGGGGAGGTAGTGTAAAAAGTAATAATACTTTATTTGATATTGGTTTCTTCTTCTTTCCATAGGGAACTTTTCCAGAAGGAGCATATTTACACCTGGCATCTCTGGTCTGGTTTCACAGCTGGGAGGAGTATATGTGGATGTGCAGGCTGCTGTTCTCGGTTGTATTAACCCCTCTGGAAAGGTTAATGAGAATATACTTTTGGAGAAGTATAGCATGCAGAAGTATAGCAAGGTAGAATGACTTCACAAAACCATAGAGCCCTTGTTTCTTCCATGCCCTGTGTTCCTGAAGAAAGACCAGGCTGGAAGGATGACTTACATCGATAGACAATGACATATGTGACAGGAATAAAACTGGCAGCAAATAAGGAAGGTTGTGTTTGCACCAAAACAACAACACAATTGACTCTTCAGCAGAAGACTTGCATTCTGAAAGCAGGAGGGTGGCAGCATGGTTACCGGACATGGGTTACGCCTGTCTTCATCCCAGGCTCCTGAAGGGAATGATGTAACTGCTCCAAAGCAGTTGATTGTTACCAGCAAAGAAATTCAGAGGATGTGAGGAGCACTCAGTAACTGGCATCTTCCATCTTCTCTGTTACACACAGGTGATCAATCTCCAAACATTAATACACACAATTTACATGAGTGAAACCTAGGAAAGAAGGATTGTAAGAGTGGAGAACCATTTTTGTTTAAAATAAATATCACCTTCCCTACCTATATAGTGCCTGTGTTGATTTTCATTGCCTTAATTTGATATGGTTCCAATTTTGTGAATGTATCACAGTCATATTAAGTATTCAACAGCTTCTAGGCAAGTGCTCTAAAAATTAAGCTATAGTTCCTTTAATTCTCTCACTTAATAACCAATCATTATTCCATTCAAAATATAGCAGGTTGTGATGCTGAGGGTTTTCCAACCCTGAATGCCTTGTATCAAGACTTCCACCAATTTATAGGGTACGATCTGGCAAACTAAAGGAGGGGACATATGCACGTGGAAAGTGTTGGACTGATGAAGTAGGAAGAGAGGGGTGATACTCCAGTTCTATTTCTCCTAAACATGCTGCAAAAAGTCTAAAACCATCTTATGTCCTTTGAAGTGTTTGGTGCAGAGAAAGTTGTCTGCTGCCACCAGCAGGATACTTGCTGGTTGCTTGCAGTCCAGATTAACTGCCACTTGAGAAGCTGCCATGTGATTTTATGCTGGTAATGTTCAAAAAGAGCTTTAGATACAGGTAGAGAAACATCATCACTGCAGCAGCATCCCTAATGTCATCCTATGGGTTCTTATATAAGAGAAATTATGGCAGTGTCTTCTCTACTCACTGTGTTCTCCTCCTTCAGCCCCTGTCTACATATTAGGTGAGACCATTTTTTATAGGTGTTTACAGATTGTAATGTATTGACATATACATTTTGGCACTTTTAGCCACATTTTTTTTTGGGGGGGCTTAGGCATCAAGCCAACAGGATTTCTGAGAATCTAAAATTTCAGTCTGGGCACTAGGAGGGATAGTTAGACATTTAAAAGCACAACTCTTGTAAATCTTGCCACATTAATAAATTATCAATGCCACTTCTCCCTGCGCTTTGACTTTCTCAGATGGTTATCTAGCTATTCAAAGACCCTATTCCACTTATAAAATACAACAAGAAGAGAGACAAAGGTGATATATTAATATTTAACACAAATATAGTACTACTAACCCTGTAATTCAGAATACAGAAGGAAATTACTTTTAATTTCCTCTTTCTAATGAAATAAAAAAATACTGGCTTCCGTGTGTGAATATGAAGTCGGTACTTCTCCACATTGGAACACATCTGAGCAGCTTAGAGTTTTCTACTGATTTGTTAGTTATGTCCACAAGAAGAGAAATCAGTGACAAATCATAGAATCACAGAATGGTTTGGGTTGGAAGGGACCTTAGAGACCACCCAGTTCCATCCCCCTGCCATGGGCAGGGACACCTCCCACCAGACCAGGTTGTCCAGAGCCCCATCCAGCCTGGCCTTGAGCACCTCCAGGGAAGGGGCATCCACAGGTTCTCTGGCAACCTGTGCCCATGCCTCACCACCTTCTGAGTGAAGGATTTCCTCCTAACTTCTAATGTATATCTCCCTTCTCTTAGTTTGAAACAATTCCCCCCCCGTCATTATCTGACTGTGTGAAAAGTTGCTCCCCATCTTTTTTATAAGCCCCCTTTAGGTACTCGAAGGCTGCAGTGAGGGCTCCCTATGTTTTGAAAGGGACTGGCAAGTGATAAAGTCAAAGTCAAAGTCATCCATTGCTCTCCACATGTCCACAAATTCAATCATTTTATCACAGAAGGCAATCAAATTTACCCTCAGTAAACCCAAGCTGACTCTTCCTGATCACATCCTTCTCCTGCATGTACTCAAGAATCTGCTCTAGGGGGCTTTGCTTTTTGACTTTTGGAGAGGTCAAAGTCAGTCTGACTAGTCTGTACTTCCTGATTCTCTCTCTCAGATCCTTATAGTCACTTTTGATACACTTAAGGTCTCCCCTGGCAGTATCATTGGTGTCCATGTGGATAAGCATCAGGGGGTAATAGCCTGAGAGCCTTGGCTGTTTCTCTGCAACATCTTGGA
The DNA here is from genome assembly GCF_963932015.1 of Anas acuta. Lineage (NCBI taxonomy): Eukaryota > Metazoa > Chordata > Aves > Anseriformes > Anatidae > Anas > Anas acuta. The sequence goes on from NC_088980.1 coordinate 85,387,605, forward strand.
TCTAAGCCTCTGATGAGCAATAGATCTTTTGAGATAGCAAGCCAAATGGGCAGATGGGAACTTCTGTCCTCTACAAATGGAAATGTACCACTACTAGCCCATACCACTTCCTCCTCTTGCTAATATGTGGTTCATGCTTGGCCAACTCTGATGCTTTCCCAGATATGGCATTCTGCCTATGGCCTGGTAGCAGGGCACTGAACCTATTTTGCAACTCTAGACCTGCAGGTGAAGGAGCTGTCCTTATTGTTCCAGAAGTCAGGTTAGGTGAGTCTATTATATCTAATTCCGTAATGATTCTTTCTTTCTTTCTATTTCTTTCTTCCACACACAAGTGAACAAGAGGGGCTGTCACCATCGCCTTATGGGCTGAGAGGGGTCACTGCCTATAGAGACATGGGACATGCTACAGCATGCAGGAGATGAGCATTTGGAAATTGCATATGACTTGTTATGGGATGCGTAGAGGAGAAACCAAGGGTTTTGAGGAAAGAGAAGCCTCAGAATGATTTGTGGAGGATCAATGGGGCTGTGTGTGTGTAAATAGGCCACCGGTCAGTATACATGCCTGGCCTTGCCCTGTGTCCACTGCAGTCTGTCCTGGTTTCTCATTAAACTCCATACATATCTCTTTTCCTGGGTGAGGGGATACCTGTTGTTTGCACGTGTCCGTACGGGGTCTGCACACATCACGGGCAGTATGACTTGGTTGGTCATAGGGGCCTGCACATCCATGGTGCAATCCAAGCAAGTGAACGTGTGTGTCAGCGTGCCCTGTTCCAGCTGTCTTCCAAGTAGGCCACAACCCCACTCAAACCAGCGACATGCTTCCAAAATTGTGTCTGTTTGACCAAATGAGGATGTTTACAGTTTATATATTTACATCTGAGCTAACCACTTCAGGCTCCATTCCTAACCAGCCAAGAAATTAATTCACATTAGTTTGCAGCAAATGTCCACAACAGGTCGTTTATCTGGGCTGGCTGTCTGGAATCCCATTTAGAGGTATCTTAACTTTTCAAATGTTTTCTGTATGAAGCCCAGACAGCCCAGAGCATGCTCCTGGGCTCCAAACTGGAGGCAAAATACATGTAGTTGTGTTAGACTTGCACAACTACCTTGGAGAATTTACCTGTGCCTTTGCTGTCTGAAAGAGGACTGAGATTACTTGTACACTGCTTGGGAAGATGGTATGGATGAAAATATTCAAGGCTGTGAGGAACTCATATATTACAGGAATGTAATGAATAGCATACCAGAAAATCAGGGAATCACTCTCTAGCTTGTAAAATAAGAGTAAGTCTTGTTTAACAATTTGAAGAAGATTGCATCATGATACTGTAATGATTTCTCCTCCTTCTCCTCCTTCCCCTATCTATTCCCCAACCAGAATATAATTCAGTCATAAACTAAATCTGCTATCTAGTCTTGAAATAGATAAACAAAACTAATCTATAAATCTCTTTGTTGAAACCAGCTTTGTGTTGTTTTGTGGTATATACCTAACTGTTGCCTTCTTCTTCAGCAAAGTCATTGTCTTGAGAATTTATGAGTTTCTACATTGCAAGGCAGGAAAAATATTTTTATTATTATTTTAAGGACGTTAACTAAGTTTTCAAAAGATTGTGCTGTATGATTGTCTGCAACAGGACAGGAGACTGAGCTAAGAGACTCAGTATCTTCATCTTTGTGCTTCAAGATAATGTCATGATTCAGTAAGGAGAAGGAAGCAGAAAATGTAAATGCAAGGAATATTAACAACTTCAAATTTGTCATAACAGAAGTGGAACAGAGGCAGCAGCTGGGAAGATTACGCCTAAAATCATATGATAGAAATCATAAAGTATAAAACTGTCTTCTTCCTATTCGGTTCAGGTTCTTGTTTTCCTGCATCTCTTTCTGTGCTGTGGTTGCAAGTTACTATAACTTCCACACTTAAAAAATTCCAAGAAGTCAGCCCCAACTGTGTGACCAATAAAACTGCTTATTCTGTTCAATAATGCAGCTCTAGTGGAGAAGATTTGCATTTCTGGAAAGAACCAGCTCTGCAGTGAATTAATTCTTTTTGAACTGCTGCTGAGAGGAAATGACCTTGCAAAGAAACAACTGACTTGCAGATTTCTTGTCTATGGCTACTTAAGATCTCAGTCATTGCAACTTGTCTGTATTTATTTACTTAACTGACCATACACTGAGCTAATTTACTGTGATTTTACTAAAATTGCAATGCATTAGTAAGCACAATGTATTCAGGTCTAAATTAAAACACATGTAATCAGAAGATAAGTTTATCAAACACCATAAAATGCAGCAAAAAAAATGACTTAACCAATAAACCAAAGAAATTGCATCGTGCCAGTCTTCTCTTGGATAACTGCAGATAGATTTCCTTCAGTCCCTATACATAGTGCCTTGCTTGACTTATACAAGTAAATGCCTGTGCTGCTGTCAACAATGATTGGCTCACTTTCTTCCACTCCTTAAGTCACACTAGGTACAGGATTGAAGCACTAACTTTCCAGAAATTATTAGTTTCTGCATACATAACGTAGGCATTTTCAGACAATACTGCTTTTGAATCGATTGACTTTGAAACACCAATTTAACCTTTAGCAAATTTTTACATTCTATGCCATTTCTCTACTTCTATTTATTCCCTTCAACAAGTGGAAATAGTTAGTCATGGCTTGTAAGAGAAACAACAGGGTCTGTTTTGTCTAAAGGCGGTCCAGGATCTTTTTACTTTCAAATGCTTCTTTTCAGCTGGTGCTCTGTCGGTAATGTATTGCCTTGTCTTATTTTTAATTATTTTCTACGCTGTCTTTTGATGCTTTTGCAGGCAATCTCTGCAAATCCTGGATTTCAGTTCTAGGACAGCCTTTTAACCTGTGTGTTCCTGCTATGACTTGAGTCTTCCCATTTGCTTTCAGAACACTTAAAACTAGATCACATGGTGGAGCCTGGATGGGAAAACTGTCCTAAAACCATACAAAGGTTGTTTGAAAGGACGTTTTGAGGTCGCTACTCCAATCTCCTGTTTGAAACAGGACTATTGCTGTGCCACATTAGGTCATCCATGCTTTTGTGTAATGAAGTTTTGAAGTTTTCAAAGGAAGAGATTCCAGCTCTTGTCTGGATTACCTGCTTCTTTTCTGCATTACCCTTATGGTGAACGTTTCTTTTCCTAATGTCCAAGTTGAGTTTCCAACACTACAAATCAAATCCATCAACTCTTGTTTTATCGTCAGCTGCTGCAAAGAAGAGTGTGGCTCATCAGCTTTGTTACCATCATTTAGCTAGCTGTAGGCTGATATTAGATTCTCTCCAATTCTTCTTCATGACACTACCAAAGTCCAGCCAATACAGCTTCCCCTGACACATGCTCTATGCATCTTAGTTGATCTCTGCTGGACCCTCTCTGTTTCCTTCATGTCCCTCTTGAACTTAGAGGTCAATATCTGCACACAGGTGGGGATTCATCAGTAATATCAAGTACAGGAAGCCAAGGCTAAAAGTTGGAATAGATGATCTTGGAGGTCTTTTCCAACCTGAGTGATTCTATAATTCTATGATTCTATGATTCTATAACTTCCCTCAGAGAGCTGGGTGTGATACTAATGTGGCTCAGCACGTAATTTGCCTTATTCTCAATGAGAACACACAGCTGACATATTCAAACTGCCATCCCCTGTTATCTCCAGGTCCACTTCAGCAGGACTGCTGTTCATGCAGTCAGTTTCTAGTCTGCACTGGTGCATTCCAATCCCAATTCAGTATTTTGCATTTCTCCTTGTTGAACTTAATGTCTCTATTCTCCCTAATAGTCAGTTTTGAAGTACTACACACTTGTCACAGTCGGCAAAAATCTTCATTTAAAAAGTTTTCTAACAGCTTGCTGAACATATTCACTTTATTACACCCTCTTTATGGCATGTGTACAAGCATTCTTCAGCTTTCTGGACCTCTATCAATAAATTATTTGAGATGCTAATAGAAATTCATGACTCGTGTTGGCTTGGACCTAAATAAACAAGACAACCTTACTTCCAAATTCTGTCAGAATAGATCCGATGTACAATTGCATCATTACAGTTTGCCTTGAGCTAGCTCAAATCTGTGTTCTTCTCAGATCTGACTTTTCCATAGATGATTTTATTCATGTGATACACAGTGTCCCTGTTCATCTCAAATACCAATGGACTGAACAGAAAAAATTGTGATGTACAGCACCTGTATGGATACACTTCCAAAGAACCAACTAAACAGCATCCTTATTGACCCTTGCAGACGGCAGCAGTTTTCTGATCACTACAAAGACTTTCCGTCCTTGGTTAGAAGTGTCTCTTCATGACTCAACTATATTTTAAGCACATTAAAGTTACCTTGAGCCCCATCTGCTATTAGGTTAGATGTGTTAGCCACAGAAGTGAACAGGTGCCAGGATCATTCTGGCCAAACTCCACATCAACAGGTGAAGTCTGTGTAGCCTCTTTATCCAATAACACAAAATAAATGGGCAATGTATAGAACTCAGTAGTTTATGCTTTTTCCAACCACCGTTAAGTTCAATGCTGAATGAAACAGCCTCAGAAAATTTTCTGTAACACCCCCCGTCCCCTTGAAATATCTTACTTTGACAGTTAACCACTGTCATTCTTCCAAAAACTATATACCCACCCTATGACAACCTAGAAATATGTCCTGTTTTGTTCATCGGATTGTCAAGTCAGTGTCAAAAGCTTTACTGAAGTTAAGATGCCACATTAACTACACAGTTCATCATAGTGAACAATTATGAAAGTTTTCCTTTATTAGAGATTTGCCAACCTTCCCTTTCAAAAGTCCAGCAATGGTACAAAAATGCTTGTTTGCAAAAATACTTGTGAGTGTAAATACATTATCAAACTCTGATTGTAACTGTCTCTTTATTTAATTCCTTGCAAACATTTAGTGCAAGCATAAACGGAAAACAGGTGTTCCCTGCTTCTTAGACATCATTTCCCACTTTACTGATTTCTGTTTTATTTGCTTTATGGTTATTATAATGGCTGCCACCAACCACTCCCACTTCAGTGTGCAGACCATGACTCACATAAGTGCCTAATAAATTACATCAATGGGAAAGCAGATGAGCACATGAAGAGGAGGTGCAAAACTCATTAGTCATGCAGTCTCCTTTTCTGGGGACTGAATTGCCTGACATAAAAGCGTTGTGAATGGCTCGTGCATCTGTCAAGTCCGCCAGATGCCAATCTTACTCTTGCAGTTTTTGTGAAAGCTATTAATCAATATGCATTATTCAGAATTTTAAAACAGGATCTTAATTAAGCAGCCAACTAAAGCAGAAAGAAAAAGGTAACAACCCAATATACAGTGAGTTTTTTCAGACAAAGAGAATGACATGGGTTTTAGCACTCAAAGCCATATTCAGATCACAATCCATTTATTTCTTTCCCATGTATTATCTTGCATAATGATGCAGTTAAAGAGAGGTATTCTGGAGCAATAAAGTGAAATGAAGAATCTCTGTGTGCTAGATACTGATTTAGATCAATCTTCATGAAATAAAGTACATAAGTGTACTAGATCAAAATTAGAAAAGGACACAGTATTGCACTACTGTCCATATTGCTGGGAATAAGCCAATATCTTCATTATAATCCAAATGATTTCAGGGATTTAAGCATATCTGGAATAATTCACCTAGAGCTGAGACTGTATGAAGTCTCTGTATAGATTTCCAGGATTTTTTTTTCTTGGTTTATTTTCACAGAAGGGACCCAGGCATATTTATAGAGGAGTGCAGCACATCAAAAATAGAGAGACTTTTTTTTTTTTTTTTTTTTTCCTAATATCAGCAACTGCAAAGATACTTTCTGTATGAACAAATTTCATTGAACTTGAGAGCAGCAAGGGTTCCAGTCTACCACAGCCATTCTCATGGACCAACCTTTTGGTCAGATCAGACTATCCCTTAGTCTCTGATTCTTTATATTAAAAACCCTAACAAATAAGCAACCAATGCCATTTTTACTTCAAAAAAGTTGCTGATCAGATGACTTAATTTAGTCTTTGCTCATTAGCAAAATTAAGCAAAAATGAAACCTGAAAACCATATCAACACTAGCAAGTAGCAAAGCAATTCTGTCCCTTAGCTAGGCAAAAAGAACTTAATGGACCACTTATGACAAACTGAAAAAATAAAAGGATGAACATGAAAGCTTTAAAAGAAGATATGGCCTATAGTGTATGAAAATAGGAAAAGAGGACCCCATGGCAAGGCATGAAACACGGGGTTTTGCCTGTCCAGAAGACTGCATTATGGTGCTGATTTCAAGCACTCTGAACAGAGCACAATGCAGATTTTTGATTCTGGGACAAGAGTAAGAAATACGACTTTTTGAGGCAGAACCATTGGTAATCTGTCCAAGCCCTTGCTACATTTATAAACTAGTATAAACACAACTCCCCTTCTCCCAGCTCTTATCTGCACGCAGACCAAATGTAAATGTAAACCTGCTGAATCAAGTGTCAGCAGAAGGTGCCTCCTATAGTTTCTAGATTTTTCTAGAGTACCAATTTATCCAGCTATCAGGCTTTACTTCATAGCTGAATTAGTTTGCAGCTAACGTGGCCATATCAGCATTTCTTGGCAGTACTGCAGACATACCTAAAAGGACAAAGCTATTTGAGTCTGCTTTTAAGTGTGTTGTTTTCCAGATTTGTGCAGGAAGCTCTAAGTAGCTTAAAAGGAAACAACACCTATGCAGAATAAAAAAGGAAATAGTCTTTTATTTCCTGGTATCTTTTGATTCTCCACAATTCTCAAGTAATTTCATTTTTGTTTCTTGTGGGCTAATGCACTTTTAAGTTTGCTTCTGTAAATCAAGAATAGAATGTGGGTAGAAAGTTTTTCAGATCAAGATTCCCCTGTATAAACCATTTTTTCTTGCACTTGTTCTATTATTATTTTATTGAGCACAGTAGCACAATTTATCTAAAAATTCATCATTTGTTACTCCTCATTGTAAGAAATTTCATATAAGAAAATTCAGTGGCTGAATTGCACACAGCTGATTATATCATTAAGAATACTCAGGAGAAATGCAGCAGTAAAACTGAGTGCTGTCCAAATTAGTCTTACCATCATAAAAAAACAAACAAACAAACAAAAAAAAAACAACAAAAAACAACTGTTCATGAGCTAGGGACTTCCTTAGTAACAACCAGTGAAGTATAAGGGACTGCCTTTGGTGAACTGATATATTGACTTCTTTGTATGCCAGAACAATTAATAATATGCAGATTTACAACTCCCATTGTTAAGAGCTTAAAATGTGAAGTAAATAGATATGTCTTGGGAGATGGGTCATCTTGCTGTGCAAATGTTCCTATCATGTTCTATTTACAGCCCTTTTAGGAAAAATACTGTTCATCTTAGTAACTGGAACATGTAAGGAATTTACAATGATTAAAGTAGGTTGCAGAAGGAGTTTGCTGCTATGAATGGATAAATCTCTGTCTTCAGCATATTAAACAACTTGAAATCTTGATGAATACATGCAGTTTGGAGAGTTCAAATTTGTTGCCATGTATAGGAGCTGAGGTCAACTACAACCTGTGTTGCATCAGGAGGAATGTCACCAGCAGGTGGAGGGAGGTGATCCTTCACCTCTTCTTAGCACTGGTGAGGCCACACCTGGAGTGCGGAGTCCAGGTCTGAGCTTCCCAGAACAAGAGAGACATGGACATACTGGAGAGAGTCCAGCAAATGGTCATGAAAATGGTCTAGAGCATCTCTTCTATGAGAAAAGGCTGAGAGAGATGGTTGAAGGGGAATGATATTTATCCCAGTAAAATTGTCATTTCCAGAATATCTAGAAATGGTCTTGCAATGGCTGACATATAGAGAGGAGTAGCAGAGTAAATGCTTAAATGCATGTGAGAAGTCAGGCTCTGTTTACAACAAAAGTGAAAAAAAGTCTCAAACAATGCCTTGCATAAAAGGCAAGCATGGGGTTCCTCAAATTTATTAAAAACATCAAAAACTGATTCTTAAATTTGCCTGAGACTGATAATGGTCATGCAGAAAAAGAAATAGCATCTTTTTTGGGTGAGTGGAGATCTTCATGAGATGTCTGCAGTTCCTTTCAAGACAATGAATGAGTAAAGAACAGAAAGTAAACTCAGTGACAAAAATATTTTTAAGAACTTTTTGCCATTATATCCCCAAACCCTATCCCAAAACTATTTGGTGAAACCAAACTAATAGGTTTCACCAAACTATCTGGTGAAGCAACTGTTGGTGAAACCAGAGAAGCATGTTCACACATGAACTGATAATGCTCTAGGCATCCTGGAAGACATCTGCAGAAGGGAATTCCTCATGCCTCCTTGGATTGGTGTAAGGGGTTTGTCCTGCTCCTGGATCAATGGGCCAGGATCAGTTTGCTGGCTCAGAGATCAGCAGGCAGACAGTGACTTGCACCCATGCAGCTGCAGCCTTTTAACCTACTGACCAGAATCACAGAACCACAGAATGGTTTGGGTTGGAAGGGACCTTAAATATCACCCAGTTCCAGCCCCCTGCCATGGGCAGGGACACCTTCCACCAGACCAGGTTGCCCAGAGCCCCATCCAGCCTGGCCTTGAGCATCTCCAGGGATGGGAATAATGTACACACTCAAGCTGTTTGTGCAGCCTGGGGCCCATGGGACAGGTCAACCTCCCAGCCATGACCAAGTGCTGGGAAACAGTGGAAAACAACAGTGGGAAACAACATGCTACCAGTTGAGGAACATGAGTGACTGGGGACCAGCACTTGGGCCTGTGCCCTGCTGTTTTTTGATTTTCTGGCACAGGCTGAGCCACAGATGAAGGAGACCATTATATATTGCCAGCAAGGGCAATTGCTATGTCTACATCTGCAAATTAAACAGCGCCCATGTGTGCAATTAAGCACTGGCCTGTGGTCGTCCGTGCCTCTAAACCATGATCACAGTCCCTGGCATGACCTAGCAGCCACACTTCACTTCTCCCCTGAGGCTGCAGCCTTGGAGCAGCAGGCCAGCCCTCTCCCCCAGGGCACCCATTTGAGTGTAAAAACCTCTCCTCTGAACAATGCCTAGCAGGCCCTTCATCAAGTGTACACAAAAGTACAACCCTTGCCCTTGGGAGTGTTTAATGTCAGGGAAAGCAGACCGTGGCAGGCAGCATGGCTTCTTTCTGGCTGACTACCTGCTTTGTGGGTACTTCTGTTGTCTTGGGAAGGCTGAAGGTTGGTAGCAGGAAGGTGGGCTGACAGGCTATCTGCCTTGCCACAGCTCCATTTCAGGTGGAGCCCTGTTGGGAAAAGGGCTGCTAGCGCCTCCCTTTAACTGAGGTAGAAAATATTCTGGGGCTAAGACCACGGTGTGTAGAGCCACGGGGTCACAGGAACTGTCTTGCAGATCAGGTTTTTGTAGGGATGTGGAGTCATAGTGAAGTGTTTGCACAAGCTGTATCTTCTGCCATAACTTTGCTAGGACAATCAGCAGGGGGAATGAATGTTCTGTACAAAAGCTGATTACAGTGGTTCTGTATAATCTCACCTTAAGAGCTGAATTTTCACTGTCAGCAAAATTATTTTATGCCAGTTCGTGTTCTATAAGGTCCAGCTTTAAAGATAGGAAGGCCTTTAGATATTTTTGGTAGGTTTATTTTAGGAAAGAAGCATAGAGATCTAGCCCAAGGTTCTAACCAATGTTGATGGCCCATCATCAGGACAAATATATATAAATAACAAGAGTTTAGAGGCCAGGACACGTAAAGAACACCAGACTTGCAGCCAAGGAGAAGGCTAGTGCTCTCTGAGAGGCAGAGTATCAGCACATTTTGGAGAGAATGACACATAGAGAGGGCCAGCCAAAATATGGAAGGCCAAAAAAAAAAATACAACAAACTGTAAAACACTGTGAAAGACAAACATTTATTACAGCAACATGTGTAAGCAATAGTATGGTAGAGTAAAATTGTTTTTCCATTTTTGAAGAGGATGAAGTGGAAAAATGTAACAAGATAAAAATGTAAGAACAAAAGTTCAGAGGAACACCATAGTTGAAGATCGTAAATGGTATTCCATTGATAAGTTTATAAAATATTTCCAGATAATTGTAGTGGTCCCGGCTTCCTATTTTGCTGTCTGAGTGTGAGCTCTTCACCAACAAAGTGATATGAGGGAGAAAAAATTTAAAACTTGTTTGGAAGGCTGTACCCAAGTTGATTCTGATACTAAATTTGAAGAATAATATGACTTTAGTGATGTCTCTCTCTCTCTCTCTTTTTTTTTTTTTTTCCCACAGATGTTTATATCTCAGAATTTCAAACCACTATTGTGTTCAGCATCACGACAGCTAGGTGGATATGTTTTCTCAGTTCAGTTGTCATTTATTGTACACAAAGGAAAACTTCAACTGTATCTGCAACACTGAATTAAGAAATTATCATTCTAAACTGATAAAATGTTGGAGATAAAAGTAAATAAATAAAAATCACAATACTAGCTAACCTGCTCGGATACACCGAAGTCCAGAATCCCTGACTCTTTTTCACTCTTTGCAGAAAATCTGAGATCTTTGCAGTGTTCTTGGAAGCCAAGAGGTTCAGGCTTAGTTTGCTGAAACAAGAAAGAATGTCCTTACAATCCACTGAAATGCAGGTACTGTCTGTATGGAGGCTTAGGGTTAATCAAAATGTCAACTGTTGTTTCTCATGTATGTAGATGGACCTTGCTGTCCAACCACTGCTGTTCCTGTTTTGTTGTTGGTTTCTTTGAGAATTCAACTGTCTTCCAGGTTTGCTTCAGTCATTACTACCCAAACACAAATCAGGATGAAAAACACTTGTCTTTCCTTTCCAGCTTGTGGCTTCCTGTTGTCAGTCAAGAAAGAGCATGTGAGATATGGAATCCTACCAGAAGTTCCGAAAAGCAGATTGCAAGATTCTTGATTGTGGACTTCCTGTGCTTAATTTCAGCACACAGGCAAGTAATCTATAAATGGATGAAAAGGAAGGTGAAGGCTGCTCACAATCTGAAGTACAGTAGTTTCTGAGGTACAGAAGCAGCCCAGTAGCTTCCAGTGGTCAGCTGAAGGAAGTCTCTGAAGGTAGACAAGAAATATAGCTTTCATTTGGAATTTACATACAGCCTAATTTTCAGGTTCTAACATTTGAACAATCTGTTTCAAAATTGTGAAGAAAATGATGGTTAATTTCCAGAAAAGATTTATTATGGAGGTAAAATGAAGCTCTGAGAGATTAATAGCTTGTGACACATTCAGGTTATTGCAGTGATAAGACTCAAATAAATCAACAGCACTGTGTTTTGATAAGCTGAAACCGAGCTGCTTGAATATGTTTAACAGTGGACCCATCTCAAACTCCTTGTTTATTAAACCTTGTCCTTGGGATAATGCCAGCATTGACTGGGTCACATTTGCTGATATCATTTGCTGCCAGAATGAGCCTGGGGAGACTCATGGGCAATATGTTTAGTCAGCAGTGCTCCCCGATGGTGAAGACCAAAGAATATTGAAGCTGAGTAAGTAAGAGTGTAGCCAGCAGGTGGAGACAAGTGGTTTCCCCTCTGTATTCAACTCTGCTGAAATTGCGTCTAGAGAAGTGTTCAGTTTTGTGATTCTGCTATGGAAAACACCTTGGTATACTGGAGCCATTTCAGCAGAGGTTGACCAGGATGGCCATGTAAGGAGCAGCTGAGCAAACTACTTTGTGCAGTCTTTAGAGGGGAAGTATAACAAATATCTTGTAGCTTTTTTCAACTACTGAAGTAATGTTTAGAAACAATGGAGCCAGATGCTTCTAGAGGTATAAGGTGACAGGATGATAGCTGATGAACAGAAGTTGCAACACGTGAAATTCTAATTAATTGTAAGAAAACAAACAAACAAACAAAAACCCTACAATTAATTCACTGAATTTCAAAACACAGAAACTCAGCTAGTCAAGGCCCTGAATGATGTGATCTAAATTGACCCTGCTTTGAGGAGGAGTTTGGTCCAGGTGATCCTCATGGACCCCTTTCCAATATATACAATTCTACCAACTGATCAGATTGCTAACTGATGCCTGCAGAAAAAAATACAATCCTTCCTCACCTTACATGAAGGCAGACTTTTTAGAAACCATTTTTTTTTAAGTGGTAGGTTAAACTCTTCAGCGATATGGCTATATAAAAGAATGAAATCACATTGAATGCTCCTGAATTCTATGTAGATCATGTACAGATATTATAAGTGGATAAATATTATTCTGGAGAGGTAACACTCTAAGACAGTGTGATGTGGCATACTTCCCTGTTTAAAGATGGTGTTTAAGCCCTGGATGTATTTGCAGTTATTTTTGGCCAACTAAGTTTTAAATATATAGGCAAAATTGTGTTTAACCTGCTTTTGAATATATTTTTTATTGTAAGTTATTGCAGTAAGTCTGGATTGTGATAGCTCAGAAAATTCTCTTTTGGATTTCATAACACACAGAAACCTAATCTTCGATTTAGCCTCAAGCTCAGAAACAATAATGTGCACATTTTTATTGTGATTGTTCTTCCATAATTTATAACGAATGTAATTGGACTGAGACTCTCATAATAATGTGAACAGATGTCTTGACTTGTAATATGTTGTTCTATATTAGATATTATTTTTATTACCATTGAAATTGGCCTTTATTTTGTATCCCCTTCCTTTGAACTCTGAAGCAGTTTAGAAATCCAGGATAAAACAGATATAGATGGGAAGCAGAAAAATTGTGAATTTCAAAAAAGCCCCAACTTTATGAATAAAGTGCTTTGCATTGATGAATGAAGCTCTCTCTTTAATATTTCTTGGACATTCCTATTACAAATTCAATGGTTCATTGCAAGATAAAACAACTCGCCCCCCCCCAAAAAACAAAAAACAAACAAACAAAACAAACAAACAAAAAAAAAACAAACAAGGGTTAACATTGTCTACTGAGTATTTTCCATCAATAATTTTTGTCTTGACAAAAAATCAATTGTCTGTCATAGAAGCTTTAGAGGAAACAATCAGATCAACAGTCATGTAAAAATTTTGGTAAGAACTGAACACTAAATACAGCTTAATTAATTCAGTATTAGTAGTATCAAGGAGGGGAATACCTTAGTCTATTATAGGTGGCGTTGGCTAGATTAGTTGGTGGTAGATTAGGAAATAAATAAATAATAATTAAACTCTTCCATAAGACAGGTCCACAGATGTATTCTGTACCAGGTTGTCCCAAAGTCACTGTGTCTGTGCTCAGCTGAACAGCCGGTGGTTGTCAATAGCACTGCCCAGAACCGACCCACTCTTCATGACTATGGGACACCACTGTGCATTATTCCAATGGGTTCGTTTAATTCCTCTGGCATAAAATACATCGTGTCAGAGTGGAATTACTGACACTTAGTGAGCTGCTGCCAGAAGGAAAGTAGTAAAACCATTATTAGGTTTTTCATAGGGAAACCCTTGGGGTATTGTTTTCAGAGAGATAAGAAGTTCAATTTAATTACTGAAATAATTTGTCCGAAACGTTTTATTATCTGTAGCACAGCAGAACAGGGTAAATACTTATCTCCTGCTGTGGCAGCTCAGTGAATCAGAACGGTCAATCTCCCTGCTCTCCACCGATGAATACACCATCAGTCCCCGAAGTTGTCATCACAAATCAAAATCGAAGAGAACGGGGTAATTTGGAAAGATATTGAGAGAGCTAGATGAACAGCCCCGTGGGCAAGACACCAGGACCACTGAAAAGAAAAGAAGGAATGGAGGTTGGCCCTGAGAGAGCACACTGAGCATTCATGCAGGGTGCCACCAGGAGAGCTGTGGACAGGCACAACTCTTCTATTGAGCAATGCACCCTGCCCCTCCTCACTTTACCTAGCAAAATACTAGCGCTCCTTGTTTAGTGGCTGCTAGGTTTAACACATATGTGATTCACACAGATGTTCTGCAAATGTGCTTTCTATCTGTGAAAAATTTCTCTTTGAACCATTAGTGTTACAATTTAGTGGGGACAAGGAAGAAGCATCTTTAGTAATGTTGCCCATGAATTGGCAGAAGAACTCATCAATACCCATTACAACCTCAATAAATAATATTAAAATATTGCAAACTCAAGAGAATGCATGACTTTCAGGACAATAATGTTTTCTGCTCCTCTCTCCCTTCTCCAGCTTTATTTTTTTTGACTTTATTCTCCTTCTGCTTTCATCTCCTGTTCCTAATGCTAGTCTGTTATTTTATTTTATTATTATTATTTTTTTTTCATTTCTTCTTTCTCCCTTCAGGCTTTTTTTAATTTTATTTTTTCTTTTGCACTTTTTCCCTTTTGGGAGGCTGGGGGAGGATGGTACTTGGTGTTATAAATAAGGGAAGAAGACAGTAAGGGTAAGGACAGTGGCACATAGCAGATGCTTGAAGAATAGTGTTATAGCCTGGCAACAAATTAATTTCATACTAAAAAAATCTTTTAAAGAATGCTACCTAACCAGCTGAGTGGCACAAAAAAAAAAAAAAAAAAAAAGTTTCCACTGCAGATTTTTTTTCCATGAGCTCCATCAGAAGTGGTGCTGAGCAGGTAAGCACCTGTTCAGTGAAATACATAAAATATACAAAAGAAAATGGGATTGCTTTAGGTATTCTGCCTCTCATCTGCTACACTGTCAGCTGTAATGCACCCCCATGAATCACTGTATATTATAAATTGCTCTTATCAGTCTTACCACTATATGTAATTTTTGGACTTTTGTATATTATGTACATTTAGATGTATTCTTAGGATAATTTTATCAGCACACAATGCTCTCACAGCAATAAGTCTGGCCATCTAACCTTTCATTTCTATATTGATGTATAACAACATCAACATTTGCTGTGGACTGTCAGGACTGCAAACAACATCCTGTACTGCATGAGATCTTTAGCAGGATCTTTGCTTGGTCATGCTGGCAAGCTATAAACAAAGCCTGCTTCAAGAAGCTCAGTAAACAGAGTGCTGTGAAGTTCAAAAGGAAAAGCAGAAATATTGCCAACTCCAGTACCTCTCTTGGGGTCACAGCATTTTGGGCTGGAGCGGATGTCAGTTTTGTGTGGAAAAAATACAGTCTTTTCACAAAGCATTTCACTGGCTATTACTTTATTCATGGGATAAAGCCCAACCAAACTTTAAGGCATATATCCCAATCTCCATGAGATATGAAAGGGCTTGGGAGAGTGAAAAAATGGTGAGAACTAATGAGTGGGTTAGGAATCTGTCATAGCTGTGCAGCAAGAGTGGTTTGCAGTGGAAGGCAATACCACAAGTAAAGCTGCTTAAGTAGTAGTCTCTTGATTCCTAAAATACACATGCTGAATCGAACGGCGAATATATTCTAAAGAAATACAAATGACAACTGTTTATATGCTTTATTTTCAAAATAAATAAAAGCAATTAATTTTAAAAATACATTTAATTACATTTTATACTGCTACATTTTGTTTCTTACCGCTTGCTTGCGTTGGCATTTACCAGGGTGCTTTTCTAAGAGTCTGAAAAGTAAAAATTACCTTCATGATGGCAAATTTCTTTGCCTGAAGAGCCAAAAGAAGGAGCCTTTGTGCAGTCTTCCCCTGCCTATGGGGATGGTGTAGAGCAGAGTATGGAGGTAGACTCTTCTCAGAGTGCAGTCAGAAAGGTAATCAATCACAAATTGCAACAGAGGAGGTTTTGCTGGACATAGGGAAGAAATTCTTCACAGGAAGTCCAGCCAAGCCTGGGATGAGATTGTCCAGAGAGGTATTGCTGTCTTCATCCCTGGACATTTTCCAGTCTCACTGGCACAAGCTGAACAATCCAATGTAGCTTTGAAGTCAGCCCTGCTTGGAGATCCCTTCCAATCCAATGCTTTGTGAACCCCTGTGCAACACAACTTCATACAATAGCAAGGAGAGAGTGTTAAATTGACTGTGCAGTTATCTTCTCCTTTCAGCAGTGCAAAGTCTGAAAGAGACTAGGGAAGAATAATAAATGGGAAAGTGTGCAATGTGATGTGCTGAATTTTATTTGGTGCATGAAGAGGTACTACATTGCATACCAAAAAAAAAAAAGAAAAAAAAAAAAAAGAACAGTCCCTCTTTAAATGATTCTTATGCAGCACAATACTCTACGTGCTATTTAGCCTGGCTATTCTTGTTACTGGGTATTGACATGCTGGAGAGATTTGAAGGTGGAGAAGTTAAAATTATATAACTTCTGAAAAGATATATAGCAAAATCAAAAAATAACAGCCCATACGTCTCATTTAAGTGCCATGGCTTTATTCTACAAGCAGTTAAAACACATTAGCATGACATAAAGAGAAGCAATAACAAGGATGAGGAAGATGTAAATAAAATAAAAGAAGTGAAATTCAGATTGCAATGCCAAAACCATTTCTAATAGTGAGATGTAGTGAGAGGGAGAATATGAATCCCATGGGCTAACATATTTAGCTGTAAGTCTTACAGAATTTGAATAACTATACAAATAGAGATATTTTGTTTTGTTTTGTTTTGTTTTGTTTTGTTTTGTTGGAAGGAGTATGGAGTGATTTAACTCCTTTCCAGCACTAGGTTCAATTAACCAAATTAATTTTTAGTGTAGTCCATTCAAGCAGTGGACTGCATAATACTCAATATCCCATCTTTTTATTTCTATTATTTATTTATTTATTTATTTACAGGATTCTGTGCATACTCTGTTTCTTCAAAAATAACATAATTACTTTTTTGGAAGTAAAACTTCCTGAACTTAGTAACACAAATCATTTTTTTTTTCAAGGCGTGTGGGTAATAATTTGTTTATTTTTAACATTCGGGGTGATGCTGTATTAGATGAAGTTATACTATTTTTATTCTTTCATCAACTTGTAAGTTTTTATCTCCTCATCCATAGACCAAAGTTTTTAACCTCTGACCAGCTAACCTAAACTTTAATATGCATTCAGCATTTCTCAGTATCCAAGCATATGGTAAATTCTTACATTTTTTGATGGTCTGCCTCATTATATAAGCAGATGGAAAATACTGAATGCTTTTAAGAATTATCTACAATTCTAACCTATGCTATATATTGCTAAAGTCAGAGTGCATGCTATCTTGACTTGCTGTTATCCTGTGGGAATAAACAAAACTGTGCTTTTACCATGCATACAGAATTTGCTTCTTATTTATTTCAAATGTTTTTTTTTTTTTTTTTTTTTCTGACTCCCCAAGTGTCTCTGCTGCCTTAACAGAGTGATTGCATTATTCTGTCCATCTTTTGCTCTTTGAAAATGCAAATTAAATACTAACAAGCTTTAAATAAAAAAAAAGTTGAGCAATTCCCTTTTTGACATACAGACTACAATAAAAACAAGCAAGGACACAATTACTTCAGAAATATGTCCTGACAAGAATGTTAAGTAATGCAGCCTTGTGGTATTAATGATGTTCCAAGTGCATGTGCACATATTCACGTGTGATACGAATTGCCGCAGGTATACATTAGAAGTCTGCTTAAGAGAGCAACAAATTTACGGAATGGAAATTCAAACGCTGATATGGGTGGAAATTCATATTATGGCCATAATCTAATTCAGCTGATTAGGATATTGCTTTAGCTGTAATAGCATTAATATCCTGTGCCACTATTAAATTAACACAAAAAGCAAGCTAAATGAAAACATAATGTAATTAACATCAGCAGAGTTGAGAACCAGTTCCCATTGCTGAATTATCCAGATCAGCTGTACTCCATTGATTATAACCATTAATCACAGTCTGACATATTTTTATTTTGTTATCTCAGAACTATGTTCTTTTAATCTTGTGATTTTTTATTCTGCATTTTTTTTCCTGCTAGCTTATTTGCAGTGTTCCTATCTTAAATTTTAGAGCAGTTTTACATTTACATTTTACATGAACAGTTGGGTTCATGGTACAATTTTTTTGATATTCCTTATGGCAAGTTGAACACAATACAGAAGTAATAAATGGTAATATGTAATTTTTCTACTGTTGAGTCATTTTTTTTTCTATGTCTTTTCTGTATCCTGATCCCTTACTATGTCTGCTGATTCTTTGTCTGACTTCCATCTCCTGAAGCATTCAAAAAGGAGTTATTGCTAGTTTTGATGTCTTTTAAAAATTAATACTCATACACCGTTTGGACAGTCTTAGGATGCTTTTGCATTTAATCTGCTAGCATTGATTGTCCTTCCTATTTTCCTCATTTGTAAAAGATCATAGTTGCTCCTTGCTCTTGCTTGTCTCCTCTACAGTACTGTTCAGCCATGCTAGCTTCTTCCTGGCCTTTCTGAAGTTCCTTCCAGCGTGCATGGATTCTGAACTTCCAGTGTGATGTTCAGGATGCTCACCATACTGTCTGCAATGATGGTTAATTTAATTGATAGCCTTTAAAAAAAAACACAACACAGTTTCAAAGAGTGATTTATGTTGGAAGTTCATACAGTACAGTCACTTGCTTCAAGCAGAGCTAGCTACAAACTTAGGTCAGGTTGGCCAAGCCTTTGTGCAAGACAGTTTCAAAAATCTCCAAGGATGGTGATCCCATAATGTCTCTGGGCTTTGCTTAAACTTTTTTAGCAAATATTTCTTTTCTTATAACTAATCAAAATTTTTCCTGCTACTCCTTGCAGCTGTTGTCACCTGTCCTTTTGCAGCACTGAGGAGTTCTCACGATGACATGCCTCTTAACACTGAATGGATGCACTGCATTCCCTTGTTGCTCCCACACTCTACACATGTATGATCACTGTTGCAGGATGACTCTTCTGCAGTAATATTCTGAATCAGGTCCTCATGCACTGCTCAGAACTAGGCCAACAGCTGTTGATGGTAGCTAAGTGTTAGTCATAGTCCATGGCATTTAAATAGACTACATGGTGTGTTGTTTCCTGAGGATGCTGATGGCCCTTGGGGAGGAGCTAGGTAAAGTGTCCAGTCAAAACATATTGTAACACAGTAGTCCCCCTCCTTACTAAGACAAGTATATAGCTCTTATTGAAAATACTTTCACAGAAAAAGTGATAATCCCTCAAAAGCAACTTTTCTCCCCCCCTCCGTTTTTTTTTTTTACAAATGCAAATGTATTGCTGTACGGCAAAACATGGTGGCAAAAGTATCTCAAGACAAGGACAACAGACGATATTTTAAATATCCAGAAATAAATAGGCTGGATCAATATACTGTAACAGATTGTTTTGCTCATTAGAAGGTAAAAATAAAAAGGAAACTTGTCAATCTACCAAAAACCTAGCCTTTCAATAAGGTTATAATTGGAACACACTGTCAAAAACAACTTTGAAATTAAATTCATAGCAGCTGGTACTCAATACACTTCATGACAGGTCATCAAAGATAAAAATTTATCTCTACATGTTACTTCTTTCATCTCTGTCAGGTATTTCAATATGTCCAGGCTTTTTAAAGCCATATTAACTCTTTCAGGTTAGAATAACACACACATTGTCTTAATTGGAGTCTTTTTCTTTGCAGGAAAAACAGAAAAATCCTTCATTAAAAGGATAGTCTTAATATTTCACTCTAACATTTGCTGTCGTGAGTCATAAGCCTCTCCTAAACCAGCCTGTATAGCCTTGACTAGTCCTTTGCTGTGTTGTAGCTTTTTACTAATAAATTCTCTCTTTAGTAATAGATGATTTGCTTCCTTTGCTATAAATAATATGCAATATTTAGCAGTATTTTATACCAATCAACAGATTGTGAACACCATCTTACGTGTGCATGTTTCTTAAAAAAAATAAATCACAAACATCCAAATCTAGAGACATTTAGAAAGACTGAGGATAATATTAACAATTTGATCTGGTAAAGATCCCTGCAAATTCTGCTCTGCAGCTCACTGATAAAAAGAGGTATCATCTCCTGCATAAAACCCGTATTCTAAAGGAACAACAAATGATTGTTACTTTTCCATGTCGAAAAGTCTCTTTTGATGCATAAACCCAAAATAATCATATGAGATTCCTCATTTGAGATACTCTACAATTTCATGCGAAATCTTGTCCAAACGGTGTGTTCATCTGCACTATACTGAATTAGCAGTGTTGATTTTAAAGAAAAAAGTGGCCTCTCAAAATGATTACTCACCACCAGACCACCACTAGAGCTTGCAAAGCTGAAACTAGAGGGTAAAGAAATCCTGCCATGGCTACCATGGAGGGGTTATCATATGCTCTACTCTTCTATCATCAGTGTTGTTGAATAATTAAAATTTGCCTGCTACCTATTTGATCTGCTTTTCTTATCCACAGTCTTGTGTTTTGTATACCCCTCTCTACTTTGTGCTCCATCATCTGTATTTATCTTTTTTGGCCTTGACATATATCTATCCATTTCATCACTGCACTACCTCTTCCCATGGAGTGGCTACTCCCGTGCAGTGTCACCCCCTACTGTGAGAAAAAGGGGGTTTAGCACCCACTTTGCAACTGCTCTCCATGAAACACATTAAAGAAGGAAAAAATGCAGAATGAATTATCTGACAGTGCTTGCTTGGTGGGAAAGGCCAGTGAAATGGGTCTATAAGCAGGTTCATATGGGAGGGCATAATCTCAAAGAATTACTGCAAACTTGCAGCCCTTCAGAAAACTGAAGTCCTTATTAGTGAACTTGGGTCTCACCTTTCTGTCTCTTTTAATGAGCAAACCAGCAAAACCACAGTGCTTTTGGAGGTTTGAAGTCAATACAACAGATGTTATGTTGCAAAATCACCACTCAGATGGTATAACACACTAGTTTCACTTATAAAAGATCCTAAATCAATTTATTATAATTAGGATTTTAATTAATGGAAATTTATTTTTCAAAATACAGAATACTCAAGAGCTAAGCATGCCTCTTGCCTTTATCCTACTGTGTTTTAAAATAAGACTACTACACTACATGATTCATCTAGTAGCTGGTTAACATTGTATGTGAAGATCTGTTTCATTGGTATTGAAAGTAAAATATACTTTTCTGTGAACAAGCACAACATTTAATTGTTCTTAGTTTCATTTTATAAAATACATATGCCAAAGGGTAAGATATCCTCTTCATAAATCCCTTTTCAGCATTTTGTGGACTGACTTAGAATTACAAAATTAAAAACAGAACTGTATTCTTTTGACCTAAAATCTCTGACCTGTGAGATAAAGTGACATTGTTTCTGCTTGAGGACTGGTTCAGCTAATTGCTGAGTGATAGCTGTGACACAGCTGGTACATGGTTTTGTTCCCAAGGTAACTCTCCAATAAGAAGACATTCAGAATCAATCATTTGTTTTATAGGGATACAGCAGGTGTTATGTGCTGCACATGGGGAAAATAGACATTTTTACTGAGAGGGTCAGCTTTTTATTAAAATATCCTTTCATTCTCCTTTGTGATGCAGAAGGAACATTGTCAGTATTATAGCTGAAAGGAACATAATGGTTTAAATATGAAGGAGACTCAGGAATTTCTCCTTTGCTTAACAGGAGTTCCCTGGCATTCACATAAACCTAAAAAGCTGTAATAAAACTGCAATGAAATATCACTTTATTCTCTCACCTTCAATAAAATCATACAGCCTTTCCCCAGATCTCCACACCGATGAGCAATGGATCACAGTAAGAGGCAATAAGCTACTTTATACTTACAACATGCGGCAGAGACCACCTTGTTAAATATGAACACTAGGCAGTTAGGACAGACTCCATCTTCCAGTGAAGTATGCTGGATTTCAATGCTTCTAGTCCAGGAAGCTGGATTGCCCTCACAGTGTTGGAATTTTTGCTGGAGAAAGCAAAAGCTTCTACACAAACTACATATTCCTTTTTGTTCTTGAGAGGACACCTAAGAATAGGAGATATTATTTGTTTCTCTTACATAGATATATAAAATCTTTTATTTCACATGTGAACAAGAAATCCTTTTAAGCACAAGCCCTAGTTTCAGATTATCATATATCTGAATAAAAAAAAGAGAGAATATCTTCTTCATTGCATGAATCTATTGGTAAACCAGAAAAACTCATCAGGGATGTAGTCGTTGAGTTATGGCTCACTTCACAGCAGTGCAAAGCACTCCTTGATTTCCATAAGGTTTTACTTACAGGCAATACAACATCTCCTCCCCCCTCCCCCATTTGGTTTACTATTTCTAAGGAAAAATGGAAAAATTTGGAGTCAGAAGAGTTTTGAAAAAAGAAAAAAAAAAGCTGCATGAAGAGTTACTCTTTAAATTATTTTCTACATATTTGTAAGAACATAGCAAAAAGTGTCTTCATTTATATTAAATCAGGATTTTATAGCTCAAAGCTGTGAAGAAAATCTGCGAATCAATTTCATGATATTGACTTCTCTCTTAAAGCTAGTTCCTATTTAATCTAACCACAAACAGATTTAGTATAAATTCATATGAGACAGAGATGATCATATCAGATTCATTTCAAGGTATGGGAAATCCCTTCCAGATTTATCACCGTTTGACAAGTCCAAAGAGTAATGATGATTTCTGGATGTTCTACAACTGTCTAATACTCCTTATCATTTCAATTACTTTCTTGACATTATTCTTTCTCTTCAAGGGAAAGCCTTGGTTTCTTAAAGGCTCCTGTAAAGGAGCATGTGGTGGGTAAGCCTTGGCTAGCAGCCAAACTCCCACCCAGATGCTTCCTCCCTCCCTCCCCACATAGTGGAGCTGCGGTGAAAATACGAAAAATGGGAATGGAAAGCTCATGAGTGGATATCAGGACAGATAGGTCACTTGCCAGTTATCTTTGCAAGCAAAACAGACTTAACTTGGGGGAAAATTAGCTTAAATTCTGGCCAACTGTCTAGTAATGGAAAATAAAAAGAAAAACCTTAAAACAGGCCATTTCCTACCCCCTTTCCCAGGCTCATCT
Organism: Anas acuta; assembly: GCF_963932015.1. Classification (NCBI taxonomy): domain Eukaryota; kingdom Metazoa; phylum Chordata; class Aves; order Anseriformes; family Anatidae; genus Anas; species Anas acuta. Next base: position 85,410,575 of record NC_088980.1, read on the forward strand.
TCTTCAAATCTGGCTGCTCTACATCCTCTCCTCCCAAACTGGGGCAGGGTGATGGGTCACGGGGTTGGGGCCAGTCTGTAACAGCCCCCCTCTGCCACTTCTTGCTCCTTGGTCTGGGCCTTGCTCCTGCGGGGGCTCTCCGTGGGCCGCAGCCTCCTCCAGGCCACATCCACCTGCTCCACCGGGGGCTCCTCCACCCACGGGGGGGCTGCAGCGTGGAGATCTGCTCCATGGGGGACCCATGGGCTGCAGGGGGACAGCCTGCTCCACCGGGGGCCTCTCCCTGCACAGCCCGCAGGGGAACTGCTGCTGCCTGCCTGCAGCACCTCCTGCCCTCCTGCTGCACTCACCTGGGGGGCTGCAGGGCTGCTTCTCCTCTCTTTCTCCCTGTGCAGCAGCTTTTTTTTTGTTATTTTTGATCTCCTTTCTTCAATATGCTCTCACAGAGGAACAAGCGACATCGTTTCTTGGCTTGGCTCTGGCCAGCAGTGGAGCCATTACCTAACGTGGGGCAGCTTCTAGATTCTTCTCACAGAAGCCACCCCTATGGCCCCCTGCTACCAAAACCTTGCCACGTAAACCCACCAGAGCAAGTCTTTTGGTGAAGAAATTTTTCGCAATAACCAACCAAAACCTCCCCTGGTACAACCTAAGGGGTTTTGTTCTTGTCTTGTCACTTGGGGCTTGGGAGAAGAGAACGATCCCCACCTCTCTGGAGCCTCCTTTCAGCTTCCTGTAGAGCACAGGAAGGTCTCCCCTGAGCCTCCTTTTCTCCAGGCTGAACAACCCCAGCTCCCTCAGCCGCTCCTCACCAGACTTGTTCTCTAAACCCTTCACAAGCTTCAGAGCCCTTCTCCGCACACGCTCCAGCACCTCGAGGTCTTCGCTGAACACAGTGCTCGAGGTGCGGCCTCACCAGAGCCGCGCACAGAGGGACAACCGCTTCCCTAGTCCTGATGGCCACTCTAGGTCTGATACAAGCCAGCTGTAGAGATATTTATATGCATATATAGGCAGCACTAGTACATGTTCCTTGGAACACTGGTCCAACTCTCTTCAAACCCCGTACATTGATGGTTTCCTCTAACTGGCACTGACGCTTCAGCGGGATCCTCTAAATCCCATGTTACTGCTTCTGCTTCCTAAGCAGGTGACAGAAACTCCTAACCGGAGAGCAGAGGAGTTGTAGTTCTGTATCCAGGAAATATTTGGAAGTTTGGAAGATGCTTCCCTTGCTCAGCTGCCATCCCTATGTTCATCAATCACCCGATCTTTTGCCTTCCAGCAAAAGTCTTGATGCAGTTCTTAAGGCAAGTTGTTTCTGAAAATCCTCAGCCACCTCTGTGCACGCCAAACCTTTCATGGCACTGTGCAATGCGCGGATGGCAGCGATAAATCAGGTTGTGGAATGAATGGCAACGTGTGGGGAGGGACTTTTCAGGTGGCTTCGCGCTGTTTCGCAGGTCCCCGAATTAGAGGTAATGAGGAAACAAGCGGTAGGAACAAAACCTTGAGCCAGGCTGATATCAAGAATTGGCTACAGTGTTAAAGAGGACCTTTGGGCAGTGGGCAATTGCTGGCTGGCTCCAGGCGCGTGTCTGAGGGTCTCTGACCAACTGTATGATAGATTCGGGCGCGTGGACAGCACGTGGGGCTACGGGGAGAGGACATGTAGTAGTGAAAAAGGGCAATAAAGGCCTCCTGTTCAAGAGCCATCAGGAGTCTGTGTCTCGCATCCCTTCAGCAACACAAATATTTGGCTCCAGATCCAAAATGTCATGTATTTGGCAATTTTATTTATGGTAGCACTCCCCTCCCCTCCCCTCCCTTGCCCTCCCCTCCCCTCCCCTTCCGTGTTCTCCCCTATACTCCCCTCCCCTCCCCTTCCCTATGCTCCCCTGCCCTTCCCTCCCCTATGCTCCCTGTCCCTACACTCTGCTACACTCCCCTCCCCTATACTACCCTACACACCCCTACAGTCCCCTCTGCTATCCTACCCTACACTCCCCTAAACTCCGCTCCCCTACACTACCCTATACTCTCCCACACTTCCCTCCCCTCTACCACGCTACACTACGCTACGCTATGCTACCCTACGCTATGCTATGCTACACTACCCTATCCTACCCTCCCCTAACCTCCCCTACACTATCTTACCCTCTCTTGCCCTCCCCTCCCCTGCCCTCCCCTCCCCTATGCTCCCTGTCCCTACACTCTGCTACACTCCCCTCCCCTATACTACGCTACACACCCCTACACTCCCCTCCGCTATCCTACCCTACACTCCCCTGAACTCCGCTCCCCTACACTACCCTATACTCTCCTACGCTCCCCTCCCCTCTACCACGCTACACTACGCTACGCTATGCTATGCTACCCTACGCTATGCTATTCTACACTACCCTATCCTACCCTCCCCTAACCTCCCCTACACTATCTTACCCTCTCTTGCCCTCCCCTCCCCTGCCCTCCCCTCCCCTATGCTCCCTGTCCCTACACTCTGCTACACTCCCCTCCCCTATCCTACCCTACACACCCCTACACTCCCCTCCCCTATACTACCCTACAATCCCCTTCGCTACACTACCCTACATTACCCTATGCTCCCCTCCCCTATGCTCCCCTACGCTCCCCTCCCCTATCCTACCCTACACTCCCCTAAACTCCGCTCCCCTACACTACCCTATACTCTCCTACGCTCCCCTCCCCTCTACCACACTACACTACGCTACGCTACGCTACCCTACGCTATGCTATGCTACACTACCCTATCCTACCCTCCCCTGCCCTCCCCTTCCCTCCCTTCCCCTTTCCTCCCCTTCCCGCCCTTTCCTCCCCTCCCCTTCCCTCCCCTTCCCTCCCCTCCCTTCCTTTTATTCCCTCCCCTTCCCTCCCCTCTTGTCTTCTTCCCTCCTCTTTTCTTTCTTTCAGGTAACTTCAGATTGCTTCAGTTGTCCTCATAGCTGCTATCCCTGGCTGGTTCACGGGAACCCATCAGCAGCAACCAGAAGCGCTCCAGCTGCTGTGTCACTAGGCGAGCAACAGTCTCCAACTGGGAATCGCTGACTTCGTTGTGTGGCTTAGACAGGTGCCTTTCATTTCCACCGTGGCCTGGACGTGTCCTCTTGCTGTGTCCCCACCTACATCGCAGTTCTGCTTAGAAGCAGCAGCAGGCTTTTGAAGATGTCCCACTCCTTCCATTTTCACAGGTTTAGCTTGGCTAGCCGGGTGGTGTCTGTCAATAGAAGACAACAAAGAGATTTGGGTTAGAAACAGCTAACTGAGTAGTTCCTTTGCACAAGGGCAAGGAATATTTACCCCTTCCTAATGGAGACTGCAGTGTCAGAGATAATGACGGGTCCTTCCGAGAGCTTTGAAATATCCCTTGGGGATGCTGAGTCCAGAGGACCAGAGGAAATCTGTCTAAAGTACACCGTGGAAGCACTCTGAATTACTTCCTAGCACAGAAGCATCTCTGCTGATCCGGCTTCAGCTGGTTTCAGTGTTCTTCTTCACCTAATACCTAAATTCAGATAAGAGGTCTCAATGCAGATGGAAAGATTGAGAAATAGAGAAATCACTGATGTGCTTTGAGAACTTCTAAGGACTGAGAACTAAATAAATCCAATGTTGTAACATTAAGGATTGGTTAGAAAAGTAAACGTTAAAAACAAGTAAAGGAGAAGGACAAGTAAGCTTTCCTAAAGGATCTACTATATTATATGTAAAGGATCTTTAAATAAGTAAATAAGTAATGAAATATATGCGCAGAGAGATAGATAGATAGATAGATAGACAGAAACCTAAGAAACTGCTGCGCAGGTTAGCTTCTTGCTCTCTTTTCTCAAAGTGCTAGTGAATACAGCATCTGTGTGCGTTACAAGCATTGCCCTCAGTCCAGCACAGGTACACACGAGAGGACAGCCTGCAGGTTGCGGAGGCAAAGCAACTGCTCTGGCTGGATGTGAAGAGCCAAGACAGAAGTTGCTGTCAGGGAAAAGATACACAGAGGGGATGAAAAAGACGGAGTGTGCTTCCGACCTTCACAACTTCTAAGCAAGCGGAGATGAGGTTGTGGAACAACCAAATGAGCTGTTGATCGAGAAGCAGCCTGAAGACTGTCCTTAAGCAGGGCCTTGCATTCTTTGTTTTTATAGCATTGCTTGCCTTCAAGCGCACGATCATGACTTTATTAACTTTCTACCACTACAGAAATGCACCGGATTCTTTCACAACACTTATGGGTGGTAATTGGAAATACTGGTCAGCATTCTCTATTTCCTTCTTCCTCTCAATTCTCTTTTGGCCTGTGAAGCTTTTCAGATCAGAGGAGAAGATCCGCTGTAATACGGAGTTTTGGATCCTGCAAAGGAAACGAAGAATCCTACTGACAACTCTTTTCAACCTCACCTGCAACCATCACAGAAGAGAATAGCGAAAGAACGCCGCTTTCTCATGGGAAGCATAAATTCGAGCATAGGTGTCCTATAGCTGAAGCGAGGTTAAGCAGGTTCCAAACAAGGGGAAGGAGCACACCCAGAAGCATTTCCATAAAGCTGTGTTTTCAAACAAATGCTTTAAAGACTTAGATTTTCTTACAAGTGAAGAATGAAAAAATAAAAAGAAAGAAAATTACCCGGACATACCGTTTTCCTCTAGCTTGCTTTGCTTCTTTCAGAATCTAGGGCTTTGATACTGCTGCCTCCTCAGAAACATCAGCAATTTCCTCGGAAAGCTGGTGTCCACCAGGTCAAATAGGAACGGGAAACCCCTCTTGCCACAGCTTCACACCCACACCAGAGTTGGCAGGACAGGCCGATGGACAGAGAAGTGTCTGTAAGAGTGTTAGAAAACAGACTTTAGATTTCCGTCCACCCAGGAAAAATTACTTGCTCATCCCTTCAATCTGAACTCTCAGTAGAAGGAGGTGATCCCAAGCTGCATTCCTGACATCTATGCTGCAAAGTCATCAAATGCACCATGTTACTGTACCAGCCTGTGATGAACTGAAACAGGACTTTGAGGTTATGCTGTTTGAGTAGAATTAAGCTCAAAGAGTTAGTCCTTCGGTATGTTTTTGTCTGCAAGTGTTTTCACTGTTTCCCAGACAATGTCTCCAGCAAGCTGGCTGCTTGCTTCATTTGTTCTGTTCCGTTCTGTTTTGTTTTGTTTTCTCGGCAAGGGTTCTTAGAGAAATGAGATTAAAGTGTTCATATTGTATGAACACTTCGCTTGTCCAGAGCTTTTACCTTGTCCACCAGCTTGAATGAACTCGGTCCTAGGCGCAGTTGTGTCCAAGCCATTCTGTTGCTAGACATGTTGTGAAAACAGACAGCTAAGTAGTGGGGAGAGGACGTGCTGCTGTCTGTAGTGTGACCTCAGCGCTTACCAAACAGTAGGGAATACACAGAGAAGGGCGTTAGGAAAACTTCAAGCCCCAGATACATTTTATGTGGAAACCATATTTCCCAAGATAACACTGGACACAACTGCATAATCAAAATGGATTCATTTCTTGGTTCATCCAACTCCTAGGTTTTAGTTTTGAAAAGTTTCTGTCTTGGCTTAAAGCGCTCTTCCAATCTCTATTTCCAGTTACTATGATTTCCTGAAATAGCTAATCCCATTTTTTTCTCTGTACCATCTCCCAGTCTCTTTGTTTTCCTCTCCCCAAGAAACTTAGAACTGCTCTCTTCATACTTGACAACTAGATATGGAGCTGTGTCAGCCAGAAGGAAGTTTCCTTCACACTTTCCGCTTCTTACGGTACCTGGACTCTTACCTTTACTCTTACTCGCCCTTCCTACATTAGCACAAAGGAAGCTGTTTTGGAGATCTGACGTCTTGTTCTCCAGAAGCTCCCCTGAATCACCCTTACGAGAGCTGTCCCACGCTGCGAGCATAAGTCTTGCAGTCTGGCCAGATATTTGCCTTCTAAGTCAATAATCAAATCTGTCAAGTTAAGAACATGTAATTAATGGAAAGGAAATCCTCTTATTTTGATCCCAATTCCCTTTTTTTTTTTTAATTTCTTTTTTTTTTCTTCTTTTTTTTCTAGACCATGAGTGAATCGTGGGAAACCAGCAAAACTCAGGTGAAAAATGGAATGAACAATGTTAAGGTCAGGCAGCTTGCCCACTGCAATTGCTACCCTGAAAGCAGATGGAGTGCATCTTCATACCCCACAGCCTGAGACACTACTCGACAGGCCAGCCCATGTGAGGAAGTCCATTGCTGTCCTGAATTTTAACGTGACAGGGGGACTCTTAAGCCTCTTGTTTGTGCTTTAGTACTTGCGGTCTATGGGAGGACCACAGCACACTCTTCTCTGTCTACCCTTCTTTGTTGATCGTCTGTAGGAAGAAGAGAACGTGCAGAGGCCCTCACCCGTACATTGGGTCTGTTCTCACTCTGTGCAGCTCCATCATTGAGCAAAGTACCAAACTTGATGCTTCTCTAAGGGCTTTACACAAACTACAGAATACTAAAATGAAGCATTCACAACAAAACCACACTGTTTTCCCCAGCCAAGCATCAAAACACTTACAGAAGGGCATGGGCCCTCTCTGTGCACCTCGAGGTGGGATCCAGAAATCCTCACGTGGTTTCAACACATCCAGCACCCTTCTCTGTCCCTCCCGGCTAAACGTGCACAGAGGCAGCTGTTCCCAAAGTGCTGTGGTGACATAATTCCCTTCTGTTTCTGAAGTCATCACCGCAGGCGCCTCCCAGTGACGGCACAACACTCTCTGTTGCTAACGCGTCTGTCTCAGAAACAGCTAGAGAAGTACCACTATGCCCAAACTGACTTTAATTAGGGTAGTTCAAACATTATTCCCTGCTCCCCTACATCTGTGGAAGGTGTGTGATCAATCTTTTCCTTGAGAAAGGACTACAGACCAAAAGAGCTTGATTCTGATACGTTGCCCGTACTTGGAGAGCAGTTCACCTTTTATTTCCATGTAAGAAAAAAGAAGGTGAAATCAACAATTCCCTTCCTCTGACTTGGGAATAGGAAAAAACCCCAATTATCCAGGAAGCCTTAATAAGGAAACTATGCACTTCCTTGTTAAACATCTTGTTTCTTCGGAAAACTTTTCCAGTCCTTTGCAACTGCGCTGGTCTGAATCGGGTGGGCAGCCAAGTTCCACCACGACCGCTCTCTCACTCCCCCTCCTCAAGGGAAAGGGGGAGAAAATATGATGCAAAGGGCTCAAGGGCTGAGATAAGGATGGGGAGATCGCTCAACAATTATTGTAAAGGGGAAAGCAGACTCAGCATAGGGAGATAGTAAGAGTTATTGCCTACTACCAACAAACTAGACACGTGAGAAACAAAGGAAAGAAACCCAAAACGTCTTCTCCCCATCTGCCCTCTTCCACCTCCTCCTCCTGAGCAGCGCAGGGAAACAGGGGACTGAGGGCTGCGGTCAGTCCCTGAAGCTTTGTCCCCGCCGCTCCTTCTCGCTCCCTCCCTGCCCCTGTTCCCATGGGGTCCCTCCCACGGGATGCCGTCCTTCCCCAGCTGATCCCACACGGGCTGCCCACAGGCAGCAGCTCCTCAAGCACTGCTCCCACACGGCTCCGTCCCACGGGCTCCATCCATCCATCCCCCAGGAGCAAACTGCTCCAGCACGGGTCCCCCACGGCTGGGCGGCAGCTCCCCCCAGACCCCCTGCTCCTGCGGGGGCTCCTCTCCACGGGGGGGCTGCAGCTGCGGCCCGGGGCCTGCTCCTGCGGGGGCTCTCCATGGGCCGCAGCCTCCTCCAGGCCACATCCACCTGCTCCACCGGGGGCTCCTCCACCCACGGGGGGGCTGCAGCGTGGAGATCTGCTCCGTGGGGGACCCATGGGCTGCTGGGGGACAGCCTGCTCCACCGGGGGCCTCTCCACAGGCCGCAGGGGAACTGCTGCTGCCTGCCTGCAGCACCTCCTGCCCTCCTGCTGCACTGATCTTGGGGGCTTAAGGGCTGCTTCTCATTCCTTTCTCTAATAGACTGCTGTGCAGCATTTCTCCCCTTTTTTCACTATGTTTTCCCAGAGGTTCCCCACACGTTGTGGAGAACGTAGAGGTCTGGCCTCAGATGTTCATCTTTACCAGACAGTCAAAACTCATCAGGGCAGGAATCCTAAAGCAGAGCAAGAGGAAAAGTTTTATTATCCTAAGTCTGGTGTGGCAGCAGCCAGGTGAAAGACAAAGAAATGGGCAGAGCAGCACTGGTTGAACTTCACAAAAACCAGACTTCTGCCCTCACCTCTCCTGCTCTCAAGAGATAGACCTTGTGATATGCTGGGTTGCATTAAAACTCCCTACGTAGTAATATACAATGTCAGACAAGTAATATGGCCGTCAGTCTGTTTCACAGACAATTTAAATTGGATCTTTTGGCTTAGTAAAAAGCTAAAATCAACAGCCTTAATGTTATTGCCAGGACATAAAGGCTGTAATTCAGAGATTAGATTCCTTTGATAATTATCTTATTTTAAGTTAGAGGCTCTGTAACTCTAATTCTACACTTGCAGTTCTTGTATTTCCTTATTTGGAGTAGCATTTTATTACATCTTTTGTTTTTGTTCATCAAAAAGAAAGTTCTGAATATGAAAGCAAACAAAATTTTGCATTTGATGGCATCAAAACACTTCTGGAGATGAAACGTCTTTCAAGGTTAGATGTAACAAAAGTATTTGCATTACATCTCAAAAACAACCAGAATATGTGAAAAACAACCTTCTTAGTTGTTAGTCATGGGACTTAGTCATGGTTGGAGTCAATGACTTAAAACATCTAATAATCATTTAAGTCAATTGATAGACTTGTATGATATCAATTAGTACAATTAGCAAGGATCTGAAGATTCAGACCAGAAAAGTTTATTGTCTTGAAACACTCAAGAAGACCTAAGTCGTCACAGCTCATCCCAGGAATGACATGGCATAGTCTTAAGCAAATGGGAGGACCAGTGTCCCAGAGAGAGCAGGTGAGTGACAATTTACTCCTACATAATCTGCTATTAGGCCTCTGGCCATAACTACCAGCAATACTAAAGAAAGTTTAATTCACATGCGTTTGAGGGTTACAGCTGAAGCTCTTACTTGTCAAAGAAAATTCTGAACTCGTTGTATATCGAGTCTCACCAAAATGAAGAATCTCAGCATAGTAGAGTTCTCCTAAGAGTGAAGTTCTTGATACTTAACATTGCTGTTTAGTTTAACTGTTTGAACTCTAAGCAATGATATAACAAAATTAATTACGCATTTTATATGAATTGATAAGTGAAGTACTGATGATCTGTAACACTAAGCATTTGTATTAATAGTTAGCCTACTCTTAAAATGAGTTAGGTTGTACATATAAAAGTACATTGATTTTGTAGCAAAAATATTTCTATAGTTAATTATCTTTCTGTAAAACTCACACATATCTATTATCACTTACTGTGAAAGTCCTAGGCTTTTGCAAAAAAACTAGATTAAAACAAAATATGAAAGATTTTTCATCCATTCCATATGGATTTGTATATTTGATTCTTTTTATTGATCTCAATCTTGTTTCAGTCACTTAAAAACTGTCTTGTCTTATAATTAAATTATTGTTTTATAAGTTTGTACTTGTAATGATTCAGACTACAGTTTTGATATGCTGAAGAGATCTAAAGATGCATTGTACTTATGTTTTGAATTACAGCATTAATTATAAGCAAATTAAAGAGAGAGGTTAAATGAAATTTCAATGTGTATAAATATCTGAGGGGAGGGTGTCAAGAGCATGGAGCCGGTCTCTTTTCAGTTGGGCCCAATGAGAGGACGAGAGGCAACAGGCAGAAAGTAAAGCACGGGAAGTTCTGGATGAATATGAGAGGACACTTCTTTACTGTGAGGGTGACAGAGCACTGGGACAGGTTGCCCAGAGAGGTTGTGGAGTCTCCTTCTCCAGAGATATTCAAAACCCGCTTGGATGCTATCCTGTGCAGTGTGCTCTATGTGATCCTGCTCTGGCAGGGGAGTTGGACCAAATGACCTTCAGAGGTCCCTTCTCTGCCATTCTGTTATTCTGTGAAATTCAGTAAAGAAAGGAGTTTCTGTTATATGTCAATAGTTTCAATGACAACAACAACAAAAGCCCCTTTTTTAATTGATGGCAGAATGTGCCAACTGGCTTTTACCCTGCTTGCTTAAGAGGGTTCATAATGTTAAGATTAAGCCTCTGATTCTGCAAAACCCATGTGAATTAAGTGTATTAGTAATCAAATCAGAATTGCAAAGTCGATTCTACATTCTGAGCATCAGCACTATTTATTTCTTTCAAAGCAACTCCAGTAGTACAGACTATCTGAAATGGTTTAAATAAGCTTGCAAATATATTACATTAATGAGTCCTGGCTAAAATAAGACTCCTCTTAACTTTGGTTTACAGCACTGGAAGTTAAATCCTCTAATAGCTACAGTTTTTCCCAAATGCACAAAGAAAACTAAATTTTAAAAGTAACTAATATACAATTTTCTGCATGGTTTTATGAGTCTTTTTTACCCTTTTCTTTATAAAGTAGAACATTAACATCATTTACAAGTCACAGGATGCATTGATTGGTGACTGTTTGATTTTTATAAAGAGAAAAAAAACAAACAACAGTTCTAGATGTACAGAATCATTGATATTGGCATTATAATCCTCTGAGAATTCTTGGTACACAAGACAAATTTTCTCAATATGCTGCTCACAAAGTGGGATCAATCCTTTCACCCTCTTGATGGTTTTAAATGGCTTACCTTTATTTTGTGCTGCCTTTTTTATCATCAAATATGCATTATTACATGTAGGCTCTATTATTCATTTCAACCTATTCCCACATTCAATTTTTTCATCTCGTTTGCTGTCTTTTTCCTTTTTAGCAAATCTCATCTGTCTTGTCTTTGCATTTAGTTTGGCAAGTACCAGTGCTTGCAGTCATTTCTTCATCTCTTCTTCCTGCTGCCTGTCCCCTTCTTTACTGATGTTGACTGGATGCATGCATGTATTTTTTTAAAATATTTCATATTATTTATATTTTCAGAGAAAGTGTTAAATACTTAAATGAATAGTTATGTTCTCTAAAAATTCTATTTTAATTCCTTCTTAGAAGAGAACCAGAAAGTCAAAGCCTTCTGTTAGACATAGTAATAAATTAACTGTAAGACTATGTGTTTCAGACATCCTACATGTACATATGAGTTACTGCAAGCTTTAAACTTAGTATTTCTCAACAAAGGACACTGGACTTGAGAAATTGCTGCTCATGGGCAAGTAACTTGAGTCTTATTTTATTTTTTTGTGGTAACAGAAAAAAAATATTTTTTACAAAGCTAATGAAAATTGAATGTGGGCAACCTTCTGTGGTGTGGTAAATCTTTTTTAAAGACTGATGAACAGATATTCAAATTTGGTCATGGATGCCTGAAGAAAGTAGGAAAAGAAGCAACAAATGAGTGTCTGTCTGATCAGCTATTTGGAAAGTAAAATGCCATCAGCCAATACAATAATAGCATTTTATTATTTTGATCAGGCCATCAATACACCACCAGATTGAAAGAGAAATTATAGTATCTTCATTTAAATTGAATTTTCATATATGCCTATGGACAAGACTCCTTTTTTCCTCATTTCTTTCAGTGTTCTGGCCTCACGTATATATCCTGGCCCTTTAATGAGGTCATTAAAAAAAAAAAAGGAAACTTAAAAGAAGTCCAGGAATTTGACTTTCAAGAGAACAAGAGTTATCAATTTTGTTTGGTTCTTGAGCAAAGGCTGCACAGTCCTCATAACTTTGCCATCCTTTTTCACTCAGTGTTAGCAATGATATTTACAACATACTTTGCTGTGGATAGTGGCAGTTCAGTGTACTGGGGCCTATATCAGGATTACCCACATGATCCAGGAACTGCAGCTTTAGACTGGATGGAACGTTTAATGAAAAGTCTTCAAAGCTAAACATTAACTGAGAGCATGGCCGAGCCGATATGATACAGCCATTTGAGCTCGTCACTGTCAATGCGCTTTGTATATTAGCAGAACTACAAAAGAGTGGTTAGTCAAAAGGCAGAGAATTAGGGATGGCTAAAAAAAAATTAAGCATTTTTTATTTCTATATTTGAAAAATATTCTTTCATAGAATCATAGAACCATTGAGGTTGGAAAGACCTCCAAGATCATTGGGTCCAACCATTCCTCCACCACTACTATCACCCACTAACCTATGTTCCTAAGCACCATATCCAACCTTTCTTTAAAAACCCCCAGGGATGGTGATGTCATCTCCTCCCTTGGCAACCTGTTCCAATGACTAACATTTCCTCAATGTGGCATCAAAACAAACAGCTTATTTCTTGCTTGGGCCTTTGTTTTATGTTTCTCTCTTGTCTTGCTGTACTTGTCTTCCTTCAACACAAAACCCAAGAAAATCAATGCATAGACTTTCTGCAGAAGGCTGAGAACTGTAGCACTTTATATTTTTTTCTTTTGTTTATCATAAAAATAAATCATCATATTCTATCATGGTCTAAACTGTAAGTGAAAACAAGCATATCCTTACCTTAGAATGACATTGGACAGCAATCCCAGAGTTCATAGGTGCATCACATCAGATCACATTGTGTCTGTGCAGTTTGCTTAGACTCCTTAACTCAGTCTTCATACAAAGGTAAGTCTTTCTTGCTCTAAATCTTCTCACTGCTCTCAGGGGCCTGGTAGTCCTGAAGGTTGGTTTTACCACTAAAATCTGGGGCAAGATGCATTGAGTTTCTTGTCCTCTTCTGCATCTCCTGACTTGCACCATTCAGCAATGAGGCCATATGTTCCCTAAGTCATCTGCTTTTTGATGATACATCTGTAGAAGCCCTTCATATTGCCCTTCATATCCCTTGTCAGATTCAACTCTGGTTTTTCTAACCTCACCCTTGCAGGCTCAGACAGTCTCTGCATTCCTCCTGGTACCTGTGAGTTTGTGACTGTGAGCACAAGAGCATGAGAGGGTCAACTTGTTCAGAAAGGTAAATGAAAGACAATTTTCCTATTTGGAGTCATCTTATGTAGTCTTATATGTAGTCTCCTTTATGTCAAATTATTCAATCTTCCTTTGTTTACAAATCAGTAGAGCTTAATGATTTCTCCAGCACATCAAAAGGCCACCCAAATGACTTTATACATCCTTTTTCAGCAAGAGAGAACTCCCCTTTTCCCCCGAGAGCATTCAAGATTAAGGATATGACCTCAAGGTTTGTGGTGTTTTGAAACTATTTTACAGAGGGCTGCATTCTGCCACTTTTGATGGGAATCATATTGACAGTGCAACAAGGTTTTGGAGTTTGGGAAGCACTTAATAATCCTAACACAGAGAAGTGGATATCTGAGATATTTAAATATAAGTGAATTGTTAAACAGAGTTTCAGGTGCTTTAGGAGTTTTAGGCTTTTCTTGGTTGCAAACTCATCTGAAGCAGCAGCTTACAACTAATCTTGAAATAACCCTACTGGGACAGCAGAGTAGCACATGCTGCTGAATGGTAGACTGGAAAACTGTGAGAGCTGGATCAGGAGGTGTGTGGAAGGGAGACGGTGCAGAGCCAGAAGATTGCAACTGAGAATAAAGTCCAATTAATCTAGTTTAAGCAACTTTACTACAAAAGTTAAACTCTAACATCAATCTGTTGTGCAGCAAAATAGTCTGGAGGTAAATCAATGCATTCTCATTAAGCCTTGGCTCTACAGAAATTTCAATATAGGAAAAGCACTTACATTTGGCTCCTTAATTTAAACAGGTGGATACAGACTAGAGAATTAAATGCTGGTACAAATGGCCAATATACAAGAAAAGGCCTGAGGTGTTTTGTAATTACTGTAATAATTATGTTTTTCCTTCTTTCTCTGTCTCCAGATGCTATCACTTTAGGGACACACTAAGTAGATATAATCTTCAAGAAGATTAAGATAAGGTATCTTTTTTTTTTTTTTTTTTTCAGATAAGTTTTTTGGATACATTATTAAAACTGACAGCTAATTTTCACTTATACGCTTGCTATGAGATGTGCTTATATTTTCATTTTTGTTGTGATTATATTGTTAATATAATCATTCTCACACATTTGTTTATTTGACCAAAGTTCAGAGTTAGCTATAAGGCTTCTTGCTGTTGCATGAAAAATGTCATGCCCCCCAAGATACAAAGCCAAGTTCTGTTGTAAAATCATTGTGCCAAATCCAATTAGCAAAGATTTTTTGATGAATTAACCTCATCATGGCAGAACATACACTGCACCTGCTCTTTTCCTTTAGTGCCAGACTTTCGCCCTCTTACAGCTAAGTCCTAGGTTGTTTTGCTGATCTCTTTCAGCTCATTTTTCCCTCCTTGTGTTTAGAGGTCACTACCTCCAGATGTCCAAGATTTTTCTTTCTCATTTATATGTATGATTGGTCTCTTCATTCTGTTTTCATCATTCTCAGTCCCCTCTTTTTGCAGAACTCTGCAACAGATGTTTGATTCTTCCCTTGGACCTTGCTTTACATCCAAGAAGCCTTGCAAATATTGCTGTTCCAGACAGGAGAGAAAGACTGATCACAGGAGCCCGTGGATGATCAAAACAGAAGGTTATTTAACAATCTGCCTAGGGAAAAAGCATTAACAATTTTCATTTTCTTGCTTAAGGGATCTTTCTAATCATGAGGGTAGTATGAATTTGTAGGGGAACTACAAATCAGTGTCCTGACATGGTGGTCCTTCACATGTGCCCTCCACTTGTGGCAGTTATCTGTGAAGAAAAAGCACAGAAAGAAAGAGTTTGCCTTTGCTGCTCATCCCTATGTGACAATATGAGGAATGCAGGCTGTGCAGCACTGCCAGGGTAAATTTAAGAAGTCAACAATAACGGGCTTCAAGCAAGCTAGAGATCTGAATTGCAGATGTTGCATAGCATGGTGTGGTTGATCCTACTCTGCTAATCTCACTAAATGTTTGGTTGTGATATTGTTCTCTGTCTTTGGGTACTGAGAGCATATGACACCTCCTACCCTCATCAGTCACCATTGCCCTTGGTAAGGATCCTGCCCTCTGGCGTCAAAGGCTGCCTCTTTTGGGGCCATTCCTGGGTGAGCTGGAGAGGAGTCGCAGCCTTTCTGCTCTACCACCAGCACTAGTGGTATCTGCCCTGAGGACAGTGGCAAGTATAAAGTATTCCTTCTTGCTGATAGGAGAGGAAAGGAGAAAACTTGGACTCTGCTCTGGGATCAGATGCCTCATCATACTAGGCAGCAGACACAGCGGTTTGAAGTGTAGACCATCTGTCATCTCTTCATCTGACAGCCTGCCACAAAAGAAAATCAAAGCAGAAGTGTCTGGAGAGCAGGTCTGCATGGCCAGCAGCCTTGTCAGATGGACTGCTGCCTTCCAAGTACAAGGAACGTGACACAGCAGGGCCCACATGTCTCCTGACCAAGACTGGCTCTGGCTGAGCATTCATCTGGTGTTCCCAGCTCCTTCCTTGCCCCACAGCACAGGCCCTGCTCTCAAAGCCAAAAATGTGCACCCAAGCTGTAGGAAGACTCTGTCTTTATAAAATGAAGACACCAGGCTTTCTTGGAGTTATAAAGCCGCATCCTGGTGAAACAGAGGCTGGGCAAGCTTCAAAGATCCCCCTATTCAAAAAGCGGAACTAACTATCCCCCCATGGCAACCTCAAAGACTGGAGATACTCCTTCTGCTCCCAATATGTCAGACTAGACCAACCTGAGCAGAGGCCTATGGGCCCAGCTCATCCCAGAAGTAAGAATGAGGTGCAAACCCTACCTTCCTGTCACAGCTGGCATGTGTACGCTCCACCACTGAGTCACAGACAGAGCTGAGGTGGACACCAATGTGGTGAAGTGGAAGAGGACCCATTCCTGAAGCTAAGGGAGGCAGAAAAGCACGAGGAACTTGCATTAGAGTTGTGACTAACATTAGGTGTGGGTGAGGTGCTATTGTTATGAACACTGCTTCACCCAAGTGGCACCATGCAAATCCAGCAGTGTTTGTTTCTTTCCAGAGCACATCTTTGAGGTCAGAACGAGTGACAACCTGTCCCCTTCCAGGGCAGGGAGGCAGAATCATTTGGGTGCTGTGTCTGCCGAGTGTGATCTTGTCTTGGAGATGCATGTACATAACCAAATTGTTCCTTAACAGTACCATGTGTGCTCTAGGAGGTGATGGGACCCTTTTGTACGATATGTCTGGTTGCTATGCAGTGGTTTGCCTCTGCAGCTATTGCTCATATTGCTGCAGTTGCTATAGGAGATTATCAGATGAAGTGATGAAAGATTTCTCCCCTTACTCACCACGGCATATTGCCTGGCTTTGTGTATACTGCATACCAAGCATCTGATCCTAGCAAAAATCTATCCCTGCTTTCTTCCTTCTCCCCTGCTGGAAACCATGGAAACCAAGCTGGCTTGACTCTGCTGTGGACATAGAATAGAGGGATGGCCCTCGTCACCTCCACCGAGCTAACCCTGTTCTTTGCCTGGAATGCTTTAACAACACAGCCTATGGGAAAGAGCTCAGGGCTTAATTGCAATTTGTCTATACTAGTATGCTAATTTAAGATACCATTTAAGAATATTCTTTGATAAATTACTTGTTTCTACATAATCACCTTCAGGACACCAGATGCCTTTAGCCACCATGAAGTAGTATTGGAGTTGAGGCCACTCAGATCTATTACACTCCTTGAATTTTTCAAGGCAGTGCTTGCTCCTTAAATACCCAAATGTTGGTCTGAACCACATATGCACCTCACAGTTGGTCTGTTTGTTGATTAGAGGTTGCAAGGCTAATACTTTCCTACTCATGGAACAATTTGTTGTGATGAACATTTTTAGGACTCTAGATAGGGACACACAACTAGTTATTCTAGTGGAAATGGGGGCTGTCCATCTCCCTAGTGCTACTAGAATAGACTGGTTTTGTGGCCTTGCACATAATTGCTGATATTCAAGTGAATAGCACGACTCCCTCCCTTATGTCTATTCATAGTCAATGAATGGCCCCTTGTAGCATCCTGTCTCTCTTTTCCCTTCCAGCATCTTGTGCAAAGAAGAAGCCTTGCTGAAACATGGGACACTAAAAAGAATCCACTGAATTACAGACTGGGTTGCTGATGATCAAGGATTCTGTATTATCATCCACTCTAAGTATCTGTTGTAGCTCATCACAGAATTGGGGATCCGTTTACCTTTTTTTGTCTTCCTTGAGTGCTAACCTTCATCAAGAACAATTGCCAATAGCTCCAAGATTCTTTCAGGAACAGCAATAGCCTGAGCAGTCAGGGTCCTTTTCCTGCAGCTTTGTGATCAATAACATTGAACTTACTCCACCATTTTATTGCACAGCCATTTTGCAAGCTAAGATTATATATATATATTTTCAAATCTTTGTAATCAGCTTTAGTTTTGACTGAATAATTTTGAATTCTTATTATTCAACAATGTGTCTAGATCATTTGTGAATATATTGAATAGCATGCATCCCAGGTTGTACTCCAGAGATATGGAGGTGATTTTCTGTTGTGAGAACTAGCCATTTAGCCTCACCCTTTCTTTTCTCTCTTTTAATGAGCAATTCTATTTTTAATTAATTAACTAATTTATTAATGAGAGCACTTTTGATGAGACACCTTAGCTGAAGATTTTCTAAAGATACAAGTCTTCTCATCTGCTTCCTTGTGCAGTGCCTCAGAAAAAGGTCATCAATTTGCAAGGAGCAACTACTCTCTACAAAAACCATGTCGACTTTTGCTTGTTTAATCATATTTATTCATAGATCTATTCATTCTTTCTTTCATTACATTTTCATCCAATTTTATTTGGATGAAAGCCAGACTTTCTAGCTTGTAGTACCCAGGAACACTTTTCAAAATTCAGCATGACATTTACCACTTTCTATTTCTCCGGTAGCAACATAAATTTAAGTAATAGATTGCACACTGCAGTTAGCAATTTGGCAATCTGTTTTATAATCTTGTCAAAACCCACTGATCCTGATTTTTTAAAAATATTTTCCATTCTTATTTGTGATTATCTTTCTTCTCCTTTTCAAGGGAAAATACATTTGGGTACTCAGTTTCCCTTCATGATTGTTAAAAGTGGTAAAGAAACATGAAGAATGATCACGTTGACTTACGGTTCATAAGAATTTTAACATGTGAAGAGCATTCTAGGAAGAGTTTGACCCACCTCTTCCATTTAATTTTGTTTTGATCTATGTTGAATGTAACCCTTCTACCAGCTATTGAAAGAAACCAAAAAAGTTGGGTTCAGTAAACAATGAGTGACGTTAGGTTACCTGTACCTTTAAAGCAGATTTTTAAAAAACTAATAAAGACATATGACTTTTCTATCATACCTTTCTACAAAATCCCAGTTCATTTTTAGCTTCATATTCTATTGTACTCTACCCTGCAAACATATAGAAGTAGATAATAGATCAGGTAACTAACATGTTGCTGATAATTTTGCTATGGCATTAAAAAGTGTTCCTCTCTATGTTTTAGTCATGATGTCTGCTACACAAAAATGTGATCAGTTAACAAGGGTTACAATAAGATCACTTGATCCTTGAAAAGGTCTGTCTTGGAAAAAATTGAGATACTTTAAACTTGTGTTAGTCTAGATCGCATGGGCCTAATCAATTTCCTGAACATATGGGTTTCTGATTAAAGCTAGTGTAAACATGGATGTTTCAACAAGGTGTCTTCTGTTACCCATGTTACTAAGAGAAGCACAAGTTTTATAACTTTACTACCTTATGGGGATACAAAAGCAGTCTACCTGAGGATTCTCAGAGACATCTAGGTGAGTCTAGTACTATGAAGTGCTCTTCTGAAGTTGATAGGGAGGACTTTACAGGGAAGTTGTCACTAACTCCACCATGCCATTGCAAATGTCAGCTTTGAACAAAGAATGTACATAGCTGAAAAGTGACTTAGTCCTTGGTATTACTGTCACTCGTTGGAAAGTCTGAATTCTTTCACTAAAAATGCATTGCTTGATTGTATTGTCATACCGATGACTTTGGGATTCTTTTGCCTTTTAGGTGGATATTAGTATAAAGGATTCTATAAAATATTCATTGGAAAAAAAAAAAAAAAGCTATGAAAACTCAGTAGGTTTTCTAGAACAACTATATGGAGTCCTTTTTTTCCTAGATGTAGACTCCTAGTAAGATGACTTCAGGGGACATCCTGAAGTAATCTAGTTCAACACCCCTCTCAAAGGCCAAACTTGTTATTTGGAGGTCTTTTTTTTTTTTTTTTTTTTTTAACCTTTCATAGAATTCTGAGGGATTTTTGATATTTATAGCCTGTGACTAGAATTTAAAATGCTTCTGAAATAACAGGTTGAGACAGCTAAGTTAAGTGACCTTTAGTGCCAAAAGGAACATAGCAATGAGTCTGTAGCAAATCCAAAAGGGGGAGGAGGGAGGCATAGTTTCAAATACAGTCAAGGATGACATTGTAAAATATTTGCATGTAAATGCAAATAAAATGGACATGGAGCCAGAATGGCCTAGGTGAAATGGAATTTGAAGGTAAGAGAATGGGAAAGGCAGATGGAAGCAGGGTTAGGAGTAGTGTGGGTAGTAATGGCTGACAATGAGAAAGATGTATTTATATGGTGGGGGCTCATGCACTGGTGGTACTTTCAGATAAGAAGGCTTTAGGAGCATGAATTCTGGTTGAGCAGTATGTGGATGCTCAGAAACAGGAAGGTTATAAGATTTTGAGCTCTGACAAAGTGAGAAATGAAGGTTCCCAAGTAGGAGTTTTAGGAACATCCCAGAAACATCTAGATTTTGGGGAGTGTTTTGTCTTTCTCTGTCCTGTGTTCAGTATATCTGATATGACTGCTTTCTCATTTGGCTGTTCTGTTTCAATTCTGCATAGTTAGCATGAACATATTTCAAGTTCTGACTTAATCCTAAAAAGGAATAATAAAAAAAAAAAGATTGGGGAAACTACTCAAAGATAGATGACAAGCATTTTTAAAATATTCTGCTAAATATCTTGTGAACACTGCTTTTAATCCCAGATTACTGGAAAAAGAAATAGCAAGATCTTTTTTTTAATTTTTTTTATTTTATTATTTTTTTATTTATTTATTCCCAGGTTCAGGTTTTACAGAAGCAAAATACTACTTTGAATTCCTTGTAGATGTTTAGCTTTTGTCGAACACTGCAAATTCTTTATGTTGAATGTTACACTGGTATATTCTTTTCCTTTTCTGATTCTGTGAAAGCATTCTTCATTTCTTAGTTTCCTCACTTGTAGAAAGAAAGTGATCGTTCACCTTAGCCTGTTTGCTATTTCTTACAAGCTGTTCAGATACTCTCATACTCCAGAGGAAAATTTATAAAACAACTTAGGCTGCAAGTTCGATTGGTATACTCTCTTCTTCAAAGGAATTTACTATTCCATTATATTCACATGGATCCGTTTTTATGGAGAAAAGGATATGAAGATAGATTGTTTCCATCATAAACAGAACATGTTAGTAGAATTTTGTCTGTATTTGAACTGTGGTAACATAATATCAGGGAAGTTCCTCTTTCTTTTTAATTTAATTCTTAGGTATCCTATGGTACACATCCAGTCTGTTTGGTTTTGTGGGTGTGCTGAGAATCTAGAAATAAAAAGCAATTAGAAAATAGGGTATTGATGAGTAACCCTTGAGCCTTAGCAGTAAGCAGACTCCTAGTTACTCAGGTCTAACTCCTGTAATAGGGGTTCTCCTTGAGTGTAGCAGGTAATGAGATATTACCTCCCAGTCCCAGAGTCACTGTTGTGCTAGATGTGCACCACCCCACAGTGGAATAGTGGGAGCTGTTTTGCCACCTGAAATGTTTCAACTTTGCAAAAAATGTGAGTGAAGAATAAAATGTGAGACAAACTGAGTTGCATTAAATGTAGGATAATAACTAGACTGTTAGATGGAAAGGTTTTTTTATTAAAGAAAAAGATTTTATATTTTTGTTACAGTTGAATATATAGTGGTGGTTCTTTTTGGCTGGAAATGATGTGTAGGTTAAGTTAAATTAATAATGTAATCATGGTAATAAAATAATAAGCACTAATGTGGGCTTAATGAAAATGATTTTGTTAGCTAATTTAACTGAACGCATTAACTAAGGGCTCAAGTAAAACTAAGGGTGCAGATCTTTGTGTCTTTTCCTAATATAGTGTTTCTATACAACAAAATCCTCTGCTTCCACTAGGGGATGATGAGCAAAGCAGGATACTACTTTATATTAGCAATAACTATGGTGTTGCAGTATTTTAGTTTAGGTCAGGAAAGTGTTAAAATTCAGGGAATGTTTGCTCCAGTATAACTTGAATACAGATACCTCATAGGCAAGAATTAAAACAACAACCAACCAACCAAAAACCAACCAACCAAACAAACAAACAAAAAAATCATGGTTCATGGAATTGGGATCATAAAGCTGTCCCCAACTTTGACATATTAATTTTGCATCAAAATAATTCTGCTATATTTTAATTTATACATGTTGGAGAAGTTAAAAAAAAGGGGGGAGGAAGGGGCGAGGGGGGGAAGCAGACCACAGAGGGACAGCATAACAGAAACAGTACTTTGATTAGAGGCACTGCTGTAGGAGTTTGCAGAACATCAGGCTGCTTGCTCACCATCTGATTTGCAATTACAGACTTTGGATAATACCTACAGCTGCTGTGATGCTTTGTAACCTGATGAATCGCTGCTGTATATAAGCACTAAGTACTTGTTGATTAAGACTGATTGTAGACTGCTGAATCCACGATTACATTATAACTTAAAATCTTTACATTAGAGAATGCAAAGGAAAGCTTTTCTTCTTTTAATCTTCAGCTATTAAAATTTTGCATGGCTATTCACATGGAATGTAGTGATATGACTTAATATCTGGATCAGAAACATTGTTTGTTCCTGATCTTAGGAAGACAATTAAGCCATAGCATTTCATTTCTTATGAACGTAAATAGTTTTATTAATCCTATTATCATAAAACATTTATATTTTTGTGCTGTAGTGTATGATTTACATAGAATAGCCTGAGTTGGAAGGGACCCACAAAGATAATTGTCTAACTCCTGGCTCCACACAGGACCACCCAAAAATAAGGAAAATAAGAGCACTGTGCAAATGCTTCTTGAACTCTGTCAAGCTCGGTGCTGTGACCACTTCCCTGTGGAGCCTGTCCCAGTGCCTGACCACCCTCTGGGAGCAGAACCTTCCCTTAACCCGCAGCCTGACCCTCCCCTGTCCCAGCTCCATGCCGTTCCCTCGGGTCCTGTCGCTGCCCCACAGAGCAGAGCTCAGCGCCTGCCCCTCCGCTCCCCTCGTAAGGGAGCTGCAGGCTGCCATGAGGCCTCTCCTCAGCCTGCTCTGCTCTGGGCTGAACAAACCAGGGTGCCTCAGCTGCTCCTCATATGTCTTGCCCTCCAAACACTTTACCATCTTCTTAGCCTTGCTTTAGACACTGTAATAGTTTTATGTCCTTCCTATATTGTGGTGCCCAAAAATGCATGCAGTACTGAAAAGGAGATCAGAGGAAAATATTGGGAAACAACTTCCACACAACATCCCTGATGTGAGAAAGACTACTGCTAAAGAAACTTTATAGAAAAAGTCAATAGCAAAAATGTGATTCAATGCTGCTTTAAAATCTTGCAGGGCCACAAGACAGAAAGTTGACAATAACATATTTTATATTAACCAGAAGCTAACATACTGGTCTGGATTGGAGAGATGAGTCATGGTCTATGCCTGGCCCCTAAAGAAGAAGAGATTGGGCTGTACGTTCCTGTCTCAGAATCCTTCTCTATGAAAATCTAACAGGCTCTGTGCTCTTTCCTGCCCTGTTCTACCTTCACACACAATTGGCTTTAAAGACCATATACAGAAGTTGTGAATGATCAGGCTAAATTAAATTGTATGTAATTTATCCTATAAAGTTTTTCTGGCCTCCTTCCTCCACTCAGGCAGAAACTATGAAAACAGATTTCTTAGAGTTCTATATGACTATATGATGCTGAAATAACAAAGCTTCATCAAGGGTCTCAGGGTATTTATCTACAAAAATAAATATTTGTATTGAGCTACCTGACTGAAAGCTAATCACATTTAGCACAAAGACTCAGTTTTCAGAGGAAAAAGGCACCAAGGCAACAGCCCAGCACAGACTATGACAGGAGACCTGCACTCTGGTAGCAGGAGGATGACAGCACAGTTACAGCATGAGTTGTACCTTTCCTCATCCTGGTATTCCAAGGAGGACAGACTGCAGCCATAGGACACCCAAACAGGAAATAAAAGAAAATGAGCAGCCACCATATCTAATATTTACAGAGGATGAAGCAGGCAAAATTCAGAGATGAAAGATAATGCCTTGGAGTCAAATAAATTTTGGATTCCTAAAAGACAGGAAAGATCTATCTTAAAATACCTTCATTGTCAGTGAGGACTTGATAACTCACATGTCATGTCCCTTGTTGCATACAAGTGATCATGGCCAGACCCTTTAGACAAGTGTCTTTGTGCTTGAATTTTGGTGCAAGAATGTAATGGAACAAGTCAATACTTAGAAACATTAATAAAACCAAAATTATATTCCTCTTCCATATGATCTCACAAGACAAGACAACTGGGAGAGGAGAGCCCACTGTAACTCCATGTGAAAAAAAAGAAAAAAAAAATAAGTCTACTTCCAGAATTCCATAAGTTGATGATGATGTTTTAAGTTCTGGAAAGAATTTCAGCTGGTCTGAGTATGTCTGCTTTGCAAAAGCTGTAGACAACAGCTTCTAATTGGTGGTGGTGGAGGATGCTGCTTAACACATTCTTGGTGTTCAAAATGATGGTGTTTTTCCTCAGTGGAAGAAATCTTGAGCTGTTCATGTGTCATCAATATTTCTGTCTTCCCTAGATTTCACGCTTAGTCATGGCTTTTCATCTTCTTCAGATTCTCTAAAACAGTTTATCAAATCATCTAAAAATAACCGTATGTTGCTGATGTCAAGAAAATAGCAAAAGGATACCCATCCACAGTAAAAATGAACAAGAAGTTGCCAGACAATCCACTGCATGGAGGTTCTGAGCTACTACTCTACTACACAGTATTTTTGAGCATGGCAGCATAGCCGACAACATTCACACCACATTATTCATATATGTATATATATATACAAATAATATATATATATATATGAATAAGTTCACTGTTTGTACTTAACAGAGGATTTTCTTTACTCTTAAGTTCTGAAGATTTCTCCAGCTCCAGGCTCATCCCCAAATTGTAATTGGTTACATGTCTTCATTTTCCAAGTGTACATTACAAATCATTACAAAAAGTTATTTTCTTGAGTCTTCCTGCTCTTTAATTTGGAGGCTGACACACAAATGATTATTCATGCCATGGAGCAGAAAATAACACTCATTACATTGCTTTCTTTTGCCTTTGTGATTCCTGCCCATGTAACAGTGGCGCTAGCACACTGAGTTTTAAATTGGCAGTCAGCACAGTTCTTGCTGATCCACAGCTGTGTGTGTGTTTAAGTGCTTTTTGAACAAATATACTACAATTAGTGCAATTCGAAGACCTCTCACCCAAAGTTGTCTGCATGTGTTGCACTCAAATAAACAAAACAGAAAACATCAAGGCGGCTGGGACTACATGATACCTAGCCAGAAATTTCTCTCTCTGGCAATTTATTTACATCCAGAGCACCACAGTGACCGTCACCCTGTGGCACATCTGAATACATTGGAGTGTTTTTCATTTTGAAAACATCCCAAACCTTTGCTCACTCCTTGAAATCCCCTGAGTAATAAACTGCATATGTTTTCTAAAAGTCCCCCTATCACTTAGCATCTCCCTTTGACCAGACCACCTTACAGCTTGATTTTTGCCCCTGCTAATAATTTGACATCTGTTCAGTCCCCAGTGGACATGAAAGCAACTATTGCCTGTGCTATTCACACCTAAAATTATAGCTCCATGTGCCATAGTCCCTGTTCTTTAAATGCATGAATGCTGCATCCACATGTGTTTGCTATAGGAACTGTGAAGGGAAAACATGTATTTTGGACATAGGGACTCAGAGAAATCCTCCTTCCTTGCCTGGCATGCCAGGGGCCCCAGGAACAGTTCCAGTACTTGAAAAAGCTGCCATCTCCTAATGCATAAGGGCCTCAGACACCTAGTCTTCAAAGATGTGAATTAACAAAGCAAAATGCCCTTGAGTGTATACTCCCTTCTTAAAACCCAGCATGCCTTGAATCCATCATATTTGTGTCATGTACATGCTGGGCAGAGCCTGTTTCAACCTTAGGTTTACTGCTGGAACAGAAACTCACATTTCCTGTGTTCTACCTCAACCCTCATGCTGTGGAGTCAGTCCAGGGTATAAATAGCAATGAAGGACAATGGCAAGCATAACACTGGTATCAAAAACATGTGGATACAGACTAAAAATCCAAAGTTACTATCTGACTAAGACTCTGCAATCTAATAGAAATAATCACAGGTAAAATGCTGTGAACTAGAGAAGATTGATTCCTGGTCTACTTGGGAGAAATCTTCCAATAAGAATGGCCAGTTCCACTCCTTCTAAATGGGGCTGCTGATCTCAGGTGAAAAAAGAATGCACATTAGGGAAAAAAAAAAAAACAAAAACAAAACCAAAAAAAACACAACACCTTAATATTTATAATATTTTGAATATAAACTACATATTCATAATTCTGCCAGGAGACACATGGATATGTGATTCTGAGCTTAACTTGCTGACCGTAAGCTTTTTAGACCAGTGCTTCAGTGAAGGAATTTCCCATTCAAGTATTACAGATTAAGAGGTTATAACTGTGCCGTGGATAATATAGATATCAGTCATTTTAAAATCAGCTAGAGTTACAAGCAAGTCTTCACTGCAGAAGAATCAGAAGTCAGTGTTTGAATGTACATACTACAGTCAATACATTCTGTTGAAATGCTGCACTGAAGTATATTAACAGGAACAAAGTGGGGAAACGTAGAAATCAAAATGCTAACCAATCAAAACTACTCATATTCATGTTCTAGCCACTGGCAGTTGTTGAAGGGGAGCAAATATTTTGTGGCTGACTGAAAGTAATTAACATCTGTAATGCATGAATTTTCTAATGATTCTACATGTTGAAGAAAGGACTTTCAAAATCACAGATTTTCTGGAACGGTATTAAATTAGTGCTGCAGATGAGAAGAAAGAAGTGTTAGCTTTATGTGCAATTGCTGAGTTTGGCAAGGATTTTCTGAGGTTAGACGAAGCAAAACAATCAGTTCTTAAAATCTCTTGAGAAGCATGATCATGTAAGTCCTCATAATATTCTCTGGTACAATTGTCATTGAAAAGAAAGGAGATCAAACTGTGAACACCTTATGCTGGTCTTGCAAAATTATTATAATGAAAGTTAATCAGAAATTGTTGAAATTCTGCACAGCACAACCTAATTTTATTGCAAAGCACTGATGTAGGCATATGTTCACATACTGGCTATGAAGTGATGACAATCCATGTTAATAACAGCAAAGAGATCACTGAGAAATGGCATGATATTAATACAAATGAGAAAAGAGCATTTTAATTGCCTATAGCATGTCTTCTAATGGAAAAAAAGCACTGACTCATCGTCATATAAGGTATTTCTTGCTTGATAATGTTAGCACTAGCAATCTCGTTCTAGAAACACACTCATTTGCTGGCTTCATATTCCATATTTCCTCTATGACTAAAAGTAGGATTCTCTCACACTGTATGCTACACCTACTCCTCTCCTTCTGGTTAACTAAGGCATTTCTCAATACATGACTGCAGAAGATGTACCCATGAGGTAGTCTCTGTAAGCTACATAGCAACTAAATTTAGTTGGGGCTTATGTTGCAGACTTGGCCCAAAATGACTCATGGCCTTTTCAGACTCATTTATTCTATTGGCAGCATTTTTTTTTCTTTTCTTTTTCTCTTTTTCTCTGTTCCTCTTGATTAGACTACTCTTCTGATGTCTTTAGGAAGAGACTCTGTACCTGATTACCTATCTAATGCAGCCAAACCCTGATCCTCTGATCAATTTACTATGTTATTACCTACTTTGCAGGACATGGTATGTGGTAATATCCCTTTATTACTTGAAGTGGGTTAACTTTTGCTGATTGTTAGGTGCCCACCAAGCCACTCTCTCACTCTCCCGTCTCAGTAGGACAGGGGAAGAAAAAACAATGAAGAAACTCATGGGCAGAGATAAGAACAGGGAGGTCACTTTCAGTGAAGTAATACTTCTGTTGGAAGGGTCTTGTAAGGATCATCAAGTCCAGCTCCTGGCACCGCACAGGTCTACCCAAAAGTTTAGACCATGTGACTAAGTGCACAGTCCATTCGCTTCTTAAATTCAGACAGGCTCGGTGCAGTGACTACTTCACTGGGGAGTCTGTTCCAGTGTGGAACCACCCTCTCAGTGAAGAACCTTTGCCTGATATCCAGCCTAAACTTCCCCTGCCTCAGCTTAACACCATTCCCGTGGTTCTATCACTGGTGTTTACAGAGAATAGGTCACCTGCCTCTCTACTCTCCCTCAGAGGATGTTGTAGACCGTGATGAGGTCCCTCCTCAGCCTCCTCTTCTCCAGGCTGAACAGGCACAGTGCCCACAGCTGCTCTTCATACGTCTTCCTGTTTAGGCCCTTTACCGTCTTCATCACCCTCCTCTGGACACACTCATTTAATGTCCTTGTACTGTGTTGCCCAGAACTGCACACAGTATTCGAGGTGAGGCCGCACCAGCACAGAGTAGAGTGGGACAATCACTTCCCTTGACCGACTAGCAATGCTGTGCTTGATGCACCCCAGGATACGGTTGGCCCTCCTGGCTGCCAGGGCACACTGCTGGCTCATATTCAACTTGCTGTCCACCACAACCCCCAGATCCCTCTCTGTGGGACTGCTCTCCAGCATCTCATTGCCCAGTCTGTATGTAAAGCCAGAGTTTTACATTTGAGCATATTCCTCCATGTTAAGGAGGAAGAATCCTTAAAAGAAGAATCAACTTATCAGAATGGACAGTGGAAATTACTTTCTCTGTATGCAATGGATAGAAGCCAAACCTCAACAATTAATTTTAATTTCTATTCTAAATCATTCATAATCACATCAGCACAAGATGACTTGATTCTAATGTCACTTTTCGACAAAGTAGGGAGAGAAGGGCTACAGAAAGGTCTTCTGCTTGTCATCTCAAACTTGCAGATAACATTGTAGAGGTTAGACATAAGTCAGAGTATTGAACACCTTTTGGTTCTTACTAAACAATGAATCAAATCATCAGTGAATCCTAACTAATGGGATGGAATAATGATGAATAAACTGTCCAGTAAACCTGTAATTTATAAAGTTATTTTCAGTAGTGTGTTACACCCATTTTAAAGTGAAATAAAAGCACCAGGTAAGATTTAGGGAAAATCTGCTTAGCAGCTGGTGATTTGGGGATGAAATGCACTTGCACTTGCTTGCCTTTTATTTCTAGGTGCACACACATCAATTTTTCCTAGTAATACTGGTCTGAAGTAATGCTGGTCTGAAGTGTTAGACCAGCTTTGTTAGCTTGTCTTGTTCCACAGAAAAAGAAAAGCACACAAAACACAAACAACTTATTTTACAGTGTACAGTAAAAAAAAAGTCTACTTATAAAATCATCAGGCAGTGTCTCAGATATATTCCCTGCAATACTTAATTTGCTCAGAGCAGGCTTGAATGCAGCAGAATGTAGCAAAATGTAGCAGGTAGAAGGGCTTTGTTTAGAAACTAAAGGTTGGAAAAAATGTAGTAGTCAAATTCCTGCTTATAATCTGAAAGAGGCAGCAGGGATTATCTTCTGGGAACGAAAGGCTGGAGCAGGAAAGAACAGAGGATAAATAGTCTCATTCCAAATTTCTCAAATGGGGAATGCAGAGTATTTTGTTCCTTATGGAAACCTGATTTCATTGCAAAAAGATAGTGTTAAAATTTTAAGTCTTTCAGAGAGTTTTTAGAATAGAATGGCTCCCAGTTTGTACTCATTCTTTATAAAAACCCACCAAAACCTGAGGTCTAGAGTACATATTGACAATAATTACAGCATCTAAAAGGCATTCCTACAGCTAAAACAAAAACAGCACAAGTTACTTATAATTGCAGCTGCAGGAGGGTGAACGGAGGGAGAACAGTAACATCCAATTCAAATTATGTGGAGGAAAGGAAAACAACTTGAAGCAAAAATGAGGCTCTCCATGTTAGCTATGCTCCGGTTAGTAGTCTTACACAAGATAATCCAGGTGGGTTGTTTTCCAAACAATGAAATTGCATTGAAGTGCTTGGTCAGAAAGAATGCTTTCCCCTCCTGTGCTTCTCTTGCATGTTTGCATTCATTGCAAACCACAGGCACCACCCCAGTGTCACCCTCAATTTTCTGGTAGGCCAAGATGCAGTCAGATCCCAGATCTACCATAATATCTCCACACTGAAGTTTCCAGCCTGGAATTTGTTGTCTTAGGTCTTGTGCTCTAGAATCAATTGGAAGCATTTAGCATAGTTCAATTTTCAATCATCCAGAATTTTTCAGTACTTCATGATGAACAAGCATCCAGTGACATCAAGTAAAAAGGGTAGGAGAACTCTGCCCAGATAGGAGACATCTCTTTGATAGATGAATCTTTATTGGAGATTCAGTAAGAACAAATGAAATCTGTTGTGAAAAATATATGAACAAATAGGGACTAAACATTCAACAAAACAGTTATGTTTCACACATTAATCAGCAAACATTTATGAAGGTAGTTTACCGGTTATGTTTCCAGACTATACCCAACTGCATTTTTAAGCAATGTATAAGAATAATGTATAGGAACAATTTATCTAACTAGAAAGATAAACCATGAGGTATTAACACACACGATTCAGTAGCCTTCCAGAAGAGAAAAAAAGGATGAGATCTTGAGCCTTTAAGGAAAGGCAAAGCATTTGACATCTTTTCTTACCAAATTGTCTTTAATGTTTTCTGTTTTAATGCCAAGACCTACCAAATATAAGTGTATATAATAATATAAGATGCAATGGATTGACAGAGATACTCTTCTTTCCCTCTTTTTTATTTGTTTCTTTTATTAAATGCTATTTAAAAAGAAGAGCTCTAAGCATAAGCTTACAGTACCTGGTTAGGGATTTTTTTTTTCCCTCCATAAACTGATGCTCTAAAGATTGCACATGTAATTGTTACCATGTATTTTTCTTAGCCTATGTATTTATTCTTAGACCACAGCTCAAAACTCTTTGCAGCATGAAAATGAACTGCAAGGGACAAAGCTGCCACAATCATCATTTCTGATGTTACCGGTATGGCAGTTCAGGATGTCGATGCAGGAAGGGAGAAGAAGGGAAATAGGAAAAGCCTATAATGTAAAGGGGGCATTTTTTTAAAAAAGGAGAGAGATATGTTAGGATAAAGATGACTGCAGAACACTACAAGAGTCTGAGGAATAGGAGATATATTTCCCTGTATCATTCCTAATTTTTTTTGTTTTGTCTTTCAAAAATGGCCATGTAATGTTGCATCAGCAGCATTTACATCCATCTGTCATATTTTCCAAGAGCAGAAATACAGACAGATTAGGATTTTCTGACTAGTAAAACTGTTTGGAAGTACTTTTGCCACACAGATTCAATGAAAAGCTCTACACAGAAAGTGAAAAACAAAGTTTTCTATCTTTTACATACACTTGTATTCAGTGAAATTTTTCTCAAGTTTCAAATTAGAGAGAGGTGTCAAGCATATTTCTTACATAGTTTGACTGATACCATGCTTATGCTGAATTGTTTATTTTCAGCTATACTTAATACTGAAAACAGTCTTTAGCCATATGAGAAGGTGAATAAGAAGTGGCTCAGTTTTCAGAAGTATCAGATACTTGCTGCTTAAATTCAAATCAACGCATTTTAAGTTAAAAACTGTGAAAGCACAGAATGTGACAGGTGGAGCTTGCCTGGACCAAACTTATGTTTAAAACAAAAATCAAATGAGTGCTTGCATGCAAAGACCATAAACCATCTGATTGCTATCATTTAGATTCTCGTGGCAAAAAATGGTGAGGTCTTCAAGTAAAATGGATATATCCAACTAAACAAATTAAACCAAATACTAAAAGTAGCCACCTGTTAGTCCTCTCTTTGATTGCATGTCATATTTTACCACTCAATTAAAAATATACTGGGCCAGAGGACAAAATGAAAAAGGTATTATGTATGTATGTATTATGAAAAATGTATTATGTATGACTAGTCCAGTGATCAGTTCAAAGGATGAATGGACAACTGTCCTCTATTCCTTGCTCCACTGAACAACTTTATCTGTGATTACGAAGTATCAAAGTAGCTATGATGTGCTGTTGAAGACTTAAAGAACTCAATCTCTAATCAAGAAACAAAACAAAACAAAAGCCCCCCCGCAAAACATCTAAAACTGAGTCTGCTGTAACCAAGCTGAGTTCTCCCAGCAGCTGAGTATAGCAGACTGATAGATACCACCCTCAGACTGTTTTTAGGAAGGTGGAGGCAGAGGCACCATCTCTGAACCTATCCTCTTGTGCTGAGTTGGATGCATGAATTCATGGGATGAATCCCAGTGGTGTATCAGCATTCCTTCAGTTCACCACAGCCCATACAGAAGTGATCCTGCTCTTGCCTGCCAGCACACAGAGAGTGAGGAAGCCCGGTGTTCTGAAGATCTCTTTCTCTAATGTGAATACTTACTAAGGCAGTCAGAAATACAAATCTTCCCAGTGAATCTAGACCTGTTTTGCCTTCCAGAAACTTGCATTTACAACATCTACAGTCTAATGCTTGTTTCATGAACTAAAGAGGATGAGATTTTTCTGGCATTAAATGTACATGCGTATTGAGTATTAAATATCTCCAATGAATTTGCTGCAAGATTTAAGAATTATTTAAGAATAATTCACTAGAATAGGGCACTCACTGAGTGTCTTATATCTTTCAGACATACTTTATTCAAGCAGAAGCTTGGCTGTGTAAGCTATTTTAATTAACACTTTAAGCTAAGCCTTCACCACCTGCTCTCCTTTATAATTACAAATGTAAAGGGAATCTCAATCTCAGTAGTATCATTAAAATTCAAGATATTAAAGAAAAGACATAAATGCATGCCGTTTTATTCATTCCAAGGACACTCATTTGCTGTTTTCCTTTTTACTGTTTTGGTCTCATCTAGGACTCAAAGGACTGAGCAGTGCTAAATGGTGCCAAAATATTTCCTTGACTGAGCTCCTGGGACTGCCTTTGAAATCATGGATGACTCACGTGAGCTTCTGAATCACAGAAAAGAAATACATACAGTAGCAATATTATTCTGGGCCAATAAAAATATGGTTTCAGGAGAATTTCATGGAATTTTTCTGTATCAAATTCCTCAGCTTTATCTGTTGTGGGGGAAAATGGTATTATGGTTTTCATCAGACGCAACAACAACAACAACAAAAAAAAGGACTCGTACCACCAAATAATGCAAAAATGAGTGACAGAAGTTAAAAAAATAAATCCTTGCAGTACCGTGCTACTTAAATTTATTATTTCCTTCCTCCAGGTGCTCAGAAAACTATTCATTTAAGGTTTATTCTGTCCTGCACTGGCCCAGCAATTTGCAGAGCAATCCAATCATCCTTTCGAGCAGCATGGTCAGCAGGGAGAATATTCTCAGCCAGCTTCCTCAGAAATGTCCCAGTGCCTCCTACAGTATCAAACGGCCATAAGCACGTTACCAGATGTACACCAAAGACAGAGCTGAGTAAACAGCCAACAAACTACTGGGACTGTGGGGGAAGAGTCCTTTCAGCAGCACTGAACAAAGATTTTATATAACTAACATAAAAACTCTTGCTAGTTAGTTCCTGGTATATCAGAACACATGAAATAAATGATTCTATCATTATTTTCTCTTGCTAATGGAAACTCAGTACAGGAATGTGGATACTAGTCAATCTTTTGGATTCATAATGTCCATCTGAAAGACCCTATCCTTGGCATCTACAACCCAAAGAAATCCTCTAGAGATTTTTTCTGACTTGCTCAAGAACACAGACAGATAAGGTTCCTTTGCAGGAGATAATGGTTATTTTGAATGAAATGAGTTATACTGGGTATTAAATTAATACTATTTTTAGATGTAAACAAAAAAGACTGCATGTTATAAATTATTCAACAGCTGTTAAATAGAAACATTAGGACTTACAGAGGTTTTAGCTTGCCCAGAATTAGAGTCTGATTTGTTCCCAAATGAACAACAGAAACCATATTTCTGAAATTAATTCAGATACAAAATTATTCAAATAATGCATTAATATTTACAGCTCATAATCCCAGCAGCTTCTTTATTCTTTTAGCATTTCATATTTATTTTTTTATTTTTTATTTTATTTTATTTTTTTTTCTGTATTTCTTGGTAGTTAATATTAAATAGTTTTTAATGTCCTAATAGACTCATGGAATTATTTCAACTTCTTCGTTGGCCCAAATTTCCATTAGAATTGATCATTTCTGATATAATTACATTTCATTAATCAAACTAAAAATGAGACATATCTAATGCCAGTAATAATTTAGATATGATCTATTATCATTTTAGTCACAGCAAGTGATTTCTAGCCTGCCACACTTTTTTTTTTTTTCTTTTTTTCTTTTCTCCATTTAGTGTGCTATGGTATGTATCAAAATATGTAATGTCAGTTTAAATTACCATGCAAGATTCAAAGATAAGAACTGAGGACACTATTACTTCCACTCTTCTGCCTTGTAACTTGAGGATCTCCCTCATATTAAAAATGCTGAAGTTACATGATATTTAGCATTGACAAGGCTTTGGATAAGAATTTCAGAGAGCCCTAGAAATGTCCAGCTTCACTGCTTATATCAGTGGAAAAAGACACTCTAGTGTGATGCTCAAAGTGATTTTAATAAAATGCATCAACACCGGGAGGAGCAGGCAGACTCCAAATTGTGCTCCTGCCCACACAGCTGTCTTGATAGAAAACTGTTTCCACCCAGAAGTGTTATATGATTCTAGTGCTTAAAAGGATCTGGAAAGAACTCAGGACTATCATTGTGTTTACACTGTTACAGTCTTTTGCCTATTGCTCTCCTGTCCCACCAGGTGGTGACATGGATGGAGAGGCTCATAAAATAATATAGGTCGGAAGGGACCTCTAGAGGTCACCTGCTCCAGCCGATTTCTCCACCACTATATCTAGGCTAGGTCAACTAGCCTAGATATATGCTACATGCTCAAGACTTTGCCCAGAAATGTTTTGAATATTTCCAAAACTGGAAACTCCACAAAATCTTTGGGTAACCTGTCCCAGTGTATGTTTGGATGAGGCTGGCTAAGCTATGTAGTCTGACCAGTACTTTGCACAGGAGGAGGTCCTTTTCACAGAATCACAGAATTGTAGGGGTTGGAAGGGACCTCCAGAGATCATTGGGTTCAACCTCCCTGTCAAAGCAGGTTCCCTAGAGCAGGTTGCTCAGGTAGGCATCTAGACAGGCCTCGAATATCTCCATAGAAGGAGACTCCACAACCTCCCTGGGCAGCCTGTTCCAGTGCTCCATCACCCTCACCGTGAAGAAGTTCTTTCGCATGTTGGTGTGCAACTTCCTGTGCTCTATCTTGTGGCCATTGCCTCTTGTCCTGTTCCCACAGATGACTGAAAAGAGGTTGGCCAAATCCGTCTGTCTTCCACACCTCAGGTATTTATACACATGGGTGAGATCCCCTCTCAGTCTTCTTATCTCCAGGCTGAGCAGACCCAGGTCTCTCAGCCTTTCCTCATAGGGAAGATGCTCCAGGCCCCGTATCATCTTTGTGGCCCTCTGCTGGACTCTTTCCAGGAGATCCCTGTACCGGGGAGCACAGAGCTGGACACAGTACTCCAGGTGAGGCCTGACCAGGGCAGAGTAGAGGGGGAGGATGATCTCCCTTGACCTGCTGGCCACGCTCCTTTTAATGCACACCAGGATCCCATTGGCTCTCTTGGCCACCAGGGCACAGTGCTGGCTCATGGTCATCCTGTCGCCCATCAGGACCCCCAGGTCCTTCTCCGCAGAGCTCCTTTCCACTTATAACATTTGTACAAGTTTTTTACAACAAACTAGAGTTCTGCAAAAACTTCTTGTTTTCCTGAGAGTCTATGAATATGCTTCATGCTGTTTACTTAGTTCTTTAATGCTACTAAACGATGGATTCAATTCTCTGAAGAACACTCAACCTATGGATTAAAAAGATTGAAATAAGACTATTGCTCTAGGAATTCGGATTTAAATGCAACAAAAATCTCAGACATGTAAGCTATCAGTTACATACTTATGATTAAATGAGGACAATTAACTACTATATAAAGTATGCCCAAATCTGGCACGTTGACCAGGGAACTGTTTAAAGGTAATACCAGAATGAACACAGTGTTTCTCCATGAATAACACAGGACACCTGAGAAGTTGCAGAAGAGCAAAGTATTTGTCCATTTCTAAAGCTAAATTCTCTCCTGAGAACATGCAGCTAACAACTGCGAACATGATTCATAATCCTTTTCAAGAGGGATTGCTGGAAGTGTCAGCACTGCTCCTAAACACTTCTTTCACAGCAGTAGTTACAGCACTCATTCAAAGTTGCTCAGAAACAAAGAAGGTAACACGTGGCTGAAGGCATGGGTTTTACTGGCCTGCATCATTTGCCCAGTAGTAGGACTCCTGGCTTCTATTTTCTCCTAAAGCTTTCTGTTTCTGAGATTGTTGACCCTACAGCTATCTAACATAAAATTGTCTTTCTGATCCACTGAGTCAGGGCTATTCTTTCATATATATATGTATATATATAATTGACATATACCTCCTCCCTGCAGCCATGAAACTTGGGTACTTTTATGAGCAAAGTGGATCCTTAGGATTCCTAACAGAAGTGCAAGGCACTGGGTTCATGACGGAAAGATGGACATGGACACCACTGTCTAAGGGAAAACTAGACATAGCATGAGACTTCGCTGCTGTTCTTGATCATTTCAGCATCCTGACTCAATTTAGCCAGGAGATATTTTAGCAGATGTAGAACTTCAGTTGAAGCATATGTAGAACCTGCAAGTTTATCAGGGAGATGACTAGTGAATTTCATATGCTTTCAAGTTCAGTTAGCTACTGAGCAGATGTTTTCTCCTTTGCAATTCTGGAGTCTGACACCTGAGATTTATCTATATATTGTATCTGGCTCTGAGAACCTTTCCTGTGTATTTTAATTACTGCATTTACCACTGAAGTTGAAGATAGCTGCCCTTTTCTTATGGCCAAATTAAATTCCAGCTAGAAGCCTTTTAATTAGTTCTGATGTTCAGTAGACCAAACATAAGAGAAAATCACAAGGGATTTTTATGGTTTCATTTTGCCCATGCTTACTCCTACTGAAATTCTGACTCAGTTGGCGAAGAGGAGGCCAATATGTAGCACTGCATGATTCACTACAAATATTTCAGAACTCTGGCAGCAGTTACATTAAAAAATTTATAAATGTATTTTTTTCTGGAGAGAATCCCATGGTTCAGCTCTTCCAACGTGGGTAGACTCAGTTGCACCCAAAACAAAGGCGGGCAACAGTAACTTCAAGCAAGGTTTAGTCTTTCAAATTTCTACATTCCTGTGAGATAATCTCAAGAATTTTTGAATTTATGTCCATTTTCCCCAAGCTTTTAGAACTGGCATATAAAGAGTATATTGTGCATTATTCAAAGACCTGAAAAGTTCTTGAGAACTAAGAGAATGTAATTTTATTATTATTATTTTTTTAATATGACTAACTTGCATGGATGACTTTCTGTCTGCAAGTACATATCCCACTTTACATTCAGAGCTTTGTGACCCTTCACATTATCTGCCCTGACAGTACTTTTCCTTCTTTTCCTCATGCTCATGCTACTGTGCCTTCTAGTTGAAAACCCCAATGCTGTTGCTATGGTGGGGTCTCGTGCAAAATAATGGCCACCAGTGTAAGAATGACCTGTTCTTTTGTCCTTTTCCTACACCTTTATTGTAGCTTTTGGTTTGCATTATGGGGGGAAAGACTATGGGAGTTAGAGAACAGAACGGGCCATCTTTCTCTGGGTTTACAATTTCTTGTCTTGTTCTTTTTCTTCTTGATCTGATCAGTCTGGTGTCCAGTGCCACCCTTTAAATAATTTCAGGGGTCTGGAGTGGGCTTTGGCTCTGGGGAGGTGACATGTTTCTTTCTTTTAAAGCCTGTCCTTTGGATAAAGACCAACCCCAGACCTTCTGCCCTGTTAATATTTACAGTTTGTCTGGAATGACCTGAAAAATGTGTCTGGCCACGTTTTTTTGTAAAGTGAGAGGTGCTCATGATGTAGGTCTTAGTTATTTCCAAACCTTTTTTCAAGGTTTGGAGTTTATAAGCAGGCTACAGAATAAGATCTCCTACAACTCCCCCATCCATAACAAGAACACCTTGAAAACCAGAGAGGCTATTGCCATGGCTCCATATAAATCCATGTACACTAAGGGGTCCCCATAATTCTTTACCATCACCATTTTCACCTGCTTTCTTAAAATAACAGATTCTTCTGGGGCCACAAATGCAACTTCATAATCACCTTTGCAAATTGAAAGGAGGTATGTTTGCTCTGATCAGTCTTTGAGTCTTTGTTTCAGTGCTGATCACATTTGTGTGATGTTGTTGATTTACTCCTTATATCTCACAACCTCCAAGTCTATGGCCAGGCAAAGATTAATTTTGTGAGAGCCTCAGTCAGGAGGAAGTGCACGGACCAGACATTTTTTTAAGAGGACTGCTCAGGGAAGGACCTATTCTCAAAGCACCAGTCACTGGCTCTTTCTCTATTGCAACTCCTGAGCCCTCATAATTTATTTATTTATTTATTTATTTTTTCCTGGGACAAAGATTGCTTTTGTGAGTGTCGTTATCATTAGCTGTGTTAGGAAATATGTATGGTAAACTGTGTCATCTCGGTAACCTGGTATTGCAGATACTATTGTAGAGTATGAACCCAGAGTTTGCTGGCAAAGTCACGGTTAAATTTATCTGAAAGGTCCATACATGTTCATCATGACAAGATAGCCATGTCTATAGCAGGACAGATACACTTAGCCATGACTTGCCTAGCTGAATGCAAAGTTTATGTGCCTTTTGACATCTCCTTTATGCAGTGGTCAAAGGATATTACATTATATCCTAAATTCAACATATTACATTATATCCTAAATTCAACAGATCCATTATATCCTAAATTCATTATATCCTAAATTCAACAGATCTGTCTTTATTGCTCTTTTTCTGCAAGTACTTGTACTTGCAGAAACAGTACAAGTTCTTGTACTGTTCCTCCTGATCTTTTCTTCATTCTGTGGAGACGGTTTATCTGCTAGTTACAGCTTTTATGGATGATATTCTGATTACTTTTTCAGCAGTCTTTATATAAGAACACATACTAATGAGTACTCCAGGAAGGCCTATAGGTATAGGTATCATACTTCTGCTCCTATGAGCCTGTGAGGAAGGACATTTGCCACCCTGCAGCTGCAACGTGTGCCATAGCATGCCATCCTGATAACAGAGAACAGATACCACAACAGATAACTCTAACCAGCAGCCAGTCCAACACTATCTGAAGAACTTCTGCACAGCAAGTTGGTAAAACCTTCCCCACCTGAGAGAGGAGCAAGCACAGGCCACATTGGTGTGCAAGTGAATCCCAAGAGCGTACCCCAAAGATACACAGCCTCTATCACCCTTTCCCTGCCATTCAAATGACAACACTACTGTCAGTTTGAAGCTTGCTATTTTAATTATGGAAAATCTGCCATTGCATTCATCCCCAGAAACAGAACTAGTTATCACATTTACATAGTATCTCCTGGCAAAACAGCATTCACACCATCCCTTCCTATTCCCCCAAACCTCTCTTAGGCTGGGAAACTGTTTTTATTAACTCTTACCAGCTTCTCAATTGTGTCATGAGCTTACTAAGCTGCAACTCTCCTGCTTCTTCTACCCCTCCCAACATCTCACCCCAGAAGACAGACACTTGTCTATCTGCCTCCCCAGCTCACACAGGATGCACATAGTGAGAAGTCTGAGGAAGGTCTCATGCCAGGAAGGCTTTGCATACTACTGCCTTGTGGCTCTGCTGGAACACTGCATTTGCATCCTTATCAGACTCACTCCTGAGGATAGGCATGGAGCCAAAACCCAGTTCCAGACAAGCAGAGATAACTTGAGATTTACGGTCACAACATGGTTCCCAAGTGCTGCATGACAAACAGTGATGATGTGTAATCGTAGCTGTCAAAGTCATCGTTTGCTTTCCAGAGGAGTGCCACTCAAGGCAGGATGCACAGACACAGACAGGTGCTGTCAACACAATTCCTTCATAGAGCAAACACAAACCTTTGCCTAAGCTCGTTTCATGCCCTTCCTCTTGCAGTGGTGATATGAAGATGCTCAAGAGGGCTTATGATTGCCAGAGATGACAATGAAATATGATCACATTAAGACAGCTAATGTTAGGTCTAGTGAGCATAGAGTGTGGACCACAGTCACACCAGTTAGTAGGTTCCAGGGAGACTCCCTTGTATACTTTACTTGTATAAAAAGATCCAAAAGGGCTGCTGCAGAGGTACCAAACCATGGTCCCCCCCTTGCAATATTCAGTAAGTCTGTACTGTTCACTTTGGAAGTGAACAATATGAAGGCAAACTGGTGCACAGCAACTCAGGAGCAAGCAATCACTTAAAGGCTTAAACGTCAGTGACAATTTAGATTGATTTCTGAGAAAGAAATTCTTGTTCCAAATAATTTGATAAATTATATAATTTCTACATGGAGAATTAAGCTGCACTGAATATTGACATGCTCTCCTTCTCCTGACAGTATAAAAAAGAAACATATGAATGCTATATGTTGAATGAAACATATGGCTTAGGCTAGCACAAACAAACATGAAAAGTTTGCCTATACTTTTCTGTAGTGTTTCTACTGAGATGAAGTATGTTGATTAGCATATGACTAATTCTCTAATTCTTTTGGTAGAAAAAAAAAACAAAAAACATGTAGAAATTATATACCTTATTACCATACAGGATGTCTGTGCTCATGAGTTCTAAAGCTGGAACAGAATAGAAAAGAAGCCTTTTTTAATCATCTCTTGGTGTTAATACAAAGGCACCAGAAGGAGCAGATGAAACAAACCATTTAAGTTAATACACACTTGTCAAGCAAAAAGCAGCATGATGACATGACTCTAGTCTCTCAGAGGAAAGATTTTTTTTTTTCTCAATGAAAATTGATATACCAGTAAAATGTCCAACACAAAAATAGAATTGAAGTTAAGAAATACAAAGCTCTTTGACTTGTCTCATCTATTCTCCCTGCGCTAATAAATTATTGATGTTATGGGAGTATAAAGAGGAGAAAGCAATATACCACCATAGCTTGACAAAACTAGCAAGATGCTTCCTTTTAATGTCAACATACAATGACTATTTTCATAGTAGTGATACAGGTGTCAGCTCTGTCCCATTATAGGTAAGCAACACGTAAGACACAGAAACCACTTGAATGAAAACCTATCCCTTGCTAAACAAACAACCAATAGTGTGCCAAAAAATGTCTTGTAGCAGATTCTGGATGACATGCATGCCACAGTTTGGTTGGTTCTGCCAGATTTACATGACAATATACTCTGTGTATCAATCCAATGTACTCTGTGTATCTATCTTTATTTCATAAGCACGTTAGGTAAAAATAAAACAAGGTCTCAATCTCCTTTCAACAGACCAATCACACTTGGTAATTTCCTAATTGACAAATTTGTTAATTCACAAATTCCTTAAATCACAAATACACTAACTCATAAATTCACCTTCTTGTTCACTTCCAAGTAAAATAGTTATCTGGTTGATGTTTGCAGGCATGGGAGTGGGCAGCTCAAGGTATAACCCAGTGTTAGTCCAAGTCAGAGAAATATGAAACTGCATACTGCCCGCTGTGGCATACAAGCCATCATCTCAATGGTTAATTGACTTGCAGACTCCCATAATGATTCCTAATGGTTCAATTCCCAGCAGGCATCACCATCCCTTGATGAGTTATCTAATATTTTAATGAGTACTGTTATCCAAGAGGACAAACTTAAGAGACCCTTCAGTAGTGTTGTGATCATTTGGGCAATGATGGTTGTGGTGTTTATGTTTCCTTTGTAATGCTTCTCCACCCAAGTCTAGGTTGCAGATACAGACTACCAATATTTAAACAAAAGGTAAGGCTGGTGTGGGCAAGTAGGGTAAGTGGAAAGTTCACTGAACTCCATGCCTGAGACACCATTCCTGTAATACTTTATTTTTAAACTGTGACCCATTAGCTGATTATATCTCTTGTGGCATTGTGTGTGTAGCAAACTGGTTTAATCCTGCTTCAGTTGGCAACCTGGATGCAGTGCATGCACAGTAAACATTACCCAAACCAGTCACTACTTTAGCTACAGTTGCAATGAATTTCCACCACTTGGAGGTGCATGTCATGCATCTGATATAGTCTACTTGCCACACATCCCAAAGGACATTTCCTTTTCTAAGATCTGGACAAGATAATCTTTAGTTTCCTTATCAAATCCACAGGTTGCCACTATATAGATTCATGTAAAGGAACCAAAAAAATGATTAAGTTGCAAAAGACCTTCAAGATCATGAAATCTGCTACTGTATGATCTGCTTGTTACTTAGTAAGTGGCCAACCTCATCTTGTGATGTGCAAGTCCTATGCTCCAGTGTGTCCAAACCATTCATGCAGCCATTTACTGAGCCATTCAGTATTCAAGGCAGAAGAAAATCCTGCCTGATTTATACTAGCTAAGTGGTTAGCTGGCCAAGTGGAACAATATTTGTGACCACTTTGTCAGCATAAATGGGACAGGATTTTCTTCTGCTTTGAGTACTGAACATCTAAGTAAATTCCATCATTTTGTGGTGTGCTGCTACATGCCCTGTAGTAATAGGATGACTGTTGATGGTATCTTGTATTTGCTCCCAATATTTGCTTCCCCATATATCTCAGTTCTATGCCTGTCAATTGTGTTTTACCCAGTTTCCTCACCATTGTATAGCACCAGCCCATACAGCACAGGAATCAACATGTACAGTCTGTGTGCCATTTCTGTGAGCTAGTACTATGGCACAGAGATCCACTAATTGAGCAGAACCTTCTAGTTGCTCTGTTAGTACAAGTTCATTGGTTACAGATACGGTAGCAGCTGTTTCTCACTATTTATCCTGTATTTTGCAAGCTCTCCTGTCAGTAAAACACAGACCATCTGACTGAATTCCTGAATTCTCAGCTATAACGGATAAGGAGACTCCATGTATTCAACGGGTATTCCTATGTGCTTCACAACTGCAACAACTTTATTCTCTTTTGTTAAGTCATCTCCAATTTCATGATGACAGGTATACCGCGCTTGCCTTTGTACAGTGGCCTTATGTGCTACACCTGAAGGTACTGGTTTACCAGCAAGAATAGGCTTAAGAATAGGTCTTGGCAATGTGATTTTACTCTCCTTCCCTGGGTCAAGGGTTCAATTGCTACTAGCTTTTTGTAAGCTGCTAACAGCACCTTTTCAAAAGAATCCTTGTCCTCAGCACTCTGCATTATATACATGACATATATGTCACAACAGTGACCTCCTGTGGTAATTTTACTGCTTCTAGTTCTTTAGATAGAGAATGAGCAGCGGTAGGACTATGTTTCAAACCTGTGGTGAGTAAATGCATACTGCTGTGCCCGCCAGGCAGAAGCAAATCTCTCCCTATCTACATGCGACACTAGGGTCATTAAAAAAACCCACACATCTACAGTTGCTGTCCATAGAAAGGCATGAAAATTATGGAAACTGACTACTGGTTACACTTGAAGCAGTTTTGTGTCAGCATTCAGGGCATTATAATCCACTCTTAGTTGCTACTTGCCATTTGGTTTATATAATGGCCATTCAGGAGAATTTTAGGGGAAATGGGACTTGGCCATGATTCCTTGTTTCCTCAGCTGCTTTTCAAATGCAGTAACAGGACAGATGACATCAGAAGGTAACTTATACCATGCAATATGAACTACCTTGATAGGTGATACGGGGGCAGCTGTTTGTAACAAGCTAATAGGGGTGTGTTGATGCAAGGAACACTGTGGGTCAAATGG
Organism: Anas acuta; assembly: GCF_963932015.1. Lineage (NCBI taxonomy): Eukaryota > Metazoa > Chordata > Aves > Anseriformes > Anatidae > Anas > Anas acuta. The sequence continues at coordinate 85,453,955 of NC_088980.1, forward strand.
GATGATGTCCCTATTTCCCATTTTCCCCACAAGTGCACTCATGACTGGTCCTTTGATATATCCATACATAAGATATTAATAAGGTTGAGTGGACTCTACATCTGTTAGACAGAGTTAATTTAGCCCTGGCCAGTGGGTGAGTTGTGACTTGCCCATTGATGCCTACAACTGAAACTAGTTGCTTGCTAAGTGGAAGCTGTCCTTTTTAAGTGTCCTTTACTACCATTAACATCTGGGCTTCTGTGTTGACAAGGAATGTTGCAAAGTAGCGATCTTTAACTGCAACCATCATCTCAGGACTTGGATCCCTAACAGCTGGAGTAGCCACCATGAATACTTCCATTGGATCAAGCCCCTACCCTAGTTTCCCATGTATTCATGGTCTGAGGTTCAGTGCTGATAGCTTTGGATATCTCTCCGAGCTCATATCTGTAACATTCTCCAGCTTTCTAGGAATTACGTTATTGAGTCATACACCACCACTCCCATCCCCTGGTATGGATCCCAGAGGGCTATCATGAGGAGTTAATGAGGTAAACCTGGCCAGTTGCCATAAATGGGAATCAGCAGCCCATTTAACTGACTTGGAGAGATCCCTTGATCTGGACACATTTTCCATAACCTCTTAAGCTCAGTAGAGACTGACCATGCTACCCAGTTTTACCATCTTGCTATTTCATTTTGCAGTGACAAGTTAGCTCTTTCGCACTGCGTTTACTTTAGCTGAGGTTCTCCTAGTTTTTGTGATGTATAGTGTATATCTGCTAACATACAATAGAGGACTCCATTTTAAGCCTGCCTTAACAGTTAAAGCTGAGTCCAATGTTTATTCTGCTCCCTTTTATTGTATGGCAGACACGTCCCTGGCCAGAAACCACATCCCAGGGAATTGGCTCTGTGGAACATGGTTGTTTGGTACTTGGGGCAATGTGTGCTGGTCCTTCTAGATCAGTTAAAATGTGGGTTTTCAGAAAGATAGTTTGCAGGCTGGTTGCCAATGTCCACTTCCATATGCTTTGCAGTGGGAAGGATGCTAACTAGTAGGCTGTATAGTTAGAAGGATGTAAAGTATATCCTCATCACAAAATGCAAGTCCATGAAGTACTTAAAATATTTGGTCCTGCAGTATCCAACAATATTACTGAACTTAATGCTAATGATCAAGCTTGAGCCAGGGTAAGGTGGAGCTGGTTGGATCTGCCAGTACAGATTTAGTTAAATAGGCTAAGTGGGTTTGCCCAGGTTAGCTTGATATCTCCCTCCAGGTCTCTTAATTCCAAGACAGGAAAACCTCTGTAGCTCTTCTAGCACTACAAGCTTGGAGCAGAGTGGCTCAAAAGCTGTGCAGAGGAAAATGATCTGGGGGTGCTGATTGATGCTTGCTTCAACATGAGCCAGCAGTGTGCCTGGGTGGCCAAGAAGGCCAACAGCATCCTGGCTTGTATCAGGAATATTGTAGCCAGCAGGACCAGGGAGGTGATCGTTCCCCTGTACTCAGCTCAGGTGAGGCCCCACCTCAAGTGCTGTGTTCAGCTTTAGGTCCCTCAGTACAAGAAGTAGATGGAGGCCCTGGAGTGTGTCCAGAGAAGGACTACGAAGCTGGTGAAGGGCCTCGAACACAAGTCCTGTGAGGAGCGGCTGAGGGAGCTGTAGTTTTTTAGTCCGGAGAAGAGTGCCCACCGGTGGGGGGCACAGGGCTGCTGCGCTGCCTTCCATGGGAGCAGACATCACCCCAGCGCCCTGCTGGCAGTGCCCACTCCTGCTCTTCTCAGGCTGCCTCGCGCTGCCTGTGCATTGAGGAGGCAGCTGGTGTGGGGCCTGGTGCAGAGTGAGGAGTCCACTCAGCCCTGGCTCAGAGGGACTCAGCGTCCCCACCACTGGGGAGGGGAGACGATGGAGAGGAGCTGCTCCCCTGCCACTGCGCAGCTACCTCAACAGTTCTTGGGAGCTTTCTGCCCTTGTCTCTCCATCGGTGCTCTGCACTCTGAAGGAGTTCAACGAGTACAGGCAGGATCTGACCACACTCAAGGTGGAGCTGGAGAAAACCAGGAGGCAAGAAGAGGTAGACAAAACTCAGCAGACGTATGTCAGTGGCACAGTGCAGAAGGCTGGGGCTTTCCTTGTTGGATCTGAGGGAGGCGGGGAATGCAGAAGATGGGAGGGCTGTGCTGGAGGGCCAGGTGTTGTGGTAGCGAAAGGACACCCAGCCCCAAGCTCAGCTAGTGCAGGCTACTGGAGGTGGGGTGAGGTGTGTCTGTGTGTGTGTTTTTGTGGGGGGGTGGATCAGGAAAGCCACTTGCAAGCACACAGAGCCCTGAGGGAAGCCCTTCTCTTTAGCCCTCATTGCATGGCCTCGTCACACTGGCATGGGCGGCTTGAAACCTCAGCATGCAGGGATGCGAGGCATTTCTGAGGAAAGAGTGAGCTAAAACCTGCTGTTCCCTTTCAGGAAAAGCTTCAGTTTCAGGAAAAGCTGGCCAAGTTAAAGAAACTTGACACAAGACTGACGGCGGGGAGTGACTGTTCTCTCCAGAGCTCCTCCAGTAATGGAGGTCACGAGAGAGAAAGTCAGCCTACTGCAGCCTCAAAAACCAGCTGGCCCAGCTTCCTGCAAAAGCAGAAGAAACTCTCTCCACTCTGGCCAGTACAGAAGGCCAAAAGTGACTCCAGCCTTGAGTTGGGCAGGGAAGATGCCAAGCTCCCGGGCAGCATCCATCCTGTGACTGAGTCCAAGAGAAAGTCACCCGTCCCAGCAGACAGTGTATTCAAAGCTGCCTCGGAAGAACAGGCGGCTAGAGAAAGCCAGAAGATTGAAGAGATGGCTTGGGCTCTGGTGCGGCAAGTGTTTGAGAGGGTGCAGGCACTGGACCAGTCTGTCTGCGTCTTCAAGAGGGCTTGACATGGGATCCGAGAAAGACTGTGTGCAAGTGCCGAAAGTGCAGAGCCTTCAGAGATACCTCCTCTTGCCAAATTGCACTGCTGGCTAAGAAGGTTGTGGCGAGCGTGATGAAGGTCTTTGAGAAATCCTGGGAATCCGGCACGCCCAGTGCATCTGAGCCAAGGCCAGAAGCCATGCAGAAGGAGCAGCCCTGGGCCAGGAGAGCGGCTCAAGTGGGGAAGCTGGAAGAAAAGAAACCAAGGGAAGCCCTTGAGGGAGCATCCTAGCAGGCTTCCCTTGACAAAGCCACCAAAGAAGCCATTGAAAGTGTCTGCAACGTTTTGAAATCCTTTGCAGCTTCCCGGTTTGAGCAAGGCTTCAACAGCACATATTCTGAAATCGTGGTGCTTCCCACTGTTGATCCCTCTGAGAGGCAGCCACAGCCATCCCAGGTGCCTCTCTCAAGGGAGAGCATGAGGAAAGGGTGGGGACTACGAAGAGCAGAGCCCAGAAGCAAGTCAGAGAGAAAAGTTGCCCAGGTCTCATGACTGAATTGCAGGATTGTGAGGGAGAGCATCCAAAAGGCTGTCTCCAAAGTTCAGTGGCTGCACACAGAACTGCAGGCCTATGCGAGAACCATTGTCCTTCATGTGGTTGAAGAAGTGAAGGACAAGTTGGAGAGGGAAATGAAAGCAAAGGCCACTTCAAACAGCAAAACCGTGGCAAGCGGGATGACGAGCTCCGTATCAGAGCAGAGCTCTCAGTCTGCGACTGCACGGAAGCTGGAGAAAAACTTGGGAAGGCATGTCAGCCAGCAGCCTGTCCCAAGCAATGGGAAGGAGAGCTGTCCCTCAGAGCACCTCCGAAGATCACCCGACCTCCTCCAAGCTGTCCGGCGAGGCTCTGAGCAAGGTGCCCCCATGGCAGGCTCTTCTGCCCCCACAGGGGAATCCCAGAGTCAGCTGAGGTCCAAGAGCACCACAGGCACCATCCCTCCCAAGGGCCCACAGTTTGCCAGGCAGCCTGCTCCTCCATCTGTTGCGAAGCACCCTGTCCAGAGAGGAGCGCGGAGCCCACGTGTGCGTGTCAAACTGATCCCATTCAAGCCTCAGTAGCCTGAGGCGGAAACGGAAAATAAAGAGTTTAGAGGTCTTGGAAGGAGCCATGGAGCAGCATGTCACTGCTAGTTTCCAAAAGGCAGACGCACTGCTGTGCATAGTTGGGAAGAACAGAGAGGTGAGCACTATGCCCGAGGAGAGGGCTCGAAGTAGGAGCCCGGGGCGTGTGGGAGTGCTCTGGGGCCAGAGGATGCTCCCAGGAAGCTGGGAGGGATCTAAACGTGGTCAGCCCACAAGAGGCTTGCAGGGAGCCGTGCCTCTCTCTGCCCATCCCGGCCAGCGTACTGCTAGCAAGTGGGAAGAGAGCTGCAGGAGGGTGCGGGCATGGGCTGCAGAAGGGATTGGAGTGCCTGAGTGTCTGAGTGTCCCTGTCTTTCTAGCTCTGGCACAGATGGGGACTTGGAGAAGGAGGTAGCGGGCTGCTGGACCTCCCACTCGGAGTCAAAATCCCTCTGCTGCCAGGCACCAAGCCTGTCTTCTGCAGGACAAAACTGGGGGAAAAGGTAAAAGAAGGAGGAAGGGGTGGAAGGGGTGGCAATGGTCTGTCATGGGTTCCCTCCCCATCGTTCCAAGAAGGCCTTGTGGCCACCTGCGCTATGGTGGGAGCTCCAGCACTTCGGTCCAAGTGGAGTCAGGGATGGATGCTCCTGGCCCCGCAGCACAGAGACAAAGGAGGACTCGCCTACAGCAGTGGCCTGCGCTGGCCAGAAGTCAGGAGAGGATGTCCCACAGCTGGGCTCTCCACAGGGACATGCTTGCCAGCACCAGGCTGGGAGGCTCTTAGGGGAGGGTGCAACCTACTCCTGCTTTCCTCTCAGATGTAGAAATGTAGAAAATCCCAGGCTTCTCTGCTTGGGATCCACATGCAGTGTCCTCCTCCTCTTCCTCCAGCCTGGGGGAGGGAGCACTGCTCCCGAGGCAGAGACTTCCTGGAGGCAGAGGAAGGAGGAAGGCAGGCTGACCGCCCCTTAGGCCTGCCTAACCCTGAGGAGGCCATTTTCTGTGGATTTTCTGCTGTTGACGTGTGAACCAGCGGGCTTGAAGTTTTCCATCTGAAGGTTCATTTCTGGCATGGAAAGCTCTTGCATTTCTAGCCGGTGGCCCAAGATGCCTACTTTGCTGGTGGGGTTTGGCCTTCTCTCCCCAGCCCAGGCTGGACCCTCAGCCTGGTAGGGGTGTTTTTGATGGCTTCAGAAGGAAGCTCCAGCCGGGAAGTAGGCCAGGAATCAGAAACCTATAGCGCAGAGGTTGGAAAAGGCTAGACTGTGTGCATGAGGAGCTTGGAAGTGCCTTTGTCTCTCTGCTGCTTTCTCTTGCCCCATTCATACTCTGGAACACCCCTCTTCCAGCTACATGACTGAGTTGCAGGATTGTGAGGGAGAGCATCCAAAAGGCTGTCTCCAAAGTTCAGTGGCTGCACACAGAACTGCAGGCCTATGCGAGAACCATTGTCCTTCATGTGGTTGAAGAAGTGACGGACAAGTTGGTGAGGGAAATGAAAGCAAAGGCCACTTCAAACAGCAAAACCGTGGCAAGCGGGATGACGAGCTCCGTAGTGGAGCAGAGCTCTCAGTCTGTGACTGCATGGAAGCTGAAGAAGAACTTTGGAAGCTAAAACCTGCTGTTCCCTTTCAGGAAAAGCTTCAGGATAAGCTGGCCAAGTTAAAGAAACTTGACACAAGACTGACGGTGTGGATTGACCGTTCTCGCCAGAGCTCCTCCAGTAATGCATACTTGGTCACGAGAGAGGAAGTCAGCCTACTGCAGCCTCAAAAACCAGCTGGCCCAGCTTCCTGCAAAAGCAGAAGAAACTCTTTCCACTCTGGCCAGTACAGAAGGCCAAAAGTGACTCCAGCCTTGAGTTGGGCAGGGAAGATGCCAAGCTCCCGGGCAGCATCCATCCTGTGACTGAGTCCAAGAGAAAGTCACCCGTCCCAGCAGACAGTGTATTCAAAGCTGCCTCGGAAGAACAGGCGGCTAGAGAAAGCCAGAAGATTGAAGAGATGGCTTGGGCTCTGGTGCGGCAAGTGTTTGAGAGGGTGCAGGCACTGGACCAGTCTGTCTGCGTCTTCAAGAGGGCTTGACATGGGATCCGAGAAAGACTGTGTGCAAGTGCCGAAAGTGCAGAGCCTTCAGAGATACCTCCTCTTGCCAAATTGCACTGCTGGCTAAGAAGGTTGTGGCGAGCGTGATGAAGGTCTTTGAGAAATCCTGGGAATCCGGCACGCCCAGTGCATCTGAGCCAAGGCCAGAAGCCATGCAGAAGGAGCAGCCCTGGGCCAGGAGAGCGGCTCAAGTGGGGAAGCTGGAAGAAAAGAAACCAAGGGAAGCCCTTGAGGGAGCATCCTAGCAGGCTTCCCTTGACAAAGCCACCAAAGAAGCCATTGAAAGTGTCTGCAACGTTTTGAAATCCTTTGCAGCTTCCCGGTTTGAGCAAGGCTTCAACAGCACATATTCTGAAATCGTGGTGCTTCCCACTGTTGATCCCTCTGAGAGGCAGCCACAGCCATCCCAGGTGCCTCTCTCAAGGGAGAGCATGAGGAAAGGGTGGGGACTACGAAGAGCAGAGCCCAGAAGCAAGTCAGAGAGAAAAGTTGCCCAGGTCTCATGACTGAATTGCAGGATTGTGAGGGAGAGCATCCAAAAGGCTGTCTCCAAAGTTCAGTGGCTGCACACAGAACTGCAGGCCTATGCGAGAACCATTGTCCTTCATGTGGTTGAAGAAGTGAAGGACAAGTTGGAGAGGGAAATGAAAGCAAAGGCCACTTCAAACAGCAAAACCGTGGCAAGCGGGATGACGAGCTCCGTATCAGAGCAGAGCTCTCAGTCTGCGACTGCACGGAAGCTGGAGAAAAACTTGGGAAGGCATGTCAGCCAGCAGCCTGTCCCAAGCAATGGGAAGGAGAGCTGTCCCTCAGAGCACCTCCGAAGATCACCCGACCTCCTCCAAGCTGTCCGGCGAGGCTCTGAGCAAGGTGCCCCCATGGCAGGCTCTTCTGCCCCCACAGGGGAATCCCAGAGTCAGCTGAGGTCCAAGAGCACCACAGGCACCATCCCTCCCAAGGGCCCACAGTTTGCCAGGCAGCCTGCTCCTCCATCTGTTGCGAAGCACCCTGTCCAGAGAGGAGCGCGGAGCCCACGTGTGCGTGTCAAACTGATCCCATTCAAGCCTCAGTAGCCTGAGGCGGAAACGGAAAATAAAGAGTTTAGAGGTCTTGGAAGGAGCCATGGAGCAGCATGTCACTGCTAGTTTCCAAAAGGCAGACGCACTGCTGTGCATAGTTGGGAAGAACAGAGAGGTGAGCACTATGCCCGAGGAGAGGGCTCGAAGTAGGAGCCCGGGGCGTGTGGGAGTGCTCTGGGGCCAGAGGATGCTCCCAGGAAGCTGGGAGGGATCTAAACGTGGTCAGCCCACAAGAGGCTTGCAGGGAGCCGTGCCTCTCTCTGCCCATCCCGGCCAGCGTACTGCTAGCAAGTGGGAAGAGAGCTGCAGGAGGGTGCGGGCATGGGCTGCAGAAGGGATTGGAGTGCCTGAGTGTCTGAGTGTCCCTGTCTTTCTAGCTCTGGCACAGATGGGGACTTGGAGAAGGAGGTAGCGGGCTGCTGGACCTCCCACTCGGAGTCAAAATCCCTCTGCTGCCAGGCACCAAGCCTGTCTTCTGCAGGACAAAACTGGGGGAAAAGGTAAAAGAAGGAGGAAGGGGTGGAAGGGGTGGCAATGGTCTGTCATGGGTTCCCTCCCCATCGTTCCAAGAAGGCCTTGTGGCCACCTGCGCTATGGTGGGAGCTCCAGCACTTCGGTCCAAGTGGAGTCAGGGATGGATGCTCCTGGCCCCGCAGCACAGAGACAAAGGAGGACTCGCCTACAGCAGTGGCCTGCGCTGGCCAGAAGTCAGGAGAGGATGTCCCACAGCTGGGCTCTCCACAGGGACATGCTTGCCAGCACCAGGCTGGGAGGCTCTTAGGGGAGGGTGCAACCTACTCCTGCTTTCCTCTCAGATGTAGAAATGTAGAAAATCCCAGGCTTCTCTGCTTGGGATCCACATGCAGTGTCCTCCTCCTCTTCCTCCAGCCTGGGGGAGGGAGCACTGCTCCCGAGGCAGAGACTTCCTGGAGGCAGAGGAAGGAGGAAGGCAGGCTGACCGCCCCTTAGGCCTGCCTAACCCTGAGGAGGCCATTTTCTGTGGATTTTCTGCTGTTGACGTGTGAACCAGCGGGCTTGAAGTTTTCCATCTGAAGGTTCATTTCTGGCATGGAAAGCTCTTGCATTTCTAGCCGGTGGCCCAAGATGCCTACTTTGCTGGTGGGGTTTGGCCTTCTCTCCCCAGCCCAGGCTGGACCCTCAGCCTGGTAGGGGTGTTTTTGATGGCTTCAGAAGGAAGCTCCAGCCGGGAAGTAGGCCAGGAATCAGAAACCTATAGCGCAGAGGTTGGAAAAGGCTAGACTGTGTGCATGAGGAGCTTGGAAGTGCCTTTGTCTCTCTGCTGCTTTCTCTTGCCCCATTCATACTCTGGAACACCCCTCTTCCAGCTACATGACTGAGTTGCAGGATTGTGAGGGAGAGCATCCAAAAGGCTGTCTCCAAAGTTCAGTGGCTGCACACAGAACTGCAGGCCTATGCGAGAACCATTGTCCTTCATGTGGTTGAAGAAGTGACGGACAAGTTGGTGAGGGAAATGAAAGCAAAGGCCACTTCAAACAGCAAAACCGTGGCAAGCGGGATGACGAGCTCCGTAGTGGAGCAGAGCTCTCAGTCTGTGACTGCATGGAAGCTGAAGAAGAACTTTGGAAGCTAAAACCTGCTGTTCCCTTTCAGGAAAAGCTTCAGGATAAGCTGGCCAAGTTAAAGAAACTTGACACAAGACTGACGGTGTGGATTGACCGTTCTCGCCAGAGCTCCTCCAGTAATGCATACTTGGTCACGAGAGAGGAAGTCAGCCTACTGCAGCCTCAAAAACCAGCTGGCCCAGCTTCCTGCAAAAGCAGAAGAAACTCTTTCCACTCTGGCCAGTACAGAAGGCCAAAAGTGACTCCAGCCTTGAGTTGGGCAGGGAAGATGCCAAGCTCCCGGGCAGCATCCATCCTGTGACTGAGTCCAAGAGAAAGTCACCCGTCCCAGCAGACAGTGTATTCAAAGCTGCCTCGGAAGAACAGGCGGCTAGAGAAAGCCAGAAGATTGAAGAGATGGCTTGGGCTCTGGTGCGGCAAGTGTTTGAGAGGGTGCAGGCACTGGACCAGTCTGTCTGCGTCTTCAAGAGGGCTTGACATGGGATCCGAGAAAGACTGTGTGCAAGTGCCGAAAGTGCAGAGCCTTCAGAGATACCTCCTCTTGCCAAATTGCACTGCTGGCTAAGAAGGTTGTGGCGAGCGTGATGAAGGTCTTTGAGAAATCCTGGGAATCCGGCACGCCCAGTGCATCTGAGCCAAGGCCAGAAGCCATGCAGAAGGAGCAGCCCTGGGCCAGGAGAGCGGCTCAAGTGGGGAAGCTGGAAGAAAAGAAACCAAGGGAAGCCCTTGAGGGAGCATCCTAGCAGGCTTCCCTTGACAAAGCCACCAAAGAAGCCATTGAAAGTGTCTGCAACGTTTTGAAATCCTTTGCAGCTTCCCGGTTTGAGCAAGGCTTCAACAGCACATATTCTGAAATCGTGGTGCTTCCCACTGTTGATCCCTCTGAGAGGCAGCCACAGCCATCCCAGGTGCCTCTCTCAAGGGAGAGCATGAGGAAAGGGTGGGGACTACGAAGAGCAGAGCCCAGAAGCAAGTCAGAGAGAAAAGTTGCCCAGGTCTCATGACTGAATTGCAGGATTGTGAGGGAGAGCATCCAAAAGGCTGTCTCCAAAGTTCAGTGGCTGCACACAGAACTGCAGGCCTATGCGAGAACCATTGTCCTTCATGTGGTTGAAGAAGTGAAGGACAAGTTGGAGAGGGAAATGAAAGCAAAGGCCACTTCAAACAGCAAAACCGTGGCAAGCGGGATGACGAGCTCCGTATCAGAGCAGAGCTCTCAGTCTGCGACTGCACGGAAGCTGGAGAAAAACTTGGGAAGGCATGTCAGCCAGCAGCCTGTCCCAAGCAATGGGAAGGAGAGCTGTCCCTCAGAGCACCTCCGAAGATCACCCGACCTCCTCCAAGCTGTCCGGCGAGGCTCTGAGCAAGGTGCCCCCATGGCAGGCTCTTCTGCCCCCACAGGGGAATCCCAGAGTCAGCTGAGGTCCAAGAGCACCACAGGCACCATCCCTCCCAAGGGCCCACAGTTTGCCAGGCAGCCTGCTCCTCCATCTGTTGCGAAGCACCCTGTCCAGAGAGGAGCGCGGAGCCCACGTGTGCGTGTCAAACTGATCCCATTCAAGCCTCAGTAGCCTGAGGCGGAAACGGAAAATAAAGAGTTTAGAGGTCTTGGAAGGAGCCATGGAGCAGCATGTCACTGCTAGTTTCCAAAAGGCAGACGCACTGCTGTGCATAGTTGGGAAGAACAGAGAGGTGAGCACTATGCCCGAGGAGAGGGCTCGAAGTAGGAGCCCGGGGCGTGTGGGAGTGCTCTGGGGCCAGAGGATGCTCCCAGGAAGCTGGGAGGGATCTAAACGTGGTCAGCCCACAAGAGGCTTGCAGGGAGCCGTGCCTCTCTCTGCCCATCCCGGCCAGCGTACTGCTAGCAAGTGGGAAGAGAGCTGCAGGAGGGTGCGGGCATGGGCTGCAGAAGGGATTGGAGTGCCTGAGTGTCTGAGTGTCCCTGTCTTTCTAGCTCTGGCACAGATGGGGACTTGGAGAAGGAGGTAGCGGGCTGCTGGACCTCCCACTCGGAGTCAAAATCCCTCTGCTGCCAGGCACCAAGCCTGTCTTCTGCAGGACAAAACTGGGGGAAAAGGTAAAAGAAGGAGGAAGGGGTGGAAGGGGTGGCAATGGTCTGTCATGGGTTCCCTCCCCATCGTTCCAAGAAGGCCTTGTGGCCACCTGCGCTATGGTGGGAGCTCCAGCACTTCGGTCCAAGTGGAGTCAGGGATGGATGCTCCCGGCCCCGCAGCACAGAGACAAAGGAGGACTCGCCTACAGCAGTGGCCTGCGCTGGCCAGAAGTCAGGAGAGGATGTCCCACAGCTGGGCTCTCCACAGGGACATGCTTGCCAGCACCAGGCTGGGAGGCTCTTAGGGGAGGGTGCAACCTACTCCTGCTTTCCTCTCAGATGTAGAAATGTAGAAAATCCCAGGCTTCTCTGCTTGGGATCCACATGCAGTGTCCTCCTCCTCTTCCTCCAGCCTGGGGGAGGGAGCACTGCTCCCGAGGCAGAGACTTCCTGGAGGCAGAGGAAGGAGGAAGGCAGGCTGACCGCCCCTTAGGCCTGCCTAACCCTGAGGAGGCCATTTTCTGTGGATTTTCTGCTGTTGACGTGTGAACCAGCGGGCTTGAAGTTTTCCATCTGAAGGTTCATTTCTGGCATGGAAAGCTCTTGCATTTCTAGCCGGTGGCCCAAGATGCCTACTTTGCTGGTGGGGTTTGGCCTTCTCTCCCCAGCCCAGGCTGGACCCTCAGCCTGGTAGGGGTGTTTTTGATGGCTTCAGAAGGAAGCTCCAGCCGGGAAGTAGGCCAGGAATCAGAAACCTATAGCGCAGAGGTTGGAAAAGGCTAGACTGTGTGCATGAGGAGCTTGGAAGTGCCTTTGTCTCTCTGCTGCTTTCTCTTGCCCCATTCATACTCTGGAACACCCCTCTTCCAGCTTCACCAGCCTTCCGCTCAGTCTCATCTGGGAGATTCATATTGTCACCTACTGCGCACAGAGTACAACTGCCTGCACGACCTGCATCTGCAGGCCTACTACAATCGCAAAGACAACCTGCAGCGCCTGAAGAGCAAGGGCTACATCACCAGCGATGGCAAAGTAGGTTTGGACGTTGCGCTGACCAGCACAGGTCTCCTCTGGCAGAGGCCAATGGGATGAGGTTTAACATGGAAGCGCTACAGGCTTGGGGCAGAGTGGCTGAAAAGGTGTGCAGAGGAAAATGATCTGGGGGTGCTGATTGATGCTTGCCTAAACGTGAGCCAGCAGTGTGCCCAGGTGGCCAAGAAGGCCAGCAGCATCCTGGCTTGTATCGGGAATGGTGTAGTCAGCAGGACCAGGGAGGTGATCGTCCCCCCCTGCACTCTGCTCTGGAGAGGCTGCACCTGGAGTGTTGTGTTCAGTTTTGGGCCCCTCAGTACAAGAAGGAGATCGAGGCCCTGGAAGTTGTCCAGAGAAGGGCTATGAAGCTGGTGAAGGGCCTGGAACAAAAGTCCTCTGAGGAGCAGCTGAGGGAACTGCGATTGTTTAGTCAGGAGGAGGCTCAGGGGAGACCTTTTTGCTCTCTACAACTCCCAGAAAGGAAATTGTGGGGAGCTGGGGTCAGCCTCTTCTTGCAGATGACTAGGGATAGGACTAGAGGGAATGGGCTCAAGTTGCACCGGGGAGGTTTAGGTTGAAAACTAGGAGACATTTCTTCTCAGAAAGAGCAGTCAGGCATTGGAAGGGGTTGCCCAGGGTAATGGTGGAGTCACCGTCCGTGGGGGTGTTTAAGGAAAGCTCGGACCTGGTGCTTAGTGATATGGTGTAGGGGGTGACATTGGTAGTAGGGTGATGGTCGGACCAGATGATCTTGAAGGTCTTTTCCAACCCTGATGATTCTATGATTCCCAGCGCGCTTGCTGCAGCCTCTTGTTGCTGGTGGGGGGCACAGGGCTGCTGCGCTGCCTTCCATGGGAGCAGACATCACCCCAGCGCCCTGCTGGCAGTGCCCACTCCTGCTCTTCTCAGGCTGCCTCGCGCTGCCTGTACATTGAGGAGGCAGCTGGTGTGGGGCCTGGTGCAGAGCGAGGAGTCCACTCGGCCCTGGCTTGGAGGGACTCAGCGTCCCCACTGCTGGGGAGGGGAAAGGATGGAGAGGAGCCGCTCCCCTGCCACTGTGCAGCTACCTCAACAGTTCTTGGGAGCTTTCTGCCCTTGTCTCTCCATCGGTGCTCTGCACTCTGAAGGAGTTCAATGAGTACAGGCAGGATCTGACCACACTCAAGGTGGAGGTGGAGAAAACCAGGAGGCAAGAAGAGGTAGGCAAAACTCAGCAGACGTATGTCAGTGGCACAGTGCAGAAGGCTGGGGCTTTCCTTGTTGGATCTGAGGGAGGCGGGGAATGCAGAAGATGGGAGGGCTGTGCTGGAGGGCCAGGTGTTGTGGTAGCGAAAGGACACCCAGCCCCAAGCTCAGCTAGTGCAGGCGGCTGGAGGTGGGGTGAGGTGTGTCTGTGTGTGTGTTTTTGTGGGGGGGTGGATCAGGAAAGCCACTTGCAAGCACACAGAGCCCTGAGGGAAGCCCTTCTCTTTAGCCCTCATTGCATGGCCTCGTCACACTGGCATGGGCGGCTTGAAACCTCAGCATGCAGGGATGCGAGGCATTTCTGAGGCAAGAGTGAGCTAAAACCTGCTGTTCCCTTTCAGGAAAAGCTTCAGTTTCAGGAAAAGCTGGCCAAGTTAAAGAAACTTGACACAAGACTGACGGCGGGGAGTGACTGTTCTCTCCAGAGCTCCTCCAGTAATGGAGGTCACGAGAGAGAAAGTCAGCCTACTGCAGCCTCAAAAACCAGCTGGCCCAGCTTCCTGCAAAAGCAGAAGAAACTCTCTCCACTCTGGCCAGTACAGAAGGCCAAAAGTGACTCCAGCCTTGAGTTGGGCAGGGAAGATGCCAAGCTCCCGGGCAGCATCCATCCTGTGACTGAGTCCAAGAGAAAGTCACCCGTCCCAGCAGACAGTGTATTCAAAGCTGCCTCGGAAGAACAGGCGGCTAGAGAAAGCCAGAAGATTGAAGAGATGGCTTGGGCTCTGGTGCGGCAAGTGTTTGAGAGGGTGCAGGCACTGGACCAGTCTGTCTGCGTCTTCAAGAGGGCTTGACATGGGATCCGAGAAAGACTGTGTGCAAGTGCCGAAAGTGCAGAGCCTTCAGAGATACCTCCTCTTGCCAAATTGCACTGCTGGCTAAGAAGGTTGTGGCGAGCGTGATGAAGGTCTTTGAGAAATCCTGGGAATCCGGCACGCCCAGTGCATCTGAGCCAAGGCCAGAAGCCATGCAGAAGGAGCAGCCCTGGGCCAGGAGAGCGGCTCAAGTGGGGAAGCTGGAAGAAAAGAAACCAAGGGAAGCCCTTGAGGGAGCATCCTAGCAGGCTTCCCTTGACAAAGCCACCAAAGAAGCCATTGAAAGTGTCTGCAACGTTTTGAAATCCTTTGCAGCTTCCCGGTTTGAGCAAGGCTTCAACAGCACATATTCTGAAATCGTGGTGCTTCCCACTGTTGATCCCTCTGAGAGGCAGCCACAGCCATCCCAGGTGCCTCTCTCAAGGGAGAGCATGAGGAAAGGGTGGGGACTACGAAGAGCAGAGCCCAGAAGCAAGTCAGAGAGAAAAGTTGCCCAGGTCTCATGACTGAATTGCAGGATTGTGAGGGAGAGCATCCAAAAGGCTGTCTCCAAAGTTCAGTGGCTGCACACAGAACTGCAGGCCTATGCGAGAACCATTGTCCTTCATGTGGTTGAAGAAGTGAAGGACAAGTTGGAGAGGGAAATGAAAGCAAAGGCCACTTCAAACAGCAAAACCGTGGCAAGCGGGATGACGAGCTCCGTATCAGAGCAGAGCTCTCAGTCTGCGACTGCACGGAAGCTGGAGAAAAACTTGGGAAGGCATGTCAGCCAGCAGCCTGTCCCAAGCAATGGGAAGGAGAGCTGTCCCTCAGAGCACCTCCGAAGATCACCCGACCTCCTCCAAGCTGTCCGGCGAGGCTCTGAGCAAGGTGCCCCCATGGCAGGCTCTTCTGCCCCCACAGGGGAATCCCAGAGTCAGCTGAGGTCCAAGAGCACCACAGGCACCATCCCTCCCAAGGGCCCACAGTTTGCCAGGCAGCCTGCTCCTCCATCTGTTGCGAAGCACCCTGTCCAGAGAGGAGCGCGGAGCCCACGTGTGCGTGTCAAACTGATCCCATTCAAGCCTCAGTAGCCTGAGGCGGAAACGGAAAATAAAGAGTTTAGAGGTCTTGGAAGGAGCCATGGAGCAGCATGTCACTGCTAGTTTCCAAAAGGCAGACGCACTGCTGTGCATAGTTGGGAAGAACAGAGAGGTGAGCACTATGCCCGAGGAGAGGGCTCGAAGTAGGAGCCCGGGGCGTGTGGGAGTGCTCTGGGGCCAGAGGATGCTCCCAGGAAGCTGGGAGGGATCTAAACGTGGTCAGCCCACAAGAGGCTTGCAGGGAGCCGTGCCTCTCTCTGCCCATCCCGGCCAGCGTACTGCTAGCAAGTGGGAAGAGAGCTGCAGGAGGGTGCGGGCATGGGCTGCAGAAGGGATTGGAGTGCCTGAGTGTCTGAGTGTCCCTGTCTTTCTAGCTCTGGCACAGATGGGGACTTGGAGAAGGAGGTAGCGGGCTGCTGGACCTCCCACTCGGAGTCAAAATCCCTCTGCTGCCAGGCACCAAGCCTGTCTTCTGCAGGACAAAACTGGGGGAAAAGGTAAAAGAAGGAGGAAGGGGTGGAAGGGGTGGCAATGGTCTGTCATGGGTTCCCTCCCCATCGTTCCAAGAAGGCCTTGTGGCCACCTGCGCTATGGTGGGAGCTCCAGCACTTCGGTCCAAGTGGAGTCAGGGATGGATGCTCCCGGCCCCGCAGCACAGAGACAAAGGAGGACTCGCCTACAGCAGTGGCCTGCGCTGGCCAGAAGTCAGGAGAGGATGTCCCACAGCTGGGCTCTCCACAGGGACATGCTTGCCAGCACCAGGCTGGAAGGCTCTTAGGGGAGGGTGCAACCTACTCCTGCTTTCCTCTCAGATGTAGAAATGTAGAAAATCCCAGGCTTCTCTGCTTGGGATCCACATGCAGTGTCCTCCTCCTCTTCCTCCAGCCTGGGGGAGGGAGCACTGCTCCCGAGGCAGAGACTTCCTGGAGGCAGAGGAAGGAGGAAGGCAGGCTGACCGCCCCTTAGGCCTGCCTAACCCTGAGGAGGCCATTTTCTGTGGATTTTCTGCTGTTGACGTGTGAACCAGCGGGCTTGAAGTTTTCCATCTGAAGGTTCATTTCTGGCATGGAAAGCTCTTGCATTTCTAGCCGGTGGCCCAAGATGCCTACTTTGCTGGTGGGGTTTGGCCTTCTCTCCCCAGCCCAGGCTGGACCCTCAGCCTGGTAGGGGTGTTTTTGATGGCTTCAGAAGGAAGCTCCAGCCGGGAAGTAGGCCAGGAATCAGAAACCTATAGCGCAGAGGTTGGAAAAGGCTAGACTGTGTGCATGAGGAGCTTGGAAGTGCCTTTGTCTCTCTGCTGCTTTCTCTTGCCCCATTCATACTCTGGAACACCCCTCTTCCAGCTTCACCAGCCTTCCGCTCAGTCTCATCTGGGAGATTCATATTGTCACCTACTGCGCACAGAGTACAACTGCCTGCACGACCTGCATCTGCAGGCCTACTACAATCGCAAAGACAACCTGCAGCGCCTGAAGAGCAAGGGCTACATCACCAGCGATGGCAAAGTAGGTTTGGACGTTGCGCTGACCAGCACAGGTCTCCTCTGGCAGAGGCCAATGGGATGAGGTTTAACATGGAAGCGCTACAGGCTTGGGGCAGAGTGGCTGAAAAGGTGTGCAGAGGAAAATGATCTGGGGGTGCTGATTGATGCTTGCCTAAACGTGAGCCAGCAGTGTGCCCAGGTGGCCAAGAAGGCCAGCAGCATCCTGGCTTGTATCGGGAATGGTGTAGTCAGCAGGACCAGGGAGGTGATCGTCCCCCCCTGCACTCTGCTCTGGAGAGGCTGCACCTGGAGTGTTGTGTTCAGTTTTGGGCCCCTCAGTACAAGAAGGAGATCGAGGCCCTGGAAGTTGTCCAGAGAAGGGCTATGAAGCTGGTGAAGGGCCTGGAACAAAAGTCCTCTGAGGAGCAGCTGAGGGAACTGCGATTGTTTAGTCAGGAGGAGGCTCAGGGGAGACCTTTTTGCTCTCTACAACTCCCAGAAAGGAAATTGTGGGGAGCTGGGGTCAGCCTCTTCTTGCAGATGACTAGGGATAGGACTAGAGGGAATGGGCTCAAGTTGCACCGGGGAGGTTTAGGTTGAAAACTAGGAGACATTTCTTCTCAGAAAGAGCAGTCAGGCATTGGAAGGGGTTGCCCAGGGTAATGGTGGAGTCACCGTCCGTGGGGGTGTTTAAGGAAAGCTCGGACCTGGTGCTTAGTGATATGGTGTAGGGGGTGACATTGGTAGTAGGGTGATGGTCGGACCAGATGATCTTGAAGGTCTTTTCCAACCCTGATGATTCTATGATTCCCAGCGCGCTTGCTGCAGCCTCTTGTTGCTGGTGGGGGGCACAGGGCTGCTGCGCTGCCTTCCATGGGAGCAGACATCACCCCAGCGCCCTGCTGGCAGTGCCCACTCCTGCTCTTCTCAGGCTGCCTCGCGCTGCCTGTACATTGAGGAGGCAGCTGGTGTGGGGCCTGGTGCAGAGCGAGGAGTCCACTCGGCCCTGGCTTGGAGGGACTCAGCGTCCCCACTGCTGGGGAGGGGAAAGGATGGAGAGGAGCCGCTCCCCTGCCACTGTGCAGCTACCTCAACAGTTCTTGGGAGCTTTCTGCCCTTGTCTCTCCATCGGTGCTCTGCACTCTGAAGGAGTTCAATGAGTACAGGCAGGATCTGACCACACTCAAGGTGGAGGTGGAGAAAACCAGGAGGCAAGAAGAGGTAGGCAAAGCTCAGCAGACAGATGTCAGTGGCACAGTGCAGAAGGCTGGGGCTTTCCTTGTTGGATCTGAGGGAGGCGGGGAATGCAGAAGATGGGAGGGCTGTGCTGGAGGGCCAGGTGTTGTGGTAGCGAAAGGACACCCAGCCCCAAGCTCAGCTAGTGCAGGCGGCTGGAGGTGGGGTGAGATGTGTCTGTGTGTGTGTTTTTGTGGGGGGGTGGATCAGGAAAGCCACTTGCAAGCACACAGAGCCCTGAGGGAAGCCCTTCTCTTTAGCCCTCATTGCATGGCCTCGTCACACTGGCATGGGCGGCTTGAAACCTCAGCATGCAGGGATGCGAGGCATTTCTGAGGCAAGAGTGAGCTAAAACCTGCTGTTCCCTTTCAGGAAAAGCTTCAGTTTCAGGAAAAGCTGGCCAAGTTAAAGAAACTTGACACAAGACTGACGGCGGGGAGTGACTGTTCTCTCCAGAGCTCCTCCAGTAATGGAGGTCACGAGAGAGAAAGTCAGCCTACTGCAGCCTCAAAAACCAGCTGGCCCAGCTTCCTGCAAAAGCAGAAGAAACTCTCTCCACTCTGGCCAGTACAGAAGGCCAAAAGTGACTCCAGCCTTGAGTTGGGCAGGGAAGATGCCAAGCTCCCGGGCAGCATCCATCCTGTGACTGAGTCCAAGAGAAAGTCACCCGTCCCAGCAGACAGTGTATTCAAAGCTGCCTCGGAAGAACAGGCGGCTAGAGAAAGCCAGAAGATTGAAGAGATGGCTTGGGCTCTGGTGCGGCAAGTGTTTGAGAGGGTGCAGGCACTGGACCAGTCTGTCTGCGTCTTCAAGAGGGCTTGACATGGGATCCGAGAAAGACTGTGTGCAAGTGCCGAAAGTGCAGAGCCTTCAGAGATACCTCCTCTTGCCAAATTGCACTGCTGGCTAAGAAGGTTGTGGCGAGCGTGATGAAGGTCTTTGAGAAATCCTGGGAATCCGGCACGCCCAGTGCATCTGAGCCAAGGCCAGAAGCCATGCAGAAGGAGCAGCCCTGGGCCAGGAGAGCGGCTCAAGTGGGGAAGCTGGAAGAAAAGAAACCAAGGGAAGCCCTTGAGGGAGCATCCTAGCAGGCTTCCCTTGACAAAGCCACCAAAGAAGCCATTGAAAGTGTCTGCAACGTTTTGAAATCCTTTGCAGCTTCCCGGTTTGAGCAAGGCTTCAACAGCACATATTCTGAAATCGTGGTGCTTCCCACTGTTGATCCCTCTGAGAGGCAGCCACAGCCATCCCAGGTGCCTCTCTCAAGGGAGAGCATGAGGAAAGGGTGGGGACTACGAAGAGCAGAGCCCAGAAGCAAGTCAGAGAGAAAAGTTGCCCAGGTCTCATGACTGAATTGCAGGATTGTGAGGGAGAGCATCCAAAAGGCTGTCTCCAAAGTTCAGTGGCTGCACACAGAACTGCAGGCCTATGCGAGAACCATTGTCCTTCATGTGGTTGAAGAAGTGAAGGACAAGTTGGAGAGGGAAATGAAAGCAAAGGCCACTTCAAACAGCAAAACCGTGGCAAGCGGGATGACGAGCTCCGTATCAGAGCAGAGCTCTCAGTCTGCGACTGCACGGAAGCTGGAGAAAAACTTGGGAAGGCATGTCAGCCAGCAGCCTGTCCCAAGCAATGGGAAGGAGAGCTGTCCCTCAGAGCACCTCCGAAGATCACCCGACCTCCTCCAAGCTGTCCGGCGAGGCTCTGAGCAAGGTGCCCCCATGGCAGGCTCTTCTGCCCCCACAGGGGAATCCCAGAGTCAGCTGAGGTCCAAGAGCACCACAGGCACCATCCCTCCCAAGGGCCCACAGTTTGCCAGGCAGCCTGCTCCTCCATCTGTTGCGAAGCACCCTGTCCAGAGAGGAGCGCGGAGCCCACGTGTGCGTGTCAAACTGATCCCATTCAAGCCTCAGTAGCCTGAGGCGGAAACGGAAAATAAAGAGTTTAGAGGTCTTGGAAGGAGCCATGGAGCAGCATGTCACTGCTAGTTTCCAAAAGGCAGACGCACTGCTGTGCATAGTTGGGAAGAACAGAGAGGTGAGCACTATGCCCGAGGAGAGGGCTCGAAGTAGGAGCCCGGGGCGTGTGGGAGTGCTCTGGGGCCAGAGGATGCTCCCAGGAAGCTGGGAGGGATCTAAACGTGGTCAGCCCACAAGAGGCTTGCAGGGAGCCGTGCCTCTCTCTGCCCATCCCGGCCAGCGTACTGCTAGCAAGTGGGAAGAGAGCTGCAGGAGGGTGCGGGCATGGGCTGCAGAAGGGATTGGAGTGCCTGAGTGTCTGAGTGTCCCTGTCTTTCTAGCTCTGGCACAGATGGGGACTTGGAGAAGGAGGTAGCGGGCTGCTGGACCTCCCACTCGGAGTCAAAATCCCTCTGCTGCCAGGCACCAAGCCTGTCTTCTGCAGGACAAAACTGGGGGAAAAGGTAAAAGAAGGAGGAAGGGGTGGAAGGGGTGGCAATGGTCTGTCATGGGTTCCCTCCCCATCGTTCCAAGAAGGCCTTGTGGCCACCTGCGCTATGGTGGGAGCTCCAGCACTTCGGTCCAAGTGGAGTCAGGGATGGATGCTCCCGGCCCCGCAGCACAGAGACAAAGGAGGACTCGCCTACAGCAGTGGCCTGCGCTGGCCAGAAGTCAGGAGAGGATGTCCCACAGCTGGGCTCTCCACAGGGACATGCTTGCCAGCACCAGGCTGGAAGGCTCTTAGGGGAGGGTGCAACCTACTCCTGCTTTCCTCTCAGATGTAGAAATGTAGAAAATCCCAGGCTTCTCTGCTTGGGATCCACATGCAGTGTCCTCCTCCTCTTCCTCCAGCCTGGGGGAGGGAGCACTGCTCCCGAGGCAGAGACTTCCTGGAGGCAGAGGAAGGAGGAAGGCAGGCTGACCGCCCCTTAGGCCTGCCTAACCCTGAGGAGGCCATTTTCTGTGGATTTTCTGCTGTTGACGTGTGAACCAGCGGGCTTGAAGTTTTCCATCTGAAGGTTCATTTCTGGCATGGAAAGCTCTTGCATTTCTAGCCGGTGGCCCAAGATGCCTACTTTGCTGGTGGGGTTTGGCCTTCTCTCCCCAGCCCAGGCTGGACCCTCAGCCTGGTAGGGGTGTTTTTGATGGCTTCAGAAGGAAGCTCCAGCCGGGAAGTAGGCCAGGAATCAGAAACCTATAGCGCAGAGGTTGGAAAAGGCTAGACTGTGTGCATGAGGAGCTTGGAAGTGCCTTTGTCTCTCTGCTGCTTTCTCTTGCCCCATTCATACTCTGGAACACCCCTCTTCCAGCTTCACCAGCCTTCCGCTCAGTCTCATCTGGGAGATTCATATTGTCACCTACTGCGCACAGAGTACAACTGCCTGCACGACCTGCATCTGCAGGCCTACTACAATCGCAAAGACAACCTGCAGCGCCTGAAGAGCAAGGGCTACATCACCAGCGATGGCAAAGTAGGTTTGGACGTTGCGCTGACCAGCACAGGTCTCCTCTGGCAGAGGCCAATGGGATGAGGTTTAACATGGAAGCGCTACAGGCTTGGGGCAGAGTGGCTGAAAAGGTGTGCAGAGGAAAATGATCTGGGGGTGCTGATTGATGCTTGCCTAAACGTGAGCCAGCAGTGTGCCCAGGTGGCCAAGAAGGCCAGCAGCATCCTGGCTTGTATCGGGAATGGTGTAGTCAGCAGGACCAGGGAGGTGATCGTCCCCCCCTGCACTCTGCTCTGGAGAGGCTGCACCTGGAGTGTTGTGTTCAGTTTTGGGCCCCTCAGTACAAGAAGGAGATCGAGGCCCTGGAAGTTGTCCAGAGAAGGGCTATGAAGCTGGTGAAGGGCCTGGAACAAAAGTCCTCTGAGGAGCAGCTGAGGGAACTGCGATTGTTTAGTCAGGAGGAGGCTCAGGGGAGACCTTTTTGCTCTCTACAACTCCCAGAAAGGAAATTGTGGGGAGCTGGGGTCAGCCTCTTCTTGCAGATGACTAGGGATAGGACTAGAGGGAATGGGCTCAAGTTGCACCGGGGAGGTTTAGGTTGAAAACTAGGAGACATTTCTTCTCAGAAAGAGCAGTCAGGCATTGGAAGGGGTTGCCCAGGGTAATGGTGGAGTCACCGTCCGTGGGGGTGTTTAAGGAAAGCTCGGACCTGGTGCTTAGTGATATGGTGTAGGGGGTGACATTGGTAGTAGGGTGATGGTCGGACCAGATGATCTTGAAGGTCTTTTCCAACCCTGATGATTCTATGATTCCCAGCGCGCTTGCTGCAGCCTCTTGTTGCTGGTGGGGGGCACAGGGCTGCTGCGCTGCCTTCCATGGGAGCAGACATCACCCCAGCGCCCTGCTGGCAGTGCCCACTCCTGCTCTTCTCAGGCTGCCTCGCGCTGCCTGTACATTGAGGAGGCAGCTGGTGTGGGGCCTGGTGCAGAGCGAGGAGTCCACTCGGCCCTGGCTTGGAGGGACTCAGCGTCCCCACTGCTGGGGAGGGGAAAGGATGGAGAGGAGCCGCTCCCCTGCCACTGTGCAGCTACCTCAACAGTTCTTGGGAGCTTTCTGCCCTTGTCTCTCCATCGGTGCTCTGCACTCTGAAGGAGTTCAATGAGTACAGGCAGGATCTGACCACACTCAAGGTGGAGGTGGAGAAAACCAGGAGGCAAGAAGAGGTAGGCAAAGCTCAGCAGACAGATGTCAGTGGCACAGTGCAGAAGGCTGGGGCTTTCCTTGTTGGATCTGAGGGAGGCGGGGAATGCAGAAGATGGGAGGGCTGTGCTGGAGGGCCAGGTGTTGTGGTAGCGAAAGGACACCCAGCCCCAAGCTCAGCTAGTGCAGGCGGCTGGAGGTGGGGTGAGATGTGTCTGTGTGTGTGTTTTTGTGGGGGGGTGGATCAGGAAAGCCACTTGCAAGCACACAGAGCCCTGAGGGAAGCCCTTCTCTTTAGCCCTCATTGCATGGCCTCGTCACACTGGCATGGGCGGCTTGAAACCTCAGCATGCAGGGATGCGAGGCATTTCTGAGGCAAGAGTGAGCTAAAACCTGCTGTTCCCTTTCAGGAAAAGCTTCAGTTTCAGGAAAAGCTGGCCAAGTTAAAGAAACTTGACACAAGACTGACGGCGGGGAGTGACTGTTCTCTCCAGAGCTCCTCCAGTAATGGAGGTCACGAGAGAGAAAGTCAGCCTACTGCAGCCTCAAAAACCAGCTGGCCCAGCTTCCTGCAAAAGCAGAAGAAACTCTCTCCACTCTGGCCAGTACAGAAGGCCAAAAGTGACTCCAGCCTTGAGTTGGGCAGGGAAGATGCCAAGCTCCCGGGCAGCATCCATCCTGTGACTGAGTCCAAGAGAAAGTCACCCGTCCCAGCAGACAGTGTATTCAAAGCTGCCTCGGAAGAACAGGCGGCTAGAGAAAGCCAGAAGATTGAAGAGATGGCTTGGGCTCTGGTGCGGCAAGTGTTTGAGAGGGTGCAGGCACTGGACCAGTCTGTCTGCGTCTTCAAGAGGGCTTGACATGGGATCCGAGAAAGACTGTGTGCAAGTGCCGAAAGTGCAGAGCCTTCAGAGATACCTCCTCTTGCCAAATTGCACTGCTGGCTAAGAAGGTTGTGGCGAGCGTGATGAAGGTCTTTGAGAAATCCTGGGAATCCGGCACGCCCAGTGCATCTGAGCCAAGGCCAGAAGCCATGCAGAAGGAGCAGCCCTGGGCCAGGAGAGCGGCTCAAGTGGGGAAGCTGGAAGAAAAGAAACCAAGGGAAGCCCTTGAGGGAGCATCCTAGCAGGCTTCCCTTGACAAAGCCACCAAAGAAGCCATTGAAAGTGTCTGCAACGTTTTGAAATCCTTTGCAGCTTCCCGGTTTGAGCAAGGCTTCAACAGCACATATTCTGAAATCGTGGTGCTTCCCACTGTTGATCCCTCTGAGAGGCAGCCACAGCCATCCCAGGTGCCTCTCTCAAGGGAGAGCATGAGGAAAGGGTGGGGACTACGAAGAGCAGAGCCCAGAAGCAAGTCAGAGAGAAAAGTTGCCCAGGTCTCATGACTGAGTTGCAGGATTGTGAGGGAGAGCATCCAAAAGGCTGTCTCCAAAGTTCAGTGGCTGCACACAGAACTGCAGGCCTATGCGAGAACCATTGTCCTTCATGTGGTTGAAGAAGTGAAGGACAAGTTGGAGAGGGAAATGAAAGCAAAGGCCACTTCAAACAGCAAAACCGTGGCAAGCGGGATGACGAGCTCCGTATCAGAGCAGAGCTCTCAGTCTGCGACTGCACGGAAGCTGGAGAAAAACTTGGGAAGGCATGTCAGCCAGCAGCCTGTCCCAAGCAATGGGAAGGAGAGCTGTCCCTCAGAGCACCTCCGAAGATCACCCGACCTCCTCCAAGCTGTCCGGCGAGGCTCTGAGCAAGGTGCCCCCATGGCAGGCTCTTCTGCCCCCACAGGGGAATCCCAGAGTCAGCTGAGGTCCAAGAGCACCACAGGCACCATCCCTCCCAAGGGCCCACAGTTTGCCAGGCAGCCTGCTCCTCCATCTGTTGCGAAGCACCCTGTCCAGAGAGGAGCGCGGAGCCCACGTGTGCGTGTCAAACTGATCCCATTCAAGCCTCAGTAGCCTGAGGCGGAAACGGAAAATAAAGAGTTTAGAGGTCTTGGAAGGAGCCATGGAGCAGCATGTCACTGCTAGTTTCCAAAAGGCAGACGCACTGCTGTGCATAGTTGGGAAGAACAGAGAGGTGAGCACTATGCCCGAGGAGAGGGCTCGAAGTAGGAGCCCGGGGCGTGTGGGAGTGCTCTGGGGCCAGAGGATGCTCCCAGGAAGCTGGGAGGGATCTAAACGTGGTCAGCCCACAAGAGGCTTGCAGGGAGCCGTGCCTCTCTCTGCCCATCCCGGCCAGCGTACTGCTAGCAAGTGGGAAGAGAGCTGCAGGAGGGTGCGGGCATGGGCTGCAGAAGGGATTGGAGTGCCTGAGTGTCTGAGTGTCCCTGTCTTTCTAGCTCTGGCACAGATGGGGACTTGGAGAAGGAGGTAGCGGGCTGCTGGACCTCCCACTCGGAGTCAAAATCCCTCTGCTGCCAGGCACCAAGCCTGTCTTCTGCAGGACAAAACTGGGGGAAAAGGTAAAAGAAGGAGGAAGGGGTGGAAGGGGTGGCAATGGTCTGTCATGGGTTCCCTCCCCATCGTTCCAAGAAGGCCTTGTGGCCACCTGCGCTATGGTGGGAGCTCCCGCACTTCGGTCCAAGTGGAGTCAGGGATGGATGCTCCCGGCCCCGCAGCACAGAGACAAAGGAGGACTCGCCTACAGCAGTGGCCTGCGCTGGCCAGAAGTCAGGAGAGGATGTCCCACAGCTGGGCTCTCCACAGGGACATGCTTGCCAGCACCAGGCTGGAAGGCTCTTAGGGGAGGGTGCAACCTACTCCTGCTTTCCTCTCAGATGTAGAAATGTAGAAAATCCCAGGCTTCTCTGCTTGGGATCCACATGCAGTGTCCTCCTCCTCTTCCTCCAGCCTGGGGGAGGGAGCACTGCTCCCGAGGCAGAGACTTCCTGGAGGCAGAGGAAGGAGGAAGGCAGGCTGACCGCCCCTTAGGCCTGCCTAACCCTGAGGAGGCCATTTTCTGTGGATTTTCTGCTGTTGACGTGTGAACCAGCGGGCTTGAAGTTTTCCATCTGAAGGTTCATTTCTGGCATGGAAAGCTCTTGCATTTCTAGCCGGTGGCCCAAGATGCCTACTTTGCTGGTGGGGTTTGGCCTTCTCTCCCCAGCCCAGGCTGGACCCTCAGCCTGGTAGGGGTGTTTTTGATGGCTTCAGAAGGAAGCTCCAGCCGGGAAGTAGGCCAGGAATCAGAAACCTATAGCGCAGAGGTTGGAAAAGGCTAGACTGTGTGCATGAGGAGCTTGGAAGTGCCTTTGTCTCTCTGCTGCTTTCTCTTGCCCCATTCATACTCTGGAACACCCCTCTTCCAGCTTCATGACTGAGTTGCAGGATTGTGAGGGAGAGCATCCAAAAGGCTGTCTGCAAAGTTCAGTGGCTGCACACAGAACTGCAGGCCTATGCGAGAACCATTGTCCTTCATGTGGTTGAAGAAGTGACGGACAAGTTGGTGAGGGAAATGAAAGCAAAGGCCACTTCAAACAGCAAAACCGTGGCAAGCGGGATGACGAGCTCCGTAGTGGAGCAGAGCTCTCAGTCTGTGACTGCATGGAAGCTGAAGAAGAACTTTGGAAGCTAAAACCTGCTGTTCCCTTTCAGGAAAAGCTTCAGGATAAGCTGGCCAAGTTAAAGAAACTTGACACAAGACTGACGGTGTGGATTGACCGTTCTCGCCAGAGCTCCTCCAGTAATGCATACTTGGTCATGAGAGTGAAAGTCAGCCTACTGCAGCCTCAAAAACCAGCTGGCCCAGCTTCCCACAAAAGCAGAAGAAACTCTCTCCACTCTGGCCAGTACAGAAGGCCAAAAGTGACTCCCTCCAGCTATGAGTTGGGCAGGGAAGATGCCAAGCTCCCGGGCAGCATCCATCCTGTGACTGAGTGCGAGAGAAAGTCATCCATCCCTGTAGATGGTGTATTCAAAGCTGCCTCGGAAGATCAGGCCGCTAGAGAAAGCCAGAAGATTGAAGAGATGGCTCGGGCTGTGGTGCGGCAAGTGTTTGAGAGGGTGCAGGCACTGGACCAGTCTGTCTGCATCTTCAAGAGGGCTCGACATGGGATCTGAGCAAGACTGTGTGCAAGTGCCGAAAGCCTTCAGAGACATCTCCTCTTGCCAAATTGCACTGCAGGCTAAGAAGGTTGTGGCGAGCGTGATGAAGGTCTTTGAGAAATCCTGGGAATCCGGCACGCCCAGTGCATCTGAGCCAAGGCCAGAAGCCATGCAGAAGGAGCAGCCCTGGGCCAGGAGAGCGTCCCTAGTGGGGAAACTGGAAGAAAAGAAACCAAGGGAAGCCCTTGAGGGAGCATCCTCGCAGGCTTCCCTTCACAAAGACACCAAAGAAGCCGTTGGAAGTGTCTGCAACGTTTTGAAATCCTTTGCAGCTTCCCGGTTTGAGCAAATATTCAACTGCACATATTCTGAAATCGTGGTGCTTCCCACTGTTGATCCTTCTAGCAGGCAGAGCTCTCAGTCTGCGACTGCACGAAAGCTGGAGAACTTGGGAAGGCGTGTCAGCCAGCAGCCTGTCCCAAGCAATGGGAAGGAGAGCTGTCCCTCAGAGCACCTCTGAAGATCACCCGACCTCCTCCAAGCTGTCTGGCGAGGCTGTCTGGCGAGGCTCTGAGCAAGGTGCCCCCATGGCAAGCTCTCAGAAAGAGTGTTCAGGCATTGGAATGGGTTGCCCAGGAAAGCTGTGGTGTCACCGTCCCTGGGGGTGTTTAAGGAAAGGTTGGACATGGTGCTTGGGGACATGGTTTAGTGGGTGACATTGGTAGCAGGGGGATGGTTGTATCAGATGATCTTGAAGTTCTCCTCCAACCTTACTGATTTTATGATTATATAAATCTCCAAGTGCTGAGCAACTGGGGCCACCCAGAACACACCTGTGTGTATCAAATCAGGCTCCATGGTGAGGCAGCACAAGACAGCGATCCTGGGGGAGAGCTGTCTGGTTTACCTGGGAATAAATTACATTAATGTTCCCCCAGTTCAATCTCTTTTTTTTTTTTTTTTTTTTTTCTGTGATAGTAACTGTTGGGAGATCTCCATGTCTTCATCTCGATCCGCAAGCTTTTTCATCCTATTTTTTCCCTCTGTCCTGTTGGCCACACTGCGGCCTGAAGTCTCACACAATCCCTGGGTAACTTTTTTTTTTTTTTTTTGCTCCGCTACCCGGGCGGCGATGGCGGCCACGAGATGGCGGCGGCGGCCGTTGGAGCCGCCCCGTTGCCACAGGGACGGGCGTGGCGCTGCGGCCGGGGGGGGCTGCGGGGCCAGGGCTGGGCACAGCCCGGTGCCGTCGCTGCCAAGTACCGGGCTGTGTGCCCGCCTCCTGCCTCTGGCTGTGGAAGGAGTGGTGGTGGCACGGCGAGGGGCCCTGGGCGTGTTTCCAGCCCCGTGCCCTTCTGGTGCCTGCAGCCTGCCGCCTTGGTAGCTGGAAGCAGACGTGGCTGAGGTTTGAGTGCCCTACGTCTAGGCAGCAGGCGGTGCGGTTTGTTTTATAGTGATCCAGGTCTGAAGCAAGGAGCTTGTCCCTAAGCGTCAGGCGAGGCTTTTGGTGCTTTGGTGGGAAGATCTCGGGGGGGATACGTGGAGCTGAGCATTTGCCTTTTTCCAGGTCAGCTGCGAGAGCCCCATGGCCAGGCTGTCTTCACAGGCTAGATCTCACCTAGCTTACCTTCCTCTAGTGCTTGCAAGGCTCTAAGCCTGGCTGCTGATCCCACCTCCTAATACTTTGAATTTGAACATCCCTTTGGTTTGCAGAGATCCTCTAGATGTTGTCAGGTGGGAAAAAATACCAACCACAAACACCATGCATCATGGGTGAATCCCAATAGAGTTGTCTGTTTGAAGAGAGGAGATTTTCAATCAGCTGCGGGCATTTTCACTTGTAAATAAGCTGTGTAAGGAGCTTATTTCTTTGAAAAATGCTCTTTCGTTTTAAGCTATCAAAGTAAAGATTCAAATGTCTGGCAATCCAGCAAACTAAAATGGATGAGAGTATTTGGGATAATGAGGTAGCGCAGTTTCAGATGGACCAATTAGTGTAGTGAAATAAAACAGTCTAATGGCTCTTTGCCCTTGATACCAATGAAAGTGAGTTCTTTAGGGCATTTTGTTTAGAAGTGAGTTTCAGCATATTTGTGTTTGCCTAGTAGCTCCCAGAGAGGATGTCTGCGTTAAGATAGTTTACTTACACCTAGGTAACTGCGTTCGCTGCATTTGGAGTCATCGTCGTAAGTCTGTATGCCTTTCATAGCATAATTCCTTAGATTGTCTTTTTCTTCTGTTTGCCACCTCGTTTTCCCTTTACGGAAATTTCCCTTCCTTGTAGAGTGTTTTGACATTTCTGTTTGACTGCTTGTTTGTTTTTGCATGCAGAAAGTTGAGAAACCAGTATTTCTGGTGAGGGCTTGACTTACCTTATTTTATTAAGGAGGGGATGACTTGGGGATCAGGTTGGATTATTTTACAAATGAAGACCTAGAAAAGGACAAATTAGAATGCTGCCCTTGCATTTGGTGGTAGATGTGGAGGAAAGGAAACAAAAGGTTTAACGGCTACTAGCTGCCTGTTGTGACTGCTGTTGGTGTCCTTGACCTGGTCTGCTGCCTGAATATTTGTGATGCCCTGTACTAGAACATTTTCTATGAAAACCTGAATGCTATTTCAAAACTTAAACAAAGGCCTTCTTTGTTGAATATGATCTTCCAGAATTTGTCTTTGCTATGTGCCCTGGAATAAAGAATCCTTGTCTTCTACCTTCATGCTGAAATGCAGCATGTTGCTCAAATTTCAGGTTGACTAGATTTGTTAGTTGCCTGAAAAGGATGCTAACAGTTTATTTTATTTATGATATTTTCTTTTCCATTACTGCAGAATGCTATTACCAGATGCCCACGAAGCGACCAGAGAAACCAATGAACTCAGATATCCCACTTCCTCCAACATCCCAGATTCCAGGTCTTGCAAAAGCTCCCAATGAAGGGACGTTTGGGTGCCGCAGGAAATGGATCAAAGACACTGATTCAGCTTACGTAAGGCTGGCAAAGCAAGGAGGCCGACCTGGTGTGTGACTTTTCTGGCTGTTTGTTCTGGCATTATTTTCTTTGGTTTTCCTTGAGTTTGGTGGCAGAAAAATTTTGCAGATTTTTCAGAAGAATCCTCTGAAATTAAACTAGGGGAAAAAAATATTTGAAATTGTGACATAAGAGGTCTGCTTGTAATGATACCCTTGCTGTGTATTGAATTAACTACCTGTTGTCAAAATAGGTAGTTTTGCATTATGTCTGAACTACTTGGAAAATGCTGGCAGTTTACCTGCATTTGAGATAGGTCTTTACAGTTTATGCTAGGGCTCTTTATGTAACAGTCTGGTAAAAACAATCTTGTCACAAAGAATTGTTATCAGAAAGCTTGGTAGATGTCTGTGAGGTGTTTTTTTTTTTTTTCCTAATGACATCCAGTTTGTTATGGTTCTGTGTATATTCTGTTCTTGTACCAGGACACTCCATGTTTTTGTTGTTTCCATTATTGAGAAAGAGAAGTTGAGAGACTTGAACAGATGGCAGGCGTGCACACTTAGAGCAGGGTGACAAATACAGGAATATGAATTAACAGATGCCAGCAGAAATGTGTCAAAACTTTTAGAAGATAAATAAGGGTACAAATGAAACATGGTGCTGCAAGGTTTTGATTGCCTGTTTAACCAAGGAAGACAGATGTTACTTAGTGAATACTAAAGGGTGGCTCTTCTTGGTAAAACAGCAGCCTGAAAAGATGATGCTTTTATAACCAGAATAAGAGTCAGAAAAGTAGCAGCTTTTGTCTTTTCATCCTAAGACCTGTTGAAGCACTACGCTCCTGTTACAAGCAAGTCATCTCCGGCAGCATACACTGTGCCTGACTGGTACTCACACCGCTCCAATCCTCCAGCAGCCAATGAGCCACGGTAGGTCTGCCGAGATCCTGAATAACTTGCTGGGTTCTCTCTTCATCTGTCAGTGCTTCAGAATTATTTTGTCATGAAGCGAAAAATACGTATCCCTGGTAAAAACAAGTGTTAAACATCTGTCTGCAGGAACTATGTTTCCACTCTGCCAGATTTTATGGTTCACAAAGAGTTCAATGCTGATGACCATCATAGTAATAATTACGAGACAAGAAGAGGGCCTTTCGATTTCGATATGAAAAGCGTTTGGCAGCGGGATGCTGAGGACAAAGAAAATGCAGAGAAAAAAAAGGTATGATGGAGATGGCTTTGTTTGCAGAGCTTGTCCAGATGCTTCTGACTGAATTTGTTGGTTCTTACGAAGGGAAGTTGCAGTCTAGTAAAATTATGTTTAAGTGTTGCAGGTGTAGGATGTGAACCAGATATGCAATTTCCAATTGCACGTGCACATATTTAAGTGTAAATGAAAGCTGGGAGTTAGTTTCTATCTTATGCTTTGTTTCCCCTGAAATTCACTTCTGTTGAATTGAATTCTTGTTCAGTGGTACTGGGGGAGGAAGGAATGAGGAGGAGGAGGAGGAGGGAACAGAAAGCTGTTCAGAAAAAAGGGTTTGTTTTAAAGTTCAAGAGAGAGTCCTGAAAGAGGCCACACTAGCTGCCTATGAACAGAAGATTTATCCACCAAAAAATGAGTTTAGGGCAAACTACTTTTAGAGCGAACTTTTCTGTGATGGTCTTAGGTTTAGAGGACAAAACCCCATCTCCCATCCTCCATCTTTCATCCTCCCCTCCTGCCCATTTAGATATTTAAGGCTTACGTTTTTATAATAGGCTCTGTTGTCCTGGGTGCCTCAGTTACCATATTGCTTTGGAATATACATGGAAAGACTTTTGATGTACTTGAACACTAGTACATCACTTCCACTTAACTACAAGTGCAGGTGTTGGACATTTTAAGTAAAAAGTCCTTAACCTTTGCTGAGGAGAGTAACAAGTGCAAATTCAGAGTGATGGCTTGCATAAATGGGGATATGTTGTCCTTCTGAATAGGCTTGGGAATGTCATTTTAGTCTGCAGAAGTAGTCATGCACATGATGTGTGCTTCAGGTATAACTTGCTGATGCCTTTAGGTGAAACTTTTTTTTTCAGTCAGTCTCAGGGCACTGACACCTGAAACTTAAACTGCCATGGAAGCCTTCTAGAGGATCAAAATGTGAGGAAGATTAAGTGCTCCCTTACTTAAGAACTCATTGTCTTTACTGCTCTGAGACAAATTTGATTTTGGTAATGGTATGTGTAGTTCAAGTGCATGTGGGGACTGGTGGAGTCTTTTTCTGCTAGGTGTGGAATTTGATCAAGGCCCAGTTTCATTCAGTCTTGCACATGAAAGTTCCCATAAATTTTTTTTTATCACTGAGTACAATGTGAATAAATGGTACTTATTCAGCTCAAATTCCAAATCTGTAGAGGCCCTAATATGTAATCTATATTACTGTTTTGGAAGCTGAATTTTGTCTAAGGTACTAACTCCCAAACTTTACTCTTCTATAGTTAGGTGCCTCAGATAACAGATTCTGTGGTTCATGCCTTAGCTTTCTCATCCCCTTCACACCACCGTCTCTGAAATGGTTGTCCTACTGCAGAGTACCTTTTTTGTACCCTCACAAGAAGTGTCTCATATACCTTGAGACATCACATGGTGCTTCTTTTGCATCTACTTCTACTTCCTTCCTTTTATAAGAGGTTTCTATACTGTGGTTTGTTCAGAGCACTTTCCTGAAGATTCTTCCAGTGATACAATACAACTAGCCCTACCACACAGTCTTTGTTTTTAGTTTTCTCACTGTGCATTTTGTATAATGAAGGTTAGAGAGAGATTCCAAAGCCACCACAGAAAAAATTCTGAGCAATACTCAATTTACTGTTTGACTAAATGATGACACTGCAGTAGCAAACTACCTCAAGTATTTAGGTGATGTTGAATGTCTGGACAACATTATTCAGTCCAGCCTGATTAGGCAGCCCTTAAGATGAGAGATGTATGATGCAATCATGGAGGGAAATCCCAAAGGGAGTCCTTACGGACAACTGTAAAAACATTTTAACCTCTACGGGTTCCTGCGCTACTCAGTTTGGAAAACATTGTTCCCGAGTGGGCCCTTGCTCTGGAGCTTTAAACATTTATGCCACGTTCCTCTGAAGTGTTAGAGGAACTTGCTCCTCAAGTTACGGTTGTCACTGCATGGAAGAGGACTGGAGATCAAGCAGTGTGGTACGTCTTGCCTCAGGACGGATCCCATGATTCCTCCCTATTGCCTTAATCACAGGAATAATTCTCATTCTGGGAATTTTGCAAAGCAGCAGAGAACTGTTTGTGCATGAAGGATTTAGCTTCTGTACTCATGACAAAGCGATGGATTACTAGCACAGGTGGAATCATCGTTTTGCCTTTGTACCATGTGGACTAACCTGACTGAGTAGAAAATGCTATGAACCAAAAGAGAGAGGCTTGTGTATGAGTAGGAAATCAGTTGGAGGTGGCATCAGAATTAGTATCTTACTAATCTTCATGGTTTTGCAATACATTGATTAGTACGAGATTAACTCAATGTCTTGAGTTCTGCTAGGTATACATCCCTTATCTGTCAGTAAGAGTAAGCAATGCCAGTAGGGTTTTCTGTTGTGCTTTTTTCTTATGGCAGTTTTACTAGTGGTGTGCTGAGTGAGCCTTTGGTTTCTGTAGTAAACACTTCTTGGCCAAACACTTAAGCCTGTGTATTCCTGCAAAGAGTACTTCATATCTTGCTCACGGTTGATATGCAGGTATGAATGTTTGTGGAGGAATGAGAGACTTTTCTCCGTGCCCAGGCGCGATTTGCTCATCTCTGAATGTTGGCGTTTTTTCCTTCCAAAGATTGAAGAATGCAATCAAGAGATCTGGCTATGCATTTTGTATCTGTAATGGTAAAACGCTACCATTGTGCTAAATTGTACACCTTGAAGGCAAAATTTCCTTTTTGTGCTTCTGGTCCATACTCTCTAGGTCTTGTTTTTCTGCTATGTTGATTGCAGTTTTCTGCTGCTCCTAATGAAGGACAGGTCTGGAGAGCTGCGGTATGGTGTTCCTTTAATGTTAGCCTTGGTGAAAAATACAGATTTTTTTATCAAATAATTGTGGTTATTTTGGAGCTCTATGTCTTGAGTGAAAATACTCTTTATTTTTCCAGGATTCTGCGTTACGCATGTACAGGACTCTGTGTTTATGCATGCATATGTATATATGTACATGCTCTAGTAAAAGGATTACTCATCTGAGGTCAGGATTTAACCTCAAATATGTCCTTGGAGTGTAATGTGGAATCTTGCCCTTGATCTCAGGGGAACCAGGATTTCACCCAGGTGCTTTCAGCTTTCCATATTAACAGGAAGTATCTATTGTACCTACCACCCACACGTGTGGAAGAGTGTTGAGGTCAGGGTTTTCACTGAGGAAAACCACAACCAAATACATTTACATTTTCATGGTATGACTATATTACATCATGAGTTGTTGGGTATAAATGAAGTAGTTGCTTTACAAATTACAATTAGTGTTTCTTGAATCTGAAATTTATAAATGTGTGTTCATAGAGAGTAAGATGAATACGTTGTGTCTGAGGTCATAGCTGTCAGGCATTTGCACAAACAAGATAAAGGACTTTAAGTGTTTCTGAAATGATACCTTTCTCATGGATTAAAAGGAGTGACCCCTTTTGTTAGCAGTCCTAGGCATGCAGTAACAGTCAAATGCTGTAAATGTAAATAGTCACTCTTAGATTATGCTGTTAACTGTATCATCACACATGGAGAGGGCACTTCAGCCAAGTGGAAAATGTCCTATGTAGTTTGCTTTTTCTGGGAAACTCGGTTTGCTTTTTATTTGGGAAGCTCAATGGCTGTTGAATAGAGGCTTGTCAGAGTCCTCCATCTGGAACTTCCATGGTGTGTCAGTTCTGAAATGGTGCAGTTTAATGCTGAAGAGAAAAAAAGCAGTGACTTTTCTTGCACAGCAGAATAGTGTTTTTGAAATGTAAAGCAAAAAAAGGGCTGCCACAGCAGATGAGCATTCACAGATTTTGAAAGCAGTTGTAGGCAGCTGATTTTTTTTTTAAAAAAAAACCTTGTTGTCATTTTGGACAACAGACCCCAGTCTTAATCCAGTATCACTGCATGCTCTTTTCAGTGTCATCTCTTCTTCTATGGGTATTCAAGTTTTTCACCTCTTTAAGCTTCAATAAAACATCATTCTGTTTAGCTGAAATTCTGGGATTTTTATTCTGGTGCAACTCTGGTTCTGAAGTCTGTAGGAACTTCATCACTGACTTTCTGTTTCAGAATAAGTAGAACTGCACTAGGCTTCACTTGTTCCCAGAAAATAAGAAAACTATGCTCTTCAAACATTCATGTCTACATTTTTTACTGGCTTCTTCGTGGGTCAGATGTATTCAAACAACAATATACTTTGCCCTTTCTAAACAAAATCTGCACAGGGTCCTGGGAAAGTCTGTGGTGTGTTTACATCTGTTTTAGAATCTTTTCATCATGAATGTTTTCATTAGAGTTGTTTTTAGTGTCCACAATCCAATTGCAATTGCTGATGATGCATCTAATTTTTGCACTCTGTTCATAATTTTTGCTCTTTTAGGTTAACTATATGGCAGTAGGAATATCTACATAGGCGAAAAGTATCTTTATCTTTAACTTACTTTTAAATTTACAGAGCAATATATTTCACTTCCAGTTAATTTATTTTGCAAGCAGGCTCTTATTCTATGGGGTACTTATCTGTATTGCAAGTTTTTTTTTTTAAAAAAAGCGTGGTCAAATAATATGTAGGTTCTAATTAGGGGAATATATTAGAACAACACAAAAACTTTCTTGATAGGCTTTGAAAATTGTACACACCATCTTGAGGATTCCTGCCCACTCTTCCTTTTTATGCAGTGAAGGAAGTTGTACATAGTCTTTGAAGAATTTTTGTTGTTGCTGTTTTTTGCTTTTTTTTTCTTTAAGTAGCTCTCAGTGAAAAATATTGAAATTACTGGGGATATTTAATTGAGTGCTTTGATTTGAGAGGGAAGTATATTGACCCTTCATCAGCTGTTAGTTTTGAAAACTGTTAAAATAAACAGCATTGATGTGTATTGCTAATGTTTTTCCACTACTTTTTGGGTTCTCTGACTTTGAGGCCTAGAGTTTGTGATGTCACTTCACCATCTTTCTAGGTGTCTTCTTACCTTTACATAATGAATAAAAAACAAAAATAAAATATACATTCCTCTTATAGGCTTTTCTCAGTACATCTGTATTTGTTGGAATTTCAAGCCTCAAATTCATATACCACCATAGCTTTCTCATCCCATTGTATGAGATGTCCTATGTTTGTTTTTTTAAAAAAAATTAGGCTGGAACTTAGTTTCTGGTCCCACCGACTTCATTAAGACTGGGATGCTACCATACACTGCACACAGGGAAATAGGCCAAGATGAGAAGTTGCAATTGTTTGAATTTGAAGCCTAACTTTTGGTAGAAATGTACTGTGAGGGAAAAGCTCATAGATGAGCATGTTTCTCATTACTGACATAATGAACAAACAGCTGATCTTATCTGGTATAACTAAGGTGCTTTTAAATCTTTTTCTATTCCTCTATACTCCTCTGCTCTTACTTTTTGAAATAATATTCCTACGATAGTACAATTTGATGATTTTTTGGGGCCTTTTAAGATAATTATCACTTCTGACACCACTTAGTTATTTTTATAATTGTTTTTATTAAGTTAAGATCTCTCTCATTCAGGTAAAGCTCCCAGCTATAAACACTACGTGTCCAACCAGAATGCCAAATATTTCTATGAACAAGGAATTCAGTGGGAAAAACAGGCTTTCCTTTCCACCTATGTAAGTAACATGTTTACGAAATTCATTAAACTCCTAAACCTGCAAGCCTTTGTGCATGCAAGTAATATTACTACTTGGGAACTTGCAGAGATTAGAGAATTTGTGCACGGCCTTTCTGGATCCTTACTGCTACTAAACTTACTTACTGCCACCATCTATAGTGGTGACATATGTTAAATAGGAATTTAATTTATATAGTAAAGCTATTATTTTAGTTATTTACAAAACTTTTATTTAGGGAAAGTAGGCATACAGTTGTGTTGTAAAATATCGTCGTGTAGTAAGTACTCTTTTACTGCATTCTAAATTATATGTTGTTAATACCAATGAACAGATGCAAACTATTAGTGTGCATTGTTAATTCTGTGAGCGTAGATTACAGAGGCACAGGTAGGACTACCATGTTCAGAAATCACATCGGCTGTAGCCTAATGGAAGGTCAGGCCCAGCAGACATACTGTTATCAACACCTGGAAGATAATTAGTCTTCTAAGCGAGCCATGACAACACTAATCTGTGTGCACAGCTGAATTGCTCCAAAGTACTTTGTGTTAAAAATAGATTAGAGATAAACATCAGAAAATAGTCTGTTTTAGAAGTACGTTAATGATGCAAAATGTGTGATTGAAATGTCTAATGAAATGTATACTTATGAGCAAATTTTTGAGATAAAAACCTAAACAATGTAGAATGTATGTCATCAGCCTTTTCAGCTTACACGTTCTTGCTTAGATTTTTCTTTCTCACTAACTTTTTCTGGTCAGCAGGCCAGAATTATGTCAGTATTATACATGTGAAGTTCCAATAACATGAATGGTTCTTGTCATTTAAAACTTACATGTATATTTACTGAATCAGTCCCAGCTGCGTGCTTTGTTTTTTTTCCTAAGATGATGACATATAGCATGTATATTTACTGTTACTTACAAATAAGTTATATTATGTAAGGCTATTACTTTTTCTGTGCAAAATACATTCTTTCCACTTAATCCCAATTTTGGTTTACTTATGCTATTATTTGACATGTTTTGATTTACAGGCCTGCTCAGAGAAAAAGCGAAGCAGTAAACTTTAGCAAATTAATTAGCAATGGTTACGGGACTGACTGGTATCAACAACATACTGCATGGAAAAAAAAGATTCAAGAAACTTCAGAAAACAGTGAGCAGTCCACAGGTAAAATTATTGCAAGCTGTTTCTTTTAAATCTTTTAATATTAGTTGGATTTGAATTATGGGTGGCCTGAATAATTTGATTCTTTCTCTTTAAGTATGCTGAGACTTACTGAGTTCCCGTGCTTGGCTTACAGCACCCTGCAAACAGTTTAGGGAAAGTGCCCTCCTGCTTGTAGTCAGCAAAGGCAGGGGCTTTCATGGCTTTCTTTTCCATCTTTGCAGTTGTAGAAGTATGTTCTGTTCTGATTTAAGGGCTTCTGTATGACGTATTTTTGTAAAATCCTGAGGAGACACAGTTATCCTCCTCCTTAAAGTTAAGCAGACTGTAAAATAGTTGCTATTTGTTTTCAAATAGTCCTTGTCTCCTACTATTTTTTCTGAGAACTTATAGTTGTCATCAATACTCATGCATATGAAACAGATAACCTTTTCTTAAAAAATAATAAATAAATATGTCCACATGATTAAAAATCTTGGTTTTGCAACAGTTTTATTGGATTAGAAGTGAATGCTTGTCTATATGCTGTGGATTGACATGATTTTCTTGAACTTGATAGATCAATGTGTGGAAGGTTTAGTGGCTAGTAAAATTAATTTCTATGACAAATCAGCACCTCCTGAATTGATTTTTTTGGTCTTCCATTAACGTTAAAAACAATATATCTACCATATTTTTTCTTCATATGTAAATATATGAAGAATATATGAATTTATATATTTTATACAAAAAATTGCACTTCAAATATTGTGTTCAGTTTTGGGCTCCTCACTAGAAGAAACATTGAGTTACTGGAATGCATTCAGAGAAGAGCAGCAAAGCTGGTGAAGGGAATAGACAACAGTGTTAATGAGGAGTGGCTGAGGGAACTGAGGTTGATCAGTGTGGAGAAGAGGCTGCAGGGGGACCTCATCGATCTACCTGAAAGGTTGTAGCAGGGTGGGTGTCGGTTTCTTTTCTCAGATGCAAAGTGATAGGACCTGAGAAAATGGTCTCAAGTTGTGCCAGGGGAATGTGTAGATATCTGAAAGGATTTATTTATGGGAAGGGTGGTTAGGCATGGGAAGAGGCTGCTCAGGGAGGTGGTTGAGTAAACATCCGTGGAGGTGTTTGAGACGTGGATATGGCACATAGAGACATGGTTTAGCACCTGATGATCTCAGAGGTTTTCTCCAATGTTTTCCAACCCTAACCCCAATTTATAAAAACGAAGAATAAAAAACCCAAACAACGTATTTTAGTTTCAAAAATAATGGAAGTAGGCCTCAAATGGGACATTTGGAGTATAAAGAAAACTGAAGATTTTCAGAATAACCATGATACTGGTTTGGTTATATCACAAACATAGAATAAAATGATGGATATATTGTATAAAGACTGATGAAAAATCAATATGCTGCATATTCTCAAGAGGCTTTTCTTTTACAAACTGCTAAATAACATGAAACCAGCTTTGCCCTTATTTGTCATTCTGTTTCTTGTCTCAGTATAAAAGGAGGGTTCTTAATGCTTTCAGAAGCATGGTTTCATAAAGACATGTTGTACCTTGATTCAGTTTGACTTCGCCCTCTTCGTGCTTTGAGGTGTGTGCTGAAGATAGCACTTGGGTACTTTTGTCTGCTTATTGGAAGCAATTGACAGCATGAGCACCTTGCAGCTTCCTTTTGAGGTGGAGCTTTGTCTGTTGTCTGCTTCATAATATAAGTCCAAGACATATCAGACAGGAGATACAGCCCATTGCGTATATGAATGTATAACTCACTTGTGGTGGTTTACAGTTTGTATCATACTGCAGACTTTCCATGTAGCTTGTCATTCTTAGTTAAAAATTAAAGTACTGGAATTTATATGCATTTTGACGTGACTGAGAGAAACTAAATGTTAGTTGACCTTTTTATTCTTCTGGTTATCACAAGTACTTTTATCTTTTTTTTATTGCAGATTCAGAGCCATCACAGTCTGAATCAGCACCTGCAAGCAGTGAATTGAAGCCAGAGTTTCAGGGATGTAATAAATAACTTAAAAGATGATTGGGGAAAGTAAGGCATTATATGGCTTATGATAAAGTCCACTATTTACATCTTTGTTGGTTTACTTTTGTCTGATTAGATTATTTTAACGATTGAACTCATCCCTGATTGAGTAGCTCAGTTCATTTATAACAGGAGTGAACTTTATTGTGCTTGATGACAGCAAATTCTAAAGAATAGCTGTCAGTGCATATGCCTAGGATTTTTCTTTATATAGAGAGAGCAAAACGAAAGTTCTCTCCTACATCAGACTTCTGCTCCCTTGCTGTTGTCAAATAGTATTGTCCTGTTGCTGCTCATTTGACTATATACATGTACAATATCAATGTGTCCAAACCAACAAGTTTCTTTAACTATAGTTATGCTTGTCACCTATGACAAAAAACAGTGAGGGAGAACTGCATGGTGTGGGAGGAAATGTAAAGAGAAAGACTTGAACTGGTCTGGCTACTTGCAGGAGAAAAGAAGTCAAACCTTCATTGGAAAGATGGCTTCTTAGTGCCCAGAGAACATTTAGAACAAATATTCAGATTTCTTAGACAATTCTATTGCTATGCATGCTAGAACTAGTTGACTGGTGATAGTGTTCAGCCACGTAATTAAGCTAAGAGTTGTTGGCATTTCCTGTTACACATTTCCTTATTTTACAGAAGGTGGATCGTTAAGGAAACAGTGACACAGACTAAGCTGTGCATATCTACACATTCAGCCTTTTAGATGAAAAAAAAATATCCTGAATTTGACTACAAAAATAAATGGTATGCTAAATGTGTTTATTCACACCAGCAAAACACTTTGTACTTGGAAAAAATAAATTGTTTTAGGACTCTAAAATATATACTCTGACATTTTAACACTTGTTCTTTTATCTGCTTGAATTAGAACATACCCTTAAACGCTGTGAATAATTAAATACTTCGTTATAAAGCCCATTAGAAAGTGGATCTGATTTCAATAGGATATTTTTGCTTATGCTATAAAAAGTTAAGTTTTTAATAAATCGTATTTATTTTCCTTTTCTCTGTGCACTTATTACATGGTACGCCTCTGAGTCCAGGAGCTGAAGATTTTAAAATGTAATACTGATTATGCATTTCTATGAACAGAATATAGAATACTTCAGTAGGAAAAGATGTTCCAAGATCATCTAGTCTGAGTGCCTTCAGGACTAACCAAAAGTTAAATAATCTTACTGAGGGTGTTGTCCAAATGTATCTTGAACAATGACAGTCATGGGGCATCAACCACCTTTCCAGGTGGTCCAGTGTTTGACTATCCTCACGGTAAAGACATTTTTTCCTCATGTCCAATCTGATCCTCCCCTGATAAAGCTTTGTGCTATTCCTGCGCATCCTGTTACTGGTGACCAAGGAGAAGAGACCAGCACCTTTCCAAACATAAGAAAATTTAAGTTGCATCATCAAGCTGTATCTGAAAGGGGGAAAAAAAAACAAACACTATCTTAAGACAGCTTTCACTTACAAATTGTCTTGTGGATTATGTTCAGGCAACTTAAAATCTTTACATTTAGCATGAAAGCAGAGTTTTTGATGAAATATAGTTTTGTAGGCTAGAGTACCAGGAGATGTCAGAGCTGGAACTTACAGTATTAAAACCTGACCAGTAGAAAGACCCACCAGTCATTAGAGGGAAACACTACGGAAAAGCCAGTGTGAAGAACTTGTCTATGTATAGTGAGCAAATTGTTAATACCAGTGGAACTTCAGCTATAAAATTTTACACAAATGCAGTAATCACCAGTAGCTGCTTCATGTTCTGAGAAAAATAACCACTTCATGTCTTTTTCAGAATTATGCATATGATGCCTTCTCTGGGAATTCAGCTATCTATTCAATGCAGTCTTTGGAAAAGGTTATAATTTTTACTTGAATATCCTTAAAAAAACATAATAGAGCTGAGCTTGATCCTGTGAATGGTAAACTGCAACATTAAACCAAGTCTTTGTAGCATACTTAAATTTTACAAACTATCAGTGGTAGTACAACTTTTCAGTCCCACTTTGATATTCTGACTCCTGTTATTGTAGGAGAGCCTTCTTTTACAAGTATGGCTTGTGGTTAACCAATTAAAAATAAAAAATAAAAATATAAAAGAAAGGGGAAATGTGAGATGATGATGAAACTCTGGTGTGAAGTTGCATAGCAGCAAGGTAGCCAAACCTTTTCTAAGACTAATTAGTTGAGTAAGAAGTTTTATTTGTTCTTAAGCATACATTGAAGTAATTTCAATTTTATTTTTGTAGATTTTTTTTTTTTGTAAGGTACTTAGTACAAATTTACCTAAAAAGTTGGGGACAGTAATGTTACAGAAAAATAAAAGCATAGGCACTTAAAAGTATTCACAAATTTGTAGATTGCCTGTTCACATAGACTTAAATGTGCTTGCTGCACCAAAATCCTCAAAATTTGTTCCATAAAATAAGAATGCCTGTGTGGGTGTTCAATGCTGACCGGAAGAGGAGAATTCTAATTGTTATTTTCTGAAGTCTTTTCTTGTTAGGATCTTGTTGTGGTTTAACCCAGTAGGCAGCTAAGCACCACACGGCTGCTTGCTCAACCCTGCTCACCCCACACCAGTGGGATGGGGGAGAGAATTGGAAAAAAAGGGAAAAACTCATTACTTGAGATAAAGACAGTTTAACAGGACAGAAAACCAAGGGCTAATAATAATGATAAAAGAATATAGAAAGCAAGTGATGCACAATGCAACTGCTCACCCCCTGCTGAACAATGCCCAGCCTGTTCCTGAGCAGCAGCCACCCCCACGCCCAGCCATCCCCCCTCAGTTTTATTGTTCCTCATGATGCCACATGTTTTGGGATATCCCTTGGGCCAGCTGTCCTGGCTGTGTCCCCTCCCAGCTCCTGCTGCACGCCCAGCCCCCTCGCAGGCAGGACAGCACAAGGAGCTGGAAAGGCTGTGTGAGCACTGCTCTGTGAGAACTAAACCATCCGTGTGTTATCACCACTATTCTCATCCTAAATCCAAAACAGCACCATGCCAGCTACTAGGAAGAAAATTAGCTCTGTCACAGACAGATCTGTACAAGATTTCCTGGAGTAATTTTATTAGTTTGAGTAGTCGGATATGTAAAGCTTCCTTGCTTTAGAATATTTTCCTCCATGTTGGAGCTTTAGTCCAGAACTGTCCATTTTTTAGGCAATTGATTGAGGCAGAGACAACTGGGATCCTGTTTTGGTCACTCAGCACTGTTCAATTGCTTTACTAGAGTTGTGTTTTTAGAAATATTTGTAGTAGTGGTTTTAAGTTTAAAAGTGTATGCTATATCCTACTTTAAATTTTTTTTTTTTTTTTTTTTTTTTTACTTCGGTCACTGTTAGCTGTTGCCCACATGACATTCCTCAAGTTCTCAAAAGTTTGTTTTATGTGCCATTAATGTATGCTCAGCTTTCCTTAGTCAAGCCAAGGAAACACTTGCTCTGCACTGTTGGCCAACCAAGTCTTCATAGATCACAGTTTGAGTACCATGAGTTAAAATATTAACAACCTGAAGTGCTTTTTCAGACTAAGATTTCTCCTTATAAGAGCAAGTGGTGAACCCTGGAATTTGTGTTTGTACCTTCAGCATAATGCAACAGCAACAAAAGTTACAAGCTCTTCAAGGGACATCAAATCAAAGTAGTGTAACAAATCAAAAAGTTTTCAATGAATTCAAGTATGGACAGGTTTTGTTTAAGTCCACCTTATCACCCAGTAACTATGTTATTTTATTTGTTTCTGAGTCAATGCAGTCATGAAGTTGGCTAAGTTTTCAAATTCATCATCAGTTCCATTGAAAAGCAGCGGAAGTTTCTGAGCCTAGAAGGGTTTTCAGAGAGCTGCAGAAGTAAAAAGCTGGGCACTCACTCACGACAATCTAGCCTTACTTGTTTTAAATGCTAGAATGTTATTTAGCTGTATTGTGCTCCATCTCTGAGCTGAATGTCTTTAATAGTAAGTGACATAATTTCATTTGTTTTGGAATACTGATCACTTTGCAAGCCCAAAGATAAAACAAAAGTGCAGTTATACTTTATGATTTACTTCCAAATACACTGAATATGTGAATACTTTTAAAAGAGAATTCCAGATGCAGATTTAAAAATAATTTGGCAGTTTAGATACATAAAGAATAGATTTCCTTTTACATGCAACTGCTTAACTGGAGGAACATCTAATGGCTGTTTCCATTTTAATATGACTGAATACATCCTTTATTCTTATTACTGCCATCTTTTTAGATTAAATATAAACATATTTCCAGAGATCAGGGTTATATATGCATTAATTTTCTTTGTGTAGCAATGGAAACAAAAATTGAATTCGTCTATGCATCTTAAGCATGTAAAATGTCATTGACTTCTGCATATCTATTTCTTAAATCCTCATGTCTGCAATGAAGGTGCAGATTTCAGCAAAAGATGTAGAATGAATCCTTTTTTTTTTTTTTCCATAAAGAGTAGCCACTACAGAATTATGATTTTGCAGTTCTTTACATATTATTTTTAGAGCGTATCTACATATCATGCAATAGCCTGTAGCGAATAAAAAAAACACTTAGAAAAACAGAAGTTCAATATTGGTGCCTTTTTTTTCTTTTTTTTTTTTTTTTCTTTTCCCTCCAATTGTTAGTTTTAATGACACTAAATGTCCAGAATGACAGAAAACCAAAGTGCAGTAGGTGAATGTCTGAGAAATCTGTGCTGAATTACTGATTATAAAAATGCTCTGTGGTGAGCAGGAAACAGTAGTCTTTTGGTTGTGAAAGGACAGCCTTCCTTTCCATACATGCAAGTTTTTATCCATGCAGTATAAAAATCTGAAAAGTGAGGCCAGTTACAGTTTTTGTAATTTATTTCGCCATAGTCCTACTATGTAGGGGTGTATTTTTCACGCTTCTAAAATAACACCTATGGACATATTTTGTACTTTCATCTTTCCTAAAAAAAAAAAAAGAGAATGGGAAGCCAAAGATTACAAAAACAGGAAGCTTAAAACCAATTTAAATTTTAAATAACTTTTTCAGGAGGTGGCCGAGAGCAAAGGTTACTACAGTAAGCAGTTACTAAATTCAGAGAGATACACTATTTATTGAACTTTTCAGACAAGGCATCTATGGTAACCTGATTGTTCTTTATTTACAAAAGGAGTAATTTACATTGATTATTCTCTTGGCATAGTTGAATGACCAGCCTCTTGAAAGCCAAAGCAGATTTTTCAATGGATCCTGAGACAAAGGAAGTAATACGCCTATTTAAAGGAAAACTTCCCTCTGCAGAATTAAGATAGATTTCTAAGGTGCTTATTTTGGGTCATATACTACCGTAACTTTCAGGCTTTAACAAATAATCAAGGAACAGAAAACAGGAAGATACATGGGGAGACTGTGCTTCTATTTTACCTATTAGATTTGAACAGGTGCCAATCTGAACGGGTGCCAGATTTTTCTTAGTTTGTTGAACAAT
Source organism: Anas acuta (assembly GCF_963932015.1). Taxonomy (NCBI): domain Eukaryota; kingdom Metazoa; phylum Chordata; class Aves; order Anseriformes; family Anatidae; genus Anas; species Anas acuta. The sequence continues at coordinate 85,498,857 of NC_088980.1, forward strand.
TATTTTAGTACACCTCCACCTCATGGCTAGAAACACATCTTTATGGAGGGGATTTCTCTCTTTTATATTCCCATACGAAGTATTTTGATATGAGATATGAAATTAAGAGGTTTGACTCTAAATGTCCCAACATGTGATGTTGCGATAAATACACTGTGGCAATGTTTCAGGATTCTGGGCTTAATGTGTTTGGTGGGAGCAATGCTAATTTTGTGCTTGTAGACTGCTTTATAGTTTTTTGTTTGTTTATTTTTGGTTTAGATTTCTTGCTAATTGACAGAAAAGGATAATACTTTAATCCTTTTACACTTAGTATAACACAACTGATTCAAGACAGAAACTGAAACAAGTTTATCTTCTACTGAAGAACTCCTGCGTCTCTCTTCATAGATTATACATAAAAGTCAAGTCTCTGATTTTTAAGACGGAGCAGTGAAAGTGTTAGGCAAGAGTATTTTCAGTCTCTTTTTCCAGGTTCCTCGGAACTTGTTTCAATCGTGCGGGACCGCAGCCCTGCCGACAGCTTTTACTCCGAGTATTACATCATTATCACTAGGTGGTGCAGTGGCCGGCTGACTCAGGTTTCTGCTTCCACGGAAATGTTTCAAAACCACACAGCGGGCTCCGCTTTGACACCGGCCTCCCCCCCAGCGTGCTGCCCTGGCTCTCACACGCCTGGCTGAGCAGCGGAACCCCCGCAGGGATCCTGCCGGGAGGCGAAGTCCCGGCGGCGAGCAGCGGCACCCGGCTGCCTCCCTTCCTCCTCGGCACTCCTCGCCAAGGCGCTGAGGTACTGGGCAGGCAAGGGCAGCCCTTCTCGCCGGGCAGGAAGGGTACAAGCGGCGAAGGAAGGCTGGAAAGCGCCGCTCACCGCCTCTCGCACCTGTGAGGGCGCCTCCTGCCGTGAGGGGACCCTTGGGGCCGCGGGGCTCGGCGCGGTTCCCGGCAGGTGAGGGGAGGGGGGGGGGGGGGGGGGAGGCGGGCGGCCATTTCGAGGACGTTGCCGATAGTGCTCAAAGCCAGGCGGCAGGTGAAGAGCATCCTCTTCATCCTCGGCCGTCTGCCGTGGGCACGCAGGGATCGCTTCGCTGCTTCACCCCCCCGTCTCCTGGCCCCTTGGTGGTGCGCCTCGGGGAGGCACAGCCCTGGAGAAGCGCTGTGCTGCTCCCAGCAGCGGCACCCCAACGCTCCTGACACCTGTCGCGCAGCCCCAAGGATGCCCGCTTTTTTCTAAACGTGATTTTTATGCTTTACCTCCTTTCTCACAGATCGTGATACACGCTCGGTGCATCTAGTAAATGTGAAGTTTAACTCCATTCAATAAAATTCATTGCAAATGCAAATACATTTCCTTTATTCAGTGGCTTTTAACATGCCATCCTCACCTCATCTTTTATTTTATTTTATTTTGTTTTTGTACTTCAGTTCTTTCAAAATTCACCTGTTTGCAATCCTGTTGCCAAACTGGTTGCTTTCTGTTTCCTTACGGTGCCATCCCCGGGGCTTTAAGAGTCGAGAACCTGCCTCTGGTAGCTACGTGCTGTCAGGCTCTTGGTAAAGGAGGGTAGAGCAAAACTTTGTGATTCAAGACTTCCTGTCAGGGCATTTCCAGAAAGAACCAACTTCTGCACGTAGCCTTAGTCGCTTCTGAAAATAATAACAAATGAATCATCCTGTAATTACGTCTGTCGTCGTATTGGTACCAAAGCCCCAGTGATACTTTTGTCTATTCAAATGTGAAGGAGAATGCAGAAGGGAGCTTTATTGTATTTATTTTTAATAGGTTAGGGTAATGGATTAGGGAAAAAAAAAGATATTTAAGATGGGTGATGGAATAGAGTGCTGGACCTTCTGGGACTCATATTTGGTTTAATCTTCTTCACCCTGAGGCTGGGCCAGATAGAAATGCTCTTATGATCAGTAGGAGGAGTTTGACAAAGAGAATACAGTGAGTAAGATGTTTCCTGGAACTCGGGTTTCAGGCATATGACAGTTAGAGATGAGCTGTGGAGACCTTCTGGAGGCAGAGGTAAAAGGGGACTAAACCAGTTTCAGCCACTGCTGACCATGAGGGAGGTATAGAAGGAGGAGGACTGCCTACCTAGCTTTGAGGCTTGCCTCTCTCTGGCCCATGAGCCAGGTGTTGCTTACACTGGACAGCAGAAGTTGTGGTGAGGTGGGGATTATGTTAGGAAGTAGTTAGTTTCGGTGTCAGTGCTTTGGAAGTGGTGGTGCTCAGCCATAGGAACGGCACATGCTCATTTTGCTAGAGTTAGAGAAGCTGTAGCATGGCTGAATCGTTTTTTGGTTCTAATATTTATACCAGTGTCATCTCTGTAGAAGGTTTCTATCACTGTTATTGATGCATTTTTTTTTTTTTTAATGTAATTCTAGGTTAAAGCATACATGGCTCCTGGGATCTCAAATGAGAAGAAAAAGGAAGATGAACAGTCTTCAAAGTAAGATTCAAATATTAATTGTCTTGTCCAAGTTCACACTTACCTTCTTACTCAAACTGTAAAAATCATTACACAGGCATTTAAGATAAAGTATACGACACAAATATTGATTATAAGATCAAGTATCTACACAGAGTGCTTTTCTGGATAGCCTTTTTCATTTATCATGGCAGTGATTTTTTCTTAGCATAGGTGATGCTTATATGATTTTTAACATGTTGAAATGTTGACTTTGGTTGCTGCCTATAGCTGGACCTATCTGCCTGAAGAGTATGAACAAAAATTTCAATCTCTTTGTCTCATCTTTACTTTCAACTTCTTTTAGTAAAATCATATGCGCATGTTTAGTCTGCAGATATCCATGTTCTGTTTAAACCCCCAGTAGTTACATTTGCTTTACAGCAGTGTGAGGGAATAAATTGTCTGTTCCATTGAGTTACAGCCCAAGATTTTTATCAGGCAAACTTTGCCTCTACTGTAAATCCTGGGCATTGGTCCCATGTACAGATAGTAATATGCTTACTTTTATTGCTCGTTTTACCCCAGGGTCCAAGTCTGCAATTAGATTTGGATGGACAGATAACAAATGCAAGCTAGTAACAATGTGTAACTGCAGTGAGACATGGGTTGAAGAGCATTGCTGGTTGGATATGGGATGAAAAAGGTAAAATACAGACACAGCTGAGGAAGGAAGCTCTGTGTAGGCCAGGCGTGAAGACAGTGGTGTTGGCACATACCGCTTGACTTTCTCAGTACTTTTAACAGAGGCCTCGCCTTTTTCCAGTTTATTTCCTGGAGAGAAGCTTTTATTGCTGGCATTCTCATAATGAAGGAAATATTTTTTGCTTGTCTGAGAACAAATTGTAAAGCAATTTCAAGTCATATCCTATTTGTACCTAAAAGCCATTTCAGTAAACACCATCACAGGCAGCTATTTCATCTGCATTAGGTATGGGAGGAGAGTCTCACAACGCCTAACTAACAGGAATTGTTCAGAGAGGGCAGCCTGGGAATTCTGCTCATGTGAGCTGGCCATCTCCTGTCTGCTCCTTGCTGAAGTGCAGTAACCTACTCTTTATTTCTCTCAGAGTTTACAACTTCCTTGAAGAAGAGGATGAGCTGGGTGGAAGGAGAGGAGAGGAACCATCCATGTTATTAGGCTGCTCTTTTGGTTGCTGAGGGCAGTAGTTGGTGGTGGGCAGAGACAAACAGGGTGGATCAGGGTGTATTATGTTGGCTGTAATGGCTGCTGCTGAGTAGTTAGTGGCATTAGAGAGTTTCAAGAACAGAAATGATTTAACTTTGGGATTGTAACTATATTCTTTGCTTTTTGAACAACTCAGTGAACTCAGTATGGGCAGCTAGCAGATTTTAGACTTCTAAAGGTATCTAGTACATCCTGGACAGGATTGGTACATAAAGACATGGAACCTACAGGAAATCACAGCCCTTCTGAGAAGAATTAGAAGACAGACATGATAACCTAAAACATCTAAAATAACACTAACGCCTATGTGTAGTCTCCAGAGTTGTTCCTGCAAAGTCTTTTTTTTTTTTTTTTTTGCATAAACTCCAGGCAAACTCTTTCGTTTGTCTTCTCTGACAAAGCAGTCTGAATTTGCTGAGCCGTGCTGTGACTGCAGTGAGCGTTCATTAAGCTATTAAGTCATCTTCTTGTGTCTGGAAGATATTTAGTTCTTGATTTCATCTCTCAAAAACTGCTTTGAAGTATTGGTTGGTATTTTATTTTAGCTTGTTATTATTGACTAGTCTTTCCTACTTGTTTCCACTGAACTTAAAACATCAAGCACAGAAGGAAGATGTTTTATGAATCATTTAGCTTGCTTAGTCCACTACCAAATTTTCCATGAAGGCAATTACCACATGCTAAATAGTTCAGTTTTCCCTCATTGCTTTGGCATTTCCTGATTCTTCAAAAAGATTTTTTTTTTTTTTAAGGTGTATCACTTCCTTAGAAGAAGCAACTTAAAAGGAAGTGAATTCTTCTTACATTTTCCTCTCTTTCCCTTTTTCTTGAACTATTTTTCTCTTACATGGTTTTTCTTTGCTTCAGATTACCATTTGCTTCTTTCCTGTCCTATTTCCGCTCCTCTGTACTCTTGCTACTGATTTCAGGATGTTGATTCTTTCCTCCTGGCTGGATGACAGAGTTACAGTGAGCCAAATTGCCAGATATTCTCTTTGGGCCTGTCTGCAACGCCCAAGACTTCCCACCCTTCTCAAGTGGCTAGGAGGATCACTCAAAACACAAAGGGGTCAGAGTTTGCTTTTCAACTTTGTTGTAGACTGCCAATCTGGTAAGGTGGCCTATGGAATATTCCCTGGTCCTATTCCCATTGCTCTGCTCCTCATAATGCCCTGCACTGGTTCACACCTTTAATATTGTTCAAGGTAAAGTTTGTACTCTTGTAAATGCTTCCTGCTGCCTAGGCTATTCTTCAGCAATTGCATCTGTGCAATGTTCAATATCAGATGTGATTCGTTATGCAATTGAAGGTGTTATGAAATTTAGGATTTCCCTAATGTAACGTGTGATAGGATAGTGCAGACATGCTTAGATGTGGGATTTCCCAACTTTTACTGCTTGAATTTGGAAAATTAGGATCTATTTTATATACTTTTTTGTGTATATTTGTTATGTTTCACAATGCTGCTGTCCTGACAGAGGGAATGCGATCCATCTTTGTAACCCTCACCTGGAGAAAATGAAAGAAGACATCCTGTACCATTTTGCTCTTGGGACTGGTACCCATGATTTTCCTGCGTTGTTCGGAGATGTAAAGGTAAGAAGCTGCATTTCATTCGGCAAGCCTAAGGCTTTTCTGCAGAAGGGAGAATACAGCTGTCTTCAAAATAAGATTAAACAAGGCAGCATATCACCAATTGAGGAAGGAGTGAAAAGGAAATAAGACTTGCAAGTTTTTGCTACTATCAGTATCAATTGAGGATAATAGTTTCTGGCTGTCTCTTCATATAGTGAAAAGACAAATGCTGTAGTCTCTATACAGGTAGAATTCCTTTTGGAGACTTTGAAGTCAATATCTCTATTATACTAATTTAAACAGGATGAAGCCTTTGGATGCTGTATATAAATATATATATTTTTTAATAATTTTTCTTAATAGCCTTTTAGAATAATTATGAGAAGAACCACATCTGTGAATAGCTTTGTGCTAACTTCAGATGTTTGCATACTTATGTTTATCTTTGCATGTTCTTTGATAACCTGAATCATACAAGTGATTTTGTTTTGTTGAATTCCATCCACAACAGTTTGTATGTGTTGGAGGAAGTCCATCACGGATGAAAGCTTTTATTGCCTACATAGCTGAAGAACTGGGACTTGGGAGCCACGATGGTGACTATCCTAACATCTGTGCGGGAACTGACCGTTATGCAATGTACAAAGTGGGACCTGTTTTGTCAGTCAGTGTAAGTGACCATTCAAACACAGAACTGGAATGTAAAAGTGTCCAGATACCTCACATACATCATACTGGCCACAGTTCTGTGATGCAGTTCAAAGTAGAAGATATGAATGCATATTCCTTTTAAACACTTAATAGAATCAGGTTTTAAAGGGGTTTCAGCCATGTTCAAAATAGTCCCATTGGCTAATTAAGAATTCCTTTTTAGCCCTTTCTTGTATAAGGGCAGGTCTCCAAAACCCTAATTCCCTTCTTGTCTTATTTTCCCTCTGCATACCCCTGAGGTGTTGCAGGAACAGCCTTAAAAATGTTTTGAGCAGACTGACTGTTGTCTTATCCCTACTCACTATCCTGAATAATGGAAAAAACAAGATCACTTGGTGTATGTGGGGCATTTGAAAAAATGTCTGTATCACATCCAGAGCTAAATACCTACAGTGGCATTTTCAAATGTGTTCCCTTAGCTTAAGAGTAGTATTCCATGGTACTTGTGCTGCCAACTCATTTTAAAACTTGTAGCTTTATTTGTAGACAAACTACACACTTGAATCGCAACATAAAACTGTAGTATCACTCTGACATTATCAAGCATGTTGAGGTGGACTTACACTTTGCTAACTTTGTGACTAAATAGGAACAACTGTGTTTTGAAAACCTTTAGCTTAACTAGTCACTAGCATTTCAGGTTGGTAAAAAATCAGAGTGGGGTTTTTCTTGTGTTTAAGACAAGTTCTGTGATGAAGGACATTTGAAAACTTAGGAAAGGACACTGATTGTAATTTTGAGAATGTAAATAGGTTGTGATTCAGGATTCTTAGAAATATTGAACTTCATTCATAGTCTGTAAATTCAGTGTGAGTCCTTCTATTTGTTGTTCAAAGTTTCTTCAGTAGGCCCATAAGGTTAGGGTTTTTGCCAGAGGTAGTTAAGAGACATTTGGAAGAAAGTATCAAGAGGGAGATATCATCTAACTCCTTCTTCCATATGTATTTTGCATTGTCTATGTGAATGTCGAACATGAATTTCTGCTTTCATTTCAGCACGGTATGGGCATTCCTTCTATATCAATCATGTTGCACGAGCTGATCAAACTGTTGTATCATGCCAAGTGTTCCAACATAACCCTTATTCGCATTGGCACCTCGGGTGGAATAGGTATTTCCCCTCTTGATTTCCTTTTTTCTTCAAACCAAAGAATGTAGGGATGTAGGAATATAGGGGAGTAGAATGTCTCTTTGAAAGTAAGTGATTGATGGTAAAAACAGTTGTCTGCAGGAGACTGAATACATTTAATCTTGTATCTTTTCTTTTATTCCCTGTTCCTAATTGTCCTTCTGTATGAAACAATGAATTGTGTTGCTTCTATAATTTTGCAAGGAAAGGTACTATCAGCTTCTCTGGATAGACAAAGTGCATGGAAGAGATTTGACAAAGTGAGAAGGACATTCCTGCCCTGTATGAAATAACATAGATAAGAAAGAATCTAAGAGAGAAATGTCAAAATTTCATTCTTTCAAAAACATTTGCAATAATAAACTGAAGCAGTTAGGCACGCACAAAGAAAAACTCTTGGTGAGTTAAGGGACACCTTTAAAAGAAGCAGGATAGGGTCGAGATGTGTGTTTTCATGTCTGTGGAAACTAAGCATTAACTACATTATGCAGTTGTGTCTGTTTCTTTTTACTGCAGGTCTGGAGCCAGGCTCAGTGGTTATCACTAGGCAGTCTGTAGATGCCACCTTCAAACCTCAGTTTGAACAGGTTGTTCTGGGAAAAACCATAATTCGCAGCACAAATCTAGATGAAGAGCTAGCCAAAGAGCTGATGCAGTGCAGTAAAGAAATCAATGAATTCAATACCGTCATTGGAAACACTATGTGCACTTTGGATTTCTATGAAGGTAAGGCTGGCAACAGGCCAACAGCAGCATATTGATAAGCAGCAACAAATGCCTACTGAACTGTATTTTAACATTAAAGTTCTAGTCCAATGAAAATACCACATCCCACACTTTGAGCTGTCCTGTTGACTATAATTAGCAGATGTTTTAATATACTTAAAATCAAACACTGTGCTTAGCAATTTGCTGTATCAAACTTTTAATTTTGTGGGGAATTATTCTACTCACCTCAAACAGGTCCTCTGAAATGCTTATAGTCCACTATACAATTTTCATGAACTTGTCTGTTAGGTATGTCTGTCACAAAATTTCTGAAATTTACTGAGGCATCCAAGAGTACAAGAGGAGTCACTTGTATCTGTTTTGTTTTGTTTCCCAACTAGTTCAATATCTAAATTTTGTTTGTTTGTTTGTTTTTTCCCTAAAGGAAATGTCGAAACTTGTTTCCCATGCACAACTGAAAACAATATTTAGCTGAGTTGTGTCAGTCTTGCTACACAGGAGAGGCAAACCTCCAAGGCTTACTATGGATTAGCATGTAGACATTCAGTTGCTTTTCTGGTCTCCCAGATCTGTTAATAAAAATCTTCCAAATCTTGTGACAACGGATTGTAGACTGCACCTGATACTGCTTTCTCTAGCAGTTACTGGCAGTGTGAGGTGACTAAGGGTGCAATGCGCAGGGGAACGCACATTGTTACTAGTCTACAAGGTGGGTCAGAAGCAGACAATGTCAGTTTGTGTATCTTTTCAGACACAAAAAGCAGGGCCAAGCAACACCTAAAAAAAAAAAAAGCATCAGGAATGTTCTCAATACATAAACAAGAACTGAAAAAAAGCTCAGGGACATCAATTTAGGAATACACCTCCTGAAAACAAAAGGATACTGTGTAAATCACTGTGTCATTTAACTATACTGTAGGTAAGGTGCTACCATTTTATCTGTAGGCATTAGTCTTAATTTGAACAAACTAATTTTCTCAAAGAATGGTGCTAGTATTCACTATTTAGCTTAAGAGACTCCTCACCTCCTACCTTTGTAAGGTACTATCAGAAAGACATTTTGAGGCCTGGCAGTACTTCTAGGCAATGATTAAACATGCAGGAAAAAGTGCAGCACTTCTGTACCACTTAAAGGAGATGTAGTTTATTGCAGAGTTCTGACACGTCTCACATGGGAGAAACTACTTGTTACATTTTCCTGTTTATGAATTTGACAGTTTAAGATGGAGAAGACCAATTAAGTTACTGTGAGTCATATTATAAAAAATGCAAGTAATACACAGAAACTCTAAAAATAGCTAAGAGTCACTTCGTCTTATTTCTCTTGCATGTGAAAAAGACAGTAGTAGTAAATAGTAGTAAAGCCTGGACACTGCATAGGGGAAACTGCAATAATTGGATATTTTAGAAATTGAATTGTTCTGTGACGTCCTCAATCTGAAAATTTCTCCAAAATGGCTTTGCAGGACAGGGCAGGTTGGATGGTGCAATCTGCTTATACAATGAAGAAGAGAAACTGCAATATTTGAAAGCAGCTTATGATTCTGGTGTCAGAAACATTGAGATGGAATCTTCTGTCTTTGCTGCAATGTGCAATCTGAGTGGTGTCAGAGGTAAGCTAACATGAATTTGCTTTATTCAAGCTAGAGGATTTTTTTTCTGCAGTGCTGGCAATTTCTGGCACAAACCGTGAATGTGGCTTTAATAGACCTTCTGCATGAAACATCTCTGGTTATAGTTCTGTTACTGTAACTGCTTGATTTGTGTCATATGTATTAAAATCTTATGCAAACTGCTTCTCATATTTCTTGTATAGTTTAGGCCTGGTCATTTGTTATTCCAGCCCTTGGCAAGCACACAAATCATAAAAGTACCTAATTACCCTATAGAACTAATTTGCTTTATTCATTTAGTTCTTGAAGTTTGCTGGAAGCACCTGGTTAATTTAATCAAGCAGCTGATTCTCATATAAGTAAAATTTTAATCACTTCCTATACATTCATATCAAATTGAAAACTGATATATTTTGTGTAGACTTAGAGCTGTAATTCTTAAATAGTTAAAGATCTTTGGAAGCATCATGAATAAACCATTCCTAATTATAAAATGAGATTTTAATATTTTTTCACAAGCTAATTTTCAGTGAATTTTAGTGAAGAAAAAAAAAAAAACAAAAAACAATTAAATATGATGCAATGCAACATCTATTCACTTACCATGTTAACTGTAGTCTCTCACTTTCCTTGGCAGAGAATCTGCTAATTCAAAACATCTTCGTTTCTCAAACTTCCTTAGGTACAAGGAGAAGGAAATTAACAAAAACAAGGAAAAAGGCCGATACTTATATTGAACACCTTCTGTTCTAACTGACATGAGAGTCATTAAAAATCTAGCCCATGGTATCAGTAAGCTATTAGGTAGCGCTCCTTTTTGCTGTCTCTACTTTGGAAGTTTGCAACGTGTGTTAATGTTCATGCTCTGCAAACTATCACTAGCAGAAGCCCAGGTACAGAAGAACAACGGTAGAGATCAGCTTGAGTGAAGGGAGGGATTTGGTGCTCTGGTTATCAAAAAGTAGGAGGTTAGCCTGAGATAATCCACAAGATCCTCATCTATTTTCCAGGCTCCCACAAATGCTGAAACAGTTTATCTGCTGACTCCTGGATTTACAGTGCAGGAATTCGAGTTAGGGGTAAGGTAGATGACAGTGGGCAGCAAGTATCTGCTAGAACAGACAGTTCTCTGATCAGTTCCTACCAGTCAAGCCCTGGATAGTTACGAAATATAATTCCTATCTAGAAAAACATGAGCTGTGAGTATAATGAGTATCTGGAGATGCCTAAGAGCTCTTGCTCTGCTAATGTATTGATCAGTTGTCTTAAAATTTTTGTAACTTTTTTTAATGTCATCCATAGCATGCTAGTCCTGTAGTGTTTTATGGTACTGTACACTGTTTTCTAGGGTTTGTTTTCTATCACATGTTCTCATCTCATAGCTGTTTGTTCAAATGTTTATCAGTTTGGACGGTTGAAGTGCCAGAATGTCATTCCTATCTGTTCATTTCATTCCTGTCTTTTCATTTCTAGCTGCTGTAGTGTGTGTCACTCTTCTGAATCGTCTTGAAGGGGATCAGATTAGCAGCTCACATGACATACTTGTGGAGTACCAGCAGAGACCGCAGAAATTAGTGGGATATTTCATTAAGAAAAGTCTTGGGAAAGTATGAAATTTCCATCTTTGGTTTTTAGAAGCAGAAGGCTTTTACACAGCTGAAGTTATGACTTCAGTGCATTAAAGATCTTTTGCTTCAGAATAGCTTACAGCATTCTCTGTGTCTGTGGAAGTTAATCACGTTATGTCAATGTGCTCTGGAAACTGAATGTGCTGAATGGACTTCAGTTAAGATTAATTTAGTTTTGTGTTGCTGGGATTTAAGACTCACATTTCTGTGAACTGGAAAGTGGATCTGTTGTGAAGAACAAGCTTGCTATAATGTATGAAAAAGCTTTATTTATCCCTGCTGCTAAGAAGAAAATCAAATGTGTCTTGCAAAGTACTTGCAAACCACCAAATTAAAATTAACTTAAGAATGCTAATCCTTTCACATTGTATTTTAAATATATATATATAATTGCCTTTGTTGCTTTACTTTATAAAGAAAACTTAGAGTGAATGTAGATTATTTTTTCCAGACCTTGACAGATAAACAGTATTATTTTCATATATTAAAATTTCATGAAATTGCAAAGTGTGAGACTAAATTTCCTCAGCATTAAGGACTTGACACTTAGCTGTTGAACATCTGTACTTCTGAGATCCTGAATTAACCCAATAAGGTCATTCATGTCCTATTTTAACTATGCCATTGAATCAGCATCCAGGAAACACACTAGAATTTTGCATTGAAGAACTTGAAATCTTTTGCTGAATCCTGGCTCCTGCTGAGTGAAGAGGAACCAAAGGCATTCAGGAGATGCACAGCATCTTGACAGGGCTGCATGACGGTAGTTCATTTTCTTCCTCACATTTTGTTCCTTTTTGAATTGGTTTTCATCTCTACTCATGCAACTTCTTCAGGAAAAAGGGAGAATACCTATTGACTGTACATGCCACCGAAACTATTTCTACAAAGTTTTCTGCACTCATTGGCCTAGCACTTATTTTTTATTCTTATTTTTAAATCATGGTCATTGCTGCTTTGTGGTTAGAGTATAAATATGTGGTCAACTAAAGAAAAATGTGTTTATCTCTTTCTCTACGGCAGCTTTCTCTAAGCAGCTCCAGCTGCTTTTTTTTTTTTTTTTTTTTTTAATATCCAAACATGGTTTAAATTCCTGTGATTTACTAATTTAGTCCCCTTTCAGTTTTAAAAACAGATTTTCTCATTTTATGTTCAGGATATACGACAAAGGTAAGCTTTTCTAAAGAGCTTATTTTCATTTCCCCTGGTTGACGGAAGGAGGTGGGAGGGAAGGATTCCACATTTTGTTTGAACTGTTCCTCCCTTACTTAAAAAAAGAAAAGGAAAATCTGTGGTTAGCTGTGCCCAGTAGTTGCCTGGGCATTGTGTGAAACCCTGTGAGGTCCCCAGGAACTGTGTGGCAAAGAGCATTCTTGCCTGCAACCTCCTGTTCCCAGACCAGTAGGAAGGAAGTAAAAATGGGATTGCATAAGAAGCAACGTGCCACCCTCAAGGCTGACAAGGAGCCTACACGGAGTTGGTTGGTATGGGTTTGGAAGAGACAGCCCTCAGCAGACTCTCCTTCCATGTTCTCCTTCCCACTGCTCCTTAGGACGTTGTACTTTTCTTCCTGATAAAATATTTTTCTTCTGTGCTTTCTAAAGGTGAAGTAAGGGGATGTATGGTTTAAGAAAAAGAAAATTAGAAATCAAAGGAAACCAAGTGTCCTGTTGTTTTCCACCGTTCACCATCCTGTAATACTGTATTCCTAATATAAGAAGGTGCTACATAAACACATCCTACATGCAAAAAACCCCTCCTCTTAACTTCACAGGAAACTTGCCAGAAAGCTACCCTGATAAGAACAATTGCATTATCCCTGGTGACTGCAGCTGGACAGAAAGATAAAGAAATGACTCAGCTGTGTGCATCCGGTGGTGCAGCTACCTTCCTGTGGGTTTTACAGAGAGGTCCATAAAGAATTCTAAAATATTTAACAGGCTTTTATATGCAAATTAATCTTTAATGTCAGCCACTTATTATTCTTTATGTATCATATAGAAAATCAGCATATGTAGGCTGCAGAACATGAATTAGGATTTGGAGCAGTGATATTTTTAAAGTTAAAAAGAACTTGCAATGCATGTTTGATGATAGATGGTGCAGCATCTCTTGGTACATCTACAAATCCTGCAAACACCAGAAAGCTCCATTTCAAACCAAAGGCCCACTTCTGCTGTCTGTGTCATGATCTACCTAGAAACACACTACAGAATCAGGTTAGTGCAGAGATCAGAAGGGATAAAAGCCAAGGAGGAAGGCAGAAGATATAACTAAGATGGAAACATGAAGGGAGAAAACAGCTGGGTTTCTACCGATGGTCTGTTTATTGATTCCTGGTATTCTTCTGGCCTTACCCCTACTTTCTGTTAAAGAAATGGTTGAACCATGATGAAAGCAGGTTAAAACATATTTATTTCACATTTGAAAGAGGCTGAGAATGGCCAGTAACTTGATTAGGGATTTGAAGAAATAAATCTCTGTTTTTGGCATCTTGAAGTACTTCAGAGAAAGATTTCCTTTAATAGAAGTTATGAGAAGTCCTAAAATGAAGATTACAGAATGACCTATTGCCAAAAGTGCTTAGAGTATGAAAGCTTTTATCCTCTAAAAAATAAGTAAAATAATTCTTACCTGAGGATATATTCAGTATTTCCTGAAAATGTAATTATACACATTTAATGTGCGATATATTTCTAAATGTTCTTCCTGAGTCCTTTCAAGGGCTTGTCAGTGGGTTTTGTAATAGTTGCATTTTCATCTCAAGCCCTCGTGGATCTGAATATGCTCCTGAATCAAACTCTTAAAGACCTGCAGTTTACACAGCTGAACTGGAGATGTGTTTCATTTCCACTGACAAGCAGGGAGAGAGAAAACACTGAGCAAATGTGTGGACGTGCCCATCAGCACTCCCTTCTGCCCTGAATGCAGCAGTCTTGGAACTGGGAGCAGCTGTGCTTTGGGGACCAGATCTGTGTGCAAAGACTGACTGCAAGAAAGTACAGAAGTGTAACTTTATGATATGACTGCTGTTTGGTACAAGATGCTGAGTTTTCCTTTCCCTGAAAATTTCTTGATCTTTAAGTTGGAGTGACCTAAATATGTGCTCTCTCTTTCATATTTCATATGAGATGAAATATGAAATTCACTTCATATTTCATTTCAGAGTACAAATTAAACTACAGTTAGAAAGAAGTCCTCTGCCTGTGGTGCAATGAAGAGAAAGCAGATCACTGAACAAAACATTAAATCTGAAACTCTCGGCTACAGTATCAGCAGGAAGAGTAGTGCTGACAGGGGCAATGCTTCTGCTCAGGCTACAAACAAAATGCAGCAGCAGAAAAAGACAGACAAAGCTGGCTTTACATGACACAGAAACCTGATTCCAGATGCTTCTTGTCAGCTTGTAACAGAGAAAATTTTCCGAAGTTTACCATCAGCCTGTCATATAACAAGAATTCAATTCCTAGAGCTGCCCAGAAGCTTGCACCAACTACTGGCCTCTTTGTATGATTCGGACAGCTTTGTTAAATGCAGAGCTCCATTTTAATCAACCTGTATTTGGCCTTGCCCACAACTAACATTTTTCATCATATCCTAACTTTGCACACAGGAAGCCTCTCCCAGGAAAGAAGCTGCTAATTGCAGTTATCCTGCCAGCACTTTGTCTGCAGAGCAGGGCAGTGCCATGTCAATATTTACCAGTAGTGCTCCTAGTGCTCCTCATGCTGTTAAAAGGAAAGCCTTGTGATCATGCAGCAAGCTTTGAGAAACAAGTTGTGGGTGGTGTTAGGAAAATATGCTAGTTTACCTGATTCCCAGCCATATTCTCACACAACTAGACTGCATTCCTGTCTACCAAACAGTATTTGTAGCTCCTGGCCTTTCGTCTCTTTAACATATAAAACCAAGTTTCTTTGAATGTGCTTGGCAATTGAATTTCCATTAGCATATATTAAAACTGTAGGCTAGACATGGCACGCTGATGTTATCATAAAGTAGTCAGGTTTTAAAACCCAAGCTGGGTGCTGGCAGAAGTTTTGCTGCTTCTTCTGCCCCCGTAGTTCTGGATGTCCCACGTACACAAAAAAAGTAAACATCTGAGTCAGCACTATGGCAAAGCTAAGCTAGGCAGAAACAAAAGAGCACAGGTCACTCTGTCCTCCCTTGGCAATCTGATTTTGAACATGTATATACTTTTTTTCAATTCCAGAAGGAATGAGTGGAGCACGTAAATAAGAGCTTCTAATTTGCCCTGTAATGTTCAAGATGTTGCTGTTGACTACAGCCACTCTGTTATGGAGCCCTGAAAGCATATCATTTATTTAGCCTGCCAGCAACTGCGCTACATTTGAATCTTTTTAAGCTCTTTGTACATGTAACTCCTAAACAAACTTGCTATTTAAGAGCAGTTCTTACACAGGATACTGCCCAACTCTGTAGTGATGAAGCCTAGAGCATGCAAAAAAGGTTCCAGGATGGCAGCAAAACAGATGACGTTTTTCCAAAAATATTTAGAACCAAATTGCTTTTCCAGCATATCTGATTAATTTTTAATATTATTGTCTCTTTTGTGCCAAGGGTTTTCAGGGAGGTTGATTTCATGTTTCTCATATTTCTAGAGCATTGCAAATAATACAATCAAGCTCACAGTTCTAAAGCAGCTTGTTTTAGAAGTATTTTCCCAAAATGCCAACAAAGGGATTGTTCTTGGGTGGATGTTTATGAGGTTATCTTTTTCTTCAATAATTTTGTTCTAGAAGAAGTCTACTACTAGAGAACACCTTACTAGGCAATAATTAATTTCTTTAGGAAAGGATAATGATAAGTGAGGGTAAATGAAATTAACATCTCCCCGGTGAAAGTCATTTTGTCTGTTGGATGTCTTAAATAGTAAAAATGACGAGTCATTAATTACTATTGACTATTAATTGCATACAAAACACTTGTTTCCTGTACCAACGAAAAAGTTGTTCAGCATTAAAAATTGGAAGGCAATATTTATGAGTTTGTAATTATATAGAGCATAATTAATTATGTACATCACACGGTCAGATGAGCAGAGATTTTGGATTACTTGCTCAAAATAATTTGGCAAAAGGTTCACATGAACTGTTTTAGCTTATTTACCATCAGGGACTGTCTTCCATATCAGTTGTTTTGGTAATAACTACTTGAAATTCATTATACTGACTGATTAGTTTATAATTTCCTACAAATCACCCAGTATAGGTTCTGGTCCCCAGCTTTCCAAAATGGCTCTGTGAACCCATATATATATATGTGAATATATGCATATACCCGTACGTATATTCACAGCATTCAAGTATTGACAAATAGTTGTTTAAAAATGCATACCTAGACTGTGCACAGAAATTTCATCTCAGCTTTCTCAGAATTTCATCTTCACTCCTGGAGAACAAGGTTACTGCTATACAAACTCTGAAATAGCAGGGATTTTAGCATTGCTCAGCTAGAAGCAAAACCGTCCCTTATGCAAGCAGCAGCTGTGAAGTGGAGCTCCTCCGTGAGGCATGTTCTTCCTTTTGGGCTCTTTGCCCAGATGCTCTCTGACACAATGGGCATGCCATGAGGAGGGCCCCAGGACAAGGAGAGGTGGGGGGCATGATGGGAGAGGTGAGGTGTGGGGGCACAGCAGCAGTCCTGAGGACATTTACATTTCTATTTAAAGATAAGTGATTACTCCTGTAAAGATTAATTTTTGGAAAGGGAAGGGAAGAGTTAAAAACAAAACAAAACAAACAAACAAACAAACAACAAAAAACAATGGCAATTTGCACCATTTCAAATACAAAGATTTTTTCAGGTTAATCAGTCAGTTTAACATGAAGTGGAGTACATAAGCACCACAGCATGCTCTGAAGAGCCAAATCTGGGAAAGAAAAGCTCAGGCACTGGGCATAAGACATCACTGGAACATTCTCCCATGGAAACTAGAAGAGCTCAGTGGACCTACAGATAATAAATTGCTCACAGTAGAAGCATAAAACTTTTAAATTTTTTAGATTGCCTTCTTAGCTTAAATCTAGTGGAAGTCAGATTCCTTATTAATGACTTCTATATCTCTAAGTACTTGGAGATTTCACTCTTTAACAAGGAAAAATAGCCATGAATGTTAAGATGTCTCTTTCATTCAATCATAATAAAATTTGCAGAAAGTGTAATGAAGCAATTTGCTCAGCGGTAAGAGAAAATACATAAAACTTGTTCAGACACAGCGCTGTCCTAATCAGCGTGCATGTGCGATTCCTGGTTCAGATTTTGGGTTGCTTGAATCACCTAATATAGGATCTGTGCTATGTCTCTCCACTGACTCTAGAGAGAGCTTTTGGGGATCAGATTGTATCTCAGGCAGTTCATTTGGGCAGAGCAAAACACACAGAAGGTTTACTCTTCTGCTCAACGTGATATCCCCAATCCGTAGGGCAGTCATCCTCACCCCATGCTAATTAATGAACACAGTTTTCGGACTCTTCAGAATATTCCATGTTAAGTAAGTTATGTGTACTCAGAAAGGAAAAAAAGAGAAGGCAAACTAACACTCACCATAGGATAAAATTAAATATAGTCATATGATGATGTGACAGGACCACCACAATGCTAGATGTGTCCTTACAAGGATATTCTAGAATTAGACAGACATTTTTTAGGGCTATGTGGTTAGGCAGTGCACTTATTTTCCCACTTTTCTTTTTAGAATATGCATATGAAATGACATTAGTGCTACAGTGACAGAAAGTCATTCAACTCTGGAAAAAGACAAAGGTGGTGTAAAAAATATCCCCCACAGCCCCCTCTCTCTCCCTCCCCCTCTCCCCTTCCCCCCCCATGTGCATTCATTTTTTATTCCAGAAAAATAGAAACAAGTGCAGAATGTATGCTGTGGAGTTAAGCAGCCTGAAGGCATAGATATAAACCCATCCCCTCACTGTTCATCGCACTGAGAAGCTAGAGGAAAGATGAGATTCCTCAACAAATGCAAAACAAGAGGCAGAAACATAATCTCATCTTTTCTCAACAAGCAGGCAAATCTCTTGCACCTTCCCCCAGTGCTGGAATTACTCAGTTACCACGGAATTTGTTCAGAGTGCTTGGTGAGATGACTCTGAGCTAGAAAGTCCATAAGAAGCCACTCTCCAAGTAGATGAAGGAAAGAAAAAAGGAAAATGGGGCACGCAGTACACCAGTTCAAGGCTCTCTTTTGGAAGAATTGGCTCTGCCGTGTAAGGCAACCGGTGAGTTTTTGGAAATGATAAAAAAAGAATATTGTAAATCTTTTGATAGAAAGAGTGTATCCTAATTTTTCTGTTGGAAAGAGTGTATCTATCTATCTATCTATCCATCTATTTATCTTGGTTTTCCTTTCTCACTACAGACTGTTAAAAGGTTGGCTGGCTGCTAGTGATTTCTGTTTTGCCGTCAGTCTCCTTGTTGTGGAAAACACAAGTATAGAACAATAGTGTGGTTTAACTCTGAAATAGCTGAATACAGCAATGCTTTGCAATTTTAAATTGATATACATAATCTCATAAAAGTTTTTGAAGAGCCACGACTTATATTTCAATTATCATTAGATAACTACCAGTGCTTGTAGCAGTGATGAGGATGAAAATCAATTTCTTTCACATTACAGGTAATCAATGGTGATATAAGAAAGCTTGCATAATTGGGATCAAGTCTAGTTTTGGGGAATGCAGGCAGTGTACATTAAAATTACATACTCTTCTAAATTTCTTTTATTGTCCAGTCTATAAAGCTTAATTTATCCTTTCAATTTGCAATATGCAGAGGAATATGGCAGCTACTTTAACAGCAGTAAAAATTAAAATAATACGAGATGCCATTGTTTGCTTTTTCTGTTTGCCTTTTTTTCTTTTTTTTGAGATAGAAAGAAGAAAACTGTCAAATGAGATTTGTTCATTCTGTAAAATTAATATTTTTGCGAGAAAGAGATGTCACTGCAATTAATATTTACTCATTGATTTCCCTTGTCTGTGGTGATCCGGATATTTGCAATGAGGCATGTTGGCTGCTTCAGACAGGATTAATTCAATTAAATAAACATACAGCTTTTCATTTTAGAAATATTTCACTTTAAGTTGTGATTTAAAGAGATGACTTCATTTTCAAACAATGCTTTCTTAATATGAAAGACACTGGTTTTGGAAGTAATACTGTTGATTATATTTTTCACCATTCCCAAACAATTCTGAATTAAATAAAGTATGAATAGTTCCTCATGCTTTAACGTGTGTGCTTTAAGTGGCTTCTCAGTATCTCCTGTTCTCCTCCACAGTGATCTACTTCTCTTCTTGCTCTCTGTCTAGTTTTTCCTCAGGTATTTTTGAAGGAAAAAATCTTAATTCATGTAAACTTTAAGTTTGCGCTACTGGCAAACCTTTCCTGAATAGTGAGATGCAAAATTGCCCAAACCAGGAATTATAATGAATGACCCTGCTTCAGTTCTGTATTATTGTGTAGGTGTATCTGCAGAAGGTGAGTGTCTTCTCATGGCTATCTGTTGGTAGCTACAGCTAGAAGACAGCTGTGGTCTGTTGAAGAAATACGTCACGAGCGGCAGGTGGCATTAGATGATATCACAGCATGAAGGGTGACAGGGCTGTAAAGAAACGCAAGTGTTCTCTAAAGAGCAGGTGTTTTAACTGAAATGCAGACAAGCATCTGCACCTTTTACTAACATGGTTCAAAGGCAGTGGAGGTAATAGCTATATTTGGACTTCACTCAGAGTTTGAAGTTGCTGTGGTGTAAAACATACCTTCCATTTCTTAGGTTTTAGACACTGTAGCTTCTGAGCTCTGTATTTTGGAAGCTCAGGAGATGCATGCTACCAGGCAACTGTGTTACTGAATTTTTCTACCACTGCTCCCTAATTATTCTTTGTGTAGAATTAATTGCCATCTAAGTTTGCAGCTGAGATTGTATTGTAGCTAGCTTAAGGGTGAAATATGGCTCCTGAAGGTTCTTGTGGCCCTGGAAATGAAAAGATGGGGTAATGTGAGATATGGCTGTGGGCAGCCTCAGGCCTGTTAGCTGGGCCTGGAGTGCTTTGCTGCTGGGGACGATGAAGGCAGCTTTTTGAGAAGGATGACTACAGGTGAAAGAAAGGATGCAATGGCATCAGTCAGGGAGCCCAGGGGAGGATGAGAAGATGCACTGGTCACAGTACAGGACAGCAGGCACCAGGGAAGAGTGAGGAACTGCAGCAAGGTCCAGCACAATGCTGAGTTCTCAAAAGGATCAGCTGGAGGAAAGCTGTAGTCAAGTTGTCCCAGGCTTATTCTGTATTGATTAGAAGGAAACGTGTACAAACATTATCAACAGAAGAAGTGAAAACTGCTTTTGTACTCTGAAAGCAGCATATTTGGCAAAGTTATAAGTACTTTAAAAAAGTCTTAACTGCTAATTTGTTTTTAACAGTTTTATTTTGCCATAAGTAGTTGTAGAGGAAATATTTATTTATGTGATTAAAAGATACAAATTTAACTGATTTGTTCTCTAGTTTTGTTTTTCTTTGTAGCACTAATGGTGTTTTCATTTCCCTTTTCAGGTCCTGTCTCTTGCTGAAATGCTCTGGCCTTGTGTGCTCTTCTTGGTACTGGCTGCAATCCGTTTTCAGGAACCCCCAAAATACAAGGAAAGCTGTATGTTTTGTTTCACTTACACTCTCTTTTGCTGGCCTCTGCTTGAAGAAGTACTTAGGAATTATTAAAGATAAACTGTAATGGGGTGTGCTGGAGTGGTGTTGACTTAATTGTAGTGGAGTCAGTAGAAAGAACCTTAGAATGTGTTTAAGTTTTGTTCAGCTGTGGCTCCTCAGCAAACCATATTCAGATGGCTGAAAAAAAATATAGAGTTTAAGGTATGAATTTTCAGAACAGGTTTAGACAACATCTTTGGAATAAGTTGAATTTCTTTGATTTTAGTTGTACTTAGTTTTTTTTTTTTTTTTTTTCTTTCTATTGACAAGAAGTTCCATTTAGATGACTGTCCCAGAGAGAGATAATTATGCAGTAGATGTCAACAGTTAGGCAAGATTAATCTTAACCCTACCCATTTCCTGGGAATTAGAATGAACACTTTTAAATTCTTCCAAGTTCTTTTTTTTTTTTTTCTTTTATCTTGTCAAGTGTTAACTTCATTCAGAAAATAATAACTTAGGGTATTGTATTTTATTCAGTTTATTATTCTATTATTCACAGATGTCAGTACTGCTAATTAGTAGTTTTACAGCGAATGGCAGGCTGGGTTCCCAAATAGGGCAACTTCCCAGAATAACAAAGAAGTGAAGTAGCAGTTAAACCAGTAAGTGAAGAGACAACAAAAGATGATTGGCTATATTACTCACTGCACAAGAGCTTCAAGAACTTAAGATAGTCTGTATTTAAAGCAAGCGTGTAAGTCTTGGACCTCTCAGTTAACAAGTGAATTAGTTGTACATTCTACACAGGAGACTTTAGAATTAGTACTTTGAAGAAAGCTTGGCAAGTAAGCTAAGTGGGGCCCTTACCAAACATGGGGCAGCTTCTAGATCCTTCTCACAGAAAGCACCCCTATAGCCTGCTGCTACCAAAACCTTGCCACGTAAACCCACTACAGAAATAGTACATGTTCTGTTTCAGTATAATGTTTATTCATTCTGTTTAATTCATCATTCTACTACATGAAATAACTTCTGTGAATTGCAATAGTGGCTTCTAATGTGTACTTTGTTGTCATAATTTTTGTAAGGGGCATACCATAATGCATCATTCTCATAGGGCCGAACAGGATGTGTATTTAGTTGGTTACTTGATAATGTACTTTAAGAGATAAGTGTTAACCATGTAAGATATTACAAGGTTTGCAAATGTCAGTCTTTAACTTCCTTAGCAATCAGTCTGGTAAAACAATTGTAGATATGTAGAGTGAAACGTCTGGAGAGAATGTAGTGTGTGCTATATACGTTTACTTTAGAGTAGCTCTGGTCTGGATCCAAGTATGCAATGCATGCTAGGGGCCTGAGTGCATTAGGGGTACTTGTAGAGTACATCCTCCATATTGGGCTGACAGTCTAGCAAGCATATGTTGCAATGGTATTAATTCCATGAAAACAAACTTTCCAGAAACTGCTCCCTAATGTCTGGTTGTCATAGTCTGGCATGGCAGTTATCAGTTTTCTGTGGTGAATTAGTTGTGCTTAACGGAACACCTGCCACTGGTACAACTTTATTGTTCACAGGTGACAAAGCAACTTCCTAGAAGAAGAGAGCACAATGTTATGGTACAGGCTTTGTAACTGCAGTATCCTGGGTTTTAATTCTGCCACTGCTTGATTTTAGGTTACTTAGAAGCTCGAGATTTGCCAAGTCGGGGCCTTTATCCTTTCATGAGAACTCTTTTCTGTAATGTTGGCTCCAGATGTAGGAATACCAGTTACACAACACAGAAAAACAACCACTTACGGTAAGATGTACTAATTTATACAGTGCTTTAAGTGTCACAGTGCATCTTTCTCTACAACAAATGTTTGTATTTATGTATTTATTTTTTGGTAGAGAGGAAGAATAGGAGTTTTGTTACCACATGCTAAAAGTTTCCTTTAGTCTTGTTATGAATGGAAAAGGCAT
Source organism: Anas acuta (assembly GCF_963932015.1). NCBI lineage: Eukaryota > Metazoa > Chordata > Aves > Anseriformes > Anatidae > Anas > Anas acuta. The sequence continues at coordinate 85,521,557 of NC_088980.1, forward strand.
GGGGCTTTAGTCATGCCTATTTCTAATTTTCTTTGCTTTTCATGGGAATTTCTTGCTGTTATCAGACACTAAAAGCTATTTTGGAGAAAGCTGGGGGAAACCTTGTGATATTCTTGCCCTTCAGTGCTGCCAGCCAAGACCATACTTTTATCCTTCATTGGAAAGGCTATTGTTATACAAAGGTGAGACTGACCAACAGGAAGTATATCATGTGGATTTATACTTTAGGAGCATAGATGATGGGAGGTGTAAACATAGAAAAGCAAAACAATGATAGCTCTCAAGTAAGACACACAAAGAGCCAAAAGGAGTAGCAGAAGCTCTTTTAAATAAAAGAATGTGAAAAAGAAGACTGTAAGAGAGCCTTATCACGGGATCCCAGAATGCAGAAAGAGAAAGAAGTGAATGCGACTTTGAGCTTTCTTTAAGAAATGTAGTGCATCCATCTACTACAAAGTGTTGAAAAAACTGAGATGCAAAGACTTTTATACAAGCTGACACCACGTGTGACTGAAGAATGTAGTCATAAGCAACCTTTCAAAATATATAATAATAAAGTCAAATTAAGGTAAGATAAACAGAATATTTGTGTATATATGTATTCTTCATTCTCAGAAAAACTGAGAATATCTACCAAAAAGATTTTTACAGGTTTGAGTCAACTAAGGGACTGTGTGCATCATGGTTTTTATGGTTTATTATTGTAGAAGCTTATAGATAACTTTAGTTTTATAGACAGCAATAAATTCAGCTTGCAGCAAGTTGGAACACTTCAGTATCACAATAATTGGCCATAATACTTGCTTTGATTAGCCTGTTCTAGTTATTTTTTATATGTAGAGAGGTATTGATTGAGCATAAGACCATGCAAAATAAATCTTGTTTATGCACAAACACTGCAAAACAGTAATTCATTAGTAGAATTGAAGTCATAACAATTTAAGCTGGAATCATTATTAGAACAGATCTATAATCACACAAAATATTTATATGTGATAATATCTGTTATTGTACCAATATCTCTTAAAAAAAATAATAAAAATAAAAATCTAATGATAATTGTGTAGTTAAGATTGTTACATAACCACTTCATTTCTACCCCCTTTCTTGGGGGTTGTGCTTGCCCTTCCACTGCTGCTCTGGCTCATAAAGTTAATGGCTTCAATCTGGTGGCAGAGGCGTAGTTATTGCAGGTCATGATTTGGGGCATATTTTCTGGAGAAATGTGTAGTTGATGGCTTCTTTTATATGCCAGAGCGCACTTGAAGTCACATGCTTTTGTACCTTGTTCATTCATCACTGTTTTGCAGACCCATGTTACTTCTGAATTTATATGGTCCATCCAAATGTATACATTACCTCTTACATGTTAGATACTCATTCTTTTTTCTCGTTAGTCATGAAATTGGCTTTGTACAGCTATGGTTCTACATTTTTAACTGACCAATAGTAAGTTCTATATAGTCGTGGACTTGCCAGGGCTAGTTTGTGCCCAATCTCTTATCAAGCCATACCTTACTCCAGTACAGTGCATCCTGAGCCTACACTTCTTAAGGCCTCTATTATCACAGAGGGTCCGTGTTCCTCTGTGATGCTTTCCTATATTTGTCATAATTATCTTATGTATTAAATAGTCACATGTTACTCCTTTGTGTTTAAAACTGTTGTGCCATTATACATTGACAAGTGAAAGTAAAATAAATAGCTGTAGCCACTTGGCCAGAAAAAACAAAGCCACAGGCACACTTCAGGTTCAGACAAAATAAAAGTGACAAGCATCTGTGCAGTGGCCTTGCAAACTCAGTACAAAGTGTGTTGTCTGTTACCTGCAGAAGCAGTATCATCTTACTGGGTTATAGGGTTACAAATAGCTCTTGACCTTTTTAAAAAAAAAAATTTAAATATTTCCTAAAAGGATATTTTTTATTTACATCACCACCCCAGTCGCTGTTTAAGTGTGTTAAACCTCTAGAAGCTATGAATTTTATTTACTGCTTTGCATGATTACTTACGCTGCTTTGACTGAACTGCCCAAATTATATTCCATTTCAAAAGAAAAGCAGGATGAAATTTCCTTGAGGCAGTCTTAGACCTACTTAGGGATGAGGAAAATTATCTGCTTTCATTTTTTTCAAGTGAAAAACAAAATGCATCCATGTATGTATATTTATACACTCAGTAGGCCACGTGAAGTAGCTTGTAGCCTAGGTCAGGAAAAGGGTAAAAAGGTAACATGAAGTTCATCCTGAGGTCAGTCTATTCCAGCACGTCCATCAGCATAAATTAAATCAAGCTAGGGGCTGCTCTGGCTTATGCTGGCTGCCAACAGCCTTAGGAATGCAGATTGTCAGCTTGATCAGCCAAACATAACTGAATCCTATGCTGTCCCTGTGTTGAATGGACAGAAGGGGTGCTATAGGAACAGCAGTATCAAATATCTTCCCTTCGAGGATTTATGTCAAACCATGGCAGGTTCTCTACAGACATTTTCAGGGACAGTTTGCATCAACAATGGTGTGCTTATTAAGGGTAAATCAAAGACCATGTATAACTTGCACGGACACTTGACCCATTTATTTTCACAGTGTATACCACATTGTTCACATTTTGAAATATAGTTACTTTTTTCTTTTTAAATTAAATAATTAAAAAATAAACTAATAATTAAAAAACAAAACAACAAAACAGACAAACTAATCCTATTACTTCTGCTGTAACCTCCACTATGAAAATCATAAACCACCCAAACAGCTGTCCCGGCCAATAGGCTCCATCAACAGGCTGTTGGTGAGATGAGCCAGGTGAAGGCTACGATCAACTCTGTAACTTTGATTGGCTGCAAAATCTTTGACTTGGTTTTGGCTGGGATTGAGCTAATTTTCTTTGTAAAGAAGCTCACATGATGCTATGTTTTGGATTCTTGATGACAGTAGGGGTGATAACACACTGATGGTTTAGTTGTCACAGAGCAGAGCTCACACAGAGCCAAGGCTTTTCCAGCTCCTGATGCTGCCCTGCCAGTGAGGAGGCTGGAGGTGCCCCAGGAGCTGGGAGGGGACACAGCCAAGACAGCTGGCCCAAGGGATGTCCCACATAGTGTAGGGTCATGCTCAGCAATAACAGATGGGGGAAAGGAGGAGGAAGAGGGGGACATTCAGAGTGATAGTTTTTGTCTTCCCAAGGAACCATTACATGGTATGAACCGTGCTGTCCTGGACGTGGCTGAGCACCTGCCTGCAGATGGGAAGCAGAGAAAAAATTCCTTGATTTGCTTTGTCTGTGCATGTGGTTTTTGCTTTACCCAGTGAACTGTCCTTATCTCAACCCATATCTCACACTTTTACCTTTCCAGTTCTCTCCCCCATTCCACCTGGGGAGAGTGACTGTATGCCTCTAATACCATATTAAAAACAATTTAAAACTTAGCACAGATATTTAATATATAGAACCTCTGTGACATGTTTCATAAATTTGAACCTGAAAACTAAGATCATACCTGTTGCCATTTCTACTTCCCAAGGAGGTTGAGCTCAACTTCAAGAGTGGTCAGAGAAATGGCTGTGGCAACGAGGACAAGAGGGGCACAAGTGGCAGCTGGCTGACGTAATTCCTCTGGGAATGCCTGTAAAGCTAATAGCTCAGAAACAGTTTGCCTGGACTGCTGCTCTTGTGCTGCTGAGAGGCTTGTGTTTGGGAGAGGGGTGTTTGTGAGTATTTCTGGTTGCACTTGCTGCCTTCTCTTCTGTCATAGCTGGCCACCCCCACTGAACTTGCTGCCCTACCAACTAAACAAGTTTTGAAGCTCTGAGATGAAGACCAGACAATATTTTTCCTTGCTCTGATTGAGAAGTGGTTGCTAAACAGACTCTGCTTATCTACTACATTTGCTACCTACCTGCTCTGAGAACTGCTTGCTGCTCTGCTCATGCGGTTTGAGGCCAGATGATTTCTGTGATGGGATTACTTTTGAGAGATTTCAATAACAGAAATGATTAATGTTCACTCAGGTCAGCCTGTTCTATTAGATGTGCTTCTGCTATGTATTAAAAGGTATCTGTAGCATAAAAAATAAGAAGCCAAGGTTGCTTTTTGGTTGTTCCCCTGCTCTTTATCAACCCAAGGTTTGTGGATCTGAGGTGCAACATAGTGATGGGTTTGGAGGAGAGGGTACTATTAATTCCTGCATCGCCATCATCAGTCCAGCCTGGTGTTGGCAAGAGGTCATCAGAACATAAGCCTAGCTGTGTGCTCCCGTGTGAGTAAAGGTGACCTTTTCCCTGGGAACATTGTTATATGCAGTGCCTCTGAAATAGGAAGGTTTGTATACAGGTAGCAAGGCTGCATCAAGCACCACAGGTTATTTGTGATACTGTCTTTATGTTCTGCTTCTCTGATCACTCATGATTATTTTAATTTGCCTTGTTTCATGAATTTAGGTGCCAATTTGAAGTTCAGTGAACATTTGGGAAATAAAATGTATGTAGAAAATCCTGTGGAAACTAATCTAGAGTATTATGTTGATGTGTTTTTTTTTATTATTTTTTTATTTATTTTTTATTTTTTAAAGTTCTGACTGGATTTTTTTTAACCGATGTTGTTACTCTGGTCAAGCATTACACCCGTGTTCATGCTCAAAAGACACACATTTTCAGTGTATCTGGTGTTGCTGTTCTTTTTCTTTTCCAAACATGTATGTTTCTAGCTCTCAGAAATTTCAGGCAGTAGGTGTATTGGTAATGCTGGAATATGTGGTAGTTTTCAAAAGCAATAGCTAAAGTGCAGCTATTAATCACTCTGAAAGCCACCCTGTGAACAACAGAAACCTGATTTTTAAATCTCTTCTGAAAAGATGGAAAAAAATGTGGCAAGAAATTGTTCTGTCTTTAATCCATGGAAGTTTGAAGTTGGTGAAAGATTTCTCTAAAATCTACCTGGCAGTCAGCCAAGCTGGTATCAAAATAAGCTTATCTGAAACAATAAAGAACTTATTGGAAGTTCTAAGATTATTTTTTTCTCCTCGTCCGTTAGCCTAAAGTTGCAGACAACTCTGTAGATGTCAGAAAAAAATGAGGATCAGGGAGGGAGCGTAAGAGAAATGTGCTGCTTCATCTGCCCATAATCTTGTGTCCGTTTTAACAGAACTTTTAGACCAATCTGATGCAATTATGTACAGTTTTGGTTTAGTGACTTAATATCTAACTTAACTAATAAGGATGAAAACATTTTGGTAATATAGACTCAACAAAGATAGCAGATAGCTATTACTAATGTTAAATAGTTTTCTTACAGTGTTTAATATTAATTCTTAACTGTAACCAGTTAGAGAATCAAATTATTTTCAGCTTAAAGGACATGAAGGTCATGTGTTGGTGGATGGTCTCAAATCATCTGTCTCAGTCCAATAATGCTTTAGTCCAATAATGCTTTAATAATTTCCTGCTTCTAACAGAATCAAGAACCTAATGCTCTGGCAGTAGGTTATGTACAGTCTTTTCAAAGTAATTCAGAGTTTTAAAAAGCTTTTTGTATTTGGGTCCATCTGCTGTCCCTTGAGTCACAATGCTGAATTCTTTTAGTTTTCATGCTCTTGTATGCAATCTAAGTCAAGCTTAGGACTCTGGCATGACCTCTTTCTGCATGTGTTTTCCTTTCACTGTTAACTGAAGTGTGCTTAGGGTTTGTGTAGCCTTATATGAGTTGAGATACCACTGCTACTGAAAGTTTGTATAATGTGTCAAAGAACTTGTCACTGGAAAAAAATGCACCTAGAAAATTGATAATAATTGGAAGAAATTTTTTTTCTAACCTAAATATTTTCCTTTTGAGGTGCTTGTCCACAGGACTTTCTATGTTGAAGTCCTGCTCAGTGAATATCATGGCATTGTAGGAATCAGCTGGAATCAATGAGACAGGATAAACTGCCTCAGCATAATTAGGGAGTGGAATGGGAGAGCAGTGACAGTTTGTAGTTTGTGAATTTCTATCTCATTAGATACTTCTTTATCAATAGGTAAGAACTGTGCTGAAAACTATCATTCACATACAAGTCTGACGAGAAAGTAATATAAGTCTTTACTATGCTTTTTAAGTGGTGCTTATGCAACAGTTAATTGTGCTTCTAATGAAAAACAGTGATATTTTTGCTACATGACTTCAACCTAATATAATTTGAACTATATTATATATTTGAATTATATTGTATTAAAATATAATATAATTTGTTTAAAATAAAACAGATTTAAACTGCCTGGTAACATATTAGAGACGATTACTTCATTGTTAATGGTGCCTTGGGATAGTCTAAGTAATTTTAACTTGTAAATAGACATATAAAATATTTCTTGACTTCTCATTTCACCTTAAAATTAGTATTGTTAGAAAACTGTTATGTTACTGAGTAGCCACAAGATGGTAGTATTGGAGAGAGAGACAAATACATACACTGGGTTTAGCTCTGAGAATCAGTGGAAAGCCAGTAGTGATAACACAACAACATCTTTATAAATTGTTGCATGCATTTGAAAACAAAAACAAACAAACAACAAACCATAATATTCCAAGTACAAACTGCATAGATTTTCAAGAACAATGGTACCTTGAGGAGCACATCACCTAGAATTGACGTACAGCTGTTAGCATTGCTGCTTTTTTTTTGTTGTTGTTAAGGTGGTAGAACTGTTATCAAATAAACTAACTAAAAGGGAAAGGTGCCAGCCTTGGTCAGAGCCCAGAGAGAGGGGTTATCCACATTCCATCTGGTAACTTTGACTTCCCTGTTTCTGGATAACAATTGCAATGTATTGCCTTAGATCCAATAGGACAACTCAAACTTCAAGGTACAGTATACATAAAGCATGACCTGGACTCATGATACATCAGGGGAGAAAACTTGAGTGCATTCAGAAATGTTAAAGACTTCTTTTGATGTTTCTGTTTGCTGCCAGAATTGGGTTCCTTCTGTAGGTGAGCTGCTCCAGCTCAGGGATTTTTCAGTGCCCCCTTTCCTGTGGTTTTGGCTCAGTAGTGCAACTTGCATGCTAATGAGCTAAACAAAATAAAAGTGGTTACATGTATAATAGTTTTAAAAACAACAACAAATACACATTTGTCAGCTACTTGCTTCCAGATTGTAATGATGTCATCTGTCCCTTTCTTTTTCCATGGAAAAGCACTTCAGGTGTCCAAGATGGTCCAGAGAACTTTGCAGGACCAGATCTAGCCTTCTTGAAAGAGATACAAGAACTTGCAAAGGGATTTGCTGAGACCACAGAGAAAGCTTTGGCTTTAGAAAAGCTATGGGAAGAAAACTCAAAGTTCTCAGGTATGTTGTGATCTTTAAAATAATGAATTGCTTTATATATCAGGTAATGATAACCATCCAATAAAGGAACATTTCTATCTTAAAAAATAAAATGAGCAAACTCAAATTTTTGGTGATCTGAAAAAAAATAAATATCACTTTTATGATTACTATTACCATGGCTGTCATAATTCTCAGTTTTCTAAAATTGCACTTTTGTTTTACGACTTGATAGTTAACAAAGTACTGCATTGGGAAAGGTTTAAAGATAAGGATTAATAATTTGAATATATGGTAACTTATACTGACAGTTGCTTTTGAATATATGCTAGACTTTACCGAGAGGGATCTGTTGATCTGGGAAATAACCTAGTCATTCTTTCCAGGTATTTCTGTTGTACTACAAAGTATAGGGATAGAAAATATCACCAGCTCAAATGTGGTGACCTTCAGGTGAACAAAAGTACTAATGTACAAATGTACTCTTGTACTAAAAGAGTGAGACAGGAAACACCATGTTCTGATTTCTCCTTTCTGTTCCCATCCATCCTGCACATTCTTGCTGTAGCAGACCTATGCCTACACTTTCTGGCTCAATTTTTGAGCAGAAAGGTAGAAGTAAAGCAGTTGTTTTCATGCCTGGTGATCTGGGGGCTAATATGTTCTCCTGGAAGGTATTGTGATGATTTTGCCTTACTGAAAATTGAATGGTAAGCAATTTATTTTGTTTCTGTGATAATTGTAAAAATACCAGAAAGCGGAGAAATGTAGTGGATCACTGTCCTTCTAGTGTATTACTTGTTCCACACCTGTTTTCTCCTGTAGAAATGCACTTTGTTTACTACTTGCTATTTCTTATAATATGGAATTTTTCTGAAGTTAATAATGCCTTTGTGTAAAGGAAAAATATCTGATTTTTACAGGGCTCCATAACAGCACCACTTTTCTTACTGTAAGTATTTCTACATTTTATTTCTAAATTACAGTTCTTGATTTTGAAGTATCTTTATTGTAATAGAATTTTGTATCCTGTCAAGTTTTAGTAAAATACCTTTTTAAAAAATGGTATGCTTTTGAAAGGAAAAAAATAATGTCTTGAATGCTTGATAAAAGTTCAATGATTTCTTGATTACCAGTTTAAGCAAGTCTAGGTTGTTTGTAGTGAAAATTCACAGGTACTTGAAGGCTAGTTATTTATTAGGACCAATTTAAAACACTATCTGCCAAACCTTGAGTATTTCTGTTAAATCATATTACAAAAAAATTTAGAAGGAACTCTCATATTAATGTTTTCTTATTATTGAAAAACAAACAAACCCCTTAGAAAAGGAATACAGTGAGATTTGAAAGATGAGGCTCTTGCTTGGACATTACTTTGAATTTGGATTTATTATATGAATATGGCAAGCAGACTCTTTCACTTGGGAGTGAAGGAAGGCAGGTTTGTAAGATGTAGCATAACTCCTTCCAGAACTTTCTTGGCATAGTGTGTGACATGAGTTTGGGCTCTGTGTAGTCTTCCACTCTTGCAATCTCAACAGAAGGAGGGAGGCTGAATGGGCATGGTAGTGGATTTTCATTGCTGTCAGTTTTGTACGTTTCACAGAACAATAGTTTTGCTTTAAAATTATTGAAAAAATATTTTTCTCTATACTTCATTGATTACAACTTGCAACTTCATGAAACCTATATTTCCAGTTTATGTAACTTGAAATGAGATGGCATTTTCACAGTAACATTTATCAATTTCTCATGAGCTTCTTGATTGAAATTTAATCTGTTCTGGAATATAAAACAGAAGTTTTTTCAGTATTAAGAGTGTATTTAATTGAGAGTAGCCAATCATTATTAACAGCCTGTATATGCAAGCTTTTTGTAGAAGGCATGCTCATGCTAGTATTATCCAAAAGAGCCCTGATGAAACATTAACCTAGATAAATAAGGGCTGCATAATGAGCACTATGACAAATCCTATGTTTTACATACGCATCTGATAGCTTAGTCCTGTAAAAGATGTGATTTTAGCCAACAGTTCATCTTTCAAAAGCCATTTTCATAAAAATAATACTTGACATCTATCCCCCTGGTCTCCCTGGAGGAGATGTGAGGCGAGAATGGCAAGTCCCTGGCAGGATGCTGGTCTTTACTCCCTAGACTTACAAAATTAATTGCCAGACTAAAGAGCTCTTTGTGTTAGAGGTCTCAAAGGTAACCATGCTTTTTGGGAGTGTGTAATGTGTCTCCTTACAATTCTGAGCAGAAAGAATATTTAACTCTTCTAGCTCGATTTTCCATCAGAGCAGAGAAATCTGTGAAACGAAACTGCTGTAAGTTCAAAGTACGACCAAAATGTGATGAATTAATGGAGCTAGAGGGTACATTTCCAACCTGAAAAATTGTTTGAAATAGTTTAAAATTAAAGAGTGCTGAGGAAATAGCAGGTACTTGCTAGTTTTTTCTGCTAATGGGAATGTCATGTGTAAATGTGTTTTCCTCCCATACAGATGGATTTGAATGAAGCTGAAGAAATGATTTCTAGAGTAGAAAACTTGTACAAACAATCTTCCTTCTGGAACCTTCTGCACTCGCTTCCTCACCTTGAATTGAACAATACGGAGGATGGGTTAGCTGCCATAGCACAGTTTCTAGAAGTTATTAAAAAGTAAATACTCTTAAATGCTTAAAGTGCTCTGCTTTAATATTTTACCTGAAATTCTCATTCTTTTCACAGGATATTTAATATCAGCATCCTTATAGGACAAGGAAGGTGGCATTTTTTTCTGTTGACTAGATACTGCTTTTATAAAGATGTGGTAGATTTCACCCATTCTGAGCCCTTCATAACTGTATTTCTTCTCTGTCCAGCTCAGCAGTGATTCCCTAGGAGTCTCAGGGAAGGAGATTCATGGTAGAAATGGCCTTAAACTTTGTCATGTATTTTGGGATTTTTCAAAAGATTGGTTACATATGAATATAAGAAAATCACAGTTTAGATTCTAATTAGCTTAATACCTTTGTAGCACTTAATATCAGGAAAATGAATCCATTTGGTTTCTGTCTCTTACTTCTCTTGAAAGAGATGAAGCAATAAGAAAAAACAAAACAACAACAACAACAAAAACTAACATAGGAATGTATTCTGAATGTGAAAGTTTCCTGCCTTAGGTGAAGGACAGCTAGATTTGGAGGAAGATATACGGTATCAAAAGCACAGAATACAAATACATCCACCTGGGATGGAGTTAGTTTTTTCGTAGCAGCTTATATGGTGCCGTAGTTTGCATTTGTGACTGGAGCAGTGCTGATAGCGTGCTAGTGTTTTGGCTATTGCTGAGCACTGCTGGCACAACCTCAAGACTTTTTTCGTTTTTTTCCCTCTCTGCCTTCCAGTAGATAGGCTAGGTGCAGGCAACAAGTTGAGAGGGCATACAGCTGGGAGAGCTGAGTAAAGATCCCAAAGGGATATATATTCCATACCATATAATGCTGTGCTCAGCAGTAAAGGCTGAGGGAAAGGAGGAAGCAGGGGATATTTATGATTATGGCATTTGTTTTCCCAAATAACCGTTATGCATGCTGAGGCCCTGCTTTCCGGGAAGTGGCTGGACATCTGCCTGCTGATGGGAAGTAGGGAATTATTTTATTGTATTGCTTTGCTTGCATATTGCTTTTGCTTTGCCTATTAATCTGTCTCTATTTTGGTCCTTGAGTCTTCTTGCCTTCTTTGTATTTTCCCTGTCCCATGGGAGAGGGGAGTGAGCAAATATGTGGGTGGTTGACTGCCATCTGGGTCAACCCACAAGTAATTAATGATGGGAGGAGACTTGGCTATTTATCTATTTATTTATTTAAAGTCTGGTGTCCTTCAGGGCTCTTCAGTTTTCCGTAAACCAATTTGGAAAGCAAACCATGAAAACCAATGCTCACCTCTTGACTGTCCTCAGATTTCTAACATATATTTCTAGGTAGAAGTCCTAGTTCAGGCAGAATTTAGCCAGCAGAAAGGGTCCTAAATTTACAACTTCTCCCAGTTCCTGAGCAGTGCCGTCTTTGCTGTCCTCTCAGAGGTACCTAGCCCACCATGAGAAAAAGAGACTACAAAAAGCAAAGCCAAGCTGAGGGTTTACAAAACAACAGCAACAAAACTGTTTTTTTTTTTTTTTTTTTATGTCCCATGTTTTTTATGTCTCACAGTTGAGGGATAATTGATTGTCTGGTTGAACAATATGTTCTAGTCCAACACTTTTCACACCTATTCAGGTAACTTAAGTGATGTTGCATTTTGTTCTCATATTGTTGGATATACGTGACACTGAAACTGTTGACCAATTGTCTAATGAAGCTGGATTTTTATTTGCTTAATATAGGAATATGCTATGGGAAATTAATAAATTTGATTTAAGCTTTAAGTAGTAAATTATAGCTGTGTTAATGTAGTTTGTTTCCTAGTAAAGTGAAAATTGGGAGTTGTAAGTAATTCAACAGATATTTTTTATCAGTGTTACATGATGTGTTTTGTTTAATTTGTTGCAAGAGTAAGTCTCCTGTTGCTTTAAATGTATTTTGCTTCTGCAGATTGAGTGGAATAAGCCAACATTTATTGTTCATCCTGTCGTCTTGCTGCAGGGATGACTAGGAGAATACTAGTACTGTTTTTGCTCTCTCGTTTTGGTTTCATTTTAGCTCATATCTCCTACCCTGACTGTCCCTTCTCCCTGAGAACATTGGTGTATTATTTCATATCCTCAGTGAATATTGAGTAAAACTCTAATTGTAAAATCTCGCTTTTTCTATTTTATGAAAAAAATAACAAAAGATCAGTTTATTCATCAGTAACTATGTATTTTGATATTCAATTGTTTGAGCTTCATCTTATTCCACCAACCCCTTTCAGTTCTCTGTGTATGGAGAGCTTGATTTTTGTTTTATTTTCAGTACCTTAGCATCACTGAAGGATTTAGATGTGATGCCATTGGGCCAGAGTTTCTATGAAGTGGTGAAAATCGCACTGAATTTAATTGCTGAATTGGTACAGGATAGGAGCTTGGAAGGTAAGGAATTTGCTTTAGATTATTATTATATATATATATATTTTTACATACCTTGTAAGCATGTTGCAAATACATGATAGCAGTAACTTTCTGAATTCCTGCTAAATTCCCAATGTAAATGATCCAAGAATTGAATGATGTCTCTCATGTCTTTGACTTTTTTTTTTTTTTTAAACAATAATAACTGGATTTCATCAGAGTATCACAACTGCATGGCCTAATGTATCATGTTTAGAATGATCTTTCAGTGGTGAATTTTAGAGAGACTAAATCACTACAAAGTGATATCAAATCTTCCATTTGATAGAAAGATATGCTTTTGTTTCGGACATGCATGTTATATGTTATGTCAGTCTTACTTTAACCTTTATTCTTCTGTTATCACAAATTCTAGTCTTATCTGGAGGGCTACATTTTCACCATCTGCTGCTTGGTTGTGGGAGATGTGTTTAACTGGAGAAGGTAGACTGGGCACAGGACAACTCAAGATTAAGGTCAGGAACAGGTTTCATTGGCAAATTGCCTGGAGATGTACAATTAGATTCTATGTGCAGCTGCTGGTTCTGCATGGAAAGTCAGGCCAAAAAATGTATGTGGTCTAAATTCCTCTCCCACTGTCAAAAACAAGACTGAAATGATAGAAATGTAATATGTTTGAACCCCTGTACAGAGGGTGGACTTTAATTCCCTGGGCCTGACCTCAGGTCACTGCTATTTGTTCTTTTGTGTACTTTATAGCCAGCTATTCAAAAGAGAAATGAGTGACAGGTGGCCTTATAGTATAGTTTATGTGTTTCTGGCTGGCATTTTTGACTTGCTAATTGCCTTGCAGCTATGGCAAATGTTAGGAAGCTGGAAAAGCTGAGGCCTCGTAGATATATTTTCGTTCATTTAGTGTTACAGGCTTATAAACTCAAAAGAAGTGTTGCGTACAATATGCTCATGTCACCAAATATTCAGATATTTATGACAAATTAGGATTTAGTTTAAAAATAGAGAATACAGAAAGTTTGATGCCAGGAAGTTGATTTCTGGTGCAATTAATAGGTGTGGTGACAACAGAGTAGGCAGACCATAGCGTGCTATCTAATTCTTATCACAGTGGTATTTTGTAGTGACGTGGATTTCTCTGAGAGCTAGACAAGGTGTGTGAGCTGGGTATGTACTGTATCATTAACCCTTTGTCTTCACTGGTACTGCTTTAAAGCTAGCTAGAACAAAAGCAATGTAAATTGACTTGGTTTCCTGCATGCCTCTTACTGCAGTGGAGGTATGACATACCCTCCCTCAGAAAGCTCTCTGATTTGTTTCACCAGGTACAGAAGTTGTATCTTTATGTAAATCTGTTTGCAGAGTGCAGCTGGTATTCTTCTAGTGCCCTCCCTGTCAGCAATAAATCATTTTCAGCCCATATATACACACGTTTGCACAAATGCATGCATAACTGGATGCGCAGTTCAGACTGGCACAATGCTGCATCTGCTTGCAGTCACTGTGCAAGGCGTCTCATGATGATCCTATTAATGACTGGTGAAATACCATCAGATTATCTGACCTTGCCATGCTCCTAATGAAACCAGGGAATTTATCCTAGTGAAACAGGTGTTCAGGTACATTATTTTCTTCAAAAAGCTGGAAATGTTGTATTTGGGTCTCATCAAGTCTGAATCATCAGGAAACAATGCAAAAAAAAAAAAAAAGTAGGAATGCTGTAAACAAATTTTATTTTATATTTTTCTTTCAGGTTTTCAGTATAATATTTCTCTAGGGGCTGTTTTGTGGAATCCACGTGCTGTCAGAGCAGAACTTGAATCTAGGTTTGGTTTTGATGATCTCCATGTTAAGAAACTTCTAAGTTATACAGCACAATTAACAAAGGTATACTACTTGAAAATTTCACTGTCACTTTTTCCTCTGTTTTTGTTTCCTGAAGGAAATCCCTGAAGGGATTTTTCATGCCTTTATAGGAGCTATAATCATATTTTATAAAGGTAGACAGAAGCAGCATTTCATCTTTCAGAAGGTAAAAAACTTGGATGAATGTTTCCAGCTGTGTCTTGAAATTGAATACAAACTTTGTAAGCTTTGTTCAGCAGGTATTTGCACCATTATACATGACTCACTAATAGCATTACTAATCACTTGAAGCAATCTATAACTAAGGAAGTCCTTTTTCATATCAAGAATAATTCAAACAAAAGATTTTATTCAATAATATTCATGTTAGATTTTGCATGGCCCCACAAGAGAATTGTGTTCTCTTGTAGAAGCTGTAGTGAGAATTAAAATGGATGCCTTTTTTACTTTGACCTTATGGGAAATAATCACTTCTCTTAGCCTGTTTTGAAAGAAATCTGTTGGTTACAAAAAAAAAAAAGAAATTATAGATGTAAAGAATAAATACTGTTTTTACTGAAAGTACAGGGGAAGTAAATTCTGTGTTTTGCTCCATTAAATTTTTAAAATAAAGCGTAGATTTGAAGTTGCCTGGATTCTTTTGACAAGTAGCATTTTTCATCTGGTTTGATGGACAAAGAAAACCTCTCTCTGCTGTGCCTAAATAAAGATACATCAGCAGTTTTTTCTTCTTAGTTGTGCAGTCTTGACATGAATATACTTGATTGATGAGTAGTCTCAGTGGGGCTATTCAAATATATGAGCAGTATGTCTAACTTTGAAGAAAATATTTCTTCTCAGTGAAGGTTTTTTTAATGTTTTTACTAGACCAAAATGACCTCCTCTGATATTCTAGTTTGAGCTGCAGAACACTTGAAACATCTCTTGAATTTCTACTGAAGTCTAGTCTTTGACATGCTGGTAATTTTCAGAAGTCCTTTCTTTTGCTAGATATGGTCCGGAGCTCTTCTTGAGAAGAGATTATTATAAGAATGGACGATTTACACACATAGGTAAATTATATTAGCAAACAAAAACCATCAAACCCCTTTTGAATGGCCTTTTAATGAAATATAATTGATGGCCAGTGTGACCAACTGAACAGAATATTTGACAGAATATTTGTTAGCTATTTATAGATTAAGCTTAATAGTTTCATATTGTGTGCTTATAGTAGGACACTGAAGACCTTCAAAGAGTATGAAGTATGGAAACATGGTCAATGTCTGTTCTGAGCACTTCAATTCTCTATCTGATGCCCAAGCTGGTGTGGTGTCAAAACATCTGCAAAACTTTCAATACATTTCCTAATCACAGTTGCAAGGGGTTTGGATGGGAAATACCTCAGAAAGACACTATTAGGGACGTTTAAGATGTACTAAGTGATTTTTACAAGCTTTGATAAAATTTATATGATCTGGAAAAATAAATCTTTCAACATGGAATTTAGAAGTCAGTCTATGAGGAAAAAAATTGTCCTCTTGTCCGCACTGCTGAAAAGTGCCACCTTCAATTTAAAATTGGTCCACTGTATACATAATCATTGGTTGAGATGTATCACTGTGCTGATTGCTTTATACATCAGTTGTATTTATACTTGTGAAGTGGCTTCTACATAATTATTCCAGTGCAAAATACTAGTGTAGTTGGATTGTATAATTGCAAGCTATTTCAGTGTCAACCTGGAAATTAATGTAAAATAACATCACTGATGTAGCTACAGGACAAAAATTCCTTGTGTAGACAAATCTCATTACTCCACCTGGTGTAGAAGTATGAACCCTAATGGAGCCACACTGTTATTTTGCACAATGCTCTGCATGTGCAGTACCCAAGAACACTAGGCTGGATTAACTGGGCTTTGTTGTCACTGAAGGAGGCTATGTGATTTTCTTTTTAATCAGTAAATTGATATCACAGATAACACTCAGCAACTCTCTGACATACTCATCAACTTCTTGTGTCCCTGCCAGATTCCCACAGGAGAGACACTGGACCAGTTTGTGTGTTCTGCTCTGTCCAGTGTGCCAGGGGATGAAGCTGACAAAGAGAATAATGAAGAAAGATGTATTTCCACATGGCATGAGACCAAACTGTATCTTGTCCATTCTGTCAGCAAGCTCAAACTCTATGCACAGGTACATTTTAATGAGTTATTTGATTAAATTCCTAATTTTTGCATGCAGGCTGTCAACAGTGACTCAGTTAAAAGATCTGAGATAGGTATGAAATATTATTGTCATGTTTTTTTTTTTCATCTGACTAATAAGAGAAAGTAATCTTTCTTATAAGAATTGTTAGAGTGGAAGTATAATCTATCACCATGTGTCTACTTAATCATATTTTTCTCATTAACTCAAACACGGATTTGAAATGTAATAGGGAACATGGTGAAATAGACTGCACTGCAGAGGTCTGACAGAAAGAAAACCCTTTTTCTGTCTCACTTGGGCCTGAATTTGAGACAAAACTGAAAGGAGACTATGGTATATTGTTCATTTATTAATTCTCCTCCACCAGCTTAGGCAATAGTGGCTGAAGTGTGTTGAGAGGGATAAGAGAATCTCCAGGGTAACATTTTAAAATTCTGCTCTGGCAAAACAGCTTGTCATGCAGTTTCTATGATGACATGTAGTTGCGTGGAGAATAGGATAAACAAGCCACATCTTAAGGAGAACACTTACCTAGCAGACTTAACACTAGCATGTGTGTGTGTGTTTAACATTAAAAAAAATGTTAAACTGTATATTGTCTGCTCTGAAGATTTTTGCAGTATGATCTGGAGTAAGCATGTAAAACTCAGTTATTTTCTTAAAAATGTAGTTGTCAATTTCTCTCTTGATTAGTTTTACTGATCTGTGATGTCTTGAAGTCACCATTTAATGTGTTTGCCAAAAGTAATGACCATTTTGGCCACAGGTAAATCCAGTAATAATGTCAGGCATGGTTTTAAAACTGTTTGGAAGGATGTAATTGAAGCTGCTAGTCACTGGGAATTCCCTTGGTAAGCTGGATGCCTTTTATAGTGAAAATCTGTTATAACCACTATATAAGTTAGAAGGCATAATGAGGAGAAAATAAGGGCAGTCTGAGGGTTTTGACATGTCATATTCTAGGCTACACAATGGGAACATGCAGGCTCCTTCTCCGTCTCTTTGTGTAATGGGACCCCCAAAATGTTGAAGCTGCCTTTTTTATTAAAAAAACATACAAACAAACAAAAACCAACAGACAAGAAACAAAAAATAAAGACAAATCAGGAAAAAAAACAAACAGCAAAAATGACAACAATGGAAAACAACAAAAAGCAAAGTCTATGTATTGTCTAAATCGGAAAGTTTTGATTCTCTAACACGGTTCATTCTGTTCTTCCTTCAATCTGCTAGGTATTAGAGCAATGGTTCAGCAGCAACCACTCTCAGAAACTACTTTCAGAACTTGAAAGAATCATAGTTGATGTATTGTCTCAGCTTCTAAATGACAGGGAAGCCAGAAACATTGTCTCAGGGATAAATACCCTGATCAAGCAATGGAATGAGAAATCAGAAGCCTATTTTTCAGAAGAATATAGCCCATCTCATGATCTGTAAGTTTATACGCATCTTTCAATGTTCACGTTAATTTCAATATTTATTTTCACATAGCTTTTAAACTTGATCTGATTTTTGGCTGTTAAGTGATTTTATTTGTTTATTCTTTAATTCAAAACTTCTTATGCAGTCAAATAGCTCTTATAAATCATACAGATTCTGAAGAAGAAATTTAATTCATGATTCTGAGTGTGCCTTTTTAAAGGTTCAGTAGAGGACCTGAGTATATCATCAGGACAGAAACTGGCAGCTGTGTATAATTAAGCATTTTGGACTATGACCTGAATTCTTTGCCTTGTTTTACTAATTCCCACAAATAGTTGCTGTGACTCATTAATGCTTCCCATGAAAGTATGCTATAATATCAATCTACTAATGCACAGCAAGTCCAGTGCCTCTGAAATGTATTTGATTTCTGCTGTAGGGCTCACACATGTTAGTTTTTGCAGGAGATCTTGAAAAGAAACCTATTATGGAGAACAGAATTATAATGAAATGCTATGTGTGTTCCCTGTTTGACTTGTTATTGCTTAATGCAAACGCAAGTAGTTAATAAGATATGGCTATACGTTCTGTGTTTATGCAGAATAATTAGTTTTGCTAACACAGCCCAAATCATCCCATAAAAAAGGGTGCTTTTTTTTTTTTGAAAAAAAAAAAAGATAGTTGATCACTAATTAGTAGTAATCTATTTTCTTGCAACCCTGAATACACTTTCAATCCTCATTTCAGGACGAGTGCAAATATAAGCTTGTAATACTGACTGTGCTTTAATTGCAGGTATTCTGATTAATAGAATATATTTTAAAATGAAATCAAGGTGTTTGTTCTGGGTGATTTTTGCAAAATAAAGTAGTTAGGAACTCTGTTTACTTATTTTTAAAATAATACTTGTAATAAATGTCTGGAATGGTTACTACACAGGCCTTAAAAGTAGTAGATACAGAGAGCTAATAAATATCTGTTAAAGTTGACAGAGCCGTATGAAGGTCTATGGTGTACAGGAATGCACCCTTCTGTCTTTCTAAATAAATATGAGATGACTTGCATCACTTCTGGGAGCTGGACTTGATGATCCTTGTGGATTCCTTCCAGTTCAGGCTGTTTTGTGATTATAATGCGGGGCTCGGTATGACATAGCTCGTAATAGCTCTGCTTGTTCATGGAAGAATGATCCATGCTTTACAAATCAGCACCTGAGGATAACTCTGAAGGATGTGAGGAGCTCGAATTAGCACACCCACAAGTGGGAAATGATCAGGCAACCTTTGGCTCTGTATTTGTTATCGTTTTAATTAACTTGAAAAATGACTGTGTCCACTTTATCATTTCCAAACAAACCTGTTTGAACAGAAAAATAGAAAAAATGTGGGATTTATAAACAGAAATACAACTCCTGTGTGGTTAACCTCACAGCCTCTGGTGGAATAGCAGCCAGTGCCTCCATTTCCCAGCTTTGTGTTTAGAAGCATTTTTTTTTTTTTTTTTAAGTACAATAAATGTCTTGATAGAAAATCAACTTTTTCTGTGGGAAACTTCTCTATGTTTTGCTGAAAAAGGAAGGAAAGGAGTAAATCTTTTATAGCATTAGCATTTTCAGCCTTTAGGGAAATTAGTTTGGAAAAAGTAGACTTGTCCATGAAAACAAGTTGAACTTCTCATGTGGGAGACTGATCAGTGACTGCTCAAAGTCAAAATGGTTCTTTAGTTTTTGCTGTTTTCTTGTTCCAAGGCTTTTGTAAAATCCATTAATCCTTTATCTTCTGTTAAGAGAGAGACTACAGTCAAACTGTTCAATAGTTTAGTAGGGTCTTGGAATTTAAATTATTTTTATAAAAGGACACTACTATACCGCTGCTCTGTAAGAAAATGCAGAGTAGGTGATAGAGTGACTGCACAAAAAAAAAAGCCATAATTTTTCAGCAGCTTTACCTTTTTGTTTGTAGTACACAACATTTCTGTGCTTTGTTTCTTTCATTTACAGAATCCTATATCTGAAGAGAATGCAGGCTGTGCTACAGGCAGTGCCTCAGCCGCATGTTATGAAGAGATTGCTTCTGGTAGACAGAGCTATAAGGAATGTAATAACGCAATATTTAAACTTCACTGAAGGTAAAGCTACGTGGTGATTACTTGTCTGTAGCACTGTCCAAAGGCAGTTATTGCAGGCATCCTGTGCGTGTGTGAGCAAGGACATTAGCACCAATAGCTAGAGCAGGGTTGCAGCCTCGTATGTCCAGGTGCCAGCAACTGAGGAGAGGGCAACTGGGGTCCAGTGGCAGCTGCTGGACAGGCTGAGTGCCTGAGGGCTGGAGGGATCCACCTTGTGCACGTGTACATGTTTATTCCCCCTAACAGACATGCACCATGACCAGCCTTGCCTCTGTTGGGCTACTAGATTTAGCAGCCCCTAACGTTAGCTAGCAACATTTCTGGTGTAGTCTTTTATTTGAGAAGGGTGAAGTTACAATATTGCTTGGGTTCTTAAGGAATTAGGCAACTTCTCTGTATTTTGAAAGAATTTCTGGCTAAATCAGCTATTATAGATGGGGAGCGTCCAATGTTATTTACAGCATTTATAGCTAGACACCTGCATAAGACCTTATTTTCCTCTCATAAAAATAATTAAAGCTTGCTGAAGTCGCTAGAGCTACTCTGGTATAGCTGTGAAAGAGGACGGTCATATTTTGCTGATGTAAGAGTACCAGTGTAACATGGAACCTTTGTCTCTAACTGCTGTCTTTCAAACCACGTTGTGCATAGTTTCCTTTCCCAGAAGGATGCTTCCAGCCCCTGAATTACTCTGTAGGTTAAATATTTTCTGTATGTGGTGGTGGGGAACTGTCTTACAGAAGCATTATGTATCTTGGAAAAATTGATTCCCCTTGCCCAAAGAGGTGGATTAATTCATCTAGACATCAGAAAGCTATTTGTGGAGCTAAAACAGGTATGTTGTTATTTAATATTTGCATACTAGTTTGCATAAGGCTGCACAGACTTAATTTGGAAGTGGAAAATACTGGCTAAGAGTATTTAATGTTTTATTTAGCAGCATTTTGGTCCAATTTACCTTTTTTTTTTTTTTTTTTTTAAATCTTCTGACATTCATGAAAATTAATGCAGAGTGTGAATTAAATCTGTTACTTTATCCTCACATTCATTTTTAAAGAGACAGTGTATTCACTACTTTTTAGATGTTGATGAGCAACACTTCCTATGTATGCGATGATGTGCTTACAATGTTCGAGAAGGCCCTGCAGCTTTCACCGGGCTCTGATATCGTTGATGTTTTAGTCATACATGTGTGTTCTGGCAATGACTCAGCGGTGGATTTCATGCTAAGCAACCAGGTCCAGTCGCTAAAGGAAGCTGTAAGTATTTCTGAATTTGTTTAAAGATTGCAGTGCCTTACTATATTGCTATCACAAAACGAAATATATTAACAGGGGCTGTAGCTTACTGCTTAGGGTTTGCTATTAATAAGTGATTGGTAACTAATTATTTAAACTGATTAGAATGTACTTGGGGGAAAATCTAAGAACCAGGGCCAAAATCTCAGGAGTGCTTACCTTTTACTGATTTTAAACAATTGTTCTTCTTACTGTGAAAGGTCCTGCTTCTGCAGAAAGTAACTCATGGACAACAGAGCCTGCCAGATTCAATAATGGATGATTATTTGGGATGGCAAGAAATAGAAGAGCGGTTAGCTGAAAGTTACCATTATTACTGTGTAATTAATCAGTTGCTGAGCACAGAAGCACCATCTGAAGAGGATGTCCATTTCAGCTCTTGTCAGCAGCAGCTGTTCTTCTCACTGTATGTATTTTGTATGTGTTTGAATACATAAAGGTCCTGACTCTCTTCTTGCTGTTGCCAGCCTGGAGTAGGTATCGTGATGAGTAAGTGAATAGATAAAAAGTTTCAAGTCCTGCTTTCTGAATTTGATTACCACCCAAAATAAACCATTTTCTCTAGCAGAAACAGGAAAGTAGAAGAAGATTTGTACTAGTATTCTTTTGGAGAAGGGTTTCAAAATAGGCTGAGGATAGGCAAGTATCTAGGATTCTAAAAGCTTCTTCTCCCTTTATCTTTTTACATCTAAGTATTTTCTACTACTTCTCCACTGTCTTCCTTTTGCATACTTCTCTGGCCCTGTGTTGCTCAGGACTCTTGGAAACCTGGATCTAAAAGGCTTGTGTGAGATATAAGAAACATCAAAGGGGAGTTACAAAGTATACTAGGAGGGGTACTGCAGCCTGAGATTGCTTTCTGAACACATCAAGCAGTCATTATTCTTCTGATTCAGTGGAAAAACATTCAGCTTTTTATTAAGTTTTAATTTGATTATTATTTTCAATTATTCAGCTTGAAATCCATAGAATTACTTTAATGGTGTTAAACGAGGCTATATTACAAACAAATCAGTATATGAATAAAGTGCTTAAAAACAGGATAGAATTTCATTATTCTTGCTTAGCTATGTAAAGCATGAGTGTAATTCTGCTAAGCTGGAGTTATATTTTTACTGAATGGATGTCCTCCGTCATCACTGTTTTAACCATGGCAGTTTTGTTCTCCATATCATTTCAGAATTAATAATACACTTGAAGAAATCCTATTTGCCTTTGAGGGAAATCCATTCTGGAAGGATTTAACAACTTTTGTCCAGTGGACATGCAAGGTAGCTCAATACATGAACAAGAAAGTGGGCTCCACAGAAGGTCAGTCAGGTGAGGAAATAGTTACTCCACAGCATAGGATTTATTCTGAAAGTTCTATGTCTATTTTAGAGTACGTTATTCCTCATCAGGGGAAAAACTGAAGATTTTTATATTTGTGAGCCATTTATGTTTCCCATATTCTGTCAGGAAAGCTTCTTAATTGCAGAATATAAAGGGGAGACCGCATAAGCTGGTCCCTCACTAGAGGTATTCCTAGGCTGGTCTCAAATTAATGCAAGGACTTCAAACTTGATTTCCTTCATCCCATCCTGTGATATTCCAGATGTTCTGGCCCATCTGCTGATAACTTTTTTGAAATACATTATTTTTTCCTTATTTGGTGGAAAACTGATTTTCAGTGGAAAATTGAGAGATCTCAGATCTCTCTTGAGGAATGGGAGAGCTTTTCCCATTTCAGAATCATTTCTGATTAAACATTTGCTCTTTTGAACATTTTGTAGCACAAATGAGCTGTGAAGCATGGCACAATATGGCTGATCCAAACAGCTCTAGAAAATGACTTCCCCAATATCATCCACTTGTTTTCTTTAAGTATTTTTCCTGTGTCCCAATTCTTGCTGTTTTGTTTGTTTTTGTTTTAAATTATTGAGATCTATGAAAGATCTTGGTCTTGCTAAAGATTTGTTTTTCCAAACACTTTGTCTGCAGAGCTAATCAGAATTGTACTGAATACTTCATCTGTAAGTGGGCTGGTAAAGAATGTAATACAAAAATAAGCAGGTTTTTTAATCAAAGAACTGCGTTAGTGAACTGTTCAAATGTGAATTGATTGCATAGGTTTTTTAATCTATTATAGTTTCAGATTTGTTGGTTAACTAGGCAGTAATAAGTGAATTTTGTAAGACTGCTTTCTTTTTACTGAAATTCCAATGAAAAAGAAATAGTAATGTTCTTTCAGTGCTGACTGCAGCACTGAGTGCACTCTTTATTATAAAGCTGATCTTTTCCCTCCCAGTATTTCTGCAGTTCATGTACAATTCAAAATATACCTTCTACCTTTTCTACCTATACCTTTTCTTTCATAAGGACTGGCTGATATAGATGTGTCTTATGTAGAGCTGATATTTACTGATTCTGTATTTCATTCCTTTAAATCATTCAGTAGAACTAAGATCAAACTCTTTACTAAAAATTGCATGTTTATTTCCTTTAAAATGTACTTTACTGTATTTCTTTCTCTTCACAAATTCAAGTCCTAAGTTTGGTAGGAATCTTTCAGGTTGTTTCAGTGGGAGTTATCAAGTTGTTCATAATTGTACACAAAGTTTTCTTGATGTCTTTTGGTGTTGAAATTTGTATTTTCTCTGCAGATGGACTAGAAGCAACTCTATGTTCTAGACAAAAGCTCAGTTTGGAGATGATCTTAGGTCATTATTTAGTATTTCTGCAAGATTTACCAGATTATTCCTCAGTTATTTCCTGGTCACGGTAAGGTTGAACTAGTCAGTGTAATTTCTTTGTTTAATGGTGTTTTCCACAAATCCTTTACACCACCTGCACTTTGGACAGACACTTGTAATTCTTGAACATAATTACCATGCCTTTTTTTTTTTTCACCAAATGGCTAATGCTGCTCAGTGTTACTTGGAAGAAATGGGATGGAGTCCTGACAGTTCCTGTGTATTGTTACAAAGCCTCCTTATCACTGTTACATACATTATAGCCCTGATGAACAGTACAACAGAAGACATTTAATCATCATTCTGTTAAAATAAGAAAAAATAACCATTACAGAAAAGCCTCAGGCTAGTTGTTCATTGCTGCCTGTGTCGTTTAATGCTGTTAACAGTTCACCATGCTATGTTGGTGATCACAGTTATTAATAGATGAGAATACTTTCCAAGTTAGTGAATACTTAGAATACTTTCTAAGTTTCTGGACTCTGAACTTTATTTTTCATTATGCTGCTATTGAGATCTTTACTAACTCAATGCCTGGTTTAACCTGTAAAATGGAAGTAACCACCATCAGTGCAATAAAGGATGAAGAATCAAAAGTTTATAAATTATGTGTTGCCTTCAGTATGCCTTAGTTGCATATTGAATATTGCCTCCACCGTTAGACAGGCCATCATACTGTGCTTTTCATTCAAGCAGAACTTAACAGGGAGGTCAGTAGCTTGATTAAAACGGATTCTAGAAGCAAGTAACTTCTGATTTGGGTTTTCAAAATCCTAGATGTTCTTAAAATTTGGAGTACAAAAAAAATGCTTGTGAACACAGATTTGTATTTCACCTGAAATACTGTTTCTAAAGAATGCAGTATGCTGTACTACTAACAAAATCACCCAACTGCTTATTGTGTCTTTCTGTATTATACGTGCAAGGTATATTTCTTTGTCTATATGTCTAAGAAACAAATTCTACGTGGGGAATGCTTTCTTTTCAATGTTTGACATATTGGTTTCTAACTAGAACAAGTAATTCCAGTAACAGAGACACATTCCCTCACAAACCTTTTTAATAGTGTGTGGTTTTCTGCTTTTAAACTATTAAAAAAAACAACCAACCAACCAACCAACCAACCAACCAAAAAAAACCACAACACATTTAAGGATAATCTGTCTTCAGCTTGTGACCTTTTGCATTGGAATACTCCTTCCTCCATGCATTTCAATCTTGACCAGACCACCTTCACAGAGTTGTAATGTTTTATACGAAAATGAAAGCATTTTTTCCATTTTGAGAAATAATACTGACACTTATGGAAAAATCAATTGGAGCATTACTTTTAAGTGTAATTTCATTCCTCTCACTTCCCCGATATTAAAATAATGGTATTCATCTATCAGTCATCAAACAGAAAAGTTTTCACTTTAAATAATTATGATGAAAAAAATAATATATATTTCTTCAGAACTCATGGGAATGTAGAATTTTTATCACTTCTATTGATAAGTTCCTTTCTATAAACTAATTCATTTGTGAAGCAGAAAATGTTTGCTCTTTTCAGCAGCAGAAAATGTGAAGTGCTTAAATCAAAAGGACTGTTGTGGCTTACGGACTTGATCACTGAGAAATGCACACTTCTTTAACTTAGATGGCTATATTCAAATTTCAGTTTGAATATGGCTGTGACTTTTCAGTATTTTTGCCATGAATTTTAAAATCAAAGTGATTGTCAGTTGAGCTATTTCAGGTCTTATAATAATTAATGGGTAACTGATGTTTAAATGATTGTTGAACTTTCTTTGACTTAAGTAAATATATTCTTATATATAGAATATAGATACATTTAACCATTTATTGTCTGCCTGCTGGGTATCAAGAAAAAAAATGTGCTTAATATTTCAGGAACTTGACATCTGTAAAAGAGTTTTGGAAGACAGAAGATAATTTATGGATTTCTGGTGAAAAGGAAATGGATCATCTTGAAGAAGTCATAGAAGAAATGATAATGCCTGATTTCTCAGCTCTTTCAAGTCTCCAGTCTCTAATGGAAACTGTTCTGAATAATACGATTATATGGATGAAAAATTTTGCTGAGGGAGAGGAATCTGCCACAAACTTCTCACTTGCACTTTCTGACCTCCATAATGAATTGCAAAAAACTTTCCAGGCTCTTCAGAGATCTTGGATGAAAGAGAAGACAGATATTTTCTGGCATATAGTGAAATTTATATCCCTTGAACTTGATTCTATGCTCTCTCATATAAGTCAAGTGGAAGAGGAGGAAGTATTGGAGACCTTATCTAGATTTATATTCTCTGCTACAGAAAATAAAAAAAATCTTAATGGAAGTATGCTATTGTTTGAAAATATCCTAACTGATTGGCCAGATTTCAATGTTACTACTTTGAACCGCCTAGAACACTTGAGTGAAAACTTCCGAAAGAGTCTCTATGAGGTTGGATCATTGACAGAAAGTCATACCAATGCATCTTTCAGCACAGTTCATGGACGGCATAATGCCTCCTCTTCATTATTCTCAAATGAAACTTTCACATATAAAGTACAAGAGTTAGGTGAAATTGTTCCCAACTTCTTCAAAGACATCCAAAAATTAAACAGTATTACTGTGGACTCAATTTTTCAGATACTTTTCTCTCTGTATCAGAATACTGATTTGCTCCTAAATATTTACAATAACACTTTGTTTGAATTTCTTTATAAGACCTCTAAAGATATTTCATCTTTTCAAGCATGGCATGATCTCCAAGATATGGACCGAGTTTCTGATTTTCTGTTTGAAACTTTTGATCTCCTCTGGAACTTCACCAGTAAGTCTCTCTGTGAAAAGTTACAAACCTTTTACAATTACACAGAGTTTCAGGCCCAGTCTCTTGCACAGGAAGGGAAAAAAGAGATGCAAATTGTCTATAATACTCTGAGCAGCCTTAAAACATTATTAATGGATGAAGAGCTTGAAACGGCTGCCTTTTGTTATTTGGAACAATTTTTTGATTTCTCCTTAGAATGCCTGGTAAATAGTGGGTGCATTGATTTTTATCTGTCAAACATTACTTCTCTAAATCACTCAGCAGAAGTTTATAACCTACTTCTGCTTCCATTGGACAGTGTTTTGTTTAATAAAACAAACTTAGGAGATGACGTAAGTGTGCCTTCTGCTTTGCACTGCACTTTTACATGGCTTCAAACCTGGACAGAGATTTTTGAAGAAGCATCCAAAATCTTAAACTTAAATTCAACCTTTTTTGTCTATCTGAGGAATGATTTGGCAGATCTCTCTGAAAGTCTTTTAAATACAACTCACATTGATCTGTGCAATAAAACGGATATGGCTATTGTTGAAGCTACAACAGCAATGCATCTATTGAAAATCATAGTTGAAGGTGGTGATTTAAATGACTGGAAAGATTTTAAAGCTTTCCTTGCTATTCTTCAAAGTGTATTTGAAAATGCAATTAATGCCACAAGCTCACTTAAAGGTAACAGTTTAGATGATATTTTAGAAATGATAGGAATCATGATAATTGAATTGCAGCAATCTATACTGAAGGTTGTTAATGGAGATTTTTTGAATTCTTGGCTTGACGCTTCCATTTTAGAAGGATCTGGAGGAAAAGAAATGGGTTCCAGTGTATTTTCTATTGGAAATTCACTTTCTGCAATTCTCAAACTCTCCCCGAAAGAACTTGAATTTGTTCTCACTGAGATAAAAGACACAGCTGATTTCTTAAGAAACGTACCTCAAGGCAAATATTTGGCTTGTGTCAGTATTTTCAAGAATATGACCAAATTAATTTTGGACAATACTCTGAAAGACCTAAACTATTCACAAATGAAATTTTCATCTCATCTTCATGTCTTTCTGAACTCTTACAGTATAGTAGATGGAGTAGAGGATTGTAATGGGTGGATACGTGGATTTAGTAATCTCAGTGAAAAATACAAATCAGCATCTCACCTTGAAAATGCAAAACGTGTTTTATTTCTACTGGAATCTTTGGGAAACACTGAGACAGATACTAAGCTAATGAACATGATAGATTTTGTTAATTTGGTTTTTAATCTAATTCTCCCTGAGTGCTCTGTAACTAGTTCTGATGTGATTTGTGTTAGTGTATATTTCAATGTTATAGCAAAAACTTTAAAATTAATTCTCCCTGAATTTCATACTCAAGATGATACTAGTGCACTTGAATTTATTTTTACACTCTTAAATAATTCTGGGAGGCTAATAAAAACGGCTGTCAACAGCTTAATGGGGTACTCACACTATACATCAAATGATACCCATTTTAATCTGTCAGTCCATGAATCTAACAGGACTTTGAGGATGTTTCTTAAACCCTTCCATCAAGTTCTGCTTTCCTCAAAAGAAATTTTGGCAGAAATTAAAACTCTTCTAAAAAATGAAACTTTTGAAATCCAAGAAAACATCTCTCTGTTGGATATTGAAATTGATGAGAAAAATATTGGTTTCTGGATGGAGTTCTTTCAAGATGTGATTAGTAGACTTGACTCAAACTTGTCTCATGAATTGCAGGGTGACAACAACACATTTTTACAGACACTGATAGAAAAAGTATCTGTGAATGCCGAACTGCTAAAAAAGGCACTCAAAATTTTCAAGTCTTCTACTACCACTGCTTTTCCAATAAGAAATGATAAAGAGTTTCTAGAGCATGTTGTAACCTTGGTGCAAAATCTGAAGAGCATGGATATTGAATTCTTGATAGGTCAATTTAAACAAGTCCAGAGGAGCCTGGATAATTTTTTTAAAAATGTCAAACCTTTGCATATTGAGAGCTCTGAGTTAGGGCTCTTAATAGACTGGTGGGATGCATTTGAGAACAATTCATGTAATTGGAACCTGACCACCTTATGGCAAATCACACGACTTTTTCAAGCAGAGGAGCTCTCTGATGTAGAAGAGATGTTCCATTTCCTCCTTGATGTTATCAACCTTACAGAAAGATTAGCTCATAGAAACATCACAGAAGCACTAGCTGAAGTATACGCTTTTGTACTGACTCAGGAAGCAAAAATGCCAATGTTTACAAAAGAGGAATTCTCTAATCAAGTAGAAAGTCTACTGATGTTACTGGAGACATTGACAGATATGCCTGATGAACCTGCAGACGTCTCAGTTTGTTTTTCTGCAGCATTCTGCTGGGCTCTCACAACAGTAACACCTCGGAGTGATCCCACTTTTAAACCTTGTGACTTTGCACAAACCAATTTTTCTCTGAATTATAATGCAATCTTCTATGCCATTAAGGAAATGAAACTCGTCACTGTGAATGACAATTCATTGTGCACTTTGGAAGATTTTCAGACAGATATCACTCACAATCTGACTTGCTTTTTTCATCAGATTAAAGAATGGAACTCTATTCTTTTGAAATTTTCTGAGCTCCATCGTGTAAATGGTTCAGTTCTCAAAGAGCTACAGGATTTTTGGGATGAACTGTTCCTCTATGCTGTGCCACTGCAAGCAAATGATACAAACTCAGGAAACTGTTCCTCCACATTAAAGAGACAAGTGGCTTTACAGGTCATAGAAATTCTGAGCAATATACAAGTGGAGGAAATGGAGATGGCTGAAGATGTTCTTGAATGGTTGGATAATCTTTACGGTGGTCTAAATTGGAACAGACACTCAAGAATATCACTTATAAAGACTGTTCTTACTAATGTCAAGAATGTGACTAGTGAAGTTTCTGAACTCTTGGATGCAGAAGCTGTCCTTTCTTTTCTTTCTATAGTTCAGCCTTTAATGGCAATGTCTTCTGTTGGAAGCCAGGCTTACTCAAAGCTTATGGTATTAGCTGCTTTAAATGAGAACAGTAATATATCTGATAACATTGAGAACATCTGGTTGCCTATAGTTAAAAGTATAGAAGATTTACTGGTGAATTTCAATGTTAGACACTTACTTGCAGCGATAGAAAAAGAGTTTCAATTACTAAAGGTAACCAATGGACAGTCCTCTTTAAAGACTCTTCATGTATTCACGCAGCAATTTAACATATCATCTGTAGAAGCTATGTTAAAAAATTTTGAAGACATACAACAGATTGTGAACAGCTTTATGTGCGAGTGTAACAATAAAAATTATTCTGAAATTATGAAAACTCTGATCCTCCTTATGACTAATGAAAATTCATCAGATTTACTGCTGTTTGTCGAAAATGTTGTTGACTTTCTGGAACTATTCCAAAATAAGTCTAAAGGAGATTACACTGGTATGCTGTTTGACGGTCATCTTGACAGAAAAATATCAAATAATACTTATATTGCTAATTCAGTTTTGCAAAGCAGTCTCCTTCATATGATTTCTGACTTTGCTATTACAGAGGAAGCTCGGCATGCAAACAATACTGAGTTTCAGATAGTCGACTTGATTAATTCATTTTTTTATTATGCACAATATGGAAAAATTTCTACTCTGTCCCAAAAGAGAACTCTAGAGATCTTGCAAGAGATCCTGCAAATGATCTTTCCATCTTTCGCAGAACATGACAGAAACAAAACACCCTTTTTACTAAAGGATTTACATGAGGATATAATGGCAGAAATGAGGTGAGCATTTTCTATGTACTGTTTTTAGTGTGCTGAGAATCAGCAGTGAAAAAACAATTCTTTGTAAGCAGCTTGATCTAGTCTTTAATTTTATTTCAGATTTCCTTCTTTGATTAAAACAATATTTATTTGTTTCACATTATTTTGTGCAGACCAGACATATTTGTTATCAAACTATATTGTTTGGACAAGGTTGTTTATGTGTCTAGTAATCTGTATTGAGACTCAAGGTGAATTTTTGTATATTATTATAGAACCAAATATTTTGAATATATGAATGTTTTAAAAACCTTGGAGCTCAGAAAGCTCAAATCCACAGTTAACAATGGGAAATGGTTATTTGGGCTGTGGAGTAGAGTATTAACAGATAATTGGGATTATTTTTTCTTCTTCCTATATTCAAATGTAGATATACTGTATTAGAAATTCAGATTTCATTCAAATTTATAACTTACAAACTACAAATCCTTTTCATTTTCCTATGACTAGGTTTCAGTACTGTACACAGAGTGACTCAAGTTTGTCCACTAGCTCCTTCAAGAATTTGTTCTGAGCACAGAAAAGGGTATAGCATATGCATACTTTTTCAATAATAATGAGAAAATTCAGGAAGCTCTTGTTTTAGTTCTTTATACAAGGAAAAAATAAATGGAGAGAAAACCAAAACAAACCAACCAACAAACCAAACAAACAAAAAACAAAACAAAACAAAAATTTTTTTTGGTCCTCCTCCTCTTAAAAACCCACATTAACACCAAGTGAAAATAACTTAAAATTGCTGGTGACTTATGCAAACATGATGTCCCTTTTGGGACCGTGAGTATAGAATATATATATATCTGAATGTATATAAAGTTGTTCAGATAATATATATCTATGTGTATAGTATGTATTATAATATAATCAGTTAACATCAGTTGATGAGGGAAGATGGACTGATGTCATCTACTTGGACTTTTGTAAAGCTTTTTTGTCACAGTGCCGCATGACATCCTAATCTCTGAATTGGAAAGATATGGATTTGAAGAGTGGCCCATTCAGTGGGTAAGGAATTGGCTCAGTGGCTGCACCCAGATAGTATGTCGAGGTCTATGTCCAGATAGAGGCCAGTGACAAGTGATGGCCCTCAGGGGTTTCTCTTGGGACCTGTGCTTTTCAGTATCTTTATCAATGACATAGACATTGGAATTGAGTGCACCCTCAGCAAGTTTGCAGATGACACCAAGCTGAGTGGTGTAGTTTATACTAAAGAAGGAAGAGATGCCATCCAACTGGACCTGGATAGGCTGGAGAAGTGGGCCCATGTGAACCGCATGAGGTTCAACAAGTCCAAGCACAAGGTACTGCACCTGGGTTGGGGCAATCCCATACATGAGTACAGTCTGGGAGAAGAACTCATTGAGAGCAGCCCTGCAACAAGAAACTTGAGGGTTCTGGTGGACAAAAGGCTTGACATGAACCAACAGTGCACGCTGGCAGCCTACAAGGCCAACTGCATTCTGTGCTCCATCAAAAGAGGAGTGACCAGCAGGTCGATGGAGGTGATTGTGCCCCTCTACTCTGCCCTCACGAGTCCACATTTGGAGTACTGCATCCAGGTCTGGGGTACAGAGCACAAGAAAGATGTAGACCTCTTAGAATGAACCCACAGGAGGTCCACAAAGGTGATCAGAGGGTACCTCTCCTATAAAGAAAGGCTGAGAGAGCTGGGGATGTTCATCCTGGAGAAGAGAAGGCTCTGGAGAGACCTCATTGCAACCTTTCAGTACTTAAAGAGGGCTTATAAAATGGATGGAGAGGGACTCTTTACTTGGGTAGATGATGATAGCACAAGGGGGAATGGTCTTAAACTAAAAGAGGATAAATTTAGACTAGGCATTAGGAAGGAATTCTTCACTGTAAGAGTGGTGAGACACTGGCATAGGTTGCCCAGGGAAGTTGTGGATGCGCCCCATCCCTGGAGGCGTTCAAGGCCAAGTTGTATGGAGCCTTGGCCAACCAGATCTAGTGGGTGGTATCTCTGCCTATGGCAGGGGTGTTAGAACTAGATGGTCTTTGGTGTCCCTTCCACCTCAAGCCATTCTATCATTCTATGATATACAGTTAATTTTTATATATACTCATACATATAATAATATATGCTCACATATAAAGTTATTCAGTTTAACAAATATATTTTCTGAGGAAAATTCAGCCCAAGATCATTTTTGACAGGTTCCTGTAATATGTAATCTAGCAGCAAAGGAAACTTTCCTTCTGGGAAACCTTTACTGACAACTCATATAATAAAAGTACCGCTAGACAAGTGTTGCTGCCTTTAAGTAATACTCAGTGAGTGAATCCCACAAGACGGTTGCTTTGGTTGCAACACAGATCTGTAGGGTGTCTTTCTTGTGGGACTACTGTTTCTACTGACATAACCCAACAAAGAAGCAGCATAATGGAGATGATACATGACTCCAATGTGTTTTTCAGACCTTTACGAGCCACTTTATACAAATATGTCAGACTAATGGTCAGTGTTAGCCCAGGCAACTGAAAGATCAAAAGCAATGTTAGAGCTCTGAGTTTCTGCAAACTAACTTAACAATGGTTATGATTTTGCTTATTTTGCTGGAGTACTTTTTTGCACTCCTAAGGTCTTAAGAAATCAGATCATATTTTACCTTGATGAAAACCTGCTTTTTTTTCTTTTTGTTACTTGGAAGTTTTACGGTCTGATTCTGAAATAGTTCAGACAAATATACTAGCATGTCAGACCAATGGCTAGTCATATAACTGTTAATTTTGAAATCCTAACACGATCCATTGTGATTGTAATTGTATGGTGTCACTTACTGAAAATATTCTATGATATCCTTGTTTTCTTATAATGTTTTCTTATTAATCTTTCCACAGAGCGTCTAAGATATGCCAGATTCTTCAGGAAAGTTTACAACCTGCTAGTGTTCAACTGTTGCATAAGTTGCAGTTTGCTATTTTGAATATTCTTAAAATCTTTTCAGGTTGGTTACTGTTGTAGTGACTGCTTGTGTCACCATATATGTTAGTAGTGTAGTGTTAAGACTTTACTATGAGCAACCCTTTGTAAAATTCAGTAAATTTAGGTTATGTCAAGTAGGGCAAGCACACTGATGCAGGAAAATGATCCTAGCAATGACACAGGAAAATATTTTTGACGCAGATCACATAAAGGGATAATTTTCAGAATGGCCACATTGATTTAAAATCTCAGTGAAAGCAGGTCTTGCAACTATTCCTCTCTTCTTTCATTTTTAGTCATGTCCCCTCTTCCTGCACTTGCTCTGACACACTAGGACCTCTTCATCCTCGATTCAACTCTCAAACCCAGCATAGGCATTTAGGCTTTGTCTCATCTTTTTCTACTGGACATTTTGCTGTTAGGCTAGTGAATTGAATCAAATTGCAGCAGTTTTTTAATGAGCTAGGTTTTTTTTTTTTTTTTTTTTTTTTTTTTTTTTTTTTTTTTTTAAATGCAGCTTATGGCTGATAGAAAGGAAAAATGGGGCAAGTGTATAAATGAAGTTTCGCCTTTGGATTGAGCCAAATTGAGTTAGTGGATTGGCTACCTGTAGCTGAATAACTTCACCTTCAACCCTTCAACAAATTGCTCTCATTTGAATGCCTTAGTTTTATTCTTTACATATGGGTGCCCAAGACCAGCACTTTGAGAAAAGCTCTGTAGTGATGTAAGCATATAATTTTGTATTATGTTATGGAGAACAGTAATGGGAATTTAATCAAATAAGCCTTTTTTGTTCTTTAATGGAAAATAAATCTGACCAGAAATATTTCTCAGTGCCGTTAGCTATCATTCTTTTTAAAAACTTTTCTGTCCCCATTTTTTTGGTCAAGTTTTAATCTGATGACAGTGATTATTTATTTTTAACTGATTAAGCTTTGGACATTTTCTCTTGCAGAAGAACCAGCTGTCACCAGCAACCTTTTCTGTGTTGTCACAAAGTGTAAAGATGACATAATGAGTCATTTACTTGTCTCTGTCATTGAAGGAATCAATTTGGTTCAAGATCATTACCAGGTTTGAGTGGTTTCCACACCTACAGGTGTTATGTACAGATGCATTAAACTTTGGGAACTAATGTCAGGAGTATTTTTTTCCTGTTGTCTGAATGATTGCTTCCCATATTGGCTTTACAAAGCTAAGGTTGATATGGATATAGTTCTGAGGAGTTTTACTGTGATACATAGAAGGAATTCTTAGGTATACTGAATTTAAGAAGAGATTGGACTGTGCACTTAGTCACATGGTCTGAACTTGGGTAGACCTGTGCGGTGTCAAGAGTTGGACTTGATGATCCTTAAGGGTCCCTTCCAACTCAGGATATTCTATGATTCTATGATTCTATATATTAGTGTGCTTTGACAGCTGCAAATATAACTAAAACTACTGTATCATGAATAATTAAAACACCATTCAATACCAAACAGCAGATCATTTTAGTTTTTAAATATTGTGATACTGCTAATTTTATGAATAAGAGTACATTTATTCTTTTAAATCTTTACAGAAACAGATGTAAGATCAAGCTAAATACAAATAGACTTCTTAGCCAGAGTCATTCCTGCTAAAATAGCAATTGTCATCATCTGTTGGGGTCAGTTTTTGTTTTTCTTAAAAGTACATGAAATTTCCAGCAGTCCTAGTTGGGAGAAGTAACATTTAGCATTTCAGTCACTTGTCCAATGCAGGAAACGGGCCTTTGGATATCACAGACAGACACGTGCATGCATGCTTGCATATACACTCACATAGAAAATACTAGCTTCATGCTTTTAGGACAAAATTTACTTCCCCTGTTCATAAAACAGCTTTTCTAGTCTTTACTCTGTCTACCTGGAGATTTTTGCTGACATGAATAGAAATTCAATATTTTAATGTAAACAAGATGTCAGAAACATAACTCAGATCTCAAAGTAGTCTTTTGCTGAAGAGATGCATTTTTGGAGTCTCCAGTACTCCATGACATACTTCTGCAAAAAAATTAAAAAATAAAGCAAGATCAGAAATGTGAATTTTGACTTTTCTCCTGAATTCTATGCAAAGCATAATACAAGAAATGTCTTTTACATGGGTATCCAGAATTTTCAGTTTGCTGAAAAGAAAGTGATGCTTAGACCAGTTATTTAAGAAAACTAAAAAATGGTTAGCCTAAAATTATCAAAACATTTTATTGAAATGAAATTTCACAAATTTTGGCATTTCTGTTATTAGATGAACATCCTTGATGTTAAACCAAATTCACAAGCACACTTGTTTTCAAAACTGAAATATTTGAGAATTCTGTGGCTCTTGAAAACCTTTGGTCCGGTTTCAGCTGCAAATACAATGGATAAATGAATAGTACCTTACCCACATTCTCATTTGAAAGTATGCCTTTATTTGATTGCCAAGACCTTCTACTTCACAAAATAACATGATCTCATGAATTTGCTAAAAAATTGATCACTGTGTTTTGCAGGATATTGAAAGAAAGTGGCTTGCTTTCAACAAGGGGGATTGTGAGAGTATGGCATATATAAACCAGAAACTTTCAAATACTCTGGAGAATTTCCTGAGAGCCTTACAGAATACCACTGATGGCAGCTGTGAATGTCAACTAATGTCGGGGAACATTCAGAGACGCTTGCAAATGTAAAGCTTTTTACGTTTTGGTGCTCAAAATGTTTCTTGTTAGTGATGCTATTTTGTGCTTGTATGTTATAAATTATGTAATTACAGGAGAAATACTTTTAATCAAAGTCTCTTTAAGCTTTGTTCATGCAGCTGAAAGTTGAGCAGATACAATGCACAAATTATTTAGTTTCCAGTTTGGTAAAATCCTGGATATTTCCAAAAGCCTTTTTGCTTTTGCTGAGCACTTGCAACAGATCTTGCTGCTTCACAAGAAATGCTTTAAATCACAACTAAGAAAATAATTATTTTCCATTACCTCAAAATTTTGTTATCTTATTTTTATATATATATAAATATATATATATATGTTTATTATTTAAAGCTGTTTTGCTATGCCCTTGTCCTCTCAGCAGCTGGAAAACATTAAACATTTCAGAAAACATTAAACATTCAGGTCAGTTCAGACAGTCAGAAACATGGGATGGTGCTTGTAAACTATCAGGATTGAGAGCTGAATAATTTCAAATATTTGTTTTTTAGTTGTGAAAAAAATAGTAGATTTTAAATGAACAAGTAAAACTACTGTGATAGATTATTTCAAATGAATTGTCAGTTAAAAGTGGCCCTTATAACTGTTGCTGTTCTAGTATAGCTGATTATTTGTATAATAGGCTTAAATGTGAATTGCTGTAATAACATGGAAGAACGCGAGCCTGGATGTTCTTCTTTTAGGCCATATACTTGCATCCAGTGTTTTAATGGCAAATAATATCTGGAGTGTCTATACTCTGCATTACTTGAAGTAGAATTAGATAGACTAAATTCATTAGTCTTCTCCGGTGAGGCTGCACCTTGTGTACTGTGTTCAGTTTTGGGCTCCTCACTACAAGAAAGACATCGAGGCCATGGAGCATGTCCAGAGAAGGTCTACGAAGCTGGTGAAGGGTCTGGACCACAAGTCCTATGAGGAGCGGCTGAGGGAACTGTTTTTTTTTTTTAGGCTGGAGAATAGGAGGCTCAGGGGAGACCTTATTGCTCTGTACATCTACCTGAAATGAAGGTGTGGGGAGCTGGGGGTTGTCCTCTTCTCACAGGTAACTAGTGATAGGACTAGAGGGAATGGCCTTGAGTGCCAGGGGAGGTTTAAGTTGGAAATTAAAATTCCTATCTTCTCAGAAGGAATAGTCAGGAGTCAGAATGGGTTGCCCAGGGAGATGGTGGCATCACCATCCCTGGGGGTGTTCAAGGAAAGGCTGGACCTGGTGCTTAGGGACATGGTTTAGTGGGTGACATTAGTAATAGGGTGATGGTTGGACCAGATGATCCTGAAGGCCTTTTCCAACATTAATGATTCTATGGTTTGGATCAGCAGTGCTTTGTATCCCTGGGTTTTTTATCTCTTGGTTAAAATTTATTAAGTTTATAAAAAATAAATTTAAATTTTATTAAAAATAAGCATGGCATGGAAAGGCGTGTGGACAGTGTGCACAGTGTAACATGACACTTTTGCCTCAATTTATGTCTGTTTCACTATTTGTAATATTTTTTTAATACATACTGAAGTCAATGACTTAGTTCTGATAAAGTGTGAATCTAAGGCTATCATTTCAGGTTGGCTGAAAATTGGGAGCTACAGTTGTCAGAAAATCCTGTGCTAGATTTTCTCAGCAGTTTTAATCTTTTGAATGGTAAGTTATTGTTTTCTTCAGTTATTTTTTTGAAAGTCAGTGCTGTATTTTTTTTTTTTTTCAAAACAATGTCATCGTTTATTTAACTGTAAAGGTATGCTGCTTATGGAGTTTGACAGTGTTATACAGGTTCATGTGCTTGCCCTAACACATGACAGCATAGTTTAGCCTGTTCAGTAATATGCGGTGAGTCATTGGAGAGAAGAGAGGACTCAAGTTAGTGGAAGAAGAAAATCTTAAAGGACTAAAGGACAAAAGGCTGCTTCACTGCTTTCATATATTCTCATAATACAGGGTTGTGTGGTAACCCTTGCTCTGTTAGGATAATGCAAATAGATGCACAAGCCCTTCAATCTGGCATAAGAATGACCTTTAAATTTGATATGGAAGTAAATTACATGACATGAAAGTTTTATGCCCTTTGTGACCTCTCAGAATAACTCTAGAGAGGTGGCTACAGTCTGTTGGGAACTTAGATCGATACTGTTGGCATTGTTTTTCTTCTCTTCCAGGTATGAAAGTCAAAGACTGTGTGCAGAATATTACTGAGCTGAGACTGGACATTCTTTCTTCCGTCAACATTTCTGAAGAAACTTTCAGTACAATCTTGGATGCCAGTATCTCTTGTTCAAAGGTAAAAGATCAAAAAGAAGTGTTAAATAAACGGGTTGACACATAGCCTACTCTGACAAAACAAAACAAAAAAAAAAAACCAACTTGTATGTGTGGGGTCTTCTATTTTTACTTGTCACATGTTGAAAGTAACAATATGAAGCATTAAGAGAAAAACTTACAGTATTAAGAGTAAAACTTACAGCATCAGTCTTGTCTAAATATGATTCATGCACTCGTTTGTGCTGACACTGAATTTGAGCTTTGCTATCTTGGTAGTGTTGAGAAGGTGAGACTTCTGAATAAATCATTTTCATCTTCCCACTTCTGAGTCTTGCAATACAGAGTAGTCTGATTTGTTTTATTTTACTCGGTGTGCTCCTCATTATATTCTCACTTGAATTTTGCATTACCTTCTTTTTATCTGTTTACTTTATGTTGAGTATTGTCTAAAGACAATAAAGACAATAAATAAAGAGATCGTGTAAGTTTTCTGAGTGAAGGACTGTGTATATTGACATTGGTGCTGTTTCTGGTGATCCCTGCAATCATATAGTAGAAATCATGAAAGCTTCTAGCTGACTGCATGTTCCCTCTCCTGTTAATGCCCGTGTGACAGAAGAGTTGGAGGTACATTTGGTATAAAGTGGTCAGGTCGATCAAGCAGCCACTAGATGGCAGTAGTGCTCCACTTGCAAAAACCCGTGCAAGTTTTGTTCATGAGTGTGTCTATTGAAGAAAGCAGTTCAAACAATCGTAACTACTTGTAGATTATTTGTTCTTCTGCTCCTTTGGCAATGTGGCTTCCTTTATTGTTAGCTTGTTATTTTAATACCGGTAAATGGTAATGAGAGAAGTCATCTGGAAGTGATTCAGTTAAATGGGATTTTGTGCACCTTTGATCTTTTGGAATAATAATGCTAATTGACTGACTTTTCAAATAATTTTCTATTATCTCTCTCTCTTTTTTTTTTTTTTTTTTTTTTTTTTGTTGCCAGTGTACTATGTAGAGTTTGGATATATATGCACACATCTCACATTTGCATATTTACACAGATATTTTTTGTGTGTGCGCATAAGCGCTTAATTTTTCCCTCAGTCCAACTGGAGCATTAAAACCTATGTCTCTTAGTGATTATATAATATATACAAATACTTTTTCAAGCTATAATTTAAGTATATTACGTTTGTGGTTTACATGGCCACTGTCAGATAAACCTCGTGATACTCACAAGCCCCTTGAAGCCCTGGATTTCTGTGATTGTATAGTACTAATGTGCTTGCTTCTGGGATAGTTGCCTACTATAGTTGCATACTTGCTGCGCTTAACCTTTCTGCCTCAATATTATGCTCTGGCCATCTTCATTGCCATGGAATTTTATTTAAAATCAGCTCAAAATTTTTAATCTCAAGATTATAAGCATTAATTCACTGAATATAGGAGTTTGGCATAGCTCTGGTACTCACAAAGCTGCAAGGAAAGTTCAGGGGGACTTGATCTACTAAGTAAAATACTAAATGAATTAACAGTGGAGTGAAACTGTAATGTTCTTGTGGGGCATGAATCAAATTTCCTTTAAAACAAGAAGTTCAAATCAGTAACCTCTTATGCTGCTAGTGGAATTACATCTACACTCATATTCTGGTATCTATACAGACACAAAATGTCAATTTTTAAAAATATAGGAAGTGCTTTGGAATCACAAAGACAAAATTATAGAAAAATAATCTGAAATTTAGTAGGTTGCAGATTAAAATGTTTATAGGAATTAAAGAATTAAGTTGCATGCCTCAACCAATTGTGGCTCCCAATTTGATTTTGTTGGGGATCCTCTTCCTCACTGGGTGCTGATACCAGCTGCAGATGTATTCAGTGGAGGCAGTACACCAGGAGGTTCCATCCTGGGGAGTGGATGCCCTGAGTACTGATATATCTGGGCTGCCAGTGTTTGTGTGAAATATTTGTAAGAAGAAAAGTGTAATCCAAGGAGTCTTTATTGTAGTTTCACCCAAGGTCTGCTTGGGCTTTTGTCTCTTCTTCCTGTGTTAAATAATAAAACTTCAAAGGAGTGTTGAACTGAGAAATGTGAGCTGGCTCAGAGTGAACATTGTCATCCCTAAGTGTTTTGTGTGTGCCCTCTGAAATAAGTCCATACTGTTTGATTTTTAAAATCCATATTGTTTGATTTTAAAATGATCCACACATCTACATTTTGATCTTCAGGTGTTTCTGCTACAAAGATGTATATCTGATAGAATGGGAATGGGAAGCATTGTTAATACACCTGTTTATGGTATCAGTGCCTATAGAATGAATTATTGACCTATTCAAAAATGAAAAAATAAATGTTTATAAGAAATATATTTTATCTGTTTATAGGCACATAGAATTTAAAGTGAGAACATACCAATCTGTTAGAGCTGTATAGTTCATTCTTTCAGTTCTGTTGACAACTGCAAATTGTTATGCTACTGTGACAAATTCTCATTTTATTGACTATAAAACAAGGTCATGCATTTTGGGGAGAAAAAATATTGATATATATACACTGTGATAGGATTTTTACAGTGCCTTTGTGGGAGCTTTAACTGGAACATGTGATGAAGAAGTACTTAGCCTGTTGCTAAAGCTACCTGAAAACAACAAAACTTCTCTGGCAGTAGAAGAATTATGTTCTTTACCAGCACTGGACATGTATACCATGTTTGTACTGATTATACAGAATTTGAATTTACGTCATATCATTTACACGGTAAGATGAGGGTGGGGGGAAAAGTCATTCAGTTCTTATACTTTTCTTTTGAAGGTGGTCTAAAGCATGCAGGGACACAAATGAATAATTCAGTTAATGAATGTAATGAAAGTTGTTGCTTCAGATGTCCTTTATGTGTGGAAGCAAGCACTGGCCACATGGTGCTTTTTGTCTTTATTTAGCTCCAAAAACAAATCTAACAGTTGAATGGGAGTGGTAGATCCTACTATGATTCCTCAGGATAATTATCACTGAGGAGTTAATTATGAAAACATTAGAGAAAACAGAAAGTCAGAGATGTACTTTTATTAATCTTTAGCAGAGTTTGTAGTTCATGGGATTAGTCACTTAATCTCTAAGTGTGAAACACTGATTTGACATCATTGAAACTGAAACCATCATAGAAACCCACATTACATGAATTGCAAACTTATTTCCTAGGAAGAAATCATAGCACTCTGGAACACATTTTATTTGTAGTGGTAATCACACAGAATTTAAGTGGCTCCTTCAGGAAAAATATAAATATTCTTTTCCAGCTCTCAGGATAAGTCTCTCTATAAGGGCAAAATCTGCATATTTTATGTGACCTGAGACAGGTGACTTTAACTTGATTCATAACCTCTCTGTGGTCCTTAACAATGTTTAATGCAACCAAATGATTGTGATTGCAACAGTGTCTGTTGGCATCTACTCAGTCTAATCCAACTGAAAATGCCCTGTAGTTATTTACCCAGGTAGAAGAATCCTAGAAGACTGATGGTGATGGCAGACAGTGTATGTATACTCCTAGAAAATAATGAGAACAATACAGCGCCAAAACTATAATAAAGGGGATGAAGATGTCTGCAGCAAATCTGTTTTGTCTGTATAATTCTAGATAATCTGGAATCTAATGTAGGTTTTCAGTGAGGTACTTCTACTTGTAAGAGCAAAATTATTAGATGGAATTTGTAGTAAATAGCAGTTGTTTACTTCATCTCTTTTGGGGTCATTGTTAAGTACAAATAGCTGAAAGACAGCTATAGCAGAGTGAGGAAGAACATTTTGTTCAAAAGCCATAGATCCTGGATTCTATTATGGGAGGTAGTGGAAGAAAAAGAAGAGAAAACAGTGCTCTTTCAGATGGGCTTTTTTATTGAACCCTGCTGAAGCATAATGAATTCCTAGTACACAATAAAAAATGTTATTAGCTCATCCTAAATTATTGTGGAAGTTTTGGAATGTTTTATTCAAATGAAAGTTTATTATGTTATATTTATTTTTTGAATGTGTGAAAGCAGGTGAAGCCTGAGAAGGAAATTAGGAACAGAC
Source organism: Anas acuta (assembly GCF_963932015.1). Taxonomy (NCBI): domain Eukaryota; kingdom Metazoa; phylum Chordata; class Aves; order Anseriformes; family Anatidae; genus Anas; species Anas acuta. The sequence goes on from NC_088980.1 coordinate 85,564,147, forward strand.
ATTATTATAGTAGGAAGTATCTTAGTCAAATACAGGTGGATAAAATAAAGATAATCAGAGGAAGCAGCTGGAAGTATATAATGAGATTATATTGTTTTTATTATCATGCATAGGCAGGTAACTTGATAAATCAGTCTGCATTATCACAACATCTTAAATGGCCTATAAAAATTAGGGAGAGACAGAAAATTCTTATTGTCAAAACATGTGGTGGCAAAAGCAAAAGGCCAGTTGGACTTTGGTCAAGTGGGGTCTGAAAAGCACATAATTATTTCATGTAAAAAACATCATGTATGAAACATGGTAAGGGAGGAACAGATTGTTAGTAAAGTGTGTTTTCTAACATGATTCCTAAAGCAACTAAAGTGGTTACTAAACTTAATTTAAATTAGAAGTTATTTTAAAAATATTAAACTATTTGCATTGAACACGCTTAACCTGTTGAAGGAAAGGTTTTCATTTACACTGAATTCCAAAGGGACAGAATGTTGCAGATGCTGTTAGCATGAAGTTGAGTAGGACAGCTCTTCAGCTCTGTATTTACATATGTATTATTGGTATTCTAATTACTTGTATGTCATAGGCCAGTTCTAACATAAGAGAAATTTTATTTACATGAATTTTAGGGTACTAGGGAGCTTTGTTAAACGATTTGCAGGAGTGTTTTGTAATTAGTTTTAGAAACAGAATAATTTTGTGTGTGTCATTGAAGGTTAAAATTTCTTTTTCTATTTGGAATTTACTGCCATAATTTTTCCTTCTTTTCAAGAATAAGATACCATCTGAGATGGGCGATGTGCTAAGCACATTGCTGGATGTGGTCTCAAGTATCAGCTCTCTTCTCAATAAAGTCCAGCATATCATGGAAAACCTTCCAGTGTTCCTCCAAGCAATTCAGAACATTGGTGTGCTTGACACATTGCAGCAGGTATGTGTATGATTTTCATTGTGCAGACTTAATTCCCATTGTGAAAATTGCCTTTTTGGGGATGTATGCTAAGTAAGGAGAAACACTAGTAGAAATTCTATCCTAGAAAGTTAGAGAAAAGAGAGCCCATATACCTTGATCTCTTTCAAGCACGCTGATGATTTTGAGACCACATCAATGAGTTGTTTGTAATAACTTTTTTTGGTAACTTATGAGAGCATAGCCAAAGAGTTAATATAGTGTTAAGCTACTGATTAATAATATTGCATGTTTATCTGTGATTTGGATTTAGACATACTAGATAGACATACTTTTTTTTTTTTTTTTTTTTTAAATGAATAAGCTATTTCTTATCTATCATCTACTTAGTTTAATAAGAAATACCTTTGAACTTTAAGGAATAAGATGTGCAGTTCTTGGATCAGCACATCTTGTTTTGAATTCTTGTTTTGAAATTTAGAATTCCTGAATTTTAGAATTTTAGAATTCTTGTTTTGTCTGTTTTAATACTCTTGTGTCATAGCTCTGTTTGCTATTTAAAATTAAAGGTTGCCAGAAGTGAGATGATATTTCTTTTGTCCCTGCTATTAAGGATAGTTCCTGTGCACATTTGTAGAGCTAGCACAATGATGTATCTAGTATTGAATAAATCAGGAAAAAGATCTCTCCTTTTGAGGAGGTTCCAATTCCATAAGAAGACTCACTGACCTCTCTGGCATTACCTTATGGATTTACTTATGGCATTACCTTATGGATTTACTACTGTGTGTGGAAGACAAGGTTGAGTCTAAAATTGCACTAAACTCTAAAGATCCCTTAGTGGTAAACATTGCAAAATGTGACTACCATACCTGATAAACAGTGCCTTACATACTGTTTTTCCTAGAGATTTGAATGTTCTCATGAGCTACTAATCTGTATGACTAAACCGCATATTGTAAAATCCTGCTTTGTGCATATTTTTTATATTTATTTAGCCTCTGTTCTTTGGAGTAGCTCTTTCTCGGATACATGCTTTTCATCAGAGACTTACATCTTTTCTATTCTTCTTTAACTAGGTCTGCTTATGCCAGATTTAAGATTTTCCTTCCCACAAAGGAAGTCTCCTTTACAGAGTGAAATATCATAGAATTTCTCAAAAGGTCATTGAAAAAAGTTTGCAAAGGAATAAATCTAACAGCAGAGGGCCATCTGGTCTCAGTTTTAATCTTTGCTCTATGGCAACCCCTGTTATTCTGCAAAATAGCACAGATTTAATATCAGAATTTTTGTTCCTTTTTACATTTTTTTTTTTTCTGACATAATCACATAATCTTTAATTCCTTAGCTTTTTTTTTTTTTTTTTTTTTTTTTTTAGAAATTGCTGTTTGTTTTTGTCAGCTAATCTTTTCTGGAGGATTAAAACACTCAAACACTCAGTGCCTATTTCTTTTGTTAATAAATTAACTATGTGATGTTTTTAAGGACCTTTCTGTCTCCAACTCCTATGAACTAGTAAAAGTTGTTTACTTTTAAGTATCTTTTCTGTTTCAGGTTCAATTGCGTTTTTCTGCTTTCCAATAAATAGCTTTAATTCTTGATTATTTTATTTCCTTCTTGTCTTTTCTATAGTGGCTTGATTTGTGCTACTAAATAAGTGTGCTGCTAAAATGCAGACCTTTCTCCTGGTTTATAAAAAGGTTTATAAAGGTTTATAAACCTTTCTTCTTAAATATTTTCCTCAATTTCCAAGGAAGTTCCTTCTTCTGGATTTTTACTTTCATGATGACCAAAAGCAAAGTGTTTCAGTGGCCTAGAAAGATAATAATAAGAATAAAATATGTAAAGCTTTTAAAGCTTTTTAAAGTAAAAATATATGGACCTTAAACACAGAGTAAAATAGATTCTCTCCTTCCTTAACTGTGTATTGAAAAAAAAAATGTTGTAGTATAATTTAAAACAAACAAAACAAAACAACAACAAAACAAAACAAAAAACAACAGTTATGCACATAGTTTTTTTTTTTTTCTCAAGAACAAAATGAAAAGTAAGAAATATTATTTGAATATCTGTAAAATGTGAAGTTGAACTGGTGTGTTACACGTTGTAATAAAAGATGATGTAAAAACTCAATATTTGCCACCCAGTAGTAATTCGAATACAGAGCCGCTTTCTGCTGTTACCTGTATTGAGCGAATGGATAATTCCCTTGAGGAAAAAACACTGCTGATTTCAATCATGATTTTAGCTTGTTTGCTTGCTGTTAGAAATTATTTGCTTATTTTCCAATGTGAAGTTTTGGCCTGTTTGTTACTCATGAATAGATAAGCCCAGGGCTGGAGGGGACTTGCTGAATTACTGAATACTGTCACTTAATGAAAGGCAACCTCATTCTGTAATCCCTGTGCTAAATTTAACAAGTTCTGTGTTAAAACTATCATTACTAGGAAGCCTCCTGGAGTTATAAATGTGTAAAATTCTGAATTAATTTTATCTCTGGCTAGTACATTTGTTCTTGTATCAAAAATGTCTTGTAGCAATTATAACGTCTCTGACTTGCCCGCCTGTTTGTAGAAGGCTAGTTATAGTCCTTCCCTGTTTTCCTAGGTTAAATGGATTTCTTTTTGCATTTGTTTTTGTTTTTTATTTATTTATTTTTCTTATAATAGTCTTGCTATTGTCTCAGACATCCACATCATCACATGTTGTGTTAAGGTCAACCTTGAATGCTGGCAATAAGGAATTTGTACAGTCTTTGAGAGCAAGGATGGCTGGTGACTCTTGTAGTTCTGATCATTCATGGCTATGGCTGCTAAAATGGCTTTCTTGATCTTGCATTCACCTTTTCCATACGCTTCATATATTTGTGTCTCTTATTTCATCAAGGATAAGTAACAAACCCAGGTAAACTTCATTTTATAATAGCAAATAATGATTTCAGCTGATAAATAATAATTTGCACTGGGTATCATATTTGGCTTACTTTAAATCAGGTAACCAGTATCTTCACATATAGTATTTTGATATTCACTTCCCCTGAGTGCCTTCTGATTTTAGATTGTAGCAAATTTCAGTAATTCACTTCTCCTTTCAGGGCTAAAAATTCTTTACAATGGACTTAAGGTCAGTCTCAAGAAAACCACTAGTAACTTATCTGTGATACAGTGTTTTCATTCTTTTTAACGGGATCCCTGCAGTAGCAAGACCATTCTTTACATACTATATAGTTATTGAATGAATGCTAATCAATGTTTTCTATGATAAGAAGGTTAACTAGGTTCTAGGGTTTACCTAGATTAGAGATAGCTCAAATCTTTTTCAGCAAATTCACCTGCCTTCCCAAATAAATGTATTGTGTTGGTCTGGAACAATACTTTGAAAATGCATTAAATTCTACACTTCACATAGTATTTGTCTGCAACTCTTCTCCCTGTTAAAATGTATTGTGATACCTTGCCATATTAAACATTTATTAAACCATTATTTCCTGAGGCATTGCGTCACTCATCATTGAGTATAGATGTGCTTCAAACGTTGCCATGTAAATTTTACAAATTTTCAGTAGAATACAGGCTTTGTTTTGCTTATGCCTCTGCAGAATTAGGAATATCTATTTCTCTGCATTCTTTCCTTTATCTTTTTGGTTTCATTGAAATTTGAATTATTTTAAATCTCCCTCTGCTTTTCCAGGAAAAATGTCATTTTTTTTTCTTTCATTTCTTCATGTAATAATCATGACTTTGTTTAAATTCGCTTTGCAGTATGTAATTTGGCTTGACTTTTGGGTTTGCTTTATTGAATAGTTGATATTTCTACTCCAGACAATTTATTTTTATTTATCTTTTTTTTTTTTTTTTTTTTTTTTTCCTAATAATATTCTTTCCACTGTCCAATTAGGTCAGAAGTCCCTATGCTATGATTTTTTTGTGCCCATTTGACAATCCAGTTCCAGAATAGCCTTTTAATCTGCCAATCTTTGTTTTCCATGAGTCTGTTGGCAAATGGCTTATTTTGTTTGTGGGAGGCTACTTGTCTGGATTTAAAAGCCTTGATTTTACCTACTTTATTTAGTTTAAACTAGAAAATGTGGATCAAAGATATATATATATATATATATATATATATATATATATATATATATATATATATTTTATGAACATACATCCTATATAGTTCTCTTACTTTATCAAAGTAAACTTTTAGGAAACATATGTTATGGAGTCAGTGGATATTTAGTTGAAAGACAGTAAGTAGATTCAGTCTGTTGGTGGCAGTTCATTGCATAAATATTCATTATCTGAATTTCAAGTTATTTTGATTGGAACCAGAATTAGTTAGTAAGTTTGTGCTCTTTGACTGCAATAAGCCACATTTACCCTTCTGGTACAAATAGTCACAAATAAGGATTCAAAACCACTCTTATTCAGCATTGTGCATCAAGTTTATTGCTCTACTGAAGCCTATACCATAACATAAATTCAAGAGCTAGATGATGACAATATGAAATCTAGATACCACTTGTTTACTATGCGGTATGCAGAAAGTGTATGCCAGTCAAGTTCTGGTGGCAACCAACACTGAGTTTTGAATAATATTTGCTAGCAATAAAAAGTTTCTAACAGCATAATCTCTAAACTGATTTATTGCTTATGCAAAGTGCTGTACTGTTTTGAAAAATGACTCAAATAACAACAACAACAACAAAAACAGATTAACAAAAAACCCACAACTTTTTTCAGTGAATCAAATGTTCATTTAAGTGTTAAGTATATTTTGTTAATGTATTAAAATCTTTTTCCTATTTGCCAGTTGTGCAGTCTTAAAATGATATCTGATAGTCCAGTTATGTTTTCTTGACATGCATCTGCAACAGTAATGAATATCAGGTGGGCCAATATATCCTTCAGCTATACTTTTGCAGCAGGTTGCCTTGCAGTTGTATCCTCCTACAGCCATGCACCTATAAAGCCTTCCATGAATTACCAGTTACAACTGAGCACGTAATTTGAAAAATGAAGTTGCACATTCTAGGAATATGATTAATGATGGTTCTTAAGCCATAAAAGTAGTCAGATTGCTCTCCTCATTAGATGCATGCTAGTCATGAGCAAATTGCAGTTGTAAATGCTGGTGTGACTTGAGATATACAAAAACTAGAATGTACTAGAAGTACATTCAACAAGGTAAAAGATGTACTTGAAAACTGGGTTTTCATAGCATATGCACTTTTTTCTTTCTTCTTTTTATTTTTAGCAACTGTTTTCATTGCAAGCATTCATATGTAAATGTTTATGGTTTCTGCTTTGTGAGACAGGACTCATCTACCAGAAGAGCAGAAACTGTGAAACAGGGAATCTCTAGTACAGTTGTCCTGATATTCCATTCCTTTTGTGCCTACCCAGTACACAGTATTTTTAAACGTTAATGTAATAGGCTATACTACTGTCTTTCATTCAGTACCCTGGTAACTGCAATACCTCCCCCACCACCCCCAGGCAACAAAGATGATCAGAACAGAAAAGAGCACAGCAGGCCCTCATTCTTGTTGGCAGTTTCAACAATTTAATTCTGTTGATCTCCTTGGATGCCATATTGAGAGAACACCAGGGCTACTCCCTGAAGCTACTAAGAACAACTCTGGTTCATCTGTATTTCTGTTTGTTCTAGTTCTTGCAAGGTGGGCAGTTCAGAAGTTCAGCTGCTGGATCCCTGGAGTCTGTAATCAAGGCAATCTGTAGAGAAGAATCTTCATTTTTCAGCAACGCAAACCTCTTCATTGACATGCCCAGAATCACAGGACTCTTGGAAGACAATATGGCAAAATATGGCATTCCTGAAGACTCGAGTGAGAAAATCTATTGATAAGTTGCTTATATACTCTCATAGTTTGCAGAAGTTTCTCCCTATTAAGGGGAAATGTTTATATACCATCTGACATCTCAACTAATACTGTAAACCTGAACACAAGGAGTGATCAATACAAATTTTATGGCTGAGAGAAAATAGTGATGAGACACAAGTAGTTCAGGTTGTTTCCTATCCTTTCAAATAATGAATAAAAATATTCCTGTCTTAGGGATATATTTATTAGATTCTATTATTTATTTTTTTTTAAACACCGTATTAAAAATACATCTTTGAGATATGAGACTGAAAATCTATTGCTGCTTTCTTTCCTTCTGTGAACACAATGGTGGTACTGTGCAGTAAAATAAGGAAACCCTCTGGATAACGAGTTTTCTAATAGTTGAAATGTCCATTCTTTACCAAGTGCCCAGAAAGTCTCTTCTCTCATAATTTCACCTCTGCTCTCTTTCTTCAATATACTTTTAACTCAGCCTGGTAAATGCTAACATTTCTAATAACTTTGTTGGTGCTTCAGTGTCCCTACGCTATTTCTGCAGTCTTGGCTGTACCAGCAGGCGCTTTGAGTAAGGAGCCAGAGCTCTGTCTTAGCCTTGTTCACTTGCATGTGGGCAAAAACACAGCAAACTCAGATTAGCAAGTCTTCTGTGTCTTTTAGTATATTGCAGTTTTTGACTGGCCAGTTTGGAGCCTCTTAATTCTTTCCTGTCATTTAGCAATGGTTGTGCTTAGTAATGAATGTTTCCTTAAAGAAAGTAAAAGTCTAGGCAAAAAACTGGTCATTCTAAATGATACATTTCTGATGATTATTTCTTTTATCTTTGGTGGGATTCTAATGTTATTGGCTTAGTTTTCCATTAAATACAATAATACTTGTCTTCCTTAAGGAATTGTTTATGACACGAAATGACATATTTCTAAATCCACTCATAATTTATTATTTTTTTTTAAAGTAATGCACATGAACTGGGCATCTAAATCCAAATGTTTCCCACAGAGAACTCATTTCCTGTACTTGAGTGCTATGCAAGTGCAGTGGGATATCTTGGGGGCTCTTCATTGGTGTATGTTCTGAAGGATATACTGCCACCCTAATACACTAATAACCCAATCTGGTGTAGGAAAATATTTTTTAGTTAAGAAATGATGTTTATATTTTTCAAATCAGGAAGTTAGGTGGTATAGTCTAATGCCATTTTTCTTTCTTTCTTTTTTTTTTTTTTATTTTAATTTAATTTTATTTTATTGTTTTAATGAAAATATGCAAATGAAGTCTGTATTTATGAAGGGTTATCCTTCTTTCTTAAGTAGGAATAGAAAGGTATAGAAAAACTGAGAGTCTAGGGTGAGTCTGGTTTCTTAAGGTGACTCTTTTCCTCAGAAATCATTTTCTGTGCAGAGGTTTTTTGTCCTTCCACTCTGTAATGCACTAATGCAGCACTTAGGACAAATGGAGTTCACAGGTTGCTTTTCAGGAATGTGACAACCTCTTTTGATTGTTTTTTGCTTGTCTAATTTTTAGAGTTCTGCAACCTCAATGATATCTTAGACTGTGGTTAAACAATTTCTTTTCAGGGACCTGTAGTGATTGCTTAGTGATAGTTGATAATATCTGGCATGCTGCTGTGGAAGATCCTAAATTAAGACTCAAAATGGATTAAATAAATAAACAAAAGCCAACTGTATTGACTTGCTTAATTGTGAGTCTGTCTTTATTTTTGCAGCTCCATTTTGCTTGAAGCTTTATCAGGAGATTTTACAGTCTTCTAATGGGGCTTTGGTATGGACTTTCCTGAAACCTTTATTACATGGAAAGATACTGTACAACTCAAATATCAACATGATTGACCTGGTGATAGAGAAGGTGAGTATCAAAAGAAACACTATTTCTGTTTATTGATTTTTGTCTTTGTACTTCATTTTAAAGCCCCATTTCTTTCAGGGTAGGTAAAAGCAACTGGATAATTGCCTTTGAGAAAAAATGGATCTATCCTATCCCTAAAGTTCTCACCTTTCCACTTGAAGCTTGATATTTCTCTTAACTTTTATTTTGTTTGTTATAGTGGTTTCACCTTGGAGTGAAAAGAGTAATTTTGTTCAAAGTCACTTAAACCTTGTATGGAAAGATTAAAAAGAACACATTAGCAGAAGTGTAGCATTGTATCAATGTTCAGAATTACAACATGTTGTATCAATGTGCAGAATATACCTATTACATGTAAGTTTTTGCCCTGAAAAAGCTTTTTTAGGATAAGAATTCTATAGGGCAGCAAAGGGAACTTTGAGGAAGGGATGCCCTGGGAAGGAAAGCCTGTTTGGAGGGAGTTACTGAGCTGCATTAAAAAACAAGCTACAGTGCATCTTGGTTTCCTTTCTGATCATGTTTTAACACTAGTAGTATGAATACTACTAGTAATGGCTGAGCTGCCATATATATGTTAACACTGATGACTTGATATTAGTCAACAATTTTACTGTCTGGTATGGTAGGTACTCTGGTTTGAGCATAATTATCTATAAAGATATGTTTGTTCATGACTAGCTTTGAAGCACTTATGTAAAAGAAGAGATCATAAATCTCAGTACAGCTAAAGTATGGCTTAGAGTTCTATGCTAATTTTGCATTTATCTTGCAAATATATTTACCTCAGAATATTATTTATGCAGGAATGACAATTTTGCTTAAAATCTAGAAAACAGCATTGCTTCTCTATAAATGGTACACAGAAAGACTGTAGTAATCTTAAATGTGATGGTAACTATTTCCTGTGTAAATGCAGTACAGTGTGATGGTCACCTCTCTGGAGATGAGTATAATAGACTTAAAAATTTTAGTCATCTAAAAATGAAGCTGTTCTTGATTTTTATAGATAGAGATTCTATAAAGAATGAGTTGTGATAAATGACAAAAAAAAAATAATCCAAGTAAGATTTCTTAAAAGTATCAGTAGAGTTCATAATGAAATTAACTTTATTTTTATATATACATATATATTTTAACGCTCTGGAACTATACAAAGATTCTGGCAGATGTTTCTACCTCAATGTCCATTAATATTCTCAGGATCCCCAAATTTCCATCAGCTTTTTCAGGAATCTGTATTATCTCTTTTTTTTTTTTTTTTTTTTTTACACTCTATTATTGACATCTAATAAACAATTACAGACATGTGCCTGTTTATAATATAAATACAAAACTACTAAGAAAGTTTCTTCAACAATTTTTATTTTTGTTATATTACACAAGCCTATCAGTTATTTCTCCAACATAAACAACTTTCAAATGCAAGATAATGGCCCAGATATCTTAAAAACAGCTACTGAAAGCTGACCCTTTAGCCCTTACACAATCCTACTGAAGTTGGAATAGAAGTTCTAATTTACTTTAGACAATGTGACCACGTGGCAGCTGTCTACTAGAAGAAAACAAGCAGAGGATTAAAACTGAAAGGAATGTTGACAATTGTATAGTAAGACATATTCTGTAAGTTTTTCACATAAATTGTTTTGTTTCAAGACTATGCAACTAACCATTCTTTGATAAATTGTGAGGTTGGTGGCTTTACCTTCTGAGAAGTCAACAGTTTGGATGCATAAAATAACTGTGGCCATCATAGATGCATGCTGCAGTGCTGACTTAGAGCAACCATGATCAGTGGCAACTGGCATCCAGGAATCTGAATACAATGTGTGATGTCTTTGATCCCCATTTTCCCAGTTGAACTTTTTTCCAGTGATGAGCTGAACTTGTGATCCAGTTCTTTGTAACTGGAACAGTTGGAATATGTACACAAAAGTAACAAGACAATTCAGAAATAAATTCCAGCTTAGACTTTCTGGATTTGCATAAGCACACCTGACTTGTCAGTCTGTTAAAATATGTCATTATAAAGGCAGTTAAATAAGCTCAAAAGAACATTTTTATTTATGCTTGCATCAGGAAGGCACTTAAAAGTATTCAGTCCCGAAAGGGCCATAGTTGATATTCAAGGCTAATTTTAATCAAAGGTAATATCCAGCCTAAATGTTACACAGAATATTTATTTTAATGGATCTTCATTGACCAGGAGGAAGAGAACTTGAAGGGAAATTTTATTAAATATCAAACTCCAACTATTCATTAAAACATAAACTTGTAGGAGTCACTTTACCAAGTTAGATTGTGTTCGTCCTGCCTCAAGTCCTGACTCCTACTGTAGCATGTAAAGGCTGTACAGTGAATTGCTGATGAGCACATGAGCAAAGTTATACTGCCTCTAAATACTTTCCCAGCTTCCAAAGACTGGTAGGTCAGAATTTCCTCCAAGACTTTACTGCTATAATTTGTCTACTTTATTTTTGAGCTCATGTAAACTCTGCATCTACACTGTGCCGAGGTGTACCTCTTCCTTATCTGCTTATTCTTTAACTTCTCCAGAGAGCTGAGGTACAACTTCTCTTTAAAAAATCAAATGTTTTATATCTCTCAGCTATGTTTACTTCTATCCTCTATTTATACTGCTATCCTTTATTGTAATTTCTATTTATTTATTATAACAAATTTAAAATTTGTTTACTAGAGATTTCAAAATCATTAGTCTGTGTAGTCCTCTAGCTTCCCTAGCATCTTTTTTAAGAATAGCATTGAATTTGTTATTCTTCAGTTCCCTGATATCAAGGGCAATTTTAATCAGAAAGTTATGGTACAGTAAGTACTCCAACTGTTTCACCCTTGAACTCTTTTAGAATTCTTGGCTGGATGTTATCTGGTCCTGGAAACTACTTATTGTTCATTTTTTTAATTTACTTGACTTTTTTTTTTTCCCAAGGTGTATTTTTTTTGTAATTATTATTATTATTATTATTATTATTATTATTATTATTATTATTATTATTATTTTTACTGCTGCTTTAATTCAAGACAGATTTTCTAAAGTGTACTCCATGTAGACAGAATTGACATGGTAACATTCCAAAGGCCTACCATGTTGAATGAGGAAGTTAAACTTCCAAAGTTAAACTTCCAAAACTTTAGTTTATTGTTCGTATGTTTTTCTCATTTGGATGTAACTTCATCTTTTAAACGGATGTTTTCTAATACCTTTCTGCTGTGTAGTCCATATGCATGCATACATAGGCATGTAAATGGTCTTTCTCAGTGAATATTGAGAAAGATACTGTTTTGATAAACAGTATGTATTTGTTCAGTTTTCCACTATTTTGCCATTAATCAGTCTCTTTATCCCTTGCAAAAAACCTGACCCCTTCAACTGCTGCTTTTATTTCAAATAAGCTTCTGCATCATATGAAATTCTTCTTTTTCAAAAATCCATGCTGCTGCAGTAGATTTTTTTGGATTGCACTGTTTGTATAAGGAGGTTGAATACAACCACATTATAGCTACTGCAGATCTTTGAAGTGACTTCAGGAAAAAAAAAAAATCCTTTGTGCTGTTCAGAATCAAGTCAAGAAACACCAAGATCTGAGCTCTTCTGAGCTCCCTGGTGAGATGACTGATCTAACAATTTAAAATGGATTAAAATTCAATCTCCTCATGTTGCAGTGTTACCTTATGTTCCTGCTCTATGCTGGGGAAAAGGAAATCTTCCATTTTGGCTCTTTGCTACCCTTTCAGCCTTTCTGGTTTCCCTCAGCTTGTCACCATCGAGCCTGGACAGTGGGTTACATGATCCTGATGTTCAGGTCTGGGTTTTCAGTCCATGAGGTTTCTGTGTTGCTCGTTAAGAGAGAAACTTGTTTAGCTGATTTAATGTCAAACTTTAGTTTAACATTTAGGATCAGTCTCCCTCAGAAAGTGAAATATGCAATCTCATATAAGTTAAATGCATAGATTCCTTAAAAAGAATGAGACTGCATGCAAGGCTGTCTTTGGGGGCTTCTGTGCTACAAATGGGAAGAGAGAAATACCACAAAATGTTTTTCTGTATTTTCTGATACTTAAGTATTCATCTCTGGGAGAGAAGGAGAGATGAGAGCTAGGAGCAGGATTTTGCAAAAGACGCTAAAAATACTATGGCAAAAAAATGTGTACTTCTAATAGGAATTATTGCAAAAAGTGTGCTCCCAAGTTGCAGTTTACAACTCATTGGAGAAAATCTTTGCTGGGAAATGTCATGGTCTCTACCATAAGAACAAAGCTAGATTGTAATGGAGAGATCTAGTTCTTAAATGCACTTGTGTGACTGATAATACCAATTGAAACAAAAACATACTGCAATACTTTCTAATATTGAGTACATTTATGATCTGTTAAAACAGTCTGGAAAAAATTGATGGTTATTTGCTGGTGGCTAAGAAAAAAAGTACAGCTTCTGCTTGACTGGGCCACAGAATATTTTGCTCTACTCAGGTCTTCCTCTCTAACACTATTTTGAAATAGAGTATCTTTGGTCAGTTGTCTTTATTTTCCAGACTGTTTCCAACATTTTTTTATTATTTTTTTTTAAGTTCATGTAATATGTTTATGTTAGAACAAAAGATCCACGTGGTCTGTAGTGTCTTTCTTTTAAGTATGTCCTAACTGTATTTTTCTTGTATTCTGAAGCACATCTATGATATTCTGCATGAAAGAGACATTATAAATTAGATAGGTCTTTATGATCCTTCAGATAAGAAACATAAACAAAAGGCATCCTGTAATGTGTGATTTGTTTGGTATTCAGAGACTGCAACAAATGCTTCTCATTTTTAAACTGAAAAAGAAAACATGGATACCCTTAAAATTTACAATCAAATGAAATGGAAAAGAGTTGTAGAAGATCTGAAGTTCTTCGTGTTTCTTATAGTTTGCTATGCACAGTTTTTTTTTCATTTGTCTCCACATCTTCATTTTCCTAGGCGAATTCCTCTTTTGGTTTTGTGGAACACTTGAAGACTTACTCTCAGACATGGCTTAGGATGTCTGAAATTTTTAAAAATCGTGGAAATGTCCTCATGGTCTCACGGCTGCAGGTTGGTGAACTGTGGGATGAATTCCTATTTTCCAATTAACTGATCTATTCAGAATTTCTATACATGTAAAGCTGCCTATCTGTCTAGCTACGGGTTTAAAAAGAGTTGAAAAAAAGAGAGATTAGCTTTAGTTTATGAGCCTACAGTATGATACTGACCAAATTCTGAGCTGAAAATTCTTACAAGGAATGTTAAATCAGTATACAGTACTACCAGGTAAATAGGGGAAATAAAACAAGTAAAAGCTTTATGCACTTCTCTAAAACAAATGTAAGATTGGAGGAAATAATACCTTCTGGAACTTGTGTGTTTATCATTTGCTTTTTCCAACACTGAATGCAACTGATAAAAAAACTGATGTCAGAAATAGTGACTGTTTAAAATAAAACAAAAACAAACAAACAAACAAAAAAACAACAAAACAAAGGTTAACTTGTAACTAGGCTTTTCCCCATTTCCCCATTCTACTTTTTTTTTTTTTTTTTCCTTTTTAATATACCAATAAAATGACGTTTTCCTTATGAAAGACATGAAAGGCTGTTATGATTGGGCTGCTCTGGCAGCCAGGAGGGCTGGCCATTCCCTGGCTCTGCTCTGCGCTGCTGCGGCCTCAACTCAAGTACTGCGTGCAGTTTTGGGCACAACAGTATAAAAAGGACATAATGTTACTAGAAAGTGTTCATACAAGGTCGACAAAGATGGTGAAGGATCTAGAGGGTAAAACATGGAGGGAAAGACTGAGGTAACGTGGTTTGTTTAGCCCAGAGCAGAGCAGACTGAGAAGAGGCCTCATGGTGGCCTGCAGCTCCCTCAGCGGAGGGGCAGGTGCTGAGCTCTGCTCTCTGGGGACAGCGACAGGACCCAAGGGAATGGCATGGAGCTGGGACAGGGGAAGGTCAGGGTGTTAGGGAAAGGGTCTGCACCCGGAGGGTGGTCAGGCACTGGGACAGGCTCCCCAGAGCAGTGGTCACAGCACCAAGCCTGCTGGAGTTCAGGAAGTGTTTGGACAACTCTCTCAGACCCATGTTCTGATTTTGATGTGGTCCTGTGTGGAGCCAGGAGTTGGACTCGATGATTCTTGTGGATCCCTTCCAACTCAGGATCTTCTGTGATTCTATAAGCAGAATCCTTTCATGGCTGGTTGAACAGTTGAACGGTCACTCTAAGTTCAGGTAGGGAATGTTACTAGTATACATGCACGAGACTTGCAGATGCCAGGATACTCTTGTAGTGCTAATACATTTTTTCCCCTTATAACATGACAAATGAGATAACGAATCGAAAACAATATAAAATGAATTCCCAACTGCTAGTTTTTAAAGATGTTTATTTTGCTACTGCCAGTGCTAATAGTTCAATGCTCCAAAAGTCTCGCAGGAAAAGAAAATGAGTTTCTGTCCCAGGAGAGTTGCAAGAATATTAGAATGGACTCACAGTTAAAATATTTGGAGTAAAGGAGGACAGTGAATTATGCAGTGGGGAGTATATGTGCTATTGTTTATTTTAAATATGTGGAGTTAACCTATGAAAGGTGGATGACTGAAGACATGGAGAAGATGAGCAATTTCTCCAGTGTTATGCAGGAAATCTTTATAAGGGGGTTGAACATGGATGCATACATATATTTTGTATTTCTTTAGCAAAGACAAACATGACATAACATCTAAAACTTTTTATTTTAGGAAGCACTTCAAAACAATTTTGTAAAGCACTCTGTAGAAAGTAACCTGGATATTGACATGGAAAAACTCTTTCAAAAAATGCAAGTATATGGTACGTGAAAGTGCATGTACTGATTACCTTTATTAAATTTTAACTTAAACTTAGAACTATGCTGTTAGCTTTCAATATTTTACCTGATCAGATGAAACAAAAATACCAGATTTTATCTTCTATTGTTGAGTTAGTCTCCTGTATTTCTAAATGTCTTTGTGTGTGTGGATAATTTTCATTGGTTAATATTGAAACACTGGAAAAATCTGGTAATGAATTAGAAGTAACAAACTGTCATGGCAGACTTAAAAACACAAGAGCTATATTTAAAGGGAGGGAGGGAAGAAGTAATCCTGGTAGCTACAGTTCCCTTATGTAGCAGTAAATTTTTTAGTAATTTTGAGGGAAATCTATATGCTTTAAATAGAAATAAATGGAAAATCAGATTGGGTACATTGTATGTTTAATCAATACAAGCAAAATCTGTCTTTATCTCTTATTTTAGTGAGAAATGGTTCCCTGTCATCTCCCAGAGCCCCAGCAAAGAATGAGATATGGTTTCTACAAGAGGGCTACAAGGGCAGGCTTAGGTCAGTAGAGAATAACTAGGGTCAAACTCAGCCCTGGGATGGCCAAGCAGGACCACGGGGATGGTGGCCATGCCAAGATGTCACCTTGTGGGTGGAGATATGGGCGCAGATTAGCACGTCCATAGTCAGGACACTATGAGGCTGACCAGCAGTGTCCTCGTGGTCACCACCACACTTGGCTCTACCATTTCAGCTCTGGAGCTGAGCTTCTGGCAGCCAGACCTCCAAGTTACTTAAATTTGATAACTAACTGTAACAGTTTGATAAAAGAAAAAACATTCAATGTGTCCTGCTGTCAGTAGGTAGGTCCATTCTAAAGAAAATGGTTGCTGACAGCATTAGAACGAATTGTCTATACCAAGGCAGAGTCTAATGTTATTTAAGAACAGTTTAGATCACGAGGACCGTGGAGAGAGAATGAAAGAGATGTAGCATAATATGTAATAACAGTGTGATGTCATGCACTAAGGGAGCTAGGTGCTTCTCAGGAGACGATAGTGGTAGGGAAGATAGATCTGTGTAGTTTGTTGTCAGTGAGCAGTAGGATCATTACAAGCCAGATACTAATCTGTTCCAGCCATGTGTTGGGGGAGGGCAGAGATGCCTCCATGAAGAGTCTGTGTGGCCCTTGTTGGGAAAAAAAAAAAAAAAAAAAAAAGGTTTTACAGCAATATGGATTGCTAATTCTGCTCTACAGTTAAAGAATTAAGTCTGAATCTGAAAAACAAAACTAAGAAAATATTATGTACCTGAAGTAAAATTTTTATGGGACTTTGGTACCTGTTTCTAAGCAGGAAATCAACAAAAGCCATTTAAGCTCCTGAGAGCTTATAAATGCTGAAGTTGGGTACTCAGTCTTTAATTGTACTACTGCACGGAGCTGATGTCATCATGGTTGGTGTGAACTGAAGTTCTTGGCTTTTATTTTGTATGCACAGGTTACAAGATTTAATTGAAACTGATGGCCTTGGTTTGAAGGCTTTGTTTTTGAAGGCTAGTATTAGCTGCATGCACTTTCATTTTAAAAACAAACAAACAAACAAAAACCATGGCAAGCAGTGTCCCGAATTTAATCCAGAAATTAAGAGTTCTGGCTACAGAATCCTCCTTAGCATGAGCGACTCAAACTTATATCTACCATCTCTCAGGAATATTACCTTAACCCCTGAACATTTGGCTAGTATGGGTCAAGCACAGTTCACCCATCATTGTGAAACAGGACCCGAATACAATTAAAATAAAAACAGAATCGTGTAATCAGAAAGACATAGGGAGGGGAAACAGAACAAGTCTCTTAACCTACAAGACCTGCTGAAAATATAACTGTCTCAGTGCATTAGTTGATCAATAGATGTATTTTGTTTATACAGACCTAGCACAGGGAACTATGTAACAGGTTGTGGGCAAACTGTTTCATTAAGAAGAAACCAAGATCTTTTGAGACATCTGGTACATCTTCACTGTTGCAGAGAACTTAATCACAGAAATCCATGCATGTGTTTCTCAAAACATTGTTTTTTAGCAGTTAGGAACATTCGACTGTAATAAATGGTTAATAATCTTGGATTGTGAATGCAGGAAATCATTTAAGTAGAATAGTTTATGAAAATAGAATTTCTTTAATGTAATACAATTGATAAAATTATCATATAAAAAGTGAAAAATCAATACAGGCTATAGATGATGATAGCATTTACGCCTTTGTTAAACTGATCTTGGTCCAGAGTGCCATAGCATTCTTCTGCATTTATACTTTGATTACATTTCTTCTTATAGATTCACTTTACCATTTGGCTTTTTGAAAAATGACTGTAATGTCTTATTTTTACTTTTTTTTTTGTATATGCTTTTTTTTTTTTTTCCATTTTTTAGTCTATAATCATATACAGCTGTTATTGTAAACCTCTGTTTTTATGACTTTTTTTAAAAAAACTTTTGTTAGTCTTATACTGCCTCTATTTTTCTAGTTCTGTGATTATCTCGCTTGGATCCAGTTAAACTCTTAAATGTATCCACATATGTTATTAGTTTTATCACTCATGAAATGTTTATTTCCATCCAAAGATCTAGTTTTCTAAAATCACCTAATCTGTGTGATTATGTATTTTGTCTTCCAATGAAAACAAATGTTGCCTTGGCTTTACATCCATGCTCACATTAAGGTGTCATCTAATTATGCTCAAATCCAAGGTGTTTGTGTCTTTTTTATTTCACTATGATGCTACATTTTCTTCACCCTGCAACTCTTGTTGGAAAGCTTCATAGGACAATGAGTGGATTGATATTCTATCTGTTCTATTACATGATTTTACTAGGGAAACTCACAAAGTTACCAGTTTCTAAAGCAGGTTATTGTGTCAGTAACCATGTACAAAGTAAATACTGAATTGGGGGCAGAAAATATTGTATTTTTCTTTTTAAATGCATCTTCACTTTCTAAACTAGTCTTGTGTGGGTAAGGTAACTCTGTTCCTCTATGCTTGCCTTCCAACCCAGCAATTTTCAATAATCTCCTTGGTGTAAACATTTTTATACAAAACCTGTCCTGCTAGAGCCTGAGCTTCTTGCTGGGAGCAGTTTTATGGACCTCTCAAGAGGCACAAAGGGAGATGGTTGAGTGGCAGGGCCTTCTTTTGCATCCTTATTCCCTGAGTCTCCCACTTGTCCTTCTTCAGTGACTTCTAGATGTGCAGTGTTTTTCACTACAAAGGAATATCCCTCATGGGCTGTGTGTGACCTGGGATGTAGTGGCTAAGATAACAATAAAAAATCAAAAAAAAAATCCAGGCAGCTTTCCTGCCTGTTTTTTTCCTTTTCTGCCCTCAGTGTCTTGAAATAGTTTTATGCATACACAGAAAGCTGAAAGCAAAAAAATAGCTCTAAAATAATCACTGAAACCTATGCCACCACCACAATCATCTGGTAAATAGAATTTTTTCCTAATTTCTGATCTAAATTCACTCTTTTCTGGTTTATTCCTATTTTTCTTCTTGCAACCTTTCCCTTAAATAGCACTTCTATTTGTCAGTTTCATAGAAAACAATTATAGTTCCTCTGAATTACTTAATGGTAGGTTAAACAACCTAAGTGGGAGAACGAATTACGAAGGTAAGAATAAAAACAGCTTCACCAAATTTTTATTGACTTGCTAAATTTATAAATGAGAAATATGAAAGATAAATAACATCTTAATTCTAATCCTTTCCTGTGGATTGTATCTCTTTTTATATACATTGTAGACTACAGTTCATCCAGATTGTGAAGTACAATATTTTATTTCCAGAAACATTTTGTGTGCTGTACTCCAAAGAAGTCACAAACTAGACACACTAGTTCTTATGTTAAAATATTCAGTAGTATAATTCATGAGAGAATTTATTATTATTTTTAAGTTAAATATATAAAATTAAGGTTTTATAAAGATCAGATGGTGAAAAGGTCTCATTTTTTTTTTGTTTATATATAGGCTACATATATATATATATATATATATATATATATATAAAAATATAGACACATACATATAAAAATAAAAGCTTAACCCTATTGCTTAACCCTATTACCTGGGGTTAATGTTAGAAATATTCTGTTCTCTTTAATGTGATGAAACAGGTAGCAATATATTTATTTTTTTTGTTGTACTCCTGAAGCATTGTAGTAAATAAGACACACATGGTATGTCTGAGGCTGTTTTTTCTCTCAGCCCATGAATTCACCCTGTCATTGCTTGCTTGTCTTCTGAATTCTAAAGTACCTGTTTCTCAGTTTCTACTCCTTTTAATCTTTATACTTTCTCACTGGTAATTGTGTCTCTTCCCCAGGCTACTTCATACATCTTTTTCCACTTATCTGCCTTCCTGTTGTAATATTTCCTGTGCTGCTGTTAAATAACATTGATGATCCAGGGTTTGTCTGTCACCACTGTTAGCAAATGAGGTCATCACCCATCCTTTTTAAGGCCTATATGTTCAAGTGAGTCTAAGAAGAAAGCTTATGTTGGATGCTTTATAACATATTATTACTTGAGAAATTCAGATGTTTCCATTGAATCCAGATGAATTTACAATGTAAATTCATCAAAGCTCATGCTGTCCCTATGATTATTCTCTCAAACTTATGGATACAGCACAGTTCTCTAACAATGGATGGAGATCTGGATTCCTCCAAAGGTTCAGTGCTGGTGAAACACGGTATTGGTTAAGGTATACATTCACCCTGGGTCTGTAAGTACAATCAAAGTCAAATGGGAGGTTCCAGTTTTATTCTGATTTTTTTTTTTTTTTAATGTAGGGCTTGAATCAAGATGCTTGTACGCTATATGATGAACTTCTTGAAATATTTGTAGTGTCAAGAATATAAGAGCTAGCCAATACATTACTAGATTAAAAAGACTGTCTGTAGTACAGGAACTCTTTTTTTTTTTCTTTGTGGAAGTAGTTACAGAAGGCTGAAGAAATGTTAAAAGTCCTTTTTCCAGAACTTGTTATATTTTTGTTGTTTTGAAATTGAAGTGTAGATAAAGACTTGTAAAAGCTGCTGAAACATGAACTACACTTTCACAAGTTCACAATTATTCACCATATGTTTTATTTTTAGTCCCCCTCCCTCCCCCCCCCCCCCTTTTTTTTTTTTTTAACACAAAGGATATTTTCTCCTACAGGTTGTTCAAATGAGAACATACCTTTCTGTTCTGCTTAATTCATTAAAACTAAGGCAGTCCAATTTGTTTCCTCCTCTTAGAAATTATGATGGACAAGATGCTTAACAGCTCAGCAAGTAAACAGATTGACCTGTTGTCACATCTCATAGTAAATATTTCTTCCTGTGTGTTACTGGATCGTTTCCAGCCTTTTGAGTCTGTTGATAAATTGGAGGAGAAAGCTCGTGAACTCATGCAGCAAAATAACTTTTTGGCTAGTAAGTATCTTATTTAAAACGTGTAATTACAGAAAACATCAGACTTTAGTTGTTGTCTGTTGATAAGAGGTTAAACTTGCACAATTATTAATGTATTAAAACACACATAATACAGGCAAAATACAGCACATCTAACTTAGAGATATTCCCCAACATTTGATTTCTATAATATATGCAATAAAGACTAAGGACGTTTTAATTGTAGAAATGTCAAATGAATCCTCGGAGTCTGTTGTATCTCATGAAATGTTGAAAAGCAGAGTCATAAAAGCTTAAAATGGAATAAAAATATACACTACTGGGGAAACTCAACTACTTAGGACAAGATCACCTGTTTTTTCTCATTTTGAATTTTAATTTTAATATTCTTGGCTTTGCAAAAAGGAGGGAAAAAAATAAAAAATAAAAGTAAATTATACGTTCTTAAACCAACATCTTAGAAAAATTGTTTATTCTGAGTAAATTAGTTCTTAGGCAACCGAGGTTATTTCTTTTCCTCATTGGGATTAAACTGTCTATCCTTTGCATTACAGTCTTATTGTTGTGAATCAATTAATTGGACAGAAGAGTTTAGAAGACAGGAATGCTTTTCTTGCTACACATTTTCTCTCCTCGCATAAGCAGCTTTGAGTTGCATATAGTCTTTCTAAAAAAGAGGGAAGAATGTTTCAGAAAACTAAATGCTTGCATAAATGGGAAAATTAATTTGAAAAAAAGTCTTTATAGCAGAGTAAATTATTCTACGATGTCTTTCTGAGAGCCCAGTGGTCAGAGAGATCATTTTCCTTTCCTAAGGAAAAAAGATCAGTTTCTCACATTCCTCAAAAAATCCTAGAATGTCTTGGTCATTCTGAAAGAAAATACAACCAACTTACTGTATTGGTCATTCTGAAAGAAAATACAACCAACTTACTGTATTTGACTCTCTCCAGCTACAGATACAGCTTTCACTCATGCCTTTGACTGAGCTAGAGAAGATAATCATGCAAATTCTGCTATGTTAAAGCAGAATTTATGTTATTGACTCAGAAATTAAGAAATCAAAGCTAATTTTAGTGGGTTGGTATTGTTTTCTTTGTCACCTACTTCCAGGGTTTGTAATCCTTTGGTGGACAAATTTTGTTGTAGTGCTTTTACATGTGGAATTGGGATCAGTCTCCCAAAAATCTGTATATAAAACAGGGTTAAATCTGTATATAAAGATGATAAGCTACAACTCAAAAAGACAAATCTCAGAAGGAATTTTCTCAGGTAAAAAGGATTGTTGCAAACTCATATATTTTGTGAATAAATAAGAATTATATAACATTGGTGTCTATGAAACCTACCATTCTTGAGTTGGGGGGCGGGAAATTTTAAAAGACCTGCTCTAACAGGTGAGTGTATCCTACTGTCATATGATAATTGTCCAGGAGTTACCTATGTAAATAACATGTCATATAGGCTTGAGCATGAAATGTTTTTTCTTGTGTCAGGTATCATCTTCAATGCACCAAAGAACAAGACGCCAGATTTTGGAAATCTCCTTCCGTGGCACATTTCATATACAATTAGAACCAGTGTTCTCTACAGCATGAGAACGGATTTGATTAAGAACCCAGTGTGGAAATCTCACCCCCAGAAGCTGCCAGCTGATGGGTTTAAATATAACCATATCTTTATTCCTATTCAAGACATGATTGAAAGGGCAATCATTTCAGTTCAGACAGGGTCAGATATCTCAGAGCCAGCAATTCAGGTGCAAGCCATGCCTTACCCTTGTCATACCAGTGACCTGTAAGTAAATTTTCTACTTCTTAATTCAATTATAGAATTCTTATTGGGTTAACGCTTAGAGGACTTAGGAAGCTACCAGGTCTTAGTAATGGATAAGTGCATTTTCTAGCATAGAACTGAATGAATGTGTTTGATACCAAAACAACAAATGTTAAGAGAAGAGGTGACAAAATGTTATGCAGCTTCAGTCTGCCAAATGACCCCTTACAGGCTGTTTACAGCTATACTTTGGTCAGAGTAGTCTGCTGGACAAAGACTGTGAATACGTTATGCAACTAATACAATGTGCAAAGAAACACCCTTTCTGTTATCAATTGTCCTGTGTGAAAACATAGAATTTGTCCCCAGTATGTGATGAAATATGCTGCAAAGTTGATTTGAACAAAAGAAAAAGTGTAGGATTGTTTTTTTGTAAAATCATCATAACATCCTGAGTATTAGAATGTAAAATTAGTTAATGGTGAGAAAATGTACCAATGGAGCAAAAGTTGACTGTTTCATGCTATTGCTTATTATGCATAAATCTGAATTCTGTTTGACTATGAAAGAAGCCTCATCACCCGGAAGACAGATTACATCAGCTCTGTTGCTGACACATGGAAATAAAATTTATAGTACTAATGCACATATTTAGCTTGTTGCATGAAAAATAAGTGAATCACCTGACCTGAATAAAAATAAATCTTATCGCTCATGACAGGTCTTATTTTATGTATACTTTGAGAATAGTCACGGTATTAAGCTATTAGCAAACTACTAAAAAAATCTTTTATGTATGGGAGCTAACAATATATATTCTTCCATAGATTCTTGAACAATATAGGTTTTTTTTTCCCACTTATGATGATGTTAACATGGATGGTTTCTGTTGCTGGCATGGTTCGCAAGCTGGTTTATGAAAGAGAAATTAATCTTGAAGAGGTAAGAGAGAGCTGAGTCTCTGAAAATAAAATGTATTTATTAGTGTACGAAAATACTTTAACATTTAGGTACTTTTGTGTACTCATAAATGCAGCTGTTTTTTTCTTTTTTTCTTTGTTTTTCTCTTGGCAGTAAGTTCAGATTCTAATTGGCAACTCAGATTCAAAACGCTGCTGCTTTGAGTTGAGCATCGGCCATCCTAGTGTGCAAATATTTTCAAAGAGACAAAAAGCAACAAGCAAAAAAAAATTCATAAAATTTGAATCAGGAAACTTATTTAAAATGAGGCTTTGTGTTTAGAATGTTTTTTATTTTGGACTTTATTTTTTTCATGTTTTGCTGTATGTGGACTAATACTATAAACCTTCATAAGCCAAATTAAAAATTTCCCATGTACTATGTAGCTTTCAAGAATTTAAGGGAGGATGACAGGATGACAGAAAAAGTGAGACAGAACTATTTCAGCTATATCAACAACTAGTCTTAGCAGGTGCTAAGCATATAGAAAGACTGTCTCATGTTATTTCTTAATACACACAAATCTGAATTCTGTTTGATAATGAATGGAACCTTGTAAATATTATTTTTCTTTCTTTTCCCTTCTTTTTTTTTTTGGGGGGGGGGGGGGATGGGGGGATGGGGGGGGATTTATACAGGTCTATATTTCCTTTACAGGAAATATTGTGTCCTAACTTTAAGTCTGTCTGCTGTATTGTCTTACAGTATATGAAGACAATGGGAGTACATCCAGCCATTCATTTTTTTGCCTGGTTTCTGGAGAATTTAATTGTGCTCACAATAAGCAGCAGTGCCCTGGCCATCATTTTGAAAGCAAGCGGTATCTTTGCTTATAGCAATGGCTTCCTCATTTTCCTTTTCCTCCTGGATTTTGGAGTGACAGTTATTATGTTAAGCTATTTTTTGGGAGCATTTTTTAGCAGTGCCAATACAGCAGCTCTGTGTGCCAGCCTTGTGTATATGATCAGTTTTTTACCTTACATAGTTTTGTTGGTCTTGCAGAATCAGCTGAGTTTCATCAAGCAAATTATAATGGTAAATATTTATTTTCCTTTTCTAATTTTTATTCTCCAACCATACATACCATGGATTTCCATAGTTTTGATACTTTAGACTATTATTTATTTATTTATTTATTTTTGCTTTTGTGTTTCACTGGAAATAAGTCATTCTGTACTAGGTATTGAACTGACCAAAAGTTTTGAACATAGAAAGAAATCAAATATAAATTTTCAGGGAAATTTTGTATAAACCTACCAAAAAACAAAAACAAAACAAAATAAGGAAGTTTTATCCCTCATGCTCATAATGTCTCTTAATATTTTGACTTCAAAATATTTATAATGTTACTGTTCTCTGATAGCATACTGGTCATTTAAGTCACTAACTGTATGGAGAAAAACTTGTGATATTATTGTAGATGTATCCAATTATTCATTAAATAGCATGTCAGGATATTTTGAATTGGAGTGATATTCTAGAAGTTATCTAGCTTTAGTTCTTCAATAGCTGTATATAAGCAGGGTATATTACCCTGAATAATCTGTCAGAATCTAATATTTTTGGTCTAGAAAAAAATGTGCAAATTATTGTCATGGCTGTATTTCCTCTTGCAGTGTCTCTTGCTTTGATTAATGTACCATTAATGTACCAAATTGCTTAGACCCACGTTTTATCCTGAAAGAGATCTAAAACTAAGGTGATTTTTTATGTGTGTATGTTTTTCATTTGTTCTGAAGCTATGGGTTGCAGTAATATAGTTTTAAATGGTAAATGTTCTGTGCACCTCAAAATTTCTTTAATTGAGGAACTTCTGTTCAGCTTCTAAAATTGTTCACCAGTCAGCTTTGGAAAGCAGTCTGCTTAATGATTTGACACAGGACACATTCCTAAATACCCTTCTACCTACATACTCTCAGTTGTGATTCACAGTGTATACAGGCTTAGATACATGACAGATCTGAAATTTAAAGTAAGCTTTTTGTGAATGGCATTAAAGTCATGAGAGTGATCAACAGCAGGTAAGCCCAGGATGCTAAGGAGGAGAAAATGAGTTGAACTCTGATGGTTCTCCTTAATGCATGGAAATCTCAGTGAATCTGTGTTAACAAATATTCAGGGATATTTTTAATCTGCTGTATTTACTGTTGATGGGAGTTTTGCTAGCAGCTTCCCACGCTCTGCAGTTAAGAATGACTCTCCTTGTTAGTTGTTTTAACATGATTTTCTTCTCATTTCATTACTTATTGTAGATCACCGAAATTAGTGGTTTTCAAACTTTTTCATGATCTGGTAATAAAACTTAATAAAACTGGGAAATACAAAAGACCTAGCTAATGCATTCTAATGTTTCAAATGTTAGACTGTTGATTACTTTACCCTTGAATGATTAACTTAAGCTTTTATTTGTGGAAGTGTGGTGAAAATGTACTTCATCTGGCCTCTTAGTAGCTCTTGTATTATGTGTGCAGATCTCTGCCAAAAAAAAAGGACTAGCTTTGTTAAATTGTTTGCTTAGATGGATATGCTGTAACCCTCCATATAACTAAACTAGAAATGAAAGTCTTTTCCTTTGTCCAACAGCTGTTTAACCCTTAGCCTGAGACAGAGTACTAGGGAAGTTCGGTTATGGTAGGCTGTTAGTATTACAGAAATTGTTCCTTAACTCATGATAATTACCTAGCAGCTGCATAGTTCTGGCCCAGGAGTGATTATGTTAGGTGCTAGTGAACCGCTCCTCTTACTATTCCCTCAGCCAGCTGGTGGATGTGGTGTCATGGCCTGGATTATGGTGCAGCTTGGGAAGACACCACATACAGAGCTGTCAAAGTGATGTGTGAGCATGGCACAGCAGAACCCATTTAGAAGGGAGAGCGAAGAACTGCCAGAGCAGAATTGGTGAGCCTGTGGTTGTCGTGTAGAAAAGGAAGAAAGAGGTAGATAGCCCAGCCTATCCCCGAACAGCCAGTATCCCTCCTATCCCCCAGCCAGCCACCCCACATTAATTGTCAAGCATGGTGCAGAATACCCCTTTGGCCAGTTGGGGTCAGCTGTCCTGCTTCTGTCCCCTCCCAGCTCCTGCTGCACCCCTGGCCTCCTCACTGGCAGGGCAGTGTGAGAAGCTGAAAAGTCCTTGACTCAGTGTAAGCACTGCTCTGCAACAATTAAAACAAGTAGGAGACATTTCTTCTCAGAAAGAGCAGTCAGGCATTGGAATGGGTTTCCCAGAGAAGTGGTGGCATCACTGTCCCTGGGGGTGTTCAAGGAAAGGTTGGACCTGCTGCGTAGGGACATGGTTTAGTGGGTGACATTGGCAGCAGAGTGTTGGTTTGACCAGATGACCTTGAAGGTCTTTTCCAACCTTAATGATTCTACGTTACACTGATGAGAGGCTAGAGCCTGAGCTAGAAAACATCATGTGGAATGTGTGGAACAAGGTAGATAAGGCTGCAGTTTGCTAGGTCCTGCATTTTTGCCACCTAACCTTACCCATAAAAGTGGCCTAGAAGAAAGCTGGAGAGGGACTCTTTCAGGGAGCATAGCCATGGAACCAGAAATAACAGCTTTGAACAAATAGAGGGGAAATTTAGATTAGTCTTGTGCATCAGGAAGAAGACTAGAAGAGCAAGGCAAGCAGCAGGTCTCCTTGGTGTGCAAGGAGAGCAATGCAGTCCAGTGAAGCACCTGACCAGAAGGAGAGGTGTCATGGGTGGAGGGATAGTGCCAGTGGCACAAGAGACACCAGTGCCCAAGGGATCTCTGGCACCCAGCCCACAGACAGATATAAGTGGTACCATTGGCATTATAATGATGCGGGTAACAGGCCAGCCACTCAAACACCCAGTGACAGGGGGCCTGGGCCTTACCATAGGAGCAAAGGTGATACGGGGCAAAGTCAGGAACATCAGGCAGAGAGCCACAAGGAGCAGAGGTGTGGCCACAGCCTGGAGCACAGTGCGGGACCCAGTAATGGCCATAAACCAGACAGCAGCATCAGACCCATGCATGAAAATCAATGAATCGTACTCCACAGCAGGTAATTGGATTAATTAGTCAACTAAGAGCTTCTGCTTCTGTAGTTAGGGATCACAGAATCACCTAGGTTGGAAGACACCTCCAAGCCCAACCTCTGACCTAACAGTAACCAGTCCTCCACTAGACCATATCACTAAGCTCCACATCTAAATGTGTTTAGATGCAAGCAAAATGTAAGACTGCTTACATGTAAGGAAAATGTAAGACTGCAGAATTCAGGCATAAAAAGGCAGGAGAATATTTTGTTGTTATGGTTATTTTCTTGTTCTCTCCCCCCTTTGGGCCACTGGGAAAGAAACGTAGACAGCAGATAATATGCATAGTTTAAAATCACTGTTATTGCAAAATAACTCTTCAGATATCCTGAACTCATTGAAAACCATGCAGCAGCATATGCAAAAGGGGATAAAATTTGAAGAGAGGGAGGAGGCCATCAGCTGAGATGGTGAAAACTTAAGGATATAAGAGGCAGGGACTTGGTTAACTTGGTAAGTGGAATTAGCATCAACTTTTTTTTTTTTTTTTTTTTTTTTTTTCCAAATGTGTAATCTGTGCCAATAATTATTTTTTCTAAGTAGCAGCCTATGTCATACTTCTTACTTCTTTCTTCAGACAGCTGGTGGGATGTGTGTCTTTTCTATTAAATATTGCAGAAGCCTTATTTAATTGCATTATTTTAAAATGAGAGATGAAATGAACTATTTCAGCTCACTTTCAAACTGCAGAACTTTATCATTGAATAATTGTTATTAATTTTAGTAATGGTTTGGATCTCTCCATCAGCCTTCATGAGCTTGCCAGTGTTTTTCGATTGACCGTCAGTCATAATTCCATGTTATCCATTATGGAACTTGGTCTTTTTATATTTTGTACTTTTCTGATACAGCATGGTTAATTTATTTTGCTTCTTTGAAGTTAAATATTATTTCCCTGAACAAGAATTATGTATTTACATATAGTACCAAGTATATGGATTCCTTTCACCTCTATCTCTTGTTGAGTTCTTGTCTTACAAAAATGAGTAGGGCCACTGCTCTTACTATAAAAGTATATTACTTTACATGCTGTTGCAGTGTTACACATTATATGTTTTGTGTAAGTGGCAGATTTAGGATGGTCTAAAACTTGTGAAAAGTTGATTAATCCTTTCCAATTTTCATAACAAGGTCAGCAGAACTCTTTAAGGTGGAGCAAATGCCACTGTGATACGTGGGGGAGTAATGTTAAAACATAAAAGGAAATAATGACTATTAGCCTATTTGAAACAGTGGTCTATTTATTTATTGTTTGCTTTTAATACCACGAGTTTCATGGAGGTTGTTAATGATGTATTTTATTTGATGTTCACTTTCTATTTCTCTTTTGGTATTGTAGTGTCTTCTGTCTACAACTGCCTTTGGGCAAGGAGTATTTTTCATTACATTCTTTGAGGGTCAAGAAATAGGTAAGCTCTGCAATTAGAATAAAATAATTATTATTCTTTAAAAAATACAGTTGGAAATGTTTTTCACTTTATTCTGAAAAAAATAAAATATCTCTAATAATGAGTGAACAGGATAGATCATAAGAGAGGAGAACAATGCTCTCAAAAAACAAGTTAAGCTTGTACCACTTTCCAGAAGTAAATTAGTGGGCTTAGAACCACAATACAAATGGTTGGGAATCCTTCCTGATGTCAGTGATGGCTCTAAAGCTCATTCTCTGAAGGATATCCACAGAGTGTTTTATACAGAGGCGTGTGTGGATTCACACATGCACTAGTGTATAATACAGGGGAGGTTATAAGAACAATATTGTACAGAGCAAGAGCCTTGTAAGTTACTCTCAACATAATGCTAACAAATATTTAACCATTTTATACTGGAAAGTAGGGAAAAAAATAGTCTGCTTTGTTAAATACCTTGTATGTTTCTACTCTTTGTACTGAGCCTGAGTAACAGTGCACCTGTCTCTGTAAGCCTGGAGATAGCTGGTGAAATTTCCACTGAGAGCTACTGTGCAAGTGCAGAAATGTATGAGAACACTGTGTTGTGTTTAAGCATTAGGAAGAAAAATTATTTGGAAACTTGCTAGGTGCACACTGAACCCTAAGCCCTGTTCTGCCCCTGTTGATGCTAAAGTTACAGAAGAGTAATAAATAAATGTTGGGGACCTTGATAAATATCTACATTTACTTTATGTATCTAAATATAGAAAAGGATGTAGTCCCTTTATTTTGTCGCTACTAAGGCAAGATCAATATTAATGACAGTGTATTTTTCAAACCATGAACTACTGGACAAATATTGTAATGATACAAAAGTTGATGAGTAGAAGAGGCAGTTGCAGAAAGTCTAAAATTTCACGCCAGACATTTCCATCAAAATAACTCCTCCTTACTGAATAAAGGGCAAAATGTGCTTTGTGAAAAACTGCTCTTCTTGACAATCGCAGAAAAAGAATTGCAGAATCAATATCATGACCCAATGTACTGCAAACAAAGTAGCATTTTCCCCTTTTCAGAAGAAAAATATAATGCTTTTTGTAAATGTACAATTTGGTTGCTTTTTACTTTTCCTTTTACAAATATGGTAACTTTTAGTAGTACTAGTTTTCTCCACTGTCTTTCTTCCTTTCATGCCTTTTGCACTTTTACAAAGCATACTCAGTATGTTTGTAGTTCCAGTTTGTGTCTGAACACAGTCAGTGCACAGAAATACTTGCTTCTTAGAATTCACAGTTTTCAGGTTTAGCATTATAGAAATCTTAGTGTAACCTGTTTCTTTGTAATATCAGCAGTATGTCCTAAAGCCCGATTTATTGAAGAGGTCAGTGCCTCATTTTGTCATAGTCATAATTCTTTTTCTATTGCCAAATTAAGGGCCATCTAAAACTTCATAAATAGCCTTTTCTACATCAACTTCTCTGCATTTTCTCAGCAGCAGTGTCACCTGCTGTTCTAAACAGAGACTTGAGAGGCATAGTAATTCATTTCTATTCATTAGGATTACTGTTATTACCTACATTCTTTTTTTTTTTTTCTGTCAGTGCTTAAATACACAGAAGAGTTGGTTGGTGGTGAGTTTGTGATCTTTAATGCTGTACTGATTTAGTTTTGACCTTTTAAAATTATTATTATTACTACTCCTACTACCAGGAATTCAGTGGAATAATGTGTACCAGCCAATGGCACAAGGAGGATACATGACCTTTGGACTGACCTGCTGGATGATGTTATTTGACTCCATTTTGTATTCTATAGGTGGCTGGTATTTCAGCAATATTGTTCCTGGTAAGATCATAGGTTTCATATTATATGGTTTTGAAGCATTCATAGAGGAGTTATTGAATGCAATGAATAGATTTGACTTTCCTTATTGTATGCAAGTAAAACAAAACATCTTTGATTTGAGGTTTTGATGTGCCAAAACTCTCTGATTGCATTTAGGAACTGGGTCTTCCTATTCAATAAGTATTGAATAGTGCTAAAAAATGGACTAGAATTTGTAGGCAGACATGAAGTCTGTTTTGTTTATAAGGATGACAAATATTTGAAGGACTTTGTTGGTACTTTGCAATAACACTGCTCAGTCTAGGAGAAAAAAAAAATGTGTGAAAATGGTGAATCTGCTGTCACTACTTCGGATTAAACCCAAGAACAACAAAACATTTTCAGTTCACTATGACTTTGAAATGCATGATAACAGTATCTTCAGTAGTCTGGACTGTGAACTGTAGTCAGTCAATACATAAAAAGAAGTAATTAACTTCCAAGTATATTTGCAGAAAGTAGTGGGCTATTTTTTTCAATATGCAAGTTTCATAAATACTGAGTTGGTTGAGGCATTTTGAATCATACCCTAATGCCCTATTAACTGCTTGAAATTTCTTTCCTCTGATTTTATGTCATCTTTTCTCCTAGCTACTTTGTATTTGTTTGCCTCAGCAGGCTGTTTGGTTCATTTTCTTTTCTCTTTCTAGTATGCAAGATTATATTGTCTATCTCTACATATTACGAATTCCTTACTTCTAATACACTGCAAACCTGGTTTGGAGATAGGGTAAAGCACAGTATCACTGAGGCTTCATGGTTTTATGGCAAGATCTGGTGTTATAGCCAAGTGATTTTTTTCCATTTTAGTAAGGTTTGTGAAGTTCAGCTGAGTCTGAGCTAGTTAAATGCCCTAATCAGCTTTTTAAAAGTAATGTTAGGATATTAGTGGCCCATGTACAAATATAAAAAGACTGTGACTTTGGCAACTGATTCTTTTGTACTCTTTCATCTAGGAAAATTTGGATTAAGGAACTATTGGTACTTTCCTTTTACTGTTTCCTACTGGAAGAACCTGTGTGGTGCAGAGAGGATGAGAAGACATTATCTGAATTCAAATATGTTTTTCTTAAATGAAAACTTCAAAGAAAAAGGTTTGTAATCATAACAGAATTTTAATATATATATATATATTTTTTTTTTTTTTTTTTCTTCTGAATAGTGTGTTAATTTTGTTCAACATGATTCTATCATTGGTGGGTCCTATATCATATGTTTTTAGATCTTGTTTCTTTCTCTTTTCCATTGCTTAGTGTATACTATCAACAATATATACTAACTTTTAATTGTGCTGTCACTTGTAATGCTTGAATGGTTCAACTAAAACTATTGTCTATGAAGAGTTATGTAAACTCTTAAAGAATATGTAAAATAAGTAACTCTTGAGTTCATCCTGTACCTGTATTGTTACTTTGCCATGTTAGGCTCTGCTGAAGTTCTTTACACCTTTTCATACTGTTACTGAATCTGAAAAGCCTTGTGCTTTATAAATAATGTTTTTCTTTTTTTCTTTTTTTTTTTTTTCCTTTTTTTTGCGGCAGCTCAATTTTCTTCCTCCTCTTCTGCTCTTTCTATCTGCTTCTTTAAATGGACAATATAATTTTGTTCCATTTCCTTTCTATTTCTTATTTTCCTCTTCTGTTATCACTGCTTTTTCTGTCTCCGTTTCTTAGCCTTCTATTTAAAAAGTGACTATTACAGTAATGACATTTTTATCTGCCTTCAGTTATGTTCACTGCTCTACTATGTCTCTATTTAGTAGTTTAAAATTAATTATTTAATTTAATTTAATTACAAACCCCCCCCCCCCTTCCCTGGGGTTTCTTTAAGGACTTTCTCACTTTTCATTTACAGTTTGTGAGTGAAGGAGTAAGTCACCCTCTTCTACATGTATACCCTCTTGGGGCTTTAGAACAACATGATGAGTCACTGTGGGCTGTATTTTAGAAGTTACTGTAGCTTGTAAAAGATCCAGTTTTCTGTAGCATAGGTGAAGAAACTGAATGACTCAGCAGTTTTATGGGTTGATGCCTCTCAGAGTAGTGCTAATTTCATAAAGTTCTGAGGTTCTTTCAAACATTTTTGGATAAACTATCCATATAAATTGTGCCAGAGTATCTACAATTTGGAACAATTCAATTTTATTGAGAAGATAGTCTTTGATCCTTACTTAAAATGAAGACTTTTTTTTTTTTTTAAATGAAGAATGTTTCCCACTGTGTATTCCACACCCACTGTAGAAACAGGGAAAAACTCCTCTGCCTGAGAAGTTACTAGCATGTTTTTTGGCTCAAGCCACCAAAGTGTCATACAACTTTGTGGATATGTTATTCTCACTTCTCCACTTACTGATACACATCACATGCTTGTAACCTAAATTGCCTGTATGCAGACTCCAACACTGCCATGCATGCAAAGGAATGTTCCCCATTTCATGAGTATTGAGATTTATTGTACTGGTAATGGGATAAATGGATTCAAGGACAAATAGCTTCAAACAGCAAAGTGACTTGCTCCTGTGCAAGCCCCCTGCATGTGATTTGAAGAGCACAGCTAAGAGCCAGTTCAGTAGGAGTGGAAATGACTTTGAAAATCAGAGATGAGATATCTTACAAACTGGAAATACAGTCAGAGATGGGCTGACAGAGACCTCAATGCTGGAACTGCTTCTCTCAGGATAAGTCATCTACTGTTTGCAAATAATTTGGAGCTCTCCATCTGAAGCTTGCTTGAGATGCATTATCTGAGACTCAACTTATCTGTTGAGTTCCAAGATGTGATCAAAAATGTAGGAAGCAATGGAAAGGGCAAGAATGATGTGTTTTGATTGGTTTAATATCCTGACTGAAAGATAGAGAAGCTAACTGGAAGTGAGTTTCATGAGTAGAAGAACATGAGAAATGTCACAGTAGGTGGTAATGCCTTGCACTTCTGGCAAAAGTTCTCTCTAGACCTAGAAATGGTTGTGGAATGAGTAAAAACGTTTTTAATTCACAGCCTAAACCAATCCTTGAATTCATAATCTCTGTTTAGATATATATATATGTGTGTTATACATAATTCTCCCCCCTCGTAATTGTCATCCATATTAAGTTAATTTTTTTTGGAGTAACATTCCACTTTTACCTAACTTTATTTAAAAAAAAATAAAAAATCTCACTGCCAGATTCTTCAATTGTAGTGAGTCAGTAAAATATTACATGTTAATCATGTATGTAGGGGGATGGTGACTGACTATGCTTATGTTTGGAAAGTAGAGATACCTGTGCCAACCTTTCTCCTGACATAAGAAGACATCTTGATCTGGGTCACGTGGTCAGTTTGCTGAGCCTGGTTACCTCATGGCTAGAAAAATGCTGGATATCTACTTAAATGGAAGACCTTGAATTATGTTTAAACCGGACTGCTGCTCTGAATCATTTCATGAAGAAATCTGCTTTGCTTTATTGACTGAGGGAATTCAGAGGATTAACTAGCTATACCTGTTAATATTATGTTAATGTTATATGAAATGATTGTCTCTCTCTATATATGTATATAGTAGTTGACACAGTTTTCACATATTTATTAACATAAAACAATGATTTATGCAAGATGTTTATTAGTGTTTTTATTATTATTTTTTTTCTACTGGAAATACACGTCTTTTTTATGACTCTATAGACGTGTGTGGACATGTATACAACTTGGCATAGTTGTGTTAGGTTGCTTTTTAAAACTGCAAATTGGCCAAATTCTTAGAAAATATTAACTGGCACAGTATCTCTGATTTCAGTGGAGTTTATGTGAGTTCAAAGCATCTGAACATCTGTTCCTGTTTCTGGTAAATGGCAGCAGGGTTTAAGTTAACTTGTTATTCCCCTTATATATATGTTTCGATTCAGCGATCTCTTGATCTGCTGCTTTTACTCTTACAGACTCAGTACCTCCAGGCTGGAAAGGCGCTTGCACAGAAGGAGCTACCATTGGTGTTGTGCTGTTGTCTCTCACCAAGGAGCATGTGGATGGCCAGAAGGCTGCTGTTAAAGATCTCAGCCTCACTTTCCACAGAGGTCAAATAACAGCGCTCTTGGGACCTAATGGAGCTGGCAAAACAACAGTTATGTAAGTCTGCCAGTTAATGGTATTATCATCCCCTCTGGCCTATGATATGCTTTCTTACTTCAGAATGCCTCTGAACTCTTTCCTCTTTTTTTTTTTTTTTGTTCTGTTTTGTTTTTAATAAATATTATCCCAGAGCACATGAAATGTGGAAGCTCTAGCTATATAAAGCAATGCAATGAATAGCAAATTGGGTCATTTGTGCCACAAATATGATGATGTAGTTGTTCAGAAGCAGCTTCAATAGCAGCTGAGTATGTTTGGCTGTGGAAATGAACACATCTCATGAAAGTGCTCTTTTCTGGCATCCTATGTCCACTTCTATCACATAGTGTGGGAAACTTAAGGGTTTTTGCGCCTTTTTCCTAGATGTTGCAAGGGGCTTTCTAACAGATGGCCAGAGACTGAAATAAAATAAAAATGGCATTTAAAAATGTCTCTATTAAGAAGTCCATATATTTCTACCTTTATGTTACTTTTGATCAACTTTACTGAAATCAGTGATGCAGGATGGGCCCCACAAGGAATAACTCATCAGCTAGAATGCAAAAGTGGAAAAGGAAATAATGCACTGTTATATCTGGCTGGGAAAAATGGCTTTTTTTCTGGAAGTAGAGGAAATGAAGGGCTGTTGAGTTGCTGATTTAAAACAACAACAACCACAAACACATCAGCAGTATTCCTATAATTAATGTTCAGTTGCATTGGTGTTGCTGCAATGATGCTAGGACATGCCTTAGGAAATCCAAGTGTGAGCTACGTAATAGTGTCATTACCTCATTTTGCCTTTTTTTTTTTTTTTTTTTTCTCTCCTTATTACAGATCACTATTGACTGGTCTGTATCCACCTAGCTCTGGCACCATTATTATTAATGGAAAGGACATACGGACTGATCTGGCTACAATCAGGACAGAGCTGGGTGTTTGCCCACAGTATGATGTCCTGTTCAACATACTAACAGTGCGAGAACATCTACTGCTTTATGGATCAGTGAAGGCACCTGGCTGGACAAACAAACAGTTGAACCAGCAAGTCAGTGGGTAAGAGTTTTCCTTTTGTGTGTTTAAATCTGTCAAGTAAATCAGTAGTGTCTATTGAAAACCACTTAAACAAAAGTGCTAAAGCAAAATTGCAAATAGAAGTGACTAGAAACTGCAGGATTGATTTCCGTGAGTTTTTATCACACTCTGTGTTCTGAAATCATACCTTGAAAACAGATTTCCTAGTTTCTAACCTTTATGTTCATATATTTGTAGTGAAACTGTTGATGTTAGAAACCTGGTACACAGAACCATCAGGTAACCATGTTTTGACAGCAGTGAGGATAGTTACAGCTGTAGTGGGTCCTGCCTCATGCTGTCTGCCTTACCTCCCTCCTGGAGGTACTTGCTGTTGCTGGATAGGCAGATGGAAACTAAACTGTTTTCATCATGAGTTTTCAGATAAGTCAACACTGACTTTATTTATTATCTTGTATTCTCTCACCTGCAGTAGAGGGAAGATTAGAAGACCTGAAAGGGCAGCTGAAGGCAGTGTTTGTTACAATCTTTTTAACAGATATTTGTCTTTCCTTTCTCAATTTTATTTATTTATTTATTTATTTATTTATTTATTTATTTATTTATTTATTTTTAAGTGAAAGAGTTTAAAAACAAACAATACAATAGGAAAAACAAGCCAGAGCTTTGACATGACCTCACAGGATTTGCCACTTGTCAGGCTGAGAATGTTCGGTAGTGTCTCTAGGCTGCTGCTAATTTGCTATAGGACTACATCTTGTCTTTGCATCATGTATATTAAACTATTAGTAAACTCTACAAGGTGAAATCTTGTTCACCAATAGCAAAATGCATTTTTTGAAATTTAGTAACAAAATGTATGCCTTTCTAATACTGTGCCAGTGGAAATGCTTTCTGTTTACCTTCTGAGGCAGGCTAGCCTGTGTGGAGGGCTGAGTGCTTCCATGTGTCAATGGAGATATCAAGTTGATGGGACTTCTCTGTAATGTCCAACTAGGCATTCGTAGACTCATTTGAAGCAAAGTGGCCTTCCTTTTTAGTAGCTGTTATAAAAATCTGTTACTTGAAAATTTTGATATGAAAAATCTCTGGCATGGGACACTATAGTCTCTCTAAAAACAACTCCCTAGAACAACAAGGGAAAATGAAACAGAGTCTGGTTACAATTTATGCAAAGTAATATTCTGTATTTTATTGTACTTAGACTGCTCAGTAGCACTCTGTTTTAGTAATGGCACATAAGGATACTCTGGACTCTGCAGGCCTTGCCACTAAGAAAATTTTATTGTATTTTATTAAGACAATGAATACCTTAAAATACTTCATAAAAAATAGGAAAATAACAAAACAGTGAAAAAAATGCTTTTATTAAAAAAAAAAAGAAGATGGCTTTTAAAGAGATTAAGAGTCATTTTCATGCATTATATATGTGTAAAACAACTATACAGGTCTGTTTCCTTAAAAATGAAAAACTTGCTCAGTGTAAACAGCATGGTTTAAGTTGCATGTTCACTCAGATGATTCAGGAGATTACTTTAGAACTGTTGATCCTTTTATATTTTGCTTGCCATGTTGATAGCAACTGACAGCTTTTTGGTCAATAACTGGATAGTCAGTGTGATGAAAAATGAATTGGTGGTCTTTCAGTGCTGTCTTTAGTGGATATGTGTCCACACCCTGCTCAGCTGTGAGATCAGTGAAGGGCCAAGGCTGAACAGGCAGTACATGGAACCTCCAGGCAGATTGGATTGAATTACATGAGGTAGTGTTATCTTATCTGGGGACTGTTAATCTGTTTACTTCACAGGAACATGCCTTAAAAAAAAATAAAATAAAATAAGAGAGAGAAGAAAAAAGCAGTGTTACAAAAAAAACCCAAAACAAACAAAACAAAACAAAACAAAAAACAACCAAAAAAAAAATACCCTATTATTTACTTCCAGTGTTCAAATGTCTACAGGCATTTTCTACAGGCATTTTTTAAGCTGTTTATGTAGTTGCAAAAACTGAAGCACTGTTTGAGTTGTGAAAATAACCATCTTTACCCATGGTTTAAGAAGCTATAATCTAGTGTTTGCTGTAGTCAGTGGACAAGTATTTATTCTGTTTGACTTAATTTCAAAATTATTCTCTGTTCTTATCCTGCATAATACTATTCTAGAAATTATATTTTGGATGGTGATAGGCTTTGTAGGTAGAAATTAGAGCTCACTTTTTCTTTTTCTTATTATTTTTTGTCACCAAACTCTATAATCAGTCACAGTAGTGTTATGTTATCTTTCATTTACAATTTTTTTGGTAATTCTGCTCTGGGTGGACATGATGTAACTGGAAAGCTTTTACAAAATTGCTCAAGCTTCTCTACTCTTATTTCAGAGCTCTGGAAGATGTGGATTTATTGGAGCATCAGGACAAACATGTTGGAGCCCTTTCTGGGGGAATGAAAAGGAGGCTGTCAGTTGCCATCTCCTTCATTGGAAACTCAAAGACAGTTATTCTAGATGAGCCCACTAGTGGAGTAGATCCATGTTCCCGACGTAGTATCTGGGATGTTCTTCTGAAGTACAAAGCAGGTACAAAGTTTTACACACCCCTTTTTTTTTTTATTTTCCTTTCTGGAATTCTGTTTCAATAAAATTTATGGGGATAGTCTGAATATTAGTATCACTTTTTTTGTAAGTAAATATGTTAATTTCAGAGGTAACGTAATCATCTAGGTAGGTCAAGGGAGGTGATTGTCCCGCTCTACTCTGCGCTGGTGAGGCCTCACCTCGAGTACTGTGTGCAGTTCTGGGCACCACAGTATAAAAAGGACATGAAACTGTTGGAGAGTGTCCAGAGGAGGGCTACGAAGATGGTGAAAGGCCTGGAGGGGAAGACGTACGAGGAACGGCTGAGGGCACTGGGCCTGTTCAGCCTGGAGAAGAGGAGGCTGAGGGGAGACCTCATCGCAGTCTACAACTTCCTCGTAAGGGGGTGTCGAGAGGCAGGAGACCTTTTCTCCATTAACACCAGCGACAGGACCCGCGGGAACGGGGTTAAGCTGAGGCAGGGGAAATTTAGGCTTGACATCAGGAGGGGGTTCTTCACAGAGAGGGTGGTTGCACACTGGAACAGGCTCCCCAGGGAAGTGGTCACTGCACCGAGCCTGTCTGAATTTAAGAAGAGATTGGACTGTGCACTTAGTCACATGGTCTGAACTTTTGGGTAGACCTGTGCGGTGTCAAGAGTTGGACTTGATGATCCTTAAGGGTCCCTTCCAACTCAGGATATTCTATGATTCTATGAACTCAGGAAACTTTAAAGCAGCCAAGCAATATTACAGGATTTGTTATCTCACAGAAATATACCTAATCTAACAGAAAGTTCAGCTTAGTTTTTAGACCTTTTCTGTAGTTTCTTAACTTCTTCTTTTTTGTTTGTTTCTCAAAGTTCTTTTCTGCCTTTCATTACCCATGTTGCACATATCTATATATAGATGCATATATTTTCTAATGAAGATATACTCATCAGTCAGTCTGATTCATTAATTTTTCAAGTGCCATGAGATTAAGAATGGATTGTGTGAAACAAAGTCTTCAGCAAGTGAGCAGTCAATTAGCTGTAATAAACCACAGTGAATGATCCATTGAAACAGACTCTGCAGTTATGTGATTTTAAGGAATCTCTTAAGCTCTTAAAATATCTTGAACTTAAAGTAGGAAATATTAAACCGTTACATGTAATACCAGGCAAAGCATGTTTAGACCTGAATTTAACATGGTGTGTCTAAATCTTGAATAAAGGTTTTGTTTGTGTCATGCAATTATGTTTTGAAGGGACCTGAAACACATTCCATTAAGGTTAAAGGACCTTCCTGAAAGCCAAGTTTATTTCTGTGGAGGCCAGGTTTTGTGGATATGTACAAATCTTTTTGATTCAGGTTGCACACTGATCTTTACCACTCACCATCTTGATGAGGCGGAGGTGCTCAGCGATCGCATTGCCATCCTGCAGCAGGGCCAGCTGAGGTGCTGCGGTTCTCCCTCTTATCTAAGAGAAACATATGGCCAGGGACACAGTCTAACGCTCATAAAAAAGGTATACTAAAAATGTAATGTGCAGAATTTAATAGAGCCTGCTAAATAGCTGGTTATATTCCAAGGGAATTCTGTGCATATTCTTCCCTGCCTGGAAGTAGTATGTGATAGAGATTATTACAGAGCCAGCAAAACACGTTTTTATCAGCTTTCTTGTTGTTTATTGCTATTATTTTACTTTTTTTTTTTTTTTTTTAAAAAGTACATCTCTGAAAATGATGCATTTAAGGGGACATCTCTGAAAATGAGTTTAAGGATTTAGCTAAAATTGTACTGTTCTTATTCCTGGGAACTTGTCTCTGTGTCCCAGGTTAGATGTAGTTTCATCAGTGGAGAATTTCCTGTATGAATTCAAGTCCACTTCTGCTAACTCCCCCGCCCCCCACCTTTTTTCTTCAGCCTTCTGTGTTTGAAATCCAGGATCCTATGCACATTGTTCGGGTCACATCTTTGGTACAGACCCACATCCCAGAAGCCTTCTTGAAAGAGAACAGTGGGACTGAGCTGACCTATGTGATTCCAGAAAGGACAGATAAGACCTCTTTTAAAGGTCTTTTTCAGGCTTTAGATCAAAGCCTTCATCATCTACATGTGACTGGCTACGGTATTTCTGACACAACTTTGGAAGAGGTATTTGCAGTTTTTATGTTTAATGACATTTTCTTGTTAGAGAATCTCGTATTTGCTTCCAGCTAGTCTTTATTGTACCTTTCAAATTTCACAACAATTTCCTGTGAGAAACATGTTAATACAAACCAAAACAAAAACACTCCCCCCCCCAAAAAAAAACAAAAACAAACAAACAAAAAAAAACACAACAAAAAACACATGAAACAAATATCAAATACTTAATATTTATGCTGTTAACTTACTGCTGTTAAGTCACTCCACTACAATGACTTATTCTAAAACTCTGATGTGACCCCCAAGGATCTGTGTAACTCTTAAAAGTTTGTTTCTGCATTTAAGAATGGAAAATATGATGTGTCATTGACCTAATCAGAGACAATGTTGTCCTCAATGTTTAGCAGTGGAATGAACTGTGAACTTGCAAGTTTGGAGGTTCAATGCAATTACCTCTTGGGAGAGGAAAAAAATAATTTACTCAAAATTTGTCTGAATTATAAAGCTTAGGACTTTGCAAAACTGTGCTAGAAATCTCTAAAAAAATATGTTTTGTGTTCATATGGAGAGAGAGGTGTGCCTACTTACTTATATATGCATACTAATATATATAATAATATATATGTATATGTATTAGTGTATATAGTGTGTATACGTATATACACAGATATATACTTTACATGTATACATACACACTAAACAGATCAGCTGGAACAACAGAGTCCCCCCAGAGAAAACGATTTTCTTTCTCAGTTTTATGAAGATGAGGCTCTTGAAGGCCTGTCAGATACTAATTATGCATTGTATTTTTGCTGTGTGTGCTATACATATGGGAATTAATAGGGTCATGTATTTGGAAGTATCAGCAGTTCTGTGTTTGTTGTTGCAAGTTTAGAATTACTAATCTTACATAATCTATAGGGATAAATTTAAATAGAATTCCAATAATGTAAGTAAACTTAAATATCAATTGTTCAAGAAATTCATCGAACAAATTCACCACCAAGTGGAGCTACTGTACCCTGAACCAGTCCACTGGGAGATGTCTTTAGGACTATGTTGATATACTACATATGTTATCAGGAGTCTGTACAAACATAAAGGACCTGTTTTTCCAGATTTGTTTTTAAACTGCAGACCAAATAATGCTTTACCAGCACATATGTGATTTTTTTTTGAAGTTAAGCT
Source organism: Anas acuta (assembly GCF_963932015.1). Lineage (NCBI taxonomy): Eukaryota > Metazoa > Chordata > Aves > Anseriformes > Anatidae > Anas > Anas acuta. The sequence continues at coordinate 85,606,162 of NC_088980.1, forward strand.
CTCTATAAAACTGAGTTATTAATAAAGAAAAAAAAAAAGGTGTCTCATTGGCAATTCTGTCATACATGACCACAGCATGTAAGCTACTGTGGCAAGCGTTTGCTATGGCTATGGGAGGGGGGAAAAACAGAAATATTATACAAGTTTATTAAATATTACACACTCTTATAAAGTGAATGATTTCCCTTCTCTACAATTAAATGAGGCAAGTCAAAAGCTCTCCTCAGACAGCTTGCCTTGCAAGACCCTGTTATTTCTTTCAAATCATATAGGGTGATTAACGTGCTATAAGTAAGAATAATATTCACTACCAACCTTTATAGATTTGAAAGTAATGTATGTGTTGAGAACCTTTTTGATTATATTCCTATGGGCTATCATAAGACTCTCCAGAATTTGTATCTGTAAAGTAAATGTGAAGTTGCCACAGGAAAAATGGAGGCTTCCTCAGTGTGCTGCATCTGTTATTCAACTGAGAGCTTGCTTTCACTTGTTTTCTGCAGGGGAGTTTTTTTTTTTAAAAAAAAAGCCTTAAAGATGGTATTAGATATTGATGTATCATTCTTCAGCTTGAAGACTTAATGCATTAATTTGGGGTGATTTCTGTCATCTCTGCATCTCATCATTAGTTGTTACAACCTCCATTCTCCATTTTCTTATCAAAAGCCTCTTTGCATTGGCAACTAAATGGATAGCACATAATAGTACTATTTAGTCTATTCAAACAATTCGATCTGGAAACAAAGAACTCTGACTTTAAAGGAAGAAATGTGTTCTAATTTTTATTTTATCCTCTCTTTTCATTCTCTCATACACTCGCCGTTATTCTTTTTCAGTCTGAGGAATACTTCTACTGCCTAAAATCTTAGCTTTCAAGGGAAGCCAGGCTGCCATTCATGCTTCAAAGAAATTTTGAAGTTCTAACAAAATAAGTTCCCAGCATCTTTGAATCTAACTAATATTATACTTGCTTCATTTTACATTTTATTTTTTTTCTGCCAAACTCTTTATGTTTTTATATTTTATAAAGCTTGTAATCCAAAGATAGCAGAACAAAGAGGAGAATGGGAGGGTGGTTAATTATACTGAGTATATAATGAGAGCTCTTCTGAGGACGGTATTTCACTTTCTGGCAGTTCTGGAGACTTCAAAATTTGCTGCTTTCTTGCTTAGCACTGGGAGGAGAACTAAAGCATTGAAGCATCTTCACAAAATCAGATGTGTTGAAATACCTATTACTGGAATATTTCTTTAAATTAACTTCCTTCAGTCAATTTGCCCCAAAGCTTTCCCAAGAAAGGCCAAGTCCTTGAAACATTTTGGCCTTGAAACACTAATCATTAACACATCTTCTAATGAGATTCAGTTTTGTTGAGAGGCCTGTAACAATATCTAATAATGGCACAAATATATCAATCTGATTCGCTGTAGTATTGCCACCTGTCCAGACCTTTTTCCTAGGAGGGAATGCACTTTCTATACCTGCTCACAACCTGGTGGTTTGAAAGTAGCAGCCTGGGTGGTACTGCTGCTTGCAAGTAGGGTGGTCCTTATCAACAGCCAGCAATGCCCCCATCCCCCAAAATAGCTGAGGTGGTCCTTCAGCATCAGGCATGCAGCCTGTTCACAGGGGCAGTGGCTGGCAATGAGCCCTGCCACTCTCCTCCTATTTCAAGCCCTTTCATGGAAAGTACAGGCTTTCTGTTGCTTGGACTGTGTCAAGTGTCTGTGTACACAGACAGAAGTGTTCCTGTTTAGCAGATGACTGAGGTCAACAATCAACCATTGACTGAGGTCAATGGTCATCCATAGCGAATAGCTCTAAGACCGCTTCTGCATCAGTTCAATTAAGGAAGCACTACTGTAGCTGCAGAAGGCTATGTAAGGCAAGGTCTGCATGGAAGAAAATTAAAAAAATACAAAGTGTATAGGAAACATATTAAGAGGAAAACTGGCTCCTACAAAGGGAATTTATTTAAGGTAAAATATGGATTACAGATGTAGGCCTAAAGCTTAGAGACTTGCCGGCAATACTTGCCCTGGTACTGCTCAATTACTGAACAAAATTCATGCATGATGAATTTTATGATATGTAAACATTCCTTAAATGAAAGATGATTTTTTTCCCCCTCCAGATTTGGGTATTTGGTTGTTACTCATGGTTGAAGTATAAAACAATGTACGTGTAGTACTGTTGTCTGCTCATGGATGTGTTCATAGGAGTCTGCATGCCTTAGTGCAAAGATCTAATACAAGCACCTGCAAAAATGTTAAACACTGCTTCATTCCATGTGTTGCTTACATTTCAGAGACTTTCATGTGTCTTCTATGTTACTTCATCTGTTACCCTTCACAATTTTGACTACTGTTTTTGCAGGTGCTTTTTGAAAATAAATTGACAGCAATCAATTAACACTTTCCCACCCTAAAATAGCTAGAATACACACAGGATTTGTAGGATAAGAGGTTTCAGAAGTGTTGCTAAAATATCAGTGGACAGAAGTATGTATTAGCAAAAGTTTTTTTTTTTTTTTTTTTTTTTTTTTAAGGTTTCATTATGTCTTCTCTTCAACTTATGTAACATGATTAAAGAAGAAAAGATATGTCTGTAATCCCAGAAGGAATTTTGATGCTGAACTGAGTATGTGCAGGCAACAACCTGTAGTGTACACATTATCCTAGCAGGACAGGAGCATTTCCTTTGTGGTTTTAGCCTGTTCAGTTTGCCTTGGTTCACTTGACAGAATTGGTGTGCAGAGGAGCCATTGGCAAGCAGGCCCAAAGCAACAAATTAGAACATGGCTTTGGGCTGTCAGGATATCCCTCCAGGGTTTTATAGATCCATGTCAGTAGGAATTTAGTTTCTTCTAGCCTTACAGTTTCTAATGGCCAAAAGCATTTCCTGAAAGTTGGCAGGTAACAAATGCAATCAATAATTGCTATTAAAAGGCAATTATATTGACTAAGCAAAATAAGGTTTATGTAACATTCAGACCTTAGCAAATCAAGAAATATCTTTCCACAACAATAAAGTACTTCAAATTGACCTTGTTTTATTGTCTACAGTATGAGCTCCTTAGAAACGAGGATTTTTTTTTATTATTATTTATTTATTTATTTGTTTGTTTATTTATTGTTCTAGCTGGTATCAGGTTCTTTTGTGGAAATAAGTAAATGATTCTTTAATGCTTTAGAAAAGTTTTAGTGTAGTTATAATCAGAGTCCTGCAGCTCAACCCAAACACAGAAGACAAGGCTTTCATCGAGAGAAAATAAAACTTGGCTTCAATTTTGCTGTTCAATTAGAGATGATCACAGTAGCTGTATTTTCTTTCATTTATTTATTTATTTATTTATTAATCTGAAGTTCCCAGGTCACTGTTTAAATTGCAATTCAGGTGAAGTTAAGAAATTTTTAATTTTATTTTTCATTTCAGCTTACAAGAAGTGGGGTGGGTATTAATAGCTAAGTCACTATGAAAACAACTCCAGGCTTTGTGAAGGCTGAGAGACTGAGAAATGAAATTCACTTATATGAAATTCAAAGGACTTTATGATTAGAACTGCGAAACAGAATTAATCACACAGTAGTGGGTGTAACACAAATCTATTAAGCAAAGACTGTATACCATGTAAATAGATCTCATTATTGTAAAGTTGGTGTGATCTGTTTATTTTAATATTATCATTAGCTTCTTTCTGATGTGTATCTACCCCCCACTTAGGAAGATTCAACCCTTATTACTTTAATCTAGTGCGGATTTTTAGATTATTATTTTTATTAAAAAGAATAAATATTTCCAGTGTTTCCCACAGGGATTTTAGGTAACAGGATCTTCATTACATCAACAGATCAACAGGTCTTCCATCTTGGAGTATACATGCTAGTGGTTTTGCTATTAAAATGGATTAATTTACCTACTTTTCATATTCAGTGTTAGAGGACCTTTATGAGTTGTTGTGTGGCAATGGAGATGGTGAGATTGCCTGACTGCTTCTAGAAATCTATGGATAGTTCCTAGACCACTATGGATTCTCAGTTCAGCAGGATTTTGTACATTAAATCTAGTTGTCCTGGTACAACTAGAACACTAGTAGCAGTTGCAGTTGTGCCCACAAATTTCTAGCTACTGTATCAGAAGAGGCTTGGAGCTGTACTTATACACTTGGTAAAAACTGCAGTAACTGAGCACATGCCACAGCTTAGGAGAATAAAATGTCAAATAAGGGCTGCCAGTTTGCTGAAAAGTCTTTGCAGATAGATGGTGATTGGGACAACAGTGCTTTGCGTAGGTGCTTCTGCATCTATTGGTATTTATTCCTTTCCCCTTATTCTCAGGATACCTCTTCTGGAGAGTTTGAATAATTTTATAGTCATACTCCAGCAGAGTGGCTAAAACAGCCACTACTACTGTCTGACTACATGGATCACTCAGCATGTAGTTTAACAAAAACTAGTTTACAGAAAATGGAATCTAATATATTATTATTTTTTTTAATTAATTCATTTTATTTATTTATTTATTTATTTATTTTCTATTCCATGAAAGGTATTTCTGAAGCTACTGCAGGACTCGGAGAAGATACCATTTGCTCCACAGACAGCACACCTGGACAATGCAAAAGGTGCTGAATCTGCCTGTAAGTAGGAAATTAGATACCTTCTGAGTCAGGCAGATTCATAAAGATCACAAATCCGAAGATTTGCACAAAGATCTCAAAGTTGAGTCATGTAAAAGCATATGTAGAATACTGTCTGCTACCACCTGGTAATTCTTTTTTTGAACACGTTAAGTGATTGTCCTTGGGTAGTAGGTTTTTATATACCTTTTTTTGATTCATCTCTTTATCACTTTGCAGTTGTCTTCCCATCCTTCTAAAATGTGTATACATGCACAGAAAGCTTCTCTTACTGAATCAGCATTAACATATTCCTTCCTACTAATCCCTGGCAACTAGTTACCCTCTTTAATTCTTACTCTTAACGGATAGATATTTCTGAAATATACCACAGATATATAACCTGTGATTTACTAAAAAGGTATTATTAATTTCCTTCCATGTTCAAAAAATAATAATGAAATAAAAGATCCGTTGCCCCCCATGCTAGATGATTTGTCCTCTCCAGTGAAATGATATTTCAGGTTCCCTTGTTCATTTGTTTAAAAAAACAACAAAATCCTTTATGCTTTTTACTTTCCCGCCCTGCAAGCCCAGGAAGGGCTCCTCATTAACATTTGTGAAAACCTTAGGAAGCTTGTTCTCCTTAAATACAAAACTCTGCTAAGAAATCAATAATGTAATGCCTTGCAAAATGCCAGCCTCAGTTTGCTAGTGTTGCTCGTGCAAGCTGACTGATATTTTCTCATTGTTCTTTGCATTCTTATGCCTCTGTAGTTAAGTATGATACTCTCTTCGTATTTGATGAAACACTTAGATTATAGACTTCTTGGGTTAGAAGTACAACATTTTATTCTATATGTACTGCTTTTAGTTCTGTTTTTCTAGAACACGGGCACGATGAATCCTGGTCTATGAATGACCTTAATTGTTGCAGTAATGGGAATAATAATTTTGACTCAAACTTGTATTATTTTTTTTCTAATAAATTCCATTGCATCTGCCAGTAATGAATAATCAGTGCCAAGAAGTGTGGCCTAAGTTGAGTCCTTGCACAAAGTGCAAATCTGTTTGGATAACTTTTTGAGAGGGTCTTTTAGCTGGGCTATTTCAGTCCCTGTCAAAGCAGTAAAGATATAACTATATAGCAAAAAAACCCTCACTAAGTACATAACATATCCACACCTGTGAGTGGTCAGAAGTAGACTTCTGTTTAAAATATAGCTTTAACTAGCCCTTTATTTTATAATTAACATTCGGTTGTGCATTTATTCAAGGCTCCGCTGGGATATCCAAACCTATTTCAAATCAAAACAGTCTTCTCCACAATGCATTTTTATTAAGAATAAGATTTTATTGTTCCTAAAGTAATGAAAAACAGAGTATATTGTACTTAACAACTTGGTATCTCTTATCATCCACATTTCAAAACACATAGTTTAGTTTTTTATTATTATTATTATTTGTTACATTGATTAAAAAAATAGTAATCAGAGGCTCTATATGTTTTAGTCTGATAAATTATAGTAAGAAAATGTGATGATAACGCCATTTCTTTGGTGATGAGAATGGTAGAAAATTGTCATTCAATGCAGATGACTGTCATTCATCATTAAGGACAGTTGTGAAGTGTACGCATAAGGAATCTGGGAAATGGTCATGAAAGGTATCCATCATTGTCAAAGTTAACTAGAATACTCCACGGGCAATAGCTTGACCTGTATAATTTTGTCTTTGAGAGCAAATTCAAAGGCAGTCAAACCTGTAGTTAAATGAATTTTCAAACCCCCCTGGAGCAAACAGCTGGAGTATTGGGAAGATCACAGAATGCTGCTATTTGATTCATAAAAGAATTCGCATTAGAGAGGTCCATTGACAAAGCACAAGTCAGGGGTGTTAGATATCCTTTGATGGTATTGTGCCCTTGAGAAGACATGTTTGCATAGAAACCCAAACACTGTCTTTTGTCTCCCAGAAAAGGTGGTGCACTGGACCAGTGTGTGTGTCCCCTCTTAAATAAGTAGAGAAAATGAATAAAATCACTGCATGATTTAGGCTGATGGTAATGCCAAAAAGAGGCAAGACACATCAGTTCAGTAAAACACAATAGCAAGTCACTGAATTTAGACCTTCGATACTTTCTACTCATGTTTTACAGTGAGTTGTTGTCCTGGATCTGGCTGGGATGGAGTTAATTGTCTTCATACCAGCTGGTATGTTGCTTTGGCTTGAATTTGTGACTAAAACAGTGTTGATAATACACCAGTGTTTTAGCTATTGCTGAGCAGTGCTTGCTATGCCAAGGTTTTCTCTTTTTCCCACTCTGCCCACCTCCCTGTAGCAAGTAGGCCAAAGGGTGGGCAAAAAGCTAGGAGGGCACACAGCTTGGACTGGAGGCTCGTCCATGTCCCATGCTGCAGAGTGTCAATCTCATCAATAAAAACTGAGGGGAGTTTTTTCTTGGGGGGGGGGGCAGGGGGATTGGCTGTACATCAGTCTACTTCTGGGAGATGCAGAGTGATTGCCTTTGCATCATTTGATTTTTTTTTTTTTTTTTTCTTTCTTCTTCCCTTCCCTTCTTAATCAGTTATTAGATTGGCCCATGAGTTTTCTTGCTTCTGATCTCTGTGTTCTCTCTGAGAACCTGCTGGAGGATGAGAGAGTGTTAGCAAGCAGCTGTTTAGATGTAGAGCTTAGGGATATGGTTTAGTGGGGACTGTTAGTGTTAGGTTAGAGGTTGGACTCGATGATCTTGAGGTCTCTTCCAACCTAGAAATTCTGTGATTCTGTGTGTGATTCTGTGTGGTGCTTAGCTGCTGGCCAGAGTCAACCCATCACTTAATGTAGAATACATGTATACACAGAATTATCTGCCCCTCTCTAAATGCTAATGTTAGAGGAAGGTAGCAGCCTAATAATATAATTGTAATGCAACAGATATAAAAAATAATAATTTTGTTAACTCTAAAGATACAAAACACGCTCAGTGTAACTTCTACTGTTTCACGTTTCCTTTGCAGAAGGTTTACTCAGTTTTTAAATTTTATTCTAAGGAAAAAAAAAATCAACTTGGAATTAAACTCACCTTTTTTTTTTGTGGGGGGGGGTAAGAACAATTAAGATTTTCTTTTTAAGTCAGGGTACGCATATGTGTGCAGACATAATACATGCATATATTATAATATGCACATGCATAATTAATTTCTACACAGCTGGGGCACATGATTGATGGCTATTGTTTTGTAGATGCAGAAAAAAGAAGGATAGACAGCTTGTAATGGCTGAATGACAAAATTGCTGGAGCCAAATATCCTTGGATATTTGGAAAGACCAATTCTACAGAGACTAATAAAAATTATCATAAAATACAGCAGGCAGTGTATGCACAAAAACAGTCAGTAGAGCTAAGAGCGAGTCTAAGTGGTCCATAACTAGTCCATAGCTAACCATGGATAAATAACAAAATATTCTGAGCATACGCAAAAATGGACAATAGGGTAGAAAATGGATTCAATGTATTGTTAAGACATTCGTATATCTTGCTGAAGAGCCAAATGAATTAATTTTGTTGGATATTATGTTAGACATTTTGGGAAATACCAACTTTTCATCAAAACTCTTCTGGAAGTAAAGTACAATTGGAACCTGGTATGTCAAAGTTTAAATGGAACAAAGCTATAGGAAATTCAAAATAGATCAAATGATATATTTTTTTTTGACACAGTGATATAAAACATCATAGGGACTGATTGTGGCAATATAAAAAAAAAACAAAACCCAAAGAGTGATATAATATATAACATGAATTGTTTATAGATGCACTATTAAAGCTTATACATTTGTAATACTTGGGTAAGTTAGCCACTGAAAGTGTTGGAGTAGAAGCAAGTTGATGCATAACTAATTTTTGTGGTTACTTAATACTTTCTGTGAAGCAGCTGGTGTTAGCCATTCTGAAGGCTATTACGCAAAATGTTACATTGTTCCTATTATTATTTAAGAGATAATTTACAGTGCTTATAAAAGCAAAAAACAAAACAAAACAACAACAACAACAACTGAAAGCTAATTTAATTAAGAAATTGTAGCTGATGAACAAAACATAGTCACCATAAGGAAACATTAAACTGAAGGGCTTTCAGTTTGGTTTCATGGGGTTTCACTCTGTTGACTATTTTCATCAGTGATACTGAACTAGGTATTTTTCTCATCAGAAAAGCTGCAACTGCTGCAAGGAATTGGCTGAATGGTAATGATGATGAGTTAGATCAGTCCTAAAGAGTGATTCAGACCTCTGGAGAAGCTGCATCTATTGTAAATAAAGCATGTTTTGATTCAGCCATATGCTGGACGTATCTACATAATAGGGAGTAATATCATAGAAAACACTGACTTTGAAAGTTATCTGCTAATCCTTGTGAAAAAGCATTTTAAGACAGCATTGTTAAGAAGATTAATGTTTCACTTTAGTGTATGAAAGGATGTGAAGAGGTCATTTCAACTATCTGTACAAAATTGATGGGAGCCATGCTACAATAGTATGTACAACTTTTGTGTCCATGTTTTTAAGTTTCAGTGTTTCTAAGGAAAAGTTGAGAATTTGGAAGGGGAATGGAAAAGAGTTAATACTGGAGGTTGGAGGTGAAGTCTATGTAAAGGTACCATTGGGACTCAGTTAATGTAGTGTTGTAGATTAACCTAGCAGGCAGCTAAGCACCACACAACTATTCACTCACTTCACCCCCTACCACAGTGGATTTGGGGAGAGAATTGGAAAAAAAGGGAAAAACTTGTGGGTTGAGCTAAAGACAGATTAATAGGGCAGGAAAAGAATATTAACTAATAATAACAATGATAAAAGAATATGGAAAGCAAGTGATGCACAATGCAATTGCTCACCAGCTGCTGACTGATGCTCAGACAGGCCCCAACCAGCAACCCCACCGTAGTCAGTCCCCCAGTTTTATTGTTCTGCAGACACCGTATGGCATGGAATATCCCTTTGCGCCAGCTGTCCTGGTCCTGTCCCCTCCCAGCTCCTGGTACATCCCCTGCCATCTGCTGGCAGCCAACAGGAAAGGCTGACAAGGCCTTGGTTCTGTGTAAGCACTGCTCTGTGACAAGTAAAACATCAACATATTATCACCATTATTCTCATCCTAAATCCAAAACACAGCACCATGCCAGCTCCTTGGAAGAAAATTAACTCTGTCACAGCCAAAACCAGGACATTTAGTCTGTCAAAAAAAGAAGATAGGTGATTTGTTTAAAGGCCCGAACTTTGTATACATAGAGAGTATTTTCTATTAAGGTATGGTTCTGTTATAGGGGCAAAAATGATAAAGGGGAAAAAAGGAAGAAATGAAACAAATAGCTGTAAGCTAAAGACAGGCACTTCTAGAAGTTAGTTAACAATTGGAGTTTGTCTACTCAGGGAAGCATGTCCCCTCCCCTGGTGCATTTGACACAACTCTGGGGCCTTTGTAGAAAATATGCTACAGTTAGAGGTGTTATTGATTTCTGCATGTTGGTAACAGAGTGGAATTTGATGTTTGCTGACTGGTGATCAAATGGTTTCTTCTATTCTTAGTGCAGAGCTGTTAACCCACTATGGCAAAGTGAGTTCCCTGTAATTACACAATAAGGGCTCACTGTGTATTTGTTGTGATATACTTGAAGTTGTATCACAACATCTGTTTTTAAATGGAACTGTCTTCATTCATTTCCCTGTAAAATTCACTTAAAAGGATGTAAGAAAGATTTTAATGTGCCATCCTGCAAATTGTGACATAATTTCTGAGTAGAAAAACATGGACAAAAAGTAGTTGTGGCTCTGTTTGAAAAAGGTAGCTTCTGGCATGAAGACTAGTATTTAAGTTGTCAGAATTTACACTCACTACTGATGAGAAGATGCAGCACACTTTTCAGTCTTCTGGTGATTTAGCAGTACAGGTGATACTTTACCACAAATTCAGCACTCGACACTGAGAAAGAAGTGTCAAAATAGCTTGTCTAGAAGTCTTATAGATACTGTGTTTTCCTTCAGCTTGCTTATTGTTGTTTTAACTAGTTTCTTAGAGGAAATTTTTTGATTCTGGCATATGTTGAAAACTTAATTTGTCCTCTTTCAGTTCTTTAGTTTTATCCTTGTCAACCCTAAAGCTTGCTTCTTTTTTCTTTTCGTCACATGTTCAGGTGTGTCTAAAGCATAGAATGAGGATGGAGTGTCTTTATGATGCTACCTATCAGTAGCCACAAAAAGATTTTTCATCTTACAAATCAGGTCATCTAACTTGGTTAAAGTTTACATAAATCTGTTTTCCGCGTAAATGCATAACTGTAACTCCTTATTTTATCCTTCAGAAAGTAAGTAGTTAGGATCTTACTTTCAAATGTGTTTCACTTGTAATCCATTACTTCCTTCTGTCATCCAAATTTTTTTCCTACCAATTGCTTTCCTTGTTGTTGCTACTTGGTCCTTTTCCCCTTCTCATCCACAGTATATAGATCTTGTCTCTTTGTTGAAAGGGTTCATACATTAAATGGCTAATAGAAAAACAATTCAATGACAGCTGTTTTTCAGTAAAGGGAGATATTACTACAATGCCAAGAAGTCGATCCACTTCCTGTACTCCACCTCCTTTCTACCCTCACATTTGTGTCTGTATTGCTGGTAAACAAAAGAAATGAACCCTGCCTGCCTGCCTTCCTCACAGAGGTCATTTGCTTCCTGCAGCCCTAGAGTAAAAAATAATAAACCACCTGCCAAAAAGTGTTCTCAGTTTAAAAGTGTGACTAGTATTCTGCAAGGACTAAAGCGCCAGAGAACAAAAGGATAATCCCTTCTGAAATTTCTACTTTGAAAATCATTAATTGCTCATGAATATATTCTGCTGATGGAATTGAGTTAGTTCCGCTGAAAAGTCACCCTTGTGAGTTAGTAACTGCTTTCCTTCACAGTGTAATTTGATATTTTTCCTTGCCCTTAAAATGTATGTCTCATTTCAACTGAAAGGTATACTTGAAGAAATGTGTTGTGCTGTAGACCTAGTTCCAGACTTGAAGTTGTGGTTTGAAGTTTACTGAAATGTTCAGTTTCTAACTAATTAAAACTCATGAAGAAAAGTGTTGCGTCGTCCCATCTTATCATGAAATAGATGCTGCCTTTTCTGTTCTGCTTAGAGGAAACATGATCATTTAGAGAGACTTTTTTTTTTTTTTTTTTTTTGGGTGTGGGGGGGGTCACCAGAATTGATATGTGTGTAATTTTCATGGTGATAACTGTGTTGAATTTCTACATATCTCCAATGTCTTCTAAACAGAAAATTGTATTTGATGTTAAAACCTCTTACCTCTTGCTGTCTTATGCAAATATTTTGAACCTGATTTTTCCAATAACTTGCTGCCTTGTCGTAGTCATAATCTAAATTGTTGGATGAGTTAGCTATTAGTAATGCCTGTTTCAGGAATAGCACAGTTCAGAAGCTCATCCACTATGCTCAGGTATTTATTGGGGATGAAGGACAAAAGATACAGATACGTGTGGATGCACTAAGAATGCTTTATCAATCCAAATGTAATTGTTAGTACATGAACTTCCTTAGCACCTTAATTGCCAAGTGACCAATCATGTCCCCTGTGTAGCTCTTCTGTCTTGCATACTAGCCCTTTGATTTCACCTTGACAGCATGCTTCTTCATACAGGCTGTTTTCACTCAGACTTGATAGTGCTCCCTTCTGGCTCTCATAAATACATGAGCTTTCCAACCTTTCCTTGCATTCAAGGTTTTCTTTTCATTCCTATATTTTGTCTAGGCTATTACAACAGCTACAGACAGGCAGAAGGTATTGCTTGCCAGTCTTTACAATCTTTCACAGTATTTTTAAAATCCTCTCTTTTAATGAAATATTCAGGAGGCTTGTTCTCTACTCTGAAGGACTGTTTGTCTTCCATTTCATGCCATAATGATTCCTAAGCAATTCTTACCAAAAAAAAAAAAAAATAGGAGAGAGAGAAGTAGAACTCTTCCTCAGAAGATAGATGAGATGAGAACTGGTAGACAGGATTCCTGTATTGTTTCTGCTTTTGTGAATGACCTTGTCATTGTGCTTTTTTAGCGGTATCTTTTTTTTTTTTGCCTTTTTTTTTTTTTTTTTTTTTTTCATATTTGCAACATCTCCAAAAATCTGTATTCAACTGCAAGTTAAAGAACGAGGTGATGGGTTCCCTGGTGTAACGTTAATGTGTTTTTTGCCACACCTATAGTAATATTTGCTTCTTAGCTTAAATAGCTTCACCATCCCTGGAGGTCTTTAAAAGACGTTTAGATGTTGAACTTAGCGATGTGGTTTAGTGGGGGACTTGTTAGTGTTTGGTCAGAGGTTGGACTCGATGATCTTGAGGTCTCTTCCAACCTAGACAATTCTGTGATTCTGTGATCCTTTTTTTGTTCATGCTCTTGCTGTTGCTCAGTAGTATGAGTTTTCCAAAGATAGCATTTACTTCTAATGTTCAAGATGAAATGATTATTTCTGTCCTTAATAATATGGGGCCTTTCTATTGGAGAAAATTTTGACTCTTGGATAATTAAAACAGCCTTAGATATAATGTCAGAAAATGTTTATTGTTTATGACTAGACTCCACAGCTGAATATTGTTATCATTTTAAATCAATGATTTTTGTTCTTCTGAAGGCATCCTAGTCTGCAGACATTTTTTTTCAGTCTTGCTTATTACTCTATTTTATGGGCCCCTTTTTAATGTTAAAAAATCAATATGTACACTTGAATCACACTTGGTATATATGCAGTACTGTGGGTAGGACTCCAACTCATGGTTGGGCCATATCTTTATAAAGGGATATCTCTGAGTTTAAAGAAATGGTTGTTTCCTATTCTAAATTTAGCTTTAATAAAGGGAATGGAAATACAGCGAAGGGGGAGAAATGGTGTAATAAAACTTAACGTACTGTGAAATAGGATGATATTTGTAAATCAAGGAGGCTCTTTGGTAAAGAGTTTACAATACTTTTTATGAACATTATAAAACATCAGCATCAAAAGCTCTATGTTCACTCATCATGTAAATTATCAATCACAAAAATGTACAAGGTGATTTAATTTATGAACTAAATTTGAAACACTTTTCTGAGGGGAAACAAGCACATTTGACAATACAGATGACATTTTTCTGCCAGCCTGTCTGTGTTAAGCTTGTTTATTAATTGTTATGAAAACAAAGGCTTTGTTAATTAATTCTGTATTGCAAGAAGTGGCCAACGTAAGTCACAAAGCACAATATATTTAATCACCTCTGAATGGATGTAGGGGAAAATTCTAGTCATATGGGAACAGATTTTAAGGCAAATGGTGGTGTGAGTATCTTGCATCTTTAATACATTTGGATAATAGTATGAACCATCCAAAGCATGTTGGGCAGGCTACTAATTCTAAGAATAATTTATTTTCTAAACAATGATTGTGAGGGTATGGCAGCGCTGAAGTAGTCAGTGTGACTATGTAAGGAGCCCTTTTCTCTTAGGGATTGCACAATATAATTGGAGTATGAGTCACCTCAGATTGATGAGGTTGTTAATGTGAACTCCCACCAGCTTCAACACCTCTGGGCCTTCTCTTTCTAGAGTTAGATTCTCCTCAAATGAGAATCTCGTTCTCTCTAAAGAGAAGATTGATGAGGCTACAGCAGAAGTTTTTGAAAGCATAAAGGGAATGACCATAATTCATGCACATGCAGCCAAAAAACTTTGGGTTAATCACCAGAGAAAGACTTCTAGTGAGGAATGAAAGTGAAATAAGAGGCTAAGTTTTTATGTAAATGATTTGGAGTGTTCAATGTGGAAGTATAGTACATGGAATATATAGTTTTAAGTATAAGTTAACTGTCTGATGTAGAAAATCTGTATCCAGCAACTCTGCAGTGGTCTCTCAGGGTCCTGTCACTCTGAATTACTGAGCACAAAAAGAAATGGCAGCCTCACTCATTGCACAGCCTTCATCCTCCAGTCAGTGCAATAGCTGAGGCAGTAGTAATGAAGTAAATGAGGCAGAAGTAAATCCTGGTAGTTCCTTGCATTGTTTTAAATTACAGGTTAAGTATCTAATATAGAGATTTTATTTTTTACAAGTGTGCCTGTGTGTATATTTGCTTATATATATTTTATAGATGATGATGTATGCACACGTACATATGTGTACAAATATTTTAAATCATTTTGCTTTGTTAATGCTGTTGCATTGCTGCATTATTTGCTGTTACAAATGTAGATCCTTTAACTTCAATCATGTAAATAACTTAATGTAAATAGTCACAATTTTTTAAAGAAATGATTATCAAGACAAGGAAAAGTATGCTTACTTTTCCTTCTAAAACAGAAAAAGCTTCATGGAGTGTCTGTGTTCTCTTGTCTCAGTTATTTCACTACAAAAATTCTTTTTGCATTACAAAATCCCACAAAAAATGTTAATTCTGGATTGATTATTGCTGTGATTATAGAACATGATTTTGAAACTTCTGTGTGCTTTCTTCTGAACAGGTATTGCAGTTGCAAATTGTTTATATGAATCATAATCATAGAATCATAGAATGGTTTGGGTTGGAAAGGACCTTAAAGATCGTCTAATTCCCATTGGCAGGGACACCTGCCACCAGAGCTGCCACACCAGTGGCAGGTTGCCCAAAGCCCCATCCAACCTGGCCTTCAACACCTCCAGGGATGGGGCATCCACAGCTTCTCTGGGCAACTTCTTCCAGTGTCTCACCACCCTCTGAGGTGACATTCTTCCTAATGTCTATTCTAAATCTACCCTATTTTAGTTTAAACCATTGACCTATCACCACATGCCCTTGTAAAAAGCCCAGCTTTCCTGTAGGCCCCCTTTAGGTACGGGGGGCAAACAAATTTTGTGTTGTTTAGATGGAACCAATAATATTTCTGTTGTGATGTACTTAACCAAGTAAGAGTGTAGAAAGTGAACATATATAAGAAGGGTAACCCCCCTCCCTCCTATCCCCCCCCCTTTTTTTTTTTGTTAATAACATCAGTTTTCCTAAGGCATTTTAGTACTTCAGCTTAGCACTTACGATTTAATTACAGAAACATTGGATTAACTTCAGTTGTTGTGCTGGTATTTTCCTTGTTGGGAAAATTATTGTCTTTGCATTGCTGAGGTTGCTGATAAAGTTTTGAGCTGGAGTATTATTTAAGATTTCTTGATTTATTTGGATTTCTGTTTCATACTTTTACCACTAGAACAACAGGAGTAATTGCTAGCTTCTTGTTTTCAGGGGAGGGCATTACCAATAATCGCATATATGGTTTTTAGATTCTGTGAGAGGACGAGATTTTTATTTCTCAGAGCTAACAACAAACTGGTTTAGGAGTTACAGAAAAAATATCCAGAGTAAATTCAGTCAGCATGCCAAGCAGCCAGCACTTAGGGCTGCACTTCCTTTTGCTAATTGTTCAGGCAATAATTTTATACAGGTTACAAGGTGACAACTTGATAAGATTTGTATATTGCACTGCTGCCAGTTAATTCCTCATTTGAAATATATAAGTGCAAGTTTACAATATATAACCTTATGTTGTACTTCTGTGATTGGTGGTAATTTCCATCCATACGCTTTTTTTTTTTTTCATTTTCTGTTTCTCTGTTCTGCAATTTGTCCAGGTTACCATATTCATTGGAGGCATTAGGAAAAAAAAAAAAAAAAAAAAAAAGAAACAGTTGGCTCTGTTAATCAAGATCCCAGTTTAATACCACTATTTATGAGCTACCAGGATGCCTGAGGACAGAGAATATTCATCAAATACATTTTTCAATTGTTTGCTATAGCTGTGGGTCTGAATAAAACAAGCCTCTTGAAAAACTCAGTCATCTTTCAGTTTGGAATTGTTTCCCTGCAGAAATTGTGATATGATTTTATTATTAATAGAATAACTCCAGTAGAGATAGCATCAAAGATATTCTTAACTATGGATGATGCAATACATTGGACAAAGTACTTTGTTCAGAGTAAGCCAGTTCTTGCCTAAGTTGTAAAACTTAAAGTGTCTAAGTGTCACCCTTGTCTTTTGAGGTGACATCCTGGCCCTGCTTAAAAAGTTTGCTCCGTTTATTGTCAGCTTTCTTTGAGCAATTTTTGGAGGCTTGTTCCAGAGTGCTTCACACACTGACTCCAAAGTTTTGCCTACAAAGGCTGCTGACTGCAAACTGAGCAGCTGCATAATAAAATTAATCTGCACTACAAAACTAGACAGCCACAGCTTAAACAACCCCTTGCTAGGAAGCAGGTTACCAGTGTGAAGTATTTGAAAACACCAGGTTCAAATATATAGTTCCCTCAATCCTTGCTATATTTAATCTGTCAAATTTGAAAATACTTTGTATTTAATATTTAGTATTAAGTCTTGAATTTAATGTTTTATGTTGAGGTAGAGAGAACATTCAGCTTGTGCTTTTTTTTCTGCTCTTTCACTAAATCATAGAATCACAGTCATAGACTCATTTAGGTTGAAAAAGACCTCTAAGATTATCAATCTAACCATTAACATAGCACTGCGAATTCTGCCACTAACTATGTCCCTAAGCATTACATCTACGCATCTTTTGAATACTTCTAGGGCTGGTGACTCTTCACCAAACACAGCAGAACGAATGTGGGTTGTAGCCCTATTGTTTAGATTGGAATCAATCTTGAAATGTTATTACCGTAGTCTAGAGGCATGGATTGGATGGTTTAGTTTAGCCTTCTGAGTGCTGATTTACACTTCTGTGGGGGTTTTACTCAGAAGGAGAAGTGAACTCCACCACAACTGGTCTCTTTCTCCCCCTCCTCAGAGGAAAGGGGGAGAAAATATGATGAAAAAGGCTCAAGGGTTAAGATAAGGACACAAAGATCACTCAAACATTATTGTCATGGGCAAAACAGAGTCAGTGTAGGGAGATTAGAGCAATTTATTACCTAGTACTATTAAGCTAGAGAGGTGAGAAACAGAGAAAGCAAACTAAAAGGACCCTCCTCCCATCCACCCTCTTCCACCTCCTCTCTCCAGGTGGTGCAGGGGAATGGGGAATGGGGGCTGCAGTCAGTCCCTAAAGCTTCGTCTCAGCCACTTCTTCATGGTCACTCTCTGCCCCTGCTCCATGTGTGGTCCCCACCACGGGATGCTGTCCTTCCCAAACTGGTCCTGAGGGGGCTGTCCATAGGCAGCAGCTCTTCAAGAACTGCTCCCACGTGGCTCCGTACCACAGGGTCCATCCCCCAGGAGCAAACTGCTCCAGCACGGGTCCCCCACGGCTGGGCGGCAGCTCCCCCCAGACCCCCTGCTCCTGCGGGGGCTCCTCTCCACGGGCTGCAGCTGCGGCCCGGGGCCTGCTCCTGCGGGGGCTCTCCGTGGGCCGCAGCCTCCTCCAGGCCACATCCACCTGCTCCACCGGGGGCTCCTCCACCCACGGGGGGGCTGCAGCGTGGAGATCTGCTCCATGGGGGACCCATGGGCTGCAGGGGGACAGCCTGCTCCACCGGGGGCCTCTCCCTGCACAGCCTGCAGGAGAACTGCTGCTGTGTGCCTGGAGCACCTCCTGCCCTCCTGCTTGCATTGACCTTAGGGGCTGCAGGGTTCAGGGCTGCTTCTCACTCCTCTCTCCCAGCTGCTGTTCTGTAGTAGTGCTGTTTCTTTTTTTTTTTCTTTTTTTTTTTCTTTTTTTTTTTTTTTTTTTCCTCTCCTTTCTTAAATCCCTTTTCACAAAAGTACAAACAACATCGCTTATTGGCTTGGCTCTGGCCAGCAATGGCTCCTGTTGGAGCTGGCTGAAACTGCATCTTATCTAATATGGGGCGGCTGCTGGATTCTTCTCCCAGCCTCGCCTCCCCCTTCCCCCCCCCCCCAAAGGAAAAAAACAAACAAACAAAAAAAGCCCACCACAAACTGAAACAAAACCAGCAAAACCCTTGCTGCATTAACGCAATACAGCTTCTAAAAGGAAAAGGAAATTATCTCAAAAGTGAATGATGGGAGCAGTGCATTCAGCACTATGTTCTCTATCAAGACCAGACTAGTTTAGATGGACCTTGGTTCAATGTGCAATAACCCCTTTCTGATTCTCTTTGGGGTTTGCAAGATAATAGGTAGGTAGGTAGCACCATTGTTTACCATTTCTTTACACTCCTGCAACAGCAACAGTTGCATGCTTCTGATGGGAAAAGGGGAAGAAATCAAGTATTTTTTACTATAAAATTATTCTACACAAAATCTATTTAATAAATGAAGTAGGTGCTTTTACCATTCACTAAGTGTTACAATCCAAAATGACTATATGCTCACATGAGTTGCTTTTATGGGTACATGCTTATTACTTTTGGTATTAGCAAAAATAACAAGTGGTATTTTGACATCAGCTAACACTTCAGCAGAAACTAAGGTGTTTTTTTTTTTTTTTTTCCTAGCTTTTATGGTGGTTATTATGGTTGATTATACTACCAGTGGTGCCTTGGAAACCCAATCTAAAGTCAAGTTCTGTTGTTCCAGACACCTCGTGGACTAATAGTAATAAAAAGCAGATTCTCACTTCCTTTGACAGCTTGCAGTCTACTTTTAAGTCTGAATGCAATGAGTAGATAAAACAGGCGTATAGGTTGGGAAGGTAAGATTTATAAACAACATCCATACATTAAAAGCAGAGAACTTAGTTTATTGACTTTTTAGTTACCATATTTACCAGCTAAATGTCAATTGGACTCTTGCTTCCCCAAGTTTTCCCTTAAATACATGGTGAGTGCGATACACATCTGTTCTAAATTTCTTATCTATTACCACATATGAGGTGTTGTTGCATGGTGTGACATTTATACTTCGTGAGGCATACTTTTATACTATGCCTGTTATTTTGGTATGAGTGATGAGAAAGCTTAATGGATTTTTGCAGTGGCAAAATCCATTAAGGCAGGGTATTCTTGCATTAAATAGAAAGTGAGAAAGTGAAGACCATCAGAAAATGCTAAGTATATTGCAGTATCTGTTATATGTGAATTTAAGAGGGTGGGTTACCTTCTTTGTATTACAGATACCTGAATTAATAATTAATACTTCTTATAATAGAAATATAACATGCATACTATAAATCGTCATAAATGTCTGAAGATGTAAAGGAAGGGAAAATTTCAATCATGTTTAATTTGTAACCAATTTGTGTAATTGATAAGAAATATTTAGCTTTCATATAATGGTGCTCAGCTATGTGTCTGTGTAATGCAGGCAGTAGTATATTCTAAGTTTGAAAAAGCACAAGTTCTTGATAAAAAGAGCTGAAATTAAAGGATGGTGTTCTGTATGTGGATGAGGCTCCAGCATGCCTGAAAAGAACAAGAAAACATTGAGTTGGATTCTTATTTACACTAGGAATCTCCTGTTATGATTATTTTGTAGATATTTGCAAGTGTACCTTTATAAAACATTTCTTATCTTTTATATTATGATAGGAAAGGTATGCAGCTTCTACAATTCTTCCATTGTTGATTTAATTCAGGTTGTCTTTGCTTCTTTCTTTTGTGAATCATTTTCACGTAAGAGTGTGCCTTCTGTTCTTTCCTAACATGCTCCAATTTGCTTCATTTCAGTGGTTAAGTGGGGAACTTCAGCTGTTATGTGCTCTGAGTCATTCAAGTCTAAAGATGGGATGCGTGTTTCCCAACTCTGTTCACTTCATGTCTTGGCTTCTGTCAGTTTTTCTTGCTCATGCTTATGTAGTAGCTACATACCATGTTATTTAGCAGAAGAGGGAATAAATGAAAATTGAAATGGACTTACTGATGCTGGACTGCTGTAGGAGGAAGTGGTCTCATATGGACTCTCTTCAAAGTTCACTTAGTAATCTGTAAAATGTTGAAGAGGTGAGGCAGTGGGAATTAATATTTTTGGGGTACTCATGCTGTAGAGATGCCTGTGGTGTCAAAGGTGTGACTGCATAGTTTCACCTCTAATAGATTAACCTGTGTCAGCAATGGCAATATATCAATTTAAGGAGCTGTTGATAATCTAG
Source organism: Anas acuta (assembly GCF_963932015.1). Lineage (NCBI taxonomy): Eukaryota > Metazoa > Chordata > Aves > Anseriformes > Anatidae > Anas > Anas acuta. Next base: position 85,626,843 of record NC_088980.1, read on the forward strand.
ATAATGATAATTCAGTTAGTATCCAAAAAACTAACATTTTGGCATGTATTGTCTTGCATTATATGTTTTTCAGATAATGATAGTGCCTAGTGAAACACTAAAAAAAAAAAAAATGTGAAGGGTGGGGACAAAACCCACTATACGTCTGTTTTGTTTCTTTCCTTTTCTCTAGTGGATATTAGCAATGTATTTTCTATTGCCATTTAATTATGTACCTTATGTGAGTCTGTACAACGTGTTTTCTACTTGCAACAAACCTGAATGAAAATCCTAGGTGTAAACAGTGATGTCCAGGATCAAATGTTGTTGCTTGGATTCACCTCTGTCTCTAGTTTGTTAGAAACAACAGCAGCAACAAACGCCACAGAGCTTAGATTTATTGTCTCTTCCTTGTGTTACACTTTGCCTTCACAAAAGCACTTTATATTCCTTCTGGAGACTATGCTAAGGCACACAGAAAATAAGGAGGTGATCAGTGACATTGAAAATTGCTTCACTAAGGGCAGATCATGTCTGACATATCTGGCCTTCTACAATGGGGTTACAGCATTGGTGGGTAGACGAAGAGCAACAGTAGATACTGTCCCCCATGATATCCTTGTTTCTAAATTGGAGAGACGTGGATTTGATGGATGGACAACTCGGTGGAAGGAAGTGGCTGGATGGTCATACTCAAAATGTTGCTCAGTGTCCAAGTGGAGATCAGTAATGACTGATGTTCATCAGGGGTCCATACTGGGACCCATGCCATTTGACATCTTTGTTGGTGATGTAGACAGTGAGACTGAGTGCACTCAGCAAGTTTGCAGATGACACCAAGCTGTGTGGTGTGGTCAACACACTGGAGGGAAGGAGTGCCATCCAGAGGGACCTGGACAGGCTTGAGAGTTGGGCCTCTGGGAACCTCATGAGGTTCAACAAGGCCAAGTGCAAGGTCCTGAACCTGGGCTGAGTCAATCTCAAGCACAAATACAGGCTCGGAAGAGAATGGACTGAGACCAGCCCTGAGGAGAAAGACCTGGGGGTGTTGATGAATGAGAAGCTCAGTGTGAGCTGGAAATCACAGAATGTTAGGGATCAGAAGGGACCTTGAAGGATCATCTAGTACAATCCCCCTGCTGGAACATGAACACCTAGATCAGGTCACACAGGAACACGTCCAGGTGTATTTTAAATGTCTCCAGAGAAGGAGACTCCACAACCCCCTGGACAGCCTGTTCCAGTGCTCTGTCATACTCACCATAAAAAAGTTTTGTCTCCTATTTAAGTGGAACCTCATACGTTCTAGCTTGCACTCATTACCCCTTGTCCTACCTTTGGATATCACCAAGAAGAGCCTGGCTGCATCCTCCTGACACTCACCCTTTACATATTTATAAACACTAATAAGGTCACCCTTCAGTCTCTTCTTCTCCAAGCGAGAGAACCAGCTCCCTCAGCCTTTCCTCGCCAGGGGGATGCTCCACTCCCTTAATCATCCTGGTGGCTCTCTGCTGGACTTTCTCAAGCAGTTCCCTGTCCTTCTTGAACCGAGGGGCCCAGAACTGGATGCCATATTCCAGATGTGGTCTCACCAGAGCAGAGTAGTGGGGGAGGAGAACCTCTCTCGACCTACTAAGCACACCCCTTCTGATAGACCCCAGGATGCCATTGGCCTGAATGCAAAACATATCCTGTACTGCATCAAAAGAAGCATGGCCAGCAGGTTGAGAGAGGTGATTCTCCTCTCCCCTTCTTCTCTGCTCTTGTGCAAACCCACCTGGAGTACTGTGTTCAGCTCTGAGGCCCCCAACGTAAGAAGTATGTGGAAAGAGTCCAGAGGAGGTCCTCCGATCAAGACAATCAGAGAACTGGAGCACCTCTCTGATGAAGAAAGGCTGAGAGAGCTGGGGATGTTCATCTTGGACAAGAGAAAGCTCTGGGGAGATGCTATAGCAGCCTTTTGGTACCTAAAGAGGGCCTACAGGAAAGCTGGAGGCCAAACCATTCATAGAATTCTATGGCTGTATCTTTCCTTTAAGGCAGTGAAAGACAGATACGTTTCCTCTAGTACTCTCATCTCTTTAAGTATAATGGTGCTTAACCAGTTCTTAAGTCCCTTACAGGTTGCTGTGGGTAGGCCTGATGTGAATATTCATTTCTTCTAAATAGAAAACTAGGTAGTTTGAATGAGGTTTGCCCTATTCCTTTCCTAATCTTGCCTACAGATGAGTTTTTATTCATGCTCATTTCTCTGCAGAATGCAAAAATGAGTGGCTTAAGGAGGTTACAAGTCTGCCATTTGCTGTCTGTCTTGTCTGTCCTTTTCTGTCGATTTTTTTTGGGTTGTGGGTTTGAACTGGGGGGTGCAGGTAAGAGTATTCAATATGTTTTTCAAAATATTTTTCTGGTTATGTTGGTTCTTTCTAGGATTTCCATCACAGATCAGTTGTGTATTTCGTGCTGTTCTCTCAGTGCACTACACATTGCTAAAATATTAAACATGGCATCTTAAGCAATAAGAATGTGTTTGATAAAGGAAGGAAATTCTCTGATCAGTCAACTGTCTGGCTTGAAGAGATTTGGTAGATTTGAGTTGTGAAAGGGGATTCTTTACAAGATTGTTTAGTGACAGAAAACTGTGCTTTGGCTTTAAAATATGTTAATTTTACTGATGAGGTCTACAGGTACCTAGATCTCAGTTATTCTGTCTTAATGATATTCAGGCCCACTGAGACTCATTCTGAAGTCCAGGGCCCAGAATATGAAGTTGAATTTTTAATTTTTGGTTCTACTACTAACTGTAGAGCAGTCTATAAAGATTTTCATAATATTTGTTCTGAAATTTTAGGACTAATGTTCTGTTTCCCTGATATTAACTATAAGAGTTGGAAAGCACCAAGAATCTTTTCCAAAATATAAAGGAGTGTCTGGATGGTTGGGAAGTACAACTTAATTGTGAACATAATTGCACTTCCTGCATTTAATTGCAATCATAAGTCAAGAAAGACAGCTTCTAACATTTGGGTCAGATTTTTAATTTTATGATCTAAATTATTAATGAGAATATTTCCATAAGCTTTCTGCATAAAAACTGACTTCATAACAGAGAGGTCAGCTGGTCTTATTCTAGTCTTCTAGACTGTATGATTACCAGTCATAATCAGAAATTGTTCCCATAAATTTGTGCTCCGTTTATGGTGGTAAATTACTTACACTCTTTATAAAGCAAAATATAATTTTCTAGGTTCTAGTTAAAACAAAAGTAAAGTAGATACTGCATATAGGATTATTGAACATGAAAGGTTAAATGTCAGATGTATGGATAAATATTATTCAAGTTCTTATTTTTCCGAGTGTTTTAATACCTAAGGAATCTCAAAAGTTATATTGGGTACTGTGTGTCTACAGCCAAACAAAATTGTACAATGCCTAGAAAACACAAGTGATCAGTACAAGAATGCATAAAACTATTGTATAAATCAGTAGTGCTTGCACTTGTGATAAGCAGCAGTGCTGAACACAGTGTCTCAAAACTGATACAGCAATAATATAAGAGGACTTGAGGCAAGTGGTGGAGGTTGATTAGAACTATAAAGATTTTTATAAGAGGATACTGAGAGCTTGAGATTGTTTATGCAGAAGATAGATTGGGAACTTCTGTAACCTATCTCCCCAGAGCAAGATTTAGGAGCGTATCCAGTTCCATCGGACATAGTAAATTCAAAACAAGTTTTTTTTTTTTTTTTTTTTTATCTTGAAACACAGTGGAATGACAGAATTTAAGGTCACAAAGATTGAAATTTGATTCAGAAAGACATTTGACACCTTCCTTGTGGATAAATTGAAATAATAAATACATACTTATAAAAGACAATCAATTTAAAAAGGAAAAAAAATGCCTAAGGCAAATAAATACTTTTAATATAATGTATCTTCTTGTGATATATCTTGGCTGGCTAGTTTTTGCAATACTGAGTAAAAGTCAGAATGTTGGACAAAATGAACCATTGTTTTTATTCAGGGTGACAGTTTCTTTTCCTATTGCAATCTGAATTATTTTTTTATCATTTCTCTCTGTTCCATTTGCTTCTGCCCCTATAAAATAATTGTCATAGTCTTCTTTCAGAGATTCAAAGGGGCAAATATTTTTGAAGCATTTTTCACTCACATTTCAAGTTTATAATCTGTGAACAGGTCTGGGACTATGGCAAATATTTTATTCTGTGCTGCTTCTCTGTCCTTTTCTGGCGTTTCACTGCTTTGATAAATGAGAGAGAGTATATTTTACAATTTCAGGAATGCTCAGCTGGAAAAGCTTACAGGATCTCATTTATTCTAAAAACACCCATCCTTTGCAAATTGTTCTGCTTCCAAGTGTCTCAATTTCTGTATTGAGTCAACTGTGGAAAATCTCACTATAATAATTCAAAAAGCTTAATACATTTATAAGAAGTTTGCTTGAAAAAGAATTTCTTCTTTTACTAAGATTGTCTTCTGCTACTACCTAAATTATAGAAAAGCCAAGTTCCAAACCCCAAATGTAACTGTTCTTGAGTGGGGCATTTCAATACTGGACCAGGATCTGAATTTTGTGGCTTTTTTCTCCATAATGGACCAAAATCCTAACTGCCATTTCTACCAGCTGTCAAATTAGTAAGATACAGCTGTGATTAGAACTGCTTACAGACAGAATTTCTGTTCTATAGGGATCTGTAGGAAAAAACAAACAAACAAAAAAAGCCATTCAGTTGCAGAATTAAAATAATAACTATTGTTTTATTTTCTAGAAATAAAAGTAAAATTAATTACTTAGAAGTAATTGAAATCTAAATGAAACAGAAGCTACTAAGGTCTGAAGAAACATTTGGGGATTATCTTGTCCAACCACCTACTCAAAGCAGCTCAAGTTAGAGCGGTTATTCAGGGTCTTGTCCCGCCTGATTTTGAGATGTGTTGGTCTCCATGACAGCAATTTTTTTTTTCCCTCATATATTTATTGTGTCAGAGTTTCCTCTGCTGCATCATTTGCTTTCTTCTTTGTTTTTTCCCTGAGAAGTGACCCTTTTCCCTGGTGCCACTAGGGCCCCTGGGTGCTGCTGTTGAACTGACTCTGCCCACCAAACCTGCTAGAAGGTGTCCTTCATCCCAGTGCCGAGCCCCACAGTCACCTTCAAACAGTGAGGCCCCCACCTGGTGTTGCTGTGTACACACGCATGTGCTAACCAGAGCTGTCAGCCAGTGTTTTCCCCACCATTGACTCTGATGGACAGCATTAGTAGCCAACTGTTCCTTGGCTGGACACAGTACTGCTACTCCAGCCCATAGTGTGGTGCAGAGCAGTATGGTCAGTGGTCCTTATAGTCTTCCTCACCCTTTTTGCTCTAAGGATGCTACGGGAGGCCATGTCACAGGCTATGTTCAGTCAAGGGAAACATCGTCCATTGATCATCTCTTATTCACCAAACATGTCCTGTCTTTGCAGCTCTCGGGTCAGGCAGGATTTGACCTTGGTAAAGCCTTGCTGCGTATTCCCAAGCACCTTGTTTTTCATAACTTGTGTGTGTTTTCCTTGAGGATTTCATCTGTAACCATCCCAGAGACTGAGGCTGATCAGCATTTATTTACCAGGATCCTCCTTTTTGCTTATCTTGAAGGTGGATGTGATCTTTATCTTTTCCAGAAGTCTTTGTGTTGGGAAGTTCACAAGGTATCCCATGTCACCATGAAGTCCTACTTGACTTCCTCCTCTTCTGTATGCCCAAACCCTGCCATTTGCCATAACATGTCTACTTGATGTATGATCAAAATCTTCCATAAAAAGTACATGTAATTTTTAATATAAGAAATGGCAAGTTTACAGTCCACATACTGGTTGTTACAGAGCACAGAGTTTGAGCTGCATTGTTCAATGGCTACTCTGTTGGAAATTCAACTTGTCTTTTCTGTCATCTCCTCCCCTCTTTTATCCCACAGCTCTGTCGTCTGGGATTAAAATTCTAGTAAACCAGAAGAAACAGTGCAAAGTGAAGGGCAGTTAATTTGAAGTTATATGAAGGCTCTCATAGAAGCAGTTGTTAAAATGTAACTTGGAAATGCTGTTTATAGTTGTCTCAGTACACAGAACAGAAGGCAGTAAGAGACAAATCACAAGGGATCGTAAAATATGGTATGTCTTTGAGCACTATGATAAACAGTCTTTTTAGTCTTGCTACAGTGCAAATACTTGTGGTAATAAATCTACAGGAGACTGCTATTCCCTAAGGAGGAAAAGAGGCTGAAGGTATGTTCAGTTTGGCAAGGCCACAGAAGGTGGTGGTAATAGCCTGCACATACCTAAAAGGCACTGGGATCTAAAATGGAGGCAAAGGGATTGGTGTTTCTCAAAAGTGTTTAACAAAGAGCAACAAAATGAAATTCAGGTAGAGCATATCAGGGAAATGTGTGTTTGGTGAGATGTTAATAAGCTGCGGAAACACTCCCATGGGAATATGAGGGACAGCCCATGAGCTGGGATTATGAAAATTGCTTTGATGAGCACATTAATAACTGTTAGCAGTCCTCTATGGGCACAAGAATGAAGGGAATGTTATTACAAGAATCCACCTCTCTAGCTTCTATGATTCTCTGTTATATACTCTGAAGATGTCATGTTGAAATCCTGTGGAAAAGTTGCCACTGATTTCAGTCAGGGTGGATCACGAACTTGGTGCTAATACAGGCCGTGTTTGCCAGTCATTAATCTAGGGCAAAAGTGGCAATGCACAAAAAATTGTTGTACCCCTGGACAAAGACCCCTGGGCAATAGGTATTAAGTACTCCTTTAGCTGTGTACAGGTAGCTACAAAGATACCTTGACTGTAGATCTGTTTTTTCCCTTTGTAGGCTGAGCTAATTATTTATAATGGTGTGTGGGGAGAGGTTCATACTGCTTCATCCAGGAGAACACTTTAAATTTTTATAGTTTTGCTTTTCTGTTAAAAAGGCTATAGTGATCTGTATTTTAAAATGTAATAAAAACAAGGTTAATTTGATTTTCCTTGTTTGTCAGAAGTTTGTTTTTTGTTTTGTTTTTGTCACACAGATATCTCAGTTACAGGGGCCTCACGTGTATGTGGAGCCAGTCTTGTTCTTGCACAAATAGTTGCCATTCTGATGAAGAGGTTTCACCACGCCAGGCGAGACTGGAGAGGAAGTCTGTCAAATGTACTGCTGCCCGTCGTCTTTGTTGCACTGGCAATGGCCTTGTTTAGTGTGAAGCCGCTGGCTATTGATTATCCTTCTCTCAAGCTGACACCAAGACTTTACAAGAATGCAGAATCCTTCTTTAGGTAAGGGGCTCATCAATCTTCGTCAATATCGAGGGTTCCAGGATCTTTACCCTTGAGTTCTCAGATTTTAATGAATATTTCTTATAATAGTTTACTTTTTTTTTTTTTTTTTTTTCAACAGCTGTTTATGTTCCAGTTGTTTAGCTCATTTTAATAGATTATTATGAGGGGCAAATAAAAATGGAAAAGCATTGTGCAAAGGTTTTACTGGAGGAAAGGACAAAGATTTTGGGGCAGAATGGATTGGGCAATCTGTTTCAATACAAGTCATGACCATTTATATGTAAATGCCTAAGTGCTTTTAAACAAACATTTGCTTGCTTCAACTTCAAGTTGATTAGGTCTGAAGTAATTTTCTCAAAATTTCTCAGCTTTGACAGTGCCATAGAGCACTGAGAAAGCCTGGTGCTCTTCTAACTGAACCTCTACTTTCTATTTTTATTAAGCTTTGAAACCAAATAGACTATTTTGTATTATACTTTTTTGTCTACAGTACCTGTATGTCATCTCTGAATTATTCTGTGTTCAGTGCATATCACAGAATCACAAAATTGTCTAGGTTGGAAGAGACCTCAAGATCATCGAGTCCAACCTCTGACCTAATACTAACAAGTCCTCCACTAAACCATATCACTAAGTTCAACATCTAAACGTCTTTTAAAGACCTCCAGGGATGGTGACTCAACCATTTCCCTGGGCAGCCCATTCCAATGCCTCAAAACCCTCTCAGTAAAGAAGTTCTTCCTAATATCCAACCTAAAACAACCCTGGCCCAACTTTAGCCCGTTCACCCTCATCCTGTCACTAGGCACATGAGAGAACAGACCAACCCCCACCTCTCTACAGCCTCCTTTAATGTACTTATAAAGAGCGATAAGGTCGCCCCTGAGCCTCCTCTTCTCCAGGCTGAACAAGCCCAGCTCCCTCAGCCGCTCCTCGTAGGACTTGCTCTCCAGGCCCCTCACCAGCTTCGTCGCCCTTCTTTGGACCCGCTCGAGCACCTCGATGTCCTTCTTGTAGCGAGGGGCCCAAAACTGAACTCAGTACTCGAGGTGCGGCCTCACCAGAGCCGAGTACAGGGGGACGATCACCTCCCTAGCCCTGCTGGTCACAGTGTTTCTGATACAAGCCAGGATGCCGTTGGCCTTCTTGGCCACCTGAGCACACTGCTGGCTCATATTCAGCCGACTATCCACCTATACTACCAGGTCCTTCTCCTCCTGGCAGTTTTCCAACCACTCATCTCCCAGCCTGTAGCTCTGCTTGGGGTTATTGCACCCCAGGTGCAGGACCCGGCACTTGGCCTTGTTGAACTTCATGCAGTTGACCTCAGCCCATTGGTGCAGCCTATCCAGATCCTCCTGCAGAGCCTTCCTACTCTCGAGCAGATTGACACACTCACCTAACTTGGTGTCATCTGCAAACTTACTGAGGGTGCACTCGATCCCCTCATCCAGATGATCGATAAAGATATTAAAGAGGACTGGCCCGAGTACCGAGCCCTGGGGAATGCCACTAGTGACCGGCCTCCAGCTGGATTTGATTCCATTCACCACAACTCTTTGGGCCCGGATATCCAGCCAGTTTCTAACCCAACGAAGCGTACGCCAGTCCAAGCCATGAGCAGACAGTTTCTTGAGGAGAATGCTGTGGGAAACGGTGTCAAAAGCCTTGCTGAAGTCAAGGTAGACGACATCTACAGCCTTTCCCTCATCCACCAAGCGAGTCACTTTGTAATAGAAGGAGATCAGGTTTGTCAAGCAGGACCTGCCTTTCATAAACCCATGCTGACTGGGCCTGACCACCTGGTTGCCCTGCAAGTGCCGCGTGATGACACTCAAGATAATCTGCTCCATGAGCTTCCCTGGCACTTAGGTCAAACAGACAGGCCTATAGTTTCCTGGGTCTGCCCTCCAGCCCTTTGTGTAGATGGGCATCATGTTTGCTAGCAGCCAGTTGACTGGGACCTCCCCCGATAGCCAGGACTGCTGATAAATGATGGATAGGGGCTTGGCCAGCTCCTCTGCCAGTTCTCTCAGTATCCTCGGATGGATCCCATCCGGCCCCATCGACTTGCATACATCCAAATGCCATAGCAGGTCGCCAACCATTTCTTCATGGATAGTGAGGGCCACATTCTGCTCCCCATCCCCTTCCACCAGTTCTGGTACCTCTGGATACTGGGTATCCAGAGAGCAACTGGTTTTGCCACTAAAGACTGAGGCAAAGAAGGCATTAAGCACCTCCGCCTTTTCCTCATCTTTTGTAAGTTCGTTCCCCCCTGCATCCAGTAAAGGCTGGAGATTCTCCTTAGTCCTCCGTTTTGCATTAATGTATTTGTAAAAACATTTTTTGTTGTCTTTGACGGCAGTAGCCAGATTGAGCTCCAGATGAGCTTTGGCCTTTCTAATTTTGTCCCTGCACTGCCGTGCAACATCCTTATAGTCCTCCCGAGTGGCCTGCCCTCTTTTCCAAAGACTGTAAACCCTCTTTTTCCTGCTAAGCTCAAGCCACAGTTCTCTGTTCAGCCAGGCTGGTCTTCTTCCCCACCGGCTCGTCTTTGGGCATGTGGGGTCAGACCGCTCCTGCACCATTAAGATTTCCTTCTTGAAGAGTGCCCAGCCTTCCTGGACTCCTCTGCCCTTCAGAACCGCCTCCCAAGGGACTCTACCAACCAGTGTCCTGAACAGTTCAAAGTCAGCCCTCCAGAAGTCCAATACAGCGGTTTTACTGGTCCCCTTCCTGGTTTCTCCAAGGATGGAGAACTCTACCATTTCATGGTCACTTTGCCCAAGACAGTTTACAACCACCACATCTCCCACCAGTCCTTCTCTGTTTGTGAAGAGAAGGTCTAGCAGGGCACCTGTGCCTGGTGTACACCATTGCAGCTGAGCAAGTGGCAGACCACCATTAGAGGAGGTGTTCATATGGGCAGGGGGGGCGCACTCTGCCCTTCCTGCTTGCCCTGCCTGTGCGAACTGCTGTGCCACTCCCTTCTGACACTCCACGCCCTGTTTGCCCGTCCTGTTCACTGTGCTCCCTAGGGGCAGCTTATGAACGGCCAGCCGGGGAGGGGGTGCTGCTGGCTCCGCCTATGCCTCCTTCTCACCTCGTTCACCTCCCTCACGAGGGCTGCCGGGTCCTGGCGGCTCCCTCGAGTGGGCTCGGTGCCAGAAAATTTAGCCCTGCCTGTCTGATACCCTGCTCCGCTGCAGAATGCGTCTGCCCCGGAGCTGATCACCTCGGCAAGTGGCTGATGTCACACAGATTATTTTATCTACTGGACAATTATCCAGGTATCTTCATAAAGATAATGTGGTGATGTTTAAATTTATAAATGAAACGTAGATCACCTAAAATGTGCTGTTAGGAATGCATGTTTGTATTGAGGTTTCTTTACATGTTCACAAGCAGTTTTTGAAATGAGATCATTTTGTTGTTTTGGTATGTTTCCTATGCATGGATTTGAAAGTTCTTTAATTTCTTGGTAAACATGTACAATCATGAGGCTTAAAGTTAATAGAACTAGACATTGTAACGTTTGTGTTTCTTTCTCCTTTCCACCCACCGATGCCGTGGCCCACTTTGAACAGCACTGAAGATGATAACCTAGGAAACCTTTCTCAGATTCTACTGAGATATTTCTTTGACTGGGACCATACATGCATACATTCTAACCAAGGGTAACTACTGATGTAACTACTTCAAAATGCTCTATATTGATTTAACACTTGCTGCTAATTTGAAATGGAGACTATGACAGTAGTGAAGAAATCAATAAATCTAGCATGTTTTCCATGAAATGTAACAATAAAAATTAATTAGCCTTAAATTGAGACTAGGAACAAATTTTGCTGAATGCATATATTAAAAAAAAAAAAAGGTAAAATAATAGATAAAAACAAATGTTGTAAAGAAGTGGTAAATTCAATATATTTTGCTGTGTAGTGTGGACTGTCTTAGGCTTTTATTGGCAGTGTGAGGTTAATGTCAAATCCTCTTTGACGAAGGAGCTAGTATCTAAGTAGAATATGTAAGTAGGCTTCATTGTTAAAGGTCTGATTCTAATCCCTTAGAATTTAGTGACAGCTTTACCATTTATTTCAGGAGGATTTTGATCAAGTCTGTTGTCCATGTGAATGTAGGTTAGACACTAATTACAATGGTAGGAAGAATTCCAGGTGTCAAAAGTCAGGAGTACAAAATGGCTACTATGCTTTAGTTAACTTACTGATGCAAACACAAACCATGTAGCTCATTTGTTGCTGTACTCATGTAAATATTTCTTGTGAATCCACCTTGACTCAAATGAGCAAAATTGATATACCTTCAGACACAGCTGCCACTGTGATAAAATACTAAGAACTTGCTGAAGATTACAGATATACTTGTTACTCTGTGGATTTCTTCTGTAGAGTCATATACGCTTTTCTCATAATGGCTGTGTCTATCATTATGTTTATTCCCATTAGAAAAAATAATTCATGTTGGCAGATGGAATCTTCTTTACCCCAGGATTCATGTAGATGTGTGTCTGAACAGGAGGTATGTCCATGTATAAGTGTGTGCATGTATTTATGTAAAAATGCGTGTGTGTTATACATGTATAATACTTTGAATATTCTTTTTGAAGAGGTAGAGAAAGAGATGAGGAAGTAAACCCTCAGAGCACTGGCTTTTTTTTTTTGTTTCTGATGAGTTATTTCTTTGTTTCATTTAATGCTTGGCCTACATATTTTGAAGTCTTCAGGGAAGGAGGTTGCAAGCATGCTTTTGTTGCATATATGTATGTGTGTGTGTGCATGTATATATATACATACTGGAGAAGGCTATAGATTGACCTGAAGTAAAAGAAATCAAAGACAGCTGAACTCTTTCCAGCAGATGGAACTTTAAACCTGGTATAGGACATTGCTTAAAAAATAGTCAGATAAAACAAAGATAAAACTTGATTATGTGGTAGACTACCTAGTCCCGAAGGGAAAGGGCAAGCTACCAGGGAATCTGGTAGATCTGACTAAGAGTTTTCTTTTGCATTGGACTGTATATCTGAAAATAAAACAGTTCTTCAGGAAAGAATGGATTTTGAAAAATATAATGAATTTCTGACCTCCTTGACTGGTGAGTTTTTCAGCTTAGGTTGATTCTTAGAGTGAGTAATAAACGAGAATATGAAGCTGAGTCTGAACTGTCTAATTTATTTGCCTGGATGGGACTATTGCATTAACTATTTATATCTTTATGAAAGAGATAAGTTATTTACAGTAAGAATTGCATCTGAAATGTAGCAATATAGTTTTGGGAAATGTGGAAGGGGCAACTATTTTTTTTTTTTTTGGGCAAGGAACAAGTTTTCTTCTAATGCTATAGAAAGATACTTAGAATACAAGAAGCTTAAATAAAGTGGCAATGGAAACTCAAGCTCAGGGAGAGGCCCATCAACTGTGGAAATTCGAAGGAGAGAAGTCACTTGACAACTGAAACAAAAATTTTATTTATGAGCTATGGTAAACCAGAATGTCTTCACTAAAGAGTGAATTTTAGCTTGTGGATCGTTGAGATGTCAAATGAGCATTACAAATTTTCAGGTTTTGTTAAAAAAAAAAAAAAAAAAGGTTATAAAACGTCATTATATACTTAATGAGGTTTCCCAGGTATCTTATCATAATACATCTTCTTCTTTGGTTGTGAGAATGTCCCGCTGAATTGCTAGAAAACATCTCCCTTTTTCTCTACTGCAGTCCCTCAGTGAAACTTTTAGAAGCATAGTACATGAATCAAAGTTTTGTTTTCATCCAGATTCATGTAGTGCCTTTTTTTTTTTTTTTAATTTTCAGGAACAAGAACTGAATAGAAGTCTTGTTGCCTTTTTCATTGCTATAAACCTTTCTAAACTTATTTTTAAGTTTTAATCTTTTAAAAAATGACTTATAGGGTTGCAAGAGAAATCAAAGATGGTTCTCACGTGTAGGTGACAGCTACAATTATTTGAGATGCCTTATAAACATAAAACCACATGTAATTTATTGAAAAGTTATCAAAGCTGAAAGAGGCAAATCCAGTTGACAAGCAATGCTGTAAAAACTGTGTGCAAATTTTTTAAAAAATGGCTAAATGTCATGCCACTGATTTTTAAGGAGCCCTGTACTTATTTTATGTATTAAATATTTTGTTATGCTGTTTTCCAGATGTGTCCAAGTTTCAACACCTCTGTTCGCTATGTGAAGAATAAGAAAGGATATATTCTGTATAATCTGTCAGGGTTACTTGTGGAAGAATATTTAGTGAGGTCTTCCAACAAAGCAAGGTAACCCTAAAATGTCTGTGTGGTTTATCCCTTATATATATAAAAACAAGCAAAAACAACAACAACAAAACAAACAAAAAAAAACAAAGCCACAGTCCTTCCTAATCCAAATCACATCTCTGTGTTACTGGGAGTGTAAAGGGCAGTTGCCTTTATTGGATGTTACTAAGGTGTACTGCCAGGCTAAGTCCCCTCCATGGTGACTTTTCAGAGCTTTCTCCAGCAGCTGCATGACAATTGCTTCCAGGTATACACTGGCTCTTGCCATGCAATGAGTTCAGTTGACAAATACAGTGTTAATATAGATATTTCCACTTTATCATTGCAAGAAAAGATTGCTAAAGAAGACAGAGCTTAAGTCATGCTGTTACCTTATTGTCTATTAACAGATACGGTGGTTGGTCTTTTGGAGGGAGGAAAGTCTCTGCATTTCAAGAACAAAAATTGAATAAGATCAAGTCTAAGCCTCTGGCTAAGGTAAGGGTTGCATGTCTGTGTATGTATTACCTCTTCAGTCTCCAGACTTCATTGCAATTAGTAAATAATAAATGATTATATGAAATCCTTGCATTTAAAAATTGGGAGAAAAACTCTCTGACTAGTATAGTCCATTTCTCTTTTCATAATTATATAAATATTCCCTTGTGTTCTGAAAAAAAAAGAGTTGAATGATACAGTTTCTGTTGTTTTCTTGTGAACCTCTTTCGAAGTCTGTCTGAGCTCACCTTTAAATTTTTTTTTAGGTATTTCAAATTTCTTTATTTGTTTGTGTTCTACAAAAACTTAATGTCAGAATTGAAGAATGTCCATTGAACTTCTCAGATATTAATTGTTACTGATGCTTGTTTTGTTTCTGAAATAAATATTTTTCTTCACTACATTTCTTTCCTTATTTTTTCCCCTCTTATCCTTAAGATGAAAAATCCTCAAAAATCAAGATATAATTTCTGGGAATATTACTTCTGCGTGACAAGTGTACTACCTTGCATTTATAATTCTTCTTTTTCAAATATGAGCAGCTTCCCCTTTTTATCCCAGGGAAACTTGCACCTTGCTGAAATTGGTCAGATTGTGAATTATGAATCTCTTCTGACAGTGGATCATTCTGTCTTGCAATGCTACATGTAGCCATTGTTTCCTGTGTGGAACTTCTCCCAAGAGCCAGGAACAGAAGGATTATTCTAAGTGCAACTGAAGTCAGGAGCTTTTCCTTGAGACATTCTGGTACACACTGTAAGGACAGTGTGAAAACTTGGAGTAGGATCTAGAAGCTAAAAGGGAATTATCAGTGCAAAGCATTTTTTGTTTTGTTTTATTTTATTTTATTTTATTTTATTTTATTTTATTTTATTTTATTTTATTTTATTTTATTTTATTTTATTTTATTTTATTTTATTTTATTTTATTTTATTTTATTTTATTTTATTTTATTTTTATTTTTATTTTTTTTATTTTTTCCATAGGGAATGTTTTGAAAGTTTTTTTTTGAGGTCCATTCAAATGTAGACCATTAATGAGGTCTACTCAAACTATTAATGAGACCATTAATAGTTTGTGAGGAGATTATGAAGAATCTCAGTGAGAGGCCTCTATTTCTGTATCCAAGCAAAACACATTTATTGCCAGAGGAAGCTGTGAAGCTTGACCTTTAGCATTTCAAATTAGAATATGAAAGAAAGGTGCTTCCTCCTTTATATTATTTTATAGACACTAGATTTTTTTTACTCTTTCAAATGAAGAAGAGAAACAACAGTATAATTAAGCTCTATACCAAATCCCTTTTGGGGCAAACTGTAGTTAAAACAAGATGCAGATATTCTCCCTTGCCAACATAATTTCACATTTCATTTTGCAAGATTGTTGACTGTTTACAATGCTTTTTCCTTGTAGTTTTGAATAGCAATCTCTTTCTCATATCCACACCTTGTCTAATATATATTTTCATTTAGGTCATTTGTAATCCTCTTCTACCTCCAGATTTCTCATAGGTTTGAAACCCAGTTCCATTGATCCTTAATTAGGAACTTGAAGTCCTAGAGGATTGCAGTAAGATGTGTTTTTCTGACTGCTATTTTTGCTGTTTTTGTCCTATGTCTTTAATAATTTTAGACTTTTGTTTTGACATGCCTATGCTGTGTTTTTTATCTTTTTTTTTTTTTTTTTTTTTTTTAATATCTTTGGCATAGAGCTCCACCTGGCATCAGCACAAGGATAAATTATAGTTATATTGCTAGTGAGTAAGCTTCATATTTCAGAGCCAAAGAAAATAGTGGAGTAGATTTATAAAGGGCACTGTGTTATCTAAAATACCTCCTGGAAGTGGCTCTCAACTAATGCAATGTCAAATTATTGCATTAACCTTTTAGTAATTAATGACCAGACTTTTACTTTGACCTTTCAGGCTTGTTCATGAGACAGTGAATGTACCATTTACATAGTCTTGTATGAAGTAAAATGAGAAATTTGCATTTGACTTACTGTACAATTAATTTCATTTTAGAAAATGTCTGAATCCTTATATGTTATTCTCCAATACAACAGACATTTTTTCCCAGTTCAAATAAAACAGTTATTCGAATACTGAAACAGTCTTCTACTTTACTGTGCTGCATATGCATTGTACATACAGAGAAAGTTATGTGTTCACACATGAGAAAGAATATGCCAGATTTGGCTGATTAAAACCATTGACAATGGACATTCATTGATGGTCATTGCTCCATGGAGCACACCTGCTCCTTAACTTTTTTGTTTGTTTGTTTGTTTGTTTGTTCTTCCCTAACTGTATATTCCTTCGTTTATTTTGCTAGTTGTGGGCAAAGTTGCTGTTATATGTAACATAACTGAATACAGGAAGAATATGTAGGAATTTTAAATGGTCCTGAAAGACAACTTATACTATTAAAATGGCATTTTGAAGCGTGCATTTTTCCAGTCTCAAAGGTTGGGATTTGAGGCTTTACTACCTAGTAATAGTACATGTATAAGTGTCTAGACAAAGTTCACTTGAAAAAAAATATCTCTCCACTTTAATACCCATTGTCTGGTATTAGCAATTTCTCTGCTCCTCCTCATCCTTTTTCCTTGATAGGCCACAGGTAAGTCAAAACATTAGTCTAACATAATTCTGGAATGTTAAAGGTAGATAAAGATGGTATGTAGTAATGGGAAACATGTCTTTGCAGAATTTATTTTTAATGTAGAGATGGACAGTATTTTTTCCTAGGAACAAATTTTATCAGTCATGGATAGATGATAAAATTATAAAAATCAAAATTAATTGTCTCATTCTATATATTTTTTCCAATACCGATCTCTTTCCTGCCATTTGTAAATAATTACCTGTGAGATACACAAGAAAGATGAAGTATATTTCAGCTTGAAATAATATTTTTCCTTTTTTATATTTTAGCTTTGCTATCAATTTAGAATAAAGCATAAGGCTTTAGGAAAAAACAAAACAAAACAAAAACAAAAACAAAAACTTAAATGTATCTTCTGAGAGCAACCTCAGACACTATTCCTTTTGCTTGTTGCCAGATTATAAACAATTAAATAACCAGTTTTAATTTGGTTATTTCCTGGTAGTTTGATTCAGTTAAATAATGCATCTTGAATGAAGAATTCTAATTACTATGTGGGATATTGAAATGTATGGTTACACACAATGCTCTATTATGGATTTTTTTTTTGTATTTTTGTTTGAATATTGGTCACATTATTATAATTCTAAGGTATTCTGTGGATGCTTGAGACCTTCGCACTGCTTCAATTAAATGAGGACATGTCATTGGATTTTTGCTTTATTGTTTTCTTAATTGACTTTTTTCAATACCATCAGCGCAATTTTAGTGGATTTTCATAACATATTTATAAATTTATATTCTGCACAAATTTTTTAAATATGATACAATAAGAAATCAGTATGTGAAAAAGACCATTTACCCTTGATCATATGTTTGTTTTTTGGCCTGGTTTGTATTTGCACAGGAGATTCAGCAGTGGAAGAATCTGCTCTTTTGCCCAGGACACTTAGGTTTTATTTCAGTTCATCTCTTTAAGAAGTTGTGTTTTGATTAAAGAATGGGAGACCTAGGCTGTGCAGTTCTGTGGGCATTGAACTGGAGGAGAACAAAGGAGTTGCATACAAGTTTGCAAAGGAGGAAACAGTTTAGGATTTTTTTTTTCTCCCTCTAAATGTGAGGACATAAAATGCTGATGAGATTTGAAGCAGCTGTGAATATCACGTAAAGAACAGAGTAGAAAATGTGAAAGCTACTGCAAGGAAGAGTAGTGGTATTTGACCAAAGTTGCTCATTTGTGAAATAATGCTGAACAGAGCTTATGGCAGAGAAGATTCAAGAGTGAGAGGCACAGGAGAAGCGACAGTGGAGCTCAGATTGCTGTATGAAAGCATGATATAGGGTAGGTGGGAGGGAACTGAATGGGATGATTAATGTATTTCAGACCTTGCTTCACAACAGAGTGTGATGCAGACATCTGAGCAAATAGGTAGTCAGGAAAATAAATCTGAAGAGAAGAACAATTAGGAGACAGAAATAGAACTGAATATTAGACAACTTGCATGGGGAAGCATGGAAAAGAACATGGCAGGAAAAGCAAAGTCTGCAACCTTGTGTCTAAGTAAGGATTGTAGATGGATTCTACAAATTAAAAAAAAAAAAGTATTATCTGCAAGTAAATTAAAAACAATAAACAAAGAACAAAAACAGATTTGGAATATTATACCAGTACTGAGGCTGATATATATATATATATGGAAAAAGGACTACATCAGAACAGCATCTAAGTGATGAGAAAACATTATTCAAGTAAGTTTTCAATATGGAACTGTATAGATGGTAATTTCAGAAAGGATTTAGGAAAACTGAAGTCTTAGAAGAATGGTGTTAAGGCAAGAACTTATATTTAAAAAACAAAACAACAAACATATACTTTCTTATATGATTCAGAGTCCAGACACAAAGTGAAAATTGCCCAGCATCAACTCAAGATGGCCAAAATGCACATTAGCAAATAGCTGATAGCAAATACAAAAAGGTTAAGAATTTTTCAACAGTGTAAATAAAAAAGGGAGATGAAAGATTGCTGTGCAGTGAGGGAGTGGATAGTAATCAAAGGTGATTTGAAACGTCATCAAAACTGAAAACATACCTTTTTTTCTTTGACCTGTTTTTCGGTATGGATAATGTAGGGTCAAAGGCACTTTGCTTAACAGTTAGGGAGGCACAGAAATAGAATTGAATTCTAACAGGAAAGCAAAACTCATACTTCAGTATATTCAGTTTGGGGACATAACCAGGCTTTCAGCACTGATTCTAGCACATGGAGACCTAAGGTCTGAAAGTGTGGATTTTGGAAACATAAATCAAACTGGGGCAATTCTGCATAATTAGAGGATAAAGCGTATGTTACAGCAGAAATGCTTCCCTGTGCTCCTCAAAGGCTTGTGTTGTCTGCTTTAAAGTTTATCTGTCTTCCCTTTCCTCCTTGCTCAAGAAACCATGTTGAAACCAATTGCTTGTTGAAGATGGAGACATGGCTTTGTCCTTCATGGCATAGTTTCATACTTTCACTGTGTAAGCAGTGTCTCCTTGTTTTTTCCTTTCACAATTTTCTAGGACACATTCACTTTCTTTGATATTTTATGCTATATGTCACTTGCAGGTATTACTTTGATAAGTCTCTTTGCATTTTCAACAATCAATATTCTTCACTTGTAACAGGTTTTCTCATCTTTCTTTTTTTTTCAATTAAATTGGCCAATATTATTTTCACATTGTTTTTCCTCTATTATTCGTTTGACTAAATGTACATAAAGGAAAGGACTTTTTCATTAACATGGAGAATCGTAGTTTAATAATTAAGACAACTTTCTGCCCTGCTAGATTCTGTTGAAAGAAATGTACAAATTAAATCACAGAATCACAGAATGGTTTGGGTCGGAAGGGACCTTAAAGATCATCTAATTCCAACCCACCTGTCATGGACAGAGACACCTCCCACTAGACTAGGTTTCTCAAAGCCCCATCCAACCTGGCCTTAAACATTTACAGGGATGGGGCATCTACAGCTTCTCTGGGAAGCTTGTGCCAGTGCTTCACCACCCTCTGAGTAAAGAATTTCTTCTTTGTATCTAATCTAAATCTGTTCCACCTAGATCACCTTCTTCTTCTAAAAGTGTGTGTCTTAAAAGGAGAATTCATCTTTAATATCTTTATGCAATTCTTTAAATTATGGGAGTTTTCAGATCAATGTTTGGATTCAACCCATGTTTGATTCACAATTTCCATTCTCTCTTCCAGGTATGGTACAACCAAAAGGGTTTCCATTCACTACCATCCTACTTAAATGAACTCAATAACTTGATTCTGTGGCTGAATTTGCCTCCAGCTGTGGATTGGAGACAGTATGGTAATAGCCCTTTGTGTTTATTCATATTGCTTGAAAAATAGTTTTTAAATAAAATAAGTTTCAATGTGAAAATTTGTCATGGTTTCAAGTCAGATTCCAGCGTCACAGATTTTTGGAAGGCTTTGGAAGTGAAACTTTAATTTAAATAGATGTGTCTGAAGAACATAGTGTGCAATAAGGTAAAATTTGAATTGACAGCTCACTGTCTATGCCATAAGCAGTTGTTACAGTTTCTTGCAAAGGACATTCTTATGGAGTAGGTATAAATTGGTTTGCTATGGTTGAGGTGTTTGGAAATGACTGGGGGCTTGCTTAAGTGGGGTGATTAACACACAAGAGTATGAATTTAGAACTCGTTTGTCACTACTAAATCCAGAGCGTCCTGTAAACTTGCACTGCAATGTAATGTCCCATAGCATCCTGTTACTTGAGGAACAGGAGAGACTGGTATATCTTACTATTGTACATACCAAAAGAGAGATTTTTATCTTTGGTGTGTGAATTCTCTGATTCACATACCCTTGAACTGTATAGAACTAGTTAAAACAAATTTTACAAACTGTCATATGTGGTAATGGCTTCAGCCAAAGAATCAGCTGGTAACACAATGAATTTTTAGGATGTTGAAATCCAGTTTGAAATCTGAGTTTGACAGTTCAGGCTAACATGTTCATTCCAATTCCTTTCATTCTTGAGGTTCTGTTAAAGCAGAATTAGCTTGTATTGGAGAAATTTAAAAATAGCTTATGACTGATTTCTGAGAGTATTTGAAAAGGTCATATACAGTAGAATGGTTATGTACAAATGTGAAATTATACTCAGAGCTTCAATTACTTTTCTCCATCGATATAACTTGTGGGGAAAAAATACTAGAGTAGCTTTCTTTTCTTTCTTCCTGCCTGTTTGTCTTTCTCTACGGTAGATAGTATTATTATTTTTTTATATTTGATGTTCACGTTGGTTTATGCATTGCCCTTTTTCAGTTAAAACAAAGTAATTGTAATTTTTCATTTTCAATTTGAAGACTTTCAAGTTGGGTTTCTGTCCTCTTTAAGCACAGTAGAAGACCTGGAGAGGTTGTACATCATCAAGATTTTTGTCATAGTTTGATCTTATACCATTCATATGTGTAATAATATATATATAATATTAATATAATATAATAATGAAGGAATAAAGAAGAAGAAAATCAGTGAAAAAGGGAAAGGAATTATGAGTATTAGAAGACAAATTCGTTAATAAAAGTATCCCAAGTGTCAAGTCAAAAAAAGAATAATTGTTAGTTTTCAAGATGGCCGGAGTTTTATTTTTCCTAAATGTATTATAAGAACAAATCACAGTTAATGTATTTCTCCAGAAAGTTTAAATTTAAATGAAATCAAGTATTTTAATGATAATTTTTAATAAAAATCAATTTTTAGTTTCCCTGCACTTGATGAATAGTGTTGATGCTGACTTGTTTTCTATAGTGCTACACACCCCATTCAGGGATTTAATGTTCAAGTACCTTTACCTTTATATCTGTCATGGGGATTTGGGAATTTATCATCCACATTAGGACTGAAGAAAATCATAGTTATCCCAAGGGTTGTGGAAATGCTATATTTTATGTCTCTGCATGACATAAAAATATGATAAACAAGATAGAGCTTGGCAAATACTTGAAGTGTTGGACTATCATATATAAATCTTGCCACTTGATATAAATTTCTGGCAGAATATCTTGGGTAAATCTCTGCAGAAGTAGATTTTATGAACTGGAAATAAATTTATTTATGTGTTTCTCTATTGGAGAGGTACAATAAGGATGGATTGATCATACTGTTGAGACCTAATGGAGAGGGACCTGATTGGGAAATCCTAGCAAGAAAGTGAAGTCAGAAAAATACGATATATATGTACTTATATGCATACATATGTGTGTTTGTGTGTGTGTGTATAAATATATATATATTATTTTTTTTAAGTGAACAATTTTCCAATGCTGTATGGAGCACATAAACCCACTGTTAAGAGGAGATTAATCTGATCTCCAAATCCTTTCTTTGCTAGGGGAGAGATTTCATTTTTTTTCCCCTGTAGAGAATTTTCAGTAGTCTTACCTGTAGCAGTGTTTGGAAGGCCCCGATGTTTGCTTCATGTAATTTTATTGTAAAAAGTTAGAGTGGGATGGTTGTTGAAAAAATGGTGTGCGTCAGCTGGAGGTGCATGAAAAAGATAGATTGAAGTTGACCAGATTGATTTAAATTAGTTTGTCATAGTTAATGGATTGGATGTCTATTTTGGAACATCAGTTGAGGAATACATCTTTTAAGAAAGTCTCATCTTCTGTACCATGTGGACAGCCACATTTAGCTTCATAATCATGTAGGTCTGCTTCTATTCTGGAAAGAATTACCTCACCTGTATTACTGGAAGGAAAATCAAGTCCATTTTGTTTACCAGCAGTTATATATTCAGTGACAGATAATGAAAATGAACATGTTAAAAAAATGAAATAAACAAATTAAAACCATCATAGGTAAGAAAGGCACTTCGACAGAGAAGGTAAGATATACTGTTTTTTTTTGGTCAAAACTCATCAGCTTTTGTTGTCCCTTAAGCCTATGTATATGATGTTTCTATGTTGTTAAATCTCTTTCTGAAATGCTGCATTCCAATTATTAGTTAATGCAACTGGGAGCGAATAACAAATGAAATAATGAAGTAAGAGGAATAAAAAATTAAAAGGGAACATATTTGCCATAAGCTTGAGATATAAATTCTGATCAGTAGAGGTATGTTATTCTATACAGTTGCATCAAAATGTGTTAAACATGCCAGACTGTAGGGGAAGGATTATTATCTACCTCTTAGGGTAACTCTATAAAGAAAAAAGGAGTGGTAGTCATCTGTAATGATGTCTGTAAAGTATAGTGGTCAAAAAAAAGTTCTTACATAATTACTCAAAGAATGGAAATCAGTATAGAAAGGCCTTGTGCTGTACTGCTGCCCCATCTCAGTACTTCAATAGAAATCATTGGCTTTTTAAAAAACCTTTCATGCTATGGCTCATTGTAAGGTTCATGTAGCATTCTCATCTATTTGAGATTCAGTTCTTCAAAAGAGCTGAAGGGATCAAGAGACCCAATTTCAGCTGAATTTTGGTGGAAAGTGACTGTACAGTCTCCAGATCTGCAAACTGTAACTTTGAACCTCTTTTCAAAGGAACCTGTGAAACACTATTTAGTAGGAACCTTCTTATCCTTGTCTGGTTAGTGGGCCAAAAATAAAATTTAAATCATTTTTGAGGTGCCACCTATGAAATGTTCCATAAAATGAAAATTGTAATTTTTCATTTTATAAAAACAGAAGTCTCATTATAAATTTTAAATGCCCACAAAGGAGAGCTTGAAGACTGAGTCTAATTTATAACTAAATATATATCATATAATATAACTGATCATATATATAGGCTGCAATATGTAGCCTATCTCCATTTTAAAAATATATATGTACAATTTCATTTTATTAAAGAAATGTAGATTGGTCTTCTATTCAAGTCTGTAACAATTATGATATTTAGGTTTAGTAGTAGAGGTCCAAGTTGATTTATGTGCTCAAGACTCAGTATGCTACACGACAGAAAGAAGAGATATTTTGAGAGGAGACAAGAGACAGGCTCAGATACACAGTGCAGAACTGCAGAACTAAGTACAGCCCTGATTAGACTACAGAGAAGGTATGCAGTCTAGAAGAAACACAAGACTTTTTCCCTAGATCTCTCCAGTCTATGCTGGAAAAGTACTGCCTGGTTCATATCACTGTCTCTCTCATTCCTACTGTAAAACCATAGATCTTGTAATGCCTGATTATGTGAAAATTTGCATCCAGGTAGTATGGAGTGGACTACCTACTATCTTGTTTATTAACTAGCAGGATGGAAACATTTTGAGTCTCTAAGACTATGCCGATGTGCACACAGCTTTCTTTTCTGAGTAATGGTCATGTAGTTTAGATTTGAAATAGAAGATCTAGAGGTATCGTTTGCAAACTGTCAATAAGATGTTGGTATGAGGAGAAATGTCTTCAGTTGTGCAGTTCCTGAATGGGAAATGAGCAGGATTTTTCCTATAACTGCCAACCTGGTGTTCATGTCAAGCGTCTGTAATAAATATGTTTTTCTTTTTCCTGTGAACCAGAATAAGAAAAGGAAGTATTTTTTCTACAGAATGTCACAATACTTATTTATAAAGAATTAATTCTATCAATTTAAGAATGCTTTTTTAAAATATTGGTATCTAAAATGAGTTTAACTGAGAACAATGTAAAGAAAGGAACAGGAATTTTAAAACCTGGAAGGGAGACTACTGGAGTAAGTCATGGAGAAGTTGAAGAGGGTACAATTAATTGTTTATTGCCTATTCCACTGTGAAAAGCATGTATAGCATGAAGCTCCTAGTGGCATTCCAAATGTAAATACAACACCAGCAACTGGATTATTTTTGCAATGTATAGTTAAGCTGTGAAACTCCAACTGCAGGTTGTTGTAGAAGTTAAAATCTGCATAGGTTTAAGAGTAGTCAAGGGAGCACTTCACTTTTCGTTACCACCAGTCCTCAAGCTGTTTTCAACAAGGGGGTTCTCAAGCAAAAATTTGTATAAATTATCAACAGCTGGCCCATTCAGTTTCTCCCATTAAAAAATGCTGAAGAAACATTAAGTCTTATAGTGCCCTGGTTTCATGATTTTTTTTTTTTTAACAGATTTAGTGTATAAATATGTGATTTTTTATTTTTATTATTTTTTTTTTTTTGCCAAGAGGATGTAATTTTCCAAGCTTTCAGTGTTGGAAAGTAGGGAATAGACAACAATAAAATGCTGGTCAACTGCAAGTCAGTGCTTCTTTCTGGCATAAATGGACAGTTCTCAGAAATATCTCCTATCTCTTACAATTCTAGTAATTCTATTTGGTAAACAAGGAGAAGAGATTATCAAATGTTTATGCTCCCACCTTTTTTTTTTTTTTTCCCTTTGTTAATATGGCTTCCAGTACTAGTAAAATTGATTAAGCTTACCCCCACCCCAGTTTTTTAGTCTTTCACTGAGCAATATAAGAGGTAGCAACTGAGGCTTTTACCTTAAAACCAACCCCAACCAAACAAATAAACAAATAAAAGAAAACAAACAAACAAACAAACAAAAAAACCCACAACCTACTTTGTAGTCAACTGTGCTTGCAAAAAGATTGAGGAAAGAAAGGAGAAGAATTTTCTGAAAACCACCTAAGAAAATATCTTACCAAAATAACATGTAGCTTATGGTGCATTGCAAGTGACATCTTAGTTCCTTTTCTGAACTATACACACAGTCAATTTACATGTATACAATCATGTTTCTTACTTTGAGATGCTATCTAGTCCACCCCACTCTGATGAGGGAATTAGTGCCCCTCATTTCCCAAGCTCTTCATCTTTCTATTAGAGAAGGTTAGAAGGTCTTAGAAAGTCTT
Source organism: Anas acuta (assembly GCF_963932015.1). Taxonomy (NCBI): domain Eukaryota; kingdom Metazoa; phylum Chordata; class Aves; order Anseriformes; family Anatidae; genus Anas; species Anas acuta. The sequence goes on from NC_088980.1 coordinate 85,652,386, forward strand.
GGTGTTGTGGTGTTCATTTAGTCTCTGAATACAGCATTAAAATCCTGATATAGTTTAAGGATGTTCATGGTCACAGTTTTTCTTGCTCCAAATTGCTTATGCAGGGCTTTGGAAAGATTGGAATTAGTGGCTATCACAGGTTTTTGGCTTGTGCCCATAAAGAAGTCTGAACTGTCACTGTAAAAATAATGTGACCAAGGCTGTACCAAGGACATAGACAAAGGATGTTTTAGGACAATTGCAAAAATTGTGGTTGCAGTTAAGTCTGGAGAATGTAATAGCAATCTGTAGATGCTGAAGAAATCATTTTATATTAAGAAATTTATGAAAAGGTGAAGACAGGGTTAGAGCTGTATCATTTCATATTTGTAGATATTGCCTGTCATGTGTGCTTCCCTTGTGAATACTGATTCAAGAAAATTTGTCCTGAAGGTAGTTCATACAAAGCTTACAAATAAAATCCTAAAAAAAGAAACAAACAAAAAAAACCCTTGCATAAGTACCATGTACATTTATCTGTTTAATAGAGGCTTTGTCATTTGGAACTCATTGGTTTATCTGTCATTTATGTTTTTTTATTTTAAGTTCTCAAAGATGTTGTTTAGTTTTCAACATAATGAGCATCATCGTAGCAGCTTTACATGAAAAGAATGTACGTAAAGGCAAGAAAGCAATTAGTGCATCTTGCTAACAAGTATATTGGGAGAGAGAGGTATGTAAAGAAAGACAGTATAGGTAGTTAAAAGAAGAAATTTAGGAAGAGATATATTATAAAATTATGCTTTTTTTTATTATTTTTTTAATAAAGAAATGCATGTACTAGCAAATTGCTTATACTAAAATGATAGGGTTATTTTTGTCTTGGATGATATTGTATAGTTTTCTCTTCCATAGGCTCAAGAGAACTTTTTTTTCCTTCTGTGAATTACAGGCTTGGCTTTATGTAAATTCATCATCTATTTTTAAACTGTAGAGGGAGGGAGGAAATTGTTATACTAAAAAATGTAGCAAATGCAGGAAAACCTCATGCTCCAGAGTAATTGAAAATTTTAAAATAATGAATGAAAGGCAAAATATTGTATTTATGTAATACTTTGATAGGATTTTAGAATTCTAACACAGAGATGAATGTAGGTTAACAGGAACCTAGTTCAGTTAATTGTAATCAGCAGCCCTGAGAAGTTTCATCTTGGTTGTGCGTGTAAAATTCCACAAACGTAATCCTTTGTTTCATCGACATGGATTGAATGGAAATTGACTGTAGAAAATGGTTGCTACTTTTAAGAAGAGCAATTACGTTTTGGGACTCTTCCATAGTAGGGAGTTAATGCAGTACATTTTGCTTTTTCATCAGTATTGTATGATACTAGCCTGCAAGGATTGTTATAGAATCACAGAGTCATTGAGTTTGGAAAAAACCTTCAAGATAATCTGTTCCAACCATCCCCCTACACTATCACCCACTAAACCATGTCCCTAAGCACCAGGTTCAACCTTTCCTTGAACACCACCAAGGACGGTGATTCCAGCACCTCCCTGGCCACACCGTTCCAATGCCTGACTCCTCTTTCTGAGGAGAAATATCTCCTAGTTTCCAACCTAAACCTTCCCTGGCACAACTTGAGGTCATTCCCTCTTGTCCTATCACTAGTTACCTGTGAGAAGAGACTGACCCCCAGCTCCCCACACCTTCCTTTCAGGTTGTTGCAGAAAGCAATAAGGTCTTCCCTGAGCCTCCTCTTCTCCAGCCTAAACAACCCCAGTTGCCTCAGCTGCTCCTCATAGGTCTTGTTTTTCAGGCCCTTCACCAGCTTTGTAGCCCTTCTCTGGACACGCTCCAGGGCCTTGATGTCCTTCTTGTAGTGAAGGGCCCAAAACTGAATACAGTGCTTGAAGTGTGGCCACACCTGAGCAGAGTACAGGGGTACGATTACCTCCCTGGTCCTGCTGGCTACACTATTCCTGATACAAGCCAAGGTGCATGTATTATGCTATTTAATTATGCTATTTAATGTTTATTATTATTATTATTCCTGTCCTCTCCCTCCAGCAGTTATTTCTTTTTCACAGTCTGTTTTTTCTGTAGTTGTATTTTACTGTGTTTTTCTGTAGTTGTATTGTAGTTGTATATTTCTATGCATGGGACTGAAGTCAACTGCTGTAGACTTCTGTATGACAGCAATGTAGTAATCTGAAGTTTTTGTTAGTTTACTCTTGGGGCCTGTGCACTCAGTAAATACAGGCTGTGGTGACTTCAGGAGAGAGATTACTGCCCAGCACATTAAATGTTTCTAAACAGAAGTTATTCTTTGTGAAATATTTGAGTCATGGAGTCATTTTTGTCTCCATTATATTTTGCATGACTCATTCAATCCCTGTGGGTCTTTCTGAAAAGTTTCAGAAATGCAGATTATCTTCTTCTATAAAATTCATTGATTTGGTTCTCATATGTATAATTGGCCAAACCTGTGTTTACGAGCATGAATTCATTTGCACAAGCAGTTGTGAGAGTACTGTTTCATAGCTCTTTTCTAGCGTTTCTCACTGAATTTCTCAAGAAGTTAGTAGCAGAACAATGGGATATGATTCAGATCAGTCCGGATTAATTGATAGAATATAGTGGAGAACCTTCCTGAATTCCTGGCAAACTGCCCCCGTTCTGGACGCTTTATGGGCGATAATTCTCTACTTTAGTCCACATGACATCTTTACTTGTTTCAGCTATGGGAAAAGTGATATGAATCATCAGGAACCATAGTATGGCAAGACTGGGCATTTTCTTTTCATGGGCAGGAGCTTTAAGATTTGCAATCTCTAGAAATGCTAGCCTTTGAGGTGGAATAATTTTACTATAGGATTTCAGTCATCTGAAGCTGTGGGGAGAAGAGCTTGGTTAGAGCATTCAAATTTTTAACCATGCAGGCAAGACCTTGACAATTCTGGGAAGCTCCTCTATAACTAGACCTTTCCTCATGGCTATAAAAGAGGCTTAGAAGCTGTATTTATGCTATTTGCCAATTTAGCAAAGCACTAGTGAGTACTAGAACACTTTGTGATGTTAATTTTCTGTATTTAGTGCTCCTGAAATTATCTGAATTCCCATTTTTCAAAAGCTTTGATCCATTGTTGTTAGATTGTCTGAAAATCATCTGTGTGTCTGTCTATCTGTCTATCTCTATGTCTTTTCTAACCAGGTCTGAAAGTAAGTTCAGACTGGTTTCAGTCTGTCTATATGATAAAAATCTGGTTTAATTTTATTTTAGCTATTCATTTCCAGTTCAGTAGGAATCCTTGTATATATGAAGTAAAGACATTCTAATATGTACGCATTTATTCAATCACTGAGAATGCTTAGAAAAACTTTCTGGGAAAGAAGCTCTTTTGAGTCATGGTGCTTCTCCTTTACACAAATGGAATTTCATAAAGTACTTGTTTCCAGTGGAAAAAATAATTCTCTCTGATATGCCTGTTTTTACCTCAGAACAAATAGCAGCTATTGTTGTTTAAAAAATCAATAGCGTAAAACAAAGAAAAATTTTAAACATCTCCTCTAGGCAAATGACAAATAGACATCTGCAAATAGCACATGTATTTACTAGTGATGAACCTCATTGGCCTGATTTTTCTTTTGATTTGTTAACTACCTTTGGGCCTCACTGTACAGTTTTTGACAATATCTGGAAAATCATTACCTTTTACTACTGTTTTATGCAAGTTAATCATCCTCCTCTATTTTTCCACTTTTAACCTGAAAGTGCCTTTGTGATATTGTAATTGTTCTGTCTTTAAAATGAGGAATGAAAATTTAAAGAGACAAAAATAAAAGCATAGATGTACTCAGTCAAATTAAAATATAATATTAAATATTAAATTTAAATAAAATTAAGTAAAAAAATTAAATAAAATTATTTAAATAAAATAAATAAAATTAAAAAATTAAATAATATTAAAAATAAACGTATTACTGGAATGAAGACAACATTTATATTTATACAGCTGGACACTAACAAAGTATGACAAAGTGCATTCAAGTGGTACTCCGTAAAATTCATCTGAGGCTACTAATAATATATTTCATTCCCAAACATACTTGGAAGATTATAATTGTTGTTGGGATAGATTTTTTTTTTAATTGGGAACAAACCAAACTTATTTTAAAAATAACCTAATCAGTTGTACACATCCTCTTGCACTGACAATCTCATCCCTCTATTTTTCTTCTTTTTCTTGAAAAGAAGAAAAGCAAACAGCCACAGTTTTCATGCATAAATTATCTTCCAATTCCAAATTTCAATTTTCATTTACATAGTTGGCTACATTGTTACAAGCTGGTTGTGCCAAGAAACAGAAAAGTCAAAGTGCACATGTAGGATTTTTCTCAGGCTCCCAAATGGCACCTATTTTTAACGTAAAACCCCATGGTTTCAATTTGAGGTATGCATTATTGTTTTTTTTGGGGGGGTGGGGTGTTGTTAATTTAGCTGAAAAGTTTTTGCCTGCAAAACATCAGCCATATGCAATCTAAAAATATTTTTAGCACTGAGAAAATGTCAGGTGCTTAGATAACAGCCTAACTTAATCCAGAAGATAAGATATACATTCTACTTTGTTTTGTATTTAGTCTCTTTTGTGAGACAGATCCCACAGCAATACATGACATTGTTGAACCTAATTCTGCAGTTCAGAGTGCAGAAAAGCAGCTAGTGCTTATGCTTATTCATTAGATCCAGACTCTGGAAATCACTCAACAGGATACAGTATTTGGTTTGGCAGCTTGGTGGCTGAGCTCTTTCTGTTGCTCATTAAGTATTTAGCCTTTTCATTCATCTCGTGTAATGAGGTTTCAGAGAGAGAAAGGGGTCACATATAGGTGCCGGGTGGTGATCTCTGTTGCTAATGACCAGAATAAGATAGATGAGACCAATTCAAGACACCAGTTCAGCTCAAAGCTATTAAAAAAATCCCTCACTGTCCCCCCAGATGGCTCTGTCTGGCACAGGCAAGAGGTGTAAAATGGAAGAGAAGCTAACATTTTAGTTTGTGAACCTGAAATAAAATTTAAAAAAAGAAGTCATCTACTGTTATTTAATAATACCACATTTTAGCATATCATTAAGACTGTTCAGTACCAGTTTGGTTTATTTTTGTTGAGGGACAATGTTTTAGACATTCTACTGTTTTGCATTAAATATGGTATTTTATTTAGACTAGTAGTAAAACTGGAGTATAAAGAACGTAAATTTCACATTAGTGTGAGACAGTTTATTTTAATTTTTTATATATATAAAAGGTAATATTTTTGTAGCATAAAGAAGAAAACAAGATCACATAGCTCTGGACTCATACCACAGATCTGTCCTAAATATTCAGGTGGTGGTTTATAGGATACCAGTTTAAGGATTAATATGGGAGAACAACTAAAGTCTGCATCAGTCATAACCGTGCTTATTTCTGTGGTGGTTTACATACAGCAAGCATAAAATTTCATTTATAGGCTAAAATTTGTGTTTTCAGCAGTTCAAAACCATGGAGAGATGAAATTTTTTTTCTCTCTCATTCAATAAAGCATATGAAAAGTATACTTGCAAAGTATTCAGTCTTTGTGTTCTTGTAATTTGTCAATGAAGGAGAGGGATTTTAGAGCTGAATCCTGGTTCTGGAAAGTGAAAGTGTAACTTGCAGGTCCAGAATCTATTCATTTGCCAATGGATAGTCAAGAAGGGTTAGTTAAAAGAGACAGCAAGTTGACTTACCTGTGCACTACTTTAAAGACACCTTCCTTCCGAGGGCAGCAAGTAGTTTGTAAGGTGATACTTTGTATGGAAGATCAACATCCTGTTAACAGGTGCTCAAGCAGCAAGATGGCTGCACTTCTCTTTCAATTCTTCATCCTACTCCCTATTTCATCTTGCTTTGCTTCTTTCTCCTTCTACTAAAGGCTTTTGTAAGTTCTGTTTCTGCTTTGCATGCTTTACCTGTTTTGTTCCAGGACTAACTGTTTTCATGGAAATCAAAAAGTAAGTGAATTGTCACATGAATTTCCAAAGATTGTGTATGCTAGAACTCTTAAATCTTGATGTAGCATTTACTCTTTCATAATTTTTCTTTTCACAGGGATCACACTCTACAGCCAACCTTACGGAGGAGCCTTGCTGCATGAGGACAAAATGTGAGCAAACTCTTAAAACAAGAACAAACAAACAAACAACAACAACAAAAACAGCTGTAATGACTAGGCAATTGAAGTTGTTAATTCAATAAGCATGTATGTTCCATGCAACAGCTGTTGACTTGGTAGATATAATTCAGTTCCACTAAGTATGTTCTCTAACCTGCTATTTATACATCATCTACTGTTTATATTAGATAGGTTGCACTATTTTCTAGAGAAAAAATACTGAATTTACCCTGACTGCACTTTACAGAGTGTTTGTGAGCAGGTTGTGAATTCTCAAACAGGTTAACTACCTTAAATGATTGTCTAGTTTCTAATTTTTTTTTTTTTTGTAAAGGCAGAAATATTTGCTAAAGTTTCACTTTGTTTTTCAAACCTCTAGGCACAGTCTGTGTTCTGTAACTAATGTATAGTTTTGTAGTTCTGTAACTCGACACATCATCTTACTCCCGTTCTCTAATTGGATGTTGACAGTGTAGAAACACGGTCTTTGCAAGCAGTATTAAAGTCCTAATGTGTGGTGTTGTTTCAGTAAAGGGCTGGGCTTGAAAATATTTTATTTATTTATCGCTGTGTTTTCATTACAACATTTTGCTTTGTATCCTAGAATGGAGAATGTTCGTCAGTGTGGGGTAGCACTGTGTATCATGTTGGGTTTCTCCATCCTCACTGCATCCATTGGCAGTGCTATAGTGAAAGACAGAGTATCTGGCACAAAACGTTTGCAACACATCACAGGCCTGGGTTACAAAACATACTGGTTTGCTAATTTCTGCTGGGATATGGTAGGTATCCTGTGGGGCAGCATGTGAAAATTTTCAACTAATTTGCTATAAATGAGCAAAAGATGTGGTCAAAAAACATGTGAATAAGATTTGAGTTGTATAGAGCAACAAATTTTGTCTGTTGTGTTAACAAATATTGTGGCTCCATTCCTACTTTAGTACTGTGAGATAAAATTCTATAAAGCAGGCACTGTGTTTTCCATTTTTCAAAGCTGAATTGTAAGAAGGTAAAGTATATGCTAGCTTTAGGCACCAACAGTGTTTCACAAATAAAAGGAAACTGGCTAATCAACCTAGACAGAGAGGATCTTCCACACAGCTGTTCATGACAAGAGTTACTGTGCTTTCAGTGCTTTGAGTTGCCACTGGCAAAAGCTTTCATATTATGGGAGAAGCCTGAAGATACTAGTCAGCTACTTTAAAGGCATAATTAGGTTGTTTTTTGGTGGATAATATGAGAAGTACTCCCTGCTAGTATCTATTTCTGGCAAGATAGACAGTAGAAAATCTCTTTTATGATTTCACTTTCACAAAATGACCTACATCAGAAATGGACAGTCTCTGTCCTGCAAGTTTGTTTTTCTCCAGCAAAGTAATTTCTGTCATTCTTAGCATTACAAACAGTATTGTTAGCATGCAGTTCATTAACAAATAGGCAAATCTGAAAAATTTGTCTTTCAAAAATACTAAGGAAATTATTATTTTTCCCTGAAGCTTACCCTTCTAACCAAATGTAAAGACAGGAATTCCACTGAGACCCGATTTATGCCAACATAGTTAAACAAAGTAGGTTTTTTTGCTTACTTTCATCAAGTCTGAGAAGTTGATATCTGTGAGGAAAATAAGCAAAGGTGGTGAAATAAAATCAATTTTCTCAATGCAATGATAGTCCTCAGTCACTCACTTTTCATCAGTTATAATGTAAGTCCTTCAATTTCTCTTTAAGTCTAGATTCTCCAAATTTTCTCCAAAAATCTTCTCTAAAGATGTTTCATAAAAAAAAAAAAAAGGCAAAGTCTCTCCATTTATATGTATATATATAAATACACACATTTATGTGTGTTGGTCCCCTCCTGAAAGGTGTTTTCATAATTCATCTGTAATGAAGCTTGCTATAGTATTAGCTGAGTGTTTGGAGGGAACTTCGGAGTTGGGATTAGGGCATCTAATTGTGGGAAAGGCATAGAATTCCTCCTTTTAGAGAACTCATGCTCCACATTGATCATTTAGTAACTGTTTTTAAAAGGAATTTGTGAAGAAGGTGTTTTGGCTTGGGAGATTTGTTTCAGAGGCAACAGTGAAAAATTGGAATCCTGGATTATCCAAAAGTAATGCAAATGTTTGTCACTCCAGAGGAGGGAAAGAAATGTTCTGCACTTTTTTTAACGCACTGGGTAATGGAAGGAAGGTCTGGATTCTGGCATAGACAATGCAAACATGAATTAGCCTGGTCAAGAACAGAGATTTTTTGGAACATTCTATTCTCATTCAAGTTATTCTAAATCTGAAACACGAGAGCTTCATCCATCCATGCTTGAAATCAGGATTTTCACACTTGAGCAAGCTTGAAGTAAGAGCACATTTATCCAAAAGTTATTTACCTGGCCAGTCAATCTTTGCATTCCCTCTTCTGCCATGTCAGATGAAAGGGTTTGGTTAAAAACTCGGTCCTTCATCATTCAGTTTCTCCTTGTGCAGTGAAGTCAGCTCTTTGTTATTTTCTGCCAATCTCTTCCTTTCAAAATCTTCTCACAAATTCAGCATCGTACTGCATGATCAATCATGATCTGGGAAAGAACAGACACTACTTTAAATGCTAATTGTGCTGCAGATCATCTAGGGACACTGAATGCATGAATATATGAACTATCAAATTTGAACTCCCTTTACACATTTTAAGCACTGCAGACCATGTCCTGTCTTATTGGAAGCATAATCTTTATTAGACCTGCAGAAGTATTTGATTTATAAAACTACTGTCATAAGAATCAGGCTGTTCTTTGTGTATTTATGCACATGAATAATATTCATTGCAATGTTCAACAAATACAAAATATGTAAGTGCTAAGAAAATTTCATGACAAATAGAGATATTTTGTTTAGATTCAGCTTGTTTCAATAGAGGGGCAATTAAGATTATTTATTTGTGCCTAACTTTTATAACATGCTGTGCTTTCAAATAAGATTATTTAAATAGAATTTAATGTTAAAAGCTATTTATTTCTAGAAAACAAGTTGAATATATTCATTTGTTGAAATATTTTAGGACTCAGATGCTTTGTGACTTCTACACAATGATTGTTAAACAGCTCCAGAATAAACTGAAGCCCAAATCTATGGAGTGGTGTTGTATGATATTTATGTATGGCATTGATGGTGCCATAAGGTACACTGTGAACAAGATGAGAACATTATAGCAGTCTATGTTTTGCTCAATTGCCTTTCCATTAAAAAATGTTATCTTCCCATTGGCAAGGAAATGATGCCTTCTGGTTTAAGCATAGACAGGTTTGCATTGTCCTTCAGTATGAACGTTTACTTTTACAGTATGTATACTGTGCTACACTGAGCATTCAGCTAGACCTTAATTGCAATCATTTGTTGCCTTTATTGCAGTTTCATCTCAGAATCTCAGCTATATTAAAATAAAGTTTATAAATCTTATATAGCATGGAAATGGAGGCAGTCACTGCCCTAGTGAGCTCAGCTTCAATGCACAGAGCAGGCAGATGCTGGGAATAGAACCAGGCACAGATTTTCACATCTTGCTATCGCTCAGTGTGAACAGAGCCCCTCTCTCTTCACTGTTTGGATATGAATCCCCTGTACTAATCACATCCCCACACTAAGAAGTATTTGGTTACCATTATATCAAGAGACTAAATAGAAATTGCTTTCCCTGTTGCCTAATGGCTGTAACTCTTGTAAATGTTATGCCTGTTCCTATTAAAAAACTGTCATTTGCTTCATCAGCACACAAAGTCCTTCATTAACGTCTCTTTCAAAATTGTGTCTTTACTAGTATCCTGTAACTGAAGCATAAATCAGTGAAACTGCTCTTTTTGGATCCAAGAAACTGTATTCACAATACAGTTGGATATTTTGGAGCAATAGTCCCATAAGGACTCATTATCTGGAAGAGTTAGCTTGTTAAATGGATGTATTGGAAAGGTGAATAGAAAGAATTAAGGGGAGTGCTCTATAGCTGGATTTTATTTTGTCAGGGTAAGTTTCATGTGTACGTGTTTAAGAGGGGTAGCTTCACAGCCAGCATGGACTATGAAATCTCAGAACTCTTCTGCCTAATTCTTCCTAATTCACAGAGTAATTATATTGCAAATATGGAAAAGTTCATTTGTACATCTGTAGAGCCCTTCTATGCTAATTAAGGATGTTACTAAGAGACAGTCGCCTGCTAAGTGCTTTTTTTTTTTTTTTTTTTTTTTTCTTTTCTTGTGTTTCTAGCTGTTTTACATGGTTCCAGTCACCCTTTGTGTTGGTGTTGTTATTGCCTTCCAGCTTTCAGCCTTCACTTGCCGAAAGAATTTGGCAGCCACTGTTCTCCTGCTGGTACTCTTTGGGTATGTGATTGGAAATGCTACTGTGGAATTATGACTCGTAGAAAACAAACAGAAATCTTTAGACTTGCTTTGCACCTGCTGTTGGATGCATGATTTTCTCTCTTTGGAAGTGATTACAATTCAGCAAAAGATAGTAAGAAAACAGGCTGAAACGTGAGTTTGAAAGTTCCACGTGGAAGTGATGGTGGTGATGGATTTGCTTGCTCGCTCACTCAGGGCAATAAAAGAAAAAAAAAAGGCACTGGAAATGTCTCAAAAATAGTCTGTATAACAATCATTTGCTGATAGAAATTGATTGTATGTTATCTTCCAGAAAGGAGGGAATAATAACTGTCAGGTCAGAATTTCAGTGCTTAGATGTGCAGAGTAGCAAAAAGAAGGCAAGAAGTGGCTGTCTTTTTTACAGGTCTACCAATTTTCAGTAATTCTGTAATCTTATACAGCTCCAGCAATTTATATATCCAGGGAGAAGGCTGTCCAATGTGGAGTACTGAACTGGTTGAAGATTTGTCTCCAAATAGTGCAATGAGATAGAAAAGTCCTCCCTTATAACCATTGTGCTTAAGTTTCACATAAAATAAATAAATAAAAGTTACAGAAAGATAAAATAACTGATTAAACTGAGTATTGATTTCTCTATATAAATATATATTGAACCCTGGGCTTAATCAAACTAATGGTTCATCTGTGCTGTTGCTTTGCCTTATGTGCAGTCCCAGGTGATGTGAGAAATGCTGAATATGGATAGTTACAGGATAAGCATTCTGAAGAATTTTCTTCCTTAACCAAATAACAGTTGCTATCTGTGTGAAGGAGATTGCATACTTTATGAGACATGTTTAAATAGCAAAATGTGCCTGCTTATGAGAGAATACAGGGAAAGAAAGGACTTTCTGTAAGATCAGGACATCCCATCATAGGAGAAAAAAAACAAGACCAACTTTTGCTAGATAAAATAAGCCAAGCCATAACATCATTATACTGTAATGTTATATTACTATTTTCTACCCCTTTTTCTCCCCTTTCATTTTATTTTACATCTTCCCCTCTCTCTCCTGTCTTTCTTTTCTTTCTATTTGTGTTCTCTTTTCCTGCTATGAAACTCTGTTTTTAATTCTATCCCCATATAAAACACTTGTTAAAAGATGCATGATTTTGCCATGGAGCTTGTGAACTCTGGAGCAGTGAAAGTAATACCATGCAGTTAATATATGCAAAAATGGTTCATATCTGCCTATTACATGACAGTAGAAATGGGTACTTCTACAGAATCATAAAGTAATTAGATAAAGAAAATTTATCCCAAATTTGACCTCTTTTTCAGTTGGTCAGAAGAGTTACTTAACTTGTTTGTGATTTTTTTTTTTTTTTTTTTTTAAACTTTCAGATATGCAACTTTACCGTGGATGTATCTTGTATCCCGATTCTTCTCAAGTTCAGATGTCGCTTTTATTTCTTACATCTCCTTAAACTTTGTGTTTGGCCTTTGTACCATGCTGGTGACTCTCTTACCTCGTTTGTTAGCTATAATTTCCAAAGTACAGGTCAGTATGAAACCTTAGTTTCATATTACTCATGAGATGTATACACACATATATATGTGTGTATGCATATTGCATATGCTTACCTATGCACAGACTAGATCATTTCTAGCAGAAAAAAAAATGCTGTTTTAAACCTTCCTGATTTTTCTGTCCCACTATATACCATATTGCTTGTTACTGTCTTGAATTTTAACTTGTTTATAAGAAGAAGAAGAAGGAAAAAAAAAAAAAAACTTGCACTGAAATAATGGAAAAATAGTGTTAATTGAAATCTTGACATTTTCCAGACCATTAAGTTGTAATTTGCACATAATGGGAGCTGTTCTGGTCCATTGAATAGACTATATGCATTGTAAAATGTGTTTGAATAATATTGACATAAGAGATAATCCGCTTATTTCTAGGATCAGTAATGCGCTGTATGAATAGTAATATGCATTCTCAGTCCATGTATGTAATTTTCATTATTCTTAATGGTAATTAAGCAACCTGATGGAAAGAAAACCAGAATGTGTGTATTTCGCTACATATGCATGTAGCAGGTCAAAAACTTGATGTTTGAAGACAAATGTGGATTACACATCACACAAATTTGGAGGCAGATTCGATGCCTCCAAAATTCGACTAGGGTTAAGTTGGTGGTTTAGAATTAATAGCATTCAAATATTAAAATTTTAAGAAAGTGCAGTGACCACAGCCATGTGTCTGTTCTGTCACTGTCTGTGAACCTCAGAAAACTAGGACTCTGTGGGTGTAGGCACTCTAAAACATGATAAGAGTCCCTGTCCCAAAATAGTTCATGATGTGCTCTGCCAAAATCGGTTTGCCTTGAGTGAGATTTGAAAGGTGTATCTAGCTTAGTAATTATGCTTAATGTTTTGTTAGAGAAAACTAATTTTCTTTCTTTATTTCTTTCTTCCTTTCTTTTTTTCTTTCTTCATGGATTTTAAGAGTTTTCAGTACATCTACAATATCCTCAAATGGACATTTATAATTTTCCCACAATTCTGCTTAGGCCAAGGTTTAATAGAACTTTCATACAACCAGATCAAATTTGACCTGACCAACAACTTTGGAATAGATTCATATGTGAGCCCATTTGAGATGAATTTCCTGGGCTGGATTTTTTTGGAAATGGCCCTGCAGGGAACAGTTCTTCTTCTTTTACGTCTTTTTTTCCATTGGGATCTCCTCCAGAAACCAAGGTGTGTGCACTACCATTTGTATTCTGCCATAGTAAACAATTAACTAATTTTTAAAGAAAGAAAATGGAATCCTGTCCACTTCGGTGTTTTGTTTTGTTTGCTTCAGAGTTATTTTAACTGGATGATTTTGTGGTCCCATGCTTCAATTTTGAATGAAGGATTTCCCCATTTCATCATTCTTGTTTCTTACTTAAATAATGTTTCCATGTAGAGCTCATTCTCAGTTGAATGCCTCTGTTGCTGTTTCATATGAGCAGTAGAGTGCAATTGCATTTTTAGGAAGGAGAAAAAAATCACAGAATCATAAAGGTTGGAAAAGGTCCAAAAGGTTGGCTTTTGGACAAGATTATCTAGTCCAACCATCCCCCTACCACCAATATTACTGTATTATTGTAAACTGCAGAAAAAAGCACAAATGCTTTCTTTTCCCCTTGGATTCTGCTGAAGGGTGATCACCAAGCTTTAAGGGATTTCAGGTAAATAAAACAAGAGTAATCCAGAGTACATCAATGTTCAATTTGTCATGTGGTATTTGTTATCTTCTATTTTAGGGGTCAGTGTTCAGTTAATAGCATAGTCAGCCCTTCAGAAGATATTGATGTAGAGATGGAGCGACAGCGACTTTTTGGTGAAAGAACTGGTAACGACATCCTTCTTCTGTACAACCTCAGGAAGTGTTATGGAGGTTTCAGTAAGAAGAACATAGCTGTGGAAAACATAAGTTTGGGAATACCAAGGGGAGAGGTAAAGAGGACTTTTTTCTTCCTTCAGGAAAATCAAGAAGAAACAAAATCAAACCAACAAACCAAATAATCCCTCTCCCTCCCCCCCCCCCCCCCCAAAAAAAAAAAAAAAAGAAAATCCCCCTCCTCCCCACAAACCCCACTTGATTCCTGCAGTTGTTCAGACGTGCAATCAAAGATCTGTAGATAGCAGAACAATTTCAGTTGTAGTAATTTCTGAAAATCGGTAACTGGATAGAAGTAGAAGATGTGGTGGTCTTTAAGAAGCAACAGTTCACTTATTTCTTTGGTTTAACACTGTATCAGAGTCTTAATTTTTTCATCTTGTTTATCTTCAGCAAATTACTGTTTCATTGGCTAAAAAGAAGTGCCAGGAGGTAGCAGAGCAATTCAATGCCAAAGAGAAAGCAAAGAATATGTAGCACAATTGCAAAATGTGAATAGGATTCTGAATTTGTCTCCAAGGCAACATTGTATTTCTCATACTGAAATCATTCCCGTATATTTTAATATAGTATATAATATACCAATATGCTACAATATGCTATTTTAATAAACTGAAAACTCACACTGAATGATGGTAATTCTAAAGATTTCAGAACAGCATTTAGTTTTTCAAGATTTAGATCCTTTTGGGAAGTGCAAATTTTCATTTAAAATACTGGTTAGGGTAAGACTTTTTTTTTTTTTTCTTGGTTGACGTTAGCAAACTACAAATATGCATTAGTAAAAAAAAATATGAGAAATGTACTTGGCAGCACAGGTCCAGTAAGATACAGACAGTTACAGGTCAGTTGTTGGGTAACTGGAGTAACCTGGAGGATGTTGCTGGTTAAAACCTATTTATCAATAAGAAAGTTCATGAAACAAGTATTTTGAAAGTTATGAAGTGCTATTTGTAAACTTAATACAAATACTGTCCTAGCTTGAGCAAGTATTCATCACAGTTGGACTCTGAATTAACTGAGTCAGTGTCTTGGATGTTCACTGTTTGTTTACTTGTACAAGATGAAGCAGCTTAGGAGAAACTAAGAAATATTAATTAAAAAATATTGACTATATTTCTTTCTGGCTCAATTTGGATGTGAAAACCCCAAGCTCAAATTTAGCACTTAATAACTAATAACTAATTGATCATTATAATAATGATCAACTATTAATAATTGATAATAATAACAACCAATAATAATTAGAATAATTAATAACAATAATCATTACATAATCAATTGTTAATATTTTAAATTATTTATAACTATACATAACTATATCAAATATAATTATATAATACATATAATTATATATAATTATATTAAAATTAATTAATGTTAATCATTATTATTTAATACTATTTGATAGTAATAACTAATTGATCAAATAACTGATGCATTAAATTATAGGACAGGGTTTTAAGTGGAAGGCTAAATAAGTCATTTTTAAGAATGTAGGAGGTAATCAAATTATTTTATTTTATTGAAAACTTATTTTCTGTTGGAAAGGGAATTGCACATACTGAATAGCCGTATACAGTATCTTACAGACATGATAAGAAATACGAAAATGGGAGAAACTGTTGAAGAATTAGTATTACATATTTCCTTCAGCGTAATAGATTGATAACAATTTTTCACCTTTGCTCCTTATTTCTTCTTTTTGTTTGTTTGTTGTATTTCTTTTTGTTTGGTTGCTTCTTTTTTTTTTTAACTTAGTGTTTTGGACTCCTGGGAACAAATGGAGCTGGGAAAAGCACAACATTTAAGATGTTGACTGGAGACATCATCCCATCTGCCGGGCGTGCTGTTATCCGGACTCCTGCAGGGTAAATAATACAGGGTTTGATCAGAATAGTGCTAATTGATAATGCCAATGATCAAAAACTAGCAGTCTTCAGTCCTTTATATTGTAGTCTAGGGACCTGGTTTGATCCCTTTTAAATCCATATTGCATCATTGCTGTTAAGCCCTTGTCAGGAACGTCAGGGATTATGACAACATTTTGAAGTCTGAGAGCTCTGTTAATTGAGAATTTGAAGAAGTTGTCTAGTAGCAAAAGAGCAGGCTACAGGAAGCCTCAGTTGTAACAAAAATCTTAATATACCGTACGTACAGGTACATGGATGTAAATCTCGCATGCTAGTGGGACATAAATCTCCCATGCTAGTGCTGCACCAAAAGGTTTCCAGGCTGAGGATGATGACTGGTGCTTAAAGTGGATAATTGTAAAATGTTGACACTTGGGTCCTTCAGAGTCATTAATTAATTACTTGATCAACATGTTGTGTAATGAAGAAAAGAGATATAGTGTTTGTGGTATTGAGGATAACTTTGATGGAGTGATAAGTGAATAATGGCCTTTTTGGTTTAGGTGTAACCAACATATACAGGTTTTACCAGCAACATTGGAGGGAAAGTAAAATTATTTTTGAGTAAAAACAAAGTAAAATGTGTGTATATGTATGAATGTATTGTGGGCTAGTTAACAATTTTAAACCTTGTTTGTTTGTTTGTTTTAAAAATTATGTCCATTTCAAAATTGGAGAATGAGGGGTGAAGGGTTTAATTCAGAAGACTTTAAAATGAAACATTTTGAAATTTCCAAAATGTGAAGATACATATCTTTGTTTTAGTATTTAAATGCTTTCATATGTCAGTATTTGCTCACTTAATGAAAATAATGATAAATAGATATAATTTCATAATGCAAGTAGTTTCAGTTATAGCAAAATTATGTTTTCTTGAAAGTTTACCCTTAAAAGAAGAGAAAAAGTGGACACCATCACCACTACTAAACATGGTTCTATGTAATTGATTTTGTTGTTGTTATTGTTTTGTTTTTAAAATGTCTTTCATAACAACATTTTTTTTGTTCAGTAGATTCAGGTAAAAAGGGCTTAATAACAAAGAACTCCCCAAATCACCATCAAATAGTTATTAATCAGGAGGAAGGAATGACTTCTATAGCTTTTCCTGGGACTTGCCTTTGGTCCTTCCTGTGCCTTCATGAATTTCATATGGATTTCTCTATACAATGTGACATCAGATCTGTATAAGGGCAAATGATTTGATTTGGTGTGGCAATTTCTATATTTTAATACCTACTTGAAAGCAAATATAAAGTTATAATAATATATTTCATTGTCAGGTATCTTGGCAGTTACACTATGTTTATTAAATACATTATTTTATCAGAACCCCTAAAGGTAATTCTTCAAAAAATCATAAAACAATATGTCAATGTATTCCTTTTACTAGAATGTTGCAATTTATTTTTGTGAAAGAGATAATTCTTTTGAGGTCATCTTTATGCTTCTGGCATTTAATAATAGTTTCTAATAGGCAGTAATACCTGATAATTCATGCTACATAATTACATAATATTTGATTATGCCTGCTACCCATCCTGTATGATACTTTCATTTACCCCATTCATTTAAAATGTAATGTTATTTACTATATACTAAAATATAGGTAACGAAATTTGACACATTTAGAAGACTAGAGAAGAACCTACAGGAGACAGTCATATTTAAGGTTTCAAAATGTCATTGACAATCATTACCCTGACCTGGACATCACCTTAGGCATTCTGATGTTTCTTGCATGGTTGAAGACAGAAGTCTATAAGTGAATGTAAAGCATTTCTGTGTTTTCAAAACTTACACTCACTTATTCTAATATTATATTTATATTATATTTTTCTAATATTATAAAGGTGGCAACCTCAAGCAGGAGCTGCAGTTACACAATAGCTAGCCCCGGGGAAACAAACAAGTTTGAGGCTGGGAGTAGAGATTTGTGTCATTCCTGATTTTGTTGCTTGCTTCATATTTTGTCAACTGATATAAAGCAAATCAAGATGCACTGTGTTGCTGTGCTACTGTAAATTAGTAGTGGACAAAACTGTTGACTCTTACATAGATAGGATTCTAACCACAGCAGGTCTGAAGAACCCTTCCACAACACTTGAACTACTGCTAAAAATTCTCATGCAAAGCAGAATATATTTTTTTCTGAATAGAATTGATTTATAATCTTAAAACAACAACAACAAAAAAAGATTATGATCTCTGAATCAGTTAAATTGCCATTTTCTGTAGTCTAGTGAGAAGATACAAAGATGCTTGTGATAAGATTTGATGTTCCTTACTTCAGTTTCAGGTATAACTATTTTATGTCCTGAGCAGCAGTCATGTTTATCCTGCTTATAAAGACAAATACCAAATTCTTAAACAGGAGGAAAAAAAGAAAGAAATGTAAAATATTTTGTGTAACAGTTGATATATGTGCGAGTGTCCTGAATATTTTCTAGTTTCGGGTGTCTTTAAACTGTTAATTACATCTTTGTTAGTTGCAACTTCTGGGAACAATTATTAGAAGTGAAATGAGTGTGCTTGAGTCCCATAGCATTGGCTTCAACACTTAAATCAGTATTTGAGGCAAAACCAAGAAACATCACTACGATGGAAATACTTTTGTTCTTTTAACTTGCTATGCTATGCAATATGTTCTGTAAGGAATATGTGCATTTCACATCAGGAAGAAAACTGCAACTTTCATCTTTCCTCTCTAAGGATTGATTTGCTACTGATATATAATTATGTATGTCAATAAACACAAAAATGTAAATAGTTGGAGAACATAGCCCTATCTGGTTTGTGTATCAGGTGCCCAAGGGGTTTTAGGTGGGTTAAAAATCCTTAATTCATAACAGGATCTATTTCATTGAATAAACTGTTCTTGAAAGTTCCTGGATATTATAAAAATAAATAAATACATAAATAAATGAATAAAAAAAATCCTGATTATTATTGTAATAGTTTCACAGAATATATGAAAAAGTCAGAAGTGTCTCGTTGAGACAGCTGCACTGAAATCAGACCTGAATTTAACAGGACAGCATTTGCACCTTTGGACAGGGGACTAGAAATGGCAGATCAGCTTTCCAAAAATGCATGTTGAATTGCAAAGCAGAATTTTTGGACCTTCAGCCTAAAATATCTTGGAGGTGTCTGGGGTTGTGTAGAGAGAGGTGTGCTCCTCATACAATGATGATCAAGTCATGTTCAGGGAAATCCAGCTAGACTCTCAAAGAAAATTGTAAAATGTACTTCGGGTCTAGAGCTGCCTTTTTAAAAAGGCAGAAAATTAGATTCACAATACCTTCAAGTACTTCCAAAAGATTTGTTGGCCTCTGAATTGTTTGTTGAAAGTTTAGAGCCACAAAAAATGAGCTTATTCCTAAGAAAACTTTTTTTTTTTTTTTTTTGGTATTGTAACAAAAGCTTAATAAAATGTGTTAAAGCTATCTCTCAGATTTGTAAGACTGGGTGTTATTAAGAAGAAATTTATATTAAATACTAGATCCAGCTTTCCAGCTTCATCTCTTCTGCACATGAAAGTTTCTTGGCATTCTCTTTGATGGGGACATTCTTTTGGGGAAGGGAAGGCTTCTGATGTCTTTAAACTTTTTCTTTTTGATACATTACAAATCAAGTAGATATTTTAAGCAGAGTATGTTCCTAACTTTGATGTATCTTAGCATTTACGTGGGGAATGCACATTTATAGTATACAAGCTAAGCAGTCTACCAAGGAACTACTTTTTTAAAAAAAAATCATATTCTTGTGGAGAAAAGTCTTTCAGGCAACATCTAACCTTTGCAATCCCATTCTAGTTGTAACTGTGACCTCATAAAGATACTCTTAGTAACAGAAATAATAGGAATTTATCACTAACCACAGACAGTCTTGTGAAGGTAATAGCAAAATGCTATTCATAGGGGATTTTGCCTTTTTATTATTTTATGTACCTTATTAACATTGCCATTATCAGTGACATATCTGTCCAGATGAAACATAAAAATAATATCGTATAGAGAAAGTGTCTCTATGTTAGGGATATTTCCAACCCCTCAAAGTGGTTTAAAAAGTGGCAAAGGAAAATGTGGAAGTGAAATATTGACACTGAAGTATCAGCAGTCCCTCTAGTGAAGGTCAGAAATATTAAAAGCAAAAAAGGGAAAAAGAAAATCTTTTAATAAAATTTACTTGCCTTTATTTATCAAGAATGGTACTATAAGACATCAGGAGACTGGCTTTTGAGCAATGTCTAGGCAAAGGAGTTTTCAAGCTTAAACAAATATGACAGTTGATTGACTGCATGGCACTTTTGTATTCTCTGTAGTGTATGTGCTCCTCTTTAAGGGTGCAAATGGAGTCAGAGTAGTATATCCTTAGCTTTACTGCTATGACCAGATTGTCACCAGGAGCTGGCTATTTGAAAGCTATTGTGGATAACCATAAGCATTTTCATAGCTACTGCTTTTGTCAAATAGCTTAAAGAAATAGTATCTGTATTATATATGTACTCTGAAAAGCTGACACTTACCAAAGTAGTAAAAGAAAGGAGAACACAGTGAACCCCATCAAAGTGAGCCCTCCTAGTCTTTGAATCACTTCTGGACTAATACATCAGCAGATACTGCATATCTGTTCCACTCTTTAAGTGTACATTGGCCACTGTTAGTTTTCTTTCCCTTTGCAAGTTTGTACCCAAGCCTCCTGCAATGATTGTTGTAAAGCCTCCCTCAACTGAGAAGGGCTAAAGACAGCTGGGAAGAGAATGTGTCAAAATCCTTTTAAGTGTCATGTCAAGATCAGTGTAAAATAACGCGACTAGTGTTTAGTGTTTTGTTTGCCTTTTTGACTCAAACTATTTTGCAGTTTTCTCCACTGTGGTTTGCTGAATATATTCACTTTTAAGTTCATACTCAGTGTAAAGTCTTGGTTGTAGTGGGGGTGCATAGAGGAAGAAGTAGTTGCGGTGAACCTAATCTTGTTCATAAGTGTCCTAAAGCATTTGGCAGTGTTCCTTATATAATTAATTTATATACCATGAATTTCTCTCTTCTGCATAGAGATCCTCCATGACAGCAACCCCCCATACTATTTGATTTGAAAGTCAGTCATCTCAGCTGTTGGACTACAAAGTCATAGGACCAAAGAACTGCTTTCCAAAGAGGGGAAAATAAAATATTTCTATAGAGCTACAACTTGGACTCTTGATAGTTATGATATTCAGCTTGATAAATAATTTAAAATGTAATTCGAATAGCTTTACTTGAAAGGCAGAATAAATTTGCATCAATATAATGGCTGAGAAAGCTGTTGTTACACTGTATATCAGTATAATTAGTTTAATTATAACTAAGCTTTAGTTACATTAATTATATTTTAACCTTGATTTTTTATAATGTTAATTGAGCATTAGTATGCACTGAATTGAATGTGCAGTTATGAGTACAATGGAATGTCTAACTACTTTTGCAATTTGTAAATTTATATTTCATTTTGACTAATTATTAGAATTTATCTCTCTGCAGAAGCCATTGTAAGTACCACATATATCATTGCCTTTATTTTAACTACATTCAGACACCACAGAAAAAGCACACAAAAATGAACCAAAGTGCACAGCAGAGTCAACAGTGAAACATTTTTTCATAAACAGCCAAAAGGCTGATATTGGGGGCGCTAAGTTGTGTTGAAATTGAGGTCGTACCTTTGAATGTCAACCTACAGCTGCCTAAGCAATATTGTTGGTAACCACTGTAATAAATGAGAAGGAAATTCAGTCTCAGCAACAACCAACCCAGCCTTCTGAAAGATGTAAGTCCGGTTCACGTGACAGAAAGCAACAGGTTTTGTTTGAGATTCTTCGCATATATTCAAATGTTTTGTTCTCTCTTCAGTGCCAGCAAAAGCTTTCTGACTAGAGTGGCCCATGCCACTCCAGGGTAGCTTTCCAGACTGGAATCAGATTTCAGGGGTACTGCAACACACAAAAGAAATGGATCGGTTAAATACGTTAAAATGATCAGTGAAGGAATACATTTAAGTGAAGGTTTAATCCACTCTGAGTTTAGTTTGATAAAATCCCCATTGCCTTGCAAGGCTGGCAAGTTTCCTTCATCATTAGTACAAAACTTTGTAAGATGAGCATTCCAAATTTATGGAAGCCTCCTGAAGTCTTGGATTATTTTTTTTTCAGGATGATTTAAGTTAAAGTTATCATAATTCTTACCGTATAAATGGAGACAAAAGCATAGAGAAAAGGAAAGAATACAATATTTTCAAGGTTTCAAGTGCTACTCTGTACTATTTTTCTCAAGGATGCCATAGAGTCTGCTGACCTTTTCAAGAAGTGTACTAGCAATTTAGTTTTTCACCTTTAAATTTTTATTTAACATATAAAATATTCTGGATACATTCTGCCGGTTTCATTTGTTGCAGCTCTTCCACTTTACACAAAAAATTAAATAGTAAGTGAAAGTATTGACTGAGCGTAACAATACAATCTAAAAATGAATCTTCACTAGGAAGATGAGAACTTATGTTCCATGCCTGAACTAGGTCAGACCAAAATAACTAAGAGTCTGAAGATAACCATTCCTACATATTTTTATAATGATACAGAAATCCTTTTATTTGTGTAAAAGTCTGTTTTCTATCCTATAGTTTTTAGAAATTAGACTGGTATTCATTGTGTCTACTGTACTATGGACAGAAAGGCACAGAAAGGTTGGAATCTGTAGTTATATATGCTTTCTCTCTTCATTTTTAAAATCAGCTTTCCCCTGCCATCTCTCATGTTGTTTACATCAGTGGTCTAATGAGAAATGCTAGCATGTTGATAATAATAGGGCAGAAAACAAAGGCTTGCTTTTCTCTAGGCTGAGAAAAAGTTTGTTATTTTGCTGTATGCTAATCTATATTTCAGAAAATATAAAAATTTATGTTTCTTATTGTATTCTGATAATATCATGCATGATGTTTGTTAAAGAAAGATATAATTAATTTACTGAATATCATCAGAGGTTTTTTTTTTCTTTTTTAAAGCATTTATACTATATCACTTAGTGAAAAGGGTTTGGGGTATCATGCTGTAACTTCTTGAAAAGTTCATTAAGCACATGAAAATGAGATTTGAGAGACTAACTGAATTCCAAGGAAAATTAATTTCCTGAGATAAAGGCAGGTGTCTATCCTAAAATATGTTCTGTAATTAAAGATTATGCTGTGGCTTTCTTTCATCTCTTATTCTAGTATTCAGAGAAAAGTTATGCTGGCTAAACAAAACTCAATTTTGATCTCCAACCTTTTTGTTTTGGACATCTACTCAGTATTATTGCTGTGGAAAGAGTAGGCATTCTAATATATATATCAAAAATATTTCAATAAAAAGCTAGAATCCACATATGGCTTTTTTTTTTGTTGTCGTTAAATTCTATTCAGATTTCTTTCTGCTTTATGACGGATAGGTCCATGAGTTCATTAGTGGATACATTAGAATTTCTTTACTAATGGGAACGCTTTATGTGTTCAAGGTCAGCACTAATGGATGTAGATGCAAGATAAGGACCAAGCTGAGTAATAATATTAAATGATGTATTCTCACTCCATTCTTTCTTTATGAAAGCTAAAGGTTGCTGGGTGGGATCTTGTTCATCTAAGGCTGTGTATGCTTCATAGGAAGCACAACACTAAAACTGTATCTGTGCAATTAGCACTGTGGACACAGAAGTGTTTTTATTATCCAATGCAAGCTGAGTAACTACGGTCTAATCAAGTTCTAGCTTAAGGACATCAGGTGTCTGTTATATTTCGCAGCCATGCATACTTATTTTTTGTTCTTCGTGGTATGGATCCATTCCAAGCTATATGTATCTATCCAGATAGAGAGTTCATGCTGAGTAAATGTCCCTGAATTTACCCCTGAGTGTGATTTGTTCTCTTGTGATTGAACTTGGCATCTAACTAAAAACCCAGACTCCAAGGAGAGTACCTGTAAGAAAAAGAAGCCTTGTTAGCTTGCCTGAATCTTCCTAGTATAGCAAACCTTATGCACATCACTCTCTATTCAGCAGCATCTTGACAGCATTTCACTGTAGATAGTTTCACAATGTTAGATTTTGTTAAATAAAGAATACGCGGCTTCTGTCAGGCCATGTAATAAGATCAACATTATTCAGTCCATAGCTTATGGTAAATATGACCTTAAACCTTGTTTAATTTGATTTAGGTATGTCTAGAAATTGGGTTGGGAAAAAATCTGTATATACGTTATTTAAGATAATCTTTAAGTAGATATAGATTTAATGACAGAGTGCACTTCTAGCATCCTCTTCCCTCCTTTCCCCCCCCAGCCCCCCCCCCCCTTTTTTTTTTCTAAGTCTTTACCTAGGGAGATATCTACAGGCAGTTAACTGCCTTGGCACTATCCAAACCTACAAAGGTACTAAAATTTTATATCTTTGCCATTAAGAGCAAAAGCCCATTCTAATTAGTGTCCAGCAAGGTTCATCGTAATCATGATACCTTATCTTTTGAAAGGATTAAAATATTTTGATGTTGTGATTCATTAAGTAAAATGTAGAATTTGTATTTTCTTTTTCTCCAGACTCCTGAATGTTGTTAAGGAACAGGAGATACATATTTCTGTTTTCACTGGTGCTGATATTAGTAGATCCTCCATTTAATGCATTTACATTGCGTCTAAATTAATAATCATATATTTAGTTCTCTTAACCAGAAACATAGAAAACCACTAAGGGGTAAGCCATTCTGTAATGCAGAACCTTTTAAAAACTTTTTTCAAAACTCAATTTTTCTCTTTTTAATTAAGTAGCTTAGTTTTGACAGGTCTTTTCTGTAAATGTAAATCAGCATCATTGAATGTTGGATTAGATGTTGGAATAAATAGGATAGATTTAGTGCCATTATGGTTAATGAGACACCCTTGCAATCAAGCTTGCTTCTTAGCAATGAATGCAATTTCAAGTAATGCCATACAGCTATGAAGAGATGGCCAAAGTCTCTGAAATCAGAATCACTTTATATTTTTACCTGTATTGTCTTTAAACTTCCTAGTCTTTAATAGGCTTTGGATTTCTGGCTTTTGTTGTTTAGACAATGCATGTATGCATGTATACAGAATGTAAAGAATACACAGCAATGTTTTGCTCTCTCTTTCGAGACTAATGCCCCTCTAATATTGAATGTGATGAACACTGCATGGTTTTGAAGTATATCCCCCCAGAGCAGGGTCTACTAAATGTATAGGGGAGGTAAACCTGGTAAGAATTAGTTCTCATAGATCTGTCCTCCTGTGTTTGTTCATCCATGTACATTTGGAGCAGTAAAGCATGGGTGGCAGTGCATATCTCAGAGAAAGGGACAAAAAGCTTGCATTGAGTATGGGTGGTACCATGTTAAGTGATGACAGTGAAGAGAGTCAAACTCATTTACCAAAAGAGCAAGAGATGTGTACTTGTCTTGAAGACTCTATATCACAAAGGGTGAAAACTAGGGCTGTGTTTTTTACTTTTTTTTTTTTTTCTTTTAAGCAGATCTGAATTGGATATACTGTCTGCTAACTCTGAAGGCATTCTTATCGGCTATTGTCCACAGCATGATGCCCTGGATGAACTTTTAACGGGTTGGGAGCATCTTTATTATTACTGCATACTGCGTGGAATTCCAAAACAACATATCTGTAAGGTATGAATAGATATGAACAGATCTGCAGGTGGAGCTGCAGCCAGGTTGGGCAGTGGAGTTTATGAAAGAAGGGTGCTTTTTTTTACATGTGATAATATCCAATATTTCATCTTAACAGTGTTTGTAATAAGGTTTTTTGTCATGTTAATTTATCTAAAAAGTATTTTTTTTTTCTGTCCAGTGCTAGTTCAAACACAGTAACTTCACTGAGGATAGTGAAATATGCAAACACAATCTCTGATACACATATTCTAAAGGAAATGAAATTTATGAATGATTCAATACCTTCATTGCCACATGTAGAGGACTGGGAAGGAACACCAAATGTGCCAGGTCATGCACCTTTTCTTCAGAGATGGAATTAAACTTGAAAGAAATTGAAATCTGTTGAATTTCTATTTAAAGAAAATAAGCATCTGGGTGCCGAGGCCAAGTGGCAGCTGTCAGCACTCTGCTGGTAAAAGCCTTAACCTTCACAAGGCAGTGGCTGCATTCAAATTGCCTGCTGGGAGCAGTCCCTAAAATATTCCTGGATTTGTCTGAGGAGAAGAAGCCAAACCTGTGTCAGGAAATAGTTTAACAACTTACTAAACTTACTAGCAAAGGCTATTACAATACCTGGGAATGTCACTTGGGAGTTTTTGGGTTTACTGATACAGATGTGGCTGTTCTGAGCAACAAATAGCTCTCTCCCTCTCTCTCCTTTTTTTTTTTTTTTTTCTTCTTTGAATCTTTAAAGAGCCTCGTCAGTCAACTCATACTAGAAATCACATACTAAATGGTAATAGTATAAAATTTATTTATTAATTTATTTCCATCTCCACTGATGTAAATTTCTGATATGGCCTATTCTTAAGCAGTTCAGTCTCTTGTGCATCTCTATTTACAAGTGAAAACTGAAGTGTGGTATGAAATCAAGTTCATTTGTGCTGTATAGATTGGTACCACATAACTTTTAGGTCTGTATGGTATCCCAGATTGTCCTTGTAACTTCCACAAGGCTGTCTGTCTTCCTCTCCCTTTTCCTAGAAACAAAACTGTATGTAACTGAAATCTCTTTTCTACCTCCCTACTTAGATACCTACCTACCTACCGCCTTCTTGGTTATTGCCTCAGGGTTCACCAAGTGGTTTATTGTCAGTTCCTTGTCTGTGTATTGAGTCTGCCTTCTTGTTTCTTTGCAGCTTTTCCCCCAGCAGCTAGGTACTATTTGAGAAAAAGGTCTGTCTCCAGCAATGGGACACTGAATATTCTAAAATAACTGCTATCTTATCCCAATAATAGCATCAGGGCAGGTAATAGTTTGAATGTTTCCTTAAGCTAATCAGTTGGGTGTTGCTGGATCAGAGGTTAGGGGATATGAAAGATTCTTACAAGTCTTTGCACCTTCTCTTGGGTTATCTCCTTAATAGACCCTGGCTGGACATTAGCTTATTGTTTTAACAGTATACTTCTTGCAGGGTTCTTAGAAATCATGCTGCAGTCTTTTACTTAGTTGTTTGCTGATCTTAACTCATCATTGGTAGTTTTTGCTTCAGAGTACTGGCAGAATGCTACAAACATGAATTTGTTTCCTTTGATCTAAAGGAAACATATTAAGGGCTAATTGTTAATATACTAGCCTTCTAAACTATAATTATGTGTTTTTTTCCATTAAGTGGCAGATCTAACAATTGGGCTAAAAGCCTATCATAACTAGCATTTGTTATCATGATGCTTTAAAAGAAACATAGGTGGCAACAGATTCTGGCCTCTGTCCTAGAGCGGTGTGGTCATTCAAAACGATGCTAGTAAATATTCTTACCTCTTACAGAAGTTATTGAATACTATTGGTCCTCAGTGCAATTTAAAATGGAATCAAAGTTTGATTGTTTAATTACACAGCAGTGTTCTTTAAAGCGCTGTAAACATGGCTTTTAAGCTTTTTTTTTTATTATTTAATAATTTTCAGAAGAAAGTACAATACATTATAACCCATATGTCCAAATGGTACACCATGCGCTATAAATGAAGCAGTTTTTAAGACATCTTAAGAAGAGTGTGAGGTTCAGAAAAGCACTTGAATGATAGAAGTACTTAGTCTTAAATAAATTTCAGGGGACTCACTAAACTCACAGACTCGAGGTCTTATACATACATGTTGCTCTCAGAAAGTGCACCCTGGAGCATAGAGGAAACAATCTCCCTTTGTATATAGACTGAATAGCACATAAAGTGAGGCAGATGGTGACCATCAGAAAGGAATGGAGTAGCAATGAGCCTATGATGTAGGTTTCCAGCAGCAGCTGCTCTGGAGGCAGTTAGGCTGTCTCCAGACAGCCTAAGGAGCAGGATCAGGAGCTGGTGTGGAGCCTTGAGAATGGAGATAGATTTGTGGTGTGCCACAAGGATCTGAATTTCGTAAATAACCTGTCCCATGTGGTACTGAACTCATCTCAGGTGTCTGGGAAATTTTCCAGATTGCAAGGAGCAGGATGATACCAACAGCTTTCTATGCTGTGCCTGCAGGGGGTCTCTCTGCATGTGCATATGTAAATGAACACCACTGTAATTGCTATCACCTGTCTGCATTTGGTGAGGAGCCACAAGGATAACCTGACTTCCTATACCTCCTCTAAAATAAGATTTTTGCTCGCTCTTTGAAATATCTGGCATTCATAAAACCCCTTGCAAATGCAGAAGTATTGATGAATAATTTCTGTACCTAAGAGCTTCCACTTTGTATTCAACTCCATCTACTCTGGGTAATCAGTACACAGATACTCCAGTGGACGCTCTCAAAACCATATGGGGAACAGTTCCCCAAGAGGAGTAGTAACTCACATACTGTTCCTGCTTCAAGTGGATTAAAATAAATTATTTGTTGTTTAGAGATGAGTTATGGTACTGTGGTGCACTGAGGGACGATAACTGTCAATCTTCTGACTATCCTGAACCTTAGATGATCTAGGTGCTGCTTCTTGTGCCTTAGTATCACATCTGTGATACAGAGACCATTCTTCCTTTCAGCTGTCATTGTTTTTGGTCTACATAGATGACAGAGCAGACTTTGTTGCCATATGCTTGCAATCAAGGCATCAAAGGCCTCCTGCAAATATTACTTAGCTACTCCAGTTTACCTTCATCAACAACTGAAGTGCAGCTATCTCAGAGGAAAACAAATGTTTTTGTCAGTGGGCCCTTCCAGCAGTGTGGCATTGCTGTGAAGTGCTGAACAGCTGCTGTGCTTCAACCCAGAAATGGCTGGTGCTTGGTGAAACTGTGTATTTTAGTTGCTTATAAAGAAAATAAGGCTGAGAATGCTTTAGAACAACAACTGTATGGAAATGTAAGCTGCTATTTTCTCATTCCCTCCTACCTATGATATGGTGTTCCAAGCTTGCCTCTGAATGCTTACATGTGAGTGTTGATATTAGTGCGCGCACACACACACACGTGCATATTCTAGGGAGTACATGGTTTTGATTACTATGCAGAAAGCAACATACGTTTGTTTAGTTTTTAAATAAATTAGCAAGTGGGCAGGTGAGTTACTGGATGCCTTGCTACTGAAGAAATCTACTGAAGCACTAACTTCAAAGATCAAATCCTTTTGCTAGACAGATTTATCAACAGCAGGAGTTAAGTGCCTGACATAAAGTTGAGTGCACTTAATGTTCCAAAACAGTAATTAACTGAATGGGAAAGGAGGAGGAAAACGGGTCATTTGCTATCGATGTTAAGTTTCATGGAACATGAAGTTTTACTTTACTTCCTAAAGCTGCTCTGAAACTTTATTATTTTTCTAAAAACTGGTAAGTTGGAAGTAGAGCTTGTGGACTACTTAGACATATACTGGTTTAACATAGTATTTTAATAGTTATTTTTATTTCTTTAATATATCAAGTTTCGGCATCTCAGTTTGTTCCAGAAGACTGCATACAATTTGTTAAAAAAAAAAAAAAAAAAGTCAAATACTAATACAGTATTAATTGACACATCCCATTTGCATTAAAACTTATGCATTGGAGATCTCAAAACAAGCTTCACCACGCTTTCAGAGGCAACTTCTTACTGTGCCAATGTGATTTCTTTTTAAGTTCACTCTCCAGGAAGATTTTTGCACTGACTCTGGAGCCTCATTGACTTGCTTATGTGCTCTATTCTAGCGCTGCTGGAAACAGGAACTTGTAAAAGCAGTTACTCTTTGCATCCACAAATCTTTCATGCTTGTTTTTTAAGACTCCAAGCAGAATTAGAGTGCACAGTTTTATTATCTGGGATAAAGAACTATATTCCCTGAGAACTTTGACCATGAGATACACTTTCCTAATGGAAGAAACATAAAAATTTTGGGTTTATTCTGAAGCAGAATAACTACCGTTTTGCATGGATTTGATGCTTGATTGTTACTTAGGATATTTAATCTATATGGCATTCAAATTTACTCAGAACCTGACAGATAGAACAACTTTTTTGGGGGACTGTATAACTTTTTCAAGTGACTCTAGAATTCATCTTATGCTTATTATTTCTGTTAGGTCTGACACACTTTTCGTATTTTCAGTCGGGTTTGGTTTTTGATGGTTTTGTTCACAATAAAATAACAAAGAGTTGCACATTATGTTTATTTTTTCAGAATTATGAAAAATTAATAAGCTGATGCTTACAGCCTTTCAACTCAGGATAGCTACGCTACATTTCTAGACTTCTAATAGACTGAGGCCTCTCTGACTCAATCCATTTTTTTCTGGAAGACATACTAGCTGATCACTCTCAGTACTACTTAATGTTTTACTATTAGTGGTAACTTTGGAGGACAGTGGAAAATAATTAGCATTGTGGGTTACATAATTAATATCATTTTAATATCATATTAATATCATTTACTGCTTTTGAGAGAAGTAAATGTACCTCTTGGTTTCCTGGTTGATAGGTGGCACAATGCCTACTTTAATCTTTACTCTTAGAAAAATTAAGATGTGTGCAAAAGTTCAAGTTACCTTGCTGTGGTGGTTTTACCCAGCTGGACAGCAGAACTCCACCACAACCACTTTCTCAGAGAAAGAGGTGGAGAAAATACAATAGAAAAGGCTCAAGGGTTGAGATAAGGAGATGGTTCACCAATTACCGCCACAGGCAAAACAGACTTAACATAGGGAGATTAATGTCATTTATTGCTTGTCACTAAAAGACTAGAGAAGTGAGAAACTAAAAGCAAACTAAAACCACCCTCCCCCTATCCATCCTCTTCCACCTCCTCTCCCCAAGTGGTGCAAGGGAGTGGGGAATGGGGGCTGTGGTCAGCTTCTGTCAGCTTCGTCTCCCCTTCTCCTTCACAGTCACACTCCCTGCCCCTGCTCCATGTGGGGTCCCTCCTATGGGATGCCATTCCCAAGCTGATCCTGCGAGGGCTGCCCCCAGGCAGCAACTCTTCAAGAACTGCTCCCACATGGGTCTGTACATGATTTTACAGATTCAAGGACTTATTCCAATGAGTATTCCAAAATTGGGGGAACTATTAAATTAATTTGGAAAAAAAAAAAAAAAAAAAAGAACTTTTTCTTTAGATATTAGGCTTGGATAGGGAAAATAAATCAGTTTAAGGAATGTTGGAAAATAGGGAAATTTTTAGCTTAAAGATATAAATTCTGTTATCTGGATGGGGGGAAGAGAAAGGGAGGAAAGATTAAATTCACGACTACAGGCATGAGTAGATGTAAAATATCTTTATGGTTCAAATGCACTCACAAAATATATATTTGCGTATAACTGCGTCTTTTCATTTGGCCTCAATATTACCAACTTGCTATATAAATTGATGTATCTCCTCATGTATCTCCTCACTCTTCACTGCTGAAAGTAATTGAAACCAGAAATAGAACATCATGATGAATAGGACAGGGAGGGAGAGAAGGTGATTGTGGATATATCTCATATTCACTAAAGGAAGGAAACCATTAGAATTGTAAATGCCTTGCATAATTGTGTGTATCTGAAGATTTGTCACATGTCCAATTCTGGATTTCACTTAAAGTCATTTAAGAGGGATTTTCATTTTTACTTTATGGTACACTATGATGCAAACCAGAAGACACCACTGGTTATACAGATAAATGAAGTTATAATGAAGATGTGCAGGCTCTTCCACACTATATCTAATGTATAATATATCTACTTTCATTCAGATGACATTTTCATTATCATTGAGGTCACTTTAGAATCATAGAATCCATAGAATGGTGAAGGCTCTGGAGGGCAAGATATATGAGGAGTGGCTGATGTCACTTGGTTTGTTCAGCCCAGAGCAGAGGAGACTGAGAGGAGACCTTATGGCAGTCTTACAGCTTCCTCACAAGGGGGAATGGAGGGGCAGGCGCTGATCTCTTTTCTCTGGTGACACGCAATAGGACCTGAGGAAACATCTTGAAGCTGCGACAGGAGTGGTTCAGGCTGAGTGAAAGGAAAAGGTTCTGCACCCAGAAGGTGGTCAGGCACTGGGACAGGCTCCCCAGGGCAGTGGTCACAGCACCGAGCCTGTTGGCATTCAAGAAGCATTTGGACAATGCTGTCAGACATGTGGTCTGATTTTTTGTGTGATCCTTTGAGGACCCAGGAGTTGGACTCAATGATCCTTGTGACTCCCTTCCAATTCGGAATATTCTATGATTCTGTGATTTGTAGGAGGATAATCATCTCATCACTAACACGCATGCATTTCCAGTCATAGCAACATTAAATCAGTTTAGTAGAGTGGATAAGCAATTTACCATGTGCTTTAGAGGTATTTATTTTACAGGTTGCTTGAGTGTATAAGAAGACCTATGTTTGAAAGATAAAACAACAACAAAAACACAAACCAAACCAAACAAACACAACAAAAACAAAAGACTCTCTGCTATTATATCTTATAATTAGGCTTAGGCTTTCAACTGTTTCTAAAGCCACAGAATATTTGAGTTTGCAGCACTTGTACTGGTATACAGCAATAGTATCTAAAGGAAAGCAAAACACTTTGAATTACCTCTGAAACAGAAGAAGATGTGAACTTTTCAGTATAAAATTGTTTGTGGATGGTTTAATAGTTGTTGATTAATGTTTTGTTGTTGTTTTTATTTTTTCTTTTTCTTAAACTTTCTTCATTTAATGTAGCCAGAACAACGTTTTTGAATGTAGGTTTTGTCTGAGAACATCCACTGCTCTCAGGTTATACAATAAGGTACACAGAACACAAGTGACTTTGGAATACCAGTGCCAGTGTCTATGCTAGAGCATTCCAGATTCGTACCGCTGCAGCATTATTCCTGCCTACAAAGAACTTGGAGATGTCTTTTATTTTTATGTGTATTACTGAAAAGTTTGCTAGAACAGTTATGAATATCTTGAGTATCGTCTCCTAAGGAAATTGCATAAAGTTCTCATGAAAATGGTTGTTTATGGCAGTTTATTTGAAATAGATAGTGAATATTCATAATATTGTTGATTGATATATTGTTTTCTGTTGGATTTTCTAAATTAACTCAACACAGTCAATCTGATCTGACAAATCCAATGTTTGCTTTTTGCTGAAGGTAGCACAGCGGAAGCAAAAATAATGCATAATACTGTAGTGGATGCTCTGGTGTTGGATCTGAGACATGAGTTAGAGCATCATGCAACTACTTGTTACAAGAATCCCCTGGTTGTGCTACATCTAGCACAAAGGTAGATTGGCTGTAGTGCAAATTTTATCACCTGTTGATGATAGAGCCACCCAGCAGCATACTGCTAAAGACATAGTGTTTTGTAGGGTGTCTGTTAGTGCTGAGTAGAAGAGTCCTACATGGTTTTGCATGAGGTCTCTTTGGATGGTCTAGTTGCTATAGGTGGAAAAAGGCTCTTAGTACATTTAAAGTTCTTTAGCAGCAGTATTTGAGGTAGCCTTGTACGTTAGGATTGTCTCTAATTGGTAGAGAAGAAAGGCCATAGAGGATATAAGCATTGTCTCCTGCTGCACTCTTGTGCATGACCAGTGTGGATCACAAATACTTATTTAAGCACAATATTACACCCAAGAGCTGGGTCTAATTTGCCCTTCCCCTTTATTTCAAAGGTCTGCTAATTAAATCCTAAATGATCTTTTGTCTTTAAGAAACTCTAAATGTTTGATCCATGACTTTCTTTTCTGCCATTTCCATTTTTGTGGTTGATGTAGAATTTTATTTCCTGAATTTCTGTCACTGAGGTGTTTGATCAGGTGAATACTGGAGAACTAAGTAAAATGAGGAACATTTTAGATCATTGAGCTACCAAACCAAAGTGAATGTAAATGACACAAGGAATTACAAGGAATGACAGAGCCAAATTTTCTATATAAGAATATCCTTATTCTTTGTGTGGAGGAAAAGGGTCCCAAAGTAGCTTTTTGTGCACCTCTATGATTCAGAAGTTTGCTGCAATGATTCATATGCAGCAAATGGGGGTAAGGGAGGAAATAACTTGTATGCTTACTTTTAATCTTCATGAACAGTGTATTTAAATGCCTACCTTATTTGGCTTGTCTTTGTTGACTTTCAAATTTCTAAACTGCAGGTAGCAGAGGACCTTGTCAACCGGTTACATCTCAATGCCCATGTTGACAAATTGGTGAGAACATACAGTGCTGGCACAAAGAGAAAGCTCTCTACTGCTGTGGCTTTAGTCGGTAAACCCCAAATACTTTTACTGGTGAGTAGAGGCAGTACCGCGGCTACTTTGGAAACATGATAAATGCATTGAATTTCCTTGTCTTGTGTGTTGCTTTAATAACAATCAGGTAGTTTTCTGGTCAGTCAAGAAGTAATTGATACACAAATGAACAACTGTCCTGTTTGCTTTGCCATATGAACATTTAATTTTATTCACCAGTGCTTCCAAATCATAATCTGATGTTATTTTTCCTTTTTTCTTTTTTCTTCTTTTCCTTGGGTCAATGGGATGGGCAAGGAAAAAGGACCCTAAACAAGTACAAATGCAGTTATAGCATCCCAGGACCCAAATAGATAAATAACTTATTTTAAGATTTCTTTATGTAGAAAAGAAAAAAAAATGCTGTAAAATACATTAATGATGTATGTATTCTTTACTTTGTATATAACATGAGAAAAATGTGTATGAACAATTCTACTGGCCGTCTTAAGAAGGAAGATTCTGATTTTAGTGAGTAATTTGGTGCTGGCGTTACTAATTACCTGTCTTTTTGAGGATTTTCATATTTCTTGCTTCATCATGCTTCATAAATTGTCCGGTTTTTATGTTTTTATTGGATTCACTAATTAAACTAATAATCCTGAATGGTGTTAAATTGAATTATGTGTTGTCTTGGTGCCCGCATTTTACCATTCATTTAGGCCTGAAACTGGCCTTTTCAGCATAAACAATGTCTTTTGTATTGAAGATCATGGAATTACAAAGCTATGGGAATTTTGTACTGTATTCTTTTTCTCATCACCACATATTTTTTTTTCACTAGAGAAGATGACACCACTCTTCCTTCAACCTTGGGTGGGAAGATCTCAACCAGTTCAATGGTTGAATCAGCCTTTCAGACTTGTCAGAAGGATGTGATTTGTCCTCCAGAGTTGAGAGGGCAAATAGTACTTCCAGTCATAGATCACAGACTAAGTAGAAAAATATAAAATTGGTTTTGGCTTTATAGGCTTTATATTTCCAAAGCTCTGTATGTTCTGAAAATGAGACATATTTTGTTTCTTCTAGCTTCATAATGTTGACTCACTTCTGAGTTGAATTATTTTATTTACATTTTATGCTTAAACTGACTCTGCTTCAGTTAGTAAAAGGAGATAATCTTAATTCAGTGCTTTTTCCTGATCTTAGAAAATGCTCCAACTGTTTTTTAATGTTTTTATGACAGCTTGCTACTGCAAGTAGCCATACCTTCAGGGCAGATGCTATTGCATATGTAATGAAAAAAGGAAAGAAATGTATAAACATGTCAAAAACTTTAAAAGATTTGATTGGTTTTAAAAAAGGTATCCGATTTTAAGGGAGCTGCTCAGTATTTTAAAAAAATCTCTCTCTTTTTTTTTTTTTTTTTTTGTCTGAGAAGCAAAAGCACCAATGTAAACTACTGTATCTATTTCCAGCTTGCATCTAGGATTGTAGCTATTAATTTAGGTGATAGCCTTATTTTTTATTATAATTATTATTATAATATTTTATTTTCAGTTTTACTGCTTTTTATTTTTGTTTTGTTGCCCCTCTACAGTTAAGAGGCTGAACCAAATTCCTTTTCACCTCTGTTGTTGGTAGCTAAGCACCACAATCAGCATCAGGCAGGATGCTTTGTTTGCTTTGTTTCTTGATAACTCTGCTTACAATTTTCAGCTAGGAGTCCTTGCTGCATAGGCCAAGCCCATGCCATCCTAATTTGATATGTCATGAAGATGCTGATAGCCCTCATGAAATTGTACAGTATTAAAATTAAAATTATTGGTTTTGGCAATATCATTCTTCATGTTTCTATGAGTAGAAGAGGTCAAAATTTGATCTACTGAGGACAGCAGGATTAGATAGGAAGGGGAAAGCTCTTTGTAGCTTTGCTTCTTTCTCCATGGAAGCCATCTGAGTTGGAAACAGGAAAAGCCAGGTAGTTTGCATTGGGAAGCACTGATTGGGTTATTATTTAATTCTGTGGATTCACAGGTGGGAGTTTTTCTAAAGGGACTCCAGGAGTAACAGCTGGAAGATGTAGGGTCCAAATATACTGTCCATGCCTGGTATGGGGTGAGCAGTAGCAAGCATATGTGAGTTAGCACAAGTCCTTTAGCACTTGTTTGTGCTCATGGCAGCTATGCATGTAGGGGGACAGACACAAACGCAAACCTTGCAGAGTGTGAGAAAAAACCTGCAAGTCTCTCCTATAGAATATATACATGTATATATATACATATATATACACACACACACACATATATATATTTTTTTGAATAAAAAAAAGTGTTTTATAAATATAGGAATGAAGTTAAATGTGCTAACACAAAAAAAAATGATCAGGGTGTCTTTTCAGTTATCTCCCCAAACCATGGTTTTTAAAATGAGACAAATATGTACTGTTACTGTGAATTCTGTCCATACTGGGCTGGAAGTCTGCTGTCTTTTTCCTGTGCTGCTGTATCATTATTTTCATTTTTCCCATAGGATGAGCCCAGTTCCGGGATGGATCCTTGCTCTAAACGCTACCTTTGGAAAACCATTCTGAAGGAAGTTCAGGATGGCTGTGCAGCTGTGCTGACATCCCACAGGTGTGACCCTTATTACAGCAGCAAGCGTATTCCTATTCTCCTTCCTCACTTGCTGTTAACTGAGGACAGAGGAGAATATTCTGAAGGCATATTCACTCTTTTTTCACTCATATTGACTCTTTTAGGTATCCTTTAGCAACTCCTTCCTGCTCATGAAAGTTGAACGTACATAAATCATAAATATTTTCCATATTCATTTTTCAAGGATTAGATTGTGGCTTAAGGAGGCTACAGGCAGAAAGATGATGCAGTGAATCTTCCCTTTTCTAAGCTCTTTCAATTCAATGTTGCTGCATCTCTTGTTTGGAACACAAGTTATCCTTTTGCAGTTGCCCACTTTACAAATCCTTAGAAACACAGGAGTGGAAAGCACTTTTCTGATTTTATTAATGATTTTGTTTTGCATGAGCATATTGAAGGAAAATGCTGTAGTATGCTAAAGACAGATACATCAGCTATTCTCTGTATCCACTGCTGGAAATGGAAGGATTGACCCTGTCTTCTTGGAAGTATCTATCTTGTCAATTCTTTGATATGGTTATTGGAGCATCATTTTATTGGGGAAAACATCAGAACTGTTTTGTAATGTCTGTAGTAGAATGGAATAAATTACTTGTTCCCCTAGGGAATATAGTATAGTCAGTATAATTATATATAAAATGTCTTCGATTGAAGGTCATGAACACATGCCCAGAAAGGACAAAAAATGATTAATCAAAACAGCAACACAATGTTTTGGCCAAATGAAATTTGAAAAGTAAATAAATCAATAACAGAATGTAGCAAAACTTCCTTATAGGTTTGCTAGATGCTAAATTTTTCATATGTTCTAAAAATCTCTATTTGTTGTCCCTGTACATGTATGTGTGACATTATTGCTGAAAAAAATGCAGTCAAAAGTTTCAAGAATATTGTTTATTGAAACTGAATCTTCAAAAGCACATACCTGTATTTGATCCCCAAGTGTTTACCAGCTTACTTATTAGGGAACAGAAGTTACACAGTGTAAATTAAGTCATCTTCAGTAAAGTTTGCTTTAACTTTCCAGTCCATAGTAAGAACCCTCTGTTGTCAAACACCAGCTAAACAGAAGAGATGTGTGGTCTCATTATTAATATGCTGTGAACAGAATAAATAAATAAATAAATCCATCAAATAAATTGTAACTAATTGCTCATTTAGCTCCACAAATTACTGACTTCTGGCTGAAACAGTTATAAGTACAGTGATAGTGTACACATCTCGCTTCTAATTAATCAGACATTGTTGTGGCAGGTTGGATGAAGGAAAAATTATTTTATACTATTTGCTGAAGGCCATTGGAGATTTATTTGAGATTATTCTCTTGAAGGCTACTTCATAAGTAAAATATTCCTTCTTATGAAATGAATCTTTATGCATATCAGCAAGTAAATGCACCGAGGTATAGAGATGGTTTCCTGTGTAAAGATTGGCATTTGAGACCTATTTACTTCATTTTCAGAGAAAATGTGCAACTTTTGTTTTGAGGCAGGAGAGGAATGTGGTTGTATTGACAGTCCATACAGGCCTAAATTTGTGTTATTTTGTCCTAACTGGGAATTGTTATGCCAAGAGGAGCATTATGACATACTGCATGCCAAAATGACTCAGCTAACTTCCTGCTTTGTGGGAAAATGCATTAGCTGTCTCACCATCTCTCTCAAACATAGTGGCTTGTGGTTTGGCAGTTCTCACCCTATTCCTGTCCCATTTTAAGAAAATTATTCCTAGGAGGGTACTTAATCTCCCTGCTCACTCAGTAAATACTATAATTTGGACTGCTATATGGCTGAGGCATTCAAGAAGACTTTTTAACTTTCTTAGAGGCGATGGGGAAGTAAGCACAGTGAATTGCAAGAACATCAAACAACTTTGACTTCTCTTTGAGAAGTCAACTCTTTGATGAATGTGTCCTGACTGATGTCCTGTCTGAAGCAATGCTTTGGAAGAAATGCTCACATAATTCTGTGTAATATGTAGAAAGACAGCATATCTGCCCTAAGCTTTACAAGTCAATGTTATTCTTTATCATCTGAAGCAGTCATACATAGCATGCTTTTTTTGTAACAATTTTTTTAACAAATGTTACAAATTTTTTTGTAACATGCTTTTTTATAACATGCTTTTTTTTTTTTTTTAGTCATATATGACATGCTTTTCTGTTCAGTTGCTTTTCCATGTCCTAAATTCTGTTTGGACTATAGTGTACTGCATCTTCTTCTGTCCTGCAGTCAGGCTAAGGGTAACTTTCCTTTTTAAGGAGATATATTATGCAAGAGGTGAGCTGAGCAAACTTCATTTTTCTCCCTCCATCCTTTTGCTTAAAATGACCACAAACATTTTACAGGG
The DNA here is from genome assembly GCF_963932015.1 of Anas acuta. Classification (NCBI taxonomy): domain Eukaryota; kingdom Metazoa; phylum Chordata; class Aves; order Anseriformes; family Anatidae; genus Anas; species Anas acuta. Next base: position 85,691,604 of record NC_088980.1, read on the forward strand.
AATAATCGTCTCACATTCAGTGGCGTTTCTGTGACTGCCTGCCAGGTGTGTGGCTGTAGTAATAAAACCTTTGTATCATAACTAGATTGGTCAAATTAGATATGGACTAAAACCATAAACTCAGTTTTGAGGCTCTTTTCTAGCTGTCATGTGGTAATTATTTTTGGTATGAACCAACGAGGGCTACAATTTCAACCATTGCCTTTAAAGCCAAAGATTTTGTTGTACCTATTTTTGCAGCTGTCCAGATTACTTCCATTTTAATTAAAGGTAGGTATAAATAGTGTTCTCTGTTTTCACTTGACTTCATTTAATCCCTTTTTCTTTTCTCCACCATGTTTTGTAGTATGGAGGAATGTGAAGCCCTTTGCACACGGCTTGCTATTATGGTGAATGGAAGCTTCAAGTGTCTTGGTTCTCCCCAGCACATCAAAAACAGGTATTATATATCAACATTGAATCTTCTGCAGATACGTGCAGTCTCAGAACCGGCTAGATATTTAGTAGTGCCAAGGCATATATACTTACGACTGCTAAGCACATCTTTTCCTGACATCACTGAAGTTAAAAAGGAGCCAATTACGATATCTCAGCAAGCTAAATTGACATATGGCATTACTAAAATGCTTTGTAGTCTTCACTGGTAATTGAATAAGACAGATCTGTATCTAAATGAAGCAATTCTGCACTCAACCTGAGAAATGCATTGTGAGATTTCAACATTTTGTGATATTATGGGATACCCTTTAGTTCCTTGTGATAATTTTTCATAAGAGGAAGAAGCACTTAACAGGTCAGCAGACAGTAAGACAATGTATTTTGAACCATTACTGTCTCCTAACAAATTCACCGGTAATTTTATATATTTATGCTATAGTTTTCTGCTTTCTTTTCCTGGCGTGGATGAGCATCTCTTCTACTTCAACTCTGCTCATAAGTTAATTTAACATCTGTTTATGGGGACATTTATTTAGAGGATGGGCTGAATTCACCATGAAGAAAACAGGACCAGAAGTGGAAGGCAGACCTGCTGCAACTTTGAGATAGAACATTTACATTCAGTGAAAAGTAGAACTTTTATGGCATCCAGACAGCCAGCTGTGTAATGGCATTGCTCATTTACAAGCTGAAAAGCCACAATGGTTTGTACCAGCTCAGCATTTAGCACTCTTGAGTACAGATACACTTGACAATGTAAACAACCTCTACAGAAACTGTGCTACATTATGGGTATAAAGCACTCTGTAGTCTCATACAACTTTTTGTCCCTTGAGGGCACTTCTGGCTTTCTGTCCTTTGGATAGAACTGTAGGCCCTTGCTTCTCAGCTGCATTAGCATGATAGGCCTGAATCTTGTTTACCTTAATGTACTCTTTCCTTCCAAGTTTTTGTTGTTGTTGTTTGTTTGTTTGTTTGTTTTTTTGTTTTAACAGCGAAATAGACCTTCAGACCTATGAACACGGTGGTGAAAAGAACTGAGGTCTGCTTCCATATTTGTGCTTGTTTATCTGGAGGCAGGAGAAGCTCTTCAGGAGTTTCCACTGCTTTTGTTTCTAGTTCTTTTTCTTTGCTATCTAGTCCATTTTGACCAAATTTCAAAGCATAGAAAGGTCTATTGTCCCATTGGCTGAAGTAGTTTAGTACAACTCCAGGCACCCTTATTCCTTTTGCAGTAAGAGACAGATGTCTGTAGAAGACAACGTAGACCTTGGGCAGGTAAAAATGCTTTTTGAAGATGTGCATGTCCCCCAAAAAAGGAAAACAGTATTACTAGGTTCTTAGGCACTTCAGTTGAGTGTGTAAGATAGCTATGATAAATGTGGGCATTCTCTCTCTCTCTCTCTCTCTCTCTCTCTCTCTCTCTCTTCCTCTCTCTCTCTCTCTCTCTCTCCTTTTTATTTTTATTTTTAATATTTCAGATCCTCTGGAGGCTGTGTGTATGTCTGTCTTCTCAGCTTGACCATGAGGGGGGAACATTCCACAAAGTTTAGGTTCACCATTATCCTCTCAGTGACTCTGTCATTCTTTTGCCCCTCCTGATGTTTTCTTTAGCAGCATCTTTTCATCCAGCTTTTTTTTTGAAGTAATAAATCCTAAACATACTCATAACTATGCACCATATTCATATAAATAGGAAATTTCTTGATTTTTCTATCCTCTCTCTCTAGATACTCTTTCAGGTGGAGAGAGCTGCTGGGATTGTTCAGCCTGGAGAAGAGAAGGCTCCAGGGAGACCTCATTGCAGCCTTCCAGTATCTAAGGGGGGTCTGCAGGAAAGCTGGGGAGGGACTCTTTGTCAGGGAGTGTGGTGATAGGATGAGGAGTAATGGTTTTAAACTAAAGATTAAAAATGGTTTTAAACTTTAGATTAGATATTAGGAAGAAATTCTTTACTATGAGGGTGGTGAGGCACTGGAGCAGTTTGCCCAGAGAAGCTGTGGATGCTCCCTCCCTGGAGGTGCTAAAGGCCAGGCTGGATGGGGCTTTGAGCAACCTGGTCTGGTGGGAGGTGTCCCTGCCCATGTCAGAGGGTTGGAATCAGATAGCTTTTAAGGTCCCTTTCAACCCAAACCATTCTATGATTCTGTAATATACCTCTTTAGGATCACAGTAAGAAATTTAGTGCAGAAGAATAAACTATGTGACATGCTGGAAGAACACTCAAATTAATTCTAAGAACATCAAGACATTTACAGATCAGCCATTCACAAGTCAAAGCTCTATCAGCTTCTCTTTTAAGCTCTCCAAACCAAGTTAAAGATAAGAATGTTTGGTAGTCATATTCATAGTAATCATTTTCTAAATCTATCTATCTATGAAACAAAACCACTATGTACTAGGATTACATACTACCAGTAGGTTTGTGTTTCTTGTATTGCCATGACTTTAAAGCAAATCAGTAGCATTCATGTGGGTTAATATGTACACTGGACACCTGTATCACTAAAGCTTTCAATTGAAACTGTGTAGGTGAAGCTGCACTAAGATTTTCATTTAAGGTAGGACTAAAATCCCTTTAACTCCTAGCTTGTGGATTGATTTAGTCTCCAACTTTTCCACACCTATTGTTCAGGAACCTATTAATTTTTTCTAAAACTTTAAAACCTTTTATTAGGATAAAATAATCACTAGCTTTACCAAAGGATTTAATTAAAATTATACAGTTGTCTGAATTCTCACTGACTGCCTAATTCATTTTCTTGGCTTCTGAGAGCAAAAACAAGTGTAGAGAGTGTAGTCTTAAAACCTCATATACAAGCAGCCGTTAAAGCTGCTTTCTTTGGAAAACTTTTGATAAATGCTGGCGAAAAGCCAAAAAATGTCCTTGAATTCCTATTATTATGTTACTTACTCTAGTTTCAGGTCTTCCCTCCAGACAGACCAACTGACTGTGGTTTTCTTCACTTGTCCATACAGTGCTCCATTATAGACCTCAGGTTATCACACAACTAATAAATATGGTAATCGTTAAGGGTTTAAGAAGTCTATTACCTCTGTATAATTCACCTTCCAAACCTATATTAGGACAATTTCCAGATATGTTACCATGTGCCTATCTTGCAGAGGACTTCTCCATCTGCATGAGAGAAGTAGGATTCCTTTACTTACTACTCCAAACCACTGAAATAATTAAGTTTTAATTATTGTAATTGTAATTTTCTCACTTTCCACTCCACCTGTGATCATCCTTATCATCCTGAAAAACTTCCAGGACCTGAAAGAGTTTAACATTAGCACCTTTTAGTGTATTTGTCCCTGCCACCTTCTCTGAGTAAAAAAACCTATTTCTTTACATTTTATTTAACAAAACTCTTTCATGAAGCAATGTAAGTGAAAAAAGCATAAGAAAAACTAATCTTCCTGCATCTGACTCGATCTAAATTACTCATACTATAGAAATTTGTTTCTTGGTGATGCTTTTGTGTGTTATGTATGTGGATTAATCATACTGGCAATATACTTAATATTAACAAGCAGGAATTGTATCAAAAGAAATTCATGGCGGCCATCATTGTTGTAGAGTATTATGGTTTTGTGTTGTGTTAGATTTTACAACTCATGATTTTTTATTGTTCTCTTATTTATAAGCAGCTGTTGATATCTTTGGTCTATCTTCAATTTGTTTCTACAAATTAGATTGAACAAATACTTAAAAATCAATTACAGGTAATCTAATCTAGCTTTGGATAAAAGAAAAAAAATGTAAACACTGTATGAACATTTAAACCAGAGAACTTTCATAGGGGTTTTATTTATGATTGAATGACTCCTAGATATTAAGAAATTACCATGGAAGTACATTTTAATATTATGTGTGATAGTATTAAAATCTTAGGATTTTTTTTCCCTCTTTTATATGTAGCTACATTCACTAAAATAACATTTTTCTTCTCTTTTTGGGGATTCTATCTGTCTTGATGGAAACCATCAGAATTGTTTTATTTGCTTTTCTTTTAGTAGCATTCCAGCCTATAAAGTCTAGTTATGATTGTCTTTTTGATGAATGTTTGATGAAGTCTTAATGGGTCTTCCTTGGAGCCATGTTAAATTTCCTTCTTTACTGTGGTGGGAAGTTTCAAGGATTCAGCTTTCTTTCTCAGTACACTTTCAGCCCTTGGCAGATGGAAAAGACCATAGTCTTGGACTGAATACAGGTTTGTCAGATGGCAGTACAAAATTCTGCTATGAAGGCTATGAGTGAGCTCCAGGAAGATGCTAATGTGCTTTTTAATGTGCGTAAAAGCTTCATAGGGTTATAAAAAGTGACACATGCTGCTTCTAATGTGTGAGACTTGTTTAATTTTTCCAGCTCTTGTACAAGCCTGTTACCAAATGCTCACCCAAAAATGTCTCCTCTCCACAGTTGAAGGTATTTTAGATTTTATTCCCAACTGTTGAGCCCTGACTGATTTTATCTGTTTAAACATTTAAAGTACCCTCAAATGTTTCTCACTAGTATGAGTATTAGACTTCTTTAGAAGAGCTCTATTATGTTTATTTTTTTTTTTCAGGTGGCAGATTTCTGAATAAGGCCAAAACAGGTGTTAGCCAGGAAGAATGAATTGAAGAGTAATTTCCAAAAAGTTAGCATCTTAGTTCTAGATATAGTTTGTATGAGATAGATGTGTTAGCAGTTGTGCCTATTAAAACATAATTTCAGCTGACTCCTGCCAACTGAGTCAATTACTCTAAATTGTGAATGGATTACATCTAAACGTTCTCTCCAGTATTTTCCATTATACTTAATGTTTTTTTAAAAAATCACAGAAGCATTTCCATGTTAGGTACAGCTGGCCAATCCTATGGGAACAACATTTTGAGTACCATTCTTCATTTTAGGGCCATCTGGACAGACTTCTTTTAGCTGAAAAACCCATACCAATTTTTCAAGTGCTGGACACACATCAAGTCATTGCTCAAATTGTATCAGCAAGCCATCTGATTAAATTACCCAGCAATTAATCCGTTTGTTATAGCAGTTAGAATGGAAGATGTGTTGCCAAGCTATTTACACTTTACATTTTTTTAGAAGGTTGATTAAGAATGTTTTATTGCTTTTCTCAAGATAACTCGCATGTGGATTTCTTAAATGGAAAAAAAAAAAAAGGATTAAGTTTAAAGATCTCATGAATATTTCAGTTGTCATTGGACAGTGTGTTATCATACTAACAGGAATATTTGCAGTGACTTTCTTACATTCCATAAAATGTAGAAGCGATGATATTCAAAAATATATTTTTTATTCCTGTTGATAGACAACATAAATTCCTTTTGTACATAAAAAACTTATTAAGGCAGTAAATGTGTATTCATGCAATATATCTATTTTTAAATCTTCCCAGAGGAAATCTTTAAGAAAAGAGTTCTACAACTTTAAAAGCATATGGATTGTTAGTTCAGAAATCAGAGCTAGCTTCATACCCATAAAAAACTTTGTGCAACATTAGTTCATCCCTAATCTGTATGTATATCAGAATGCAGTTTTGGGGGGTGCAATTTTATATGGTGTTTCCTGCAGGACACTGCAATATAGCTGACTACTTGTATTCTCTTCCCCTACCATGTGATCTGTGTACCATCTTTACTAGGCATTTTTCTAACCTGTCTCTAAATATACTATTATCAGCATTCATTAGAGCTGTGCTTTGTAAATATTAACATCTATGTTTTCAATGATACTCCCAGGAAACAGGATTTGAAATAATTATCTCAATTTTATAGAGATGTAACTGGAGCATGACAAATATGTTAAAGTTAAAAGATTTTGGGTAACCATTCTGAGCAGTTTATGACTAAATATTTTAACACTACATAGTGCTTGGTGTTTTCAAAACTACAAAGCCATTGCAATTTTCAGCTGTAGCAGTGAGTGTTATGAAAGTACTATGAATTCCTTCTGCAGATTGGAGTCCTAGGTCTCAAGGTGAGCACTTAGCAGGGTAGGAAGCAGTAGTGAAAAATGTGGTTTGAGTGAATTACCACAGGTCACACAGGTGTACTGGAGTGGAAGGGTAGGATTTGCTTCCACAGAGCCATTCTTATCCACCAGAACGGTGAAGCACTTACTCAGCAATCTGCTATCTTACTTACAATATTTTCCAGATGTTTCAGTAAACAAAATCACTTCTATGAGCATTTACCTCCAGTTTATCTTGTAAACCCTTCATGGTAGGGATTTTTATAAGAGATACTATGCAGTGATGCAATTAAAGCTTATATAATAATGTAGATATTCCAGTTGTTTAAATGTGGATTTCAGAGCTGGCCTTCATTCTAACATTTTTTGAACTTGAGAATTTGAACTTAAATTGTTGATAAGATCCTTTTATTGGACATCTTAGTGTATAATATTTGGATAAAAAAAACAAATCACTATAAAAAACAAACTGAAAACAGTGACACAAACACACAGATAACATTATTTCCTTCTGCTTTTTTGACTGTTGAGCCCCAGAAGGCACCTTAAGGAACTGTTGTTCTAGTTCTTTGTAGGCTCTGCCATCAGCTTCGCATAGAATTACAGTGCTATTCTTTCTGTTTCTCAGGAAATGCCATATGTAAGTAAAAAAAAAAAAGTGTATCAGATCTCTGATACTTGCCTGTATGTGCAAACACAAGCACATATACATATGTTTGTATTGGGACAGATTTTGTGTGCATACAGTTGTACATACAATTAATAAGATTTTTTGAAAATTTTACCACATATTTGGATACCATACCTAAGCATTTAAAAGCCTGAAATTCAGAGAGCAAGGTAATGTTGTACCCTGCATTGTTCATAATCTGAGATGATCACTGTTATTGCAATGATATTATTAAATATAGAAATTTACTTTAGGTGACTTGGTATGAAAGCCTGGAGTATATGTGAACATAAATGCATGTACAATGTACTTGAACAAATATTACTTGTTGTTTTAATAGCTGTTTCTATTGTTATCCTGGAAAAATCATAATCAATTAAAAAAATCAATTAAAAAAAGATGAAACAATCTATGAATAGTATATGGAAGATAGATTTTATAAGCTAGTTGTTATTGCATCTAATTAAGTTTTTATTGTTTGTTCAGCAGCACTGAGGTTGTTCTGAATAATTGCAGAATGAATTTGCATTTTACAAGTCATACTATTTTTGCATTTGATATTAACATTTTTTTTTTTAAATAAAGCAAGTATTTCACATACCTCAAATTTAGAAACCTTTCTTCTATCTTAGATACTGTCTTTCTCTACCACTTAATATTGAATGACCTGAATCTATATCCTGTGCCTGAGTAATCATATTGGAATAATTGTTGGCTTGTCTAGATGAGACTTTATGGAAAGCAGAACCTTATCTGTTTGTAAATGAATGCAAACTGAAGCATCATGGCAAACAGCTCAGTAACAAATTATTCTCCTTCTTTGATTTATGGCATATATTCTAAAAGATGCATTTCCTTTCAAACATTAAGTGCCAATGTTCTTTTTATTTTTTATTTTGTTATTCAATAATGTCATTTTGGAGTATTCTTTTAATCAGTCAGACTAGTGCATATATAAAATATGCACATTATATTTCCACAAGTAAACTTTCTGTGAGCTGTAATTTTTATGTGTGTGTATAAATATATACTTACATACATACACACACACACGCATATATACACACAGATGCCAAAACTTAATAGCATAATATTCTTCAGGAAATTTAATCTTTGTTGAGTTTATTTTAAAACAACAAAAAAAACCATATGGATTATAAGATATATATATATATTTTTTTCATCAAGGCTTAGGAAATATGGCCATGTTCTTGATCTCCTGAGGTTGCATTCAGCAATTTTGGTGTGGGGAAAGAAGAGTTATGGGTTTGGAAAGAGTGTGATTCAAGGAGCTGGTCATACTTGACTCTCTTGTAAATTAAAATGGATGTTTCTAGATTAGGTTTTGTTTGTTTGCAAGCAAGCAAATTCCTAACAACTTTAAAGGAAATAATTTATAATAGAGATATAATAAAGATTATTGTAAAGCAAATAGAAAGAAATCTGCTGATACTGCACTTTATTTTTTACCTTTTACAGATAACAGGATGTTATGGGCTATCTCTGTAAAATACTGGGTTAGTACCTCTAGGGACCCCTTGAGACCATCCAAGTGTAGGCTTATCTGAGTACAAGTCATGTTTTAGGAGTTTTTCTTGTTCTCACTCAAATCTCTGACCCAGGACCTCTAAAAATGGGCAGAAAAGAACATTGAGAAGCTAGTATTACTTGATTTGCTTTAAGTGGTAGCCCCTCTACTTGGTATTTATGAGAATTTTTAGACTTTGGGCAACTGAATGTACTTCCGTTCCCACTGCAAGGCTAGGAGGAGCCTGAAGAAAGCAGGTAGGGGACTTGCTCATCATTATAAGTTTAGCTACACCTTACTCCAGTGTGTGATTGCAGTTTGGGTGGACACACATGTGAACTAGCTTAATACTATCTATTGTTATACTATTGGCAGCATGGCTGCCATCATGGCTACATCAAGGGCAGCAAACCACTTCCAAAAATAGGGGAACTATTTGGGAAATTAGCCCAGGCTGTTCATACTCAGCTTGTCAAATTCTGGCATCCAGCATATCCTGTATCAATGAGTTCTACAGTTTTCCTATGTGCTATATGGAAAATTAGTTTCTCTTACTGAATTTGAATTCCCTTCCCTCTGATTCAATTTGATGCTCCCTGGTCTTGCATGAAAAACAGGGTCATAGCAGAGTGAAGAAGCAATCATTAATTGCATTGTCTAGGCCAGTCATGATTTGGGGTATCTTTCTACCACCTACACATCTTTTTTTCTATGCTAAAAAGTTATAGCCTATTTTGTAATTCCTGATTGTTCCGTTTTACAATTGTGAAATTGTTTCATTCCTTGTTGCCATTTTAAGTTCAATTTTTCCCTTGTCATTTGAGCTTCTCAGTGACCTTGAAGACCCATGCAATTACACGTGTGGAGCAGTTGGATGCATTTTGTAGTCTTTGCTAAGTTCATGCTTCTTCAGTTGATGGTGTTGTTAATACCCAACTACTTTAAAATCAGTCTGGGAATGTTTGTGTTAGTTTCAGTCTTGTAGTTGCATTTGAGTAGGTAAAGCACTCAAATAATTCTCCTAGAACTGCTGATGAGGTGAAAGTCAAGCTTAAACAACTAGCTTGACTGAGAGAAAAGAGAGAAAAGAAAGAGCAAAAATATTTTTTGTTAGAATATGTGTTTGTGTGTGTGTGTATACACAAATAAAAATGCAGGTGTTGTTAAAGTGAGTGATAGAAATTAGCAATGGAAAATATCTTTGTTGAATAGCTTTGAAGAGATGGTGATTCTTTTGCAACAGATGGCTGCTGAACAGGTGTGCTGGCTCAACTTATGCCATTTTAATGATAATGTTTCCCTCCTTAGGTCTTGAACTATCAGTTGTTAAAGGTTTGATTCTAACAGCACTAATCAAACCAGATTGTGCTTTTCCCTGTAATTCCACTTTGGGTTTCTGAATTAATTATATAGTCTGATTCAGAGAGGAAAACAGAGTGAAAAAGAATGGTCAACTCAATTTCCACTGACTCAGTTTGCTACGGAAAGCAGCTTGCTGATTATAGTAAGGGGAAATGTTTATTGCTGATCAGCTTACTCTGAGCTGCTTTACTGAAGTGAATTATAAAATCAAGGTATAGAAGCACCATAATTTGACTAGCCAGAAGAGAAAAAAATCTTTTAAAGCTTTTTATATGTACTGTGCTGGTGTTCATGCTGTTCACAATTTAGAATTAAACTGAAGTTGCACAGGCTTCTTGGTCTTTGCTAATCAGAATTTTGATCCATTTTCTTTGGAAACTTCATTTCATGCAACAATTTCATTTTACGAGACCGTTGAACATCTCCATAAGCCAACATTTTTCAAACTGTGATTCAACAGTGTATGGCTAGAAATGCCAGAAAACTGATCAGAATCAGTGGTCTCTTGTAAAAAGTTGCCTCAGGTTGGCTGTCCATCTAAATTTGAAACCCTTGTTAACTATATCCATCTTTGTAACATCTTTTTTATTGTCACATGTATATTTGCAGGGAGGATGCTATGCATTTAAAAGATTTAATTAGAGATCTATTATGTGTTAGTAAATCATTGTGAAGCAAACCACCCAGCCACTGCTTTGGATTCCCTTTAGTGTAACAGTTCTGGATCCCTTTAGTGTAACAGCACTGTTCATCTGTCAGGTCACGCTGCTCAGTGAATAGCTGGTACTGCTTGGACTGGAGGGGATTTATTCATATAATGTCCTTTAAGAACAAGCAAACAGGATACTGAATCAAGAATGTTTCTTCTTACTATAATTCAGTTGGTTCAGCGGCTGTATTTGGCTAAAACCAAAATCAAGTCCCTCCCCCCCTCCAAAAGCAAAACAACCAAAGGCTTTATAACAATGGAGGTACAGCATAAAATAGAAGTTAAAGCCCTTTTGTTGCCCTATATGTACTATAGATGAGGGACATAAGGTGCTTCACGTGAAGTATTTAGCTGGCAGTTACTGAGACAGTGGTTAAACTGGACATGTCTCCAAATAGTCATTATTTTTGTTACACTTTGATTGAGATTCTGTAGACCATATTTTCTATATTTGAAAAGGGCAGCATCATAAAGTATGCTACAATATTTACTTCTGCTTTGATCATGTGAAAACATGCTTCATAACTGTAGGATCCAATTAATTCGGTCACTACCCTGAATCACAGAGGTGTACCCAGGAAGGGGCATTGGCATGAGGGATCAATATGGAGGATAGGAAATAGAAACAGAAGAACTGAAGTGAAGGATTTGGGGACGAGTGATTCTGGGGTTGGAGCCTGAAAAGAAATAACATTGGAGTGAAGGATATGGGAATGGTGGAATGGGAAGGCAGAGAAACCACCAGGTTTCTGGGAGGATGCGGACAGGACACGCAGCCAGAGCTCCCTGTGTCCCTCCCAGATCTGCCCTTCCATTACTCCTGGACAACAGAGAGCAGCAGTGGCTTGGTGCCAGTAGTAAAGTCCCAGCACAAACCCATGCTGAGAGCATTGCCATGGGTGAGAGGAAAGCTCTTCCGACCTGGCTCTGGCTGGGCTTTTTTCCCTAGTGAATAACCAAGCCAGTGAAGACAACAGGAGGGTGTGTAGCTGCATGGAGGCATGCAGCAGCCCCGAGTCACCCCATCTCTGCTGAGCTCTGCCCTTACCCCCAGTGCTGCATAACTTCTGTCGCTTAAGCAATACGTGTGAGGCTCCGGTTGCCATTTTAGTGTTGGTAGATGTATTGGAACTTCAACAACAGGAAAATTTAATAAAAAATAATGTGTTGGTTAGATTGCCTGTACTTAACTTTTATCACATCTATATTAAGAGAGAAGTTCATTTGCTAAATTATTTTTTGAGACAGATTGTGTGGCCAAAGAGCTAAAGAAAATTCATGAACTTTGCCATCTCTGTAAATACCTGTGTACTTTACTTTTTGTATATGTAAAAACATTTTGTACACATATTTGCTGAAATAAAAAGTGGTCTGCTTTGTTAAAAGGTTTGAAATACTGTTACATCATTAAAAAAGTTAAAATAAATGATTTTTTTTTCTGTTTGTAACTAGTAAACTTCATAGCTTTTTTTTTTTTTTCTTTTTTCTTCCTTTTGCTAACTCTTCAAAGCAGTGTTGTAATTAAAGTATATTTTAGTTAGCCTAAGGTACACTGTATAATAAAATATAGTATTGTATCTAAAATCTATGGATAACAAATTTTTTTTTGCTTGTTTGTTTCTATTCATTACCATTATTTTAACAACTTTCTCATTGAAATCAGTGTCTGCTTTTAATAGTATAATGCTAATATCCCAGTGATAATGCAATGGGTATACATGATGTTGTTTGCCATAATAATTACAGGAAAATTAAATGAAAAAAAAATATATTCTTCCTGACTTCATAGTGTAGATGACTGGATCTATGTTTCTGCATATCATTCTCAGGTTTGGAGATGGCTATTCTGTCAAAATTTGGCTGAACAAAGAAATAAGCTCTCAAAGAATGATTCTGGAGTGTCTACAGTTGCATTTTCCTGGAGCACAATTTAAGGTACAGCTGAAATTCCTCATCATAGGAATTGGAGTGAATTGTGTTTCTAAAACAAAATTAAGTGTGGGCTGATAAGAACAATGTATACATGTTTATATATATTGATTTTTTTTTTTTTTTTTCTGGAGAAGTATGCATGTGCATATTTTCATTTCCCTATTAAGCAATTTTTTAAAATCTGACTTGGAATATTGATTAAATCAACTCCAAATGGTCATTTAGGCAACATAAACAAATAGGTCCTTTCACTGAGTAATACTTTTCTTGTGATTTTATTGTTGACCAAGATAAACTTGCCTTTTTGTTCACCTGTATTAGGAATGAAGTGAGTTTGCTGAGAGTGTAGTTAAGGTCCACAGCTGGCATCCGTGTCTTTACTTAGATTCTTTTATTTGATATGAAACCTTACAAAAGACCTATAGCAATTAGATTCTCTCTCTATATATGTTTTTTTTTTTTTTTTAAATATATATATTTTTCCCAGGAAGCTTACCAATAAAGCACAGAATTAAGAGAGAAAGACTTTTCTCTGGCTGAAATGAAGTTTAATAAATACATAAATAATATTGAAAAGCATCCTACTGCAGAAATTGTTAATAAGGATCTTTAATATCCTATCAATTACATTATAAATTTTCATTTGTTTTCATTTATATCTGTGTTCAGTGTAAGAATCAAAGTCAATCTTATGATGTACAGAAGCTCAAAACAAGCACACAGATTAACAGAAATTTTCCCTTTCTTAGATACCAGCCACTTGATTACATAATGATGAGGGAATCCAATATGTTTTTGTTTTGTTTATAGTTAAAGTGGGTATGTGTAAGCCTACCGGTAAGTAAATTTTGGTTTACTGCCTCATGTCTTCCCAAAATCCATTGTATCAGGGCTACCATCAATTAAATTTGAATCCTATAACATAAAAGTGTCCTAAATTTATATATCCTTTATGAGATTAACAAAATGTCATCTCAGAACATGCACTAAATACGTATGTCCTGAGTAAGAGCATTTCATTTAGCTACCAATGCAGGCAAAATATATTCTTATTTAAAAGCTTATATTGCTAATTTGCAGTGAAGGTCTATTGAAACCAGACTGGTTAAAGCAAATACAGCTTCATCATCGTGTGCATTCACTTTTATCTGTTTTTATTATTTTTACTTCTTTATAGGGACAGCATCTTAACCTGCTTGAATACCACATCCCTCGAAGTGAGGGATGCTTAGCTGAGCTCTTCAGAGTCCTAGAGAACCACAAAGATTTTCTCCAAATCAAACACTACTCCATGAACCAAACCACGCTGGAACAGGTATGTTTTTATTTTTTTTTTTTAACCGTAAACATTCTGTGTTACTGTAATTATTGGTGCATTAAAATCATTTGCTGGATGTATGTGATAAACCAGCAGTTCCAGACTATCTCAGATCTACACAGTAACGTGAACCCTACTGCTTTTACACTGCAGGTGAGCACAGTCAAAACAGCACATGAAGTCACATGTTTGTATTATATGTGCAAGCATAATTACTTATTAGATGCATCCCATTCTGTGTAGGATGAGAAGGCAGAACTGTGAACAACGCTCCACAGTGCAAAAGTTAGGATCTTACCAATACCCTTCAAAAGACTGAAGTCTGTAAATCACAGTAAACCATAGGCTTACAGGACATTTTCCTTTGAGTTTTTGTTTGTTTGTTTGTTTGTTTTCAGTGAGTATTATGCTGCACAATAGAGAATAGTGGAAATGCACAAACAGACAGAAGAAACAGACAGAAGAGACCCCACTATTAACAACTAATAAATCCTGTTTGGGCAGAAGGAATAAGAGAACAATAGCAAGGGTGGGATTTCTGAGTGGCTGTGATATGTTAGAGCATTCTTGTATGCAACTTCTTGTTATGTATTCTGCAAACCAAGGGAGTCACATCTAGTCAAAGCATTAATTTGTATGATAAATGGTGTGAACGTGTTCCTTTACCCTTGTGCAAATCATTAGTGAAATATTCTGATTTGTACTAATCTTTTAACTGCTTGTAAATTATCTATTCACTGAATAGCTGAATGTAAGATTATTTCAGCCTCATGATTGTTCGGGAGTTGTTCACTCAAGCTTACTTCCTCTGCATTATTCATGGTGATTCATCACCTCAGTCACCTACTCTTGCTTCTTCTCCCTGACTGAGTGTCAGTCTTAAACAGGAAAATAGTTCTCTTGAATAACAAACATCCTTATTATACACCCTGTTTGTTTGCATATGAATAATATGATCATTTGAATCAATAATAGCCATCTTTCCCTCTCCATTCCTTGCTGTCAAATAGTTATGTGATTTAAAAGTGAACAAGTCTTTCTGTTGTAAGATCTGTTCAGAAAAAAAAAAAAAATAAATATATATATATATATATAAATATATATATCAGGGAGGCACATGAGCTGTTGAATCATTACTGTGTAATGTTCAGAAGTATACCTTTGCCTTGAAATATCTGGACCTTCATCTGTGTGATGGTGGTTGATAGAAACAGCAGGCTCAAGTTCCTCTGGCGTGCCGTTTAAATGCAAAGTAAAACAATTATTTCTCAGTAACTTGTGTAGCAGTAAAATATGATTTTCATATATAAGTTGGTAACTCATTTTACCATTGTTTTTATAGTTCATCAACCACTGTGTTAGCTGGAGAGGTGAAGAGGGATTATTTATAGAGTTTACAAAACACATCTCTAGGGGGGTTCTTGCAGCATAAACTATTAATTTTTGTGTCAGAAAAGCTTAGAAAAGCAACTGAAAATAATCACCATCTACGTCTCCAAAGTTTTTGTTCAAATACTGTTATTTTGAAAGTCCTACTTTTTTCTTGCCTTACAGGTATTTATTAATTTTGCCACACAACAGCAAGGTACCTCGCCTTCTTCACAGGAACCTCCCATCGTTCGTCAAGACCATCTGCCAGTCTAGGCTCAGAACAGGATAGAGTTTCAGCAGCATTTGTGTATGTGTTTGTTTGTGTATATATACACACACATTTTTTTATGTAATAAAACTTTCAGCTTTTAACAGTTTGTGAGTGAGAAGAATATAGTAGGAGCAGAGGTGAGTTGGCATTTGTAGTCCAGAAGGAATGATACAAGTTCTCAGTAAAACAAGATTAGTTACATGCAGACCAAAAATCTGTCAGAAAGTAATGCTTTGAAATGAACTGGAATTTTAAAATACACGTAGCCTAATTAATGCAGCTTTGTGTAAAAAAAAAAAAAAGAAAAAAAGCTGATCTGAAATGTCACTTTGTATAGTGTATTTTTTATTTTATTTTATTTTTTGTGGTGGATCTATATTCATTTAGCTACAATAATTTTCTCTTGCATGCACACTTAATAACTGATTTTTACATGAAAAAGGCAAGAAAAAAATCATTGAATGGTTGAAATAGCTAGGCTATCACCCAATATTTGTATTTAATAGCACAAATTGAGAGCCTTTTGACTTCTGCATTAATTCAGATCTGTGTTGTGACAAGCTAAATTAGCCTTTTTATTGTGTAAAGGATGCACTATATTCCATGAAGGTTTATGTTAAAGAGGGTATTAGTGTACTAGTCTGCTTCCCAGTTATGTTAAGTAAATTTAATAAGGCTTCATAAATCATACTTGACAATGAGTTTTCCCTTACGCCTACAGGTTGCTGCTGGAGGAATTCTGAAGTATCTTTTTAATGACCTATTTCCTTTTCCTCAGCTTTTTTTTTTCTTTTTTTTCTTTTTCTTAATAAAATCAAAATTCTGTTTAAGGGACATATTAAAAAAAATAAGCTAAGCATTCAGACATTGGTCAATAAACTTTTCAATAATTGTGTATTTTGGTGCTAGATACTTCATATGAGGCAATGTCAAAGCCTTCAGCCTATGCACATGTAAAAGAAATGAATAAATAAAATAAATGAATATGAAAATAAAATAAATGAATTAAAACTCCTTTTGTTTTGTGGAAAAAAAAAATAATGAAAATTTTTGTGAAGTAAGCTGCTGGCTTTTCCAAGTCAAGCCCTTTTGCAATTCTCTAAAAGACTTTGTGGGACTATATTGCTCAATAGTTGAAACTATAGAACTCTTGACTTGGAAGTGTATTGCTGGGTTCTGGGGTGGGCAAGGTAGGTGGGATCTATACCTTGAGATTGAAAAATCTGATTTTAAAACATCTTTTTTTTTAGTGCTAATGATCTAATTCCCTGCTGTACAGTGATGAAATATTAAACAACAACAACAAAAAATGTGTTTTAGGATTGTCAAGCTGACTCAGAGACTCCTTATTAATGCTTTTACTAACACTTGGTTTGTTGTTGTGGTTTTGTCCCACTTTCCTTTTCTATAATTAGAATTTAGGTTGCCTATTTTTATAAAGGTGAAATGAAGTCCTAAAGGAAAAAAAAAAAAAGTGAAGACTTGACATACAGACTTGTATGTACCTATAGATCAAAGCAAGTGAGTTTATGAAATTACTTTATTACCCTGGTACACTGGGATGGCTGTGTTTGAGGTGAAAACAATTAACTTTTTTCTGAATAAGGTTTCTCAGGTTTACAAACAAAACAAGAATGGTCAGTCTTCAGTCTTAGCAATGTGTGAAAGAGGTAGGGGGCAGAAGAAAAAGAAGGCAGATGCTGGAAATTTCAGCAGAAACAGGGATATGCTGAGAGTGGCCTACTTAGGGTGGAAGAAACTGAATGTACAAGGCACAACCAAACATCTTTGAGTCATAATCTGAATCCACTCAACAGAAGAAAGCTTCTGGAGCTGTTGCTAGGATGGAAAAATAGAAAGGAAAGTATGGAAAGAAGATGTGCATCGGTCTTTCCTTTTTTTTTTTTTTTTCTTCCTTCCCTGTTGCTATGTTTATATCTGTAAATTGGTGGCATTACGAATTATGATCGATTGTTTTTTTTGAAATTATTTGTATTGTTTAATAATCACTAATATCTCTGTCTTTCAAACATCACAAGTCTTTAAAAAATGAACCATACATGAGGAAATTTAGAAGGATGGTTTTGGGAAAGGAGAGAGTGTCAGTTGTCGGGGCATAAGGCAGCCTAGCTTAAAGGTCCCATTTGTATAGAATTGTGACAAGAATGTCGATTTCTGCCTAGGAAGTGTGACAGGGAGTTGAATTAATAAAACAGTCCTACTGCTTTCTTAGACCAAGGAAGCATTAAAGTATACAGGACTTGTGTGGTGAAACTGAAAAATGGTGGCCTAGCTGAATGTGTAGATAGGGGATCTTTTTCAGGGTTTGGCTGTGTAACACTAATTAAATGTCATTTTTTCTTATTAAAATGTGAAAGATTATATTAGTGTAATAGATGAATACAGTAAATAAGGTTTACTTCAGACTGATGGTTGAGTAAATTCAGTTAACAGTGTTTTTCTTTTTTTAAATTGCTTCATATGCATCTCAGGAGACCCAATTTAATTCAGGCAAGTAGCAAACAATATTTGTCTCCCAATCCTTTATGGTTGAAGAAGGTCAAAATCTAATTGAGTTCCAGTGTACTGGGTTCTGTCTCAGAGGACATTTTCCATTTCCTTGAATTGCTGCATTCCTGAAATATGTAAGTTTCAAGACCAGTTTTTGAAGATTTTTTTTTTTTAATTAAAAAATAATCATAATAAAAAAAGTCCTAAACTAGGAGTCTGGACAGAAAAGGCCATTTATATGTTAATGATGAAATCGTCCTTGAATTCACAGAGCATGCAGAAATACCTCTTCTTCTGACACTCCTGAATTTTGAATCAAAGACGGCTGAGGATTCAAAACAGTAACTTTTCTTGTGAAGACTTTTGATAGGGAAGATATTTCAACTGGTAGATTTTTTTTAGTATGAATATATTCCCTTGACCCCGGGTCTTAAACTGGGATTAAGCTTGGAATTAGGAAATCAACTGAAATTCTCAAATGCTCAAAATCGAAGCTGGGGAGATGATTTTCATACTTTAAGGGACTATTCCATTGTCTAAATCAACAGAAGAGCTTCTGCCAACTATAGTGCAGATTATTTCAGGCCCTAGCTTAACTTTCATAAAATTATAGAATAAAGTGGTCAAAAATAAACTGTAGGGATGAACCTTAGATCAAAGGAACACAAATTCAATAAAGGTGGTGGGGTGATGGGAGTAGTGGACAGGACAGTAAGACTCATGAACTGACATTTTGCATCCTACTTCATATTAAATTTCTGAATACATTTCTGCCCTGAAAAACAACAACAACAACAACAAAACCCACTGTATTTCCTGGTTTGATTCAGTCATGACTGAAAATGTTAAATTTCTTTCATGGTAGTGGAAATGTGTACCCTGACTGGGATGATGATGGGAGTCTTTTGAGTTTGTTTGTCCTTATGAAATTTGAACAATTGGGGTCTGAAATCTCCTAAATTAGTGAGTTGAATCTGGCTCTTGTTGGAGCTGTTCAACTCATACATCAGTCTAAACCTAATTTAGCTAAGAATATTACTTTCCTGGTCTTTTCCTAGTAAGTAGAAAAGCTGACAGTGTCTTTGATTCAGTTTAATGTGATTTAATCTTTTTATGTCAGCACTTTCAATTTTTCTTTCTAAAGAATAGGGAGATCAAAGCTAGCAGTGTGAATATCTTGCTTTAAGTGATTGAAAGCCAGCTAGGTCAGACAATTTTCCTGAGATCTACAGTAACTAAAGTGAAGATGCTTCCTGAGTTGCATGTTAGGTACTTGCAAATAAAACTAATGCTGCAAGTGCAATGGAATGGGGCAGCATGTGTGAAGCAGAAATCACAGCTATCTTGCTATTACAGAGAAAGCAATAGTCTGCTGCTTTCACCAGGCAAGGTTCTGCTGAATGTTTTAACAGATGAATTCTCCATGCTGAATGATGATATGGATCACTGAAGAAACCAAAACATTTTTCTTCTTTATTAAATTTTAGCAATACAGTGAATGTTGTTTCAGCAGTGCCCTCATGCCTATTGCTTCATGGAAATAGATGTTGGGGCTCATTCTGGCTCCTTGAGCAATGGCCACAAGAAAGCTGTAATCAGAGTTTTGCACTGTAAAAGTGTATGCACATCCTTAGTTAAGGCAGATCAAACTGGCAATGTTCATATCAGCTTTACCACAAAATACAAGTGGAGAAACAGAAAATATAAGCTAAAAAAAGTAAATGTCAACAGGTCAGATTTCCATGTGCAACTAATTTATTCCAGCTACAGGATAAAATATGTGTATAATTTTGCTGCCTGTTAAGCTGCTGGTGCTATGGACAATTTAAAGAAGTGCCTTAGGATTCAGCTGACTATGAGGCACCCAGCAGGAAAAGAATAGGATCCTCTAATGTGCTGGAATTTAAGGTAAGATCAATCAGGAGTTCTTCCACCCTCATACTGTGGTAGTAAATGCTGGTTTATAATTAAGTGTATTGCATATAATTCAATTCCTCTTCTATGCACATTATACACATTATTATATTCAGTAACTAGACCCCTGCAAAATCTTAACAATCTTCTCAGAGTTAAATCATTTGGAACTTGATTCAACTTCTACAAAAAGTGAAAGTTTTTTAGTTTTTTTTTTTTTTTTTTTTTTTTTTTTTTCAGAGCCAGTTCTTCAGACTTTAAAAATTATGGCTAAGGAAAACTTGAGTGAAGGAACATGTGGCATTTATTCTGAGTAAAATGGAAAATTCACATAATGATCTATCTAAGGAATTGTAGTCATCCAGGACTTTGTAGCTGATGATAAGCATCTAATAAAAAGAATATAAAATTATTTTCTTAACAGAAGTCTGTTAAGATGTATCAATTCTATTAGTAATATGTGAATACAGAACAGGTTGAACCTAGATCTGAGAGCATTCTCAGTATATGAAAAGTAAGCATTAAGGTCATACACATTTTGAAGTTTTTATTTTTTTTTTTGTTTCTTTTCCCCAAAGATAACTAAATGATTAGAAGGGATGCTTGCCGATGGCCAACTAGTCACTTAAAATACTTATTGATGGCCTAGAGCTGAGGCTGTTCATGTGCTGTTATTGAGACAACCGTATTTTACTAGTCTTTTATTTATTTATTTATTTATTTTCAGTGAATGCATGGTTTGGTTTAACCAGCAGTAAAAGTTATTGCACAAAATATATTTTGAAGATTTTTTTCTTCTTTTTGCAAACTGCAATTAAGAAATAGATTTTCTAGTAATTGAGGCAAACTGTTCCAGTGCCTCACCACCCTCTTGAGTGAAGAATTTCCTCCTCACATCTGACATAAATCTTTCCTCTTTTAGTTGAAAAACATTCTCCTTGTCCTATTGCCATCTGTCTGTGTAAAAGGTTGTTCTCCATCTTTTTTGTAAGTTCCCTTTAAGTACTGAAAGGGCACAGTGAGGTCTCCTTAGAGCTCTCTGTTCTCCAGGCTGAACATTCCTGGCTCTCTCAGCCTTTCTTCATAGGAGAGGTGCTCCAGACCTCTGATTATCTTCATGGACCCATTCTAACAGCCCCACATCCTTCTTGTGCTGGGGGCCCCAGACCTGGATGCAGCACTCCAAGCAGGGCCTCACAAGGGCAGGACAGAGGGGGACAATCACCTCTCTTGACCTGCTGGCCACTCCTGTTGACACAGCCTAGGACACAGTGGCCTTCTGGGCTATAAAGCACACGCTGCTGGCTCATGTTGAGCTTTTTGTCCACCAGAACGCCTGAGTCCTTCTCTGCAGGGCTGCTCTTAATGAGTTCTTCTACTGGTCTATCCTCATGCCTGGGATTGACCTGACCCAGGTGTAGCACCTTGCACTTGGATTTGTTGAACCTCATGCAGTTCACATTGGCCCACTTCTCAGCTTGTCCAGGTCCCTTTGAATGGCATCCTTTCCTTCTGGTGTATCAACTGCACAATCTGTTTTTAATTCCTTCAGGTCTACTCTTTCACTGTGCCAAAGAAGTAAGTATTTGTTGGATCAAAAGGCAACGGTGTTGGGAGGCATTTTATACAGGAAGTATTCATATTTTCAGCAAACTGTGATACATATGATTAGACAATGAAGACAGATGCAGTTGTCTAATGTGCTCTGAAGATATGACAGTAGAAGATTTCAAAAATGTTAAGTATAAACAGTCAAAATATTTTCCCCAAACAAGAAGGTATAAACAAAATGAATAAAGTACTTGTTTCAGGCTGTGAGGGAAGATAGTGGCAAATTTATGAAAAGAACCCTTTTTCTGAGATTAGTAAAACAAATATGTGGTCTTGTCATTAAGTCTAGAGACAACCAGAGCATCTGCATTTTTTTCAGTCCATTGGTCTGTCTTGTAAGACAAGTCTCCCAATATTTAAAACTAAATAGAGAAAGACTAGCCCAAGAGATTTGAAATGAGAAACTGTTTTATTTGTAGGTCATTTTTTCAAAACCATCCCAGGTGTGCAGCCAGACCAAAAGAGACAGAGAGTAGGAGGGGAAGGGGAATAAAGTAAAAGAAAAAGGAAGTAGAGTGAAAGGAAAAGTTATTTATTTATTTATTTATTTAATTATTTATTTTTGAGGCAATTTATATTGCTGTAAGATTGAAGTGAAAGAACCTTGGAGTTAGGCTGCCAGTGTTATTGTGTTTCTCAGAACCACAGGAATAGTAGAGGCCATGCTAAGTATTTTGTGGAGGGAAGGACAGAACTCTCATAAAAGAACAAAGAATATCTTTAATGCTAATGGAAAAAAAAAAACCTGACATAACACAGTAATCCTGGTAATAGCCATCAATACGACCAGGCCAAATTATTTCCCAACAGGAGGGTCGCTCATTTTATATGAACTTGGCTGGTATTGTGTTGATCATCCACAATTCTGCTCACTTCTGGGGCCTTTGGTCATTTTTTGACATCCCATTGCCAACAGTGAGTATAAGATGAAACACTGACATGTCAGAATAGCAGAATTTTATATTGCAATGAATGCATGAAGGAATAGAGAAGCAGGTCCTGGCCTTTAGTGGGAACTGGCCTAGTTCAGCATCTCATGGAGCTGAACCCTCTTTACTCTGACTCAAAAATGATTTCTTGTGTTGCTTTTCATTGCCAGTTGTGTTCACAGGGTTCCTCGTTCCATCACTCTGAAGAATGAGAATCAAATTCTGTTTTCTCTACAGCTTAATTCACCATATTCACATAAAAGTCCAGCAATTCAGTCAGGACCTGGCAAGACTTTAAATGGCTTAGCTTGTCTTGTTCTACAAAACTGGGAGTCTGTTCAAACCTTCAAGGGGGCATAATCAAAACAAAACAAAACACACAAAAAACATTTTATTGTTCATGTAAAATTATGTCCTCTTCTACCTGCTTGCATCCTTCCCTCACATCCTGTTCCTTGGTTCCGCTCATATAATCATGAATTGGATTTATTCACACACACAGTCTGTTTACAGTTAGGTTAAATTCAATATGTAAAAAAAATATATATGTTACACAGTATTTTATATCATAATCTTAAATTCATCTTTAAAGAAATTTTGGCTGTGCATAGAAAGGCAGGGACGTGACTTTTGGCCTTAAGAGGATGAAGAAATGTGATCCAGTGCTTGGAAAAGAACTGAATGAGCAGCTATTATTAAAAGCTGTCTAGAGGCTACGGTTTTATTACACAAGAAGGTGTAAAGGAAAGGAAGAAAGGGCAAAAGACCAGCAACATTCAACTTCTCCAAACACTAACAAACCCTCAATTATTCAATTGCAATTACAGTTCACTGAATTAGCTACTTGAAAACAGTAAAACATGGGTTCTCTGGGGCAGATTCTCAACAAGGGTGATAGAAAAGAAAGGTTAGAAAGTGAAAAGAGTGACAGTATCATGGCTTTGAACTTGCTCAGTAAATTATTTCAGCTTGTGGCTTTTTTTTTTTCTTTTTTTTTTTTTCCCCTTCCTTTTCTTTTCTCCATCTTCTGTGCACTTTCTCCTTGCTTTGACTTCTGTGCCTCACACCTTCAGGTGAGAACAGCAGGAGCACCAAGCATCTGCTACATGTCTGAACTTGGAAATGGAGTCTGGCAGCAGACATCCAATGTTTGTCTGTGCCTGAAGGGTGCATATATCTAGAAAGTGGCAAGAAACATCTTTTTAACCACTTCAAGGCACCAGCCATAGGAAGAATTTGAAAGCTTCTTGCTGTGGGGCTTGCCAACTTCTAAATACCTCCATTGCACATATGTAGGTGTAGCACAGAGAATGTCACAAGATTTTCAGGAAGAGTGAGATTTTGTCACTTTTGAGTGAGGGTTGTATTTGCTAGAACTCTCCTCAAGATGATTATTCTTTTAATATGCTTTTAGCAATCCATGTCCTTAGTCTTTGGTTTTCACTCCACTGCTGTCATGTTGTAGCTCACTATTTGTTGTTATTATTATTATTATTATTATTATTATTATTATTATTATTATTATTATTATTATTATTATGGTACTATGTGTTACATAGGTCCTTAAATAAGACCCTAGCTGAAACAACCTCAGCATCTTAGGGAAGTCTTTTTCGCTTGATAGCTGCTTTGACTTTTCCTCCCTATATTGGTTGCCAGATCATTGATGTGAAAAACTTCCTCTAAATTGTGTAGGGAATACTGAAAAACTGAGACTTTTTCTGTGGATCGTAGTTCTGCTTCACTTCTCCTAAATCATTAGAGGCTTTTCTCTAAATAAATGTGCTACTCTTGTAGACTTAAGAGGCACTGACAATGTCTTTGATCTGTTCTGCTCTGTACAAGATCTCCCACTTGCTCTTAGCTTCTTCCAGCAGAGGGTGCATTAGTAGGTGGCAGATGCACAATCCCTTGCTCAGGAAGAGATGAAAGAAAGCACTGGCACTTCTGTGTGAGTTCCAAAAGTGTGCGTGGAGGTCTGTTTGCTACAGAATGGTTCAGAGTAGCTGTTTTCACAAGAACAGCTCCCATTTATAAGCATCAGATAATATTCACAGAAAGCACATTATGAGCATGCAGTTAATTTGAGCCAAGATTCAAACTCCAAGGGTGAGAGTTAGTTAGAATTGCTATTGCTCCATCACTCTTACTTACATGACTGTGTGCCTGATCAGATCTAAATTCTAGGGTTTGATCACTGAACAATTGGGCCGTGCTTCTTCACTAACTGTAGAAAGTCATTCAAGGCATTTGGTGGATAATTTTCAGTGATTGCTCTACAAACTAGAGTGTTAAGTTCATTCACAACCCAGGGGAAAATGTCAGTTTGACTACTAGTCTCTCTTTATATGAATTTGGAAGATTAAAAAGCATGCGTGTCTCACACAATGTCCCTATAGGCAAAATTAAGAGAGCTCAAATATTAAAAGCCTCTCAGAAAATACAGAGAAGTTTTAGTTTTTTTTTCAGTGGGTCTGTGCAGAGTTGGGAAATCTACTATAGAATGATTTTCTTCTACTATAGAAAGATTTTCTTCTTCCAGGTTTGCATTTCTGAGGCCAGAATAGTTGTGACTGCAATTGACAATTTGATGGGTGTTCGTCCTTTCCTTCCAAACTGAATGGGAAGTGTAGAGATGTACATGATGCTGGTGACCCCAGTTGCCATGTTGTCTGCTTCTGTTGCCAAGCAGCCTATAAAATAGTTATTACACTGATTTAGGTTACAGTGACATAAAAACAAATACCATGCTTGCATGTAGCCCTTTGGCTTTAATGAAGCTTTGAGTGGGTATAAAAGTCCAACTCTTAATTATATTATGATGGTAAGGTCTGGTGGCAGAAGCCATCTCAAAAGAACAATATCTTTCTAGAAGAACCACTAAACTAAGCGTGAAATGGAGAAATGTCTGAAAACAATGGCAGGGTGTATTGGCAAGGATGAAGAAACAATGTTTATTTCAAACCAAGGGCTTGTTGTTTCTTGTAGTTTCTTTGATTAAAAATAAAATAAAATAAAATAAAAGCCATTGACCTCATTAATCTGATTTTTGGTTTGTTATTTCTCTCTCTCTTTTTTTTTTTTTTTTTTCTGCAAGTGTAAATGTAGAAGATTGGGAGGGACAGAAGATGAAACAGAAATATTTTGGCTGTTAATAATTTGTCAATCAAAATAGATGACCTTTTTTTTTTAAAAAAAAAAAAGAAAAATAAATAAAAATGAAGCATCTACCTTTTTTTCTCTCTACCAAATGAAAATGACTCTGAAAATGAATCCCTTAGGTGTCTTTGAAAATGCTATGCCTTATTACCTTACAAATTTGACCAAATAAACACTAACACTCATTTTGGTAATAGATACATTACTGATTCAGCTAATTTACTTATCTGTGTAGAGATTTTATTGTTTTTACCTTGTCAGTGAAATACAGATAAAAGTATTCACTAAGTTTAAATAAAGCTTCGCTTTCCACAAATACATTTTATTCCAATTTCTTACCAAACACATTTAAACAAAATATATTAAATAATATGCTGCATGTACAAGGAAATATATTTCTAGTCAGATATGAATAACAGAATAGAAGAATCTTGAATTCACTTTTATCTTGCTTTGATCTGAAACCAAACTATGAGCAGTGAGAAACATTAGTGGAAGGGGGAGGAAATGAAGATGACTCATTTTCTTGATTCACACTGGATTGATTTTGTAAAGAAAAGAATATGACCCTGTTTGTTAAGACAGCATTATGTAGACCCTTTAAAATGTTTTATATTGATTTCTCAAAATGTACAACTGTGTATCAAAAAGCTCTATCACTCTGTTAGTGATTCACAGTTAGACATGAAGTTAAAACTTTTCATGGTATTAATTGTTGGCTTATAGTTATTTCTTCTACATAGCAGTGGGATAAAATCTGCCTTCCAAGACTTAGGCACAGATTGTGGTGAAGCAAATAAAATTTAAATCAAAATACACGTGCAATAATTTTGTCCTCTGATATACCATTACAGAATATAATTCAACTGATTGAATGTAATTAGGAATGGGAGCTTAAAATAGTATCTATATATTAAGACCACCATTGTCCATAGCAAGGCTGATAGAGTAGTTTGTAGATGTAGGAAAAAAAAAAAAAGTTTTATTCCATATCTTTCTGATCCAAGGTGTTTCTGTGTGTAGCAAAAATAGCTTTAAAAATGTCTCTGAAAACTACCAGAAAGAAAGAGTGCTCTTCCACATCTCTAATTTATATGGTGGCAGGAGGATTGTGCTGATGCAGCAGAAGTGGATTTTTGCTCCCTTCACATTTTATTTCCTGGGGATGTTTCCAGCCTGTCACTGGCAGAAGTCAAACCGGAAAAAGTACAATTGCTAGTTTTCTAGATTCTCCCCAGGTTTTGATACCAAAATAATCTGTTTTCTATAGTAGATTCTTCAAACATTTGTGCTGTAAGTACTCCTGTTCATCAGGAAGTTAATTAACGCCGTCTTGACTTGTAAGCTTGACATTTCAGAGTTTAACTTGTTCCACTGAGATGCCTGGGAGCAGCATTGTTTTAGGTAGATTGGAGTTACAGGCAGACAGTGCTGTGTTCATGTTTTGGATCTTAGCTTTGAAAACAAATATATATATATATTTTATTTTGTTTTAAGTAAAGATGAGCCTTCAACAGCAGTTGGGGAATAATACAAATTGTCTGGTTGATGCATATTGTATGCTTGGTGCAAGCATAGCAATAGTGTTTCTAATATATAATCAAGTAGTTATTCAGGATGACCACCATCTATAGCAAGCTATAAGTGCTAATAAAAACAGCTGATTGAGGTTCCATTTTCCTTTAAGATTAGAAACTTGTTTTTCTTGAAGCAGTTAGCCAGTTGTTTTATGTGTTTGTATCATGATCAGACAAGTAACTGTGTACAACATGCAGACACATTCTTCTTTTAGTTATAGAAAAAGTTAACTGATGATCACTACTTGGGTCTATGACAACAATGTCTAGTTAAAACGGTTGTCCTTAGAAGCAGCCATAATAGTGCATACATTTCTACTTTGTTTCTTCCAAGCCCAAACATTGCTTTGTCTGCAAATGATAAGAAATACTTATTTGAGCAACGTAAAGGACCTTACAACAGTTTGGATTTCTTAGTAGCATGCTAGGTGAAGGTTTACATTTCAAATTATTGCTTATAATAAAGTCAGTGTCTGTCCTTTCCTATCAAGTCAATTTGGTTGGACGTGATGGGAAAGGAAATGAGAGGAAGAGTGTTCTGATTAGGGGTAGGTAAAACTGTGCTTGATTTCTCAGAACACTAGAGGGAGCAAGAAGGTAAAGTTCTTGAAAGAGCAGCTGCTTTCTTGGAGGTGAATCCTCTGAGAGTAAGTTTGCCATACCATGCAGGTAGTTAAAGCAGAGGCTATTACAGCATCAAAAAAATAATAATCATTAACCAACCCCCCCAAAACAAACAAACAAACAAAAACAACAACAACAAACAAACAACAGTGATCTCAGTGATGGTTTGTTTGTTTATTGTTTTGAAGACATAGGGTTCTTTTGTTTTTATGTCTCTGAATGCTGAGTGTGTGTTCATCTAGGCTAATGCTAATGGACTGACTGTGATGGAAACCAAAGTCCTTGTTTCTCTTCATCAGAGGCCCCTTTAGGCAAATGTTAACCTGCCAAGAGCATGTGCACTCCAAGGAGGATTTGCAAATTATTACCCATGAACAATTATTTCCTGACCTAAATCTTTCTGTGCTAGGAGAAAAAATAAGAAACAGTATACACTAAGAGGCTATTACAGATGAGAGAATATTTCCTCTAGTGCTCCCCTTGCCCACTCATATTAATATTAACTATTGCTAGAATATGGTAATAACTTCTGGTGAGCATAGAATTGCATTGTGATTATTCACAGAACTGATCCTGTGCCTATAAACAGATGTTTTACCTAAGTGGATTAACCCACTTGCATGTTCTTCTAAATAACAATCTGCTGGTAGCCTTGGAAAGTCAAAGACATTTGGGGAAACTTTCTCATCTCAATGTGTTGGATGTTACTGGCTAACTCCTGCTGGGATTTGTGAACACGATTGCCAGTGAATCATAAATGCAACTCTTTGAGTACTGAAATATATATATATATATATATATATTATATTTCATATGGCACCACAAGCATCATGACAGTAAATATATTTAACTGCTCTCTTTCCTTTTTTCCTGTACACTTTTAGAAGTCTTAAAGCACTGTTTGTGATGAGTGAAGAACAGGACAAGTTTGGAGATACAGCTGATGCTTGGTGAAGTAAGTCTACCTACTAATATAGAGTCTGATGAAACTGTAAGGTTACATCTACTCCTAAGATCTGTAGGGGAACAGGCAGCTGCCTGCAGTCCTGTCTGGAATAATGCACACAGAAGGTATGTGTAGCACCCAGTACAGACTGTTGGACTTCTGTCTCTCCCAGCTTACCACAAGATGCTTTATTGCTTTATTTTCACTTTACAGCACTGCCAGCAGAAGGAGATAGGACAAACTGCCATATACAGTTGTTTCTTCTAGGTGTGAATTAGGAAGAAATACTGTGCTTTTTATTATTTTTTTTTAATTATTATTTTTATTATTATTATTTTTTATCTGCTTCATTTACACAGGAGCAGCTACTTCAAGACTTCCATGGTGACTATATGCCCTGGTCTTGCAGCGACAAAACAGGGGAATGTTATGACAGTCAGGGATACCAGGATACCAGTTCTCACATCATAGGACTAATGGTAGCACGAAGAACAGTGTGTGGCAAGAAGTGGAACCCTCTTTAATAGCTCTCTTTTGCATGCAGACAATATCTGTGACTTTAGTATTTGTGCACTCTGTGGACAAATAAAGCCAATTTATAATAGCTGATGATTTGCCTTGGCTGCCTATTATCAGTTACTTCTCTAATTTCTCATTAGCTGTTAAGGAGGTTTGCTGACTTCAATAAATCCACTGAAACCAAGGAATTTCCACTGATGTGAGTACAAATACAGGTCCCTAGATTGTATCTGAAGTGCATGTAAGTTTGATCTTCCACTCCTGTTCACAAAGTCCCCTGTGTTTATAAACTACCTTCCCCTGGTAACTATTGCCTCTCGATTATCTAGCATTTCTCCAATATTATCTCATCGAACATTTTTCTGCTATTGCTGTGAACAGGTTATATGACAACATGATTGCAGGACAGAAGATTCTCACACATTCACTTGCATCGTATTTCCTAGGACAATAGCAACAAGAGTGCTGAGTCCTATTTTCTAGAATGATAGCAAGGAGACTGCTAACAAGACAGTCCTCTGGGTTTGCTGTAGCCCATCGCATGATGCAGTGAAGCGGTGACATTCTGCACAATGTCCATGCATGTGCACAGTGACTCCTGCTTCTGTGTGAGAGTTGCTACAGCAATGCGGTCTGTCCTACAAGCACATTTCTTCCCTTAAGGTGGCAATTACCTCTGCAGGACTTTCTTGGCCTCTGTAAGCACATCAGCTGGACATCCTTGAATTATTCTTGAAGGTAAGGCCAGAAGCCTTTGTGAAAATTTTTTACACTCCAGCAGGACAACACAATATTTCTCCTAAAGATTGACTTAGTTCCTCCAGATTCCATTTAGGAAAATATCGCTCTTGAAGACACTAAAATAGCTATTTAATCATAGTACTTGAATCTCATTGAGAACAAGAAAGTTCAATGCATGCTTGAAATTCAGTGTGCTTATTATGCTTTCCCAAATGAGAAGGATTTAAAATTCATCTTTGGATGAGTTGTCCTAGCTGGATCCAAAGTCTTTGGTGACATTTGCACCAATCTTCTATCTCTTTCTGTACTCAAACTTCCTTCAATCATGCAGGCCGCTGTTGTCACAGGTTCACAGGCTATGGACTGTATTAGGACAGTTATCATCATCTGATTTGCCATCCTGCAGGCCAGAACTCAACTGACTTCAACTTTTGCCCCCAGGCCCATACCTATGTGTTGAGTCAGAGCTAATCATAGGAAAAAGAAGCCACCTGAGTGTCCAGAGTTTAGGAGTCTCCACTGTCTCAGCCATGCTGTTGGGTAAGATCTCTCAACTACGAATTACCTTCTGTGTTCAAAGTATAAGCTGAACATTAATTCTGAATGTATCTAACTTTTCTGCTGTTTTATTTTATTTATTTTTTAATTCCTTTAAAATACCTTGCCTCTATCTGCCATCTTCCATTTTTTTCAGATTCTTTATACAGGTACAATGTTAAGATTTTTCACTTTCAAGATCTTTTGTTTCCTTTCTGTTTCTTAAATGTTTCTGTGACTTCAACTATTCTAGTAGAGTAGCCTTTAGAAATACTTGGCTGTTTATCTTCTGTTTATTTATTTTTTTTTCTTTCTTTCTTTTTTTTTTTTTTTTTCCTAAAACAGATCTTACCTTCATTGCAGCTCTCCAAATGAAGTGATTGAAATCATTGGACAAGAAGCCTTAGATGAAATAGCTTTCTATTTGTAAATTATCCAGGGTAGTAATGAAGGACACCCTATTTGAATATACTTACAGTCTCTAATTCTTATTTCAAAGACAGAGAATACATTTGCATTATGCATTT
The DNA here is from genome assembly GCF_963932015.1 of Anas acuta. Lineage (NCBI taxonomy): Eukaryota > Metazoa > Chordata > Aves > Anseriformes > Anatidae > Anas > Anas acuta. The sequence continues at coordinate 85,722,778 of NC_088980.1, forward strand.
TCATTATAATTTTAATTAAATGTTTTTTCATAAGTGCATTTAAAAAAAAAAAATCCATCTCTCATAAAGGAAAAAGGAACCATATTTTACTTTCAGATGTTCTGAAGAAAAAAGAAAAACAATGTCGTGGTATGAACTTAAAGCTGTTGCTAATTCTGGAGTAATTCTGCATCTCCGTTGAGTTGCAAGTTATAAAGGTCTGAAAATAACAGTTGAGAGAGTGAGGTATTTTTTTTTATTTAAAGTCATGGAAATTGGGAAAGTTGGCTTGGTCATCTACCCTCAGTCTGTTTCTTCCCTACACCATACACCAACAAAAACTATCAGAAGGTCCTTCACTTCCTCATGGAATAAACATATAAAGGAGGAGGCAAAAAATATCAACTATACTACACACATCTAAGAAACAAATGACAGTGTCACAATCTAGTAGGATGTTGTGTTTCGGCCCCTATATCTAAAGTCACATGAGGGGGAGGATCCCAAGGAAATACACTGAAAATGCAGGCTTTTTTTTTTTTTTTTTTTTTCATTTTATGAATAAGAACAGCAAGAACAGCACATATATTTATTTATTTATTGGGCAGAGGGGGAGTGGGGAGTGTCACTATCAACAATTTTCTAAAAGTAGGTTCAGCCCTCGTATTTATCTCCAGTTCTGTTAGCTATGTTAGAAAATAGTGTTTTACAAAAGTTGAAACTGTGAGATATCCAGCAATTATTTCTGTTACTGTGCTGATGGGATTGGACAACACTAATACACTAATACAAAAGGTGGAACAAGGCTGGAAGATTAAATGTACATTAGAAAGGCACCAAGCTCTGCCAGGGTATGTTCAGACTGGACATGAGGAAAAATTTATTTTCTATGAGGGTGATCAAACACTGGAACAGGCTTCCTGATGTCCCATGCCTGTCAGTTTCAAGAGATGTTTGAATAATGCCCTGAGTAATATGCTTTAACTTTTGGTTAGCCTTGAAGAGGTCAGGCAGTTGGACTTGAAGATCTCTGAAGGTCACTTCCAACTGAACTATTCCATTCCATTCCATTCCGTTCTGTTCCGTTCTGTTCCGTTCCATTCCATACACAAAATAAGGAGCTATAGAAGCAATGCGAGGTAGATCTATGGGGTAAATTACTTTAGATTTGTGTAATTCTTTTATATATTTACACTTGCAGAGCAATGATTAAGTGAACATGACTTTTTAAACATTGGTAATATTTTAGTTCATCATTTTGATATAGGCTGCTGTTCTGATAATTACACACCTATTATCAAAGGCTTTCAGAGAAAGGAATTTGACCTGTTTTGTTTGTTAGTTTGTTTTTCCCCCTGGAAAACTTCAACCTTCACTGTCTCTGTTTGTGTAAAATCTGCAGGTGTTTAGCACTTATTAAAATTAGGCAACTCATCTATGATCAAAAAAGCACATGCTCAGTCTTTTTATCTCCATACAGTATAGAATAAAATTTTGCCACATACTTCAAAGAGCTATCCAAGTGTCTCTTCTGAGTTATTGCAAAGGAGAGGAATTGGATTTATTTTATATGTATATATGTAGATATATAGATTGAATTACCTTACTTGTGCTTGAATATTTGACATCATGCTTCCTCTAGGAAGCATGAACTGCTTTATGAGTTGACTATAACAGGATGGAAAATGTATGGCTTTTTGCTTTAGGAAGACCCTGTCTTTAACAAGATAAATATCATGCATGCTTTCTTTAATATTTGAAACATTTTTTTTTCCCCTCATATTACTTTTTTTGCCCTGCTTTGATACATGAAGGGAGTGAATGGAAATGAGTGTGAGACTAACATGTTCAGCACACAGCACCCTGGAGAGAGAGCACTGCTTCTTATTTTGAATGTGGAGCTGTTTAGGGTTGACTCAGCTCATGGAAGTAAAAAATGGTGCTCAAGTGTGTCTGTCCCAGGATAATGTAGGTTGCAGTGTTTAAGCTGTTTACAGAGCATTGAGAATGCCTTTTCCCTGTGCAATACCCAAAATTTAAAGCATGGGACTACTTTTGCTTTCAGATGCTGTACCATCTGTCGCTGCAGATTTGCACTATTTGTGATAGAAACTTTAGCTTTATTTGCCTCATACTTAGGGAGACTTAGATTATGTCTCTAACACAGCTCTGACAGCATGCCCAAGTTGAATGAAGATGCAAAGCACCATCTGAGATGTTCAAGGCCCCTGGTACAGATGCAGTGGCCACACCAAAAAACATCAGCTATTGATGCCGCTTCTGCAAGATGGGAGTGAGGTGTTTTAGGAAATCAAAAAGTAGCTTTGCCACCATAGATGGACCTCTGGGTGAGTTTGATCTGGGCATTTTTTCTCCTAAAGGTGTAAAGTCTTCTGAGCATAGGCAGAGATTTTGATACATTACTTTTTTTTTCTTTCCTTCCTGTTGTGTAGCAGCCTATTATTTACCTAGTACCAGCAAAACACACAAAGATTGCGAGCAATGTATATCATATTTTGTATTTGCTCTTTCTCATGATGGTACACTATACAATGGGAGCATCAATAAATATTCTGTTAACAGTATGTATCAATTATCTTGACAATAGAAGGTAACTAGCAATTTTTCTGGATTTTTTTTTTTGGCATAAAAGAAGGCATAGTTTTAAGTGTTTTTACTTGATAAAAAAGTTCCAGTTATAGCAGAATCATCTTTTTTCTTCTTCTCGTCTCGTCTCGTCTCGTCTCCTGTCCTCTCCTCTCCTCACCTCTCCTCTCACTCTCCTCTCCTCTCCCCTCCTCTCCTCTCCTCCAGTTTTGCTAAAGGTGGTTGCCAATAGCTTTGCCCTGTTAATGGTCATCACAGATTTCTAGAATCATAGAATAACCCAAGTTGGAAGGGACCTATAAGGATCATCGAGTCCAACTCCAGGCTCCACACAGGTCTACCCAAAAATTCAGGCCATATGGCTAAGTCCAAACACTTCTTGAACTCTGACAGGCTTGGTGCCATGACTACTTTCCTGGGGAGCCTATTCCAGCGTGTGACAATCCTCTTGATGAAGAACCTCTTTCTGATATCCAGCCTTAATTCCCTCAACTTAGTACAAAATAACATTTAACAAACAGTGGAAAGCTTCAACATTTGAGTTTTCTTAAATGATTTCTAATGAAAATGATAACCCAGAGTGGTAGGACTTGGTTTTGGTTTCTTTCATGCATGACTTAAAAAATAATTTCTTCTTCTCAATAAAGAAGAGATGACTAGCACTGAAAATTAATTCTTTGAAGGTAAAAGTTTGTCTTTAACAGAATTTAACAGAAAAAAACAAACAAACAAACAAACAAAAAACAAAAACAAAACAACCAACCAACCAACCAACCAACCAAAAAAAAAACAACAGAATTTAACAGATTACCAGTGTAGTACCAGCATAGTGCGGATAGCTCCCATTATTTTTAATTTTGCAATACCTACTTGGCCTATGTGAGATTTTGTTAACTGTTTAGCACTGATGTTGCATATATGTTAGAGTTTTTTTTCGCTATCTATGATAATGTCAAGGAACATCTAAGTGAACAATATTAGAACACAACGCAGAAAAAAACCAAACTGACCTAATCTCAGAGATGATTAAATGAACAACTCAACTTTAAAAATAGTATTTTTCTTGCTGTTATCATAAGAAGATACCTTAGAAGTATAATTCTACTTTTTATAAAGAGGCTTTTATTGTTTGTAATTTCAAGACAGAGTAATTGAAATACTGAGGAAGCAATTGAAGAAAGACATAGCAGGAGCTTGAAAGACATTTTGGGGGCAAGCTATTACATGGAAGTATGATTTCAATTTAAAAAGTTATCTTTTTGTATAGTAAACAGAATATTGTGTTTCCTTATGGAGGTTTGTATATTGAAGTGGTTTTAGAAGGAAAAATAAGCTTTTGAAATACTAAAATTGAAACCATCTCAGCACATCAAAAGGAAAACCCAGGATAATACCAAAAAAGACCCAGTAACTGGGTCCAATGGCCTGTCCAATTCTTTTTCATGTATCTTGCCTCCATGAGGGCACATTTTCACTATGAAATGAAAAATGTTCTCTCTGAAAGATTCAGCGACTATGGTAGTTGTATGATGCCTGATGTCCATCCCAGATTATGTTTGATAGCATTGGCTGTCTTCCAATGTGCAAGGCAGACATGATCAGGGAAGACACTCAGGGTCTTCCCCTTGTCTAGGACCCTCATTGGCCCCAGTGCAGTCCAGCTCTGCATGCATCTCCTAAGCTTACAATGGTATGATGGTGTGGTGGTTTTACCGTGCTAGGCAGCTAAACACCACAACTGCTCTCTCACTCCCCCTCCTTAGATGAGGAGGGGAAGAAGCAAAGCAAAGGACAACTCATGGGTTGAGATAAGGATAATTCATTTAAAGGGAAATAATAATAATTAAAGAAAGATTGAACTAAAAAAAGAAAACTAAAGAAAAATTGAACTAAACAATTTAACTAAAGGGGAAAAAAAAAGTAAAGGGGAAAAGGGAGGGGGAAATGGAAAAAAAAGAAGGAAAACAAACAAACCAAACAAATAAAGGCTATGTAGAAGTGCAAAGGAAAGAAATTACTCTCTACTTTCCACAAATGAGTGATGCTTGACCACGTCCTTGAAGCAGGGCCTCAACACACATAGCCGGTGTTCGGGAGGAGGACCGACATTTTCACAACGAGAGCCCACCCCTCCCCTCTTCTTCCTGTTTCCACCTTTTATTGCTGAGTGTGACATCACATGGTATGGAATATCCCTTTGGTTGGTTTAGGTCAGCTACCCTGGTGATGTTTCTCTTCTCACTTTTTGCCCACCCCCTAGGAGGGTTAGAGAGAGGCCCGATGCTGTGCCAGCACTGCTCAGCAGTAGACACAACACTGGTGTGATAACACTGCTGTTCCAGCTACAAGTGCAGAGTACAGCACTGTATGGGCTGCTGCAGGGAAAGTTAACATTCCAGCCAGACCCAGTACGGATGGTGACAAAGCCAAACAGTGAGGAATTAGAGGATTTGTTTATGACAGCAATTTAGCTATTTCATGTGTGAATCAGGCTAACTGTTCAAACTTTTTAAGTAAATTTTGGGAGCACTGTTCAGGTCAATGCCTTAAAGCTCTTTTGTCTTACAGGAAATTTATGTTTAATTGAATAGCCACATATCCTAGGCAGGGATCTCATAGAATTGCTAAGAGTTTATGTCATGAAATATTTGGAAAGCCAGTATCTACTGTAATCATATAATAACATACTTATAGAAAGGTTTGGATTGGAAGAAACCTTAAAGGTCATCAATTTCTACCCCCCGCTGCCATGGGCAGGGACACCTCTCACTAGACCAGGTTGCCCAAATCCCCATCCAACCTGGCCTTGAACACTTCCAGGGATCCACAGCTTCAATGGGCAACCTGTGCCTGTGTCTAACCACCCTCTGAGTGAAGAATTTCTTCCTTATATCTAATCTAAAACTACCCTCCTTTAGTTCAAAACCCTTTGTCCTGTCACTACACTCCTTGACACAGTGTCCCTCCCCAGCTTTCCTGTAGGCCACCTAAACGTACTGGAAGGCTGCTGTATGGTCTCCTCAGAGCCTTCTCTTCTCCAGGCTGAACAACCCCAAATCCCTCAACCTGGTGCTCCAGCCCCTTGATCTTCTTTGTGGCCCTCTTCTAGACTCATTCTAATACTTCTATGTCCTTCTTGTACTGGGGACCCTAGAGCTGGACGAAGTGCTCTGGGTTGGGTCTCATGAGAACAGAGTAGAAGGACAGAATCACCTCCCTTTCCCTGCTGACTACACTGCTTTTGATTTAGCCCAGGATATGGTTGGCTTTCTGGGTTGCAAACACACATTGCTGGCTCACATTGAGCTTCTCATCAATGAACACCCCCAGGTCCTTCTCCTCAGAGCTTCTCTGCCAGTTTGTACATGTGTTTGGGATTGCTCTGTCCCAGATGTAGGACTTTGCACTTGGTCTTTTTGAACCTCATAAGGTTTGCACAGGCCCAACTCTCAAGCCTATCAAGGTTCCTCTGAGAGACTTGGCTCGTGGCAAAGTTACTGATTTGTTCCTGTCAGTAAGAGGACTCAATGCACCAGCAAGAATCATAACTGTTAGCTTCTTTATAATGCTCTGATTGTTAAAGGTGCATCCCTTGTGGGAGCAGAGAAGGAAGGTTTGGGAGGGAGAAGCCTTTCATGTGTGCAAGAGAGAAAGCTTTGAAACCTGGCCTATAAAGATGCAACTTGAATGCCTGACCTGTAAAGAATGGCTGTAAAATGACTTCTTAGTTACATTCTCATTGATCTAGGTTAACTTTATTTATTTTGACATGCAAATGTAACTCACTCTCATTATCTATTATTGTTTTGTTTGTTTGTTTGGTTGGTTGTTTTGCATTTAAATTTCAGGATCTAATTTGGGTTGGAAAGGACCTCAGGACATCTCTAGTGCAATTTCCTGCTCAAAGCAGAGTCAGGGAGTTTAGAACTTAAGTCTTGAGAACCTCCAGGGATGGCAGCTGAACAATCTGTGTCAGCAACTTGTCTTAATGTCTGAGTAGCCCCATGGTAAAAAAAGTTCTTTATGTGCAATCTGAACCTCTCTTATTTCAGTTTATTCCTGATTTGTCTCTTCCTTGCACTATGCATTGCTGTCAAGAGCCTAGCTTTGTTTCCTGAATGACCTCCCTGTAGCTACTGGGGGACTGCTATCAGGTATTTCCCCAACAGCCCTCACTAAAACTCTCCTCCCCGTTCTGAATGAGGCCTGGTCCCTCAGCCTCTCCACAAAGGGCAAGTCTTCTGGTCTCCAACCATCCTGGGAGCTCTCCCCTGTGCTCACTCCACTTTATCAATGCCTTGTACTAGGAGCAGCAAAACTAGAAGCAGCATCTAGATGTGGTCTAACGAGGGCCATTACAATGTGCTGCTGTTCATACAGCCTAGGATGCTCTTGGCCATCTTTGCTGCCAGGGCAGGCAGCTGGCTCATGTGCTGCTTGCTGTCTGCCACAACACAGGGTCTTTTCATGCTGCTCCCCAGCAAACTCATCCCCAGGCTGCATCATTGCAAGGGCTCTTCTTTCCTCACTGTGGGACTCAGCATTTGTACCTGCCGAATTGCATAAGGTCCCTGTTGGCCCCTTCCCCCAGCCTCTCTGGGTCCCTCTGAATGGCAACTCCATCCTCAAGGATATTAGCTGGTCCCCCCAGTTTAGTGTCTTCTGGGAGCCCGATCACAGCACTCTGTTGCCTCCTCCAGGTCACTAAGAATAATGTAAAACTGGACAGGTTCCAAGACAAATCTTTGTGATACTCTACTTGCTACTGGTCTCCAAAGCAATGTATGATTAGTTAAATATGGCCCTCTGAGACTGATCATCCAAACAATATTTTACTATCTGTTTGACTACCTATTCATACTATAACATACAAACTTGGATGAAATGATATTTTGGGACAATACTGTGTGTGTTTAGTCTTGCTGCTATTGGGGTAAACTCCTTATCTACAACTCCATCCATTTTATCATAGATGGTCATCATGCTGGTAAGACACAACTTACCTTCAGCAATGCTGAATCTTCTCAGTTACCTTCTTATTTGTGGGTGCGTACATATGTTCCTCTAATAAGAAAAGTGAAATTAGTCCTTTTGAAACTGAGGCTGGTGTTTTACATCTAGAATCAGTGAAACTGGATGACATGCAATTGTGTTCCTATGAAAGGTAAGATATCATGTTTTAAATCTGTGGGAATTTTAACAGTTATTTCAGTGGAAACAAATCAGACCCATAAACCAGAAATGCATTTTGTTTATTGGTTAATAAAAAGCCTTTTTGAATTAATTATATTTTAAGATTGATGACCAGATTTTTATATTTATTTTTTTAAACAGAACCTATAGGTCAAACAATACTAAAGAATGATGTCTTGCCCTGGGAGCTTCTTCACCTAGCTGCTCCTTGAACTGAAGCTCTTATAAAGAAGGATGCATTAGGAACTAACTATAAAAAACACTAGGGATATTTCTTTTATCATAGCTGTGCCCACCTTAAGCACACAATAGTTAAAGTTATAGCTCTGTCTTGAAACTCTTAGTCTGAGGGGGGTTTTAACTCAGTAGAACTCAGTAGTTAGCTAGCAAATGGCTCCAGGGTCAAACCTGGCATGCCCTTCAAGGTTGCTTCAGCAATGGTATTAAAAGAGAAAATATTGTATAGTTTTAGGTCTTCTGTCTTTTTGTTTTGTTTTGTTTTATTTGCATTTGCAATTCTTAAACAATTCATTTGAGAATGTTTATGCTAATGTAAGAGAAAAAGGCAGTATGATACACCAGCAAGGTGAATAACTACTTTGTCTTATTGACTAATAACATAATCTTTCCTTTTTGTTGTGTATTTTCCATTTTCCCAGCTGCCTATTTTTGATTCTTACATGATATATATATCAAATTAGATTTAGACTCTACACCAAAACAATTCCTAAAATGGAGAGCTTTCTTCACAGTATAAGCCAAGAGTTTTGTGCAATCTTTAGTGCTCAGAAAATAACACCTGTATCCTATGCATGGGACACATGGTAGGAGAGACCTCTGATATGGTTTTCTACCTACCTCTTTCCTATGTATTAATGTGGTCATATTAAACTACCTGACATTTTTTCCTTACTCTAGCCGAGACTCACATAATCTAATTTGACACACTTAGCTGAAAAAATTGAGTTAGAAGCATGGTCACCTTAGACTGTCTTGCAGCAGAAGAAAGAGATCAGTACATCCCAGGAGTGATTCAACCCATCTCTCTTTATGTCTCTGCTGCTAATATAGGCAGCCATAGATAGCTACACTGCTAGATAGGGAGGGACCTCACTGAAATAAACTCTTCTCCATGATTTTATTCACTTAGGCAAACTTCATTGCAAACAGGGAATAGGGAAATACATTTTATGTCTGTACAGTTTCAATGAATTTTAGTCCCTGGAAAGATTTAAGGTATTTTTTTCTTGCTTAGGATGTTTTTGCAAGAATAAAAATTATAAAAAGAAATATTTCAATGAACAAAAAGTTAATTGAACAGATTTTAATTTTCTGCTGTTATTTTTAATGACTGTATGTCTGGTGACTGACAGTTTCACATCTAATACACTCCTCTGGCACTTAGCTTAAAAATGTGCAAAACAATGAATTATTGCACAGCTGTGAATGGCCAGAAGGGAATGTCAGTAGCCCTCACAGTACCGCCTCACTGCCTTATACTCAGTGTGTCCCCACAGCTTCCCGATGTTTTAGTTTGGGCTTCAGAACCCAGTTGAAGGGTCAGTGCAGGATAAGTGCAACAACAGACTTCAAGGTTTGTTTTGGTCTGCAGAATACCAGCCTTATTCTGAGATAGACCTTTTTTTAGAGGTATACCATTTTTTAGGTATATGGCCACAGTAATGGGGAAACCAGTTACAGCTGGAAAGGAGTCACGTGTTTCTTATAATAGGCTGCTGAGCACAGCTGGAGGGGAAACCTTCAAGAGAGAGACTGTGCAAGAAGAAGGATCTCTGAGATCTTATAGCATGCTCTGGGCAAAAGAAAAATATAGGGTTTATATGTGGAAGTTTTGCCCAGTGCATTTGGTTTAAAAAATAGAATTATATATGAGAAGGCTTTAGGGTAGGTGCAAATCTCTTTTGGGCTGGCAAACCAGTCTATAGCAGGTCCTCTCATTTTTTTTTAGTTGTAGAGGCAGTGCATTGGACAAGCATAAAGCTGAGGTCAGCTGCAGCTTGTGCGTGTTATGGTGTATATCATGTAATTCCAGTCCAGGGCATGACTATTCAGATGTAGAAATAATTGAATCAGAAGGTCTGATGTAAAAGAATATCCAGGTTTCAGCTTATCATCACCCAGCATTCAGTTCTAATGTCTCTGTGAGGTACAGAAGCACTGTTGTTTTCAGGGTACTAATAGGTACGTTAAAGCTTAAAGGTATTAGATTTTTATTTTTATTTATTTATTTATTTATTAAATCCCCTGGTGAATCTGCAGAAAAGTATGAAGAAAATTTGTGAGATCAGCGATGAGCCCTCACTCTAAGATGCTGCATCTCTTCACTCAGCTTCCTAACAGTGAGTTTTTCTCACTTTTGCCTGTAAGTTGTATTTTCTCTGATTTATGTTGCTTTTCCCTGTCTAACTCTTCTAGTGACTTGATTAGCTGAGCTTCCACAATCAAGAGGAAATTAAAGGAAATTGATGAAATTAAAAATAATAATAATAAATAAATAAATAAATAAAAACTAACTTGTTGTATACGAAACATAGTATAGCATACTTTTGTGGAACTGGTTTAAAAAATCTAGAAAATTGCCTTGTTTCTTCTCTTGCTAGTTTAAGTTGAATGTAAACTGTTATATTAGTGTGTACTGTAACTTTTGTTGCCATGTAAATTAACATTCATATTGCCTTTATAGTAAAGTACAAGACCTGGCGCTGGCCAATGTTTTGGTAGAACACAAACAAACATTATATTTCTAATCTCTTTATTTGCTGTAGCACATCTGGATTAGCTGGCCCAAACAAACTAAAAAGTGTTGAGCCTTTGCTAAGCCCTGTGTTCCCCATTGCCTAAATCCCAGGAATTAACAGAATTTGCAAGACTGCCAATATACTTATAGATGCCTAGCCCTTTCAGCAATAACATCCTCTTAATAGAACATTTATTCCCTATTGGAAGTACAGAAGAGATGCCTTAACAGCTATCCCTTAGTGCATACAGGATAACACTTTCGCTGAGTGTTTTTGCTTAAAAAGAAAAAAAAAAAGCCTGCCATATTGGCTTGTGGTGGAATAAAATATACAGCAGTTACCTGTAGAAAGCGACTGACCTTGAGTAATAGCTCAAAGTCAGAAAAGAGCACCATGGGGAAATTATTAGCAGAGGAGTTTTAGAAATATGATAGTAGGAGGGTACCTGCAAAATTTGAAAATGGTTGCAGTGACAATAGGAGGTATGATTCATTTAGGAATACTGTATTCTTTGTTGTGGTTGACTCCTCTGGAGATTTCTGTGTTTTGGGTCTCCCTGGTAGTGTTATCTCCTCCCCTGCAAACAGGCACTTGTATTCACACCCTTTCTGTGGAAAAAAAAAAACTTGTGCTATTTGGAGATTTGGAAGCAGTCACCAGAGACATGGAATACCCAAGGTGTTTGAACAAAGGAAATTCTTTAGGACATCTAATTACCTGAACTCTCCTTCAGGCTCACTTTCTCTGTGATCTTAGTAATTATTCTTCATCCCAAATAGCCACAAAATATTTGCAATTGTAGCATACTAATAGTTATCACTGAACATTATTAGTCTTTAGTATCCAAACCTAAAGGAAACATAAGAAACTACATTTTAGCAAATTCTGTGGCACTAACTTAAAACATAATATTTCACATCCCCATTCCCCAGGGCTCGGTGCTGGGGCCGGTCCTCTTTAATATCTTTTTTCGATGATATGGATGAGGGGATTGAGTGCACCCTCAGTAAGTTTGCAGATGACACCAAGTTAGGTGTGTGTGTCTATCTGCTCGAGGGTAGGAAGGCTCTGCAGGAGGATGTGGATAGGCTGCACTGATGGGCTGAGGTCAACTGTATGAAGTTCAACAAGGCCAAGTGCCAGGTCCTGCACCTGGGGTACAACAACCCCAAGCAGTGCTACAGGCTGGGAGATGAGAGGGTGGAAAGCTGCCAGGAGGAGAAGGACCCGGGAGTACTGGTGGACAGTCGGCTGAATATGAGCCAGCAGTGTGCTCAGGTGGCCAAGAAGGCCAACAGCATCCTGGCTTGTATAAGAAGCAGTGTGGCCAGCAGGTCTAGGGAAGTGATTGTCCCCCTGTACTCAGCTCTGGTGAGGCTGCACCTTGAGTAGCATGTTCAGTTTTGGGCCCCTCACTACAAGAAGGACATCGAGGTGCTCGAGCGAGTCCAGAGAAGGGCAATGAAGCTGGTGAAGGGTCTGGAGAACAAGTCCTACGAGGAGCAGCTGAGGGAGCTGGGTTTGTTCAGCCTGGAGAGGAGGAGGCTCAGGGGCGACCTTATCTCTCTCTACAGGTACCTTAAAGGAGGTTGTAGTGAGATGGGGGTTGGTCTATTCTCTCATGTGCCTGGTGACAGGATGAGGGGGAATGGGCTAAAGTTGTGTCAGGGTTGTTTTAGGTTGGATATTAGAAAGAACTTCTTTACTGAGGGGGTTTTGAGGCATTGGAATGGGCTGCCCAGGGAAATGGTTGAGTCACCATCCCTGGAGGTCTTTAAAAGATGTTTAGATGTTGAACTTAGCGATATGGTTTAAGTGGAGGACTTGTTAGTGTTAGGTCAGAGGTTGGACTGGGTTATCTTGAGGTCCCTTCCAACCTAGACAATTCTGTGATTCTGTGACATTAAGTGCATCTGTTGTCTCAGGCTGTGTACCCACAACATGATTTTGTCAGTTAGCTTTAACTGAAGTAATTCAGTTTATCTTTTGTTGTGGTATGTTTTTCACTCAGCTAATCGTTCTCCTTCTGGGCTAATTTTCTAACATTGCTCTTTATTTGTTCTCTTCAGCTGTACTTAGGAAAGGAAGAGACACTAGCACACAGTCCTGTTCTTCCCATTTATTCCTTTAAAGGAATAAAGAGAAACTCTTTAGAGAAATTCTCAATGTTAAGCAGTGAAAAATCTCAGGAACTGTTTTCATTAAAACTCTGCTGGCAGCAGCAACTGTGCCTCTGGCATTGAAGGTTGCCTGTGCGTTGCTTGGTTCTATCAGTTGCTCTAATAGACTGCATAATTTTTTCCTGTTGAAGAGATTCAATGGGAGAAAACAACTTGATTTCTTTTGTTGCATTCTGGCATTCAATAAGTTATTATTTTTAAAGCTAATACTTTCAAGGCCTTATCACAATATTGTCAGTGTATTTAAAAGCTTTTATAGTTTTATGGCAAGGAAAAGAATCTACAGAGATAAAGTTTTACATATAAGATCATTTTATACTTGCTTTCTATACTTTAGTACTGATTTATGGAAGAATTTCTACTCCTTTGATACCTCCAACTTGAAGGAGTGCACCAACTAATGGAAATGGCTGATTCATCTTTGCCTAAACATCTTGTTCAGAAAACGCCATATGAAAGTCCTTCATGAGAAGGAGGAGAAGGGTTCTGAGCATCAGTGACAGCAGATTGGGCCCAAAATATATAACGTAGAATATAGGTGAATATCATATCTCTCCTGCCTGCTATTCTGATGCATGTGCAAACTGGTAAACCTTCAGCTAGATTTAAGAGTTTAGGTATTATCATAGATTCTCAAGGAACCTTGAGAATATAGTATATATGAAATAGTACGAAGAGGAGACCTCTGTCTTTCAGTCTAATGTCAACTTCTTTCCTAAATAATAGGAGCCTTCCTCTTCTATTAAACCATTTATTTACTACATTATCCTATTGCAAACTATCATATACTTAACTAGTTTACCTGCATTAGTTTTACAGCAATCCACATGAAAAATTTCTAGGCGCGGAGGCATTTTACTCTCCAGATTTTCTGTATGTCAGTGTAAAATGCCTTACTTAAAGTGGTTAACAATTGTGTTTAATAGGTTTACCTCTCTGAATATGCAAGAACCATTGGAAAATAATTCCGGATATTTAAGAACACTGTATGGAAATGTTGGCATGTTCAGGATACTGTGACTCTAAATAATTGGCTATGTTTAATCAGATCCATAAAGTATTATTGTTGTGATATATGATGTTCCAAGAGAAACTGCCACTATAACTGCAGCTTTTCTGTATGTAGTCAGGTGCTCGCTATTTTTCTTATTCAGGAATTGTTGTAGTCAGCAGCAGAACAGAAATTCTGTAGTGTGTGCTGACTTCTTACAGGCTTTTTATCTTGGAAGTGTATTTTGTGCTGCAACATCAGCATCAGGCAGAAGGAAAAGTAGAAACCTTTCATCTTGTATGCAGAGACAAACAGTGTATCATCTTGTCTTGCTTGCCAAAGAAACTGAGAAGAAGCAAAGACTTGAGACTACAGAACTGATGTGAGGGAGGAGGCAACCCAAGGAAATCTTGTGAGTGCACAGTGGTTTGATATCTAAGGCAGCAAGTTTTGCTTGATTTATCATTAATTTAGGGCAGCTTAAAGGAAAGATGGACTACAAGCATGTTTAGGAATCCAAATCCTAGAAGGTCTGACAATGAAAGTCCTATTTCCTGCTCTCTGATGCATTTTATGAGCTGGGTAGGCCACTATCTCCTTTCTCTGGATGGAATACTCATCATGAAGTTCAAGGCTCTATATATACGCAAGGCTGTAGGATGATGGCGTTTCTTTAGGGAGAGGGGGAGAAAGCTTGTATGTGTGGTTTATATAAAGTTTTTAATTTATGATCTCATAACTACATGTGTAAATAATTATAGATAGATAATATATAAAATGTAGAGATATAAGTATAAATCCTTATCTTCAATATTGTAGGAGGATATGCTAAAAATGTCCATAATAATGTAAATTCAAAGAATGAGAAATAAAGCATCTGTTTAAATGTAGAAGCATTTCATAAATGATTCTTGTTAATAACGAATTACAAAGCTAAGATTTATTTCAAGTATGTCTATTGAATTTTCCAAAGCTAGACCATAAAACTCCCCGAGTAATTATCCCTGCATTTGTGCCCCAAACATGTAAGCATATATACTACTAGAACTCCTCAGTATTTGTTATCCCTAGAAAAGTGTGACAAAATATGCTGATGACAAACAAACTTTGTGTTTGTTAGATATGCATAGTAGCATGGATATTTTGAGAAATATCTGAGATGCTAACTCTTTGAATTACAGCTAAGGTGAAAGGGGAGCTGACTAAGTACCCGGGAGGCAAAACACTCAGTAGTTTAAGTTTTCATACTCCTATCTAAGAAAGTCTTCGCAAGGAGTTCTGTGCACATGACATTACATCCAGTTGTAGATATATATGTCAATGGTTTATTCTTGCAAATATACCTATGAGAACTTCAAGAATGCTGAGTTCTAATTGCACTTGAAATTATTTATACTTTTTATTACTGAAATTCATGGTCTCTCATATATTTTGAATTTAAAAAAAAAAGTTCATAATGTACCAATATGTACACATTATCTCAACTGAGGTTGAAATCCAACCCCCCACCCCCCAAAAAAAAAAAAAAAAAGATCTCAAATCATATTAATTTGCTTGTAAATCTTACTTGGCAATGTAGAATTTTCCTTCCTCCAGTTACAAAATGAGTCATACTGCTGTGTCCAGCTGGGTGAATACACCTGTTATTGGAACAGCAACAACAGAGTCTTTGGGACATAAAATTCCAGGGTGTCCTGTGAAAGTTCAGTACAGCAGTCATGACAGTATTTACAAAGAACATTTACAAAGAAAGCTTCAGGGTTATGGAAACCAGAAGATGAAAACTCTGAATAAATTTGCCCAAGTGTGTACTGATATTTTGAATGGGAACGTATAGTTTTTTTCTTTCCAAGTCCCAAAGCTTCCTTAAGTTTGTGTCTGTGCCCTAGGTTCGCTCATGTGACAGGTTCAAATAATGTTGAAGCATCTTTTCCTGCCCCTTCAGTATTTTCCAAAATAGATCCTTTATTTTTCAAAAAATAAAGGCCTTGTTTCTTTAAATTCTCTATTTGACTAAATTCAGAGTCTCTTAATCTTAGTGCCTGCCATCTAGTCTGATTTCTCCTTTGATTGTAAATTTTATTGATCAGTCACTCTACCAGTGTAAATCAATGAATTCTTATTGAGTTCAATGTAATAAAGCTGCTTTACAACATATTAAATAAATATGTAAATAAAAATTGGAGCACTGCTATTAGCTGTACCATACCCCAAGAATGCTCTTAATGTTATGTATTTTTCCCAGTTCTACTGTTGCATGTTTTAATTTGTTTTTAGGTTTTAGACAGCATAATCTATAGATATCTCTCTCATTTGCCTTATGTTCAGAATATTCAGATTAGGAGTAATATTCTTTTGTTGTGCTGCATTCCTTTGTTTCTCTAGGTGCTTGCTTCCTGTCACAGAATGAGTGGGATTAGTCATCTGGAAAGGTCTAGAATATTTTCTTTGTTTCTAAAGAAAATGTAAATGATTAATTTAGACTGGATAGGAACATTTAGGTTAATAAAAAAATATAAATCAGCCTATGGTGACTACCTCCTTTACTTACTACGTCAAATGATTTTTCTTTGAACACATTGATATTTCTGAATTCATTGGAAAGAACTCAGTTGTTTTATACTTCACTGTCATACACAAAATAAACAAACAAAGAAAAACAACAACAACCACAAATCAACAATGAAAAAAACACCATAACGTGTTCTGAAAGTGTATCTTCACCATCAGGCTTATGAAAAGCAAGATTCACCTTGTACCACTAGTTCCATTGGGTAATCTATATCTATTGAAGGCTTTTTTATTTTTTCTTTTGAAATAGGATAGCAAGGAGAATGATTTCTATTGTTCACTGATATCTAAATTTTCAGACTTGCAGTTGTATAATTTCCTCTATTATTAGTTGAGAGAATGGGACTGGCTGTCCCATTCTGCATTCACCGTTAGTCGCTAACCTAAAAAGCATGATTATTTGTAATAATATGTAAGGAAGATTCAAAATAATGGAATCTATAAAAGTCAGTAGCAAAGTTCCAATATATGATTCATTTTGAAGCAAAAAAATAAAAGGCATCAAGTGGCAGCCCTGTAAATAGGAATATAAAATTACAGATGGAGAAAGTAAGGGAATGTGGGTCAGGGCTGATTCTACCGATGCAGCCAGAGAGTAACTGATGCATGTAGTAGAGGCTCTGTCATTTCCATGAACAGCTTTATCCTATGAAGCCAGACAAAAAAAAAAAAAAAAAAAAAAAAGTTGAAAGTGCAAATAGCATTAAGTGGTTTGGACATAGTTTGCATTTCAGTGAGATAAAGAAGGGCAATGTGTGTCTGCAGTCAAGGGTTTGAAACTGCAACAAGTCAAGAAAGTATAACTGTTTGCAATCTATTTCTACCCCTCATTTAAATCAAACACTTTCCAATATATATGATGGAGTAGCTGAATATATATATAGCATATATAGCAATATATATGATGAAGTGTAGCTGAATTGGTGTTTGTTCCCAAATAGCTGACCTGGCGCTGTGTAAAATGAGTCTTTTTAGGATGGTGTCATTAGTGTGGTGTAATAACGCTTCTGGGTATTTCAAAAGTCTTTTCCTCAAAGCTGTTGTTGGCTTCTGTTTTTAGCTAGGACAGATGGGAATGACTCATAGGTGTTAATTTGGGTTTAAGGGTGCATTTTTAAACTTCACTCTCTAGTTTGTAGGTACTCAGAATCTGTGCAGGAATACAGATCTGCTGCTACTTAAGGGATGTTTGTATTCACAGCATCTTCTTGTTTCAAAGGACAGTGTTAGTCAGGGTATCGTGTTGAGTGGGGTGGACACATGTCATTTTGACTGAAACAGTCCTACTTCTCCCATTCAGCACTTGCCCTGTTGCAGTTGTCCTAAACTAAGTTTCTCTCTCCATGTTTATTCAAATACTGTTACTTATGTTGTCTTGTTGCTGATTGACATTTGTTTAACATGCATGTGCTTTTTCATTATGGACAGTAAGACAGTTCTCTCTCTGTATATTTGTGGTTGCTTTGTGCTATTTCAATAACAAAAAATCACCATGACACTTTCTGGGACTGCGCTTGGATCCCCAAGGACTCCCTTTGCCCAGGGAAATATTTTGTAAGCACACCATTTACCCAATAGGAGCAATGAATTTGAGGTGGATAGTGCCATCAGAAAACCTCACAGAAAATAGCAGTGCTGCAAAGGCTGATGTGCTTCTAAAAATGTCTAGATAAACTCTGTAAATATGTGCACTGTATGGGTAATTTATGCTCAGCTAGAAACATTTATTAATTCTGAATACACTGTTCACTGTGAATAATTCCCATCACCACTCTTCTGTTGCAGCAAAGTCACCTACACTTAATAGTATTTTTTATTTTTTTTAATTATGTTTAATGTCCACATTCAGGCAGCGGTGAATTTGCCTTTCCACCACCTGAGAGATACTTTCCTTCCGAATTTCAAGTTTTCTATTTTTCTTCTCCCCCTCCCGGTTCTGGTCAATACCCTTTGTTTCTTCCTGAACACATTATTTTAATGCTTTACTAATTGTCAGTCCAAATCATTTGATAAGTAGTCTTAAAATGTTCAAAATCGATCAATGGTATAACTCTGATTAGCACGTTAAAGTTCAGTCATCGATCCTAACCTAAGTCTCTTCAATTACAGTGTCTGTCACTTCAGGTTGCCAATCAAGACTGTGTCTATTACAAGGAGTCTACATTAACTTTGAATGTCCTTTATATAGGCAATTTTTCTGTCCATTTTTTTTTTCTCTGTCATGAAGTTGAGTTATGGGAATCCCATGCATACATTCACTAACAAAATATGAAGCCTTTCTTATTTGTAAGTAGAACTTTCTTATACCTCGTACATTTAGGGAGAAAAAAGTATGACTCTTATTAAATAATATTAATAATCATAGCCTTTGAATACAAACTGTCTCCTCACTACTTCTCCTCACTGTAATCTTTCTCTTTGTCACAAATCAATTCTGAGTTTTTACAATGCTTGAATGCAGAACAGCACATTTTTACATCTTTATACACATACTTTTTCAATGTACAGTAACAGCTGCTGAGAGAAATTGTCTGTTTAAAGATAAGTTGAAAGTAGTCTTTAAAGTCTTCCTCCCCCTTCGAGTCAGTAATAATGCTTTCAGTGGATGTACGTATGTGCATGCTTATGTATGCAAATTAGAACTGCTGATATATTGCTAGACAAAATAAATACGTAGAATGTTTTTGACTCAATATGACAATGATGAAATGTAACCTACCATTAAAAATCAGATTAATTTTTCAGTGACTGGTCATTTCTAACCAATTCATGAATGAAATGTATAAACAGTAATACGGAAAGTACAGAATAGTCATTGGATTTTTCTTCTCACCATTCTTAAATGTTAAGTCCTTAAACATATTTAATATTCATAGGTTTCTGAGTTCAAATTGCAATATAAGTAATAGCTATAATAAACTACAGAAACAATTCTCATTCCCTGATATAATGTCCAAATTTGAAGTACTAAAGAATTACTTTACAAAAAAGCACTGTTATAGGGAGCAAACATTACTTGCTCCACATCTCTTCCCCCCTCCTTTTACACCAGTTTTGAGAGCAAGAAACATTGCAGTTCCCAGTTAAATACAAAAAAGAGATGAAAGGCATCAACGTGGCAGTGAAGATGCATCACCAGCAGAAAGTTTACAAAGCATGTATTTCCTAAACTTGTGGAGTTGGGTAAAATTATTCTCCTCCTTGTATATCTTACCTTTTCTCACTCATTTCATTTTCCCTATTTTCAAATTTAGCCATGCTAAAGAAAACTCACTGCCTGAACTTGACTTGTATTTTTCACACAGTTTATATTTGTCTTCATGGTGCTTCTGGTTGAAACAATATTAATAACAAAACAATGAGAAATCATAGCAAAAAAAAAAAAAAAAAAAAATAGCAATCCAGCTGTTCTTTGTGAGCTTCCTATGTTTTGATATTCTCTGAACAACACCCTGCTCCCTGAGAGCTTGCCTAATCTCAAGGAAGGTATTTGGAGTCACAAAGTACCTCGCCTTGCCTATGAGAGCAGAGATGTTTATCAATAGAGAGTGAAGCATAGTGCAAATTTTGAGATTGAAACAGGGATCAAACAATAATCCTCTACGCAGTTGTTGAAATATTCTCCTGGTTTTGGTGCCTGAGGGCAGTTTGAAAATAATATTTGCTGCCAATACGATTGTATAGCCCCATCTCTTTGGTTTTAAAATTCAGTTTGTGTTCTGCTCAACAAAAGATGAAGGTAGCTTTTAAGCTCCAAGGCTTCGTTTATATTTGCATCATCAGGGCAGACTTCCTGAACCACCAGTTCAAAGCAATGACTGAAAATAGCTGTATTTTCAGCTATTTTTTTTATTTTTCACCATCCACGAAGAACTGGTTGGTGACCTGCTACGGCACTTGGATGTCCACAAATCGATGGGGCCGGATGGGATCCACCCAAGGGTACTGAGAGAACTGGCAGAGGAGCTGGCCAAGCCCCTATCCATCATTTATCAGCAGTCCTGGCTATCGGGGGAGGTCCCAGCTGACTGGCGGCTAGCAAATGTGACGCCCATCTACAAGAAGGGCCGGAGGGCAGACCCAGGGAACTACAGGCCGGTCAGTTTGACCTCAGTACCAGGGAAGCTCATGGAGCAGATCCTCTTGGGAGTCATCATGCGGCACTTGAAGGGCAAGCAGGCGATCAGGCCCAGCCAGCATGGGTTTATGGAAGGCAGGTCCTGCTTGACGAACCTGATCTCCTTCTACGACAAAGTGACGCGCTGGGTGGATGAGGGAAAGGCTGTGGATGTGGTCTACCTTGACTTCAGCAAGGCTTTTGACACCGTCTCCCACAGCATTCTCCTCAAGAAACTGGCTGCTCTTGGCTTGGACTGGCGCACGCTTCGTTGGGTTAGAAACTGGCTGGATAGCCGGGCCCAAAGAGTCGTGGTAAATGGAGTCAAGTCCAGTTGGAGGCCAGTCACTAGTGGCGTCCCCCAGGGCTCGGTGCTGGGGCCGGTCCTCTTTAACATCTTCATCAATGATCTGGATGACGGCATTGAGTGCACCCTCAGTAAGTTTGCAGATGACACCAAGCTAGGTGCGTGTGTCGATCTGCTCGAGGGTAGGAAGGCTCTGCAGGAGGATCTGGATAGGCTGCACCGATGGGCTGAGGTCAACTGTATGAAGTTCAACAAGGCCAAGTGCCGGGTCCTGCACCTGGGGCGCAATAACCCCAAGCAGAACTACAGGCTGGACGAGGAATGGTTGGAGAGCTGCCAGGCAGAGAAGGACCTGGGAGTGATGGTGGACAGTCGGCTGAATATGAGCCAGCAGTGTGCTCTGGTGGCCAAGAAGGCCAACGGCATCCTGGCTTGTATCAGAAACACTGTGACCAGCAGGGCTAGGGAGGTGATCGTCCCCCTGTACTCGGCTCTGGTGAGGCCGCACCTCGAGTACTGTGTTCAGTTTTGGGCCCCTCGCTACAAGAAGGACATCGAGGTGCTTGAGCGGGTCCAAAGAAGGGCGACGAAGCTGGTGAGGGGCCTGGAGAGCAAGTCCTATGAGGAGCGGCTGAAGGAGCTGGGCTTGTTCAGCCTAGAGAAGAGGAGGCTCAGGGGTGACCTTATTGCTCTGTATAAGTACATTAAAGGAGGCTGTAGCGAGGTGGGGGTTGGCCTGTTCTCCCATGTGCCTGGTGACAGGACGAGGGGGAATGGGCTAAAGTTACGCCAGGGGAGTTTTAGGTTAGATGTTAGGAAGAATTTCTTTACTGAAAGGGTTGTTAGGCACTGGAATGGACTGCCCAGGGAGGTGGTGGAGTCACCATCCCTGGAAGTCTTCAAAAGACGTTTAGATGTAGAGCTTAGGGATATGGTTTAGTGGGGACTGTTAGCGTTAGGTCAGAGGTTGGACTCGATGATCTTGAGGTCTCTTCCAACCTAGAAATTCTGTGATTCTGTGATTTTTAATCTTTTTTTTTTTTAATCTTTTTTTTTTTTTTTAATATAAATTGTGTCCCCATTCTGCATCTTCTTGACAATGATTGCTCTTCCTCTTTAAATACAAAAGGAACAAAATCGAAACAAAATCAAACATTTACTACCTGTCTCTACTGAATTCATACAAGCAAAAATGCATTATGTCAATTGACTTGTCATTAGTAACATCTTTTGAAATACAAGTGAGATGACTTGTGACTTGTCACCAGGTACCTTCCAATCTCCACTATTCTGTGATTCTGTGAAATACTAATATTAATAAGTGAGCTTCTTCTGATATGTATATACATAATATAAACCTGAATAAATAGATATATAGTGTGTATATATATATATATTTATTTTTTTTTCAGTGGTGGTGGTGGTGTCTGGTCAGAGGATGTTTATTTTGTTTTATTGTTTATTTTTAGTTAAAACTGTCAACTGAAATTCAGTAGATTAAAAATCGGTTCCTTAATTAACTGCAGACAAGGGCACATCATTTCATTCTGTGGTTTCAAAATTATTTGATACCTTAGTTCCTCTGACATCAGTCAGTGGACATGACAATTTATTTATTTTTTGGGGTGCCACATTCCCCATTCAGAAAATGGAGGTAGTAGTGTTTCCTTCTTCACAGCTTTTCTTTCTCCTGTATATAGTTGAACTCTGTAGGAAGAGGTCTGTCTTAGAGTGTGTTTGTGCAGTCTGAGTATAATTGTGTCCCCTCTTAGTTGGAGTCTCTAGATACTACTGTCATATTCAGAATGATATAAATAGGTGTGAAACCAACCTAATGTGTGAACTCATATTATTCTATTTGTAGAAGCAAAGTACGTAATAAGGTCTGGCAAAAATGTATGCATTTTTTTGTTTGTTTGTTTATTGAATGGGTATTTCAGTGTTGTGTATTAAAGATGTCTGTTTAGTCCCAAAATGGCTGTTTTCCATCCATCCTCTATATGAATCTACATCAAATATCCCAACTTTGCAGATTGGAATGCACAAATATAATCATAATCTCTTATCTTTCAACTTTGAACAAGATCTCTGACAATCATGTGCAAGCATTTTCAAAATGCTTTAAAACAAAGAACATTACTACTTACGTCCTACAATTGTTTGAATCAGACTATAAATCCAGGTAGCCCTCCTGTTCAAATATGAAGCTGTCTTACACACTTCAAAAATACAACCTGATTTTTTTTTTTTAATTTAATTTTTTTTTTTTTTTTCACAGTGTATGGATCTAAATGGGATGTTTTAGAAATATTTTTATTTATTTATTATTTATTTATTCAGAATTCATCCTCCTGCCCTCCAAAAAGAATTTTCTCCAAAGGTTTATGCACTGGTAGACACCTAAATCACAGAAGCAGAAGCTATCACTAAGCCATAGATTGCTACAATTGCATAAAATGCATTTTTTATTTTCTACAGTGAAGATATGCAGGTAATAAATTATCTGAGCACTAGGATTATCAAGAGGTAATTTGTCTTACATACTGAAGAAGGATATCTTGAATACTAAACTTTGCACAAAGATCCATAATTAAACTTATTATTCTTTATATTTTTAGAGTTTATCTGGGGACTTGTGTATCTCAGAAGAAGCACAAGCAAATAATTCTCACTGAAAGCAGGTGTCAGAATTAGGGAATTTAACATCTGTCATGTAGACTACAGTATAGAAAGTTTGAAATAAAAATCTCACAGAGAACCAATGAATGGCAAAACAAAGTTCTTAAGTCCTTTTTAATATATCTAAAAATATTTAAAAGCATATATCTATACTTTATTTAAAATAAATTTAAAAAAACGTAGTCTCAGGCACCTATACATGGAGAATAGCACTTCTGTACCATGCTACGTATGTACACCTCATGTTGTCTGCTGTGCAGAGCACATGCACTGAACTCTGCAGTGTGTGGGTTTCTGCTTTCCAGAGAGCATCATTAAACCTACTTGGCGAATTAAAGCCTCTTATTTTCAACCTGCCTGCTACAGAGCAGATTACAAACGACGCAGAGCTGAGGTTGTTCCTGTCCTTCTCTGCCATTCTGGCTTGAACCAAGGGAGAGGGCTACCCAATGGGGCTGAGGAGCCACAGCTTATCCACATTGCCCAAACTCCATCACAAACAGCTGGTTCAGGTGCTCCTGGCAGCATAGATAGTTACAGCCACACTTGAGTTTATCCTTGCCTAATTGCCTGCATATTTAGTCAGCTTCTCAGGAGCACTTTGTAGCCTGTGCTTGACCACTATGCCTCCCGTACCCAGGCTGGCTCAGTGAAAGGTGGCCCAGATGTGTACAAACAAACTGCAGTCTGACCTGTGGCTGCAGACTGGGCACATGCCCTGTGTTAGATCAATCAGATTAAACTGTAGAAATCAGACTAGCACTGTGGACTGCAACATGAAGCTACAGGACAGGCTCAAACCAATAGGCTGCTATTAGACAGATCAATAGTATGCCCTCCTATGGCTGCTACCTTCTGTGACAGTCCTGCTTAAAAAAAAAAAAAAAAAAATTCAGGAATGAAAGAAACAGAAAAAGTGAGAATATGCCCTGCATGGACAGAGATTGAAAATCCCAGGACCATTCAGTGAGAGAGAAGGCTGGCTGTCTCTGTGGGTGATAGAATCAGGAACAATGAGCGATATGTAGAAAATAGATCAGACGTTCTTATTAATCCTCTCTCAGGATGGTGGCTTATGCTATTATCACCTCTGAAATAGTCTCAGGCCTGCATACCTCCTAGGACCATGCCACAGGGGTTGTTATATGAGTGAAGTTACAAATACCATTTGCAATGTGTAGATTTGAACTCTTTTTGTGTATTTTTATTCCTGTCTGAAGACACTGACTGCTTCAATCTCACAGCAGTATACACGGAAACCAAAATTGCCTCGAATGCAGACTTAACATGGGTATGACTGTTCAAAACAACTTTCTTAATAATCTTAGGTTTAGGTTCCTGAACCTTGCTTTAGGTGAACTTATATTGTTTGTTGAATGAATCTTTGAAAATCTAGTTTGTAAATTGATGTTTTAGTTATGTAACTATGCCAGTGCATGAAGCAACTAAAAGAAAGTGATAATTTGCATTTGTATGCAACTATGCAACTTATCTTTCTTGCAACAAAGTCCTGAAGCAGTTAAATGGTAGTAGTCAAGGTGGTTGATCACATTCAGGTAAAGCAAACTGTAGTCAGTCATACATGCACCACTTCATTGCAGGATGCTCTAGCTTTAATTTCTTTTGTAAAAATGCCTACCATGTTGCTGGTGGCCTTAAAGAGTCACAGTCACAGAATCACAGAATTATAGGGCTTGCAAGGAACCTCCAGAGATCATTGGGTCCAACCCCCATGCCAAAGCAGGTTCCCTAGAGCAGGTTGCCCAGGCATCCAGATGAGCCTTGAATATCTCTGGAGAAGGAGATTCCATAACCTTCCTGGGCAGCCTGTTCCAGTGCTCTGTCACCCTCACCATGAAGAAGTTCTTTCACATGTTGGTGCGGAACTTCCTGTGCTCCATTTTGTGGCCATTGCCCCTTGTCCTGTTCCCACAGACCACTGAAAAGAAGTTGGCCAAATCTCTCTGTCTCCCACACGTAAGATATTTGTAAACATTGATAAGATCCCTTTCACAGGACTGTTTTCTTATGTTTCTTTAAATTTGATTTTGGGTTTGAAATTGAGGAGACAAAGGAGAATCAAAACCCTAAATAAAGGGGAGGGAAAATTGTTTCCATGCAAAAGAATAATTTGAACATCACTTTAATCTCCCTTAAAATAGGAATTTCTAGTGTGAAAGCTGGTAGTGCACAGTGCCTGTGTTTTTCTTGTTGGCAATAACAATCATTTTTAACACCATGGAATTTGAGGTAAGTGGGACAGATTGCTTATCTCTTGCTGTCAGAGACAGCAGAGACATCACCTTATTCTGATCACAAGCAAATACTATTGTTGGTTTTCAAAAATTGTGAGGTGCAGTTTGGATTTCAGATATCCTCAGTTTGATGAATAAAAAAGATTATCCTTTAAGTCTAAAAAATACTTAGAGAAACAGTAGGAATTTTTCAGAAGAGTTTCACATCATTTTTCTCTATAAGTGAGTTCTATAGGAAAGAACATGAGCTGCAACAACTATCAGCAAGTTTATCCTTAAGTTCATGAGTGCATATAAAAAAATTCTAGTATTATCACTAGAAACTTGAAAACTAACAGCTGACTATGGATCCTGTGTTCTGCCTGTCCCTGCTGCTTTCACTTTGATGGCCTAATATCTCCATCAAGGTATATATGACTTCAGTGCTTTGAGAAAAAATTCACCAAACATTCATCTCCTTCTTTGCCACCATTATTTTGTCTTCAATGACAGTGTGCAACTCTATCTACAACAGAGCAGATGTATACCTTTAGGATTCTCTTCCGTATCTTCTGGTGAAACAGTAGCTTTATATTTCTGCAGATTTCTAAATTTGCATGGCATTTGTTATCATTTTGATTACATGCCTTGTCCCCAGAGCATGTAATGCTCTGACTGTAGCTGAGTAAAGCTTGCAGAGAGAACTTGAGGAGCTGTTTTGACCCTTCTTTTATTCCTCATGGAGATAAGCATATTGTAAGGGCTGCACAACTGTTCTTGGACAACGTCATAGGTTGCTGATCGGTTTAAGACAGATTCTGAGGGCTGCCACACAGAACACACAGAGGTTATGGGGAAGTACTAGTTCTACAATGCTACCTGTGGTTGAAGGTACCACTGTTTCATCTCAAACTAATTTCCTACCAAGTCCTTGCACAACTTGACTCTTGTCTGCATGAGTGGCCATGCTATCTTGCAGTACCTCACTGCAGGTACCAGTGGCTTAGAAAAGAATAATGAACATTGAATTTACTTGTTAGCAGCAACTAAGGGTGAATGGTTCTTAAATGTGTAATTAGGAATGAAGTAGAAATCTTAAAATGGTCACCGTGTCTTCTGACTGCTGTAAAAAAAGTTCTGAAAAAATATTACATAGAAATCTGTGTAATGTCACACAAGGTTTTCCACATGAATAGAAGGCTAAAAAAAGAATTTCCAGGCCAAGGATTTTATTTTTGTTACCTTCAACAAATGATATATCTAATAGTTGAAAGATGTTCTTCTAGATCATATCAGTGCTTTTTATTCACACAAGATCAATAATTGTTGTGGTATTCATTTATAGGATTGACATAGGGTGCAGTTCAATCAAGAGAATTCTCTTTTGCCATACAGAACAATGTTATCTGCTGGGGGGTGTACTGTTTCATTTGACATCAGTGATTACTCAGACTACCTTAGTAGTGCATAGTTAGATTTCCAGTGCTGTTGTGTTGCAAACCTGTCATAAAAGTGAACTGGAAAGTTCAAATAAAAATTGAATTTATTCTAAATTTATGTTCTAGAAGACACCTCTATTGATCATGCTTCTAGACTTTAAAAAAAAAAATCTTTTATAAGAAAAATTGTTTTCCTTACCTCAACTATAAAAAATTGATAGCATTTTCTGGCTCACTAAAAATATATCAGATTATACTATTTCATGGTAACCCTGGTACCACAGATTGCAAATATTATTTTTCCTGAGATCTGACAATGATGCTTGACAAGAAACCTGTGGTGAATGAGAAAGTGCCAGTAAGATTAGTGAGTAAAGAAAAGGGATTGCAGGGAGAGAAGTGGATATAAGAGGTGAGATATATTTTTGTACTAATCCTCCTGTAAGTGGTATGAGTGAAAACAGCTTTACAATTAACTGCTTTGAAATCAGATTTGTAATTACTGAATAAAAGAAATCTGCTACCCAGCTATATGTTTGAATATAGAAAATACACACTGATTTGTTGTAAGAAATTCAATGCATCAGGACTGCTGTTGTCATGCATTATTCCAGTTTAACATAAAGTATGGAATGAGAACAGATGGAGATGGAGACTGCAGCTATGTATTCAAAATCTAGTCTCAGGTACAGCTTTTCTCCCATAGCTGTAAGGAAAGTCATCATGCTTCATAACTGAAGATGCTAATATTTGTGACTTTGGGCAGATGACACTTACAGAGCACAATAGGCCACAGTTGTTAAGGAAAACATGGGACAAAACAGGTACTTTCTCATTAGACTGATCTGGCTGCCTTAACTCCAGATTTAACATCTTGGAAAATCACCTTCTTTTCCTCAAATTACAATTTTATGTAATTTCTTCTCCTTTGGAAGTCATTTTTGTGGTGGGTAGGAGAGCCAGGGGCCACACAGCTCCTGAGACACATGGGGCCCAGTGGGGCACTGAAGAAAGGAGTCCTATCACCCCACACAGGTCCCACACCATTTGCTTTGATGCTCAGTACCACCTTCAGTGACTGATACCATCCTTAAAATTTTGTCTGCTGATATTTCCTTAAAGGCTGTTGAACGTTTGATAACTGTGATTATGGGGTCAAATTTGTCTTGTTGTGAAGCATTACTGCAAGGTAACTCCATATTTCTGAAACCACTACTACACCACAGTAGTCTTGCTGTTTATCAGCCTCTGGATAGTCTACTGTATGGGGATCTGCTGTCAATACCAAAGGATGTGGGGAAATTCTTGAAGCATCCTGAATGTCATTATTCCTTGGATGTCAGTGAATTAAGTTTTGATCTGAATTTGGAGTTGAACTTGCTTTGGGTTAGAAGCTGATCAAAGCCAATAGTACTGGTTTAAACTTTATTTGTATTTTATGGACAATTATTAGTGCCTATTGACCATGTGGAACCATGTGGCACTATTAATTGATGATGAGATACGTGTGGTCATACTCTTGAATGTTTCTATCTAAACAGGGAAACCCTGGGTAATTGGTCATATATTTTTAATCTCGAGCTATCTATTAAGTATTCTATAAATATCTGATTATATTTGATATAATATATTAAAATACATGTGAAATCTACAATAAAAATAGATCTAAGAATTTTCAGTACAATGGTGATATTCGGTTTTATGTTTACTTTGAATAGAGGATCCAGCAAAAAGTAAATATCTTGGGGTTTTGTTTTTATGAAGTTTTTGAATAGGCTGAGATTAAGACAGCTGACTTCTGATTCCTACCAGTATGAATTCCAGGAGTCTACTAGATGAGGTGACTCCGGATTCAGATGATGAAACAAATCTATTACTTGAGCCACCAGCATATGTTCCTGAAGTCATGTAGAATGGAGTGATAATGCTGATGTCAGAGAGAACAGAATACCATTCCCATCCAATCTGTTGAAACAATGTGTGAACTTTGAAGCTGACTGACTGGATTGATGAAGCTATCTCCAGGAGTGTTTTCATTACCTTGTGTATAAGAATGAGTTTCTTGTTTACAATGCTTGTTTATTAACCAGTATTATTCAGCAGTAGGCTGTAAAGAATAGCATTCAGGAAAAAATAGCATAGTAAATTTAAACTCCTGTGAAGTAGGTTAGTAAGGGAAGGTAAGGGCACCCTACTGTCCTGCTGTTTGGATTGCACGGATAGTTCTATTTTTCTACATTATTTATTATTTATTTATATGTATGTATATATTTTATAAAAGAAGCCAAAAGACGGTAGCTTGTCTCCTCCTCCCCAACCCTTGAAGTTAGCCTTTCCAGATTTATCGATAGATCTCAATTTAAATATACAAGTTTTGTATTTATGTTGAAGAGTTCTTTAATGAAAGGTCCTTCATGCACGTGCATTATTTATTACTCTGGTATGTATATGTAAACAGGATAGATGAACTGTGATTCATTCATCTGTGAATAAGAAAACATCCTGTTTTTATTTGGGACTAATCTCTCAGAATGATTTTGTTGTTAGATACACTACTCTGTCTCAAACAAAGGGTGGCTTTCCTCTGCTTTGATTTCATTTTGTCATTATTTAGTACAATTTATTCTCAGTGTTTCCCTTCGCATGAAGTTGTCACATGGCATATATAAGCCCTTATCCTAATATATATTCATCATCCAACAGAAGGCAGCAGCTCTATTCATGGGTACTAGAATCAGGATGATTAGTGCTTTTCATTGTACATTTTGCCATACTACTATGCCTTTCCTGTAGCAGCACAGATCAAAGAAGGTTATGTTGGTGAGACCACAGTGTTCTTGTTTCAGGGCTGCAGATGGCATCAAAGTAAACGGTAGGTTATCATATTCCTGCAGTTCCTATGTTGGTTAATGATACATACCTGCAGCACCAAAATGTTTGTTGTTCCCAACCAAATGGACATCTCACCAACTATCTCTTCATGGCATTTCCTTCACTACCACAGAGTCTCTGAGAGTTTGTTGACAGAAACTGTGTATTGAACTATCGAGATATTTCTGCTTGCTTTCCTAATTCCCTAGCTAGCAGGAGATACCTGACATCTGGCAATATCAAGTTAGCAGTATTTCTACATTTGTATTGCTCCTATTTTCTTTACATGTAAGTGTTGATGCTGAGGACATTCGCTACCTCTCTTTTCTATTTAAAAGACTGTTTCTTTCTATGAAAATTTTCTGAGGTATATTCTTAGGATTCTCTGTGTGGATACATTCAGTGAAATCTGTTTTTCTAATTGTTTTGGAGTGGAATTTTATTGCTCTTTTTGAAGGTCTGTTTATAGAACTTTGAGGATTATCTGATTATCAGCCTCTTCATCTTTTAATGGTATCTGGGAAGCTATTAGGACACCCTGTAATTCTTTTGCATGACTGCATAGGAGCATACTGAATACCTGCCAAGAAAACTTCCAAGCTAAGTTCTGTGAGTATTGATAACACATTTTGACAGTAGTACAGCTGGCTATGGGAGAAGTTAACTGCACAGGTCAACATCCTGTGGCAGATGAGATGGAATACTGCAGATTAAGAAGGACTGCAATTTAAGAAGGACATCGAGGTGCTTGAGCGGGTCCAAAGAAGGGCGACGAAGCTGGTGAGGGGCCTGGAGAGCAAGTCCTACGAGGAGCGGCTGAAGGAGCTGGGCTTGTTCAGCCTAGAGAAGAGGAGGCTCAGGGGTGACCTTATTGCTCTGTATAAGTACATTAAAGGAGGCTGTAGCGAGGTGGGGGTTGGCCTGTTCTCCCATGTGCCTGGTGACAGGACGAGGGGGAATGGGCTAAAGTTACGCCAGGGGAGTTTTAGGTTAGATGTTAGGAAGAATTTCTTTACTGAAAGGGTTGTGAGGCATTGGAACGGGCTGCCCAGGGAGGTGGTGGAGGCACCATCCCTGGAGGTCTTCAAAAGACGTTTAGATGTAGAGCTTAGGGATATGGTTTAGTGGGGACTGTTAGTTTTAGGTCAGAGGTTGGACTCGATGATCTTGAGGTCTCTTCCAACCTAGAAATTCTGTGATTCTGTGATTCTGTGATTAGACTCAATTATACATGTGTGTCATTAGTTTATGTTGAAATGAGAAAATCCTCCACTCCAGGCAGTAAAATTTCCTATGAGAACTCACAGAGGGCATTTTTTCCTATATTTTTTTGTTCTCCACTCACCACCTTACTGGTTTGGATAGTCAGTGGCATTTCCTCACTTCCTACCCACCCTTGCAGGATACAAGTAAATGTGAGGAAGGTTACTAATTAAGGGCAGTAAGGAGGATAGATTTTCTACCTCAGCACCCGGATCCAATATCTGGCATCATTAACAGCCTGAATAAGTCCCATTGCATGTGTAACATCATTATATCCACCCCTAGAAGTCATGGTGGGCTAGGACATTGATTTATTGCTGAATATTCAACATAGCTAGCAGCTATGACAGAAATACTTAATGGCATTCCATCCACTCTACTCAGCTTAGCCTTGGTATCAGCGGGAGACTTCTGCCTGCTTTCTTAACTTGGTCTTCCCTGATCACATTTTTTTTTTTTTTCCCCAAATGATGGGAGGTGACATGGTGAAGCAAACAACCCAAGACATGTGGCCCCAACATACACTGAATGGTAAAGGAAAGACACCAACTGTAATGAGGATACCTGTGTAGGGGGCTAGCTTTTCCCAGGCTGAGACATGCAAAGGGAAGTCACTTAGAAGCTCTCAGTTCAGAGCTAGATGGAGGTCCTTGTGCTTCTCTTTGAGCTGATATCCCCTTACACCAACTAAGAACAGACACTGTGTTCATTTCAATGCAAGATATTTTTAAACATTGTAAGGCATCATCCACGTACCATCTGCTTTTGAACTCCTTGCATCAGTCAGCCTGGTGACCTGTTTGCTTGTTCCTCCCTGTTAAGAGTGGGATATTCTTTAGACTGAAAAAGCTATTTTAAATGCATAAACTCAATAGATGAAGAATGGATAAAGCACTAGAAATGGAAATTCTTCTAAACAAAATAGAGACATACTTGTGTTTATAATGTTAAGAAGTAATAAAATTATCTGAAATGAAAGCTTGGTTGGCAAGAGGAAGTTATAAGGCTCATTGCCTACAAATCATTAAAGATCCATCATTGAGGTTGTAAGCTCAGGTCATACAATATTTCAGAAAGACAGAATACAAGAGGGAGACAAAGCCCAGTAATATTCATTAGATGTGTATAATTAAAAAAGTAAAGTGAATGAATCTATTATGGCTTGCATTACAGCAGAAAAAGACTAATGGCCAAAATCAGAGATTAGTCTGAAGGAGTCTAAACTGTTGTAATTTACAGTTTATGTAAAATCTCCCTTGAAGGCCTGATCCATCATTCATTTAGAATCTTTTTATTCTAGCTGTGCACAGAAGTCCTTAATTCTGGACATGGAATGTTATTTGTTGGCTCTGAATTCCCCATAATGATGCTCGTGGCACAGAAGTCAGAACAGAAAATGCTGGAACATTTCTGTATTTCTTGTATCTCCTGCTTTCTGCATCCTGGGCTAGGAAATTGGGTTCACATCAGAGGGTAGTCCCAATGGCTGTTTTTGCCACATGGTTCATCCAAAGGATGAAATATTGCTATTTGTCACTCTTGGAGATAAAGAAAAAGTGAAAGTTTCAAATCAAAGTTTATATTAGTAATTAGTAGAAAGTGAAATGATAAATATCTACCAAGAGAACAGAATTGGGGTAAAGGAGATGCAGCTGCTAGATCACATCTTGTATTCAGGACATTATATAAGGATATTTATTTGTAGCAGTAAACAAAAGCACCTGAAACTTCCCAGTGGATGGAAATAAACTTGAGTGAAATATGAGGACTCAGCAATCAACATCCTAGTTTACATAAATATCTGTCAAACATAAGAAATGAT
This sequence comes from Anas acuta, assembly GCF_963932015.1. NCBI lineage: Eukaryota > Metazoa > Chordata > Aves > Anseriformes > Anatidae > Anas > Anas acuta. The sequence goes on from NC_088980.1 coordinate 85,755,790, forward strand.
CCTGACTAAAAATAGTATACCAGACCAATTTAGTCACTGGACCAATTTAGAAAAGAATAGAAGTCAGCTATGTGAAAAGTGTAAGCAACAACAGAAAAGGACATAAATAATGAAAAGAATTCAAACAAAATACTGAAAAAAAAAAAAAAAAAAAAAAAGAACTCAATGCCAGGAGAACTAAAATTAGACCTATAGAAAAATATATACAATACATTTTAAGTTAACAAAACTGAGAATTCAGTTTAGGAAGAAATTAAAAAATCATACATGGTGATTAGGAAAAAGGATGGAGAGAATGATAAAACAGACAATTGCATGGATGCTTCTCCAGTGTATTTACTTGAGAGATCAGGAAAAAAATATGCCATCTGACACTATTTGTTTATGCAGTATTCTGAATGATTTTGTGACCGGCCAGCCAGAAGCATTTAGTAATTTAGCACAAATGAAAGCTATCAAAACTCTAGGACTTAGAGGAATTTGCTCTGAGATTTTATTAAGGAGGCTATGGAAGAAATATGCAGGACAATGAAAAGCAGAACAGAACTCTCGTCAGGCTACAGTGGGTTAAGTAAACAAGATAACAGTAAAAATAGACCACATATCATGAAGTTAATTTCTTGTCCTTGTACACGTCATAGCAAAGTAGATTTCTAACTGAATACTGCAGAAGTGTTTTGTTTGAGTTAGAATGTCCAATGGATTTGGTCAGGATCTGAATCCATCATTTGCGTCCCAATGGAGAATTCTAACCTGGTGGATGAATCTGGAAGGCTGAAGCTGGCCTCTCAGGTTCTTCTACAGAGTTCTTCTACAGTCCATTGATATAAATAAGAACATTTTTTTCAGAGGACAGTAAAGGAGGAGACATTGGTTTAGGCAATACTTTCTCTTCATGCTGGCAGAAATAAAAAATACATTTCCTATACAGCCTGATAAACGCAAGATACAGACTGATCAGAGCAAGAGTGAAAAGGACAAGAAGGCTTGTCCTTCTAATGAAACTCATGGAACATAAGGAAAAGGAAAAAGAAATGCATTAACTTTGTGTTTCTGAAAAAAAAAATGTGTTGAGTTCATGACTGGCTCAAGTTCTCATGCATTGGTGGAAAAACTGTTTTCTCTTACTCACTCTCTATACAAAAAGACTCATGAGGGAATGTCCACTTGTGCCCCAGGCTGTTGCTGTTTCTTGGGCTAATGGAAAATTGCAACTGCTCTTCACCACACTACATTTTGAATTCAAAGTATGCAAAGCACTACCTCCTTTTTACATCACCTGTGCAGTTATCTACTCTGACTGATGATACAGAAGGAGAGCAGGTTCTGGTGTTTTTTGTTTGATTATTTGTTTGTTTCCAGTAGGTTGGCCTTTATAACTAGTAAACAAGTACACGTTGCCCATACTATTTGAAGTCTCCAGCTAGCCCTTACTTCATTCCTGCAGCTTTCAAGATCATGGCAGGTATGTGCTAACTGTAATTTCAGAACCAAAACTCAGATATATCACTTTCTCTCACCTTTGTGACCACCTAATGTTTTTATTTTTATGTGTGTGTATTCTTGCCAGTTTGAAGCTGCTACATTGTGGTTCATTGCTATGTACTCTCACTGACATAGAGCACACAGCGCTGCTTACCAAAAGAGTTTGTTCAGAAATGTCCAAATTAAATGTGTTTGTATATACTTCTGTTAATGTATTTTAATTATTACATGTGAAGAGCACAGTTAAAAAACACAGCATTATCTTATTCAAGTAATTGAGACTAGGAAGTTATAAATTTGATTTCTTCATAAATCCATTTTCCCCATTTACTTCCATATAATTTCTTATTAATTCTGCTGGGTAAATGTGGCATTGAGACACTATGATGGACTGCATCACCCACCAAATTCTTAACAGACATGTTAGCCTGGGAATGATAGTGGAGCAAGAAAGAAAGTACTTTAAATATCAGACCCCAGGCTGAATTTGCAGATCAAGCAGCTTCATTGAATCATATTTTTAGTTCTGAATGCCACAGATTTTTTTAAGGACTTGAAAGGTAATGCACATAAGAGGTAAAGAACTGTGATTTTTATGCAGGCATTTTTCACAGTAAAAACAGAATTTATATTCTTTTGTAACAAAACTAAGAAGGAATAAAAGACCAAAGCCTCTAAATTTTGTATCCCAGTTTCTTTTTCATATGATAAAGCCTGCTTTCCTGCCTGTTGTTTGTCTTGTATCCTGTAAGTAAAAGAAAACTGTAGGAAGGCAAGATATTGCATATATTGATACAATATCTTTCTCCAGAGATATTCAAGGCCTGTCTGGATGCCTACCTGGGCAACCTGCTTTAGGGAATGTGTTTTGGCGGGGCAGGGTTGGACCCGATGATCTCTGGAGGTCCCTTCCAACCACAATTCTGTGATTCTGTGATCTTTCATTTGAGGATTGTGATATTTCATTATTGGCTAGCAAGAACTGCAGTAGTACATACTACAGGTAAGATGGGATCTCATCAAATTCATACAGAAGAGGTGTAATTATTTTCCAGGCACAATATCTGAGATTGTCAGAATTTAACAAAAGTTTCCTTGAGCAAGAGGCCAAGTGGAATGTTGAACTGTGCCAAGAAACTAACTTTGTGCACAACTGTAAATGCAATGGTCATGCATTTTCTCATGAGGCAAAGAATTATTGTATAGGTAGTTTTAATTATAAAACTTTGATTTATGAATATTAATATAAAAAAAGTGTTTCAAGTGGATTGATCTTGAAATAAGCAAATATGTTGTCATTTAACCATATGCTTAATAGTATGCTACTTATAATTGTAATGATTGTTTGCCAAGCATAGTTCCCAATAAAGAAAGAAATGCACAGATGTTTTTCTTATTTAAGTGCATTAAAATGCATACAGAATGTTTAGAAATGCAAATCCTTTAAATCAACTACTTGGCAAAATCAGGCTTTGTTCCAAGTTGTTGTAATAGAGCCTTTTGCATATAAATAAAAGATTGTGTTAAAGAGAGAATAAGTCATCTGTAGAACAGCAGTCAAGAGAACTAGAGTCTGCAAAGAGTGAAAACACAGGGCTTGTACAGTACTGAGGAGTTTGCAGGGCTGAAGTAAATTCTTTGCAGTTATATCTGTGGCTGATATTACAGTAGCAGCAAGATTACGTTGATGCTTTTGACCTATTATACTGACATAGAAGGAATTTACTCCTTTTAATATCTCAGTGCCAGAAGCCAGCTTTGCATTATTTTGATTCATGGAATTATTAACACAGTTTATATTTCAGGGCACTGTCTTAATCCTCCCATTTACAGTGTTATACCAGTTTCTCCTGGACTTCAGGAAAGACAGTAGTTTTCCATGGGAACAGATGTCAAACCACTGCTACCAGTGTTTCGTGATGATCAACACATATAAACATGAGGGCATACGGATAGATAACTCTGTGATAGGATGCCACTTGTGCTAGAAATATTCATTTGGAAAATTCAGAAGGGTTCTGCAATTGGATCAGTCTCAGTAAAGGTAAATCTCAGCTAAGTATCTCCCATGATGAAAGGCAGTTTTGAGGAAACCAGTGAGGAAAATCTCAGGAAAAATCTGTGACAAATAAGTGGGAAAGTTCTTCTTGGCAGCAGAAACAATGGAGCAAGAAAGTAATAAAGAACAAGAAATGGGGTATTTGATAAGGGTAGAGAGAGGTTTGTGATCACCAAATCACCTTGCTTTTCCTGGCTTCTCTGGTTTTGTTGTATGACATAATCTTTCCCTGATTATAGAAGTAATGTTCTATCTTGGAAATGTAATGAGCAAATAAAGAAGGATTGATGGAGTCAAAGTAGAAGGGTGTTTATCCACTACATGGTGTGCAATACTGCAGTAGTTCTTGTGCCATGGGTCTGTGTTTTGGTGTTTCAGGTGGATGAAGTACTTGACAAGAAATATTTGTAGTTGTGATGATTGTGATGCAATTGATTATTTGTTAGCTCAGCAGCCTATCTGTGAGGTTGGATTTGAGAAGGTTTCTTTTGAATTTCCCTATTTTTCTTTATTTATGGATGAGTAACTGAAAAAAATGAAGACAGCTATTCAGGAGACAAATTCTCAAGTGTCTCAGACAGAATAATGAATATTCTTTGCTGCTACTGCAAATGCAAAAAGCAGAACGATACCAGAAATATATGCAGTGGGGAAAGGCTTACATCAAAGAATATTTCATAATACAAAGCAGATAAAGTAGAAAACTGTTTAACTGCAGCTGCCAATCTTCTACTCAGATCATTTTGAGCCCCCTATTCTAGCTGGTAACCACAATAACATTAGGCGTTACCATTTGTTGCTATTGCAAGCAAATTAACTACTGCTGTTTGCTTGAATATATGGGATCTGGAGCTCAGAAAGAATACTTTCTGTTAATTTTGGTGCCTTTTATTACAGTTGCTTATATTAGTCAATAAAATTAAAAGAAAAAAATCTCTGTCAGTTTTTTGTATCACTGCTGTGATATGCTATTTAATGTTAAGAGACAAATGCTGCAGCATAGATCTAAGATGCTACAATTGTGATTAAAAAAATATTGTTAATAATAAATTATGGTAATTTTCTTGTGAGTCAGAAAACCTTCAGGGGACAGAATTTGCTCCACATCCTCCAAAAAGCTGAGTTGTAGTGTGGAATGATGAAAAATGCAATGAAACGCCGATTTGCTAGATCAGGTGTAGGATAGATAGTCCCAGGAAGAGTGAAGACAAACAGTTATTTTGTTCTGTATTCTAGATAGGTATATTCTATCTAACTATAGTAAATTTATATTGGTACAAATGGAAGTGACACTTATTTCTGACCAATTGTATTTTATGTCCACTTAGCTCTTGAAGAATAAGGTTCAAACAAACAGAAACATCAAAATTTTGATAGATAAAGTCTTTGTTAAAGAAACAAAAAAATAATAATTGCATATGCCAGTGACACATGAACATCTTTCCTACCCACTGTATGGACATATTTCCAGAGGGAGAGTTTTTTGTTCACAATAATATCTGCATGTATTTGTATTCACATTTAAACTTCAGCTTGGAAGCAGACTTGATAGAAATTATTTTTTTATTCTTGTAGTTTTGAGATTCATCCACCCAAGAAAGAGAGATAATACCCTGTGAGAATAGTGATCAATGACAGATAATGAGTACCTAATTGTGAATAAAACACTCCTGAAATTGCTATTGGAAAACAGCTCTACTGAGTTATACTAAAAGATTGTTTCAACTGGTATCCTATTTACAACAGTGATCATGTGCATCTCCTAGAGGAAAAGTACGATTAGGAAGGCAGACTTCTCTTAATACCCCTCTTCTCTGCTGAATTAGATGTTATCTTCAACTATTCAGTAGCTCTTAATAGTGTCACAGGCTTCTTTGGAGCATGGGTAAATTTTTACCACCCTGTTGAATGAGAAATTTCTTCCTTGTGTTGTATTTGGACCTGGCTTCTGGCATCCTCTTGGTTCGTGTCCTTGGAGAGCTGGCCCACCCTAGCTCTATGGTCCCTGCCACTTCTGATGCCAAAAAATTGTTGTCTCACCTTCTGCTGTTACTTCCCTGATCTAAAGAGTCCAAATTTACTACTTCCTCTTCCAGAAGCCCTTTTCTGAATCTGTCCATTTTAGCCTGTCCATTTTGTCCATTTAGACAAGAACAAAAAACCTTTGGTTGTACGAGGGGAGGTTTCGGTTGGTTATTGCAAAAAATTTCTTCACCGAAAGAGTTGCTCTGGTGGGTTTACGTGGCAAGGTTTTGGTAGCAGGGGGCCACAGGGGTGGTTTCTGTGAGAACGATCTAGAAACTGCCCCATGTTTGGTAAGGGCCCCACTGCTGACCAGAGCCAAGCCAATAAGTGATATTGTTTTGTGCCTCTGTGAGAGCATATTTAAGACAGGGAAAAAAATGCTGCGCCGCACAGCAGCTGGGTGAGTGAGAGGAGTGAGGAAGAGCCTTGCAGGCGCCAAGGTCAGTGAAGAAGGAGGGGGAGAGGTGCTCCAGGCGTTAAGAGTAGAAGTCCCCTGCAGCCTGTGGTGAGGACCATGGTGAAGCAGGATGTCCCCCTGCAGCCCATGGAGTACCACGGTGGAGCAGGGTTTCACGCTGCAGCCCGTGGAGGAGACCACGGTGGAGCAGGTGGCCCTGTACCGATGGAGGCTGCCGCCTGTGGAAGACCCCTGCCCGAGCAGATTCCGGGCCGGACCTGTAGCCCGTGGAGAGGAGCCCACGCAGGAGCAGGTGACCTGGCAGGAGCTGCTGCCCGTGGGGGAGCCAGGTTGGAGCAGTTTTCTCCTGAGGGATGGACCCCGTGGTACGGACCCATATCTGGAGCAGCTCTGGAAGAGCTGCTGCCTGTGGGAAGCCCACGCCGGATCAGTTCATCAAGGACTGCATCCCGTGGGTGGGACCCCACAGCACAGGGGGTGAGAGTGACCGAGAAGGAGCAGCAGAGAAGAATCGCTGTAGACTGACCATAACCCCCATTCCCCCGTTCCCCTGCACCGTTCAGGGGGAGGAGGTGGAAGATGGTGGATGGGGGTGAGGGAAGGTGCTTTTGGTTTCTTTCCTTTGTTTCTCACTTCTCTAGCTTGTTAGTAATAAGTAATAAATCTTACTGTCTCCCTATGCTGAGTCTGGTTTGCCCATTACAATAATTACTGCATGATCTCCATGTCCTTACCTCAACCTTTGAGCCCTTTTTATCATATTTTCTCCCTGTTCCTCTTTGAGGAGGGGGAGTGAGAGAGCGGCTGTGGTGGAGCTCGGCTGCCCACTCGAGCGGAACCACCACAAAACCACAGGCAGGTATGCCTATTGACCTGAAGAAAGAGGCTTTCATGTATCCTGGCTTGTTTACTCCCAAAGAAGCATGAAAGAGATGTGTGTTCTTGTATCTGAAGAGGAATTGAAGGAACAGCTAGTGCAAGGAACACAAAAATCCATTGCGCCAGACTAATAGGAGGTTGGCTCTGAGCTGGGAGACTGCAACAGAATCATAGAATCATCTAGGTTAGAAGAGACCTCCAAGATCACCAAGTCCAACCTCTGACCTAACACTAACAAGTCCTCCGCTAAACCATATCACTGAGCTCTACATCTAAACATCTTTTAAAGACATCCAGGAATGGTGACTCAACCGCTTCCCGGGGCAGCCTATTCCAATTCCTAACATCCCTTTCAGTAAAGAAGTTCTTCCTAATATCCAACCTAAACTTCCTGTGAAATGTGTTCATCTGATTCGTGTCCATATGGAACAATGCTAGGGCTGCATGGTATGATGAAATGTGACCTTCTGTCTTACATACCCTTGTAGTTATACAAGTCTAAGAAAAACAGAATGGTTAATGTATATAGTTCTTGTATCTTGCAAAGGAATTGTCCAGCAATTCGTGTCAATAGGGGATAAGAGAACAAAGGGGTTTCAGAATAACTGCTAACTATTATGACTATTGCATGGGACACTATGCAAGTCTCTGATATGTGGCCAAGAGATTAAGGAGAAGGGAAAAGCTGAAAGATGACTAAAAGATAAAGCTTGCCTGGGACTCTGCACAAGTCTCTGACATCCAGCCAAGACGGACAAAGGAGGAGGACAAGGAAAAAGCCTGGGAGGAAGACTACAAGCCTTCAGCACGAGAGACCCCCAGAGAGACCACCAGAGACTGATACGCATGTGCCAGTGGGAGGGTTCGGATTCTGGGAATTTATTATAATAACCCTGCCTTTTTTAGAAGTAGTAATGAATATGTATTAGCCTAGGAGCATAAAAAACAGCCGTCTGATGTTACCTGTGTGTGTCTTGGTGGAGCAGAGACTCCCGGCACACCCAGCAATGTTTGCTTACCTCTATTCTTTTAATAAACTGTAAACTTTAATTGCAATCCTATTTGGGACTCAGTCTTTTATTACACTCCCCTGGCACAACTTCAGCCCATTTCCCCTCGTCCTGTCACCAAGCACGTGGGAGAACAGACCAACCCTCACCTCGCTACAGCCTCCTTTAAGATACCTGTAGAGTGCGATAAGGCCACCCCTGAGCCTTCTCTTTTCCAGGCTGAACAAACCCAGCTCCCTCAGCCACTCCTCGTAGGATTTGTTCTCCCTGAAGAAGTGTGAAAGGAGTCATTGTTAATGGTTTCTGAGGTAGGGTCAGGGGAAGATGTGTTTCCCACTTGTTCATGCTCCCTTTCTCTTCTCCAGGTGAGTTATGGTAGGTTTCCAAAGCTTCAGCTTTCCTTGAGTTGTTCAGAGAGGCAGGTTCTTCTCGGTATGTCTCCTGAATGCACTTCAGGTTTTCTCTAAGGTTAAACAAATCCTTAAGAGTTGTAATTCAGAGATGCGTTGAGGGGCAGGATGGCTACGTGTGGCTGGATTAGAGTAGGAGAATTGGTCCTGGCATTGTCTTTCTGGTGCCCTTATATTTCAGTGTGACTTTCTTCTACTGAGCTTCTAGTGTGCTTACTCATTTTGGGCTAAACATTTTCTGGTATCTCACTTGTTAGATTTTTATTGCTGATGTTAAAGCATGTGTTTTGGTTCTCCTTGTATGACAGTCTGGCATTTTCTATATGACTAATTTTGATCCTTGTTGAGTTAGGGCATTTCTATGTCCGTCTGTGTGAACGGTATAGTGTTCTGCAAGTCTTGGCTTTTCCCCATTCTTCAGTTTACTTACAACATTTTGTCTATAAAGACAAGTTGTCTGGTTAATTTATGGTTCAAATGAAATCCACTCTTCCTCATTGGCCTCCTTTTACTCTAGAAATTCTCTCCATTCCATCATAATAATTTATGGGGAATTAAACTCTGGTATGAAATGTTTTCAAAACCCATTCTCTGAAAATGTGTAAACAGGAAGCAGGATAAGAGGTTTTGAATTGCAGCAGGAAATAGAAATTCAATACATTGTTTTATTTTTTTCCTATTTTGAGATGTTTTTGGTAATATTTCAAAATTAAAGTAGAGAATTAACCTATCCTTTATCTAACTGTACTGGGTCTGGCTGGAACGTTAACTTTCCCTGCAGCAGCCCATACAGTGCTGTACTCTGCACTTGTAGCTGGAACAGCAGTGTTATCACACCAGTGTTGTGTCTACTGCTGAGCAGTGCTGGCACAGCATCGGGGCTCTCTCTAACCCTCCTAGGGGGTGGGCAAAAAGTGAGAAGAGAAACATCACCAGGGCAGCTGACCTAAATCAACCAAAGGGATATTCCATATCATATGATGTCACACTCAGCAATAAAAGGTGGAAACAGGAAGAAGAGGGGAGGGGTGGGCTCTCGTTGGGAAAACGTCGGTCCTCCTCTTGAACACCGGCTACGTGCGTTGAGGCCTTGCTTCAAGGATGTGGCCAAGCATCGCTCATTTGTGGAAAGTAGAGAGTAATTTCTTTCCTTTGCACTTCCACATAACCTTCATTTATTTTGTTTGTTTTCCTCCCTTCTTTTTATTTTCCCTTTCCCTTTCTATTTCCCTTTAGTTAAATTGTTTAGTTCATAATAATCTTTAATTATTATTATTATTTCCCTTTAATTAAATTATCCTTATCTCAACCCGTGAGTTGTTCTTTGCTTTACCTCTCCTCCTCGTCATTTAAAAAGAGGGGGAGTGAGAGAGCGGTTGTGGGGTTTAGCTGCCCAGCATGGTAAAACCACCACACTAACTAGTCCAGAAAATATTTGTGACGAATTTTCCATCAGATGAAGACTAACTGTAATTGAAACTTATGTTCTCTCCAGAAATATGTAAGAATATGTATGTGGAAAAAATTCACTGTAGTCTTTAATGCCGTTTTCATGATGCACATGACAGTCTTGCTTTTATAAAACATCCAAACAATATATTAGATGAAAAGCCTACCCTTCAAATAAGTATGCTTTCTGATTATTGAAATAAGAATAAAAGTAATTAAAACAATTGAATAGAAAATCATAGTGTGTTTGTTTGTTTTTTAAACATACGTTATAACATTTCCTTTCTGAACAGTTAGTTTTTTTATATGAGAGAAGCTCATCTTGTGTTAATTAGGAGAAGGCCACCTTAGAGACCAGTCATCCAGTTTGACAGTGAGCTAGAGTGTAAAGAAAATGTGGTCTAAATATTTTGCTTGCCCTTTTGGTCGTAATAAAACTTTCTTGATTAATGAACTAACATAGCTGTATTGGCTCTTCATATGTCAGAAATAAATGGTTTTGATTTTGAAAAAACAATGAAGCTGGGAGTAGACTGGGTTTAGACTTTTTTCACATCAACAAGGTTGTTTAGACAATGGAAATAATCCAAGTAAACAAGTTAGTGCCAGGAAACTAGTTCTCTGAGGCTACAGCTGATGGAGAGAATATCTCTTCCTGGTTATGGTTTAGATTAGGAATTTAACATTGTCTGATTTGCTGCTGAAGGCTACTTCTCTTGTCTACAGATGGACTGATATGGTTGCTGAAGTTGGAAGTATAAAGTCAGTAACTGTAAACCCACATTAATTTTTCTGAACGAGTTTAATGAAATTTTTCTCAAGTGTTGTCAGTTATCCTTGTACCTGTACTAATAATGTACCTTGTACTAATGATAATATTTAGAACAGTAAAAATGACTGGATGTGGGAATTGTATTTAGGAAAAGATGCTTTTGTATGTGAAATTAGCATTTGGTATGGAAATCAATCACAGAGATAATAAGGAAACAAATAACAAGGCCTTCTCTTTGCTTTTCAAAGGAAAGATGCAATTAAAAATAAATAACTTTTAGTTTTATAGAATTACAAATGAAATAAATAATCTTTACTTCGAATCATCTTCTATTAGGACAGGTTTCTTATTATCTTGATATATTAATGCATTCTAATTTCTCTCTAATGGTTACCCTGAGTGTGCTTTATTGAACTTGGCTATTCAGGCATCCACAGGATTGTTGCTGGCTAAATTAATGCTCTCTGCTTTTAAGTAATATAAAATCATGTGAATGTGAGTGAAAATTAATGTGTGTATAAGAACTCTTTTGTCACATAGGAGAAACAAACATGACAACATGACGATAAAAAGTAAGGTACGCTATACACTACATGTAAATTCTAAGCAAATATAGGGTCTAAACTGAAAATATGTAGTCAAATGTATGGAATTTCTATCCCATTTGAGTGTTAATTGAGACTGTAAATTCTTATCCAGCTCTTGTCAAGTTATGCAGGGACCTTACTTGATTTCTTTTTTCCCTGAGAAGTGATACCTGAGTATTTGTAAGTGTACAGCACAACCCAGATTTTCAGTGCTACGAAACAAAGTAAATCATGTATCTGAGAATTTAACATGTTACCTTAAGTGACATAATTTTGTTTCTTTCTAATTCTAATTTATCTTTTGTCAGGAGTTGTTTGACAGAATCAAGATGCATCTCACATTTTGTTATAGAGGTAGACAACTTATAAATGGGAATCCTCAAAATTGTTGTGGTTTAAGTAAATTCCTTTCTATATCTACATGTAGTACATTATATGTATAGTGTTGAAGACCTTGTACACTGTTGTTATGACTACTCATGTAAAAACAGACTTCTAATACTCTTCAATGAGTATTCAATGAAGTACTATTCACTGAAGAGTATTAGAAGTCACAGTTAAAACTTACTGTAGTTTTGATTATATTGTTTCTTTTTCCTTAAGAAAATAGACACTTAAAAATTCAAAATCTATCACTCATTTCCCTTCTGATTTTTCCCTTGGCTTTGATATACAGTAATTATATCCCACAACATGAGAGAGTTCATCTATAATAGTCTTTTTAGTATCAAATTCCAATTGTCATTGTTTCTTTGTGAATTTTTTGTTAAATTACAACAAGGTAAATTAAGAGGATCTTAAGATAACATCCCTTACAGGGAGCTCCACTCCTTGATGAAACTGTAAAAATAATAATAGTGTGTTTTCTGTTAAAGTATTCTGTTCTATCAACTGTATACAAAATTATTTTGATTACTCCAGGCCCATGAGACCTAAACTAATCTCATTTTTTTTTAGAGCAATGTATATGTGGTTGATATTAATTGTCTTGCAGTTTTGGTGTGGAAACATAATTTTTCATTAAAGAAATCTTGGCTTTCAACTATAGTAATTTGACACTGGGAGCAAGCTAAAATAAAATTAATCAGGTGCTATCGGTTCATGGGAAAAATAATTTAAAACATTTTTTGAATTAGATTCATCCACACTTTTAGTGCCAGAACACCTTTTCTGTATATAATAAAGATTGAATGTTCATATAAAAATGAATTTCCTCCTTCATTAGAATATATTGGGTAAGTGTAGCATCAAGTTCAACTACATGTCTTTTCTTGACTCTCTGTTGCTCAACACACAATTGAATTATGTCACCTGAGTGACATGTACCCTTAGCTTTAATATGCATAAAGCAAAATTTATTACCTTAAACTTTGACTCGGTGTATCAAAAACTGTGCCAGAACTAAAATTGCCACATATCACAAGGTTCAGATCCCAACCAGACAGATTTCCATGTCACTTGTCCTAGCCATTCTTTAGCCTTAAACCTCTTAATTTGTCATTGTAATTAGTCTCTGTTAAGAACTGCTATTGATTTGCATACAGCACTCTACTCTCAGGTATAAAGGTTTTTAAAAGTATTTGAAACAAAAGGCTGAGCAATAAATCTTTTCTAGGAAGCTCACCTTGAAAAGGGTGCATGAAGTATTTATCAGTAGAGCCCCTACGTGTTTATTTGTTTTATGATATATGTGAATTTACTCAGGTGATAATTCTGAGTGGCTTATGCCCAACATAAATAAATATATGACATATGAGGAAACAGCATTTTTTGGAAGAAATGTCTAGAAAAGATGTAATATTCAGAAATCCACAAAGAGACTTGTTAGGCAGATTGTCTTCTCTTTCTACCCTGGGCATAAAGATTAACTGCAATCTTCAGGAATGGGAAACTGGTAGAAGACCCTGTCAGTTTGGCTTGGAATTGCTTGAGGTACTGCCTACCAGGCCTGTGAAGTCCACACAAAGCAGCACATCTCAGGTCCCATAAACAGGAGATCCCTATTAATATAGACTCAATTGGTTAAAAGATTTAGCAGATCATAGATCTATTTAGAGTTGAAGTACATTGTTGAGGGTGGAGTGTTGCAGGGATGTGGCTGTATGGCCAGCAGTCTAAGAGTAACACTGATCACCATTTAGTGCCTACTCCCTAGCTGCCAGCCGGTTTAAACCACAACAATAGCAAATAATAATGCAAAAAGCCACCCCACAACCCTCTTCACCCATAATTTAGAATAGACTTTTTATTGACATAAGTGAATTTTCTGTGTTGTAGTTCTCTAAAATCTATATCTCACAGAGCAAAGAAGAGCAAATATTCTTGGGATTATGTTGATCATTTTTGAGCAAACTTGGTATCAGCTGCCCCTAGAAGATAGACAACCATGCAGATATAGCATTAGTAAAGTTTTTGTCAAAAAAGTGTTGCAAATATCTGAGACTTAAAGGATTATTTTTTTAACATTTATACTACACTGCTCATCTGTAAATTTCAAAGGTAAGTGAGCCATACCTGTGTTTTACAGTAGTTGGCCCAAGGAATCCCTTGCATGAAAATAAGAGGATGGTCTGCATTGGAGACAGGATCTTCACCCATCTCATGATTTCCCTGTGGTCTCCTGAGAAGTTTGGTACAGAACCAGAGACAACCTGCTGTTTCCTCACTTGATCTACTTTTAAATCTGCTGAATTAAAATATCACCTATCCTTTTTATTGGAAAGGTATATGGATATGACATGGATATGGTTTTGTAATATTAGAGAGTGAAGAGATGGTTGAAATCTGTGTGTATGTGCAAAAAAGGTTCTTACACTACTAGACCAGTAAGGATTGATAGTAGATATAGTGAAGATGATATTGAACAACAAAAATATTCCATATGCTCTGTTTTCTGATGCTTGCCACAAGTATATCCCCAGAGAAACTACTCATTGTTCCTTATAATTAACACACAGTTGAAACTTCAGTTTGGGTCTGCTACAAAATGAAAGTAGTGAAATAAGAGAAACCCAGTCTTCTGGGAAATAAAAAGTTTTGGTAACTGAGCAAGTATTTACAAAAGGAAAATGACATTCTTTGTTTTGCCAAGCTGAGGATCCTCATATGCTGGACATATAATGTTTTCTGAAGGGTAAATGACAGAGGGAAGTCGAAGCTGAACTATTTTTTATATAATAATGCTTATTAGAGTAATAACCAAACTTATTAGGCAGCAAACTTAGGATGAAAATGTAAGTGGAAGGAAGGAGATAAGGCAAAACACAAGACCTGGTGGAATTATTACTTCCTTTAACTCACTAAGGTATCTGTCATTATCACCACTGATGGCTACTTGGAATGCAAATGGGCTGAAGGGGTAAACATAGGCAGCTTTCCTGAGTAGCAAACAGGTCAACTCTCCCCTGAATTTCTTCTCTTCTAATTATTTTGTGTCCATGGCAATCATGTCAGACTAACCATCGATTTGCAATTCTACCTCCAAGCATTAGTTTTTATCCTGATAGCAGTAACTAATAATAATGTGCAAGAGATCCTAGACATAAAATGCTACTTTGCACACCTGAAAAGTATTTATTTTCTGCATTTGTGTGAAGGGATGAGGAGAAAAAGCACTTTATTTTTCCACAATATTTTTTACATTAAACACTTGGCATTTTATTGCTCTAGTAATGTCATCTATTCTCAAATGCCTAATGAATGTTCATTAAAGGTATATTTCAGTGTACTTCTGTTTTCCAGCACAGTCTTTATCTCAGTAAACAATTCTTCATCTTGTATCTGGGCATAAGAACTCCTGTCACATTTATGAAGGAAGCACCAATGATGGATGATGGAAATGCCACTCAGCAATTATTTGCATCTTTCATTTCTCATTAAATAAAAAGAAAAGTCTCATGGAAAGATTTGAGTGTAGCTGTTACTGCCACGTGATATCTGTCAAAAATAATAAATTGAAAATTTTACCCTATCCTAACTGTTTGGACAGAACAACTAGTGGAAGGTGTCTTTTTTTTTTTTACCCATCTATGGGTATAAAATGATATAAAATGATATTAATTCCATTAACTCTGATCTCATACTTTGAGATCTAAGCTTAGGACTCTGTCAGAAGCTACTGCTTAGCTTTCACTGAGAATTCACTGATTTTTTTTTCTACCCCTCTTTAAGTTAATTTGCTTGACTTCACATTTTAGAGCATATGTAGTCATTTTCCACATTTCAGTGCCCAAAGGGCGCAGGTTCAATGTTAGTTCTAACTTGTAAACCTGAGCATTTTACCATGTGGCTGAGATGGATGTGTTCTCTCCAATAGTTTTGGCCAGTGAATAAGTAGTAAATTCTTAAGTATTTGTGGCTCTACTGTGTTCTGCCAAGTGCTATGCTCTATGAAGCTTATCTGACTCTAAATGCTACTGATTTCTCAGGTTTTGCACAGAATTCATTAATAAGGATAATATTTTCCCTACAGCATGTAATTTCGCACACCAGTGTTAACATTTTGAATTGTTTTCTAAATTGCAGAAAAGTATGTAGTTGATTAATAATTAAATCTTTTCTGGTGGAATATTTGTTCAACGATGAGATGTTCAGTTCTTGGAAAAATGAGTTGCCTGTAGCTCAAATATTGGTTGAAAGTGTTTAGGAGAAGTGAAGATAAATATCACAGGCACTGTAAACTGCATGGGGAATTGCAGGCAGGAAAAATGAAACTTGCAGATTACATACTTGATTGAGATGCTGGAGGCACTTTTTCAAGTTATTATGCTGTATCATTCTTCCATTTAGTGTAATTTATATTCTATCTCTTGAATCTGTACAGATAGATTTATTAAGATACTGTATCTATTCTGAAATAGGTACACATTTATCTGCAGTAAAATTGCATTTTCCATATACTAGTCTAGGTACTTAATATAAATGACATTCCTTCTGTTTTTGATTACACACAGCCTAAGCAATTTTCAGTGTTTCTATGGTAATTACAAACTTGAATTTTCTAAAAAAATCATTTTTTAAATATTAAAAAGAAGCCTATTTTTAAAAATTACTCCATACAGAGCTTTCTGCAACAGACGTGGAGAGGTGCCAGTAAATTCAAATGTGTCTGTAACAGTGTTAAACAGAATAAAGGAGAGATTGGTCAGTAATAAAGATACAGTCCCATGATAACTGTTTGAATAACCTGTGCTAAGCAGGTAATCTGCACAATGTTTTCTTCTTAAGGTATGTAAAAATGCAAGGAGTAAGTCACCTCTGTCTAGTCTAGGCTTAGGATGGGCAGACACGTACAGTATTCAGAATGTAAAAAATGAATGCTCACTGGTGAAAATATCTTCCAGGAAATGTAGAGTGAGTGAGGAGTCATGATCAAGAGTAGAATAGGTAATGATGTTGTCATTTTCTTTGTCATAAGAGACACTTAATAAAATATATGGAAAGTACTTTAGGGACCCTGATAATTCAGTGAGTTACATATTCATTTCCAGATAAAGTAGAAAATGTACTATTCATTGCATCATCAAGCCTATTTCTCTAAATACATTGAAATTTCTGGACTGAAAAGGGAAGGCAATACAACAATTGCTGCTTCCCTTTATTAGCAAGACCAGTCAGAATCACAGTACTTGAGATACTCCTCGTGAAGCTTTCAGATTTTCATTAACATTTTTGCATGTGCACATCAAAAAGAGAAGGACTCATCCTTTAATTTCACCACTCATATTCTTGCATGTATACATCAAAGTGAGACAGATCCACCCTTTAGTTTCACAAGTGAAACAATTAAATACATTTTTCTTATAACTAAGAATCCTGAATGTACCAGTTCTTCCTCATTTTGCTATGTAAGAATAGGCCATAGCGCTAACAAATTGTTCTGCCTTTAAAATGTTCATAGTTGCCAGTACCTATTATGCTTTGGCTGGAAATGCTACAGAGTCTCTTGACTAGCATCATGTTTGTCTAGTGCCCCTAGTTTTCCTTCAAGATATCAGAGTAATCTTTGCCTACCTTTTGCAGTCTTCAGCAAATTCATAGTGTGAACATAGAGTGCTCAAATTCATGATCTATATCTCTGGGGTACTCTGTAGTTATATTTTCCTTTCAAATCTTAAATATGTTTTAGAATATAAATGCACTCTTATTTATAGTAACTGCTAGGCTGTGATTTAAGCCAATGTAAACTTTATATCAGCAAAAATTCTGACCAGCAAAATAATGGAAGATCAAAAATACTAACTGATCTTTTATGAAGTTAAAGATCCTGAAATGGTAAGCTGATTGCTAAACTGACTTGTAAATAGTATAAGTTGTCACCTTGGAGACCTTCTGGATGCAATGCAATCTAAGGTACTAATAGTCCTGAATCACAGATTTGGAATGCACCTAGAGAGGTCAAACAGTCCATATAACTGGCCTAGAGCAAAATAAAATACACCCGTGTCATTTTACAACTATAATTTCTCTACCTATCAAAGTAGTGTTTTATTGCTTTACAGATTTTACTGTAACAGTATGTAAGTGGAAGGAGGGACTGTTTTAATGTAAGTTCCTCTTGTCCCACATACCTTGAGAATATAAGAAATGAGTCACTGCATTAGAGAAACTCTGTTTAGGAAGAGCAGCACATCACTAGCTGCTATCTGCCCTTGTACTTCCAGACCAGTTAGAGTTTACATCTGAATTCTGTAGTACCTTAAAGGGCTCTGTCCTTTTGCTATCTGCTTATGGACCTTATGCCCATGTATTTCTTTCATCCTTTATTGAACATGCAGTTAATGTCTTCCTCTTTAATCTCCCACTGCAGTAAGCTCTGGAAGGTCACTGCCTGTTGTATAAAGGAGTACTTACTTTTATCTGTCCAAAATGTCTTCTGCCTCAGTCCATTTGCCTGACTTGCCTTACACTGTTGACGTGTGTTCAGCTTTCAGTCTTCAAATCCCTCTCTAAAGACCTGCTGTCTCAACCAGGTGTGCCCTGTTCTATATATACAGGTGGTTATCCCTATGTAGTGACACTAGTTGCCTGCGGAAACTTGCTGTCTATAAATTCCAGTGTAATTGTGATCCCTCTCAATTTTCTGTTATGGTGCAATGCCATGTATGTGAGTTTTGTGTAGGCTACATTCCATAATTCAGGTTACCCATCAAAGTAGCAGCGCAGACTCATGCAGAAACCCACTTGCTACAGCTGATGGTAAACCATTTGTAACTGGTCTTTGGCTTCTTTTTAAAGTTTTGTTCCCACATCCTAGAAGTTTCACCAACCAAATCATTTTTTAGAAAGCCACTTTGAAATGGTTGTAAAAGCTTTAGTTAAGATTTATGGCTTCTGCCCTATCTGTAGCACATGATACTCTGTAATAGAAGTAGACAGATTGGCTTGACGTGAGTACTTTTGTGTTAGTTATCACACATTTCTTTGTGTCTTCCTACTGGACACAAATCGTTTGTTCCTGAATCCTTGCAGCCAACTTGATGCAATCTCAATGACTTTCCTTTTACTTTTTTCTTCTCTTTCTTGCACTTTTTCATCATATGTAGAGCAATCTGTTAGTAATCCTGAGGTTGCTTCTAATAGATGGTTCTTTAAGTACCCTATCATGAAACCCACATGATATTTAAGCATATATATTAATTCATATCATAGAATCATAGAAAAATTAAGGTTGGAGAAGACCTCAAAGATCATCTGGTCCAACCATCCCCCTACCACCAATGTCACCCACCAAACTATGCCCCTATGCACTAGATCCAACCTTTCCTTGAACACCCCCAGGGATGGTGACTCCACCACTTCCCTGGGCAACCCGTTCCAATGCCTGACTGCTCCTTCTGAGAAGAAATGTCTCCTAATTGTCTTGTTTAAGAGTAGTGCTCTTTGTTCAATTCTTTGCTTTAATTTTTGAAGAGTAGGGGCATGACATTTCCATTTTTCCACTCACCAGGGATATCATCTGAATACCAGGACTTTTCAACTGTGGTGGAGAGAGGCTTGGCAACTACATCAGCCAGTTCCCTCAGGACCCTTGGATTCATGTCATCAGGTCCCATAGACTTGTACATGTTTAGATTCGTCAGGTGGTGTTGGATCTGCTCTTCACTTAGTGGGTGGGATTTTGATCCCCTAGCCTCCATCTACAGGTTCACAGAATTAAAAGACTTGGGAACCCTGTCTACCAGGGCAGTTAGAGGCTGAGGTACTCAACAACTTTGCCTTTTCCGTGTCTGTTGTTACCAATTACTCAGATACAGAAACTCACTCCTAATATAAGAAATTAGCCACCTATAATCACTTACAAACTACTATTTTCACACCTTGGTCTATTTGCACAAATGTTAAAGGTGCATGGTGCCCTTAGACTCCTTCTGTCACCCCAGCGGAGCAGCCCAAAGGAAACTGGGTCCTCTCTTGTGCTCTTCCTCAAGGCTCTGTGCAGAAGGGATGCCACCTCTTGTGCAAGGGCTGGGGGATGGGGAAAAAAAGCACTCACAAACCTCCTGAGAATTGGCAACAGACGTCTTTATTGACAGGACATCTTGCAGACGAGCCTGAGGCATGTCCATGGTGTTTGGTGGTTCCAAGCTAATGCTGGGGATGAAGCCTGAGCAATGAATGAGTAGGGAGCTGCCTGGGCACTCCTACGATGGTGCTGGTGCTCTTGGATGGCAAAGAGCAATGACATGCCGCAGTAGTTCCTGGTCTGTTCTGGTGGAAGTGGATCCACTTCCACATCCTCTTGTGGATTCAGCTCCATAGTGCTTGGCAGAAGGACAAGCCAGTCTTTGCTCAGGACTGCCCAAACAGGATGCCTTCCATCTGGAATGTTTTCAGGCCAGGGTGCCAAACCAGCGGGTCATCTAGTTCTACCCCTAAGTCCCATGCTACTGTCGGGTTGATTTTCATGCATGGGTTCAATGCTGCTGTCTGTTTTATGACCATGCCTGGGTCCCACACTATGTTTCGGACTATGGGCACGCCTCTGCTTCCTGCAGCTGTCTGCCTGATGCTCCTGCTTTTGCCCCATGCCACCACTGTGCTAATGGTTAGGCCCAGGCTCTCTGTCACTGGGTTCTTGAGGGGCTGGCCTGTTCCCTGCGTCATTGCAATGCCAATGGTACCACTTATAGCTGTCTGTGGGCTGGGTGCCAGAGGTCCCTTGGGCACTGGTGTCTCTTGCGCTGCTGGCGCTATCCCTCCACCCATGACACCTCTCCTTCTGGTCAGTTGCTTCACTGGACTGCATTGCTCTCCTTGCACACCAAGGAAACCTGCTGCTTGCCTTGCTCTTCTAGTCTTCTTCCTGCTGCACAAGATGACAGTCAGAGGGCCTAGATGCTCAGTGAATGGTGGGCTAGCTGCAGGGGCCCTGTTTTATAGGGCCTGGGGCAGTGGTGGCCACCATGACCTCAGCGAGCCTCTGTGATGGATTGGCCCATGCATGGCCAAAGGTGGCTGTGTTGGGAGTGGCCTGGAAGATGCTCTCACACAGAAGGAGTAAGGTTGGGGGGGCTAAGGGCCCCTTTTGTGGGGCTGGCTATTCAGGCCATTTGGCTTACCAGAGAGAAAGGTTGCCCCTCGATCACAAGGACTGCTCTGCACCTCCCATCCTGTGCCCTGGGTTTATTTTTAACACTGTTTTTTAGGTAATTTAATTCTATTCTTCACGGAAAAGAACAGAAGCAAGGTGCATCTCCAGCCCTAACTCCCATATGTGCTTTGTGCTCTGAAGAATTTCTTCCTCATGTCACATCCAATTTAAATCTCCTCTACATCATATCCTCTCTAACCCTCTTGTTCACCAATTTTAAGCTGAGAATTTATCCCTATTTCTGGAGTTATAAACTGTGCTAAATACAAGTTAACATTTTAACCTTTATTATAAAGACAAAAGAGGACATTAAATATCATGGCCTTCTTGGGCCAACTGACAGTAGCTTTTCTTATCCAGTGAGCATGGAATTAATTCTTTTCCAGGCTTTCTTGGTACTACAGTATTTGTACAAAAAAAGCTTTTGCTCTTACCCATGATAGTCAGACAATTCCCACTTTCTACCTCTTAAATCTGATATCTGAAATTTTAAAGAACTTGTTCAACAAAGGTAAAGCTTTGCTCTAGGTCCATTCATTTTTTTTTTTTCTTCCCAAGCTCATCCACAACTAGTAAGATGCAGGGACTGTTTAGAAGAAGATTATTGTGTTACACATTTATGTGACTTTTATTTAACCAAATAATTACATATTTAAGCTAATTGCCCCAGAATCACAGATGAGAAAAAGTGTAAATTTCTCCTAATTGCCAGGAAATTAGTCTGCCTCTTTTGATTTGCATCCTGATCTTGGTATATCCACATAAAGAGAAGTCTAGGAACATGCAAGAGTGTAGATTTAGTATTGTTTTCCTTGCAGAAATACAGCATAATTCTTCAGTAGAAGTTGTTCTAAATAAACCATGGTGTCAGCAGATCTGGGCAGCTCAAACTGTAATAGAGTGTTGTCATAGAGACAAGGGGCAGAGAGGAAAGCTATCAAATTTACCAGTAGTAAATAGCAAATTCCCACTTTTTCTCCCTCCTCAGGTGCATAGAGGTCTAGATCAGAAACATCCCTGAGTCCCTGTTCTTAGCTACTACTTCATTACACAACTGCTGGTTTGGCAATAACTTTCCCATAACTGATGTAAGACTAGTATAGAGCAGTGTTGGAGGCAATTGTCCTGTGTTTTAAACAGAATAGAAAATTGTTCTCTGAATGTTCTCTGAACATTGGCACTATTTTCTTTAACCAATTTGTTTTCCATATTAAGATGAATAAATCCGAACAAACAACTGCATAAAAAAGAGAGAGAAGTAATCTCACAAATGCTAAACAGGGATATCTTTAGGATGGAAAGTTCCATCCTATAAAGTGGAAATATATGCAAGAATTGTTTATAGTTGCATCACTTTTGTTCCCGTTCTCAAAATAAAATTATGTAGTGCATTTGATGAGACTCTTGAAGTACTTAAGCAAAAAGAAACACAAGGGAAAAGTGGAAAATTTCATGCTGAGAGTTAGTTGTAAGTGTTGTATAAAAGAGTATATTGTTACTAAGATTTCCTTCCAGTCTGGAGTCTACAGAAAGCAAGCAAGCCTCAGACACTATGATGTTCTTTAATCTGTTATCATTTTTCAATTACATGTGATTTCTAGAAAGTGCTTCCAAAACATTAATGGCCATGTTTCAAATAATAAAATCTCTGATCCTGTTGTAATGTTTAAATAACGTTGTCTATGTCATAATTTAGTTGTATAAAAGTTCAATGTAGGACCTAACTGTAAATTGATAAAGGTTTGCAGAAAATAAATCATCAGGTCAGCATAATAAACTAGATACATCAAGAAGAAAAATAAAATTAATTGTAGCTCTAAGTGGTTATATCTATAGCAGTTTCATGAGCTTGTGGTCCTCTGAAAAGTCCTGTCTGGAGCTGAGTGTAGAAAAGTACACAGATGTACCGACTGCCATCTCAGAATTTTTGTCTTGTTTTGAGCGGAAGTTTGTGTGGAGGGACACATGCTTTCTGGTTAGACCAAGAAATTGTTGATCTAACTAAGAGCATGTGATTGCATGGTGGCTATTTATGCTGCTCATACAATGATCTGTCATTGTTACGAGCATGTGTAAGTGAATATTGTGATATCAGGGCTCTCATTCTTGCAAATAAAAGTGTGAAGCATTCTTGAAGGCTCGCAGAAAGAAAATATAAAGAAAAAAAATACAAAATATCTTTTAAATCCTGTAAAAGTAACTTGTCATTTCTGTAGGGAAGTCTTGTATGTATTTGCTTTTAAATAAGTCGTGTGAACCATCTGAAAATGAATATCACTGGAAAAAAAAAAAAGAAAAAAAGGAAAACAAAACACCCACTACCAACCAACTAACCAAACAACAACAACAACAAAAAACATTAGTTTGTTTGTAAATTTATCTCTATTTCTCTGACATGTCTCCCTTCCTCTTGCTGAAGGCTGTAAACCATTGGATTTTTTTTTCCAGTGCAGTCATCTTAGATTTCCCCTTTAGCTTCACTAAGATTATTCTTGCAACTCTTTCTGATACTGCTTGGGCCAAGATTTCGGTGCCTCAATTGTGTAGCCACAGAATTTTGTTCCCTAGTGATTTTTAACTGGCAGAAGTGTGTGTCAGTGTGACGGTGTGGTTTTTAATTTTCTGAAGCCAGAACAAGTAATTCTCCTGGATTCCAGTAGAATCTCATTACTCATGGATATTCAGTTTCTCTTTTTGATGTCCTACCTTCTGACTTCTATAAGTGAAACAGTGGCTGTCATTTTAAGTTGATGACACCTTTCTTCAGAGAACCATAAAATAACTCAGGTTGGAAGGGACTTCAGAAGGTATCCAGTCCAACTTACATGTACTTGAAGCAGGGTCAGCTGCGAGAGCAGACCAAGTTGCTCAGCGTTTCTCTTTCTCTTCCCTCATTAACACCATTATTTTCATTGTTTTCTTAGTACTATTTTATTACTTGGATTTTCCAGGAAATCCTAATGTCATTTTTGGCTTCCAAACTTGAGTACACAGTATGATGTATCCATAAAGTATGTCACTACAAGAAGGACATTCAGGTGCTGGAGTGTGTCCAGAGAAGGGCAATGAAGCTGGCGAGGCATTTAGAGAACAAGTCTTATGAGGAGCATCTGAAGGAACAAAGGTTATTTAGCCTAGCAAAAGGGAAGCTCAGAGGAGATCTTATTGTGTTCTACAATTACCTTAAAGGAGGTTGTAGCAAGGTGGGGATTGGGCTCTTCTCTGAAGCACCAAGTAACAAGATGAGGGGAAATGGCCTCAAGTTGCACTAGGGGAGGTTTAGGTTGGATATGAGGAGAAAATTCTTTACTGAAAGGGTTGCACTGCATTGGAATAGGCTGCCCAGGAAAGCGGTTGTGTCACCATCCCTTGAATTTGGAAAATAATAGCATGGTTTAGTGGTGGACTTTAGTACTAGGTTAAAGGTTGGACTAGATAATCTTAGAGGTCTTTTCCAACCTGAATGATTCTATGATTCTAGGATAGTAAGATTTTATCTAGAACATAAATTGCTGAAGGAGTGGAAGCTTACTAGTTGTTTGATCAAGTAAAGCACTTGAAGTGTGTGAGTAATCCCTCCACTTGGAATGCTTTGCCTGTGCATGACAGGGAAATTACAACGTACCATAGTAAAATGACTGATCTTTTGAAATGCATGTGACTGTTTAAAAGCACAAAATGAGACATACGAAACAAAATGAGACACATGAATGAGCACAGAAAATCTCCTGGGGTGTCCTATCTTGCAATGGTACACTGGAAATTTTCAACTGTTTTTCACAGAATAAGTTGTGCATATTTAATAAATGACAATTCCAATCATTACCAAAATTGGTCATTGTACTCTCCCATAATTTACGAATGAAAGAACTACTGTTCTGAGCAGGAAGGAGAAAGGGGGAAGAAAACTGACTGTTTAACCCAGTTGTTGGGTTACTAGCTGGAGACAAAGGACATATCTTTATACCTGTGGATGTGTATTCTATAATAAACACAGGACTTCAGCCCATGTGTTCAAGAGGAAATCACTGGAGGGGCAGTTTTTCTCTTGCTCAGAGGGTTTTGATTTCATGACAGCTGAGGAAACAAAACATTTTTAAATCTTTCATGATTTCACAGAACAGAGAAAACTACCTTTCACTCAATTCTATACCATGTAGATATGAAAGCTTGAAGAAAAGGTTAGTATTTCGTCTTATTTTGCTGTTGTGGTTTGTTAAGATTTGTTTACCCTTTCTTCTTCATTTGAGACTGATGCCCTTATACAGACTGGTTTGAATTCCAGGATAGGTCACAAGCCCTTTGAAATGGGTCTCTGTGGTAAAAGTGCTGAGCAATGTTTGCAGCTTGCAAGTGGCACATCTGTCACTATAAGAACTGCACAGCAAAGTGGCAAAAGACAGCCAATGTGTACATATATGTGTGTATATATATATATTTATGTGATCATCACTGAGGCAAAGCAAAGGAGAGGAATTTATAAAGTAAATATGGTATGGCATGGTCTAATCCTGTTTGAACGCAGGGTTTAATTTTCAGTTGTCTAATCCACGTGACAAATCAGTTATGATGGTAATGGGAAAATAATATATTTCTTTATAGCCCTCTACTAACACAAATTACAGTCACTGAAGGAAGTGTTAGCTTCTTTCCCTCTTAAAATATTCTTTTCCTATTTATACAGGCCCTCCCTGGATCACTTGCAATATGATATAAATATTGTTTAGTGGCATCGCAGGGAGTAAACCTTTTAGAACTGAAAAATGCTCATTCAATCTCTCTGCAAGTGGTGTCTCTTGATAGCTCAATTCAATATGGAAACTGACACCTCATTTCTTTGTCTCCCCTAATCCAATCCTTTTCTTTTTTCTTCATAGGCTGCTGTTCAGAGAAAATAGCATTTTGTTGTATTTTTGATGTCTTGTGAGGCTGTGCTACAGGTAAAGGGGTAGTTGAAGGTACAGAGACTCAGTTTCACCCTCATAAAAAGGGAAAGTCAATTTTGTTTGTATCAAATTGAGCTCGGTAGAAGCTGCATGAGAGTAAAATAAAACAGAACTGAAGCTCAGCTGCTTTCAATTTTGGTTGTTTAGCAGTTGAGGTGTTGATAAAGATGGAGACAGCTTATACCAAAGAAGAAACTTTTCTTTGCAGATTTGGAGAAAAAGAAGTAGTTAATGAGGTCTCCTCCTCTAGTTGCATTTTCTCCTTTACAAACTGATTTTCTATAGTCCTGCTTGTCCTCATATCCACATTTAGCATCCTAAAATGTCTCCCAAGTTGTCATTATGAATTGAAAAATATTCAATATACAAAATTTTAGCCTAGTTTTTGTTGTTGCACATTTTTTGTTGCACAATTCTGTGCCATAAAGAAAAAAATAATTCTGTTCTCTTTAAACTGAATGAATGAAAAGGGTGAATTTTACTCAACAGAGAACAAGCCCCCACAAATGACTAGGCTATTACCCAGAGGTTTGGGAAAGAAAAATTGATAGATTCCACTGGGAATGCAGAAGCCTTCCTCAAACTTAAAAGATGAATGCCAGTTACAGCAGTATAATTAATATGCATAATTATTTTTAATAGACTAATTACTTCTGTTTCCTTTCAACACTGTATGTTTTTCATCTTCAGTATGGCCCACATATGTTTGTGTGTGTTTTGATCTGCAATATGGAACAAGAGTGATTCTCTCTGCCTAAAGGGAAGTAGGCTAGCTCATCAGCTTTCCAGTGCCCAAAGGGCCAGATTGCTACAGACACCATGAATGCTGAACCCTATTTGTAGGGAGAAGCTTCCCTTTTTTTTCTTTTTTCTTATTTTATAGACAGTTTCCTTGATCATCTGCCAGTGTGTTGTTTTTTTTTTTTTTTTTTTAAGGGTGTTGCTTCCAAGTATGTGTAGTGTCATATGCTTCCCCACTCCCCCAGCTCATTGAGAAAAGCACATTATTTATTTAGTGTAATCTGAATGGAGCATGGTAGGATGTAAACAACATGGTATTCTGCAATTTTTTTTTCTCTGTACAGTGGAACCAGTGATGAGGGTATTCACTTTTTCCCTCTTATATTTTACTGCACTGTTTAGTAATAAAATGTGAGAATCTTTCTTACAGAAATATAGGACTGATGTGAAATACAGGTGGAGCTCAGATGCTGACAAGATCACATTAATATCTACAGATATAAGATAAAACATTGTTTATCTCTGTGTATTTTCTGTTTCCTTAAAGCTTTCTACAGATTGTTTGCTAAATTTTTACTGTAAAACACATAGAATTTGTGTTTGATTATTCATTCTACATTTAACAAGAAAATTAAATGCATTTAATTTGCACAGGTGTTATTTATGTTTCCTCACAGAATCCTGTCAACTTCAATGGGAAAATATGTTCAGAATAATGATCTATGGAGTTGGAGAAAAATGTAAATACCACTGCTCTGTCATTGATTAGCTCTCAACATTTATCCTCTTTCCTTTTTTTTAATACACCACAAAAGTTTAAATAACACAGGCAATTTGATTAGTAATTGCTAATTTTTCATTAATAACTTAAAAACACATCAGAAAACAGAAGAACAGAAGTGAACATGTTAGCTAGTCATTCGGAAATCTGAATTCTAGTCTAGACTCTATGAGAATGCAGTTATTGGTAAGAAGAAGGTAATACCATTTGCTAGGGCGAAAACCATAAGATTTCCATTAGAGATGTTATTAAGTACTGAAATCACTATCATCAGAGTTATGTTTAGAAACATAATTTTCTGGGAAGAAAGGAAAAGGAAAAACTCTTAAAAATTGGGTGCATAGATTCTCAGGGAATATCTTATTTGGTTTGGCAAAAATATGTTTTCAACCTACAGGCAGCGTTTACCAACAAATCTTACTCTTTTGAATTGCCATTCCCTGGCTAATTTCAGGAATAGTACAGAATACACATGCATAAGAAATGGCAGCATATGTTGATGTCATTAATTACCTTTCATCTACCTCATCCACAAGTCATCTGAAGAAACCTCAATAGAAAACTATTGACTTGAACAATTACTCAGATTACCTAATTTTCATATACAGTACCAGATACTTCTAGCAATTAAGAAACATGCAAATAAGTGTTCCATGGATGTTTTTATAAGGGTATTCTGACCCTTATGTGGAAAGTGAAAGCAAGGTAGATGCCTATTTGCTTGAGATAAAAAGAAATTCTGTCTTTTGAGCATGTGTACTGGGGCTGTACCTGATGATGCTTTCTAGAAAGAGGGCAACATTGTCTTAAGCATTTCATAAACACCTAATAGGAGGATGATTTTTGCTACAGGATAATAATTTTAAGTAAATATTTTCTTTGGAGAAGACATAAAACATGATTTATAATTCTCCCTTAAATCCCACTGCAGCTAGCTCCTTTGTGTTACTAAGGTAATAACAGGACAATGAATAGGTGAAGTATGTAATTACTAGGTTCATTTTAGAGGTGTGGATGCTTAATCAAGGAGGTAAGTGATTTGTCAAATATAATAGAAAAGATGGGGTTTGAACCTGGTAATTCTAAATCCCCCAGTCTAGTGCCTGGATATGTTTAGAATAGTAACAATTCAGAAACTATATTGCTTTGCCTGTTCTGTGACTACAAGAAAAGTCTGATTTGCAGCTTATTATATTTTAAATAGACTATTGTATTCTTAATTTAATTGCCTTAGAGGGGTACTTCACTTAATATTGATTAAAAAAACAAAAACAAAAACAAACAAACAAACAAAAAAACACCACAAAAACATGTGAGTTTTTGTTATCCTCTGTGAAATATTGCTACTTCCCATTGAAATTTGATGCTTAATTATGTTTTTACAGAGTTCAGTGAGAAATGATTTCAACCTCACTCCTTGTCAAATCATGAGAAGACTGAAGACTGCAAATAAATAGATAAGCATATGCAGCAACTGAGTGAATTATATTTTCTGCTAAATTGTGTTCCTGTGATGAGCTATCTCTATCTAAATTTTCTTTCTTTGTTTGACAGAGTGACCTTCTAAAGAAATGCTGTTATGATAAGAAATTATAATTGTCTGCACTGGTCGTGAGATACAGGCAAGAAAAAGGGAACCTTTTGGCATTTTTGTGCTACTTGCTCCTTTAAATAGCTATGTAAACTTTCTAAACAAATAAATCCATCACAGCATGTTTTTCATTAAGATTGAATCAAGGCATATTCAGAATATGTGTATTCAAAACATATATTCAGAATATTCAATCTATTCTTCATATTCAGAATAATAAACTTGACAACATAGTGAGAAACACCTCTACTTAAATTCTTACATTTCTCATATCTACAGAGAATTGTGTGATGAATGCTAACCCAGGACATTTTTTAGAAATTTACCAAAACCCACCGATTTATATTTTCAAAGGTGAAACAATATGAGGAGAAAGCCAGCAAATCAATGGTAAGAATTCTAATTTGATGAAAGGATGCTACATTTGTAGGCAACAGCTAGCATTCTGTCTTTTTCTGTCTGTTTATATAAAACTGGAATCATTTAGATGCAGAGTAGAGCTGTTGGAACTTTGTTTTATCTAGGTCTTCAGTGACTAGCTATTAACTATTTGTTGCCTTTTTTTTTTTTTTTTTTTTTTTAGTCATTGGTGACACTTTGCTGAGTTTTGCTTGTGTTGCACTGTAAAAGACATCTTTCCATGGTTCTGTCTGCAGTGTTTTATTGCTGCAGCTTATGCAATTTAGGAAGCTTACCTTCTTTCTTGGTTTTGGTTGTTTAACCACTTGTTGCATAATTTTCTATTTTTTTTTTTGCAACACAGGTTGTGTGTTTCCACCTGAGTTCCTCCAAACCTTACTACTTTGTGTAAACAGCAAAGTAAGCTTTACATTCAACAGGTAATTCACCCAGATGGTACTAGGAATATCACAGCTCCATAAGCACTATTATGGATAAAGTCCAGTTTGTTTATTCTTTTAGCACTTACCAGTATTTTTTTCTGATGCTGTGACTCCAGGATTATTAATACTAAATCTGTACTAGACTAGACCATTCAGTAGTGCTAATTTGCTCTAACTAGACATAGCACATGTTCCATTTTACTTTTATTTTTGGTTAAATGTAGTATGCTGCCTGTATAATTTTCTTTTTGTTTCAATCATTGGAAGAAAATGGGAGATATCTGATATAGTGTGAAATCACTTGGTGCCAAGAGACAATGCTGATTTTGTGTAGAACTAGCTTGTATGAAGTTTAGCCATCAAAAGTTTTTGAGCTTTTGATGAGAGTTTATCATCAACTGGTGTAATATAATGAAAGAATGCAATAACACCTGGCCTTCTGGAGTGATTTCTGGTATCAGATAAAGGCATTTGGTTCACAAAGGTAACTGACTGATTAAGGCTGAGGTAGTTCTTCAATATTTCATTATTAAAATATTTAATGGTCGTTCAATATCTAAGTTATGTAATTCTGTCTAAATGTAGTAAGATTAATTCTGGCTGTTTTTCAGGTTCTTCTCTCAGAAGATAGTAATTGAACCACAGCAATGCAGGTCACAAAAATCTGTTTTATTTGCTACATTTACGGTGTTTTAGAGGAGAGAGCATGAAGGCTTTTTCTCTGCCTTTTGCCTTACTAGTTATCCCGTGGAATGGATAAGTGCTGATGAAGAACTTCATTATCTACCCACAACTTTTCTTCTCTGCTTAGAAAATTCAAACATAAAATCTCTGAGTATCTGAATTAATACGGAAACAATATAGCCACAAAATAAAAGAATTTAAGCATTATCTTTACCTTTTAAAAATCTTATGCCCCAGAATATGCAACAGTTCAACATTAAAGAAGGAGATCTAGAATTAATAGATCAATGATTCATAGCAAAGAATATGGTCCTTTAAAATAAGTTCTATTAAAGATAATTTCCAAGTCATCTGAGATAACATTCATTTTTGCAATGACACAGAAAACAAAGGCTGATGGAAGATCACTGTATGTATTCTGGTTTTAATGTCTTCCCTTCTTCAAAATATTTAAAATATGTTAGAAGCTGCGTAGAATGAGTGTTTTAAGTTTTGTTGCTGTTTTTTTTTGTTGTTGTTGTTGTTGCTGTTTGTTTTGTTTTGTTTTCATTAGAATGACCTAACTGAAGGTAAAAATAAAGTTAATAAAAAATTTTAGAGGAAATTGCTGGAGGAAATGTGAAACATTTGATGTCAGAGAGACTCAGATGATATCCTACTGGCCCAGCAAGTTATTAAAATGATCATTGTGTGCATTCTTTTCTAATGGAACGTAATACCACAATCATTATTTATTATGAGACATCTCACGATCAGAATAGTTGATTGATCGTGCCATCTGTACCTGCCAATAAGGACAGAACTTGCCTAAGCTGCCTCAACTTTATTAATTGTTAATACTAATTATGCTTTTAAAGATATTCTTCAGAATGCAGGTGCATTTAATTTAATTTTTAATTCTAATTTTTCAGTTTAATAAAGACTTTTCTAGATTTAGAACATCTCACTATTGAAAATTATTATACATTCTAGAGGTGCCTTTGGGTTTTCAGCTGTAATTACAGCAAAGATTTCTGGTTTCCAGAAATTGTCACAAACGGAAAGAATAAAGGTCGTATCTACTTATAACTCTCATCATCATTTTCCTATGACAAGGGCATATGTGCTCCACTTTTTTCTCTTGTCTTTTGCTCCAGAAAACAGCCATTTCATTTTCAAAGAGATTTAAGGAAACCAGAATGTTTGCTTCAAATTGACCTGCAAAGTTTATAAATCAGGATCACACAAGCAATAAAGAGAGAGAAATATATAAATTAAAAAAAAAATAAAATTGAGATTGATAAAGATAGAGCTAATAACAAAAAGTCCTTTACATATGGGAATCTGCTCAAAACAAAGGGCAGGCATCACTTTGCCAATACTGCAACCATGAAGACAAGGAAGAACATTAAAAGAGTGACTTACTGATATTCATCCAGCAGGTTAGTGGCAGAACAAACTGAATTTCAGTTCTTTCAGATGTCTTCTGTTTGAAGCAGTGTTGATTTTAAGGCAACAAAATTCACTGGATAAATTCTTTTCCTGGAAAACACTGAAGTGCAGGGACTCCTGTTTTGTTTCCTGGTTTTGATGCTAAACACAATCCACTGTGCTTTAACATTAGGCTCATTCACTCTGTAGCTTTATTTTTCCCCTTTTCATAGGTAGAACACTGCACCTCTACAAAACGTGGGACGTGGTTGTTCTTTATTGTTTGCAAGCTGTCAATAAACATATTCTAGTTTGAAGGAGTTCTTCCTAATTCTCTGAGTCTATCTTCCTTTAAGACTCCTTGTCCGCTTTTTTTCTTATGAGCTGGATAACTGCAGTAAATGGTGATGGCTTTCACAAACTACATTTGTAGCAGCATAGCTGTGCTGCTACAGAGACGGTGCTTTTCTCTACTGGGGATAAGTGTGCCTTCCTTCTACATTATGTATTTCTTTCTTGGATGGGCCATGCTGGAGTCTGTCCAACTGGCATATTAGACTTTAATCAGCCTCTGCTGGGGTCACTGGTGCTACTACCACAGGTAAGGGTTCAGTGCTGGAGGACTGCCTGCCTTAGTCCTTCCTTAGGGTCTGCTAACACTAATGTGGTAGAGCTGTGCTGCAGTTGGCAGTACTACACAATAGGACTGAGAATTGTTAATTCTTTTTCTACAGCTGTCCAAGACCAGTTTTATTTCCTGACCCATCTCTGTCTACCTGAAGGGGAGTGGCAGGGAAGTCTGAGACCTGCCATTCCCAACCACTCAATGCTGGGGTGCTGCTTCTGAACACAGACATGTATGGCATCCTTAGTCTCCCTCCCCGTTTAGCCTTCTGCCAATAAAAGGACAGCAGCATTAGTGAGTTCAAAGTGCTTTGCATGGACCTTGGAAGAGCTTTTGTGGAGTGGGCTGACTCTGGCTGCAGGCAGTCTGCCTTTCCTTGGTACCCACTTACACTTCAATGCCCCTTCCATCACCCCCTGATCCCAGAGCTAGTAAATAATCTAGTTTTGAGAGAGTACTGTGTCTGTAATAGTCATCTGATGGGAGGGCAAAGGGTCAAATATTTAAGTTTTATGCAGTTAGCAACATGAAATGAGCCAAACTTTAAGATTCTTATTTAGCAGGACCTCTGGAAATTAACTTTGGCAGTCTGTCATTCTACTAGAGTAATCAGTGTAAGACTGGATGGCAGTAATAATAATGTTAGCTGTATGAATTTAAAATGAAGTAGTCATGATTTTTTTTTCAGGAAGACTTAACGCCTAATAATTCAATTCACCCTCATCAAAAAATGAGATAATTATCTCTAATTCTCTCCTCTGGGGCTATGATTTTGTTATCATATAGAGACTATGTATTCTTAAAGCAAGTCATTGTTAAATACTAATCAGATCACACCTGACAGTTTCTACGACAGTCTAATCAAACACTAGCTCTTAAGTAAGAAATGTGAAATAATTTAGACAATTTATTATAATTACTTGTATGATAATTAATCAAATGCCTTTCCCAAGGTAGTGATTATTTTAGTCAATATTCCTCTCTCATGTACACAGACACACATACACACATATGCACATGAATCCACTCAGTCTTTAATAAAGTTATACTTCTGTGAATATAATCAGACAAAAAAGGAACAATTTTGTTAAGCAGCTTCTTTTAATTATTCTGTATGCTTGGATTATTTCTGTGGAGCATTTAGTTTCCTATTTCCACAAGATAGGAACTATTAGTGAAATTATGGCTCCTTCTAAGTTACTTATGCTATACTCTATGTCCTGTGGAAAATTAAATGATTAAAATATATGGATTAAATCTAAACAGCTTTTTCATTCATAATATTCTTCATACCTACTGATTCATTTATAGTAATTCTTTGGACCCTAAGTTCACTATAATATTGATACTCATACTGCAGTGATGAGCTTGTACTATAAAATTTGGAAAAAAAGCAGAGTTGAACTACATGAGTTATTCTACTATTAAATAATAACTCATAGTCACACTCTGCTGTTGAAGCATACATCTTCTAAGGAATGACTGATTTTATCACTGATATCACATGATACAGATAAAAAATCAATGTATTTCAAGTCCTCTATTGCTTATAAGGGTGAGATAAAGAGTTCTCACATAAAACTTTTGATTTCTGTTGACAGCTTGACTAAAGCAAAGTCTTTAATTTAGATTGATTCCTGATCTTGCATCATAGCTTTCATAGCTGGTTCACTTGATGCTGTTGAACTTTCATGGTCATGGGATGTTCAAGTTACTATAGTCTTACTTCACACTGGACAGATTTAAATGACACAAGTCCAGTCCTCTTCTTTTGATAAGATTTGGAGACAACATAATTCTATCTGAAAGAAAACTGGGTATGTTTTTGATTTTTTCTCTTGATTTCTTACCAGCCAATTTGTGAGTAAAGTCCTATCACAGAGCACATTAGGAAATAGTTTGAGGTTGTAAACTAAATCTTGAACTTTACATATAGCCAAATACATGGACCCAAATCCTCTTAAGTTGTCCTGGTACAGTTTTTTCTTGCTGTTGTAGTTTTATGTTTAAGCATCTTTGTTGTTGTAGCCAGTAGACAAAATGTTGCTAGTCATTTCTGGTTTCTCTTTAAACTACGTGTGGTTTGGATGCCTGAAACAAGGTCTAATGATAGATCTTCTGTTGGTGAATTTCAGCTTCTTCTGTTGGTGGTGTAGAGTTTATTAGATTGTTCCTATAAAAATTATTTCAAAGTAGAAAGTAGATTTATAGACTCATGGAATAGTTGAGATTGGAAAATATCTTTGAAGATCATCTCATCCAATCCTTATTCAGATTGTCAACCCTTACATCAGATTGTCCAGGACTGTATCAAGTCATGTTTTGACTCTTTAAGTAGTTATTTTCTTTCTGTAAGTATTTGTCACAGAAAATGGTGCTTTTTCTTGAAAAACAAACATGCAGAAAATGTTGAAGATTTTGCTGATTTTGCTTATGGTACTATTAATTATTGAACATACATTGTATGCTTTTTTTTTGTAGTGGTACTAGTTTAAAGCAAAAGTGGTCATATTTCTTAGCATGTAAAACTTTCACATATCTCACAAAGCTTCCATGAGACATACTAACTAGTACTGCATTGACACTATGGAAGAGAAAACAAACAAACAAAAAAAGAAAAACAAATAAATAATGATCTAATTCAAAACTAAAAGATCTTTCTATATCTGTGTAAGTGGCTTTATACATATTCAAGCGTGCTCCTGAAAACACAACACTGATGGTTAGTTCATTACTGGCTAACAGTAAAACATCAGGAAAAACATCTGTCTTTCTGTGATCACTTTGTCAGGGGATGTACTGTCTATATTCTCCTGTCTATGTGCATGTTGGCATTTTGGCACATTTAAATCACTAATTAATGAAATGCAATTCTAATGTGCACAGTAGTATTGGTTCTCACAGAGTATTTAAAAACAAATAGATGATGTCATCTCAGACAAACAAACAGAATGTCATCTCCGAAAGGAGGGTGTTGTCCCAGGGGTTTTATCCACAAAAATTCTTTTTCTAACACAGTGTTAGGCAAGTACTTTGAAAAGCAAGCTTGTCAACATGAGGGTTTGCAAAATTGTTTGTGAAGATATAGAATTAATAAGGCAGAGTGATTAGCCTCTTAATTGGCTTGAGAATATAAGCAAACACCTTCCAGAATTTCAGTTTAACTGAAATCTGAGATTACATAGCCTTAATATTTTTAGGGAAGAAAAATAATCAAGTTTTTAGTTAGTAAAGATAGCAATATGGAGTGATTCCTTTACACTGGGCTTCTGAGCAAAATAATTTTTAAATATTTAAGTCAAGTTCAACTAAAATAATAAATTAATTGCATGAAACTGTAAAATCACAAAATTAAATTCCATTTATTCAGATATCTGAAATATGTTAATCTCTATTAAATCTGCAGGACATCTTGGTGCACAGTGAATTAAAGATGAAGTTATGATCTATATACTGCCATTGCCATTCATGTTAAGAATGATACCTGCCATGAACATCCGAGACCTCATAAGACTGCACGTCAGCATGTTTTGAAACATCATTTACTGTTTACATAATTACAAGAGCAAGTCTTGTTCTTGCAAAGTTCTATCTGATAAATCTGAGGCAATTAAAACAGGCAATAGTAACAAACAACTCAGTTCATTCAAGAAATACAATCTTTTTGTAGATCATTGTTGCCTCGCTTGTGCATTAGAGCCAAATGTTATAATTTTCAAAGTGTGTAGCTTCTGGATTTTTTTTTTGCATACACTGTTGTTGCTTATTCACATATACAAAAAAAAAAAGACAGAATATGGGTGAAAAATGTTTGATTTGCACCCCGCTTTAGGATAGGAATTATTAAAAAATGAAAGAGCATTTTCTCTGCAGATGCAGTTAGTACACAGAATTGTACTTTCAAAAATTGCTAATAAAAGTATTCAAAATCTTCAGTTGAAGGTTGAATTTAATAATAGACCATACTTTTAATGGTACTTACTGTATTCATTTCCTAAATGGGAAGATCTTTTTTTGGAGCCACTTGTGGATTATTTTTGGAACCACTTTTTTCTGATTTCATCATCATTTTTTGTAACAGTTATGTAAAATCCTGCCATACACACATATCGGGCAGATTAAGTCATTTGAGAAGGACATCCCAGAAGAGAAATATGAAAAAAAGGAGACAAAAAGCAAGTCTCTGATGTACAAATACAACTCTTCCTTAGCATCCTTGTTTTCTACCTCCCAAAGCATTGCCTGTCTGTGTTTAATTTTATAGTCCTTGCCTCACCTTTCAAAACAGAACCACAGTTATTCTGTCCCTCTGCTTTCTTCATAAACTGTAAACGAACCAAACTGAAATTGTTCTCAAATAGAAGTCTGGAGTACTTTGTAATGAGCTCATTTACAAATAGATCTTCTAGACCCCTTGAAGTGCCTGGTGGAGTTATTCTATATTTTATTTTCAGTTTTCAATATCTGGGTTTAATTCACCATTTTTTTTTTTTGGTAATGCTTTGAAGAAGACAGTATAGAGAAACAAAGCCCAAGTACAACCTTCTATGGCAAAATTTTGCGTTGAGGTGCAGCAACAGCTTTTATTAACATCTCCTGCCCGAAGTTACAGCTTCATAGACGCTTCATAGACTCAACCTTTGGAGAGATTTTACATCTCATTCCGGATTTCAGTTGTGCAGTCTGGGCCTAGTTGATGCCCAAGTCTAAGAAGTGAGTTTTCTTACCTGGATTAATTACTTAAATTATATGTAATGTAAGCAATATAGACAAAGGGAAATATTGGACACATTTACCTAGTTATATGCATCTAAGCATCTTTGGTTAGCAGAATAGGCTGCCCACAAAGTCATTCAAGAGAGGAACTCTTATTTCTCCATCAGGAGACTTCTATTGCCATCTTCTCTTACTGCATTTGTAATTTAGGTTAATTCAGACATAGAAAATTAAGAATCCTAGTGGTTGAAATTATCTGAGTGTAGAAAGGAAAATAGAGCAGAATTACTCAGTAAAGTTCAGAATGAAAGGAATATTGATGACTTCCAGAACATGAATTTCTTCTTACCTGGGTTTCTGGGTTTTCAAATACAAGGATGTTTTAATTATGATCACAAACATTTTACCAAGTAGAGCAAAATAAAAGGTTACTTGTCATTCAGCATATGAGCAATCTTTCCAGGAAAGTCTGTGCATTTTTGCTTGCAAAGGAAAGGTGGTTGTAGAAGAATACAAAGGAAAGAGTCCCAGGTGAAAATAATGACAAATATATTTCTGTATAAATAAATAAAGCAGAGGTGATGAATCTGGGAGAGGTAGTGGGAAGAACACAAAGAAATGGAAGGGAATGGAAAAAATGTTGAATATATCATGCAAAACAACAAGCTACACCGAACCAGCATGGAGATGGAGTCGGTGATGAATTGTGGCTTGTTAAGCCACTAGCCCAGGAAGTTAACTCCCACTCCACAGCGTGGCAGGGAAATGGCTTAGAAATAGAAAAATAAATTCTGAAGACATTTTGAACTGGATAGGTTAGAAGAGAAGCAGCCAATCATACATTGTTGCATCCTGACCTAGCTTCGCTGAAGAACAAAATTAGTATATGTGCCTTAATGTGCCTTAGTGACTGAAAAAGTGATAGATGAGATCACAAAACAAAACAAAACAAAACAAAAAACCAAAACCAAAACATAATAATAATAATAATAATAAAAAGGCAATTTAGTCACATCTACAATGCATTTGATATAATTGTGTAGGCTATGAAAACACATTTTTAGTTACATTTCAAGAAGTACAAGATTGATGCTTTCATTGCTAATCTAGGGAAGCTGCTAGCTCTAGTGAATGCTTTAGTCACATAATGCCTTCAGTAGCATAGTGCTATGGTGGAGATAGAAAAGGACATGTTGGCTTGGAATCATGCAGGGTTGGCAGAGCTTAGGCCAGGCATAAATTAGGCTCAGCATAATGTATCGGAACTACAGGTTAACAGGAGTCTAAAAAGCAAGTGTTTAAGCAAGTGTTAAGTGCAAAGTAGACAAGATGTACGCATGTGTGATATATGTTCATCTGATTCGTGTCAGTATGGAACAGTGCTAGGGCCGCATGGTATGATGAATGTGACCTTCTGTCTTACATACCCTTGTATAACCACAAGTCTAAGAAAAACAGAATGGTTAATGTATATAGTTCTTGTACCTTGCAAAGGAATATTTTACCAATTCGTGTCAATAGAGAGCAGTTCTGTCTGTCTCTGGGTCCTGCACTGGCAATTTAATTCTTCCACAGATATGGTTTCTTCCCTTTCCTCCCAGTGTCCCAGTCTCCCCCTCATTTTAGTCAATTTATCAAATCTTCAGAAATATTCCTCAAATCCATGAGCCTATTTGCTTTTGTTATTCTGAACTCTTATTCCTAACAGTTACAGCTTTTTTGCCTTCTTTGTGGTTGATTTAGCACTGCTATAGATGTGACTGGAGTGTCCCTGTGAATGGCCTGTGAGGAACAACATGTGAAGTGTCAATAGAGAGCTATTTGTATTTGTATGTTCTTTCTTTGAAGTCTCTGATGCCTGGGGGTTTCAGAACAACTGCTAACAACTAGTAACTGTTATGGCTTCTGAACGGGACACTATGCAAGCCCCTGATATCTGGCCAGGTGGCCAGGAGATTAAGGAGAAGAAAGAAAGAAGCTGAAGGATGGCTAGAAGACAAAACTTGCGGGGGACACTGTGTAAGCTTTTGACATGCTGTCAAGGAGTACAAAGGGGAAGGACAAGAAAAAAAAACTGAGAGGAAGACTACGAGCCTTCAGCATGAAAGACCCCCAGAGACCCCCAAGGGGACCACCGGAGACTGATGCGCATGCTCCAGTAGGAGGGTTTGGATCCCGGAAGCTAATTATAATAACCTGTTTTTTTTAGAAGTAGTAATGAATATGTATTAGCCTAGGAGCATAAAAATCAGCTACTTGATGTAACTGGTGTGCGTCTAGGTGGAGAGGAGACTCCCGACGCACCCAGTGCTGTTTGCTTACCTCTATTCTTTTAATAAATTATAAACTTTGATTATAATCCTATTTTGGGACTGAGCAATTTATAACATATGTATTGGTATCCTCCATTACCAAAGTCTCCAACTGTGGTTTGGTATACTACAGAATTGTTTGCTTTATTAGCAAGGAAACACCGGTCTTCCTCTTCATTGCTGCAGTCAGTTAAGAAAAAAATATTGTAGCTTAATTTTTCTTCTGTTGTTTATTTGTAGGAATTCAGAAATAGCCAGACAGTCATGAGGAGAAAACAAAATGAAAACTACTAAATATACATTATTTTAGCTTCTGATGGCAGATAAAGTTATGAATATGCTATTTATTTATCCAATATTATTAGCTCTTTGTAGTTACAAAAAAAAAAAAAAAAAAAAAAAAAGAATGAGAGAAATTCAGAATTTAAAGCTCCTTATGTGGGGTAAGTGAACATAGGTCCACAAAGCAATCCCCCCAACTCAATATCCATGAGTGGTCTTAACAGTTCATACAAACTAAAGAATTACCCAGACTTGCTTTGTGTAGAAACATGTACAATTAACCACTTTATGGGCTAGAAGGCTTTATGGGCTAACATGACCTTTCTCACCTCTATTTATCCCTTTATTATTAGTTGAGGACCTCACAATTAAAATAGAGGAGAAAGTTAAAGCTTTTAACATCGCCAATGAATTCCTTGCATTCACGTGTTTTAGGTAACAACTCATCTGCTCATCCAGACAGTGGGTAGCTACAAAGCAATGGCCAAAGGACATTAAACTGGCAAGTTTAAGACTGGTAGTGAAACGCTGGCAGCCTTAATTCCTCATCTCCATTAATGAGTTCAAGCCACACCCTTAGCTTGCGTGATTTGACATATCTCAACTGCATAATTCAGTTTAAACTTTATCATGCATTAGTTGCAGCTAACGTTTTCCATAAGTTTAAGTTTTACTAGTAAACCGTATGAGGTTTCCATAGCACCTGATGAGCCAGTCCTTGGAAAGAACTAGTTCAAGTGAAGCCAAAGCCCTGTGATGCCTTTTATAACCTAGGGAAATTCTATTCTGCTGCAAATCCTTGGAAAAGGTCCTCTTCCTAATTATGGACAAAGCACAAGGTTAAAGAACAAGCTTATTATTCCAAACTTGGGATTTCAAAGTCTGTATGCAAATAAACTTTTTTTTTTCTTTCTTTTTTTTTTTTTTCTTCATTAAAGTTACAAAATGTAATTCAGAAAAAGTCCTTTGAGCTATCTGAGCCAGAGATCTAATTTTGAATTAGACGCAGACCACATATTAAACATATAGCTAAAATGAGCATGTTTTCAATACATACTAACTTATCTGCTTTTTACTAAAACTGAAGCCACAACATCGTCAGAATAGTCAGAAAAATTTCATTGTAAGATCCTAAAGTCTTTTAAGTTCCATTATTACTAGAACTATTTTGGAGTAATGTATTTCCCACAGAATTGTTTTGCAAATAATTGTTCTCATTTTGGTAACTTCATACTAACGTTTCAGTAGCAGTATGATAAAAAAGAAAATTTGTACTATCAATTAATCGTACACAAGCCAGCTATCACAAACTAAATATTAAATGCAAATCTCTAACTTCAGACATCTTTTTAAGCAGCAAATACAATTGACATTGACATCTGTTCTTCTGTGTATACTTTAGGTTTCATTCATTTTAATTATGTTTATGATGCTTTATGAGAAGTTTAAATAAATGCTGAGCAATGAATATGACAAATTAATAATGTTGCTGTCATAATTCAAAGACAGCTGGCAATGCACATACATTTGTTCTTTTAATTTTCATGCTGTATTGTCAAAATGTAGATTATACTATGTGTCCATTTGGGAATTATTAATTAGTCCAAATTCCATCAATAATATAAAGTTAAAAGTTTCTAATTGTATGAACACTTTGGGATGATTATACTAAAAATGCACTGGATCACAGAGAGTGAAAAGAGAGACTGTGATTGTTGGATTAAAACAAAATACTGAGCAACAGAATACCTAATCATGGCTCTTGACCTGTAATCACTAAATCACCTTTCCTAAGGGTTATGTTTGTTTTTTTTTTTTTTTATTTTTGTATCTGTCTAATGAAAAAAAAAAAGTTTAGGAAGTTATCATGATGCTTTCATACTTGCCATTTTAATAAGTATTTCCAGCACTCTAATCCATGCAGAAGAATAAATTGACAGGTTACACATGAAAATATTAAAAATAATATATAATGTCAAGGTAGATCTCATACTACCCATTGATGAAAACATAAGCTAGCAAAAACAATGTTGTCATCTTATTGATTCTGGGAAAATGCTTAGTTTAAATTTGTAAATGTAGTCTTCACAAGGCAAATATATACATTTAACGTGATCTGTTTTAACTGTAACTCCTTTGGCTGGGTTTCTGTTTAGTTGCTTATGTTTGCATACAGACATGCTGTCTGTAGCCATTAAAGAAAAATCATGTCACTGTAGTGTAAATGTGACATAAGAAGGGGTCGTTTTGTGCTTTCAGATTTTTTTCAACCCATCAGTTGAATCATTAGACTGGTTTTAATTCTAACATATCTGCACTCTGTACAACCTACATCTAGGTAAAAAAAAAAAAAAACACAAACCAAAACAACAAAAAAATGTCATAATCAATATGTAAGTGACTTATAGGATATATGAAAGTACAAAAGAATATTTAGGGAGAAGTGATAACAAAAGGGAAGAAGATGCCATACATATTTTTGTAGCTGTCATTTTTTGCACAATTAATTTTTTGCTTGCTTTTTGAGAGGACTGATTCTGTACACACAATTTTAAATAGTGAACTGAAATGAAAATCTAGGGATTATATGTTACAAAGTCAGGGTGCTTCTCTCATTTGGATTGAAAGAAATGCATATTTGGATTTCTGGAAAACCTGGAAAAACATTATAAAAAAAAAATCATCTTTTGTTGGAAGGAACTTACAAAGATCAAGTCCAGTATGTGCATTCTTAGAGTCAGGGTTGGAAAAGACCTCCAAGATCATCTGGTATAATCATCCCCCTACTACCAATGTCATCCACTAAACCATTTCCCTAAGCACCACGTCCAACCTTTTCTTAAACAATCCCAGGGACGGTGAGTCTAACACCTCCCTGGCCAACCTGTTCCAATGAATAACTACTATATCTGAGAATAAATATCTCCTAATTTCCAGCATGAATGTTTCGAAAAGTGGTGGTGAGAATTTTGTTTTGGTGTAAAGTATTTCTAATAAAACCAAAATTTGTTATAAATAGTCTGACTTTTAGTGAAATATTAACTCAGTTCAACTCAGATATATGACTAGATGGAGCTGCATTTTAGTGACAGATGGGATTTCTCAAGCATTTTAGGAACTAACAAGTTGAAAGTTACTGTGATATGTGTGGGACCATTGTTATAGTGTTATCTGAAACACAGTCAATAAAAAGGTAATATTCTGGTATATTTATATTAAGCAGAAGAATGTCAGTATAAGGTGTTTTCCTGAACTTTATAGCTGTCTACATTGGCTGTTCCGTAGCTGTATAAAATCATGGCTATTGTGTTCTCTCATAGAAAACTGATTTCCAAATAAAACTTGTACTCTAAGCAATTTTCCCATCTTTCTAAATAAGCCAACGAAGGCTTTTACCTGCTATAGTTTACATCTGCAACCTTTGGTATGCCCATGCATATGTGTGCGAGTAACTGGGTAAGTAGTTGTTGCATTTTTTAATAGAGCTGCTTCAGGTTTTCACTACAGAAAATGCAAAAGCTCAAATTCATAACCCCTTTTGCATTAAAAAGAAATTGCTGTCTCAGATAAGGGTGCCAGACAATGGTTTTCTCTAGAGAGAAGGCTTGAAGTACTTTGTGAAACCTCAGGTTCTTCTGTACTTTTTTTGGAACCCAAACCATCTTTCTTTCTAAAATTTATTTATTTAAAAACAAAACCAGAAAAATATTGAACTATGTAATATTATGCATAACATTGAATATGCATAATCAAGAGATAGGCACTAGTCCATAGGCATCAGGATCACTACAGTGGATTCCCTTGTTACTCTCGGCTTCTGATCCTATTAAAGTCCAAGAACAGTTCCCTAGCTATTCTCACATTGACCTTGATGGAGATGCTAAATTGTTTGACTAGCTGGACACATGTATTTTTTTCTTAGCCTGTATTTACATCTGCAAAGACTACAAGAAAACTGTATTTGCATATTTTGAGCATACATGTGTTGTATTGAGAGAGCTGTATGAAGGCCTTGACCATTTTTTATTCAAATATTACAGAGGTTCCTCATTGCTTCCCTAGGAAGCATATACAATCTAAAAGGAGTGGAAGTGCCTAAAATAATCAATCTCCATTTCGCTATGTAGATCTGTTTTGTGCTAAAACTGTTATGCACAGTCTATTTTTCATATTTCACCTCCTTCTGTGTAAAACCAGATTTTTCTCTGAAAGTGTATGTCTTTTACTCTTTTAACTCTGATTTCAATCTATTTGTTTGTTTTCTCTTTGTTGTTGTTGGTACCCACTGGATTTCAATATAAGATTGCTTTTTATCCGCAGAGCCAGTCTCTGCAGGTTAATCCAAACACAAGGACATTTTGTGAAGCTTCTGAACAATTGAAATCTCAGAGTTTCTAAGGTGGGGTTTGGATGAATGTGCTTCTTCACTGCTGTTGTTGCTGCAACTGTTACAGTTGCATATAAAGATTTTTCCCATTAGGGTTTCAGTGTGGAAAGGGCACAAACTTCACTTTGAATTAACAGTGAGAAGTGTATCTATTGAGAAATGCAGAACGATATGCATTTGCAGGACATTAATAACATGCACCAAGCTTTGAATTTGAATGGAAGCTCCTCTTTCTGTAAACAGAGAAACAAAACCACTTATCTAAATGCCAGATGTATAGAAAACACTATATATATTTTCCTCAAAGAAAAAAAAAAAAAAAAAGGAGATTGAAAAGGATATACAAATGAGAAGGGTGTTTCAGTAAATATTCTTGCTCACACTTCCAGTTGTGGGTTTTGTTTTATGGGGAGTTTTACTATTTCATTTTTTTTTTCATACTTTAAATATTTCTTTTAGATAACACTGTTTTAAGTCGTGTGTATCCCATCCTGTCCCATCTGCCCCCCACCCCCCAATAAAATAAAATAAAATAAAATAAAATAAAATAAAATATAATGTATATATAGGGAATTAACCATGTTCTGATGAAAAATTTTCAGACAGCTCTGC
This sequence comes from Anas acuta, assembly GCF_963932015.1. NCBI lineage: Eukaryota > Metazoa > Chordata > Aves > Anseriformes > Anatidae > Anas > Anas acuta. The sequence goes on from NC_088980.1 coordinate 85,800,405, forward strand.
TGACTGTAATTATAACCACAATCCCATTTGGCAAACTCAGTCATTCTAGTTACTAGTACTAAGCAGAGAAGGGCTGGCCCACAAATGATAGAAGGGAGTTATGCAAGAATCAGGTTAAAATTTTTTGAACAAACATTTAAAGTTATGTAAAAAAATAAATCTGATTTTACCTGGAATCCTGCTTAATCCTGTGTTTTAAATGCTATTCCTTTAATTATTTCATATTTTCTGCATCTGAGTATTTTCTACTTTTTTTTTTTGCATAAATTTTAATTTCTTTTAGCTTCTTGTTTGAAAAAGAATGGTTTTTTAAATTACTGTTTTATATAACTAAGTCTCCTATGAGATCTCATCATCTAGTGTTGCATTTTTTATGCTTATATAAATGTACTGATAGAAGCCTTATTTGACTTTTTTGACTTTTTTACCATCACAGTTAGTAAACGTATTTAAAAATAAAATGTCTTAAAAGTACAAAGTCCGGTGAAGTCAGTGGGATATCTTCTCTTGGATTTTAAATCAAGGTCTGCATACAGTCTGTCTATAAATCTGTAATGACTACTTATAAATTTATATTCATATGAATTCCCTGTGCTTCAGGACACACAAATTATGCATTTTCCCAATGTCACACCCACATTTTTCAACTGAATGAAAAATTGAATTTAAGCTTGAATTTAAATTAATTTTGATTTTTTCAGAAATAAATGAAATCTGTTTCAGAGACTTCAGAGCTATGGTGCATATGAAGATTCCTGTATGATCTGTAGCCAGGGGTTACAAATTACCTGGCATTGGCTCTACATTTGCTCAAAAAAAACTACCTGAGCACACATTCTTGTCCAGCAGCATCCTTCAAAACCTCTGAGAAAACATATCAATCTTTCACTAGAAGATGAAACTGCCTCCATGTACCTTGTGTTTTCTATGGAAGCTACAGAGCAAGCCTGTGCTCCAAGGACAGAACCTGTAGTGCTCTGGTATGGGCTAACTTGCCCATACTTGCCTAACTTTGTTACGTCTCTGTGAGACTTACATTGTGTGTCCAAATACTTGCTGATATGATATACGCCAGAGCTACTATAGTAAGAGAAAAGATTTTGTACTTATGTGCTTGGTGTGGCTTTTCAAGCTATGGTGTGAAGGATGGGGCAGCTTCTTCCTTTCTTGATATGCTTTTATTTTTTAATAAAAATGCCTAGATATAGTCAAATTTTGATGTGTTGATACTAATCTTAGTTATTAGTCATTATGTGTCTAGCCTTGCTCCTATAGAGGCAGAGGGGCAGGCTGTTTTTCATGCTGAAATCTAGCAGACTGGGTATGTACCTGCTAAATCCAGGTTGTTGGCATAGAGTAGCTTCTTTTTGGCACTGCTGGTGTGAGTATTTGTCTAGTTATGATTTTTGGAATGTTTATCTCTAAGCCATGAACCATAGCTTTCCAGATGAACCATGCTTTTCACAGCTCTCAAGATGGATCTTTATGCTTTTATGTCTCTTCAGCACCGGGCTTAAGTTCATCTGAAAGGTCTCCTGGTAACCTGTTCTCAATTCCAAGTTTCCTAATAAAGCCTCGGCTGGTCTGAGTTTTTCATGATTTCAGATATTGTAACCTGAAGTTTGTACAGTGTGTTTTGAGTCATTTAAATCCATGGCTTCAGGTGATTTTACTCCTGAGACTTTCATAAATTCCATTAGGGCACTAGAGGAACAACTGCAGGAGAAAGAGGACTGCAAAATATCTCAATCTGGAAAAGATATTTTCAATAGTTTTTTTGTTGTTGTTTTTTTTTTTTTTTTTTTTTTTTTTTTTTTAACTATACTGTCCAGATAAATCTAAATTATAGAGGACACTAATTTCATTTTAAAGAAAACTTGAGCAATTCATTTGTAACTGCAAGTTTTTTTGGGAAAGTTTTCTTAGTATTTGTTTACATAATAAGTTCATCTGAGTAATTCCAATGGTAAATTATTAAATGTTGGAAAAGACATTTTTTGCAGAGCTAAAAATACCACACTACAACTTAGCTGGAAACTCCTCATCATGAGGAGTTTCGGTAAAATATATTGAAAATATTTTTCTACTTGATTAGTTACTTTATATTTAATTCCTCTACAAGAATTTCAGACAGAACTAAGCTTCAATATATTGTCATCAGCTACTTCAATTCTTACTCAAAGCATTCATGCATATGTGCAATGAGAAAACTATTGTTCTTTAACGTGATTAGTGGTATTTTATTATTATTATTTTTTTTAATTTTTAAAGTGCGTCTATATGCAGGCATTTCAAGTTACTCTCATAGTGATAACTTAGTACTTTAATTTTCTCTCTCTCTTTCTCTCTCTCTCTCTCCATCTATCATCCATCCATCCATCCATCCATCCATCCATCCATCCATCTATCCATCCAAATAAGCTTTATTAATTTAGAATAATTTTCAGGAATTTTTAGTGCAAACAAACCTTCATCTATGGTTAAGGCAGTTTTCAAGGGCAAAAGTTTTCTACTATCAGGAATTCACCATTAATATTAGATCATCTTTTTCTCTTAATATGCTAAAGATTACTTCTTAACATGAAATTCATTTCATTTGCTGCTCTACTCTGAGAAAGTATTTATGTCAGTATATTAAACATGATGAAATGCTATAATAATTCTTAAATCTTTTTAAATTGTTCTATGGAAATTTAAAAATAGATTTTTTTTTTTTTTTTGGTAGATATGTTCTTAAAAGTTACTTTCAAATATATGGATTACTCCAAATTCATAGCCACTGTCCATACTGTGTCCATTCAATGACACAGTCCCTATTACTATAAATACAGTTTTCATAGGAATTCTCTCTCCCTTCCCAGAATATAAAGACCACTAAAACTCTGATGTCTCAGTGTTCTGGGTAAAAGGCACATGATTAGAGGAAAACCATGTGGATACATTTTTCATCTGACATTGCACAAAGCAATATACTTCAATTTAGAAAAGGACTGAAATACAAAAAACATAAATACTGAAGCAGTGTGGTTATACTAAATAAAATATTCTATGAGGCACATACAGATGCAGAATTCATTTCCATTCATGACTGATGATGTCACAGCAATCATTCATAGCTGTGCTGTGCTCTGTCACTCACAAGCTGTATATAAGGTCATCAGTAATGACTAGAAATGAATAATGCATTTACAATCGCTTCATTCAATGTCTTTTGTCCTGTACACACATCTCCTTGAAAACAGGTCTCCCAGTAAGGTCAGGACTTTATGAAAGACATATAGCATTCATAAATAATTAAGTAGATATTTAGCTGCAATTTTAGTAATATTTTTTGTTTATGGTTGTTAATATTCATGTAGTTGTTATATTCATGTCAGGGCAGATGGAGAGAACACTGAGTCAATATAAAGTCTTATGCTGAATTCAACAAGGTTTGTTGTGAACCAGATTTGGGCTCTCAGTTGCTGAGCTATTGAATGGGCATGTGTAGGATTGGTGATGGCTAAGGAGTCCACTTAGTCTTCTGTCCATGGGTTAAAAAGTAACAGGTAAATTCTTTCCCAGAGACAGCATCTGCCAACTAAAATATTACAGAAGAAAGGTAAACCTTTGTGATTTTGCTACAATTGGTCAACCCCCTCCTCTCCGCCAACCCCAATCCCAATCCCTCTGTCAGAAAAGTGAGAAATGAACGAGGATGGTGCTAAACACCACCCCAGGAGCTAAACATCCTTGCTGACTGCAGTGTCAGGTCAGATGGATTTCTCCAAAGATGATGAAATGCAGAAGGAACCACTAATCAGTGAGGGTAGATTTAGATTGTGCAAGGCTTGAAAGTTTGCTCATCACATAGTTGTTAGAACTTTTTTGTGCTTCATCACTGACCTTATGTTCTTGATTCCCAAGGGTTGCATTATAACAACATTTTCCTTCTTTCAGCTTGATTTACATTCAGTGGGCTGACACAGCACCAATTTTGCTTCCATCCTGCTATAGCAAAAAATTCAGCTGAAGAGCTCAGTGTGAATAACAGCCTCTTAGTTGCCTTATTGTACACCACCTCAAAATGGTCTCTTTAGTCCAACAACAAGTACAATAAGTGGATATTAAGGACAAAAGAGTCATCTGTAATCTGTGCCTACCTGCTAATAACGAATATGCTTTATATGCAAGATAATGGCAGATTTGGGTTTGTTTTGAATGGGGTTCTGTGGAGGAGAAAGGAAGGATTGGCATAAACCTAATTCTGAGAAATATAATCAGTATGAAAAATGTCATCTCATTTCCTTTCAGAAAGTTTGTCACTATCTTAAAAAGAATTTGTACAGGGCCAACACACTTATTAAAATTCATAAGGTCTTAACTTACCTGGCTATGTCACCAGCTGTCAGCCTGTTTTTTATCTGTCTCCATTTCTACAATCTCATTCTCACATGAAAATGGGTTGGTTTTGAATGTGGTAAATAGAAAAATGATGTCAATTTGATTTCTCTGTTCTCTGTTTATCTTATTCTTTGTCAATCACTTTATTTACATTATGCATCCAAAGCCCTTCAATTCTCTTCTTTTGTTCCATTTATCGTTTTTATTGCATATATACACACTCATCTCCCCTCCCACCCACAAACACACATATATAAAGTCTTGACACACAGCACTGACAAGCCCCTCAGATTACCATGATAAACAGAAGTGACACTGAAAATGTCGCAGCTCCTCTATTCAAATAGTTCTTTAGCTTCAATACCAAGATAAAATATTTTTTGCCTTTTTATTTCCCCAATCTCATTATATGTGCAAGTGACTTGAAGTATGAAATCTTTTCATTCCTTAGTCATAGAAACTCCTTTTTTCCCCTGTAACGACATGTTTTGTTGTTGTTGTTTAAAACTGCTTTTCTGAACTAATCTGAAAGGTGTGACGTTAGAAAATACTCAGAGTTGAAAGTAGTGTTAATGTAACCCCACCTGATATTACAAAAGAATATTACAGAAAGGAAATTATTCACAGACGTGGCCTAAGACAATAATGGAAAAGTTGATGTAAGCCTTCGCAAGAGCTTGGTGTCTTAGAATTTGGTCTCAGTCTGCTGGTATCTTCACCTTTCTCAAGTTAGTGGGGGTTTTAATATTAACTTTAATGGTACCATAGTTTAAAAACAATTACTTATAATTACTATTTCTGCATATCCCTTCCCTAGTATTATTGGAAGCTGTGTGTAATGCTGCTGGTGAATCCTGAAAGGACAGCTAAGTAATAACATACTTTATACTTAATAAAGTATACAGGGAGGGCTGTCCTTTCAAAGTAGTCCTGCATTATTTATGTGTACAAGCTCCCTGTACAACAGTGCTATGAGGTAAGTTTTATACCTTTTTATCTACAGATAAAATTAGCTGGGGTTTGTTTCTGAATTGTTGTTTGCTGAATTCTGGAATATTCTGTTTAATTCTCTTTACACTCCAGGGGAAGCTGTGCTTCCTCATTCTGACATTGTCACCAGATTCATTCCCTGCTGTCTGGCTTTCTGTATCATTTACCACTGCCGCAGATGTTTTGTTGCCTAGGTAACATATTCCATTCATTTCCACTTTTGTTCTAAAAAATCGTGAGGCCCTCCTTAGTGTATATGTGTGTCCCTGGAGGTGGACTGAGCTGCTTGGGTGTTTAATTAATGGGGCCAGAAGTCTGTGGTCCTGAGGTGAAACTTCAGCTCTATTTTGTGTGTGTGTGTGTTTTTTTTTCCACTCTCATTTTATTTATTTATTTATTTATTTATTTATTTATTTTTAAGTTAGCCCACCAAACTTGTCAAAACGCTACCAACTATTAAAGGTTGGTTTATTAAGATTCAAGCATTTTACTGGAACAAAGTAATTCTAGTAACAGGGAGACTAAATGAAACTCTGAAAATAAATCTTTCCCAGGCCCATAGCATCAGACCAGGGTGGCTTCAATCCTACAGCCTCACCTTGTAGCACTTTTGCTTTTTCCTAAATTGAAGCAGCCCCTGCTGCTTCCCTTTCGGAAGCTAGGTCCCTTGAAGAGATCCCCCCTTTTGGCACCTCTTTCAGAAAGTGTATGCAGGCGTTTATGGTTGGGACCTGTTGTTACTGGCTGTACTGCAAAAGCTGTGCAGTGGATTCCTGCCTACAGCCTGCTGCTTCTTCTGGGGTTTTATTCTGAATTTTGAGGGCTTCAAAATGCCAACTGTATCTTTAACAGTTGATATGTGTATCCTTGAATTGCTAGAGAAAAAAAAAAATCAACTCTTCTGCTTTGCCTTGTATGCAGCAGTGTTTTCCTTAGGACTATTGGCAATAAGTTGTGAAATGGTGAGAAAATGGCTTCAAAGTCCTAGTCTAAGCACAGGTACCCTTCTTCCACTACATTAGTTAGGGCTAAGGATCTTCTTAGAAAAAAATAGAAATTATTTTTCTTAGAGAAATAAGAAAATAGTGGGGAAAACTGACTTCTTGTTGTTGTTGTTAATATATATATATACAGGTTTATTTCCTGCTTTTTCTATGCACCCTTAACTAGTAGTTGGACAAGTATTTTCAATAACAAATACAGTAAGCTTTAGAAGCTCTTTTCCCATCCTGGATAAATGTTAGGTATATAGAAATGAGGTTTTACTCTAAAGAGAAGGAAAGAAAAAGAAAACAAATGAAATCAGAATTCAAATCAACAGTGAGAGAAAAATAAATTAAATTAATGTAAGATTAAGTGTAAAAAAGATTCAGGACATTTTGTGATCTTAAGGTACTTACTGTTCTTTAATGAAGCAAAATAATCAAAACTGCTGAATGAAATATCTTTTTGACACTTATCATTCATTTATTTAATGTTCAAAACAAGCAAATTGACAATCAAAAAAACTTTTTTTTTTTTTCTGAAGAGTTATAAAACTGAGAACGTAACGTAACCTAGCTTTTTCTTTTAATACAGATCTTTATCTATTATTGTTGTCAGAAACATTTGTTTCCAAATCTTAAATTATATGTGAGAGAAGGAACATTTTATGTGTCTGCTCCCAACCTCTATCTTCTGTTCATGCATTGGACTCCAGCTGCACAATACATAGTTTGAAATTTTGAAAATTTCATATTTGAATGTTACATATTTGAAATTTTGAAAAGAAAATAAAAAGAAACAAAAAACAGCCAAACAACAACAACAACAAAAAATTGATATAAATAGTTCTAAGGACTTAGATATGCCCCTGTAATGTAGGCGGGCACTTAAATAATTTTTTTCAAGTCATGCACTGGAAGATAAGATCTTTATTCTACCATTTGCCTTTCACTGTATCTGTATCTTTCATTGAAGATTTTATTATAGTGATATCAAAGTCACAGAAAGGTTTAGAAGCCTGTCTAACCTTTAAAATATTGCTTTCCTTTCTTAGAACCTATATGAGGACTTGTATATTGTAATAATACTTGAAAAATTATTTGTGTATGTATGACACTTAAACAAAATGTTCTGATACTTCCTTATTGAAAGCAAATAAGTAATGCCACAAACTTTTCAGTCCTCAGCAACGCCACAGTAATGAATTAATGTGCATGCACAAATGAGATCAGTGTAACTTCAGTCACATTCTCATTTCCTGACTCTGAAGTTTTACTTTAAATATTGAAAAAAAAACAGCTGAAATCAGATTTAGAATAATGAAAAATATTGTGACATGTTGTATATGTTTTTATTTTTTATTCTTTAAATAAGGATATTTTATTTTACTGCATATTGCGTATCATTACATCATTCCATATTTTACTGCAACATAATATTTTCAAATTAATTAGGATATAAATCTGTAATTTGAAAATCGAGTTCAATTTGTAAAGCAAGAAAGCCTTTGGATGTTTTATATATACTAAAAAATTAGTATTGCTTTATGAGACTCATAAAGGAAAGGAAGGAAGACTATACTGATGCATTTTAAATTCATTTTTCTTGCTTCTCAATGTAATAGTTGTATAAATTAGCTAAGAAATAGGTTAAAAAGGGCAAATTGTGGAATAAATTCTGTTTAGATTGCCTTTAGGGTCCTCTGAGTTTTATTGCCTGTCTTGGAGTACCATGAAGGGGCTTGATTTTCAGCTATGCTCAACACTTTGTGAAATCAAAATCTCTTATCACAACTTGACTGTCTGATAGTGATGAACACAAACAGTACTTAGGTTTGGAAGCGTTGGCCAGAAATTTCTCATGGGCTTGATATCTGCAGATCTTCACTCAGACCCATTACTTGGTGCAGTTCAGTTAAGATGCAGGCACCTACACTTGCTTTATCCTATTTCTGTATTTTATATCTACAGAGATATTACATACCGGTTTATTTCACCAGTCTATTTCATTTATGTTATTTTTCTGTTGAAAATTTTATTGGGTTTCAATCAATAGCATGAAATTATTTTTTTTGTTTGTTTGTTTGTTTCCATGCTTGCTTGTTTGCTTGTTTTGAATGTTAGAACATTTACAGTAACTATATCTTTTCTGTGAGATTTTTCTTTAGTCAAAAACCTAACATTGAGAAAGATTTTATTAACATTTCTGTTAGCATGCCAAAATTAGTGTCTCATTACAGTAAGGATGGGTACTACCATCTGAATTTTCCATAATGTGGAGGTGAAATAGTATCTTGTACACCAAATATTTGGTGAGATTGGATTTTTTGGACAGATATCTGCATAGTGGGAGGTTTGTAGATAGAAAGGAGACTCTAACAGTGTTCAGTATTCATGTGATATTGCTTCATAAGACCTCCAGTCTTCCTCTGTGGAGGTCATTGAACACACTGTATAGCTTTTTTCCCCGTGCTCCAGCAGGCAGCAGAGCAGGGAGGCAGCACTGCTGGCTACAGTATAGGACAGGGTTGCCACCTGCTTTCAGCTTTGCTCCTTCCCTGCAGTGGGGTTAGAGCATGGGGATAGGGCTATTCCCTTCTGAGAGGTGCGGACAAAGAGGATGGAGCCACAAGAACTTGGCCAGGGTCACACAGGACAACACAGAAGGTCACATAATTAGCACTACAGTGTGATCCCTAGGATTTTACTGTCACTTAGTAAGTTTGATCTCTTGTGAATGTAGAACAGGGAATCAACTGTGGTGCATACATATACACAGACATTAGTCTCCACCTCTCTCACCGTTTGACATGTTAAATGGCACGCCTTCTTAAAGTTAACATATGCCTATCTAACATATGCAGGACCTATTCCTGTCTAAGCTCTTTGGGCCCTTTTGTCACCAGCAGCAGAAAAAAAATAGTGTTATTTACTGACATTTCTGGAGGTGTTTGTTGCAGGTTCTGCCAAGCCTGCCAGTGCCTCTTACTTGAAACACAGTGGCTGATGCTGTACACCTCATTCCAGAACTGCTGTCGAGAGGAATTAGTCTGTCAGCACGGTTCAATTCTTACAAATTGTTAATGGATTTTTTGCATGTGTTATCTCAAGCTCCAATATTGCTGTTTTTGGGTGCATGTACGTCTGGAAAACTATGTTGTTAGAGATAATAATTCTATGTCATGTGTATGATTGGTAAGAATTTTTTTCCTGATTTTCTTTGTTTTGTTTTCCTCTTATTCCAGGTGACACAAGACCCTTCATTTCTGAAAATGAGGATCTTTTTATTCTTCAGTTGTTTCTTTACATGGAAAGGCAATATTTACTTTTTTTTTTTTTTTTTGTTTTGTTTTTTTTTTTTTTTTTCAGCTGTGCAGCTGTATTAGCTAGTCTAAAGCTACACTTTGGATTAGGTAGTCTAGAGCTACACCTTGCACCCTAGGATAGTGGACAATGGAGGATGCTTAGGGAAGGGCGTAAGAACAGGACATGCATAGATCCCATTATCTTCTCAACTTTCAGTCTATGTTCTGAATGGAGAGCATAGGTGATGACTGGAAGGACAACTCATCACCATTATTTTTTCACGGGCAATGACAAAATGAGGAATAAGCAGATGAACAACTTCACCTAGACATCCAAACCCATAACTGAACCATCTCTCTTAGGTCTTACCTGAGAAGCAATAAACTATCACTGTCAGAGAATATCTGATATTCATGTAAAAAAAAGAGATGTTGTGCTTAAAGTCACTCGCGTGGTTGGACTTGGACTAGATAACTTGTCTTATTCAGGATTTAATCCTGTATTTTCACTTGGAGCCACAGCATTGACTTTTAACGACAATTCATAAACTTTAACGACAATTCCTAAAACAAGATCTACCTGATTCTTATGTAATCAGCAGGTGCTGGGCTGTACCAAACAGATCTGGTCATGTTCATAGGACCTAAATTAGCATCACAGGTTTTTTAATTGTTCAAAATAATGGCAGCATCTAGTTTCCTAGGCAATCTAATGGTGATTTGGTGAGCTTGATATGTAAGATTTTATGAAAAATGACAATACTTTTATAGCTGTTAAATTATTAATCCTTATACTATTTATGGTAATATTTTCATCATAATTAACCTATTTAGTATTAATGAGGATGTAAAATGTGAAATGAAAGTCCTATTAATTTTGTAGTTAAAAAGCCATTCCATTTTATGCTGCAGTATCAGTATATGAACATTACATGGTAGTAACAGTGATAGACATGGTGGGAATATTATTTCAGCAGGCCACAATAAGAATAAAAATCTCTCCTTTGCAAACCTTCAAGCTTCATTTGCTGTCAGGCCCAGTCAGTAGAGTTCTGTAAGTTTATACCAGTCAGATGCCTGCCATTCACAGTAGTGAACTAAAAGCATGGTGTTTCTTTTTCTTTATTTTTTTTTCCTTTTTTTTTTTTTTTTTTCATTTTTCTACTTCTCTGACCTATTGGCCTCTATCTTATTTCTTCTCTGAGGGGATCTTTAACCTGTGAAAGCAAAAGCCACATTTTCTTAATAATAATATCTTATGTTCCAGTACTGTGCACGTGTTACTCAGTAGAACCTGGAGCTACAGTCAATTTTTTTTTTTTTTTTCAGTAGAAATTCCTAGTGCTGTAGATGGGGATTTTTACTGAAAACTTGATTGTTTGACCTGAACCTTGATTTGACTCAGACCTGTACACCTCACAGTTATTGCATTCCAGTGCAAAAGAGCATTGATGGTTTTTGTTTGTTTGTTGCCTTTTTTAAAATTTATTTTTGCATTTCAATGAAGAAACCTCACCCCTGATAAGCATATAAAAATGAAGAATACATTCAATGTGACTCATTTACAGAACTAACTGATAGCCCTGCCTGTTTACCGCACAAGTCTAATGTTAGGAGTAAGAGAGAGTCTTCTGTTCCTGGCACAACATTATGAGGCAGCATTGGCAATGCTGTTGAGAAGCAAGGCCTGAGGTCTTTTCACTTCATGTTCTCTTTGGAACTCCTAAGGTGTCTTCTTTGTTTGTGTCCTGCAGGGAAGTTTTCAATCACCATCAGTTTACCTTCCCTTAAAACTTACACCTATAACTTAAACCTAAACAAGAGAGTCCAGAGAAATAATAATTTGCTGAATTTCTTCAGGAAGCCTAAAAAACATGTGACTTACCTCCCTACTCTGTTGTTTCCCAGAACTGGCTTTTATCCCAAAGGAGAGAGAAGACTTACTCATCAAGTTCTGGTAAGTAATGTAATTCTGGTTATTCATTTATTCTTACCCAAATGCAACCACTGTGTTTTAGAATTCAAATTCACAAAAGCCCCAGCTCAGCAAGCTCTGTTCAAGATCAGTGAAACTACATAAATACTTCTCTTGTTGCTTAGGTTAATCAAAATGGAGGGGAAGATTTTTATTTATTTTTTTTTTCTAATAAGACTACTCATTCTTGGTAGGTAATGCTACCGAGGTAATTTATTCGTATCTGTAATAAAATATGCCTGCAATAACTTTTAGAATATTAATTTTTCCATCTCTAATGCTAAATGAAAAACATATTTAAGACTCTCAATTTAGTGTTTCATCAGTCTAATATAGACTTTCTATGTCTATTTCATAAATGTTTCATAAACATAAATGTTTTTTTGTTTTTTTTTTTGTTTTTTTTTTAATACATAACATAATCTCATATTGCATTAATATGTGAATTGTCTAGCTAATGCTAAAGCATTTTGGAGATTATCTTTTTTTTTTTTTTTTTTTTGTAAGCAAAAATAGGCATACAGCTGCAAAAATACTGTGTTATTTATCTCCATTTTATACAAAGAGCCTGTATACATATTGAAATTTATTTTCCGAGTCTATGACTAGCTTTACATACTGAGAGCTGAAGGAACTTAAGAAAAAAGATTGACGGGAATTGCTACAGAGTTTCAGAACAAGTGAATATCTGTTGAAACCACTTTTTGTTCTTTATTTTTTTATTTTTTTATTTTTTTATTTTTAATTGATCTTTAGATATTTTCTTTTTCTTCTAAAGAATACCAAAGCCAAAACATGAGGGGTTAGCTGGAATTTTATCACGGATTAATTCATAACACATAGCTTTTCTGTTTATGTCATATGAACATAGCCTTGCTAATTTAGAAAAAAATGTCAAGTGCACTTACCTGGAAGTGGCACACATTGGCTGAGTCAAACCACACCACACTCCTGAAATGGCAATTTTGCAGCAATAGAGCAGTGAAAAGGTGGTCTCAGACATCACTGTATATTAAAATTAAGTATCTTTTTATTCTTTTATTCCTTTTTTTTCCTTTTTTTTTTTTTTAATGTTTTATTGCTATGATGCTTGAACAGGACTTGAAGAGACTTACATTTTTCTGGTCCCTTTTTACCCCATACAATCACTTCAGAAATTGCTCTGTTTGAGCACTGGCTAGTTTTCTTGTTCCTGTTGCTCCTGCTTGAAAAGGTTCAGTAATGTTCAACCTTCCAGGTTGCCTGAATTGCCCAAAGCAATGTGTTGAGAAGAGATTCATCAAGCTGCAGAGGGTCACCTAGAATTTTCTTATCCTGTTTTGCCTAGTGAAATTTTCACAAAGCACTGAACCTACTATGTTCTTCGTACTCCAAGTGCAGTATTTCTAAAACATAACCACTTTCCTCAGCTCCATAATTCTACAGCCTAATTCTAGAGAGTGTGGGCAGGTGAGAACATTTATAGCTATTTGTTGGTGTACATAAGACTGCCCCATGCTACTCAAATAACTTGCAGAGTGACAGCAATTTTTCCCTCTGAAGCTATGACACATGTCTAGATCTTGCCTTTTTATGTTCAGCAGTCTCAGAGAATTAATTGAATTAAAAGGTTGATCAAAATAATTTAGCAAATGAATGATGGTTTTTCTATTTATCCCTGAAAAAAATCATTTTATTTCAACAGCGTCAAGAATTTTCTTCAGCAAAGCTTGACTATCAAGATCTTGTATCCTCACAGAGTATTTCAGAGCATGTTATCTCCTCTTTTGGGAGATAAATGCTGAGGAAAAATGTGATTTCTTTCCTTATTTCATTTTGCTGGGTTTGGTCATATACATGTAGCAGTTATGGTTACAGGTCATAACTTTATATCCTGCATGTGTAAGGAGGAAAAAGTTAGAGAGAGTATACTGAATGTATTCTTGATATATTTCTGTAGCCAAAATATTTTATATGAGGTATTCTGTTGATGTCCCAAGCTTAAAAATCAGTACAGATGGGCTGAGAGGGCTAAATAAATCTTTTAATGTTCTCTTCTGTGCACTGTGTTGTTTCATGAACTGTCATATGTGCAAGGAATTCAGACTGAAAAGATAAGTTCTTCCATCTTCTGCTGGACCACATGGGGTTGGGACTTCGGTCATGGTATAAAGGTGAAGTGTGTCAGCCAAACCAATTTCTCATTGTCAAAAAATGTGTAATAAAAATTTTAAAAAGTAGATCAGTGCAAGTTTGTTTTCATACTTCTTACAATTCTATTCCACTGTCTCTTCCTGTTAAATCAACTATTTTGCCACTTAGTAGACAGGAAGGGGAGGGTCATTCTTGAAGCATAACATTTTCTGCAAAGTTATGTGTACAATTGATATTCCATCTTGCAATAATGAAAAGCCACTTCCAGAAATAAATTACAAAAAATGTTTTATTTTTCTTCTGTCACAGATGAGACAGAGTAAATGACAACCTATAGTAGATCTGCATATTGGGTTTATTTAAGAACCAGTGGGAGTCAAGCTTTTATTTTGTTCAGAGTCCCAGAAGCTCACTCCCTTCATTTCTGCCAAAGCTATATTCACTTGTCTTGTGTTTCCTTCCCCAGATAGAGGTAACTGCTGCTCTGGGAAGGTTACGCAGAGAGTCATGTCAGTTCATGTTGTGCTGCTGCTCACAGTCTCCCATCCTGGGCCTTAGTGGTTGAGGGCCCTGAGCATTCCCTGGCATGCATTTGCACCCAATACCCTGATAGCCAGGATCTTCATCCACCTCTCTTTTCCGTAGGCAGAGTCTGCATTTTCATCTCCCCAAGACCACTTCTTCTTTTTGGGAACCCTTCTTTTTCAAACCTACTCTTCTTTCCCAGTCTGAATAGTCTCCGTGCAGAAACAAATGCGACATCCTAACTGGTGGTACTTTTCTCCATTTACTGAAGGGCTGGGGACATGCTGTTTTTGCTTCATCCAGGTGTTATGAACGTTTGCAGCCAACCCATTAGTTATAGAAGCTAGTTAGCAGCAGCCTTCAGCAAGAGAATTCAAACGTTTCAGATATACATTCCGTAATCTGTTACCTCTCAGCATTCCCAAGTTTTCTGTTTTTCACCTAAAATACCTTCTAATGACTATGATGTTTTATGTTACCATTCCATTCTTGATCCTATTTCTAAGGTCAGCCATGGTTACTCATTAATGACAAATAGAGAAGTCAACGGGAGAGAATAGGAATTCCGTTCCAATAAATGTTCTGCAACTCTTTCATTACTTTAAGGTAAGTGTCAGTCAGATTGATCTGCCTGTATCTTCTCTGAACTTTACCTAGTAAAGAATAATCTAGTTCAGACTCACACCATTGTCTTTGAATATTTCTATGGATGACTTGAAAGCAAATGGTATGACTAATGTAATTTGTCAAGCTATGCCTGAAAACAGAAGTTGATTTAATGACAAGGACTTTTTGTTTGCCATGAATAATGTTTCTTCACAATGAAGTAAATGTCATTTTAGAAGCCTTTCATGTACCTCTGAAAGGAAATGTATATACTTAGTTATTAATACTGTAACATTATTATTTTAAATACAGAATATTAAATAGCATGGCTACAGCTGATATTTATATTGTTCAATAGATTTCTTCGTGTCTTTACCAAAAAGATCTCAAAGTAATTTATTTGCTAAATCTAACAGTTATGGCAATAGAGTGACAAAAAGAAATAAAATGTTGTACTGCAGCAAATAGCAATAGACAGACAACAAGAGATAATGTAGAACGGAACTACAGAGATTATGAAAATTTTTCAGCAGAAATACAAACTAAGTAATGTGAGACTTAAAGTATATCTCCACTCTTGCATATCTTTAATTTTAGTGACAATTCCTCACCATTTTACTCATCCTTGCAAAAAGCATATTGTGAATAATGTAAAAGGGACCTGCAAATACAAATTTTTCTGAAAAGCCAGTACAGCTTATGTGACAAAGGTGGTAAGTGTACTCCATGGAACAAATGCCTCGGGAGCTTTGGTGAATGTAGACATAGGTGTTGGATATTGATAGTTGAGAAGCAAGATAGTTGGGAGATTATATTTGTTGCTCTGCTGCATACACACTAAAGTCAAGCACAGGTACTTTGGGAAATTACAAATGAGGAACAAGAGAGAGGATGAGGAGGGGAAGTGCATTTCTTCAGAGTTAGGAGTCAGCTAAATAGATTTCAGGACTTCTGTATGCAGTATAGTTATAAAAAATTGTGTCAAACCATGCATTTCAGGGATCTAAGCACTTAAAAAACAAACAAACAACAAACAAACAAAAAAACAAAAACAAACAAGATCTGGTCATAATGGAAGATCACATTGTTTTCGTATTTGCATAATAATAAGATTTCTTTGAAGATTTTAAGACTTTTTGACCAACAATGTTACCAGTAATATTGTATGGCATAGTGTTATGAAGTAATGAAAACAATTATTTACACGACCTTTTACATGTAAAAGAGCAGCCTAAAATTTGTGATTACAATCTTCTCTTATTCTATAATTGAGATTTCATTTGTATGTAATGGATACCTTATTTTACCACACATTTGTTCCATGACATCAATAGTTTGCATATTATTATTTTATACTTCTATTAACGGTAAATATTTCTGTTACACTGTGACAACTTCACGACTAGGACTGCTTTGGTGAAAAGTGTTGAAAAAAGAAGCAATCCATGCATCCAATTTATGTCCAGAATTAATTTTAATTGCCCAGCAATTTCTTAGCAGAGACTCCTATTTAAACTTTCAAACTTAGCCAGTGAGCTCAGTTCCCTGATGAAGTCTATGAAATAGAAATCAAAGTACACAAGAACTGCTGAGTTATAATTTCTGAATTATAACACGTATAAACAATAAAGCTGACAGACCTATATTATGACAGAATTTATAATAACAATAAATCCAAAAGTCTCTATAATCTATTTCAGTTGGAGGATCTTAAACAGCATTAAATAAGTAAAGTAATCTCAACTAAAAAAAATGACAAACTCCAAAATCATATTGGATACATTTTGTTATGTCTCTACATTTAAAATAGTAATACATTTTCTTAAAGGAGAAATTGAAATTTGGTAGTAAAACTAATAAAATGAAATAAAATAGCCATTTTCTGAAAAGGCCTATTTGTGTTGCTTTTGTAGTAAGGCTGATCATTGAAGGTATGCTGCTTTTTGTTGTTATCCTCCCTCTTTTTCCTGTTTATCAAAATAATCTTTGAAATGATTACAGATTGTTTAGATCTTTAAAATGTGTTGATTTTTTTTTTCACAGTAAATTGATATATGCATTATACCTGAACTATCATTCTACAGCTCTAGAGATCCATTTTCTTGCCCCTTTTGTACAAGTAAGGAGGATTAGTTAGATCTGAAGTAGGATTAGAAGAATAATCAGAGCAGGGATGAGTATGTACTTGGTATGGAACAGTAGTTTTAGTAGTGGCAGCAGCAAAGCTGAGCTATTCCTGTGGGAGAACTAATTCTTGTGATCCTAATGTTACTTAATATGCAGAGAATGATGGACAATGTATAAAACTAAAAATGGACAAGTAACATTAACTTCATAGAAGAGTAGCAGCAGCAGACAAATTAGAAGGAAGGCCTAAACCAGCAAACTTTATCTTCATTAATATTTTATCAAAAAGGTTTTACACTTTTGCCTTATAGTTTCTGGCTGCATTTAATATGCATTGCTATGCTGGAAACTGAAATGCAAGTTTTTCTACCACATGAAAAAAACTTCATTAGGGATGAATATAGAAAAGCTACTGGTAGGAGAAAGCTTACAGATAATGCATGTAACTGTTGAAAACTCCAGGCTTCAATGAGTGCTGTTGTAATGATTCATAGGAAGTAATGAGAATGTTTTTAATTGGCAGTGGTCACGCATAGTCCTCCTGGCTAGATCTAGTTTAGGAGTAAAGTCCCTGAAGTTGGGAAGCACATGCATGAGGCATAGTATAGTTATAATAGTGCTTCTATTGCTTTTTTTTTTTTTTTTAAGCTGCTAAAGAGCAATTTTTTTTTTTTCAAGTTAAACATTTACCAGTCAAATCCCTTAATGTAAATATGAAGCTGGTATTGCTAAAGAGAAGTGGTTGCTCAGGTGATCATAGTGGATTACAGTAGCGACATAAGTCTCTTCTCCCCAGCTACCAGTAGCAAGAGATTTTCTGCTCTCTGTTTTAAATGTGTATGTTTTTGCATTCAGTAAAATACCTTAATTCCATCCATTGAATATGGATTACTCTGCTCCTGCAGATACAAGGTGCTGAGACACAAGAAGAGTGATAATAAAATATACTTTGAGCAATATTGTGAAAGTTTGTTAGGATCAAGAAGTTGTTATTCAATATTTCTGTTGTATCCACCAAGTCAAACATAAGTCAAACATACATGATTTCAAACAATTTTGATCAGCCCCTTGTGATGGCAAATTCCACCTACTGCAGAACAGGGTCATCCTCATTCATGCTTAGTTAAACTGTGAAAAGAGAATGTGAAATGAATGTGATGCTCTAGTGCCTGAAATTCCACCAACAGGTTTGTGAATGTCACATAGAGTTTCTGAAGGTCCAATAATGCTATTTAAGTAATGTGGTTTTGAACTAAAAATACAAAAGATCTGATAATCTTAGGGAAATGAGAACTTTTGAGGTTAAAGTTCACCTAGTGATGTATAAAGTCTGTAGTTTGAGATACTGGTATAAAGCAAGCTAGGTCATAATTATTTAACTATATTTTTTCTATGACATACATTTCTAAAATATGAGAAAATAGTTTCTTTTAAATAATGTATAACTATTTATGTTCTTAATAGATTCTAGATAGGGATAAAAATCCATGTTCATCCATTTACTGGTGTTTCCGCTGATTTTTTCAACATGGGGTGCCATGGTTTAAGTGGACAGCTGCCCAGTAAGAAAGGAATGCCATATTTAACTAAACTATATCTACTTACTGACAGATGGCAATGAATTTTGGTCATAGTCTGAAATACCTGAATTATTTAAAGGTGAGAAACTCTATATTGTATTAATCTCTTTAGTCTAATTCAGCTGCTGTCTGTAGCCATCTTTATTGGAAACAGACCTATAAAAACACAGTATTAGAAAAGAAGTGAAACTGTGTACTCTGAAAGTATTATTTCATTATTTCATGAAATACATCAATATAATATTAAGTTTAATATGACTAAACGACATCAGTGCTTCACAGAGTTGAGTAAGTGTTCCTGACTAAATATATAAAATAATAGCATGGATAACTGATCTGGCTTTTCTAAATACGAGGAGGACAGCTCAAGTGCAAGTTAGGTCAAGGAAAACTGTAATTGTATTGTATGGAATTGTTTTTGAGATGCTATTAAAAGTATGATGCTACAAACAGAGAAAGGCCTCCCCAAAAGACAAAATGTACTTTCACCATGAACCAGAAAAAAAACAAAACAAAATAAAACTAACAAAAAAACTACCAGAAGGTCTCTTGTTTCTTCATGAAATAAACATACAGAGGAGGAGGTAGTAAATTAAGCTATCCTAACCACATCTAAGAAACAAATACCAATGCCAAAATCTAGTACATTGTGTTTCAGCCCTTGTGTCTAAAGTTATATGAGGGTGAGGATCCCAAGGAAATACATTGACATATATGCAGACATTTTTCTTTTTTTTACCATCACTTGTAGGATGCTTTTTTTTTTTCCTGTCATTTTATGAATAAGAACAGTGTGTGTGTGTGTGTGTGTGTGTGTGTATGTAATATACAATAAATAAATAAATAAATAAATAAATAAATAAATATTTTGGGGGGGGAAGGAGAGGGGTCACCATCAGCAGTTTTCTAAAGGAAAGTTCACTCCTTGCATTTATCTCCAGTTTTGTTAACTCTACTAGAAACAGTATTTTACAAAAGTTGAAACTGTGAGATATCCAGCAATTATTTCTGTTATTGTGCTGATGAGATTGGACAACACTAATACACTAATATACAAGGTGGAATAAGACTGGAAGAGTAAAAGTACATTTGAATGTGAGGGAATGGCACAAAGTTATGCTATGAGAGATTCAGACTGGGCATGAGGAAAAAATTCTTTACAATGAGGGTGGTCAAACACTGTAACAGGCTTCCTAGAGAGGTGGTTGATGTCCCATGCCTGTTAGTGTTCAAGAGGCATTTGGATTATGTCCTCAGAAACGCGTTTTAACTTCTGTTTAACACTGAAGTACAGTTGGCCTATATGATCTCTTCCAATAGGTCCCTTCCAACTGTTCTATTCTATTCTATCTTAACATTTTTATCTCACCTTGACTACACAGTACTGTAAATAACTGTAGTGAGGTTTAAAAAGTATTCAAATGGTCATTCATAAAGAAATGGGATAAATGTTTTTAATATTGTATGTGAAATAAATTTGAAATAAATTACAACTTCCACTACTAAAAGATGTTTTAAAGAAGTCATAGTCTTTTTTTTAGTCTATTTATCATTTGTTTTGGTGTTTTCACTATTTTTTTCTCTCTCTCTCCATTAATTTATGGCAATACTATTATATGTCCTATGTTCATCACCATTGATGAACGGTCATAATGAGTTTATGCAGGTCCAAATTCAATATGAACTCAAAGGTCTATCTTGTTCATAGATGGAAATTATGACTCTAATAGAATTAAAATAAATTTAATTCCCAATATGAATTCCCAAATGATTTCACAATATAGGATATTTTTTCTATCAGTTCATACTTACTCACTGTTTATCAAATGGAATTTCAATAGTGAATAACGGAATATATTTCTTTTCTATGTTCTTTATGGTATCTTTCCTTCAGATTCATTGACAGTATGGTATTCTGTGATGTTTTGTTGATCATTCAGGGTTTTAAAGCCATCAAGGTTTGGGTAAGGCAGTTGTTCAGAGAAATGTGAGATGGGGAAGTATCAGTCAGTTGAGTGTCATATGCACTGCACAGTAATAAAGACCATGAATTTGTTAATGAAGAAGAGAAACACAGTCCCATGCTTCCATGCTCTTCAGTGCTCTTGACACCTGAGCAGAATATTAACCATTGAGTTCTTACTGAAAGTGTGTCTCCCCCATGCAGGTTTTGATGCTCTTATGGTTTGACAGAATCACAGAATCACAGAAGTTCTAGGTTGGAAGAGACCTCAAGATCATCGAGTCCAACCTCTGACCTAACACTAACAGTTCCCACTAAACCATATCCCTAAGCTCTACATCTAAATGTAGAAAATCTAATTTTAAAGACTTCCAGGGATGGTGACTCCACCACTTCCCTGGGCAGCCTGTTCCAATGTCTAACAACCCTTTCGGTAACGAAGTTCTTCCTAACATCCAGCCTAAAACTCCCCTGGCACAACTTAAGCACATTCCCCCTCATCCTGTCACCAGGCACGTGGGAGAACAGACCAACCCCCACCTCTCTACAGCCTCCTTTGAGGTACCTGTAGAGAGCAATAAGGTCGTCCCTGAGCCTCCTTTTCTCCAGGCTGAACGAGCCCAGCTCCCTCAGCTGCTCCTCGTAGGACACCAAGCCCCTCACCAGCTTCGTCGCCCTTCTTTGGACCCGCTCAAGCACCTCGATGTCCTTCTTGTAGCGAGGGGCCCAAAACTAACACAGTACTCGAGGTGCGGCCTCACCAGAGCCGAGTACAGGGGGACAATCACCTCCCTAGCCCTGCTGGCCACACTATTTCTTATGCAAGCCAGGATGCTGTTGGCCTTCTTGGCCACCTGAGCACACTGCTGGCTCATATTCATCACTCCCAGGTCCTTCTCTGCCTGGCAGCTCTCCAACCACTCATCTCCCAGCCTGTAGCTCTGCTTGGGGTTATTGCGCCCCAGGTGCAGGACCCGGCACTTGGCCTTGTTAAACTTCATGCAGTTGACCTCAGCCCATCAGTGCAGCCTATCCAGATCCTCCTGCAGAGCCTTCCTACCCTCGAGCAGATCGACACACGCACCTAACTTGGTGTCATCTGCAAACTTACTGAGGGTGCACTCAATGCCCTCGTCCAGATCATTGATGAAGATGTTGAAGAGGACCGGCCCCAGCACCGAGCCCTGGGGAACGCCACTAGTAACCGGCCTCCAACTGGACTTGACTCCCTTCACCACGACTCTTTGAGCCCGGCTATCCAGCCAGTTTCTAACCGTTTTGTTTGTTTGTTTATTTTTTCCACCATTTGGAGAGGGTTGACCATCCTGTGATGCTTTCAGACACCAGTGCTCACCTATTTATCCTGTTTGGACTTAGTGAAGAAGTACAAACATATTTCATACTAACTTAGAATTACAAAGTTACAAAAGCCGAAGGAGCTTGATATTCTGACAAAAATCTAGTATTTTCTCCACTGTTTAAAGCACACTACAAACTGTGAAAGGTACAAAAAAAATGCTTTATACATGAAACAATGATTTTTTTTCATGCTATAAATTGCTTCAGCTGTGAATTTTATCCAAGCATGGTTCAAAGGGAAATGGACTCTGGCAACAGGCAGATGTTGTTTTCCTTTCAAACTCAAGCTAACAAAGCAATCAAATATGAATGGTATCAAATTATCTTTGGCACATTATATATCCCAATACAAGTTCTTTAGATACAGAAAAAGAAGTCTGATCAAATGTCCACATTTTGCTGGAAGCAATGAAAAGAACGTGTTATTACTCAGAGCTAGCCTCCAGAGAAAGGCCTATACTACAAAGTAAACCAAGGTAGTTATCACTTGGATATCAAAGAAATAATATCAGAATTTATAATAAAGATTGCCGATAGTGGGCGTGATATTTTGTGGCCATTAAACTCTAATATTAACTTAATAGATCAATATGTCACATACTCTTACAGAACCTTATCCTGATAAATCACATTAAAATAATAACTGAGCTCTCTTGAATTCGGAAGACAAATTGATGTATGACCCAACTGTAGTTTCATTCCTCTGTCAGATTGCCTCCTGCTGATTTCAAAACTTCTGTGAGAAAGAGTTCTTAGTCTTTGGAGCAAAAAGGAACATATCTGAGCCTTTTCCAAGAAGTTTAGAGCTAGTCTGCCATTTCTGTCATGATAGAAGGGCTACACCATGTGACACATAAGTGGTTTTGAAATTGGTCTGTATTTTCTGGTACCATTACCAAACTGGGGACTGCCTGAAAGACTTCAGGTTTCTCATTGCTACATGCAATGGGTATGCACAGGTCTACATCTACCAGATGAGTTTAATTTAACCAGGACCAAGCAAACATTCTTATGCTTTATTCCATTATTCTCTGATCTCTTGTTCTAAAACAATACTAGTAGTTTGTAAAACAAAAATCACTTTTGAGATCTTAACCAGTAAAAAAGAAAAAAAAAAAAAAAGAGAGAGAATGAAAAGCTTTGTTTTTTTTTTTTTTTGTTTTTTTTTTTTTTTTTTTTTTTTTGGCTGATACAATCTGTGCTTTTCTTTGTGTTCTGGTGATTAAGACATTGTTTTGTCAATTTATGTCACCTCATGAAAAAATCCAGAGTCATAACTTTAAATGCACCTTCTATATTTAATCTGCTGTACATGTTCATAGCTTTGGGATTTGGAGTTTATTTCCTATAAAATCAGTATTTATATTTAGATCAGATTTATCCAAGCACTCATTTACCATAAAGGCACAGAAATAATTTTATTAAAACTTGGTGTTATAGATAGATTACTAACAAATAAATTCTAGCAAACAAACAGAATGTTCTATCCTATTGTGTCTTTGTTTTCTACCCAATAAATGAGCAATATAAACTTTTTGAGTAATGGATAGCTTCCACACAGTAGTAGACCCACCATTCCGTTTACCTAATAAACACACTTGTCAAGACTAATTCCTACATGCTTACTTTTCTGTAAATAATAGAAAAATAAGCCTCTCTAACTTCAACATCACCACTATTCACTTTGTTTAGTGAAGCCTCTTCTTGGGCCAAATTCATAAAATTGAATTAATGATGGAACATAACTGGATGTAATGAGAGAAAAATATTTTTACTTTTTTTCACATAAAACTCTAACTCTTAAAGTTTCCACTAGGACATGAAAACAGCTCAGATTAATGGGAGGTTATATACCTATAATATATTTATACAATATAATATATATAATATTGTATATAATATAATATATATTTTGTTAGCATTCACTGTTTGCCACATGACTCTCCTTGCATTTTCTGACTTTTGTTTTTCCCAATCAATCAATTCAGTTTCCACAGATATCATATGCATTTAATTTAAATGCTCATCTTAAAAGGTCTTTTGTCCTTTTTCCTTTAGTGAGTTAGAAATTTTGTTAACAATTGCTTGGCCTTATTAATTGATCCTGTTTAAATACTATTTTGATGGAGTTCTGCAGTTATTCAGTTACATTTTTTTCCCAGCAATGCATTGTAGCAGGAACATTTGTGTACAGTTCATTTTACAGTAGTATTCCCATTACACCTTA
Organism: Anas acuta; assembly: GCF_963932015.1. NCBI lineage: Eukaryota > Metazoa > Chordata > Aves > Anseriformes > Anatidae > Anas > Anas acuta. The sequence goes on from NC_088980.1 coordinate 85,824,561, forward strand.
GTAATCAGTCCCAATGTATAAGAGCAAGGTGTGGATTTTACAAGGCCATAAGGGAGCTGCTTACTGAAATCTGCTGAAGGTCTTAAGCAGGCTTCAGTTTACTGGGATTGCATATCCTGGGGCTTAAAGACACCTTGCTTTGAATCCCATAGTAGTAAAATGGTGTGTATTCATTGAATTTAGCTAATAATGTGAGAGAGTAGTTGAAAATCCCTGCTAAATTAACAAGAACATAATCTGTGATGATTCTGCAGTAGTGAGATTCTCTCCAGCTCATCAGATCATCTGTCTCTGCACAAGGTGCCTGATTATAATAATTCCTGAACTTCCTAGGTATTAATGAGGAGAATTTGTCTCAGAAGGTCGTTAATGATTAAGAAAAATCTTACACAGAAAGAATGTCATAATCAAGATGAAATGGTAAAAGATGAAGTAATGATTTTGTTCCTGAGTGACAGCCAACTTCAGCACATTTCAGTTTTCCAGCTAAGTAGTTCATCAGGCAAAACAGGCAGGGGCCAGCAGGCATATGCTAACGAACCTTCTCAGTTTACCTCTCTGATGAAAAGCTACCCCAAAGTGTTAAACCTGAGGAGGAAGCTGAGGCAGATGAGACGATATCAAATAAAATTCCTTCTGAACTGTCAGCAGCCTTAGTCAATGAAGAATGATGATTTCTGTGTGTGTGTGCACTTCACAGGAGGAAGCTTTGTTGTGTGCCTGTGCCAAAGTTATTTGTGCACTAATTTTTTAAAGTGAATAGAACCTTTTCCTCTGTTGATATATATATTTTTTCCTTTTAGATAAATAAGGCTGTATAAATCCCTCAATGTATGCAGCTCTGATAAAATCCAATGGTTTTGGTGGAACATAACAACACTTTAATTGAAGGTAAATTAAACAAGACTATGACCGAGTGCTGTCACACCAAATGAAAATTTAAATTACATCAGTAACAGACAGATCTGTCCTAGAATTATGTCCTAAAGAGTGTGACATTTTGTTTTCAGATTAATCAATGAAAGCTTCACAAATATTTTGAAGCCTTCCTTGATCTATTAAAGGCTAAATTAAATATAAACTTCTGACAGACACTGAGCAGAAGAGTGAAATGAATCAATTCACTTTGGAGAGGACAAAACATGTGGAATGCATTGGGAAGCTGTCTGGGAACTTCAATGCCCTCAAGGTTAGAGTTTCCTTCAGTCCCACCACCAAGACAGAGGTGCATTTATCTAGTACCTGATCACTCTCTTTACTACTGTGTTTTTGAAGTATCAAAGGAAACATTTTTGACAGGACCAGAATAGACCTAACAGCCTGGTCAAACTTGTTGCTGTTTCTCTTAGGCCTTATTTTTGCCACTACATTTCCCAGGGAGCATGATGTTACACTGTGCTGGCAGTCAGCCCCCTACGTGTTGTGCGATAGCCCCACCTAGCCTATGTGGATGGATGGACAGATGGATGGAAGGGGGAAATAAACCCCACCATGGAGTTTTGCCTCACTCTCCGTTTGTATCAAAACACCAAAACTGCTTTGTTTCATCATCATAGACATGTCTATCATCATCTTGTCTTGAAACTCTTGTAGGATGCATCCTGCACAATCTCCCATGCTGATCCAGAAGGAACACAGGCAGTTTTACTGATTCATGCTCTCCTCAGGATCACCAGCCTAGAGTCTTTTTCATCATCCCCCATAAATAAATAAATAAATAAATATAATTGATACAAATTTATTCTGGTTTAACTCACCAGTCATATCAATCCCTTACCTCCTTCCTGTTTCCTCAGATGTCAAGAAAACAAGCTTCTGAAAACAACAACAAAACAGCCCTTCATCAATAGAGCTTGTCAGCTGCAGACTGTGTGACTGTGTTTTCCTGCTTTTTAGCAGCAGATCTTAATATCTCTAAGAAAATGACTGCACAACTAACAGCCTGTACTTTTCATCCATCCATAAATGCACAGCTGGCATTCTTATGGGATTTTCTATTATGCATATTCAGTCCAGCATTTTCAAATCTTCGGATGGTCTGTGTTATTCTAGCTGGAGGAAAAAAGCTCACCACCAACAAAACTATTGTAACAGAAGTCTGTTCTCTAATCCTCAGGGTTTATCTTAGGTTAACTTTGGGATATGTACAGAAAAGACTTCATTTTTATTCACTTATACCTTCCATGGAATCCCAGAATCTATGTTGCTTGCAAAGAGAAAGGCTCAGCCTCACTTTAGGAAGCGTGCAGCCTCTCTTCAGCTGATGGATGGTGAAAACACAGGTTCCAGCCACCTGTTTAATATTATGTCTTAGCTCTCATTTTCTCTAGAGAAAATTGCTTGTTGAGTGGCAGTTGTAATAGTCCTGTTGATACAACCAGAGAGATATAAAAGGAGAAAAACGAAAATGAATGGAAGGAAGTCAGGCAGGCAGGCAGGCAGGAAGGCTGGTTTATCAGCTTGTTCCAATTTTACTTGCTTTTGTTTACTCATTTAGACAGCACTGTCAAAGCCATGTCTTTCTGGAAATACTTGCATATTTAATGTTTGTCCTTTTGCCTTCTTGAACTCTCAAAGAATTATTATGTTTGGCAGCATAATTTTTCATCTCTGGTGACCTCTTCAGTGTCATATCTAGACTGACCTCTTCAGTATCATAACTAGAGCAGCTCAGAAATGTTCACCAAAACAATTTGATATGAAACATTTTATTTTTCTTTTAGACAGAAAATTCTGATCTATTGAGGGGCTGTCCTGGAATTTAATTAATGACTACCAAGAGAAAAAGGAATTATCAGAGTCTTTCCAACTATATTTAAGATTGTATTTGCTAGAAGTATCATGAGTTACATTTGAACATTTCCTAACACTTAACAATCATCATTTCTTTATACTATGGGACTGACTGGTTCTTATTTAACAGATTAATCTAAGATATTTCACATATGGTTATCTGTGTAAATTTTTGTTAGCAGAGACCAGTGACCCAGCCAGAAACTAATCATCAATATAAGTATTTCAGCTCAGAAGTCATTAGCCCTTTTATTTTCCATATAATAGCAGAGATAGTAACTTTACATGTATACTTTTAGAGAGCCCTCTGTTGCTTTTCTCTCTCATAGCCAGCTTGAGTCAGCATAACTTTACAAGCCTATGTGCCTAAAAAGCAGAGATTTAGTTTATTATTTATTTGACTGAAAACTCTGGATGGTTACATCTTTGTCCAAATGCTGGTAAGATTTTAGAAGGTGTAAGAGAATGAGAGGATAACTCTGCTGCCTTTGTACCTGCTGAAGTCATTGGGATTGACTTGGAACCTGAGCCACTGAAAGAATAAGCACCCTGTGGACTTTGGGTCAGGCTTCGAAGGGACTACAAAATCTGTAAGTCAGATAAAGCAACATCACTCTTTCAAATGCCTGACAAGACAGAAGAATCCAAACCCATCAGTTATTGCCTAGCCTCCTATATAGAAGGAGAATTAGCTGACTCTGAATGGGATCACCAAAGGCAGTACACTCAGTAGATCATCTCGTCAGCTCAGTTGGTATACAGATATGTAGTATAAGATGAAGCCTGAAATCCTATGACTCAGGATTTATCTTTTGATATTGTCCCTCTGGAGACTTATAAAGGAAATTACTATTTTCACTACCATGGTACTGAAATCACTTCTGAAGTTATGTTCTTATTTTCTTCTTATTTTAGGGGCTTGAACCACTAATTGGTGAGCATGAACATTGGAGTAGAAAGGTTTTCTCCACTTCTGTTGGTATGCTGTAGGCTACAACCTACAGCGCTGAATCAGGAAGTGGTAAAGGCAGTTTTATCGGCAGTCCCGGCTATCGGGGGAGGTCCCAGTTGACTGGCGGCTAGCAAATGTGACACCCATCTACAAGAAGGGCCAGAGGGCAGACCTGGGAAACTACAGGCCTGTCAGTTTGACCTCAGTGCCAGGGAAGCTCATGGAGCAGATTATCTTGAGAGTCATCACGCAACACTTGCAGGGCCAGCAGGCGATCAGGCCCAGTCAGCATGGGTTTATGGAAGGCAGGTCCTGCTTGACAAACCTGATCTCCTTCTATGACAAAGTGACGCGCTTGGTGGACGAGGGAAAGGCTGTGGATGTGGTCTATCTTGACTTCAGCAAGGCTTTTGACACTGTCTCCCACAGCATTCTCCTCAAGAAACTGGCTGCTCTTGACTTGGACTGGCGCATGCTTCGTTGGGTTAGAAACTGGCTGGATAGCCGGGCCCAAAGAGTCGTGGTAAATGGAGTCAAATCTTTAAAAGACGTTTAGATGTAGAGCTTAGGGATATGGTTTAGTGGGGACTGTTAGTGTTAGGTTGGAGGTTGGACTCGATGATCTTGAGGTCTCTTCCAACCTAGAAATTCTGTGATTCTGTTCTGCTTCTTCTGCAGGAAGGTAGTGTGAACAATATATAGATAGGTGATCACAAGATAACCTGCAGAAACTGTACATTTAAGGAAGAGCAGGAACTCTCTCTCAGCTGTCCTCTGTTGCATTGTCTTCCTGGTTAAGAGTTTTCAATTTTTTATAACATCTTGGAAGGCAGTTGGCGTGTAGAAAGTTCCACAAAATGGAGTGCAACCTTTAATTTAATGATTATATCACCCTGCTGGGCTGGAACAGATGCCAATTTGCCTTTTTGTAAGTAGAGAAAAGAGCTGAGGATGGTTTCCTCAGGACAATTGAAACCAATCTCAGTTTTCCTTAATGAGCACTCTAAATATAAGTTTTTTAACTAAATTTTTTTTTTAAAAAAGGTGGGGGGGAACTCTTCATGTATTCTTAAAAGAAAGTGGAAGCTGCTTGTATATTTGTAGAGTATGGAGTGAGCTACACAGGGGAATAAGCCAAACAGTCATACCATTTCATAATCCTGTTTGAGTAGGTGGTAAATTGGCAGGATAGTTTTGACTGTGATGCCTCAGACAGCACATTTTTATTGTAAATATTTAAGATAAAACATGTAGGCACATATGTGACATTTCTGTTTTGCAGCTTGATTTCCAGCTTAAGACTACCTTCTGCATCACGCTGTTGCTTACAGACCTGTAAAGCCATGGAAATTACCTGTGAGAACTCCTGATGACTTACTATTTTTGTATTTGTTCATCATCCAAACCTTTTGATTTGGTCACTCTGATCAGGAAAACACTAAACTCATCTGCTGTAGTATTTATGACAATATTAGAAGTTAAAGGTTGTTAAAACACAGTGGCCTGATTATCTGCATATGCTGTATTAATACTTATTTATTTATTTATGTTGTGAGGGATGCCTGGGGTGATTTACACTCAGTTACAGAATGAGTGGTAACAACGGAAATACTAAACCTGGCTATAATGCCAGTTTTCCTAATTGTTGACAAAGCCCTGGTTACAGCCAGTGGAAGCTCAGGAGGCTGATTCAACAAATATATTGTCTCCTGGAAACTTCAAAGTTTGGTGAGCATTGAATTCAACAAACTGAACATGAACATCTTTAGAGCTCATATGTAGTTATGTAGGGCTCTGAGAGAAAACCGGGGTTTTAGAGAGACATTTGCATAGCTAACCCTATTTGCTCTAGGAGCGTGCAAGCACTTTATAAATGTAGATTTCTAAAAGCTCAATGCCATGACTATGAATTTCTCAGGACTACAAAAGGAAGCTGTGTAGTTAATATCATTTATTACTAGCAGTTACCAAAGGACAAGTTTAGTGGATGCCTTTTAGATATTTGCAGATACACCTGTTTTCAAATAACCAGGTGTCTCCAGTTACTTGTTATCACTTATGTAATAAAAGCAAATTGCAAACAAACAAAGATGGGTATCCTAAGACACTTTCCTTACTGTGATTTAAATCTTTCACCAGCCTACATTATATGACATCTGCACAATGTATGTGTGCTAAATGATAATGAATTGCATCAGACAGTATGTGCTCTAATGAATTGCATCAGACAGACGGTATGTGCTCTGTTGCTTAAAGTGCTTGTTGGTCATTAGTTAGTCATTTCATTTTTCTTTAATTGCTTTGGACAGTTTGGTGAAAGTTGCATTTGTAAGTATTTCTGTGAATAGATTTTCCAAATCCAAGGAGTATGTGTTTTAGCAATTCTCCTCCTAAGTCCAGAAAACACTGAAGGTGTTATTTTTTTTTATTATTATTATTTATTTTTTGACCTGTGAGGTCATATATTTAATATATTTTGGTGGTGGTGGTGTGTGTTTTCTCTTTTTTTTTTTTTTTTCTCCCCCCTAGCTATAGCAGCATATTCAGCCCAGTTCTTCACAAATGCTTCTTGTTTTGCTTTTATTCTAGGAGAGAAATTAAACCCCTGTCAGCTAGGAGATAGTGTCTGTAAGGAACTGCAAGGGAAGAGGAGGCAAACAAAGTGCTTGACAGCAGAGCGAAGGAAAAAAGTGGTAAGTTCATATGGGCAAACATTAACAGTATGAGGGGCCAGTTTGTTTTCAAAGAGGAGAGAGTCTATACTTACTCTTAGTTTGTCATTATATCTATTTTACGTGAAATCTGGATAAACTTTAAAAATAGATGAGAAAGTGACCAAAACAAGAGATAAGCACGCATCTCCTCGGTACTACGAGGCTTATCCCAACTGACAGAAGTCATCTTTCTAATTGCAGAGATGATTACTAGATGTAAAATGACTTCAACCTGATTTTGTTTAACAGTGACAGCCCCTGTCCTATTAAAAGTCCTTTTAGCCTACTCCCTTATAGCACTCTGCAGCTACATTGGTGACCTTTAATCATGTTCAGTATGAGAGTGTAATCGTAACAATTTAGTTAAGTGACTTGTGAAAGCTTGTTTGGGCTTAAAAAAAAGTTCTGAGGCTTTGCAGGACTAACTATGTTTTTCCTGCCAAACAAACACCTCATGAAGTCAGGGTGACTTCTTTGCTTTTGGAAGAGTGAAAATTTAGATGGGGTGTAATCATCACAAAGTCTTTATTATGTCCGTCTTCAGCCTACAATCCTTTCTTAAAGTGAACATTAAACCTAGGAACTCTAGCTATTGGTATTTCTAAAAGGGGAATGGGATCACCTGTCTTTAGATGGAACAAAATACTGAGACACACAAATACCTGCGGAGAACTATTTGATAAACAGGTTTTAGCCATGAGTTGGTGATGTTTTGTCAACCTTTCAGAGGCTAAATCAACTGTTCCAGCTAGGTTTCACAACTGTCTGATTATAGTACCTATAATTAAACATTTATTGAAAGTGTCAGGAAGCCATTGGCCATTAAGCTAACTCTTTTTCTCTCTTTTTAATTTACTTTACGGGAACGTGCCCTTGGAATTTGGGCAGATCCAGCCTTTGCAGATTGAGACTATGTCCAAAAGAAGAGCATGAATTGGTGTCACAAATTAGAAACAGGTCTCTGTGCAGAGCACCGGGGCAGGTAAATTACATGGAGACAGAATTTGGACATAGGCCAAATCTCAGCCATCTCTTTGAACAGCCTGCTGCTCTTTATATGCAAAATACATACTGCACGCATGCCAGCACCCCCAAAAATGCTGCTGCTGTCTCTATAGAATGCTAGCCAGTTTATGAAACAGTGGTGTCTGACTGGAATACAAGTCCCAAGTGCTACCTGTCGCAACAAGACAATATTTAAGGAAAGATTTCATGAACTTACATCTTCAGATACGGATACTATTCAGCAGCACTAAAGGAGACTAGAGTCCACTTCCCCCTTTTCTTGTTTTCCCAATTGCACCGTATGTTTAGGCATAATTGCCTCATGCTCCTTTAAGTAGTGGTTGCACAGCCTTCATACCGTGTGCTGGCTGCAAAGCACTGTCATGGAGGTTATCATACAAGATCAGCATTTCTGCCTGAAGAAGTCATAACTGAGCAAGCAGGTAGATGAGCTTTACAACACACTAGTGATTCCGTATTTCAAAGCACGAGCGCAATTTAGCACAGAAGATCTGTAGGTTGCCCATTGAGTCTGCCCATGCCCATGAAGGTTGAGAGCAGCCAGCATACTTAAGGTTTGTGCTCTTGTTTAGTGTGCCATCGCTCCCCTATATAACAAACATGAACAAGCCCTAACTGGCAGTATGGCTCTCTGCTTGTGAGTCTAGAAATAGGTAACTTAGAACAACATCCTGGAGTGGTATTCATACTGACATTTCTGTAGATTACCATGCTAGTGACAGTTTCTTATCATAGCATTTTTAACACATCTGCATTTGAGCCTTTTTCTAGATAATGACTTCTATAAGAATGCATTTGCTATCCAAAGGAATGTTCAAGCTTTTTTTTTTTTTTTTTTTTTTTTTTTTTTTAAGGAGAAGAAGGGCTGTTGTTTTTTTTCTTTCTGTTTTCAGAAACTGTCTTGAAACTACTCATTTTCAGTATATTTATTGTCAATATATTTAACTTTTTCCCTCCATCATAAACAAAGTATTATTTACCCTCTGAAAGAAAATATCGAACTTGACAGTTGTAAAATATAATATCTTTGAAATTGTTTGTGGCAATGATGTCCTTAAATCTGTCAGATTAGCCCATATCCCCATAACTGCAGCACCATTTGAGCAAATAACAGATGGGGACAGTATCAGACATATTATGTCTGTCTGCTTCTGGTGATGTTTCCGCAGCTCAGGACTGAATCACTGGTCTGCTTTAACAGTTACAGAAATCATCTGGTGCTGCAGATAGATATTCAGAATACTACTTAGTTTATTATTATATTTATTATTATATTTTATTTATTATATTATTTTTATATTATATTATTCCTTAACAAAGGAAAGTAACCTTTTTGCTGACACAAGAATTGAACTCTCCCTTCATGTTTCTTTGAGTTTAGATAAGGAGCTATCACGATGAATACTATAAACAATTTTCTTATACCACTACTCTTTATAAACAAATGGTTGATCTTTTTTTGCATGGATATGACAAACCTTCATGGCCCATAGGAACCTGAACTCTCCATAAAAGAAGCACATAATACCATTACTAATCATAGACTAGGACAAATAGGATGGTTACAAGGCTGTAAGGATTGTTGATTTTATTATCAGAAGGATGTAATCAGCAGGTTAAGTACATGAATGGTACTGCATATGACACAGGTCTTGTATAAAATGCTGAAAAGGGGCACGCACATTCTATGGTTGCCTTCCTTTTGTTTGTTTTGTTTTCTAGCTGATCACTGTTTTCCTGTTGTGCAGATACTGTTAGACATAATACAGATGCTAGTTCAGATGTAATTTAAGTGAAGCTCAGTTTTTCTTTTGATCCATATAAAACATCAGAGTGTCTGCTTTTCATGCATGGGATCATGCATGGGATCATGCATGGGATCATTTTCCAATAATCTCAGTCAAGGACGTACTAAATGCATAGTTCATGAGGGATCTTAACAGCTGTGATTGCTTGAAGAATCCAGTAAAAATCAGAATGAATTAATTTTGGCCCACAATACATAATAAACCATGGAAGTAAGCACCTGTGATCAATGAGAGTGAATGGAGAAATGGAAGCAGAAAAAATAAATCACAATTTGTTGTATTATTATTTTTTATTATCATTATTATTATTTTACAATTCAAAATACCAGGACTGTTTTTTCAACTGTTAAATTTCAGACAAATTTCTGACTCCACAAACTATTTCCTGCTCTTCAGTTACCTAAAATGTGAGGAAAATGGTAGTAGCAGTAAGATTGTGGAGAACAGTTGTCTTTTGCTTAGTTTTAATGCTGCAGTCATGAAAGTGATAGAGACAGGTAGAATTTACTAGGTAAGAAAATAATTTAGAGACTTCCTTCCTTGCTTTGTTTAGGTAAGTCTTGTGTTTATTCCAAAATGAATACATGAAACATATGAAATACATGATTTCCTGCAGACTCTACCTCTTCACGCTGTACTACTATAAGTCTACCTTATGCATCTGTCTTTGTAGGATAAATACCTGAGTGCCCATTTCACTAAATCAGAGCAGCAAACTGGGACTTGGTGGTTATTCTATGCAGTTCTTGTTTCATTTGAAAAACTGAGTGAGCAAAATAGTGTTATCATTAAACCCTTCCAGAACAAGATTTTAATGTTTGCTGCTCATAGCATAATATTTATGCTCAGACAGTAAAGGAACACAGAATTACACTGTGTAGCAAGCATACTAACTGTGTATATATAAAAACAAACAAACAAGCAACAAACAGCAGTCTTTGTAGCCAGCATATCGATGATGATAGTATACTATCATAAACAGTGTTGTTTAATATGGGAGCAATTGTTGATATTTTCTCTTTCTCTCTGCACACTAAATACCCATGTATGTACCCTAACATTCAATATAGATAATGATAAGAAAGTAGATATTAATGTCTCTTTTCTGTTATCTGAGTGTGACTGTAGCAATATTTTTGTGACAATTTTTAAATTTCACATCTTTGAGTTTTAACTGCCATCAGTAAGTCTAAAACGTAAAGGGATAAGAGTGCCCTAAGGTTATGCTAAGTGCAGAAGAGTACTGTGTGCACAAAGCAACGTCAGTGGGCAGAGCTCCTGTGAGGAAGGAATTGGCATGTGAGTCAGCAAAGAAATACATGTCAACCAAGGCAGGAGCTTTACATGCCACTGTAGCTGAGGTCTTTCTGAGAATTATGTGTGAACATACTTTGCTTCTGATCATCTGCACCGTTTACCTTCTTTTAGCACCCATATAGATATCCTACCTTCTCCATATAAAAAGGTGACTACAGAGTTTGTGTTGACATCTTTTTTTCTTAAATGAAAAGAAGGTATTTTTCCCTCTGGGCCTTACAACCTGTTACTGTTATCCTTTGCTTTTTTCATGTTTATATACAGTCCTCCTACATATCCTCCGTTTTATTTTGTTTAGTCAGCTGTACAATGAACTACATTCATCTTCTTAAGAGTAAACTTTATTTGCAAGACTAATGTTTAAGAGTTGGGTTTGGAATACTTTTTGGCCTGATTTTCTAAGGAAATGGGGCATATGGAATTGTACTACCAATCTGCCAGCTTTTCAGGCATTCATTTTTTATCCTGAAGGGATGTTTATGTCTGCTGGACAAGTTCAACCAAGATCAAAGACATTGAATTCCTTAAGATCGCAGAAAATTGGTGGTGAATAAAGAAGAGAGATTAGCATCACTGCAGTCCCCTGACATTGAGGCAACATGGTGAAACCAACCATTATCTGATCTATTTGGCCTAGCAACTAGCATGCATATACTAGCTGACTAATTCATATACATTTCCAAGCTGATCACAACACATGGCACCTTATCTCTGCTGGCTTCTTCTTGACTCTGGGATATGTTAGTAATATAGTGAGGCTTGGAAGTGTTCAGACAGTTGGAATTAGCACAGCAATGCCTGTAGAGGGTACAAGGCAATGACAACAACAGCAAAATAAAACAAAATCACTAGGCAACTAAACTTCAATCATTTTGATGCTCATTGTTTTATTTTGCTTTAATATGCTTTTCAGAACTTCTTGGGAGAATCTGAACTACAAATGTCCTCTCTGCATCTGAGTATAAAGGAGGATCGTCTCTGCCCATCTTCCAGAAGGTAGGAATCGCAGCAGTTAACCAAGAGTATGTATGTCTCATCCATTTCATAGTTTTCTGTTTTGTGTGTTTTGCTGATGGTTTCTGAACTTCGAAGTTTTCAATTACTATGAAAAATAAGAGAAGACATCATTTTCATCATAGGGAATGCCTGTGCACAGAAAAATGATTACCTGTGACAATTACTGGAAGTTATTTGAAGAGTATTTGCTCACAGAGTGGCAAAGAATACAGAAGCAGCAGATTATAACTTCAAAATAAAATAGAATGGCTGATCCCTATTTTTTATTTTAATCTGTTTATTTATTAGAGGTAAAGACTATAGAACCATTATTGTTAGGCCCACCTTGGCAATGATCTTCTAGTGTCTTTCTACGGCAATTTTTATAGCAAGAAACATGTCTCTTCCTTCATCAGAACTTAAGGAATGTACCAATTTCATGGTGTAGTTTGATAGTTTGAATGTTGTGGTTTTGTAAGATTTATGCTCTCTGCTTTTCCCCCACCCTGGTCTTACTTTGGCCCTCAGATCTGACCTTATTTTAGCTATTTGTATATGTTCTGCTCGTTTGTATGTTCTGCTTGTTTGTATGAGCTGCCCAGGCACTGTGATGGCTGTTGTCTTTGGCCCTATTCTTCATCTGGAAATATGCCCTACTCTTTAGCTTTCCTGCCTCTTTGACCTTCAGCCTGACCTGGTATTCATCTTCATCTAATCCCTTCGGTAGTTCACGTAGACTCCGTTTTCCTGGAGTCCAAGTTTGGTTACATCCCGAGTGCGCTTACAGCCCAGAAAGCCAACCATATCATTGGCTGCATCAAAAGAAGCTTGGCCAACAGGTTGAGGGAGGTGATTCTCCCCCTCTGCTCTTCTCTTGTGAGACCCCATCTGGAGCACTGTGTTCAGCTCTGGGGCCCCCAACACAAAAAGGATTTGTTACCTGGTCTAGTGGGTGGCATCCCTGCAGGGGGCTATAATTATATGATCTTTAAGGTCCCTTCCAACCCAAACCATTCTATGTTTTATGATTCTGTGTTTCTAACCAACCACTTCTGATAAAATAATCAGTATTCTCATTACAAGTCTTGACCTGTCCTGATTTCAGCTATATGGCCTAAGTCTGAACTTCAGTTGATCATCAGTACTGAGAAGGCACAAAAATCTGAGTTCTTGTTGTGGACTGCAAACTTTCTGCAAAAGATTCCAGTTACACTACAGTTGAATATACAGAATGTAATAATGAAAATCACAAAAGATTAGTTATGGAAGGAAAAAAGCAGGTCAAAAACAATCAGGTATCAAGGCATGGACATCCCACAATATTTGCATTGTTATTTTTATAAATGGGAAAAAATAAAGAGACTTAGTTTGTCTGTCTTAGGTCTTGTATTTAACATTTTTAATAGTATGCAGGGATTCATTATCTATTCCAGTGTTGGAAGGTAGTTCTGCCTGTCATTCCCATACTTCCACTAGACAATCATATTTTTACATAATCACATAAAATAGTGCCTCTGGAAAACACTTCTGTATTTGTGGGAGCAAATTAGAAGCAGCTGAAAACCCCATTGTGTGGCAGTGACATGTCTACCAGTTCTGCCTCAGGTGTTATAAAAAGTGGCATGCAAGCAAACTCACAGAGGAGAGGCAATTAAGATCAAAAAAAAGAGTTGAAAATTATCAGACAAAAGATTGCAAGGTCAGGATGCCAAAGCATGTCAAGGAACGGTAATAGAGATAAGGGAAGCCTACAATACAAACTATTGGGAATTTTATGACATTTAGAAACATGTATAAAAACATTTTGAAACACTACATTGTTCTTGGGATATTTTTATATCTTCTGAGGAGTATTTGATAAACTAAATCATCAGCAAATGACCTGTAGAAATGCAAGGTTCAGGGAAAGAAAACTGTCCGTATCTACATTGTTTTCACAGTTTTAACAGCGGCACAAACACAATATTATGTAATTAGTTGTTAGGCGCAAATTTGATAAAATATAAAGCATGCTTTATACATGAGCATGCAAAGTGGAGAGCTGGGATATGTAAGGAAATTTAAGCTAGATATTCTCTTCCTTTTTGCTTGGGCAGAATTCTGTTTGTGGTTTCTTTTGCCTATTTTTTTGCTATTATTTTTTTCTACTCTAGCAAAAACCAAAGACAAACATCCTCCAAATTCCATGTGCCTTAGTGGTTCTTTGTTAGTTTTGGCTCCACATCAGTCTCTAAATAAGGCTTCTCTGTTTTTTTCTCAACAAAATACACAGACAGCCTCTTTCATACTATAGAATAACTAAACACCAAGAAATTACATTGCTTCTGTGTGCTGAGTGAGAAGCAAGTTAAGATTTTCTTCTAAGACTGAAACTCCAATCAATATATATTAAATTTTTTACCTGAAGAGGAGTTACTCCAACAGAGAACACTAAAGAAAACTAATTCTACAGCACATTGACTACAACTCCTAACTGGGATTCTGGTGAACTGAGCTGGACTCCCTGCTAGGATATAGATAGAGCAAGCACTGTCCTTTTATTTGACCTGAAATTTTACTTTCCATTTGAGAAAACAGTGTGATGAAAGTTTATCGAAAAGTTTTGGTATGAGGCAGTAGCTTCCAAAACAAGCAAATACACCCATAAAATCTTTCTTCAGATAAGTCCTTCTAGTTGGAATCTGAATAAATATTCAGATAACTTGGTCCAAATTTAGAGAGAAAATGTTTGAGTGGCATGTGCACTTGGCATACGAAATAACTAAGTTCAAGTCTCCGGTATCTGCTCTAGATAGAGGGAGGATATAAAACTGATCCTCTTTCACATTAAATGACTAACAGAGTTGAAACTGTTGCATTTTATTTTTAAGAATCTACATTATTTAAGAATTCAGGTGTTAATCTTTGGAAAATATTAATTTTTGGAAAAGGCTAGTTGTGATGTGGTGAGAAGGTAAATATATGTATTTTAAGGTATTGGTTGAATCACAATGCAAAATGAATAAGAAAGAAAGAAATCCCAGAAATATTCAAAAACTTCCCACTCCTAAACAGTACTGAGGTCTATTCTATGACATTCTTCTTGCATTTAACTTTCAGTTTCTATTAGGTTCATATTTTAATAGAGTTGCTGGATTAAGGTATTGATTTAATTTTTCTATGTATTATTTAAAGCTGCAAAATTCTATCCTATGACCAATGGGTCATACTGTTAAATAAAAAAGATTATTACTACATTAAATAATATAAAGTTTCTTATTTAAGAATACCAGTATTTAAAGGCTTAAGAAATGCATGAGAGGGACATTTAGTCATAGTATTACAGCTTCTTTTGAAAACGTAAAAATAAAAGCAACATGATATAATCATGAATGATTAATACAAGGGTCATTTAACTAAACATATAAAACAACTGGCAAGCACATCAGATAAAATATTGAAGTGTAAGCTATATGGAAGTCCGTGATTAGAGATTGAATAGGTGTTGGAGAAGAAAAAAGGAATCCAATTAATGTATGAAATATAATTAGAAAAAAAGTGGAAAAAAAATGCAACAGAAACATGCTATTGGTGATTACAATACACTGTACAACAGCACTGTAACATGGAAATCAGATGACAAGAGTCATCATACTTAAAATCCTGGGTGTGTCTGTCTGTCTGTCTATCTATCTATCTATCTATATTTTAACCCTAGTACCATTATCCTAGTTTCTTCCCTTCTGTTATAGTGGGACCTGGATTTTAATTTGCAGCTGTGAAGGCTGATCATGAAACTTTAATTTGGCTCCAGTCTTAAACCTTTCTCAAAGTCACTGATTTTACAAGAGATTTATACTTACAAAACATTTCAGCCTCCTAGTATTTTCTTAGACAGTCTAAAAAATGTCCTGCCTTTAAAATTTTATTTTGAACATCAACTCCTGAAACTTAATACTGTGTTAGACAGGATCATTTTAAAGGCCCCAGTTTTTTTCTCATACCTTTGACTGGTGTGTATTTTATTGTGCCTATTACTGAATGTTCCTCTTAATCCCTGAACATATGCAATGCCTCACAAACAAGCTTTGTGAAAACTAATTAAAAATTGAGGGTTCAAGTGGGAATTTTCCACCAAGGCTCTTATGGTTCCAGTCATGGCTGTGATGTGCCTGCAATAATCAGATGTGCTAAGCATTGTTTATCTGATGGTGAGATTGAAGGATCCATGTTAGGATGCTATTTCTTTTCTGTAAATAAAGGAAAATGTACATTTAGCTCACCTAAATTTATGAAGATGAGCTTCTAATTAATCCATTTAATAAAATAAAAAGAGAAATAGAACAGGAATTTCTCTATGTGTAATCCTCTGACTGATATTATATGTATTGGGCATATGTATATACTGGGGGGTGTTGTTGTCAAGAGCCAACAGTGTAGTACTCCCTAAACAGTGTGGCTAGTTGCAGATAAGAGATGCAGAGCAGTACCACAACATCATATGCTGTGAGTTCTTTACCTCATGACTTTGTATTGAAGGCCATTACTCATGTCAGCTATTCAAGACATCACAGCACAACTCTTAGCTTTTACCATGCCTGAGTGAAACGTGACAATTTCATGTGCAACAGAAGTGAAGAACTTGAACAAATCTGACTGATAATTCACAAGATTTCAGGATGCATTTCTGTATGTGCTACTTTCACTAGTGCATTCACAGAGCAGCACATTAATTGCATTAGACTATGAATCAGTCCAGAGCTAGTGGTTCAGAAGTTCACTTTTGCAGACAAGTATTGGAAAGGGTCTAAAGACCTTCTTTAGCTTCATCTAGAAAGGTTATCAGAGGTCACAGATCAGTATTATGGAAAAAGCCACTTCCTGGTATTATCAACTAGCTTGGAAAAGAGTATCACAAGTTGGTATAAACATCATCTGCAGCTGGACTCAGGCCAGGATTCTCTGCAAGATTTATTTTTATCTCCAAAAATAAAATCAATTAGGTCCTAGGACTAACTTGAACTGTTGCATATTGCCAAGAAATAGCATCTTCAAGGGATGGTTGGAGGGGGACTTACGGGAGGCCACTCATACTGATTCCTCCTGTAGGCATGTTAAAGGACTAGTTACAGTCCTGATCTAGTTTGACAGCTGGGGTATGCCTGTCTCCATTTTCATCAACCTCTTCCCTCTGAACTTGCATTTTCACATAGGTGGTTGTGCTTTCATGACAAAGTTTTTCTGCAGAGATAGTGTTACAAAATTTCCACCTTATACATCAAATTTTGGATTACTTCACAAATGTTACTCATAAAGCTTCTGGTCTGTTGCCCCCATACAGATTAGATAAAGCTAAGATGTTTGCCTTGCTGAGATAAAAATCTCACATACCTGTCTGTCTTCCCACCCTAGCACATTCTCCTCAAACTGGGACCCAGCCGTGGCCATGCAGGGGAAAGAGTGAAATCAGCACATTTGCTGTCTTAATGAGAAAATATGGAAAAATATCAGTCTGCACCCCTGCTCTGTTCCCTGAAAAGTGCTACTAAATGGAGGAGTCAGATCAGTGTCTTAGATTGCCCAAATCCCCCTTCCCAGCTTCACCTGTGACAACCTCCTGAAACTGCACTGCCACCTCCAGCTTCTCATAGGAGATGCTGTATCAGCCATATGTTTGCAGTCTGCTACTTCAAACTACTTCTCTCATCCAAATGCCAACCCCATTTGTGAAGAACAAAACTAACACATAAGAGTTTTACTCAGCCATGAATACTGATTTCTCTTCCATGTTTTTCCCCCTTGGCTGGAGAGGAATCTAACTGTGACAAAGCCCTTGGTGCTGTCACACTGCTTGTGTGCTTCCTCTCATTCTGTCCATCAAAGTTGTCCTCACAAGTAGGAAGTTAGCAGCCTAATACATTTTTAAATTTAGTTTTTGGGTAACGTTTCTATTTTGTGGCTGCATACTAGCATTTATTCCAAGGAAAGCATGGTAATAATTTTGATTTCACAGAAATGGTAACATATTGGAAATATGCTTCATAACCAGACTTTGATTTATGCCACCAGCAATGCAATCTCTTCCAGCACTGAGTTATTAGCAAATATTTAGTGGTTAAAAATGTCCTGCAACCAGACAGCTAAATCCATTCATTAGGTGTCTTTATGCATCTGTGAGACAACAATGTCAAGTGAATAATAGTTTAGTTCCTAGAATGTTTCAGGCGATACTGTTTTCTTAATGAATATGCATCTCCACTTACTTTTGAATGGTAGACTTTATTAACTTCTTACATGTCCTTTTCTCCCTTTCTGGCTTTTCTGTTTGAAAGAAGGACACAGTTTTTCTGTTTGCCAGAAGTTTTCAAGGATGAACATTGTTTTATTTGCAATGCCTTATTATAAGTGCTGGACTTAATGCTGTCTTTGTTCATTAACTTCATGACTCGGCTCCTGTCCTCAAAATACTTGTCTTGCCAAGAAAATCTCTCTCACTTAATAAGAAGGCAGAAGCAACAGAACTAGTAAATGAATTCAAGCAAATTTCCTGAGTAGGCCTGCTCACCTTCTGAAATGAAGACAGGGTTAGAAGGAAAAGATGGGTCTTATTCCTAGCTTAAATGGAAAAGAGGGAAGGAAACATGGGGGAATTTGTAAAAATCTGTCAGCCATGGAGAGAACTGAGTCCTCAGGGGGAGAGGTATGTAGACATGGAACGAGAAGATAGCTTTTATAGACATGAAGCAGTTATGTAATATGATGAAATGCAGAGAGGCAGAGCTCTAGGGCACAATCATTCTCTGCTAGCACAATGCTCGGTCATGCAAAAAACATTTCCAAACAAGAAATTAACCCAACAGGAATAGAAATTGCAGCTGTAATGAAAAAATGCCATACTCAGCTTTAAGGTTGTTCTGACTGATAATTCTGTGTGTGAGGAGTGTTTCTCTTCAGCTCCACATTCCCCACCCATTTGGCAAAGTAAGCAACAGCCTTAAAGCCGATGCAGAAAAATGCTGGGACGATTTCTTCCTCTGAAATGTTGTATGTCCCTTTATATTTTGGGCTTTATTTCCTAATAGACTAAGGTTTATTGTGGTACTACTGTCTGGATGTCCATTCATCCATCCACCTATTTCATTAATTTTTCTTCTGTTTCCAAAAGCTTTAGGACCTATTTCTTAGTCTCTGTCAAATTTGAAGGAAGGATCTTACAACTCTGTAAATTCATGGGCAAGCAGAAAAGACCTCCTCTTCTGCTGGAGAGAAGATAGGCAGAAATCAGTGTTTATACTGGTGTTTGACATAAGACAGCTGGGAAATCATGATGACCATATTTCTAAGACAATATTTTTTTTTTTCCCCTTGGAATTGGAAGATGCCTCATAAGTGTAACATGGACTTGTCCACTCCTTGATAGGAGACCAAAAGCCAACAGTTGCAAATTCATAAGAAACAGGTTTGACTAGTTGTTGTTTGGACAGGACATTTAGTGATTTTTATATATCAAATAAAATATGTTATCCATAACCTCCATGCACACTAGGGAGATAGACTATATTTCTGAATGGCAAGGATGCTGGGTGCATTTGTAAGCAGGGAAAGATTAAGGAAGTTCTCCTGTAATTTTATTGCAATGTCTAGTGCTATATGCCTGTTTTTGAAGAATCTGAAGAATCAATGCTCTCGAGACCAAAAGGAATTTTGCTGAAGGTATATGGACCAACAGGCAGAAACATATGAGACAGAGTGGAGACAGCAATGTTAAATTGTAGTTTCTCAACAGTATTTCCAATCACATATAAGTACTAGTCTCTCAGCAACACCTTCTAGGAATTGAAGAAAGTCCTTTCAGAAACTGTATCTCTTTTTCTAATTCTACTTACAGTCTTTCTTGTTTTCATATGTCTAATAGAGTGTCTATTCTTACCTTTAAGTGACTGCCTTGAATTTACTCACCTTTCTAACGTAACTTTATTTATCATGCTTTTTGATTCCATGTGTACTTCAAGAGATGTTTCATATGTTTCATTTATTTTTTGTTTTCTCCAGTCTTGTCTGTCCAATGATCATCTCACAATAGCTGTTGTTTATTAATACTTAATTGATTAAATAATATAGAGACATTTTAATCATTTGTAGATAATTCAGAGTTACAAAGCGTGAAAGATACTCATTTACTTACAAAAAATTTAATACAATAATATGTTGAATATCTAATGAGAATGTGAGGCTAAGCTAAATATTTGATATGTATAAAAGGTAACTTCTCTTTGACAGATGGGGGCTAATTTCCATTTCTTATTTCTGCATCAACATATTCTGTCTTTATCAAATCACAGCACTGTTATAAAGGTGAAAATCCTGATCAATCAGCCCTGAAGTGTTTTCTAAATTTGAGTCTAATTACAAAGTTTAAGATTTACAGAAAGCCACGTACAGCTGTCATGGAAGTCACTAGAAAAAAAGTACTAGATATTAAATCAAGAGAGCCATTGTATCCATGTCAGTAAAAAACTGAGAATGCGTTAAAAATATATTTAACCCTGTAGGCAGCTACATACCAAACTTCTGTTTGCTCACTCCCCGCAGTTGGATAGGGAAGAGAATTGGAAAAAAACAACAACAACAACAACAACAAAAACATAAAACTTGAGGGTTGAGATAAAGAGACAGTTTAATATGACAGAAAGGAATGGGAAAATAAAGATCATAATTGTAAAATAATATGCAAAACAAGCGATGCATGATACAATTGCTCACCACTTGTTGACTGATGCCCAGTCAGACCCCAAGTAGCAGCTGCCTCTCTGCCACCTCCCGCTGGGGCCAACATCCCCAAGTTTTATTGTTTTGCATGACACTGTAAGGTATGGGGCATCCCTCTGGGCAGCCTTGGTCCTGGCTGTGTCCTCTCCCAGCTCCTGGTGCACCCCCAGCCTCATCATGGGCAGGGCAGCACCAGGAGCTGAAAAGGCCTTGGCTCTGGGTAAGCACTGTTCTGTGATAATCAAAACATTACTGTGTTCACAATGTTATTCTCATCCTAAATCCAAAACACAGCACCATACCAGCTACTAGGAATAAAACTATCTCTATCTCAGAACAAAATAAAATAAACAAACGAATAAACAAAGAGGAAACAAATATATCTGGGATATAGAAGCATGAAACAAGCTTGCCTCACTTCCAAAAATAAATGACAGTTAGAAAACTAACCTATAATAAAATCCACAGGTCTGCCTAAACACCTGATAAAATGCTTTTACGTATTGTGACTTGAAATGTTTTGTTTTCATTATTACTTTATCACTTTACTTGCATTATAACTCAGTTCCCAAACTGAATTTGATTTATGTATCCCAATAACATGCATAATGAGGAAATCACCCAATTTAATGAATAAAATCCTTTGTTGAGTGTCTGTCTTATTATACCTTTCCTTCAAATTACTCACTTTTGAAATGCTCTAGTGGCTTTTAGTAACATGTTCTGGTTCATAAGGGTACTTAATCATTGAAATAACATGTGTGATGATGCAGTGGTTGATGAAAGATACAATCTTAAAGAGTTCTTCTGAAAATGAATGTGGAAAGGTGGATGATTTATAGTAGCTAGCAGAAGGTTCACTGTCTTAAGTTGCAATAGAGGGCAAGAAACGTTGTAGAAGGTTAGTGAAAGGTGAAACTGCCATATGTTTCTATTCAATTTATTGAAAATAAGAGATGTCTTAAAGCCAACAAGTCTTACATTTCCAGTAAATTCATACAACTGAACTGCTTTGGGGGGCTGCATCTTGTAAAGTGTTTGTTTTTTTTTTAGCTGAGGTTGTTCGCGTACCTAGTAATACAGACTATATAGTGCTTAAACTATGGAGATGCTCCTTAATACAGTCTTTACTTTGCTAACGTAATCAAACCTAGTTTTTTCTTAAGGGAGGTTTTATTCATGCTATCAAGCTGGAGAAATTTTAAATGTTATTTTCAGATTAGACTGACTTTTATTAAACACAAAAAACAGATTTTACTTCACTAAAAACAGATTTTACATTCCTGGATAACCGTTATACCTCCAAGAGACCCAGACCAAACTGATTGAAAATGAATGTTGGAACATTCCACCTTCATGTGAAAAGCAGCCAAATAGTTTAATTTGTTTATTTGTTTATTTATTTATTTTTAGCACAACCAGCCAATATTACGTTACAAGTGATGAAATAAATTTCTGGGCTATTGTGACCAAATAAAAAAACTTCCAAAAGCACTGCATGTCCTTTCAAACATTGTGCATTTTATCTTTTCCCCAATCCAAATTCTTGTAATTCATTACTTTAACTGCATGTCCTTTCAAACATTGTGCATTTTATCTTTTCCCCAATCCAAATTCTTGTAATTCATTACTTTAACTTAACATTAATTTTGGCACGCACTCATATAGAGACAAATTTCATCTGGAATGAAAGAAAGGACTTCTCAGTGATTGTGCATGCAGAAATCAGATCTCAGGATCTTTATATGAAGTGCTAAAAAAAAATAAAAAGAATTAAATTCAAGAGAATAGATAATAACCCAAGTAAATTTAGCAAATAATGGTTCTGAGAATGCCACTAACAGTTACCATAGAAATATTAACATTTCCTGGCACTAAACATGATATATTATTGTTAATTTTAGATGCTGGTACAAGTCCATTATGATAGCATTGGGGCATAATCTGCATTCTTGGACAAGGGTTTGCAATTAACTTTAACTGAGGGCACAGAGAGATTTGATGGAGATCTGGTAATTTTACCACCTCCAGTGCTGCCAGCTCTAGTTCTGTATGCTCTCTTTTCACCCATGAAACACAACAGTGACCAGCAACTGCAGTCCAACAGATCACAGGAAGAATCAGAAATTCAGAATGTTCTTCAGCAATGTCAGAGTAATTTATTGCTGGGACCTTATCAGACTGAATACAGTTTTCCTACAGGTAGCCCAGCCTTAAGCTAAACCCAGCTTTAAATCAACAGAAAATGTTGCCTGTACAAACCCTAATGTCTTTTAGGATTTCCTCAGAGTAGTGCATACCACACTTCTACTGATGTTAGTGGGATCAGCTTTTTATGATGTGTCCTCACATGACAGGTTTCATTTCAGCACACTGGATTTATGTACCAGTCAGGCTTCATAGTTTTTATTCTCAAGACAGGAGGAACACAGGATGTCACAACATAAATATACACACACAAGGCAATAGAAGATATTAATTCTTATTTGAGATTATCTAATTCACTGAGGAAGCTTAACGTAGCTCTAGAGAAAGTCAAGTCAGAAAGAGAGATAGGGAGAAGGACTGATGCTGTGAGATGCAGAACATGTCCAGCCTCCCTGACGTGCAACTGCAGTTAGGAATAGGTTGGCTCTTCAGGAGAAATCCAGTCAAGATTGCTGCATAGATGCATTATAGAATGAAATTTGTGCAGCTAAATTTGTGGAGCGGGGCTGTTTAGACAACCTGTCTTTAGAAGAAGTTTTATATATTTGGGAGCATGACACAGACAATATCAAAAATAAATAGGATTTCTAATTTCCAGTGAACTTATTTAAAGTTTAATAAACCCTCAAATTACAAAGTTCGGTGCATTCAGGCTACTTGATGCTTTAAGCTTGAGGTTGGCAGTTTCTCAGTGTTTGTTGATGGCTGAAGCTATCTGGTGATCTGCCAAGCATAGATACCATGCAAAACATTCTTTGAAAGTTCACTGAAGAGTTGCTTCTGTTTCATTTTTATACAGTTAGTTTATTGATATCCATAAGCTATTAGTGTTTTGTTTTTTTTTTTTTTTTTTCTTCCCCAAATGCGGAGATTAATGTAAGCTTTAATAAGAAGAAAATACATTCCACCTAAATTTCTTTATCATTTGTATCTCTACAGTGGAAACAGTTTTATTAACCTGATTAATGCTTAATACCATGCTACTTCATCAATCTTTGTTATCTTTGCACCTCATATGAGTAAAGTTTCAATCACTATATATCACTTCATCATAATATTGTAGCTAATTCAATCTAGAGAGAAGTGTATGAACTTAACTTATTATATTTTTCCCTGCAGAGATTTAGCATGTAGATTTCATCCAGCTAGGCAGCCATTACCTTGTGAATATTTATCTGAGCTGCTTAACCCTCTAGTGCTGATAAGTTGATGGGAAATCTTAGAAGAAAATATTTACTTACAAAACTTTCAGCACTCATTGCAGGTGAAATCCCACTCTCATTGGAATAAGTGTGAGTTTTGTTACTGAATTCAGGATTTTCCCTTGATCTGCTGGACACTTCAGGTGTGGCCAGCAGGTCAAGGTAGGTGATTGTCCACCTCTACTGTGCCCTTGTAAGGTCCCACTTGGAGTGCTGCATCCGGATGTGGGGCCCCCAGCACAAGAAGGACGTGAGGCTGTTGGAGCATGTCCAGAAGAGGGCCATGAGGATGATCAGAGGCCTGGAACACCTCTCCCGTGGAGAAAGGCTGAGAGGGCTGGGGATGTTCCACTTGGAGAAGAGGAGGCAGCCTTTCAGTACTTAAAGGGGGCTTATAACAAAGGTGTAGAGTGACTTTTAACTTGGCAGATAATGATAAGAAAAGGGTTTTAAAATAGAAGAGGGGAGATTTAGATTATATTTTAGGAGGAAATTCTTTACTATGAGGGTGGTAAGGCATTGGAACAGGTTGTGGATGCTCAAGTGTTCCAAGAAGCCTGGAACTGTTCAAGGCCAGGTCAGATGGGACTTGAGCAACTTGGTCTACTGGGAGATGTCCCTGCCCATGGTAGGGGGTTGGAACTGGAAGACCTTTAAGGTTCCTTCTAACCAAGCCATTCTATGATTTTATGATATGATTTCACTTCACCAAAAGAACTCATCTTGAAGCATCTACAATAGCCTTTTATTAGGGACCTGAAGTACACCGTGTTTTGGGACATAATAATAAACAAAACCAAAGTGAAACAAAACAAAAACACAAACAATCAAACAAAAGACTTTTCTGGCACAAACCAAAACAAAACTAAATGAACAAACAAATAAAAACAACATTTGGGACATCTACTAAGATGTGTCTGCAAATGAGCAGCCCTTTTGTTAACTGAAACACTTCTGTTCTTACTAATGATAGTAAGTGCTGAGATGATGTCAGAAGCATGTAGCAAGTCAAACTTCTGGATATATGAAAGGACTAGGAAAATGATGTATCTGAACTGAAATATTAGGGACTGGAGGAAATACAGAAAAAGTAGGTAATGGAGCAGATTGACATTTTCACTGTTTCTAGGAACTTTGTGTTGAGAATCAAAATGTTGTTCCTCCAACAATATCTTCTGATTTACTGGGGGATGGCAACAAGGTCCCAGCATCAGCTACAAATGCTGCCCACTAGTACAAATTGCCCTCTACTCTTCACTCAGTCTGGTCAATATGCAATATTTTTATCATTTTTTAATCATATTTTTATCATATTTTTATGCATGTTTCTTTGCACATGTTGGATGACAGATCCAGATAACCTTCTGGACAAGGCTGAGTTGATAAAAGTCTGCAAGTTGGTCTGAGATGTGATAATTTGATGTAAACCAGGTGAACTGTCCAGTCAAAAGCATCATATTCTCAGAAGATGTACTGGTGGGAATAGCCTTTGGGGCCTAGCCAAACTGTCTTTAGGAGAAAGTGATTTTATTGCTGGAAGTGCTACCGTTTTGGCTCATATTGTGCTGCAGGGTATTTAACATGTGTCATCTGTTCTTGGTATCAGAACTGGTCAAATCATCATTTTATTATCATCAAAGATTAATAATTTATGTGAGGAATTTTGTCTGTTTACATCCAAAACTATAGTTCTATGAAGAATTGTATTTTACACGGATACAAAGCAAAAGAATATGCTTCAAATAATTTGTTCTTTTTCTCCATTCCATAAACTCTGTGCTTATATGCACATATAATTAGTCTACCTGATTCACTCGTAGCACTGTGCTACAGAATTCTACTGTAGCCATTCAGTATTTTCCTTCTCACTTATTTGGCTGCAGACTTGTTTTACAGGATTTTGCAGTCTGGGTGAAGTTTCCCGAAACCAGGAGAAACAGTCTGGCTTTTCAATTATGCTGTTGGAAGTAAAACTGCTGTGCATTTCTGTGGGAGCAGTATTCCATGTTTGGGTTTTCTTTTATCCACCATTCACAATCCTTATCTCATGGTCAAATGTAGTAAAGGTTTCTCAGTATGATAATAGAAACTTGCCTTTCAGAGTCATCTTTTCTAAAATGTGCTTGAAGATAATAAAAGGTTACAAGAGGCTAATACCTTTCCATATCATAGAATCAATATATCAATACCTTTCAACATATCAATACCTTTCTTCATCATAGTTTCAGTTCAGCATAGGTAGGAACAGGTATTCATAAAAGTGACCCCGATCCATTACTCTCTCTGAATTACAGGAAAGATTGCTATATGCTGGCTACAGATGACTAGGCACCCCTTTCACTCTTTACACACTCATGTCCATAATACTGTCATGTACATTTGCATATAACTATATTTATAAGACAATGTCTTTTGACTTGTGCAGCACCTGTATATGGTGTGCATATGTGTATATTTATATGTATACATGTTTATATATACAAATACATTTGTAACCTCTATTGAAAATGTCATACCTAATTAGAATACGTTTAGGAGAAGTATATTTTTCCCTAGGGTTTAAATGATAATTAAACTTTCATGTTATGTCCTCAATTTTTAATGGAGAAGGAAAATAGCAGCTTACTGATAGAAAAGAGGCACCTTAAGAGCCTGCAATATTTAATAGGTACTCCCAAAACAGAAGTGCTTCTCATGTGCAAATGGGCTGCTGACCTTTTATAGCTCATGAATTTCAGTAGGTGAAGTATAGATATTTTCTAGTATTCTTTGGCAGGATCATGCTACTTTATCTTCTGTTTACCTTCTAAATATTGGCATAGATTGCTTAGAAATGCCATTCACAAATAGTTGTCTTTACATCATTCCTTATTGATCACGATGGTAGGCTGCTGCATTTAGTCCTGATGTTGATGCTTCTTGTTTGAGGGCTGGAGAAAGATCCCAAATAATGGCGTCTACTAATAGGATGCTGCTAATAACATAAGAACAAACTGGAACTGCCTTAATAACACCAACAAAATTGCATCTTTCAAGATAATTCAAATCAAAATCACCTTCATTAGTTATTCAGTATAACAGGTACCATACCTCCTTCAGATACTACATTATAAGCAACAGCAATGAAGTAGATACATTGGACAGAATTTGAGAAAGATAAAGTGTATATGAAATGCAGTTTTCTGTGAAATACAAAGGGCAGAAGAAAGAGAGAAAAGTGGGCATGATCATGCCCATCCTTCACTCATATATCATCACTATGTGAATTAAGTGAAATGGGATTTTGCAGTTCTTTACTCAAACAAATTTGTGTGGCACCTATAAAAAAAAATGCAGCATTATTTGGTCCAGATTACCTGAATTTCTTCAGAGAGCTACCACTCCGCCATTAGCAGATTCTGTATTTCAGTTGCAAGAAGGCTAATCTCACATCACATCATTAGAAAATCTTAGATACTGTACTGTCCACGCTATAACCTAAACAAAATATTTTAACTATAGAACTGATTATATTTTAAAATATTTCAAATGTCAAGCGTAGGGTTCTCTCTTCTTCCATCACTATTGATTTATTCAGTAACACATTGAGAGACTAGTTGGATGCATCTTTGAATAAGGTTCTATTTTAAAATTTTTAATGTCATGCTGCTTATTCATATATTGTTTAAAATTCAATATTTTCTTCTTTTCACATTTATACATTTTAAAAGGTTGCTGAAAACACACAAAATACTGTGTGAAATTGCTAAATGAGGCTATTATTTTCTTTTTTTCTATGCTAATGAATTCATTAACAGTTGTTTAGTTATCAGGGGTATTCTTCAGTTGTTAGATTAGAAAGATTTTAATCTTATTTCTACTGTGAAGCTGGTCATTAAATATCTGAGAGAAAGTAGATGATTTCTCCTGTAGTAAAATAATCCCCAAACCACCAAAACATGCTAAAAATACTCTTCAGTTTGCTTTTTCATATATTTTCCAGAACATCACAATGAACTGTGCCGACATGTCAACAACCGAGCAAGGAATAATATCAATGCTGTACTTATAACAAGCAGTGTAAACAGTAAGATACAGTTTTCCCAGTTCTGTGTTTTGTCAGATTATCTTTTCTAAACCATAGAATAAAACAGACTTTTATAGCTATACTTACCTTGTCTTTAATTAGCGATGAAGCTGCTTAATTCATAGATTGTACTATTTTTGTTGCTTAAAGATTTTTAACACTTAATCATTAACATGTACTTTAAAGATATAGCACATTTAATCTAAGAATCTATAAATGTTTTGAAATCCTGTCATTAATTAATGATGCCTGGTATCACATCTACTTGTGAATGTATTACGAGTACACTTCACTGTTTTACCTGATGATCCCCTATTTCATAGCTGTTTATTTTTATGTACTCTGTCTCTAGATTTTTAACCCCTCCTATCCATGAGCTCTTTGGAGGTACAGGCTGGTTATATACTTTTAAGGAACATGGTACAGTTTTAAGGAACTTTGTACAGGTTTTTTTTGAATTACAGATGGCCTTAATAGGTGACATTAAGGGAGAGTCATGTATATCAGATTATAGACAGAAATTGTCCTTTCCAGAAGGAAAGTTTGTACATGGTGTGAATGAGAAATGCAAACTGAAGACAGGGAAATGTTTTACATAATACTGCTTTTGATACTTTTCAAGTCTGTAGGGATTGTGTATGGAGTCACACGTGTGAAGTGCAATGCAGAAATGCTGTGAGATAAACACATACTGTGGGGTAACTATGAGTCATGTTAACAGGCTTGCCTATGCTCTGTTTTGCTAGTATGAAATCATTCTTTAGACTGCTCTGTTTTCTCTCTGTTCTGTTATGAAGCAAAGACATGTACCTTCTATATAACTGGCTCAACTGCTAAATGCCATAATCATGTAAATAACCTTATGACTGGAAAAATAAGAAGGTGAGGATTTAGGACAATCATTATCCTTTCAAAGGCCATGATGACACTTAGCATGTCAAAAAGCCTGGGTGTTAAGTGCTCTGCTGAATAATAGCCAGAGCAGTCAACACACTGCAGAATAACACCTCTATTTTCTCTTCCAGCAGCAACTAACAGTGTAGACAAATCAACTACACCTATCTTGCTTCCAATTCCAGACCCTTTCCCTAGTGACATTTCTCCTTCCACTCATTCTGAGGTGATCTTTAAGGCAAACAAAGGTCCCTGTTCGTGAGAAAAACAAAAAGTAGCCCCATAAATATACCATGTGGAGACACACCACAGAAATACACCATACAACTCTGTTACTTACCCAGCCATTCACACCCTGACACCAAAAATTTGAAGATCAGGAAGATTTTTCTGCCCTTTGAGAAAGTGCCAGATGCTCTGGAAAGAAGGTTCTTCTCATGCATTACTTCCTACTGCGACTGGCAGAACCCGCAATGAGAGGGGGTACAGAAGCATTTACTCCTTGCTGTGAGGTCACTTAAGAAGTGGCCAGTGGAAAAGACTCAAGCAGTGTGGAAGAAAGAACATCAAATTCTGAATTATGTAGTAAGTGACAGAAAATAAGGTTATTCCTAGAGAGCAGCTGTAGTGCTGGTGTCTTCTGATTAAGTAATTTGCTCGAGACTTAAAGGAGCCAGGAGCTTTAGCTAGCATTGACAAATGGCCACTTTTACAGTCTGTTTTGGCTTTCAGGATTTTGTGTCTTCTATAACAGAGAAGCTACCATTCAAATGAAAGCAATGGTCTGAAGCAGAAATTACTGGCAGAGTCTTCTGTGCTAGTGTTATGTGGGAAGACAGATGAAACAGCCAGAGAGGTCCCTTCTGGCCTAAAGAGATCTAGGAGTGGAGCATAAAAGATTATGGCTTCCCATATAAGCTAGGTCAAGTGTGTAGGATAGATCCTGAGGGAGTTTTGAAGGCAGAATTCTGGGGTCTGGCAGGTCAGAAAGAGTATCCCTGAAAGAATAAATTAATGTTGAGCTTCTAAAATAAAATCATATCTGGGAATATTCACACAAATGATCCACGTGGTTTAGTTATATTTGTTCCAATTTTATATGTGATTTACAATAAAGTTTGTATAAATACATGGTTATAGAGGGTAAATTTTAAACTTTCATGTGCAACTGATAGTGTATTTTAAATTCATGCATGCTGAAACGATATAATACTTGTGGGGCACAGGGGCTCCAAAGCACTTGTTCTCTATGCCAGAGTTTAGACAACCAAATAAATCAGAAAAGCATCTGGCCTCATTGTTGCAGTTAAAACCAGACATGAAGAATTACTTTATATGAATGTGATGAGACAAAATTAAATTTAAACTTCTAACGTAGTCAATAAATTTTGCAATAGTCTAATTTTTCAAGGAACCTTGCCTCGAGCAAGCACCACAATGAGAAAGATATATATATAGTTTTTAACTTCTAATGCTGAATATCTGTTTTCTCCACTTACAAGATTGAATTTCATCAGCTCTGTAATTGCACTTATCCAGTTAAGAACTAGAAGTAATATCACATGACTTTATCTATCTACCTGAGTAATTGTGACTGACAGTGGCCATATATAATTCTGAGGAATACCTACTTGTTCATGGACATTCCATCATTAGAAATCATATGCTAGCCTCTCTAGTTAGTCACACATACATTATTTTTTCATCTGTTCTGCAAATAATATGAGAAATGTCTGCTTAAGTGACTGAGATGTGATTTGAAAGCTTTGTAGTGTTTCTGTGTTTGAATGGGTACTGGCTAGGCCCCATATATTTTAAATTGCATCTGGTCTCTCTTTAAAGGTGTTTGTTGTCCATGATGTTTCAAAATTTTAAAATGTTACTTTATTAGGATGCTATTTTTGATGTGATCATGTCCTATGGCAATAAATTGGCAAGCCTGTGCTTTGTCAGTGGACAGTTCTGGCAAAGGTAAGCTACAGATATGATTTCTTTCTAATGCCCTTATATAGGCCACCTCATTGTAAAAACATTTATAATGATCAAACGTCAGTGCCAACTGCAAAGTTGCTAATGAAACTAAAGTTTTTAAGAAAAACAAAACAAACAAAAAAAAACAGATCCTTTAAAAGTTTATTTTCAGAAATGTAACCATAACTGAAATGGTGCAGTTTGTGGTTCTGAAATCTATTGCTTTTCAAAAGGGTTCCACACAGAATGATAAAGTGTACTGAATACCAGATTGTGTAACCGGAGGGAAAAAAAAAAAAAAAAAAAAAAGATAAAAATGAAACCGAAGGAAGTGTTGGTCCCCTCTAGCAGTAACAACACCCAGCTCACCCTGTTTTGTACAGTCATTATGCTAAAATGGCCTGTTATTTTCTGCAGCATGTTCATACTTTCAAGGCTACAGTTGCTCATCAATGTAAATAAACTAATTCACCTGAATAATCTCACTGAACACAAACATCAATCTATGCTACAGCAGATCCTTGTGGAGGGAGAGATGGTAGGCTATGACCTCTGTCCCTCAAATCTGTGCCCAAAGAGACACTGCCCATGCGTTAGCCAACCTCTCTGCTTTCTTTGTGCTGACTTGTTAGTGGGTGGGTCTAGTAAACAGAGTATGTTAGAGGCTAGGAAAAAAAATATAAATCTCAACCATTATGTATTGCCCTAGGAGAAGAGAACTAGGAGTTGCTGGGAGGGGAGTTTACAAGGGAGCCAGACAGCCAGATCTTTGCATTCATCATTTCAAGAGCTTCTCAATATGAATACAGAATATAGTCTAGGACCTAACAGGTTGTTGTTATATCACTCTGGTTTACTTTTGGAAAAAATGTTACCAGCAGATTATTGAAAATATTGTTGCTCAGACTTGGTTTCCAAGGGAGAGATAGTCTAGCCTAGTTCCACAAATTCAGTCAAATGGCACTTCATAATACTCAGTCCAGTAGGATGATAATGGAAATAATTCTGTCCTATTGTAGGCAAGATTGCCTACCATTATCCTATCATAGGTTCTGATGAAATCCTTGTTACCTGCAAGTCTTTCTCATGCAGGCTTTTCAATTGTTTAGAGCTTCCGATGTGAAATGCATAACATTTTTCACTATTGCTTCCCTAGTGCTGTGCATACCCCAGTGTTTGCAGCAATTTTGATAGCTATTTTCTAAGTGTTTCTACTTCCCAAGGATCTCTCGCTATCTGAAGAAACTTAAGAAACAATCTGTTTAAAATTTTATCAATTTTCATCCTGATTACCTAGCCCCCAAATTTATTCATACTAATATTTGTTGAATGTAATTATAACCCTTCTTTCCTTTTTTCAGCCGTTCCTATAACTAAATATTACGTTTGTGTTGAAAAGTACTCTTGTTTTGCATTCAAACTTTTGATTACTTCTGTTGACTTTATATAAATCTTTTCTTTTAGTCTGGAAATTTCAAAGCACTTTCACATTTTTTAAATGTAAAATTATTTAAATTGGTTTAATTGGTTCTTTTTTTTTTCTCACCCAGCTTTAAAAATTAATATCTTTTTAGACTCTGAATCAAAGTTGAAGATTCATGCCCATGCTAAGGGAAGCATAAAAAAAATAAATTAAGCTTTCCAAACACTTTTGCTGTGAGGCATAGGCATTTTGTTGTGCCCTCAGCAGGATGGGATTTCATTCTGAGCACCAGAGACCTCAGACCACTTTGAAGACTAGCCACAGTTTGTGTCATTAATCCTTCTGTTTCTACCTCATAGTTTTCATATCCTCTGTAATTTTATTATCTGTATTTCTCCTTATCTATGCCAGAGTCAATAAAATTCATGTGAGAATTACAGTACTTCACCAGCCAGAGACATCACATTGGCTAGAGTAATTCCATGAGACTTAGAAATGCTTATGAGGCCCATGTTTATATGTTCACACTGCAGGCATGTCTGCTGACTGACTAATGCTAGCTACTGCCAATATAGTGGGCTGATGCTAAAGTCACTGCAGGACCTGTAGGGAGATTGAATAATGGGGTGGCAAGAGAGAATTAGCACAGGTGGGAGAGAAGTGCCATCACCAGAGGTCAAATCTGCATCCTGTTTACTTCAACACAGCAATACAAGCAATGAGAATGGTGAGCAGAATTGGGCTCAATGTCTATTGATTATGGTTGGCATCAAAGTCCACATGAGAAAAAGTCAGTGCAACTAATTACGGATAATGTTGTCCTACTCCAGATATTGGTCTGGAAGTTTTTCTCTGCAATTCATAGGTATTTGTAAAAATATTTATTTCCCTCTATTATGGGTAACCTCTAAGATCAGAGGCTAACTTAGAAGTCTCTAAGCACGTTCCCTTTCTGCCTGGCCCAGAAGAGCTGTGGGATTGTTAAATTCATGGCACCCATTATCTCTCTTTTTGGAAGGAACTGTAAATTCAACATTTTGACTTAAACACAGCATCACAGAGGAGGAGCAGATTTTACTTTTTTTTTTTTTTTAGGGAGAAAAACTCCTCATATAGTGTTAAAAAATGTATTATTTTTATCAGAAAAATGTCTGGGAAAGTGATGAAAACATGTAAATAGCTACTTGTTAAAATAGGCTGTACTAAAACTCCCTGAAGTGAGTTAGTACATTATATTTTATCATTGAATCACTTTTTAATATAGGCTCCCATAAAAACTGACTTAGACATTTACACCGACTTGAGAGGAGTATACGCTATATTGAATAACCTCTGTCAAATAAAGGTGCAAATCTAATTAAGCAATAAATCCATAAAAATCATTACAGACAGTTAATGAGTGGCTTGCATTTTTATAACAGCAATAGCATATTAAAAAAGCATTAGCTGTTGTAGTATGGCTGAAGTACTTGTACTGTTAAATTAGTCATTCTGGCATTTCATGACTAATTTTTAATCACTTGGAGCTGCAGAGATGTGCTTGGTTTAGAATTTCTGCT
Organism: Anas acuta; assembly: GCF_963932015.1. Classification (NCBI taxonomy): domain Eukaryota; kingdom Metazoa; phylum Chordata; class Aves; order Anseriformes; family Anatidae; genus Anas; species Anas acuta. The sequence goes on from NC_088980.1 coordinate 85,858,238, forward strand.
ATTATTCATAAATTCTATTAAAACAGAGTTAATCTAAGTATCTGTCCAAATTTTTAAGATACCAATTTTACAAAATGAGTTAGTTTTTCCTTTTTAAGGTATTCTCAGCACCACCACCACCTCTGGCTGACAGAGATCTGGATTCAATACTAGAAAGTTGGTCCTGAAATCACCAGTTCATAATTACAAATTGTAACATCAATGTTTGTAACAAGAATCAAATAAAGAGATACACTGCTGTAGTATGTTAGTTCTATCCTACTTTCATTATTTCCTTACTAGGTGGGGTCTTTTGGTGCCTTTTTTTTTTTTTTTTTTTAGGAAAACTGATTACTTACAGGCTTCTTCCTGTTGCATGCTAATCCTATTGAACAGCACCCAGCCTTATTATTTATTTATGTGATTTTGACAAGCACACCCAGCACTAGAAAATCCAATTGTTTATAAGGAACTAGAGAATAGCATTAGGGGACCAAAGTGTGATAGTCAGTTTGGGTCTGGTGGCCAGTTTTGGGGTCATGAATGGACTGAGGTAAAGGCATGAGGCTGCTGGTAGTTAGCAAGAGAGGAAGGAGGACACCTGCACTCAGGCAGAGGCTTGCAAGAAACCCTGAGGATCATCCACTCTTATGTCAGAGCAGGTCTTCACAATCACCTGGTAATTGTGCTACTACAGTTCAGGCCAGCAAATGTCTGTGATGAAGCCTCTGCATTGTTCTGGGCTGAGACAGTGCTATCTTCCCGAAAATATTTCATAAAAATGCTTTATGTTAATCATATGCCTTTAAATCACTGCTTAATGGAATAAAGGACACCAAACAATAAATTCAAAAGCTCTAAAAATGAATCTGTCACATATTCTATGGTATATCTATTTCTGCGATGTTTTTAACAGTGAGGAAGTACCAGGTGGTGTTTTTATTTCTAACATATAAACATTATATGCAGCTGTTTTAGTTTGTGATGTTAAAAATGTGTATGGGACTTTTAGCTGTTGTAATATGCTTAGTAATAATACTTTATGTCCCTGCAGCACATTCCAAGTGGAGATATAAATGCTTTTACAGGCATTAATGAATTAAAGTCTAAAATACCTTTACTTTCATTTAACATTCTTTTTTTTTTTTGACAAGAACCCTTCTATTCCTGTCAAAAAAGAATCTATGATATCTATTATTTTAAAATAATAAGTAGTTGTTTTATTCATTGTTCTCATTAACAGAAAAATGTTGATAAACATTGTCGGTCAGCTTTGTTTATATCTCTTTTAGAGCAAGAGCCCATATTTGCTCATGAATATCATAGGTGAAAATCAAACTTCTGAAGAAAGGTCATGAAGCTTTCAGGATTTGTTAGAGTCTCAAAGAAAATCTTGTCTAGGATTTAATAAATAGGTAGGGTTTCTTGCGTGAAAAAGAAAGAACCACAGAAGCTGAGATGAGGTCATTCACTGTTGAGGAACTGCAGCTGAATTTTTTTCTTTTACAGATGTGTTGCTCTATAAATTTCCCCATAAAGTCACATTTTTAAAATTGTTTACTATTTTTTGTTGAATCGATTTTTTTTCTTTCACACACTGATGGGAAAAATGGGAGAATCTATACTTTTTAACCTGTATTAAGTGACTGTTTAAAAGCACAGGTGCTGGGAGTAAGCCATAATATAACTTGCAGTATCCCACTGCTTCTGGTACTGCAAAGGTTGAATCAGGGGAGCTAACAAAGAACCAAAAGCGAAAACTCAGAAGCTAAGCTCCTCCTTGGATAAAATTCTCAAAAGGCAGCATGCCTTGCATTGTAACTGACTGTCAGAACTCATTTGATAGATGATTTGTAAGTTGTACTCAAAAAGCATGCCAGAAATATTACTATGCCCAACATATAAAGGGCAAGGAGGTAGGTGGCAGCTTCAAAATGTTCATCTGATCCCAGATGGGGCTTGACTGAAATACACAGGATGACTGTTTGTAGCACTAAACACAACCGGAGAAAATCAGATAAGAGCTAGGTCCAGTGACCCATGACATGCTATCTGGGTGGATGATGTGGATAATCTTGCTCTTTTCCTACTTGTACCTGCAGAAAAGTCTAACATTAATTAGTTCTTCCATATACTGGCTTGTATAGATCATGGCATCAGATGAAGGATTTCATGGCTTTACTATGGTAATAAAGATGAATTTCATGCTATGTCAGCTTATTGAGGATTAACAAGATTTTTATAAAACTACTGGAGAAGCTGATGTGTTTTAAAAGAAAGAAATCTCAAATTGTTTTAGGACATTTTAAATCCAAGAAAATGTTTCTTAGGTTAGCTTTTCTTTTCAGTTCTAGAAATTGCTAGTATTCTTATTAAATCAATTCTCCCATTAACCAAAGCCAGAAATAATTCAGATACGGATCATTCACATATGGGCAGTAAAGTCATAGAAAACCCATCAGCCTAGACGTGGGCTAATCAGAATACATTTTCCTATAGTTACTCTTGGACAAAATTCACCCATGTATGAATGGAGATTAATTAGAATTTATGTGATGTGCAATTGCCTTCATGAAGGCACCCTCCATAGGGGTGAATCTCACTGCTCTTTATTTGTGCTAAAGAAATTCCTAAACAGACTTCCTGGATTGCAGTTTCAAGCTATGTTTAATTTGTTAGTCATATCTTCAACTTAACAAGGCATTTAAAAATACCTGTCTACTTTTGAGTGGTCCAGGGACAAATATTAAATCTATTTCTGTTTTACAATATCTATCACATTTCACCCACTTAAGATCTACATTAAAGAACTACGACAGAGACTGTCACATTTTGAAAAGTTTTCTTATCTTGAATAGTATAAACAAATATTCACATGAATTGACTGAGAACTGATGTTTTATTAAGTCTCCTCTTAAACCATTATATGTCCTTTTATATCTGGTCTAAACCTTAAAACCAAGCTATTCTTATAGTCTTTCAATGATATACTTTCAAAGTTTCATCTACTTTGTTTCTGTTAATGTTCTTATATGTAGTATAAGCATAGAACATCCTTACAAAGACCGTGACACGTTCCTATAATCTTTCAAATGCATCTGTTCAAAAACAACTCTAAATCTAAATGTCTATGTATGTTTTCCAATTGTTCATTGTTGGTTAGGGGACCAGTGGCTCAGGAACTTATGCTGGTACTCACAACACAGTTACCGGATGCTGAAGCGATACTTGTCTTTCTCTGATTGAAGGCAGACCATGCTCACTAAGGAGACATTTTCCAAGTTTCTAAAGGGCTGACAGGAATTTGGGATCCCAGGGTGAAGAAATGACTTGTGTATCAAGTCAGAAGGCTGACCAGGAGATCAGGGATGTACATTGACTGAGAGAGAATAAATAAATTGCCATGGATGGAAAATGCAACTCATTCTTAGAAGAATAAAGAAGCAATAAAGCTTGTCACTTACAAAATTTCAATTCTGTATTTTCACTTTTCTTGTACTATTTTGGTTTACAGATCTCTTGAAGGTCTGTAATAGTTTACCTAGTGAAACAGAGGCAAAGTTACACAACTGGGCTGCATCAAACTGGGCCCTGAATTTATTTAGCTGAACTGTTCAACATTGTAGTGCCTGGAAAGCAAGCTAAGGGTTAAAGTGTGGACAGTCATATGCTAGCCCTACAGCCCCTTTCCTGGTCTTGTTTACTTTACAGATATGTATGTAGTCAGCTGTCTGCCAAATCTGTAGCTTTTACATAAAGTCATATTTATCTGTAGGATAATGAATCAGACAGAAAATCAATGCGACATTTCAAATATGGTCTCATTAGTGCCCTTGTTGAGCACCAGGAAAAAGATATCTAGCTGGTCACTCAGTGTTTCTCTTCTCACTTCCTGGAATTTCATTTGCCTTGCTTTATTGCCTTTACACAGTGTGTTGAATTTGATTCTAGATTCTAGCCACTAACCCTATAATCCTTAGCTTGCCCCATGCTTTATGGTTATGATTTTTGACTGGCTGCTTCTTTGTGTGTCCCTCAGATTTGTTAATTTGCTTCTGCTGCTCTGAGTTGTGTAAGCTGCTTACTCATCCTGTGCCCTTTCTCAGGAGGGGCTGAGGACATCGCTGCACACCGTGTATCACGCACTGCAGGAGAATGGTACCTGAGCAGTACTGTTTACTCTTATGTATTTACTCTTTACCTCTTCATGTAACTTACTATCTTTGTTTAAAAATGCAGTCTGATCTCCCCACACTTGGCTTTTTTTTTCTCTCATTAGGCTTCATAGCCACTTTTGTGTCATTTACACAATGCCTTGCAGCCTAGGAGAACTGCTTCCTTTAAAATGATTCCAGATTAAAGTACTTTGCACCTGTCATTTGCTGCCACCCCAACCCAATCTCTTTTTTTTTTTTTTTTCCTCATTCCAGTTGGGTTTTTGTTTGTCTGTTTGTTTGTTTGTTTTATGGTGATGCACCAGAAGCTTAACAGAGGAACTGATCTAGACTACAAATAACTTCATTTTATTTTATGTTAAGCAGGCTTCATTAGCAGTCATGTCGTACAGTACTGTTGATGATTTTCTGCAGCAAATATGAAAACACCAGAAAAATGGTGTGTGCCTGATCCTGGGGAGAAAGAACAAATGTGACCGTTCAGTGCAGTAGCATTGTCATTAGGGAAAGGATAACTGGAAGCATCACTTGGTGAACATAGCTTTCTTATGATATTTTAAAATGACTGTACAAACTACATAAGTATTGTGGCACCTGTTTTACATAAGTAAATTTGAAAAACCAGTTAGTAGAAACTGACGCTAGGAGACCAATACTCTGATTTTTCAGTTCTAATTCATAAGGGATTGTCACTTCCACATTTGTCTCGCTCCTTTCTTCCTTTTGTTTCTAGCTCTTCCAACTTTTTTTCTTTTTTTTTTTTTTTTCACTCTTTTTTTTTCCTTTATATTTTATAACACCATTTTATCATTTTAAGTAAGTCTGCTACTGGCAGAAAAACAAGGACATGCTTATTAAATGTTCTTGACCTCCCCCAAAATCTGTTTTGTTGGTTTTGGTGGTGAGCTTTTTGATTGTTTGTTTGTTTGATTTTTCCCTGTCTCCTTTTAAGAGAAGTTTGTGGATATCTTACACCTTTCCAGTTATAAGTCTCTAAATACAGTAATGGTTGTGTATTTGTCACCTCATTAATCTGAATTTAACGAGACTCTTCACCCTCATCTAGGAAACACCACCTTTGTACTAGGGAACTAAGTCATACATAACGGTATCTTCCATTCATTTATGATCAATGGCCTTTTTCTGCATCTAGGTACCTATGAGTCATTTTTAAGGAACTTCTCTCTTCAGACTGCTATTTTTATGGCATTTTTTTAAAGTTAACTCATCCTTTGCTGTCTAAAATTTCTGAAGCATGCATGAAATAATGAACAGAGTTACGAACTCTCCATTTTTGGAAGCATTGGACCTGAAAATTTGGAATACTGTAGATAATTTGGTAGGAATAATTTCTATTTGGAAATGTATGTTAATTAAGCTAAGTTGCCATAAATCAGTGAATCTCTACATAACTCATAACCACAATCAATTTGTAACGTGTCATCTGAGGATTAGTCTCACTTTATTAATTGCATAGAATTCTTCTGACTGTATCTCATTAGATTTTATTTTTTACAGTCCAGTGAGTAAATATGTAATGATCTGAACATTCCCTTTATTGCATTCTTCCATTTCTCAAACAATCTATTTTAAACAGATTTCTCATTGTCTTCCTTCTAACTTGAGCCATTTCTGTATTGAGCTACTTATAGCGAAATCTTAAATACACTTAAGTCCATGAGAAGTTCACCTTGAAATTATGACAACAGTTGTCTTGCTTTTCATATTCTAGTATGAGGTTTTTAATTATGGTAGACGCTGTCCAGATAGCTTTTATTGTATTTCAGAGTATCCATCAGGACTGGAGAAGGGCACTGTCAGTGTTGCAATTTCAGCTGTTGTCAGGCATGATTTCTTTCCAGTGTTTTTGTGCATAGTAAAATCTAGTCCTTTAATGTATAGGCACAGCAAGGCATTATATGGGTTAAGAAAATGTTTGATATGAAACCAGTGATACAGTAGTCACTGGGTTACTAAATTGTTAATTACACAATGCTGTGCTGAACACAGTCATTTTCATTTAGGAAGCACCATGAGATTAACATAATGACCTTCTTAGCAATATCATTTTTAAGCACTGGGTTTCCAACTGTGTATCACTCGCTACTTTTGAGATTTGATCATCCAAATTTTTTATAATGAAGGAATTACCTTGATATTCTTTTATTCCATAAAAATATATGTTAAATTAAATATTCATTATCTCCTCTGGGTAAATATCCTGTAGAAATGGTGTTTTCAAATTAATTTGTTAATTATTTAATATTTTTCTTTAGAGGACTTATATTCCATTTCTAGTTTTTTATTGTTCTAATGACTTGACATTGACATTTTACAGCCATTTACAATATAAAACACAACTTTTCTCATATACTATGAAAATATCATTTACTTGTTGACATTGTCCCCTTTTTTATAAGAAAAAAAAAAAAAACAACACTGTTAATTCCATTGACTTAAAATATCAGCAATTCAGTTCAAATAGTTTACTTGAATGGTTTTGGTTAATGTATGTAATTGTTTCTGTTATAGGAACTTTGCACAGCTGGATAAGTATAGCATTTAGCATTTGTTTTATCTTAATTTCTTCTGGCAGAAAGCATTATTCACTATGAAAGCAGAACTTGGAAAAAAAAATTAAAAAAGCAGAAAAGGTTACCTATAGTTCTGTATGATACAATGTTACATTTGTAACAAGGGTATAGCTAAAATTTCTAGTGAGTTGACATACAGAGAAGTAGATAGAAATAATTTTGGACATAGACAAATGTAGAACTGAAAAGATCTGTCTGGGAAAGAATACCAGCAGCTTATGTCTAACCTCCTTTGACACATGGGAGCAACTGGGAAAGAGAAAATGGATTCAAATTTCAATTTCTGCACCATAGGTTTTACCTATGAATAGCATATCAAGTGGTTCACTACACGCAGGGGCAAAGAAATTTGGAAAACAAGACAAGTCAATCTGCATGCAAAAGTAATTTCTGTTATGTATTTACAACAGAGTAAATCTGTTAACTTTATTTGGCTTTATTCCAGGCTTTGATTAATGTGAAATGAGTTGCAAGCTCACACTAGATGTTATTAATATTGGAAAGACTATGTTTACAGGTAAGCAGCTATTGTGTTGGATATGGAGTGTTTTAGGAATCTGCACTAAGTAAGGCACAGTCAGGCAAAGCATTGTGTTTTTCTTTCTGCAGACCCTGACTCCTGTCAATACACTTTTCAAGCAGCACATACTCAGAGAAGCAGTGAAAGTAGAGTAGATTGTTTTCAATGCCAATAGACAGAGATCCAAATAGCTTAACTCCCAGAACAGCATTTCTAGTATCCCTCATGAGAGCCATGGCTTATGAGGGCAACATTAACTGAGCCAAATTGCAGTCATACTGCAGGAGAAGTTTATGAAGATCATCATCTCCTCCGAAGATTTGGATTTATGTAATAGAAAGCATATGGTAATTGGAGAAGGAAAAAAAATAGTAACCTTCTTCATCTTCCCGTGACCACATGGTAGATTCTCCAGTGCTTTCAAGGTTTCAGTAATTAACTGTATTTGTTTTTGTAAAGATGTTTTGTTGCAATTATATTCATGCTTAGGTAATTAGGATTATTTTTTTTTCTTTTTATTACAAAATACAGTATTGAGGAAAAAATACAAAAAAGGAAAAAATCCTATTTCTCCATGAAATAATATTCCAAAATGAGAGTAAGATTTGATGCTGTATTTGGGATTATATTATTATTATGCATTTTACCATATACTCTGATTCAGATATTTTTATTACCTCTTCTCAATATTCTAATTTAATAATTGATGACCACAAAGAATACATAATAATCCACATCCAAAGCAAGAAACATGAGCAGTATACTACTAATTATTTACTGCACAAAAAAATCACTGAAGCTATGATCTGCTTTTCTCAGAATCCAGCGTGGCTTCCACAGATAACAGTATGGAGATAGAAAAAAAATATTATGTTCTTATGTGCACTTTTTTATTATTATTACTTTATTTTAAATCAGTAGCATAATGAAAACTTAAACTGAGCGTTAGCCTTCACTAAATCTGTCAGTATAAGGAAATAAGAGTGAGTAGAGAAGGCACAAGAACTTTGATAAATAATGTGGTTTTAAAAGAAAGCACACTTTCTCAATTTATTTTTTTGGATATCTTCTGAATTTTATTTTTTAAACAGACTTTTCTTATTGTTACTGATTCCTACTCTGAAACACCTTATTCTTTGTCAATGTTTAATTTATCCCACATAAATTTATTTGGATAACTCAAAATAAACAATGATTAAATTAGCTCTAACCTTAATTACACCAAAGTTAACATGAACTGTATTTTGCAAAACAATTGTTCAAGTGCCTGTTTTAGGTGGTAAACTAAGATACCATGAAGCAACATTATTTGAATGGAAACCTCATTTCCTTTTTTCCCGACTATTAAGGTGTCTAAAATGAAGTTCCCTTGTAACTGTCATTGAAGATTGGATGAAAAATCTTACAGCAATAAAAAACATTGCTTCAACCCCTGCAGTCCAAGGCTTATACTGTATATTGTGGAATTCTGCCTATCAGAGGGTTCCTCACATGAACCTACTTCTGCAATGTTTGTGGCCTTGGGAGAAAAAAAAAAATAAAAAAAAAAACTAGTGTGTTCATAAACAGTCACACGAATGGACCCAAATTAAAAGAGTTCTTCATTGACTTTGGGAACTAAACTAGGTCTCTAAAGTCATCTAGAAGGAAATGCAACCTCAGCAAGAGGAGCACCGTAAGGGTAATTTCTTACAGTTAATACCTTATGTCTTGCAGTGAATGCCTTATGTACTAATGTATGGGAGCAGGGAAATGGAGTCTCCTGTTGCTGCAAAAACACTTTGTAAAATGGTTTGTCTAGATGGGTGGCTAGATAAATCATTATTAAAAAGCCCACCATCAGCTGACATGTCTGAAGATAGGTACCGCCCTTCTGCATCGTTATCTATGTACAATAAAGTTACAGTTGTTATTTATCAAAATTGGCCTCCAGCACACAGCTTCTCTCGTGCAGATCCTAACAATCTCCAGGGGAGATTTCAACAGCAGCTGCTACTTCTAATACTGTAAGCAAGGAAGGAAGATGCTTTTGGCAGTGAATGCGAATGATTAGCTCAGGATGTAATTTGTATCTCAGAATTGTTTTGATAGCTCAGCGTTTTCTTGGGTATTTATCTTTCCCCAAATGAAATAACAGTCTTTTCAACTTCAAATAAGTCCTGTCTATCTTCGAGTTACAGAAATGATATCATGCAAAATTCAACATTGCCACTGCTCATATATTAAAACTTACTAATCAACAAAATATTTAAGAAAAATTCAAACTCTCAAACTTCTACTTAAACCATCTTTTAAATATTCACAGATGCATGAGTCTAAGAAAAGCACAGAAGAGCCAAAGTCAGCTTTGCAAACATTGTGATCTATTGCGATATATTCAGATCACAAAAATTCTGTTTAAGCCTTTGGTTAGTATTTTTCATGGCTGCTTTTAGAAGATCCCTAGCTTCAGACCTTATTGGGTCCTCCAGACTGTTCTTTCAGACCTGCTGAAATAAGTACTTGTCATCATTCTTAGGCCATCTGATTACTGGATGTTGTGACAAAATATAAGCTAGATGAATAAGGTGATCTTTTCCCCCTTTATGCAGGTGACAGGAGTACCATGCAACTGAATCAGTGGAGAAAAAGAAACAATCAATGAAGTAATTTCTCTAAGGACAAAAACAAAACTAGAGGTGAGGACTATGACTCTGGTAGCCTATGTTTTTTCGTCTTTACATGGCCTAATTCATTTCAAATTGCAGTCCCTTTGATTTTGCTGGATCAGAGGTTTCTGTTGACCTTTTCTGCATGCCTGCTAACACCAGGCATGAAGTTCCTTTCAAAGAAGTGCAGTGTTAATTGGAACACATTTAGTTTTTCCACAGAGAAGAATTACCTTAGGAGTACTGAAATTATTTCTTGATAGTCTTGATAGATTTTTTTTTTATTAATATTATTTTATGTCCTGCTATGGTTTCCTGGAATAGAAAACAAGCCAGAAACTGACTGCAATGCAGAACTGCCATAGGCAGTTCCCTATGCTGACAGGTGACAAAGAAATAGCAATAGCCTTATTAAATAAAAACAAATAAATGATTAATATATTTTCCTTAATAAACCTTATTTTTTCAGCATAGCAACATTAGAGCAGCAGTAGACATGTTTGAGGAAAAAATGTCATTCTCAGTGCATTTAGAGCCACGTTTTTGGTGTCACTTTTTTTTTTCCCCCTTAGGGTTTGCTTGCAGGGATCAGAGACAGGATGTTCTTTCACTAAACAATTTTCACCTGCTGTTGTTAACCCCGTAGGAACAGAATAACCTTACCTGTTAAAATAATGTCAGTTGAAAGCTAATAACTGGCATTTATAGTTTTCAGGCATTGATGACTGTAAGCTGCCTTTCAAGAAATACATGAAAGGAAGACTTTCCCTCTTGACATCTCTAAGTGTTGCTGTTGACTGTATGAAGATTCTTTCTATCTATCTATCTATCTATCTATCTATCTATCTATCTATCTATCTATCTATCTCAGAATACTAGTAGATTCTGAAGAGCTGTATGTTGTTTTGTCACCTGCATAAGGTTTGATAATGGAGATATTCTACCCCTAATTTGGCAGTCATTGACAAATTTTGAATTTTCGTATCTCACCAGAGCAGGGATGTTAAAATATAATTTAAAGGTTGAGGGGGGGACACACATGGTGTTATTGTTTGTTTATTTGTTTTATACTCCTGCTTTTAATGTCTGTAAGAATTAGATGATGGTAGTACATAAATTTTAATTTAACTATATTTGTGTTGTTGTGTTCCCCCCAAAAATAATTATAATAAAAAAATACAGGGATGGAATGCAGTATGCATGTGAAATAGTGGTACGATTATATAAAAATATACTAGTGATTGCAAGATATAGTTCAGTTCCTGTTAAAGTTAATAAGGGAAGTTATAAATTAAATCTGACTACATGTAACCATGTAATTCTCTAATAATCCTTTCCTTGCTAGTTGTGATGAATGGGGGAAGAAGCAGAGATGAACAATAACTGCAAAAGTTCAAGCTGTCGTAAAACTCACTGACCTAATTCAAGTGGCCTAAATTATCTTCAATTATCTTCACTTAAGTGATATGCCTTCTTTGGGACTATATTTGAAGAGTATATCCAAAAAAAAAAAAAAAAGAGCTAAAGAAATATACATTGTGCATGTTAAAAAGCAAATAGGATAGATAGGATAGTTCCCAATTGAGAAATAGGAAAATAAGAAACTGAATCAAATTATTCTTTCTTGTCTTGAAATAAAATGCAGCTGTACACATGAATAGGGACCTAACCCTGTGTTTCGTTATGTAAGGAGTAGAATATCAATGATTACTGAATAGAAATTCTCTCTGTGGTCCTTCTCTTGTTCTTGATTTACCTTAGTAACTAGCTCAAAGAACTATTTTACAGGATGGAGCATCAGGGCTACTGGTGTTTCTGTAGGGGAGGGAAAGCTGCAGAAGTCCCTGTGGACACAGTCTGCAATAACCTGTGCTACTTTGAAGCTTTGGCTGAAAGAAAAAAAAAAGGAAGAGAGAATGGAATTATCTTTCAGTCTTACCAGTTATCCTTTTACAATGTGCACAGACATGGCCGTCTGGACATCTGACAGAGAAAGCTTCGTAGGGCATGGAGAATTCTGGGGGGGGTTGGCTGAACAAGTGGGTTTTCATTCCTGTCTTTTGAAGATGCACAGGGGACAAGACGAGAGCGTCTTGAGAATAGTGGTGAGAAGTTCAGATACGAATTTAAAACTGTAAGATTAGAGAGACTTGTTCCATAGTATCTTGTCATCTGAAACCCAGGAACAAGTCTCACCTCATCAACAGCCCACAGAACAATCAGGGCAGAAAACGTGTTACTCATTTTCTGAATGCCGATGACCTTCTTTTGAAGTAGATTTTTTTTTGTCCTTCAAAATGTTCTGCATCTATCAGATGCTAACTGTCATTTTCTCTTAGTTCAGCTTTTTTGTGGGTTGCCTTATACGTTGGCTTTCAACTGAATTTTTTTGCCAGACACATCCTCAACTGTACTGTAAGTCTACAGGTGTTAGTTGTTTCATTTAGTAAATTGCTTAGGGCTTTTAGACCAAACTAGACCTTGACCTATTAGCATTTTTGGCTCATTAGGTCTAATAACTTTAGGCAGAGGATCTATAACACTATTTAGCTTTTGGTTCAATCACATTGCACATTTTTATCCTTATCTGAAAGGTCTTTGGGTTCTGCAAAAGTTTCCCAACCCTTGATCTATTTGATGTTATATGCAAATTACTTTTTTCATTCTGTTATTTTCCATTGCTATACAATCAGTAACAACTCAACAGTCATGAACCTCATCACTTGCAGATCTGTTCTTACAATTATCCAAAGAACAACAAAAAAACAGCAGGTCATCTTCCTTTTTTTTTTTTTTTTTTGTGTGTGTGTGTATGTATTTAAAACTCCAAATGGTCTGGACATAATTATACCTGAACAAATTACAAGTTTCTTGGGAAGTATCCCCAGGAAAGACTTTTCGGAATTTACACTGGCTAATTAGAAAAATTCTCTTCATCTTTCACCCCAATTTTAAACTAAGGTGAACATTTAAATTTGTGGATGAGATCAAAACACAATCAAACCTTACATAGTCCCCCCAGTCAGGAAATTACCTTGATATCTTTTTAAGTAATACAATCAGAAGTTCTGACAAGCCTGAGATTAAGCAGAAGTTTTTTCTTCATTTAAAGGCTGAACCAGAGGTAGGACGTATGTCCTAACTCTCTCAGCAGAGAATGCTCTCAAATTCCTGAATTTCAGGCAAGAGCCAGATTCTTCCTTGGATGAGACCACTGAAGCACGCAGTTCTTCCTCTCATTTCTTCCCTCATATAGAAGCTCACAATAGAAGACAGTGATCATGAAAAGAAATGTGTGGGCCAGAAAGATGTTTGCAATATCCTCCAATCTATTTCCTGAATAGTGGTAAGGAAAGGAATACCCAGTCATGCTATAAGTCATATGTGCTACATAGATCATGTGTAATACATGCACTTTACTATGTGTATTGCACATGTATAAGATATACGGTATTTTATCCTTGATCTAGAGATGTTCATATACTTTTGTGTAATTTGTTTTGAAAACAAATTATAGTTTTCTCTTAATCAATGACTAGAAAATGTAAATATGGTGGCTTTCTATGTCGGCATGCATACAGACTGGACACTGTGGTTGTCTCTGTACATGATCCAAGATACTTGCAAAGCTAAATTGTTTTAACAACATGGCAATAGCACTGGTGTACAATTGGTGTAGTTGCATAGAACTCATGTTTAACAATAGACCAACACTTTTTAAATGTCCGTTAGAGTAACCCTAGCTGAAAAAATGACTTTCTGAAATAGATATGAACAGACTTTTGTAAGAACTGCTTCTTCCCAAGATGAGGTCCTTAAAGTAATCTTGTCTTACCAAAGGGAAGAAAGACAACGATAGCTGCATTGTAAAAATGCTTACTTTGATTTTCACAAGAAAGCGTTAACTCAGGGCTTATTTGTTTTCTGAGGTGCAGACATGCAGTTTACTTGCAGCAAATTCTTACATAACTGTTTAGGGAAATATAGTTCACAAATGTTTAGCTGAAAATCCATAGGTTACCAATAAGCTTGTCGTTTTTCCACTAGCCACTCTCCAAAAAAATAAAAATAAAATAATAATAATAAAACAAACAATGAAAAAAACAAACAAAAACAAACAAAAACAAACAAAAACAAACAAAAACAAACAAACAAAAAAACAACACTGGAACTCTGTAAAGGGGAGGGAAGTAGTTCTTTCAACTCACTTTCTGAAGAAGTGATAGCACAGGGTAGAATAACGGAATCCGGCTGCATGGCCATGCCTGAAGTACAGTAGCTACTGAATTGTTAAGATGATCATTATCCAAGCATAACCAAATCTTTTGAGATTCCACTCTTTGATGCAGAAATTCCAGCTCTGAACCTGTCTCTCTCTCTCCAACTGCCAAAGGCAAGAGATATGCTATGGTGCACAGTTATTCCAACATCAATCAACTCCTAAACTGGTTAAAAAGTATTACAAAAATACAGCCTTTTGTTAACATGTTTTTTACTCATGAAAGTGTTGTTCCTTTCGGAGTTTTCAGCAGGACTTACAAGTGTTAGTGACAGAGACCCGTAGGCCAATATTTTAAAGTTATAGCTTTAGAATTGTAAAGTAGCATGCTGCAATATGGGATAATGATTGAAGACTTTTCAGCTTTCTAGTAAGAAAATTACCTAGAGATTTCTGAGTACTGGTATGTAATGAAATTGAACTGTGGCAGTTAAGAAAAATGCTTTTAGGCTTGTGTTACATGATCAAGTCACTAGGATACACATAAAACCCTTAACTGTAACTGCAAGGAATTGGATGGATTGGTTCCTACATTAAGATTCCCTTTTCCTCTATTTTTTCTTTGATGTTTGAGGAAAGACAAGAAAGGAGTTCTTTTTTTTCTGTCTGGTATATAGAAGGTCTGGTCTTCTAAGGGACTAAACAGCATAGTGCCCAGGTGAGAGGGTGAGGAGGTGAAAGGGATGTACTTGCCTCCTCAAAAATAGTGGGGACAAATGGGAGGCTTGCTGTGCAGGATGTAGAGCTGGAGGGCACCTCTCTTCCTCTGCATAGCTGGTGTATAGCAGTCTCACCAGCCTGTGGAAGGCACATCTCATTCATCGAAAAATCTACATGTCTGTATTATCCATTTATATAAGATAATATACACATTTATTCTAAAGGACTGTCTCACAGTGGGATTTAATGCACGGTGTGGAGTTGAACAATGCACAAAAGCTGTAGACATGTTTATTCCTAAGGATTGCCTCAAAGCTGCTGTTAGCATACGGTGTAGTGCTGAATGCCGTAGTCTGAAAAGTCTAATCTTAAACAATTGTTTCTGTCTCCAGGGGAAAGCTTGAACTAAGGCTGGAGCTACATACAGAATAATATGGGGGGTGAGGGGGGGGGAAGGTGCAAAGAACTCTCTCTGTATCAGTATCAGGCACTGAATGAGACAGAGATCGTATGAAAGAGCAATCAGGGATGACAGCCTGTATCCCAGCATGCTGGCACATCACTCTGCAGTTCCACAGGGTGCAGAGAGCCCATCTGGCCAGTGGCACAGAGGAGGACATCCCCAGTCCCTACTGCTGCTGTCAATCGAGTTGCCATGATCACGGATGCAAAAACAGCACGATACAGCTTCAGTCTAGTAGATCAATGACTGGTGTAGTTTATTGAAGCAACAGGAGTGCAGGTTCTTTTGTATTGCCAGTGATAAACACACTGTCTGCAAAGCACATGCAAATACCAAGAATATGACTAGCACAACCCACTACATATAAGTTAACTTATGAAACAGCTCTACTGAGAACGTTAGGTTTCCTGGTGAAGCACTCAGATCTGAGATCTGAGGGTTCAGATCTTACCCAACAGGCATCCCTGTGGGAGAGAAGAGAGGTTCACCCTGTCGACTGATCCCAGAAGTCAGCAACATCCTCCCGACTTGTCTGCAATGGTATCTTCCCAAACATTTTTCCACTCATGAGACATTTTTATAGTATTTTCTTATGTTCAGGTGGAGCTTCAGTTACTCTAGTCATACGTACTTCATTTTAATTGGTATAATTTTTTCTTCCTTTTGCTTTATAGGTTTAGGCTTAGAGAAATTCAGAGTGCCGTGCTCAGAGAGGGGTGGTCGCACCTTGGGGACAGGTACCCTTTGGGATGGAGATGTGTTTTGGCATTATAATGAAATTATAATGAGCAAACTTCACCCAGAGGACATGATTTTGTTATCAGTATGGCTCAGGGTTGGCCATGCAGTCTATCAGTTCCATAGGTTCTCCATTACAGAACCATCAGGTTCTCCATTCCTGTGGTGGTATCACAGAGCCTGGCTGTGGTGTCTTCACTTCGCTCCATGCTCAATGCTATTTCTCATAGAATCAGCACACCAAGCTCCTCTGGTGGTGTCAATATCTAAGGTTGCAGGTTATGTTGCTAAGGGGATTATCATGGAAGAGATCACTTGCACATCTGCATCTCTTTCCTCAACGCTGTACCTTAAGATGTGGACATACCTTTAGTCTCACTAAGTCACCTCCAGCAAATATTCCACAGGTATACTAAAATTAGAGTTCAAGATAAGTAACGGTCTTTGCTATACCAATGGCATTCATGAAGTAACTGATGTATTTTAAGCCTAGGCATACGTATTTATGCAGTATTTTGAAAAGCCCAACTCAGGCAGTTAGTACTTGATGCTTAGGCTCCAGGAGTTGATTGTAATAAAGAAGGAGAAAAGAAAAAAGAAAAAAAAAAGGATGCAGGAACGATAGCCTACAAGTATGAAGTGAAATGAAGCATTCCAGAATGCCTACATAATCTTTAGTGAGGTAATGGATCAGGTTAAACCTAAATATGAGTATGGGATGGACAACTGTGCTACAACTCATCCTGGATGCTTAATTGTTTTACAAGGGGATACAGATCATTAATTGTTTGATAAATGTACAGAGGATATTCTTATTGCCTGACTAAGGTGCCTTGAATCCCTATTATTTTTCTCTTTTTCTTCTGATTCTATAAGGGGACTAGCCAAGTGTCGTATATATATATATATGCGTATATAAATACATATATGCACATATATAAATAATCTACCTTAGGTGCTGTTTTACAACTATGCAGCTTCAATAGATACTATATGATTTATAATGATTTGCTTATAGCTAGGTCTGTAACTGGCTAAGTCACATTCTGTAGAATGCAATGGGATGCCTAGAAGGAATTTTAATGCTAAGGGTCTGCCTGTGTCATTCAGCTTTTTACATTATCAGGCCACATTTGAGAACAAAATGGAACAAAAAGGAAAAAAAAATCAAATAAAAACCAATAAAGCAGCTCTGTATGTGACTTTTATGCTAGACCTTACAATGAAAGAAATAATAATGATGAGATGCATTAAATTAGCAATTATTCCAAAAATCCTCTTAAGACTAGCTGGAGATCTCATGTAGCAAAGGAACAATTGTGACAGGAACCATCACAACTCAAAGGCATTGGCAGAATGATTGTAGAAAAGGATATTGAAAGCTAAATGAACAATTTTAGTGTGATGGACTTTAATTCATCTACCCATGGCCAATTTCAGCAGGTAGGTATTAATTAAATGCACACCGGTTGCTACCTAACCTGTGAATCTGTTGTACTCTTGATATTTTTTTTTTCTGATCTCTAAACTTTGTCTTACTTTCATGAACCATCTTATGTGTAATAACAGTTCCCCTAGCATAACTTTTCAGTTTTTCCTTCTGATTCTCCTTGCATTAATGACAGCTACTATTGCTTTCTTAAGGAAGAAAGACATAACAAATATCATTTAGAAGGTTCCATTGGTAGTTATTATCAAAAGCCTAAAGAAAATGTTGTAAATTAAATACCATAGACAGATTGTACCACCTTAGCAACAAAGTCTTACAAGTCAGACAGAAGGGTCATTCAGTCTTCATCCTCTGCTTGTAGGCAGGATCTGCTATTAATATTTCATGCCACGTGTGACAGAAACTTGTCTGTCCTATCCTTAGGTACCTCCAAGCACAATGACCCTACTGTCCAGAAGACTCTCCCTTACCATCCTTTACGTTACTAAGATATTATCTCATTGATGCCATATGCTGGCTTGTTAGGATGCTGAAGCCGGTAAAGACCTATAGAGATGAAGAAATATTTGTGCACTTTATCCACTGTGTAGCAACATCAGCATTGTATATTTAACTGCCATATAGACCATCCGATTGTAACCGGAAGGGTTATACCTCAGAAACAAAGATTTTAAAGCCCAAACTGCTTTTTGAACTTTTTATAGAAATATATTTTTGCTTTCTTAAGTCAAAGGTATAGTCTCCAGCTTCTTTGGTATGTTCTAAATTAATTATGTGGCTGTTTTAACAGCTGTTTTTCTTCATGAGAATAGGAAGAAAGCAGAGACTGATGCCCAGAACTCACTAGATAATGGGAAAATATGTCACCAGCTAAAAATTGATGCAAAATTACTTCAGCCCTTGGTGGGAGGGAAGGTATTATATATTGGTGTCACAGTTCCTAGCTGAGGAACTGTGGTAGTTTTACCCAGCTACACAGCTGAACTCCACCACAATCACTCTCTTACTCCCCCTCCTCAAACAAAAAAGGATGGAAAAAATAGGATGGAAAGTAGGATGGAAAAGGCTCAAGGTTTGAGATAAGAACAGGGAGAATCATGCACATTTTAGGTTGGCTGCCTGTTTTCACAAAGGAAATAATGAGTATAAGATATCTGGTCCACTAGATAACTTAAAAAACTGAGTTATATTAAGTAGTTGAAGAAGAAATAGCTAAAAAATGTCTGCTTACTACTTAAGCCTAAATTGTCTTATTGGAGTAGCGGGTTGTTTTCATAGCAAAAAGCAGCTGAAACAGGGGAAAAAAAGAGAAAAAAAAAATGTTAAGATTGATAACATACGTTTTAATGGAATAGAGAAAGAGAGGATTGCACTGATGAAATGGCCTGAAGCACCTTCCCCCCTCCCCCCATCCACAATATTCCAATTCCTCTCCTCGAACAGTGCAGGGTAACAGGAAATGGGGACTGTGGTCTGTCCCTGACAGTTCGTTTCCACTGCTCCCTCACGTTCACTTTCTGTCCCCACTCAATAGGGGGTCCCTCCCACAGGATGCCATCCTAACCCAGCTGACATTGAGTGGGCTTCCCACAGGCAGCAGCTCCTCAAGCACTGCTCCCACACGGCTCCGTCCCACGGGCTCCATCCATCCATCCCCCAGGAGCAAACTGCTCCAGCACGGGTCCCCCACGGCTGGGCGGCAGCTCCCCCCAGACCCCCTGCTCCTGCGGGGGCTCCTCTCCACAGGGGGGCTGCAGCTGCGGCCCGGGGCCTGCTCCTGCGGGGGCTCTCCGTGGGCCGCAGCCTCCTCCAGGCCACATCCACCTGCTCCACCGGGGGCTCCTCCACCCACGGGGGGGCTGCAGCGTGGAGATCTGCTCCATGGGGGACCCATGGGCTGCAGGGGGACAGCCTGCTCCACCGGGGGCCTCTCCCTGCACAGCCCGCAGGGGAACTGCTGCTGCCTGCCTGGAGCAACCCCTGCCTCCTGCTGCACTCACCTGGGGGGCTGCAGGGCTGCTTCTCCTCTCTTTCTCCCTGGGAAGCAGCTTTTTTTTTGTTATTTTTGTTCTCCTTTCTTCAATATGCTCTCACAGAGGAACAAGCGACATCGTTTCTTGGCTTGGCTCTGGCCAGCAGTGGAGCCCTTATCTAACGTGGGGCAGCTTCTAGATTCTTCTCACAGAAGCCACCCCTATGGCCCCCTGCTACCAAAACCTTGCCACGTAAACCCACCAGAGCAACTCTTTCGGTGAAGAAATTTGTCGTAATAACCAACCGAAACCTCCCCTGGTACAACCTAAGGGGTTTTGTTCTTGTCTTGTCACTTGGGGCTTGGGAGAAGAGAACGATCCCCACCTCTCTGGAGCCTCCTTTCAGCTTCCTGTAGAGCACAGGAAGGTCTCCCCTGAGCCTCCTTTTCTCCAGGCTGAACAAGCCCAGCTCCCTCAGCCGCTCCTCACCAGACTTGTTCTCTAAACCCTTCACAAGCTTCAGAGCCCTTCTCCGCACACGCTCCAGCACCTCGAGGTCTTCGCTGAACACAGTGCTCGAGGTGCGGCCTCACCAGAGCCGCGCACAGAGGGACAACCGCTTCCCTAGTCCTGAGGGCCACTCTATGTCTGATACAAGCCAGCTGTAGAGATATTTATATGCATCTATATTCAGCACTAGTACATGTTCCTTGGAAAACCGGTCAAACTCTCTTCAAACCCCGTACATTGATGGTTTCCTCTAACTGGCACTGACGCTTCAGCTGGATCCTCTAAATCCCATGTTATTGCTTCTGCTTCCTAAGCAGGTGACAGAAACTCCTAACCGGAGAGCAGAGGAGTTGTAGTTCTGTATCCAGGAAATATTTGGAGGTTTGGAAGATGCTTCCCTTGCTCAGCTGCCATCCCTATGTTCATCAATCACCCGATCTTTTGCCTTCCAGCAAAAGTCTTGATGCAGTTCTTAAGGCAAGTTCTTTCTGAAAATCCTCAGCCACCTCTGTGCACGCCCAACCTTTCATGGCACTGTGCAATGCGCGGATGGCAGCGATAAATCAGGTTGTGGAAGGAATGGCAACGCGTGGGGAGGGACTTTTCAGGTGGCTTCGCGCTGTTTCGCAGGTCCCTGAATTAGAGCTAACGAGGAAACAAGTGGTAGAAACAAAACCTTGAGGGAGGCGTGGATAAAGAATTGGCTACAGTGTTAAAGAGGACCTTTGGGCAGTGGGCAATTGCTGGCTGGCTCCAGGCGCGTGTCTGAGGGTCTCTGACCAACTGCATGATAGATTCGGGCGCGTGGACAGCACGTGGGGCTACGGGGAGAGGACATGTAGTAGTGAAAAAGGGCAATAAACGCCTCCTGTTCAAAAGCCATCAGGAGTCTGTGTCTTGCGTCCCTTCAGCAACACAAAGATTTGGCTCCAGATCCAAAATGTCATGTATTTGGCAATTTTATTTATGGTAGCACTCCCCACCCCTCCCATCTGCTCTTTTCCCTTCCCTCCCCTCCCCTCCCCTATGCTCGCTGTCCCGACACTCTGTTACACTCCCCTCCCCTCCCCTCCCCTCCCTTCCCCTCCCCTATACTACCCTACACACCCCTATACTACCCTACACACCCCTACACTCCCCTCCCCTATACTACCCTACACACCCCTATACTACCCTACACACCCCTATACTACCCTACACTCCCCTACACACCCCTACACTCCCCTCCCCTCCCCTATACTACCCTACACACCCCTACACTCCCCTACACTCCCCTCCCCTCCCCTATACTACCCTACACTCCCCTACACTCCCCTCCCCTCCCCTATACTACCCTACACACCCCTACACTCCCCTCCCCTATACTACCCTACACACCCCTTCACTCCCCTCCCCTATACTACCCTACACACCCCTACACTCCCCTCCCCTCCCCTCCCCTATACTACCCTACACTCCCCTACACTCCCCTCCTCTATACTACCCTACACTCCCCTACACTCCCCTCCCCTCCCCTATACTACCCTACACTCCCCTCCTCTATACTACCCTACACACCCCTACACTCCCCTACACTCCCCTCCCCTCCCCTATACTACCCTACACTCCCCTCCTCTATACTACCCTACACACCCCTACACTCCCCTCCCCTATACTACCCTACACACCCCTACACTCCCCTCCCCTCCCCTATACTACCCTACACTCCCCTACACTCCCCTCCTCTATACTACCCTACACACCCCTACACTCCCCTACACTCCCCTCCCCTATACTACCCTACACTCCCCTACACTCCCCTCCCCTACACACCCCTACACACCCCTATAATCCCCTCCCCTATACTACCCTACACTCCCCTTCGCTACACTACCCTACATTACCCTATGCTCCCATCGCCTATGCTCCCCTATGCTCCCCTCCTCTATCCTACCCTACACTCCCCTAAACTCCGCTGTCCTACACTACCCTATACTCTCCTACGCTCCCCTCCCCTCTACTATGCTACACTACACTACACTACACTACACTACACTACACTACACTACACTACACTACACTACACTACACTACACTACACTACACTACCCTCCCCTCCCCCCCCCTCCCCTCCCCTTCCCTCCCCTCCCCTCCCCTCCCTTCACTTTTTTTTATTCCCTCCCTTCCCCACCCCTCCCCTCCCCTCCCCTCCCTTCCCTTCTTTTTATTCCCTCCCCTTCCCTCCCCTCTTGTCTTCTTTCTTTCAGGTAAGTTCAGATCGCTTCAGCCGTTCTCGTAGCTCATATCCCTGGCTGATTCACTGGAACCCATCAGCAGCAACCAGAAGCGCTCCAGCTGCTTTGTCACTAGTTGAGCAACAGTCTCCAACTGGGAATCGCTGACTTCGTTGTGTGGCTCAGACAGGTGCCTTGCAGTTCCACCGTGGCCTGGACGTGTCCTCGTGCTGTGTCCCCACCTACAGCGCAGTTCTGCTTAGAAGCAGCAGCAGGCTTTTGAGGATGTCCCACTCCTTCCATTTTCAATGGTTTAGCTTGGCTAGCCGGGTGGTGTCTGTCAACAGAAGACAACAAAGAGATTTGGGTTAGAAACAGCTAACTGAGTAGTTCCTTTGCACAAGGGCAAGGAATATTTACCCCTTCCTAATGGAGACTGCAGTGTCAGAGATAATGACGGGTCCTTCAGAGAGCTTTGAAATATCCCTTGGGAATGCTGAGTCCAGAGGACCAGAGGAAATCTGTCTAAAGCACACCATGGAAGCACTCTGAATTACTTCCTAGCACAGAAGCATCTCTGCTGATACGGCTTCAGCTGGTTTCAGTGTTCTTCTTCACCTAATACCTAAATTCAGATAAGAGGTCTCAATGCAGATGGAAAGATTGAGAAATACAGAAATCACTGATGTGCTTTGAGAACTTCTAAGAACTGAGAACTAAAGAAATCCAATGTTGTAACATTAAGGATTGGTTAGAAAAGTA
Source organism: Anas acuta (assembly GCF_963932015.1). Lineage (NCBI taxonomy): Eukaryota > Metazoa > Chordata > Aves > Anseriformes > Anatidae > Anas > Anas acuta. The sequence goes on from NC_088980.1 coordinate 85,881,202, forward strand.
AACGTTAAAAACAAGTAAAGGAGAAGGACAAGTAAGCTTTCCTAAAGGATCTACTATATTATATTTAAAGGATCTTTAAAAAAGTAAATAAGTAATGAAATATATGCGCAGAGAGATAGATAGATAGATAGACAGAAACCTAAGAAACTGCTGCGCAGGTTAGCTTCTTGCTCTCTTTTCTCAAAGTGCTAGTGAATACAGCATCTGTGTGCGTTACAAGCATTACCTTCAGTCCACCACAGGTACACACGAGAGGACAGCCTGCAGGTTGCGGAGGCAAAGAAACTGCTCTGGCTGGATGTGAAGAGCCAAGACAGAAGTTGCTGTCAGGGAAAAGATACACAGAGGGGATGAAAAACACGGAGTGTGCTTCCGACCTTCACAACTTCTAAGCAAGCGGAGATGAGGTTGTGGAACAACCAAATGAGCTGTTGATCGAGAAGCAGCCTGAAGACTGTCATTAAGCAGGGCCTCGCATTCTTCGTTTTTATAGCATTGCTTGCCTTCAAGCGCACGATCATGACTTTATTAACTTTCTACCACTACAGAAATGCACCGGATTCTTTCACAACACTTACGGGTGGTAATTGGAAATACTGGTCAGCATTCTCTATTTCCTTCTTCATCTCAATTCTCTTTTGGCCTGTGAAGCTTTTCAGATCAGAGGAGAAGATCCGCTGTAATACGGAGTTTGGGATCCTGCAAAGGAAACGAAGAATCGTACTGACAACTCTTTTCAACCTCACCTGCAACCATCACAGAAGAGAATAGCGAAAGAAAGCCGCTTTATCATGGGAAGCATAAATTCGAGCATAGGTGTCCTCTAGCTGAAGCGAGGTTAAGCAGGTTCCAAACAAGGGGAAGGAGCACACCCAGAAGCATTTCCATAAAGCTGTGTTTTCAAACAAATGCTTTAAAGACTTAGATTTTCTTACAAGTGAAGAATGAAAAAATAAAAAGAAAGAAAATTACCCGGACATACCGTTTTCCTCTAGCTTGCTTTGCTGCTTTCAGAATCGAGGGCTTTGATACTGCCGCCTCCTCAGCAACATCAGCAATTTCCTAGGAAAGCTGGTGTCCACCAGGTCAAATAGGAACGGGAAACCCCTCTTGCCACAGCTTCACACTCACACCAGAGTTGGCAGGACAGGCCGATGGACAGAGAAGTGTCTGTAAGAGTGTTAGAAAACAGATTTTAGATTTCCGTCCACCCAGGATTAAAATTACTTGCTCATCCCTTCAAACTGAACTCTCAGTAGAAGGAGGTGATCCCAAGCTGCATTCCTGACATCTATGCTGCAAAGTCATCAAACGCGACATGTTACTGTACCAGCTTGTGATGAACAGAAACAGGACTTTGAGGTTATGCTGTTTGAGTAGAATTAAGCTCAAAGAGTTAGTCCTTTGGTATGCTTTTGTCTGCAAGTGTTTTCGCTGTTTCCCAGACAATGTCTCCAGCAAGCTGGCTGCTTGCTTCATTTGTTCTGTTCCGTTCTGTTTTGGTTTGTTTTCTCGGCAAGGGTTCTTAGAGAAATGAGATTAAAGTGATCATATTGTATGTCCATCCATCCCTCCCTCCCCTTCGCTTGTCCAGAGCTTTTACCTCGTCCACCAGCTTGAATGAACTCGGTCCTAGGCGCAGTTGTGTCCAAGCCATTCTGTTGCTAGACATGTTGTGAAAACAGACAGCTAAGTAGTGGGGAGAGGACGTGCTGCTGTCTACAGTGTGACCTCAGCGCTTACCAAACAGTAGGGAATACACAGAGAAGGGCGTTAGGAAAACTTCAAGCCCCAGATACATTTTATGTGGAAACCATATTTCCCAAGATAACACTGGACACAACTGCATAATCAAAATGGATTCATTTCTTGGTTCATCCAACTCCTAGGTTTTAGTTTTGAAAAGTTTCTGTCTTGGCTTAAAGCACTCTTCCAACCTCTATTTGCAGTTACTAGGATTTCCTGAAATAGCTCATCCCATTTTTTTCTTTGTACAATCTCCCCGTCTCTTTGTTTTCCTCTCCCCGAGAAACTTCGAACTGCTCTCTTCATACTTGACAACTAGATATGGAGCTGTATCAGCCAGAAGGAAGTTTCCTTCACACTTTCCGCTTCTTACGGTACCTGGACTCTTACCTTTACTCTTACTCGCCCTTCCTACATTAGCACAAAGGAAGCTGTTTTGGAGATCTGACGTCTTGTTCTCCAGAAGCTCCCCTGAATCACCCTTACGAGAGCTGTCCCACGCTGCGAGCATAAGTCTTGCAGTCTGGCCAGATATTTGATTCTAAGTCAATAATCAAATCTGTCAAGTTAAGAACATGTAATTAATGGAAAGGAAATCCTTTTATTTTGATCCCAATTCCCTTTTTTTTTTTTAATTTCTTTTTTTTTTTTTTTCTTCTTTTTTTCTAGACCACGAGTGAATCGTGGGAAACCAGCAAAACTCAGGTGAAAAATGGAATGAACAATGTTAAGGTCAGGCAGCTTGCCCACTGCGATTGCTACCCTGAAAGCAGATGGAGTGCATCTTCATACACCACAGCCTGAGACACTACTCGACAGGCCAGCCCATGTGATGAAGTCCATTGCTGTCCTGAATTTTAACATGACAGGGGGACTCTTAAGCCTCTTGTTTATGCTTTAGTACTTGCGGTCTATGGGAGGACCACAGCACACTCCTCTGTCTACCCTTATTTGTTGATCGTCCGTAGGAAGAAGAGAACGTGCAGAGGCCCTCACCCGTACATTGGGTCTGTTCTCACTGTGCAGCTCCATCATTGAGCAAAGTACCAAACTTGATGCTTCTCTAAGGGCTTTACACAAACTACAGAATACTAAAACGAAACATTCACAACAAAACCACACTGTTTTCCCCAGCCAAGCATCAAAACACTTACAGAAGGGCATGGGCCCTCTCTGTGCACCTCGAGGTGAGATCCACAAATCCTCACGTGGTTTCAACACATCCAGCACCCTTCTCTGTCCCTCCCGGCTAAACGTGCCCAGAGGCAGCTGTTCCCAAAGTGCTGTGGTGACATAATTCCCTTCTGTTTCTGAAGTCATCGCCGCAGGCGCCTCCCAGTGACGGCACAACACTCTCTGTTGCTAACGCGTATGTCTCCGAAACAGCTAGAGAAGTACCACTATGCCCAAACTGACTTGAATTAGGGTAGTTCAAAAATTATTCCCTGCTCCCCTACATCTGTGGAAGGTGTGTGATCAATCTTTTCCTTGAGAAAGGACTACAGAGCAAAAGAGCTTGATTCTGAGACGTTGCCCGTACTTGTAGAGCAGTTCACCTTTGATTTCCATGTAAGAAAAAAGAAGGTGAAATCAACAATTCCCTTCCTCTGACTTGGGAATAGGAAAGAACCCCAATTCTCCAGGAAGCCTTAAAAAGGAAACTCTGCATTTCTTTGTTAAACACCTTGTTTGATTTCTTTAAAGAAATCTTTCCCAGGACTTTGCAACTGCGCTGGTCTGAATCGGGTGGGCAGCCGAGTTCCACCACGACCGCTCTCTCACTCCCCCTCCTCAAGGGAAAGGGGGAGAAAATACGATGCAAAGGGCTCAAGGGCTGAGATAAGGACGGGGAGATCACTCAACAATTATCGTGACGGGCAAAGCAGACTCAGCATAGGGAGATAGTAAGAGTTATTGCCTACTACCAACAAACTAGACACGTGAGAAACAAAGGAAAGAAACCCAAAACGTCTTCTCCCCATCTGCCCTCTTCCACCTCCTCCTCCTGAGCAGCGCAGGGAAACAGGGGACTGAGGGCTGCGGTCAGTCCCTGAGGCTTTGTCCCCGCCGCTCCTTCTCGCTCCCTCCCTGCCCCTGCTCCCCGTGGGGTCCCTCCCACGGGATGCCGTCCTTCTCCAGCTGATCCCACACGGGCTGCCCACAGGCAGCAGCTCCTCAAGCACTGCTCCCACACGGCTCCGTCCCACGGGCTCCATCCATCCATCCCCCAGGAGCAAACTGCTCCAGCACGGGTCCCCCACGGCTGGGCGGCAGCTCCCCCCAGACCCCCTGCTCCTGCGGGGGCTCCTCTCCACGGGGGGGCTGCAGCTGCGGCCCGGGGCCTGCTCCTGCGGGGGCTCTCCGTGGGCCGCAGCCTCCTCCAGGCCACATCCACCTGCTCCACCGGGGGCTCCTCCACCCACGGGGGGGCTGCAGCGTGGAGATCTGCTCCATGGGGGACCCATGGGCTGCAGGGGGACAGCCTGCTCCACCGGGGGCCTCTCCCTGCACAGCCCGCAGGGGAACTGCTGCTGCCTGCCTGGAGCAACCCCTGCCTCCTGCTGCACTCACCTGGGGGGCTGCAGGGCTGCTTCTCCTCTCTTTCTCCCTGGGAAGCAGCTTTTTTTTTGTTATTTTTGTTCTCCTTTCTTCAATATGCTCTCACAGAGGAACAAGCGACATCGTTTCTTGGCTTGGCTCTGGCCAGCAGTGGAGCCCTTATCTAACGTGGGGCAGCTTCTAGATTCTTCTCACAGAAGCCACCCCTATGGCCCCCTGCTACCAAAACCTTGCCACGTAAACCCACCAGAGCAACTCTTTCGGTGAAGAAATTTGTCGTAATAACCAACCGAAACCTCCCCTGGTACAACCTAAGGGGTTTTGTTCTTGTCTTGTCACTTGGGGCTTGGGAGAAGAGAACGATCCCCACCTCTCTGGAGCCTCCTTTCAGCTTCCTGTAGAGCACAGGAAGGTCTCCCCTGAGCCTCCTTTTCTCCAGGCTGAACAAGCCCAGCTCCCTCAGCCGCTCCTCACCAGACTTGTTCTCTAAACCCTTCACAAGCTTCAGAGCCCTTCTCCGCACACGCTCCAGCACCTCGAGGTCTTCGCTGAACACAGTGCTCGAGGTGCGGCCTCACCAGAGCCGCGCACAGAGGGACAACCGCTTCCCTAGTCCTGAGGGCCACTCTATGTCTGATACAAGCCAGCTGTAGAGATATTTATATGCATCTATATTCAGCACTAGTACATGTTCCTTGGAAAACCGGTCAAACTCTCTTCAAACCCCGTACATTGATGGTTTCCTCTAACTGGCACTGACGCTTCAGCTGGATCCTCTAAATCCCATGTTACTGCTTCTGCTTCCTAAGCAGGTGACAGAAACTCCTAACCGGAGAGCAGAGGAGTTGTAGTTCTGTATCCAGGAAATATTTGGAAGTTTGGAAGATGCTTCCCTTGCTCAGCTGCCATCCCTATGTTCATCGATCACCCGATCTTTTGCCTTCCAGCAAAAGTCTTGATGCAGTTCTTAAGGCAAGTTCTTTCTGAAAATCCTCAGCCACCTCTGTGCACGCCCAACCTTTCATGGCACTGTGCAATGCGCGGATGGCAGCGATAAATCAGGTTGTGGAAGGAATGGCAACGCGTGGGGAGGGACTTTTCAGGTGGCTTCGCGCTGTTTCGCAGGTCCCTGAATTAGAGCTAACGAGGAAACAAGTGGTAGAAACAAAACCTTGAGGGAGGCGTGGATAAAGAATTGGCTACAGTGTTAAAGAGGACCTTTGGGCAGTGGGCAATTGCTGGCTGGCTCCAGGCGCGTGTCTGAGGGTCTCTGACCAACTGCATGATAGATTCGGGCGCGTGGACAGCACGTGGGGCTACGGGGAGAGGACATGTAGTAGTGAAAAAGGGCAATAAACGCCTCCTGTTCAAAAGCCATCAGGAGTCTGTGTCTTGCGTCCCTTCAGCAACACAAAGATTTGGCTCCAGATCCAAAATGTCATGTATTTGGCAATTTTATTTATGGTAGCACTCCCCACCCCTCCCATCTGCTCTTTTCCCTTCCCTCCCCTCCCCTCCCCTATGCTCGCTGTCCCGACACTCTGTTACACTCCCCTCCCCTCCCCTCCCCTCCCCTCCCCTCCCTTCCCCTCCCCTATACTACCCTACACACCCCTATACTACCCTACACACCCCTACACTCCCCTCCCCTATACTACCCTACACACCCCTATACTACCCTACACACCCCTATACTACCCTACACTCCCCTACACACCCCTACACTCCCCTCCCCTCCCCTCCCCTATACTACCCTACACACCCCTACACTCCCCTCCCCTATACTACCCTACACACCCCTACACTCCCCTCCCCTATACTACCCTACACACCCCTACACTCCCCTACACTCCCCTCCCCTCCCCTATACTACCCTACACTCCCCTACACTCCCCTCCTCTATACTACCCTACACACCCCTACACTCCCCTCCCCTATACTACCCTACACACCCCTACACTCCCCTCCCCTCCCCTCCCCTATACTACCCTACACTCCCCTACACTCCCCTCCTCTATACTACCCTACACTCCCCTACACTCCCCTCCCCTCCCCTCCCCTATACTACCCTACACTCCCCTCCTCTATACTACCCTACACACCCCTACACTCCCCTACACTCCCCTCCCCTCCCCTATACTACCCTACACTCCCCTCCTCTATACTACCCTACACACCCCTACACTCCCCTCCCCTATACTACCCTACACACCCCTACACTCCCCTCCCCTCCCCTATACTACCCTACACTCCCCTACACTCCCCTACACTCCCCTCCTCTATACTACCCTACACTCCCCTACACTCCCCTCCCCTACACACCCCTACACACCCCTATAATCCCCTCCCCTATACTACCCTACACTCCCCTTCGCTACACTACCCTACATTACCCTATGCTCCCATCCCCTATGCTCCCCTATGCTCCCCTCCCCTATCCTACCCTACACTCCCCTAAACTCCGCTGTCCTACACTACCCTATACTCTCCTATGCTCCCCTCCCCTCTACTATGCTACACTACACTACACTACACTACACTACACTACACTACACTACACTACACTACCCTCCCCTCCCCCCCCCTCCCCTCCCCTTCCCTCCCCTCCCCTCCCTTCACTTTTTTTTATTCCCTCCCTTCCCCACCCCTCCCCTCCCCTCCCCTCCCTTCTTTTTATTCCCTCCCCTTCCCTCCCCTCTTGTCTTCTTTCTTTCAGGTAAGTTCAGATCGCTTCAGCCGTTCTCGTAGCTCATATCCCTGGCTGATTCACTGGAACCCATCAGCAGCAACCAGAAGCGCTCCAGCTGCTTTGTTACTAGTTGAGCAACAGTCTCCAACTGGGAATCGCTGACTTCGTTGTGTGGCTCAGACAGGTGCCTTGCAGTTCCACCGTGGCCTGGACGTGTCCTCTTGCTGTGTCCCCACCTACATGGCAGTTCTGCTTAGAAGCAGCAGCAGGCTTTTGAAGTAGTCCCACTCCTTCCATTTTCACAGGTTTAGCTTGGCTAGCCGGGTGGTGTCTGTCTATAGAAGACAACAAAGAGATTTGGGTTAGAAACAGCTAACTGAGTAGTTCCTTCCCACAAGGGCAAGGAATATTTACCCGTTCCTAATGGAGGCTGCAGTGTCAGAGATAACGACAGGTCCTTCCGAGAGCTTTGAAATATCCCTTGGGGATGCTGAGTCCAGAGCAAACCTGTCTAAAGTACACCGTGGAATCCCTCGGAATGACTTCCTAGCAGAAGCATGTGTCCGATACGGCTTCAGCTGGTTGCAGTGTTCTTCTTCACCTAATACCTAAATTCAGATAAGAGGTCTCAATGCAGATGGAAAGATTGAGAAATAGAGAAATCACTGATGTGCTTTGAGAACTTCTAAGAACTGAGAACTAAATAAATCCAATGTTGTAACATTAAGGATTGGTTAGAAAAGTAAACGTTAAAAACAAGTAAAGGAGAAGGACAAGTAAGCTTTCCTAAAGGATCTACTATATTATATTTAAAGGATCTTTAAAAAAGTAAATAAGTAATGAAATATATGCGCAGAGAGATAGATAGAGAGATAGATATGCAGAAACCTAAGAAACTGCTGCGCAGGTTAGCTTCTTGCTCTCTTTTCTAAAAGTCCTAGTGAATACAGCATCTGTGTGCGTTACAAGCATTACCCTCAGTCCACCACAGGTACACACGAGAGGACAGCCTGCAGGTTGCGGAGGCAAAGAAACTGCTCTGGCTGGATGTGAAGAGCCAAGACAGAAGTTGCTGTCAGGGAAAAGATACACAGAGGGGATGAAAAACACGGAGTGTGCTTCCGACCTTCACAACTTCTAAGCAAGCGGAGATGAGGTTGTGGAACAACCAAATGAGCTGTTGATCTAGAAGCAGCCTGAAGACTGTCCTTAAGCAGGGCCTCGCATTCTTCGTTTTTATAGCATTGCTTGCCTTCAAGCGCACGATCATGACTTTATTCACTTTCTACCACTACAGAAACGCACCGGATTCTTTCACGACACTTACGGGTGGTAATTGGAAATACTGGTCAGCATTCTCTATTTCCTTCTTCATCTCAATTCTCTTTTGGACTGTGAAGCTTTTCAGATCAGAGGAGAAGATCCGCTGTAATACGGAGTTTGGGATCCTGCAAAGGAAACGAAGAATCGTACTGACAACTCTTTTCAACCTCACCTGCAACCATCACAGAAGAGAATACCGAAAGAACGCCGCTTTATCATGGGAAGCATAAATTCGAGCATAGGTGTCCCCTAGCTGAAGTGAGGTGAAGCAGGTTCCAAACAAGGGGAAGGAGCACACCCAGAAGCATTTCCATAAAGCTGTGTTTTCAAACAAATGGTTTAAAGACTTAGATTTTCTTACAAGTGAAGAATGAAAAAATAAAAAGAAAGAAAATTACTCGGACATACCGTTTTCCTCTAGCTTGCTTTGCTGCTTTCAGAATCGAGGGCTTTGATACTGCTGCCTCCTCAGCAACATCAGCAATTTCCTAGGAAAGCTGGTGTCCACCAGGTCAAATAGGAACGGGAAACCCCTCTTGCCACAACTTCACACTCACACCAGAGTTGGCAGGACAGGCCGATGGACAGAGAAGTGTCTGTAAGAGTGTTAGAAAACAGACTTTAGATTTCCGTCCACCCAGGAAAAATTACTTGCTCATCCCTTCAAACTGAACTCTCAGTAGAAGGAGGTGATCCCAAGCTGCATTCCTGACATCTATGCTGCAAAGTCATCAAATGCGCCATGTTACTGTACCAGCCTGTGATGAACAGAAACAGGACTTTGAGGTTATGCTGTTTGAGTAGAATTAAGCTCAAAGAGTTAGTCCTTCGGTATGTTTTTGTCTGCAAGTGTTTTCACTGTTTCCCAGACAATGTCTCCAGCAAGCTGGCTGCTTGCTTCATTTGTTCTGTTCCGTCCTGTTTTGGTTTGTTTTCTCGGCAAGGGTTCTTAGAGAAATGAGATTAAAGTGATCATATTGTATGTCCATCCATCCCTCCCTCCCCTTCGCTTGTCCAGAGCTTTTACCTTGTCCACCAGCTTGAATGAACTCGGTCATAGGCGCAGTTGTGTCCAAGCCATTCTGTTCCTAGACATGTTGTGAAAACAGACAGCTAAGTAGTGGGGAGAGGACGTGCTGCTGTCTGCAGTGTGACCTCAGCGCTTACCAAACAGTAGGGAATACACAGAGAAGGGCGTTAGGAAAACTTCAAGCCCCAGATACATTTTATGTGGAAACCATATTTCCCAAGATAACACTGGACACAACTGCATAATCAAAATGGATTCATTTCTTGGTTCATCCAACTCCTAGGTTTTAGTTTTGAAAAGTTTCTGTCTTGGCTTAAAGCGCTCTTCCAATCTCTATTTCCAGTTACTGTGATTTCCTGAAATAGCTAATCCCATTTTTGTCTTTGTACAATCTCCCCGTCTCTTTGTTTTCCTCTCCCCGAGAAACTTAGAGCTGCTCTCTTCATACTTGACAACTAGATATGGAGCTGCATCAGCCAGAAGGAAGTTTCCTTCACACTTTCCGCTTCTTACGGTACCTGGACTCTTACCTTTACTCTTACTCGCCCTTCCTACATTAGCACAAAGGAAGCTGTGTTGGAGATCTGACGTCTTGTTCTCCAGAAGCTCCCCTGAATCACCCTTACGAGAGCTGTCCCACGCTGCGAGCATAAGTCTTGCAGTCTGGCCAGATATTTGCCTTCTAAGTCAATAATCAAATCTGTCAAGTTAAGAACATGTAATTAATGGAAAGGAAATCCTCTTATTTTGATCCCAATTCCCTTTTTTTTTTTTAATTTCTTTTTTTTTTCTTCTTTTTTTTTTTTCTAGACCACGAGTGAATCGTGGGAAACCAGCAAAAACCCCAATTCTCCAGGAAGCCTTAAAAAGGAAACTCTGCATTTCTTTGTTAAACACCTTGTTTGATTTCTTTAAAGAAATCTTTCCCAGGACTTTGCAACTGCGCTGGTCTGAATCGGGTGGGCAGCCGAGTTCCACCACGACCGCTCTCTCACTCCCCCTCCTCAAGGGAAAGGGGGAGAAAATATGATGCAAAGGGCTCAAGGGCTGAGATAAGGACGGGGAGATCGCTCAACAATTATTGTAAAGGGGAAAGCAGACTCAGCATAGGGAGACAGTAAGAGGTATTGCCTACTACCAACAAACTAGACACGTGAGAAACAAAGGAAAGAAACCCAAAACGTCTTCTCCCCATCTGCCCTCTTCCAGCTCCTCCTCCTGAGCAGCGCAGGGAAACAGGGGACTGAGGGCTGCGGTCAGTCCCTGAGGCTTTGTCCCCGCCGCTCCTTCTCGCTCCCTCCCTGCCCCTGCTCCCCGTGGGGTCCCTCCCACGGGATGCCGTCCTTCCCCAGCTGATCCCACACGGGCTGCCCACAGGCAGCAGCTCCTCAAGCACTGCTCCCACACGGCTCCGTCCCACGGGCTCCATCCATCCATCCCCCAGGAGCAAACTGCTCCAGCACGGGTCCCCCCCGGCTGGGCGGCAGCTCCCCCCAGACCCCCTGCTCCTGCGGGGGCTCCTCTCCACGGGGGGGCTGCAGCTGCGGCCCGGGGCCTGCTCCTGCCCTGCGGGGGCTCTCCATGGGCCGCAGCCTCCTCCAGGCCACATCCACCTGCTCCACCGGGGGCTCCTCCACCCACGGGGGGGCTGCAGCGTGGAGATCTGCTCCGTGGGGGACCCATGGGCTGCAGGGGGACAGCCTGCTCCACCGGGGGCCTCTCCCTGCACAGCCCGCAGGGGAACTGCTGCTGCCTGCCTGGAGCACCTCCTGCCCTCCTGCTGCACTCCCCTGGGGGGCTGCAGGGCTGCTTATCTCACATTTTCTCACTCCTCTCTCCCAGGTGCAGTTGCACATCATTTTCACCCCCCGCCCCCCCCTTTCTTCGTGTGCACTCCCAGAGGCCCGATTTCTTTGTCTGCACTCCAGAGGCCTAACCATTGTGGCTTGCTGCTTTGGCTCCGGCGAGCATGCAGTCCCACCCCCAAGCCAGCTGAACTTGGCCCCCATGATACATAGGGCAGCCATCAGACTCCTCCCACAGAGTCCACTGCTGCAGCGCCCCCCCCCCCCCCCCCAAATACGAAGCCCCTGCCATGTAAGCCCAATACAGCCAACTACTTAAGATAATTGATATTCGTTGTGCTTGAAGATATAGATTATTCCCTGTTTTTCAATTATAATTGAAAGCTAAGTAAATTATAATTAAAAACTGTCTTTTACTGATAAAGTAAATACATGCTATGTTTATAGTTGAAAAACTTGTGTGATTTGTAAAAAGTATTGTGGCCTATTTTGGAGAAAGATAACAGGGAAAAGCCAAACCCAGAGTGATGTATAATGCACACTGGTACGTCATAAAATACAGCTTCTGAACTAAGGAGCATCTGCTGAAGTTTCCATTTAATTGTCAGTCCATAAAGAAACAGTTCATCATGGCTGCTAACTAAATTCTCTCGTGTTCACAATGCCAAATTGTTGGTAAATCTTAACATTTTTAAGACACTTCTACGAACAAGAGTTCTTTGTATATTCCTACATTATTCATGGTAAATGCTACCTAACAGTTGAATTTAGAAGTTTGGTACATTGCAGTGCAAGTATCATGTCTTACAAATCAAAGGCAAGATCTGTCTTACTCTATAAGGCTCAGAACTTTGTGCTGGCATTTTTTTTTTTTTTTCATCTGAATTCAAATCTTATCTTTGTCATGAGTAGCAGTAAGCAAGTCGTTTACTATTGCTCCTATTAATTATTTACATTACAATGGTGTATGGAGACTCAGACTAAGATCAGGGTCTCACTGCAATGATCCAAATCATACTGAGAGGCAAACAGAGACAGTTCAGGACTGCTGCACATCGGGGAAGTTCTGGCAGGTACCAGAGAGGTGGGTGCCATGTTCACATCCTTAGGAGAGGCCAACACACCTAGGCTCTCAGCCCGTAGCTAGTCTGTGAGCCTGTAAGGGGACTACGTATAGCAATTATTCTACATTCTTCCATTTTCCTATAACCTTTCCTGTCCTTTAAGAAACTGTTGCATCGTAAAGTAAATTGCAGTGCAGTTTTCTATTAAATAAATAAAATTTAAGATGTAGCATATGGTACAGATGCAGGACAATGCTAAATAGCTATTCAGCAATCATTCATTGAAAGGAAAGAGTACCTGCCCAATGACTGCATAATTTTTTACAAAACTATGTGCCTACACAACTACATATATGTTCTAAAACAAATATGCACATATTACTTTCAAAAAACTTTGATTTTTTTCATATTTCTGGTGGTTTACCTAAAATATAGGAGAGAATAGAACCTATTGTGTTTGTAAAGCACTAGGATCTCTCATCTTCTGCATTTTTTTTTTCTTTCCTTAATTTGCGAGAGGCATAACTTATTTTTCTTTATAATGATTAGTCTTTTATTGATTATTCTTGTGTTTATATTGTTGCTTCAGGTAAGGAGGTGCTAGATGAGAAAAAAAAAAAATCACAGTGACCTTGTCTGTCCTGGAAAAAAACCTAAACCAACCTGCTGGTGATTTGTCATCTTGTTTACAAGTTAGCTAAGCTTTGCTTTTAAAAGGGAGAACAGTTCCCTCCTTTTATGATTTTATAAATTATGTTTGAAAGCAGTTTTTGTTTCTGTCATTTGGTGCAGCTGTGCAGGGAATATGTTGGAGAATTTGATATACTATTGACATTATTTTATGAAAGCAATGTCAGGTTTTATTTGTGCAGATGATAGCTAAGAGACCCAAGTGACTGTCAGTTATTACTGGGAACATCAAAGAAAATAAGCAGATGGGCATGAAATACACCCAAGTATGGGACAAGAAATTCATGCCAATTTGTCGTACACTGTGTCGAGACATAAGGCATTTAATGGCATTACAGCTTTCCAGACCAGGTGCATTCTCTTAAATTGGCTAGTTTTGTTTAACCAAGAAAATAAGCAACCAAACAACCAAAACAGTTATTTTCAGAAATTCTTCAGACAGGGATAACCAGTACCTCTGCAATTGTTTATCCTTATATGCTATGGGAGAAAAGGAAATATATTCCAGAGCACTCCATGATAGCTTCATTTATAAAATGCACAACATGAGTATCCGAAAATTCAAAATGTTACTATATAGCTGCATCCATACTAGTAAGTACCTATGCTTTGGAACATTGACTTGATCACACCTATTTCTTATTTTACATTTTCCAGAGATAGCAGCATGTCTGACATTTCCAACCATTTCTACATTGTTAAACTTTCAAGTTAAAGTATAAAACCCATAGGTAGCTGTAATTTACCACTGAAGGTTCATCATATATTTTGCCTATGCCTATGTCAGTGGAATAGCTAATTAAAACATTTGAACTACTTGTTTTTATTTCCTGAACAATAAAATTCTTCACAAGAGTTATAAATACACAACAACAGTTATCATCCCAGGAGAACAGATGGAGTAAATTTTTGAGGTAAGTGTCCTGTATTATTATTTTTTTTAACAATCTTCAAATAATTTATGAACAGTGTTGAGCTGCCACATGCAGACATCCTGATGATACAGGGTTGTTTTGCAGATCAAAGGAAGGGAAAGAAAAACAAATGTGAAGGTATTTCAGGCACTGTAATGAAGTCTGATTTGGTCATTTTTAGAGATGCACAAAACACACTATAATCATGAAACAAACTAGTTACAAACAAGTTTACATTGAAAAAAGAATATGTGAGTGTTTTTTTGTTTGTTTGTTTGTTTTTTTGAGTGTGTTTGTGACATAGATGGTTTCAAAAATTATATTAAATATATACAAATTTAGTGAAAACGTGGCTTTACTAGGAATACATGTTCTGTGGGTTATCTCAATCGTTGCATTCAAATTTCATGCATTATAATTTTCAAAAGGCATGAGTTGTAAGCTCATATTTATTTAATTTTTATCTTATATATTATTTATTTTTCTTTAAAACCAGAATTACATGAAGTGTTTCTTTAAAATATCAAAATCTTCATGCACAACTGTGATTGAAGAAGCTGACACTTCAAACCAAGTGTTACATATTGTTGGACTGGACTTGGTTTACAGTTGCCAGTGCTGTTCACAATAATTCTCTAAGTACAGAGATGCAAAAATTGTCTTAAATAATTAATATCCATACTTGGATTACCAGAAAATTAACAGAAAAGGAATAATATGAAAGTCTTCATGTATTTTTGATGGTTACAATAATGTTTATACTTACATAAAAGGAAGTGTACTGAGAATCATTGTAAATGTACATTAGGTACCGTAGAGTGTGAGAAAAGTAAATATTCTGGTTTGGCTTAACTTATTCAAAGTAGAGACTTGCTGAACATCAGCAAAATCAAAATCAAAAATGGTACTACCATCCAACTGTAAATTTAACCTGTCCTGTTTACAGCTCATGATTTATTTTACGGGATCAGCAAGGAAATGTTGTGTGTTTTTTTTTTTGTTGTTTGTTTAACTGATCATGTAAGGCAAAACCAACTGTGATGTAAAATATCACAAATCTATCAAAGCTGATAGATTTATATATGCTTGCATGAAATCTGAACCGATATTTCATATTATCTCCAGATTATTATGTCATCAAATCAACCAGTTACAACTCCAGTTGTTGCTGACAAAATTGCTACACATAATTCAGCCTTTAATATACAAGGGTCCTCTTATTATTGATAACCTATCGGATTTCTGCCAATATAGTATTTTACTACTGATTGATTATATTCTATCTGAGAAATGGTTGAGTATATTAAAATCCATGGAAAATGTTATGTTTGGCTCCATTTTATTTCAGCCCTAAGATTTTAACCAATATTATCAGAAAAAAAGGACTGGTTTACAAGAAAATATGTTAGCGTGACCAGAACAAGTAGGACAGATCTCTTTAACTTGCACTTCACAAAGAGCCAGTGCAAGCAAAATTAAGAAAAGGTAGATCAGTTTTGCTGTTTCAGAATCATTCTAGCAGGGAACAACAGATGCACAAAGGAATCCCTCTATATCCCTAGTCATCTTAAGGATGCTTCCTATAATGACACTATTACTTCCTATAATATCCACAACTGAGAACACTGCCTTGTAAAAAAAAAAAAAAAAAAAAAAAAAAAAAAAAAAAAAATCAAACATTGGCAAAGTCCTCTGTACAATATTAGCTATCAGATTAACATAAAGGAGATGAAGCTTGGGACAGGGAAATGACCAGGTTAAGTCAGGCTGATGAAGACACAGATAACCGTTAAATAGTTTGTCAAAACGAACAAGTATTATCTGCTGAACACCTGTTTTCAATGTCTGTGTCTTCCTTCGTCATAGAATCATAGAATAATTGAATGGTTTGGGTTGGAAGCAATCTTAAAGACCATCTAATTCCAACCCCCCTGCCATGGGCGGGGACACCTCCCACTAAACCAGGTTGCTCAAAGCCCCATCCAGCCTGGCCTTGAACATCTCCAGGGATGGGGCATCCACATCTCCTCTGGCCAACCTGTGACAGTGCCTCAACACCCTCTGAGTGAAGAATTTCTTCCTTATATCTAATCTAAATTTCCCCTCTTTTAGTTTAAAGCTATTCCCTCTTGTCCTATCACCTGACAAAGAGTCCCTCCCCAGCTTTCCGGTAGGCCCCCTTTATGTACTGGAAGGCCACTATAAGGTCTACCTGGAGCCTTCTCCAGGCTGAACCACCCCAACTCTCTCAGCCTGTCTTTATAGGAGAGGTGCTCCATCCCCTTGATCATCCTTGTGGCACTCGTCTGGATTCCTCTACTTCTTCCAAGTCCTTCTCATGCTGGGGGCCCCAGTGCTGAACACAGTGCTCCAGGTGGGGTCTCATGAGGGCAGATCAGAGAGGAAGAGTCATCTCCCTGGACCTACTGACCACACTTCTTTTGATGCAGCTCAGAATATGGTTGGTTTTGTGGTCTGCAAGTGTACATTTCTGGCTCATGTTAAGCTTCTCATCAACCAAGACACCCAGCTCCTTCTCCTCAGGGCTGCTTTCAATCCATTCTCTGCCCAGTGTGTATGTGTGCTTGGGATTTCCCTGGCCCAGGTGCAGGACCTTGCACTTGGCCACGGTGAACTTCTTGAGGTCCACACAGGCTGACCTTTCAAACCTGTACCGATACCTCTGGATGGCATCCCTTCCCTCTAGTGTGGAAGGACCATATCCATACCACACAGCTTGATGTCATCTGCAAACTTGCTGAGGGCACCCTCAGTACTCTGTCTCAATGTCCACGTCATCAACAAAGATGTTAAACAGTGCCAGTCCCAATTCTGACCCCTGAGGAGCACCACTCATTACTGATCTCCACCTGGAGCCATTGACCACAACTCTTTGAGTGCAACCATCCAGCCAATTCCTTACCCACCAAGTGGTCCATCTGCCAAATACATGTCTCTGCAATTTAGAGACAAGGATATAATGAGGGACAGTGTCAAATGCTTTGCACAAGTCCGGGTAAATGATGTCAGTTGCTTCCCCTATACACCAATTCTGTAACCCCATCACAGAAAGCCACCAGATTTGTGAGGCACGATCTGCCCTTAGTGAAGCCATGTTGGCTGTCACCAATCACGCCCTTATTTTCCATGTGCACTTGTTTCACTTTGATTATGTTTTCAAAGGGTTTGCTATTACAACCTGAGACTTGGTACATCAGTGATATTCAATATAGCTGTTAATATATCAAGGAACAAAGGCTGCCAGGAATAGATGGTATGTGGAATATGTGTATAGATTCAGGGAAGAAGATCAAAACTATCCATGATGATTAATTGCTATCAAAGGCAGAGAAGGTTCAGGAAAAGAAAGCATTTCTTTCAGACCAAATATTTCAGTCTGAGATCTGAGCAGTACTACTTCTTAATATTCATTATCTCCATCATCACTGAAAATCATCTGTGGTCCTGACACCTATTTCATCAAAAACTAGGATGCTCAGGCTGACTATGGCTATTTCTTCTGAAAGGGTGTAGTATTGTTTATGTCAGTGGTACCTGTTAGGGCAAGGTCATTCCATCTACTGCACATTGTCCCTCAGTTTGCTTGTGCCCCTAAATGTGGTCAGAGTGACAAGACTGCCTACTGCTTTTCTGTCTCAGCTCCACCATCCCTTCTTATAGCTAGGGTGTCTTAAGTCTAAGACTGTCAGCGCATCAAGTAGCAAAATATCTGCCCTGAGCTAGGTCTGCCAGCATCTGAGTCAGGAACATGAAAGTTATCAGCATTTGGAGATGTTCAAACTCAGATCTTGAGGGGGCCTGACACCATGCACTTCCAACCACTGCCAAAAGAATGCCAGCTTATAACTCTCCAGAGTCAGGTTCTCTGGTGAAAACAGCCCATAAAATTGACTAGAAATATAATCCTCAACACATGAGTGAGTGCTAAATAAAAGGGAAAAAAAAAAAAAAAAAAGTGGAAGAAAAAATATGTATAAGAAAAAAATATGTATAAGCTATAGGGCACATATTCATAAAATAAAAAAAAAATGTTAATGTCAGAATGTGTTAGGGGAGCACCTTGCAATTCTTGACTTTTGCTCTGACATTTTACACCAGCTTGAACACAAACTGTTAGGGTTTTGTTTATTTATCTGTTTGTTAACTGACATTGAAAGTATTTTCAAAACCAAAATCCACAGCATTTCTGCAGCTGGTGTGCAAATACCCTGTTTGGAACTGTAATATTCTTGGGATTTTTTGGAATTATAAAACCATCTTCAGACTGGATGAAAATTGAGCAGCTCTAAAAGAACTAAGTTTGACAACCTGAGGCCACATTCACAGAACTTTTCAAATATGCTGCAGAATGACAAATTTGCAAAACAAAAAATACCAAAGTATGCCTCAACAATGAACAATATTTTCTCCTGCTCTTTTCCAAATATCACCTCTAACACTGGCTGAAAAATATTTATTGAATAATGCATTTAGAGAATGAATTTTCTTGTTCTTTGAATAAAAGTTCAATGAATGCTAGTTCACGTTTCTTTTATTATTCAGTCAGCTACTCAAATAATACGTGTCAAATGTGACAATAACAATTCTGTAAGCTTTTCAAGTAATGATTAGACACTTCTAATTACTACACTAAATGAGCATCAACATAGTTCTGTGTATGTCACTCATAAGATTCTCGGAACCAAAGCAGAATCAAAAGTCAGAGGCCTAAGAACATTTGTAGCCATATGGCAAATTTTAATAAGAAAGTTGCATCGCACATCTTTAAATAGCATGGAGAAATAATTTTAATTCTCAGCTAGAACAATTTAAACTAAGTCTCTAGAGAGAGGTAGGGATTCCTTAAGAGGGCATAAGAGGCTGCCCTAGGACAATATGCATTTTCCTTCCCAGAGGTTCAGAGGAAGGGAAACACATCTATTTGGGAGGAAGCGTTTTGCAGAGAAATTATAGGGAACTCATGTGGAGAAGCATTTTCAGGAGAATTTGGTGTCAAGAGAAAAACAGGAAAGACTGGTGAAAGGGAAGAAATAAAGGGAAAATCCAGATGCCTCAGCTACTCTTTCACTAAAAAATCTAACGGGAGTTTAACAGAAAAAGTAGAGGTGGTATTGATTGAGTTTTTCTTCCTCCTTTTGGTGATCAAAGAGTATTATTTGTGACACTGAGTTTCTTTACAGGGCTCAGCAGTGAGGTGCTACACAGTCTATTTGTTAATTCATGTGACCTGCAATGATTTTTTTTTCCAAGAGATGTTTTTCTTTTGGATGGCAATGCATTTTAAGAGGATGCTATGAATTAGTTTGCTTCAGAAAAGCAAACTAATCTATCTATTAGTTTCTTTTATCTATCTATTACAGAAAGAGTTGTGAAAGAGCATAGGGAGATTGTTCCTTCAATACATTTGGGAGTGGTATGAAATGCCATACAAACAGATGAGCATTTACAAAAAGCAGCAGTCATACAGGAAATTTAGTTTTATTGTACAATATCCTATGGAGTCCCCTGGCAGCTTTGCTTTGTGAGGGCTTGGCTGGACATGCAAAGTTGTTTAATTTTTGTTGTTATGGAGAGAAGTATTTGCTTTCCAGAATTGCTTCTGCTGTTTCCAGTCCCAGAGTGGTTCAGAGACACCGACCTGAAAATTGCAGTGCTGTGTCCCTGACCCTGCTCTGGGCATGGCAGTGAGATCACAGGCATACAAAGCAGCACTGGTTCTGAAGTGTCATGCTTACAAGCATAACTGCTTATTTTAACATAGGTTAGTATACCTACCTTCCAACCTTTACAAATTATAATATAACGCATATCTATGTTCCTGGTCAGACTAGGCTGCTTTGAGAGGCAGTTAAGTCCACTGCAAGGGCCACTATTTCCTTCTTTTTATCGTTTATTTTTGCCTACACATAGCTGTGGCACTACAAATGCCAGTCTAGTACCTCAACCTGAGGAGCAGAGCTCCATACCGCACAGCTCTCAAATGACTGTGAATTTCTGAAAGTTTGTGTTTTTCTTTCTTGTTTTCATTAGTTTGGGCTGACATGGAATTTCCATGATCTGTAAAGCTTCATGCATGATGTTCACGCCACACTGCCTGTCTGGCAAACCTTAGGGGGTGAGGAAAGGCAGAGCTGGTGCCAGCTGCCTGCCCCACTCCTCTGAAGGTGTTCTAGAAGGGAAGACTAACAGGAAAATTCCCAACACATTTGGGGACTGAAACACTGCCTGGCCTTATGTAGGCTTCTCAAAGAAAGGTGTTGCAGGTTCTCTATGGTCTTCTCTCCCACAATGTGCTTTCTATTACATTTCGGCAGAAAGTGACCCTTTAAGTTTGCAGTCCATTGATTTTCCTCATGGTTGAATAGGAGGGAGGAGAAAGAAGGGAACCATAAATAATATAGAGATGTGGCAAGGACAGATTTGTTATAGTGCTTAGATACAACAGTGGTGAGCAACAATGACACAAATACAATAAATAATGTATTAGATTTGTGGCAGATTATTTTCACATTCTTCTCCAAAGTTGGTCTTGTCCACCCATACAGGAAACCACAATCTCAGTACAGGAAAGCACAATCTCATTTGACACTTGAACCTATGGAGCAGCTTACTGAAATAGCACAGGTGATCATGTCCACTGAGGAACCTGCAAGGCTTTATACAGAAGGTATGATTCACCTTACTGGTCAATTTCTCCTAGCATTATTCAGAACAAGTTGTATTTGTCCCTGCAGATGGTCTTACTGCAACAGATGACTTTGTGGAATGTGCCATCTAAGAGCCTATTTGGAATAAACAGTTTCAAAACTACGGAGAACAGCTTGTAAAGGGAGCAGTCTTGAAGATACAGAAGTGCTTGAAATATGTTCATGAATTTCCACACTATAGGAAACATTTGTTTCTTTTCTCCTCACGCATATTAAAATGCAAGGCAGCACAGCAGAGCTGCTGTTAGCTCTGTTCCTTAGCTGATGTTCATGGCATAAGGTTATTTCCACCGTGTACACAGTTTTAGCTGCACTACAGAGCTACTTGATCTTTTGGATCTGTTACTCAGGGACTAAGTCATCAACTATTAAAGACTTACCGGCATCCATTAAAGACATAAGAAGGATCTCAGCTGGAACATATTTAAAGCCAGGAAGATTATCCATATTTGTTCAACTTGAGATAAACCACCCTCACCGGTTTTAAAAGAGATCAAAGCTCCTAGGTATTTCTGCTTCTAGAAACTTGCTTGCCTGTAGTCAGAAATGTGTCTGGTTTATGGGAGATGCATAGGGACTACTTCTGAAATCTTTCTTTAGAGCGCTAAAGAGGAACCAGACCAAATCACTGGGATTTTTCTGAATAACTGTTACATATCTAGCAGCTGGACAGTGGCGTGATATAAATACTGGTTAACCAAAATCTTGCGTTCCGTATTTTTTTTCTCAGGTAAAAAGTCAACCCATTAACTCTTTAAGTAAAGCAAAAGTTTTTCTGTCACATTCTTGCTTCTTTATAAGCACAAATTAGCAACAAAAACCATAGCCAATATTTTATTGCTTTTCACATTCTTCATGTTCCAGACATTTATAAACATCATTTTTCATCTCAGCTGAAATCTAGCTATGAGAAATGTGATCAAATACTACAACAGTAACAGAATGGCAAAAGATATAAAGCAAGAGGGGGTATTTTTGTGTTTCATCATTAGAGAAAAAGAGTCACGGAGAAGCTGGTGGTTTTGAGTGGGGAGTCTGAGTGATGCTGGAAGTCTGTCACCAACAAATTTACCCTTTATCAAGCTCTCACTGACAAGAACAGGAAGACAGAGGCAGAGGCCTTCCAAGAACAGGACAGTGAATAATTGTAGAACACAACCTTGTTCCTATTTCTAACTGGTGTTAGTCAAACAACCTGTGTTATCTACTCCAGGGCTTGTGGTTAAGGGCTCTTGACTTCTTTTCCTCTGAAGCCATGAGGGGTCCCTTATGGCCTTCAGAATGGTCATTCTAAAAACTTCTCAGACTTTTGATAAATAATGTATGCAATTTTACATCTGTATTTAAGAAGATGCTAAATGGTCTGCATGCAAAAATCTCAGGTTTCTACTGGGTTTATTAGCAGATGTATGGAATGGAAAATAACATGGGATGTGACCCAGAGTGCTCTTAGTTGATGAAAAGCTCTGCAATGATTTTCATGAGCTGCAGGTGAGTCCAACAGTACATAAGAATTTCAGGGCTTGCTTATGCAGTAATAAGCTACTGAGCAGAATTAACTTGCACGGTCAGTTTTGGTGCCTAGCCTGGCCCTTTCCCCCTTCACTAATTATGCCCCTTCTTCCTGGTACACCTTTAACAAAAAACTCACTCTGAATCACTTGCACATCCACCCTATGGCCATTGAAATAAGAACTCGCGCAAAATGTATGTTAGTATCTCTTGGCAAGGCAGAAAAGAAGTTGCATTTGGCCTAGAACCAAATTCTCCTTTTTGTTTTTTTTTTGGTCGGATTTGCTGGATACATTTTTCAGCTATAGTTCATCCATATGAAAACATAATCCCATAAATGGGGCTTATATCAGCAAGTTGTAAAGATACCAATCAAGGTAATAGCAATACTGTCTGTGAGCTGTTTTAATATATGAGAGCAGGATTTTTTTCACCCAAGACTGATAAAGCATTCTTATAATTCTTATGAAACAAATACTTGTTTGAGAACATCTTTTCTTTTTTTATTTTCCTTTCATTTTTTTCCCTTTGGATATTTTTAGGGACATTTATGTCTGGCTGCCAGATTTCCAGAACTAAAATGATACATCAAATTCTAAGTGATAGGAAAATGACAGTTAAATTAAAGAGATTCACTACATTAATTTTTATTTCAATTATATGGAAATATAATCTAGTCTGGGAAATATGTGAAATTGATCAGGGTCACAGAGTAACCCACTTCATGTGCAAGTTACTAAGTTACAAGTTACAACAAGTTCAACATCACTCTGCTGTAGAATCTTTTGGTATATTTCACTCATAATTACTCTGTTTTGGGTTAAAGCAGCACTAGGTATGTTATGATATTGTTCTGTCTAGAAAAAAAAAAAAAGAGATTATTTTCCAATTTTTCACAAGATTATGTATCACACTTCTATCATTTCTTATTTTGGCTCTCTCAGCATGCCCAGCAGTCAGAATAACAGGTTGTTTTTTTTTTTTTTGCTTTTGGAGGAGACTTTCTTAAAGGTAATACTTTGCCTTTGCTGTGTAAAATCTATAATATGCCTGGCCAGAACAATACAATCAATAAAACAGGCACTCAACTAGGGGTGGATAATAATATTTTCTTGGCAGTTTGGAAAGAAAAAGAAACAAAACAGACAAGCACATTTGTGCCTGTGGCTGTCTGAAGTATTTGATGCTAACTGAAAATGGTTGTTTTTCCCCTGAAACACAGACTTTGTTCCGTTCTTTTTGGAGTTTTGTATGTTCTCATACTCCATCTCTGGGATGCAGTATAGCAATTGACCTCCTCCCTATCAGTTTTATTGCAGAAGAAGAAGGAATGTGTGGATTACTTGTATGTATCACTACATTACCTTTCGTTGCCTCAGGTATTTTTACAATGAGGTTTTCTTTATGATATATAAAAGCTTGCAACAGAATTTTGGAGTCACAAAAGAACTCTGAGTCAGCTAGAGAGTGAAAGATTTTTGTGAAGATGTCAAGAAATTTGGAAATAAATGTAGGAAGAGAGCAGCAAGAAAAATGCTTTCTGTAGACTTCGATTATCCCAAAGTGGCTACACTTAGAAAGAAAAACTGTAAAATAAAATCAGCTCATTCTTTGATGCAAACAAACACACCCTAGTGTGTTTTAAATATATTAGAAGCTAAATCCCTCATATGGGAAAAAAAAAGACAAAAAAAAAAAAAGTTAATGCATACATAAAAAATGTAGGACTGTAACCTCATGAAATAGTTATGAGTAAGAAGTTTGGTATTCAGCATGAAAAGATGCACAGTTAGAAACCAGATACTGCTAGGACACATCAGACTTTATGAATGAAGGCATGACAGAAGACTTTCAAGGATACAAATGGCATGTGTCTGCCACCCAAGCCTCTGAAAAAGGTCCCATTAATATGTCTAAAGGAGAGACTTTTTTTTTTTTTTTAATTTATTTTTATTTTTCTGTCCAAATATGCCCAAATATGATGATGTAAAAGAAAACTACACAACCCAGTCAGGTAAGGAGACATGGCAAAGCAGTCTGTGATCTTAAGCTCAGGACGTCACAGGAACAATTTAACAGCCAGAAGCTTGGGAATATATGCCAGTAAGGATAGTTCATTTAGTAACTAAACTGCCATGAATTTTCATCACTTTCAAGTGATTCTTTCAAATTTCTGCTACATTTTACTTCACATCTGAGCCTCCAGCCTCACTTTGCAGTATTGTGATATAATTGGAAATACAGTTGCGGAAGGATGAAAAAACATCTTTTAAGTTCTGGGAAGTCAGCCTGGATGCAGACAGTTTTTATAACATTCAGAAATGCAGGATGACAAGGCTGTAGCAATGATGCTTTCATAGTTCTGGGCATACTTAGTTGGGGAAACACACCGAACACATCTTGCAGACACAGAGTCAGCAAATCAAGCATCAGGATTGTCAATGTTCAGAGTTTGTAGACTGACTTCTTTTTTTCTTTTTTCAAAGTGTCAACATGAGAAAAACCCCAAATCGGGATTTATTTATTTATTTTTCCCTAGCATTTGGGATTCTAGACTGTTTTTGCAGGTTAGCTCAAGCAGGCCCTATAGAAAGTTATTTCACCTCATTATGACTTGTAGCCCCTAGCTATAAATTGATGCTAAAGATAAAACCCAAGAAGGATAGACTTTACAGTGATTGTCACTGAAAACATGCCTGGCCACAATTTCTAGAACATAAGCATGAGAAAACATAAGAAAGATAATCCTAAAATGATCAGATAAAAGTGATGGCATTGCACTTCTGGCAACCTTAAATCAAAAGGGGTGGCATTAACAAAGAGAGGGGGAGAAAAAAGGACCAAACTTCAAGCACAGCTTGAGAAACAATCTTATGGGTATATCACACTGTCTCTGGAAGATGCCCAAGGTGATTGCTTTTCCCCTATATTTAGGAAAAAATTGTCTTGTTTGCTATGCAGATAAAGGCACATTAGAATGGACTGAATTCAAATTGACAGCTTATTTTGTGAGCATTTTTGAAAGTCAAGTATTAAACTTGATATACAGTAGCCGAGTGTTCTGCATGAGCCTGAATTCCATCTCTGGTATGAAGATGGAGTTCATCCCCAAGAGCTGAGATCATTGATAAACATGGCATGTCAGGAAAGAGTCCAAAAGGCTTTTGTACAGAAACACAGCCTTAAGGACCTGCAGGAGTCCCAGGAGGATACAGTCACAGTCCTAGGTGATTTCCTCCTTCTCCTCTCTAGCAGGCAAAAGTTGATCTGTTGGATTTGATATATCTGTCTAGTCAGAAGGTCTTTGAACATTATTTTATATATATATTTAAGTTTATTAAAGAAACAAACTTGCCTTGGGACTAGGAGAAAGATTGTTTTATTGACTGAAGTTTATTAATGGGTAGGAAGCAAAAAGTATGTCTTAATAATCATCTTTCTCGATGGGGGAAAAATCAGCAATGGGGTCCCCTAAGAATCAGTGCTGGAAGTGATTTTATTCAATAACATCATAAATGACTTGGAAAATAATCCAACAATGAAATCTCAATATCTTAGATAATAGAGATCTATCAAGCAATCAAAATCCTTAAAACAAACAAACAAACTCAAACACAAAAACAAAAACAAAAAAACAGCTGCAGAAAATTCCTTTTCAGAAAAGCTTGATTCCATCAGTAAATAAATAAATAAATAAATAAAAAGCAGATAAACTTCTTTGTTGCCAAATTATGTAAGGCAATGGGAAAATAATTTAAGCTCTGCCTACCTGGGGCTGAAGCTGGTCCTGGAGGTTATACCTCAGGCTATTGGAGTTGTCATTGACAGTTTTCTGAAATCCTCAACATACTGTGTAATAGCAACTGAAACAGCCAACAAAATTCTGGGCATCCTTAGGAAGAAGGTGAAAAAGGAAAAAAAAATGTCCATCATTTTGCCACTTTTTTGCCATTAGAGGTGCACCTCTAGGTATGTGCTCTTGAGTACTGCAAGGACACAAAATTGAAAAGGTGCAGAAAGGACAACCAAATGATAAAGAAAATGCAGCCTTATAAGAAGACACTACAAAATCTGAGAGAGAGCTCATGTTTTATAGTGTGGCACTTCGGGTAATAAGTGAAGATCCAATTTCAAACTTTTTTGCCTGAATTGGGTATAATACAAAGCTGAATTTATTTATCAAATCACATCCCTATCCAGCAGGCTGTAGAACAGCTCATAGACATTTCAGAATGGAGAAGTCTGGGCTTTGATCTGTATGCATTCCACTATATTTCTGCTTCTTAAATATTATCAATGACTTTGAATTTGAAGTAACACAAAATTAAAGTAAATTTTATTCTCAGGAAAATAACTTTAATTCTCAGCTAATAAGAAATGGAATTTCTACCCTCCTGCCAATCAATACCTGATTACATTCTGAAACAATGCTCTCTTCTGTCCCTGGCCATATGGATGCCTTCAGTACTGAATTCCCAGTGGAACTCAGGATATTGAATAAATAAGTAAACAAGCATAGGAGCTCCAGGTCCCTGAGCAAATATTTAAAAATTGTCCTTTTAGTGGTCATGTTCACAGTGATGAGATAACTCTTCTTTTAAGGTTATCGCTATAATGTTTTTGCTAGCAAAAGCAACAGTCAATTTCCTTTAAAAAATAAAAAACAAATAAAAGAAGAGAGAGAGAGAGAGAGAGAGAGAGAGAAATTAGGAAATTACCATTGTCTGTATCTTTCAAAGTGCATTTTATTCTGGATTTTATTCTGGTTTTGCAGGTTTATCCAACAAAATGCATAAGTATGGAATCTGCCAGAGTTAATATTTCAAGATAGATTCCTGAATGCAATAATCAAACAGATGCTACAACAGCATAAACAGACATGAATAATCAGACAAAACAAAAATGATTTCTGTGACCAAGAGAAATGAACCAATGTCTAGGAATTGAGAAATTATTGCTTGTCAGAATGACAGCTGGCATCTTTAATCATTTCTATTTTATCTCCAGCAGAATTGTCTATCCTGTTTTTGTTGTTTGTTTGTTTTTTATTTCATCAGGGATTACAGACAAGGAGGCTATTCAATATTTGGCCTCAGATTTCCACACTCTTGAGACAGTGGATCCCTCCTCACCAAAAGAAAACAGAAGTTAAAATGCTTTTACCAGTGACTCTTAATTAAGTTCCATACCTGCTAATTATATGGAAAATTCTTTTGAAATACAAAATGGAAACTTTTCCTGAGTGATTTGATGAGCACCAGTAACTAATGTTCCTTGGCATCAGAGGACCAAACTGAGTTTTACACCTGTGAAAGATTCAGGTCAGACACATGGTACACCAAAATTTTGGTATTGTTGCTATGTACTTACATGTTTACACTTATGTGGGGCTGGTATCATTAAAGATATTTTTGCGCAATTTTTATCCTTTAGGGAAAAATGTTTTCTCACCAGCTCTGCATTTGTTGGTAGGCAGTGGGGAGCAGCAGGGGCACAAGTGGGGCTGGAGAGTCCCCACTGGCCATGGGAGCAGGGGTAAATGGGGCAACCCACTGTCCCCAGACAGGGGATGAGGGTACTAGTGTGCAGACATCTGCTGTGGGTGTAAGTGTGTGCAGGTGTGGGGTGTGAACATGTGCACATATGTGGGATTAGAGGTTTTTGTGGTTGGTCCTAGAAGGGTGTTTTGAAGATTGTATGTGTTGATTAGCATTTCATAAATTGCACTTCACTGATTGCCTGCTAACTTTGAGTACTTAATAAAATAATAAACTACCTCAGTCCTGCATTGGTCAAGATATGAAAACTGAGCAGAATTTTCTCTGTGACACAATTTTGGTAGAGAACATAGGCAGTCTATTTAAATAATTCAATCAAGGTTTGGGTAGTGAACTTGCTGGCTTCTGGGTCAGTAATTTGAAAATAAAAATAAATAAATAAATACATATGTACAAAATCTGGAACTGTCTGACTCAGATTATTTCTGCAAGATACAAGTTTGGTGTGGGAATCATGCAAAGGAGGTAAAATTTCACTAAGTTCAAGAGCTATCAACACCACAGAATTAAGCACCGAGAATAAATCAGGAATAATTTAGCAGTATAGGAGAAGCAATCAATAGTGACAAAAGGAAATGCTATTAGGGAAAAATAAATAAATAAATAAATGTGTTTTTAGTGAGCTCTAGGAGGTGGCTTGATAGGGCAATATTGGGCAACAAAGCCTGGGTCAAATTTAAGGTATGTTGTGATCCTGAAATAGTGATTAAGAAAACTGATGTTAAAAAGTCCTGGGCATCATCATTGTGGGGAAGAGAAGGAGGTGAGATATATATGGGCATTCAGAGTTAATATATTATTCAAATAACGTTTAACAACACTACAGTAAGGAATGATATTGTAGCATGATATCAAGATCACAAAAAAAAATAGATCATTTGATGTAATAATTAAAGGCTAGAGGATTTTATGAAAAGCAAGAGAGCTGCCAAGTACTCAGTGTTATAGATGTCCATATAGAAACCAGATGGGAAACCTCCAGGCCCAGCTTCAAGTTGTAATAAAATTACAGACACAGACACACACACCAATGAAAAAAAAAAAAAAAAAAAAAAAGTCATTAAGTGCAATTGTCATGCTAGCTGGTGTGCAAGCAATGAAACCAAAATTTTGATTAGAACAAAGATCATCTGATGCCACTACTACAGCAGTTTTTGATTTGGAAGGCAGCACAAATGATTTCTTAAAGAATGTGCAGTGCTATATAATGCAGCAACTCAGTATGGAAATGCAATATTCATGCCTCAAGCACAGACAGAGCAGGAGAATGAGCCACTGAACTGTTGGGGAGAGGTAAGGCAAGTGCCTTTTCTAGTTATGAAACAAGGTTAGTATCAGTCTAGGATGGGTCTGGAAAATAAGATGTGCAGGAAAAAGGCATATAAATCTCCAGCAATACTGGTTAAAAACACTTACCAAAATACTGTGAAATTGTTTGCCCATCAGTGCTCTCAAGGCCATGACGCTGTGTTGTCTGTTATACAAGTTGATATAATTAGTTTAAGAAATTGTGAGGTATATGGGAATAGCAGTATACAAAAAAAAAAATGTTAAAAATGATCCTGATTTGGTTAAACTATGGGAACACAGCATTTTTTTATTATTATTAATTTTTTTACAGTGACATTCATCCACCCAAGTTTCGAGGGTTATTTTGATTTTTTGTTGTTGTTGTTGGAGTTTTTTGCTTTAATTTATTCATCTTTGAATTCTATGCGTCATGCCAGTCAGTATTGTGACAAAACAAACAAAAATAAAGGAACTCAGTGGTCTCATTGTATGAAACTGGCATTAATTACGCTAACCTTAAGCCAAGAGTCTTCTGTTCCACTTTCTGATACAATTAAGAAAAGCAGACAGATGCTGAGCACGCATCCCTGATCCTATGTCCCACTGCAAATACTCTCAATATGAGCAGCAAACTCGTCCTCTTCGGAAACTGCAAATAGCATTTCCAAGAGCCCAGACACAGAGAAAATGCCTGTATCAAAGAAATGAGCATGGCTTTTCCTTTGGGTTATGAGATTTCCTCTCCCACGAAGGAAAATCAGGACTAGCCAGTCTGAAGTTGGGCTGTTGCATAAATGAAGGATGCAGAGTCCTTGCTCTCTATATTCAAGCTTATCCTAGCCATAATGAGATGAAAATGCACTCTTGACTTATGTATTTTATTTATGTTGTACTGCATTTTTATATCTTGTGAAGTCCTATCTTTCCAGGGGGATTGTCAGTCATGCATTTGCAATGTGTGAGAAAAAAAGGTAGCTAGTTTCAAGGCTTTTTCATTAAAAACACCAGCTACAAAACATCACAGAGTTAAAGAAAATATTATTGTCAAATAATAGGGCAAAATACAAATAAATAAATAAATAAATAAATCCCTCTTTTAGCATATCAAGGTTAGCTGAAATAACTGCTGTGAATTGAGTTTTAAAAGTAGATTTTCAGTTAAAATCCTTTGTCCACCAGTGCCTTAAAATAGTTTTATTGTACAGAAACCCTCAGAAGATTGCCCTTGGTTTTGTTTGTTAGTTTAATTGTTTTTATATTGTGTAACATTAATGCTTGTCTTATTATTTTATTATCTGCTATTTTATTATAAAACTTTTATTATCTGCTGCTGGTTGAGTATTAAAATGCTGATTTATAAACTGAGTATGGCAAGCACATGAGTCAGTGGTTTATCCAGTGATGGAAACATCATATGTGCATATTCATCTTCACTGTACAACTCCAGGACATGTGTTACAAAAAGACACAATTGTACATTGTTCAGCATGTAATCCTGCAAAGGAAATGTGTTTCCTTGAATGCTTGAGACCTAAATGTGATTCAGCTTTCAAACTCAGCATGTGTAGCCTAGAACAAAGTCTATTCCAAATCTTGGGCTTAATTTCTGTCCCCTGTCCTGAGACAATGTTGTCACTTCACAGAAGTGAAATGGGCTCTGCCAAATGGCTGCTGAGGATCTGGATTCTCATATTTAATAATCAGGAATAAATACTCAATGCTAATAGCAAAGGGAAAAGGTACAAGCTATTTTATTTTATTTCATTTAATTTCATTTTATGTTCATTTAGCTTTGGATTATGACATGTAATACAAAAATAGTTTATATGTTGTATTAAAAAATCATAAAATGTACATTTGGCCAGCTTTCAGTATCTATAAAATACAAAATGAATAATGTGTCCTTTCTTTGTATCTAACAGGATTTTGCATGACATTTTATGTTGCTAAATATCATTTTATATTATGGTTTTTCCCTTAAGCATAACTTGGTGTTTTGATTTCTTATTATGTATATCTTCATCCTCATAAATAATTTTAACTTTCCTTTGAAATCTCATAAAACCTGCTGATCCAATTTCTGTGATGGTTCAAACAGACAAAGAATCATTGGTTCATGTGAAGTTCTGCCAATTTATTTCAGGAGAGAATTTGGCCAGAAGGAAATCAAGCCAATTTTTTTCCTATGCTATTTCTCTAAATGATCAAAATAAAGGGTGGGAAAAAAAAAAAAAAAAAAAGCAGTTTTTTTAATTTAACATCAAAGACTGAATCTCAGTTCTGATTAAGACAACAAAATCATTTCTGTTCAGGGGCAGATTTAGCCCTGAATAAAGATGTGTAACTGCACTGTTGTGTGCTCTGTTTCTTCAGTAAGAGACCTTGCTCCTCCCATGCAAGGTCCAAATGATCTTTGAAACACCTGTGTTTCTACAACAGAGTCCATAGTCTCTCTTCATGTGTGGTCCCTAAGTCTTTAGAAACAACTACTCACATGTGCTTAATGAATGGCTCTCCTCTGTTCATGCTCTAGCAGTTTAATTCTTCATCCCTTTGTCTTCTCCATTCCAGGCAGTGAGCCCTACTCCAGCTGCTTCAGGCCACCCAGAGGGCACATCCCTCTCCCAGAACAGTGCTCACCTTCACTAGCCACTGTGCCAGTCGCAGGATGCTACCAGTGCCAGCTCCTAGAGCCAAACCCAGCAGTGTTCACCCCAGAGTGCTGGCTGGAGCAGCAAAGAGACCTTTTGAATGTGCCATGCTTTGAAACATGGTTTAGCAAACAAGGCAGCATTATAATGCATATGCACAAAGACAGATGATTAAATGCCAGAATCCCAAGTAGAACAGGAGGTCAGGCCCTCTGTGTTAGTCAAATTCTTTTGTATTTTCAGGTATTGCTTGCATGAAGCCTGTCACTACCACCACCCCAGCCCCATCAGGGATGGTGGGAAGGTTAGGTTGGTGGGGACATAGTCTTCTGCACACACATATATGTATTGTGCAGTGAGGGAGGAAAGAAAACAAAAATGTAATAGCTTAAAATATAGGTATATATGATACACAAACATGTATTGTGGGGTTAGTGAGGAAGAAAGACAAAATCTAGATCTAGAGGACAGTAGGATTTCTCTTGGCTGTGTACTGTTTTCTCCAATGACACCTGAAACCAAACCATTTGTAGCTACCTTTACAGTTGTATTAATGAAATAGGATATTCACCCCAGAGGATTTTAGTTTTCATCTAGTTGTCAAAGTAACTTCTAACTTATGTGCAGAAGCATCTGTCCTCTATTCACTATTGGAAAAAAAATCACAGTCAAGTGTAGCAAAATCTTCTCCCAGAACAATAAATAAAACTCCCCTAACTTGACCCGAATCTGGAATTATCACAGTAACAGTCTACTACTTCTCGATAATTGCTCCAAATATGGAGCTAAAATTAGCCTGCCTGGGAATGTTCTGCAAAACCCAGCGACAACTGTGGTTCATTCACGAAGGCATTCAAATATTTCCCCAGAGCACAAGGATTCAGAAATGAACAACTGCTCATTCCAATGGAAAAAAAAAAAAAAAAAAAAAGCCCAACATCTGCTTCATTCTAAGGACACTGGTATTTGCATTTGAAATTACAGTTAAATGGAGACTGTTATTTTCTGGCATAAAAACTACTGCTAAAGATGTTACAATTCAATGTGTATTCTTTTTCTGGATTCTAGTTGTGCTTATGATTTATCTCCCCATTTTGTATGAAATTGTGAAACCTTTTACAGTATTTAAGCAGTAGTAAGTCTCATAATTAACTGTCACAAGGGCAGATCCCTTCCATTTTTCTGACATGCTCTTCCTATAATAATTACAATTTTTAACTTTCTGTCTGTTAATTTCCCAGCTGTTTGACCATGCACCAAGAGGGAAGGAACATGAAATGGATTGTATCCTAAGACTGGGGCCTCTGTCTAGTGAAACAAGTGGAAATCAAACTGAGTCTCCCCTCCTGCAAACTTGTTTAAAAAGCTGTGCATCAAAAAGACATTCTCTTCATTGGCATAAGAAAGCAATAAAAAATTCACTGGTCATTTCTTTGGCTACTGTCAAATTCTTGCATATGTGAGGAACAGTGAAATGGTAAGAATCTACATTTTATTGCAGTTGTAAATTTTTTCCCATACCATGTTACAACTGATGTTCCCTACTGCCATTCTAAGGTGTTAGAAGGTAAGACTGTCGACATTGGAGCAGCCTACAGATTAAGGTAGCTTGATGTCCCATATCCAACTATAAGAGATGCCTAGGAGGACACCAAGGTCCTAGTAGAGGACACCAGACCTGCACAGAGAAGGCTGATTCAGTAGATGCATTTGTTGCAGCAAAATCCACTCCGGCATAATATGAAGTCTTTTCCATACCAAGGCACAAATACTTGTTCTGTGTTTTAGGTCCTGAGGGCTGCAACAATAAATGTTGTGATTTGCATTTCATAATCTCTTGGAGGCAAGAGGTCCTCATGGAGATTTTCCTCCTTACCAATGTTGATGATCAGTGTGCATGATAAATCATGATTTAAAAGTGCCCTCTAACTGCAACAGCAGTTTTCTTTGGGTTTTACTTGCATTTACTTGGGATTTTTCCAGTGAGATAGAAAGAGAAAAGTATTTTGTGCTTTAGCACAAACATTCACTAAACAACAGTCTTCCTGTGCCTCATTGTCTTGCCTCCTGTGCAAACATCCTGAATGCACAGGTAATCCAATAATACTTTGGCGTTGAACTTTTGAACTGAAAGTCTGTTCTAAACCCTTCATATAGAGATAAAACATGTTTCCTATCACTTCGTTGTCCAGAGAGAGTGCATAGCAGCCTGTAACATGCATATAACAGAAATTATTTGCACTAAGACCTTAGCTGGTGTAAATCATCATTTCTCTTCTATGGAAGTCAAAGGAATTTAGAGCAATTTGTACTAGTTCATTCATTTAATTGTAATTAAATGCACTGTATTTCCAATGGTAGAGGACATTCAGTTTTTGATACTGATATCCTGTAGCTTTCCTCAGAACAAACATTGTGGACAAAATTAGGGTCTGCACCTTCTTGTAAGACTTATATTTTAACTCATCCTGTTTAATACTCCAGAAATGTGAAAATCCTCTGCCCTCTGTTCCCTCCAACCCTCACCCCGTGTTGCTCTTACATGAGCAAGATATATCATACTTAGCTCTATTTACATGTCTAATGGCCACAAAACTAATATATTTCTCTGCTGCATTAATGGAATATGCATATGAAGTACTTCTGACAGGAATTTTTTGGGACCATAAAGTGGACATTATACACTGGGAAGTGAAATGTCCTGAGATCTCATTTCAGCTAGCAAACAGCCAGAGCTTTACATTAGTGATCTTGGAGCAATGTTGAATAAATATTTAAGACTGCTGGGACTATAAGGAATGAAACAGGCTTTTTTCAGCCATTTCCAATTAACTGAATTAATACTTGATACATGTCCATCATGCTCTTTGTCCCTTGTATGGTGAATCCTTCAGATAATTGAATAGTTTTTATGTGTATCTAACTCACATCAGGAGAACAGATGGATAAAAAAAGAAAAAGTGTGTAAATGCCATAGTCAGTGAATTTTGCCATATTTCTACTCTTCAGTGGTCAAAATCACTACTGTATTGCTTTATTTATGATAACTCAAATGTAAAATCCCTAGTCTATCAGTTGCTGAGAAATGCCTCATTTAACCTTTCATATTGTTTTGAGTGAATACATCAGCCAATAATACATTTCTTTTCCTTTCTCACAAGTGTCTTTAACCTGCTAATCAGATCCCACATTTTCTTCCTAAAGGAGAAAGAATTGACCTTTCAGTGTAATACAGTTTTATCATTTTGCATCTTTTGATAGAACTGGAATACAGAGTAAACACTCTCTGCAGACATGATTCATCTTCCTCTGATGCTTTCAGGGATCATGGTACCTTATTTTGTAAGGATAGGACATATGTAATCACAAAGGAATGATAAGTAAAACTCTTTTGCATACAGAAGTAAAGAACATATTATCTCCCTTAATCAGATCTGGATTTCCTGTGTTCACAGTCTTCTGATCCCACAGGGACTCTTCCAGAGATATTTGTGTAGCACCACAAAATATATTTTGAAAGATTTGAAAGATATTTCATTCTGAAAATGATTCCTTTCCGGGAGGAAGTAACACAAAAAATAAACTATTGTTATATAGCCAAATCATTCCCTGCAAGTGCCTGACAGCATTTTCTCCTTGTTTTTGTAGATAGATGAACTCAGCTTCATCTCAACTCTCTTTCTCCAAGGAAACTTTGCTTTCTAGACCAGGCACCTTAATCAGATTCATTTCATTCAGTTTGGTTCTCTTAATTAATTCTTCTGACCTGGGAGGTGTCAGTTTTTGATGGGCTGAATTACATACACTTGATAACAGTGTGGGGTAACCATAATCCCAACTTAAGTGAATGACTTAGGTGAAGAACACCCCTGTGTTAAATGGTTAAAATGATGTGAAGACATTTTGTTAGGTCACATTTTCCTCATTGACATGTAAATGTAGTTGTGTTTCTATACAGATTTTTGCAAAGAAATTACACTTTGTTTTGGAGATCCCTGTTACTCCTCCTTATACTACTAGTTCTCGCTTTAATAGAGCAAGTACCTCACTGTGTTTTGATTGTCTCTTTTAACCTTTTGATAGTAGACTATGACAATGCTTTGGTTTTTACAACTCTCAGATTGGTGCAGGCTCCTTTCTCTTCTCTTCTCTTCTCTTCTCTTCTCTTCTCTTCTCTTCTCTTCTCTTCTCTTCTCTTCTCTTCTCTTCTCTTCTCTTCTCTTCTCTTCTCTTCTCTTCTCTTCTCTTCTCTTCTCTTCTCTTCTCTTCTCTTCTCTTCTCTTCTCTTCTCTTCTCTTCTCTTCTCTTCTCTTCTCTTCTCTTCTCTTCTCTTCTCTTCTCTTCTCTTCTCTTCTCCTCTTTCTTTTTTCCTTTTCCTTTTCCTTTTCCTTTTCCTTTTCCTTTTCCTTTTCCTTTTCCTTTTCCTTTTCCTTTTCCTTTTCCTTTTCCTTTTCCTTTTCCTTTTCCTTTTCCTTTTCCTTTTCCTTTTCTTTTAACCTCTTGGTGTAAATCATTACATTATAATAAAAGTTTGCTGTCGGAACAACTTGTTTCTATAGCAATTTTCTCCTTTACCTGTAGAAACATGGCTATTTTAAAAACAGACAGCCCAAAGGAGCAGAATATCACAACAAGAGGTTTTGTTTGGGGGTGGTTTGCATAGTTCCAGTGGTCCTTAGGGAAGTTTCTCATCATAAGACAATAGATAGAAATGCAGGCAATTTCTCCCAAGCAGGAAAATAACACATTTCCAAGCCTGTGATGAGAAAAGATCAAATCAATACTGAAGCTGACCCCATAGATTTTCCTTCCTAAATCACAAATGCAAGGAAGTTTGCTTCCTAGGTTATAGGCCAAAAGTGGTCTGCCAAGTTGTCTCCTGTCCTGAAAGAATACAACATTTATGGGGGTGTGGGGAGGAGGAGGAGATCCTCAGATGGTAACTGTGCTACTTTTCTTACTACTCAGCAGCACTGCTTTAGACAAGCATACATTCTTTCTTCTCAACAGTGTGAAAGCCAGGTTTATCAGGAACATCTGTCTAAAATTTGAGAAAAGAAATAAAAGGGACGAAGGGAGGAAGGGAGGCAGAGCAAGAGAGAGAGAGAGAGAAAGAAGAGAAGCTTGGGGTCTATTGTAGCTGTCAATAAACTTCTCAGCAGGCAGCTTTGTTCCAAATATTAGAGTGCTTTCAGCAAAGTTACATCTAAGAGAGATGTTGCTAGATGTTCCTGGACAGCTGTTAAATTGGGGAGGAAGGGGAAAAAAAAAAAAAAATTTCAAGGATTTGCCAGAAGCTCTGCTAAACCATTAATCACGAAATCACGAAGAACACATCGGTGCTTTCTGAATATAGAGAAACACAGCACAGCTTTGCAGAAACACCAGTTGTGAATGTACCACCATTCTTTACAACTGTGTCACAACTGCTGAGGGGAAGCTGGAAAACCTGAAGATGGACATAGCTCTTGACATACTTTTTTTGTCAGAGGATTCTCCAGGCAACCCAAGTGGTGTCCACCAGGATCAGTTGGAGGGGAAAAACCTCACAAATGTCCTGTGCTTTACAGCAGTTGTTTTTCAAACAGGAACAAAAAATATCTCCAGAGGTAACACAGGAATCTTTGCACATGGCTGTATGCCACAGCCATACTTTTCAGTTAACATCAAGGCTATTGCATACCAGACTGCAGAAACTTGCTGAAGGGAACAATATGATTATCTAAGCATCCTCATATAGCTGTTACATGCACGTTTGAAACACCGTTCTGTCCCAGTGTTGAAGACAAAGCAAAAATATTAAGGAGGTAAAATGTTGGAAGCAAATATAAAGCTACAGGGAGATTGAAGAGCATATAGATGTAGATGGTTTATGAATAACAGGAGTTTGTAACTTAAAGCCAAAAAAAAAGAGAAATCTCAGGGTACACATGGTATTATATGGATCAAAGGAGATCTGTCAAAGACTGTTTACCAAAGACTGTTTACCATTATTGAATATTGAGTGGAGTTAGATGGAGCCAGTTCTAATAACTTGCATTTTTAGATTAAAAATCTAAGGGAGGGGAGAAGGAGTTACCCAAGTGACCAAAAGCTCCTGTGACCCTATAATTATAATTATAAATTGTAAAGAAGAAATCTGCAGTATATGTTCCTGAGAGGAATTCAGGTGAGCCTGGAAGTAAACTGTCGTTACTCTATTCATCTTTGAGAACAGCCCATTTGTTTCAAATCTTTTTAAAAGGCAGGGGAGGGTGAAAGTAGACTAACAGAAGTTTTTAAAACTATTTGAAAATCTGTTTCAGCATGTTAATAGACCAGTGAGGGAGTTATACAGAGACTTGAAAAATGATTTTTACAGCACTCATCCTATCCATTGCAGCTGATAGACACTTTAAAACTCTCAATCTGTGATTCAATTAAATAGAAAAGTAGAAGCAAGAGTTTTTTGGCAGAGAAACTAAATTATATCAACTATGTGAATCACTTGTCAGGAATCTAGCAGCTGTTTTCCTGAATTCATGGACAGCCAAGGGAAAACTAAAGCTGTAAGAGTTACAAGCTGCTCACCAATTCATCCGTTCCTTTACACAGGAACAATCTGAGACTCTCTAACACCCACTGGAGTGAAAATTCATCCATGCCAAAAACCTTTCCACAGGCAGGCTTCAATAATCTGCCTACAAGATTGCACTTGAAGTTCCCTAAAGGGTGCTAGAATATGATATTAACAGTGAGCTGATTTGTCTCTTCACATTATACTCCTGTCCTGATGAGGAGCAGGGAAGGAGACCCTGACTTGATCATGGGAGCTGTCTGAGCCTTCAGGAGTGGAAATAATGGAGGGAAGGTAGAAGCAAGTGCTGAGTATGTTCCTTAAGGAGGACCTCCTAATTCTGAGTTCATTAATTAACTCAACTAATCCACTGGGTGCCATGAGACAACTGTCCAGCTCATTGCTGCTGTGAACCACAAGGTCAGGGTATGTATGCAAGTGGTAGCAGTGCTCCAAGGGACTGCTCTGGAGTTTTGACTGTATGAACTAGAGCTTAGCCTGAACGGGGTTAAAAAAACATTGGTTTCAAACTTAAGGTGACTGTTCCACAGAAAAGAATAATTTAGCTTGCATACACTCTAATGCTGAGGGGACAGCTTTAATGAGCTTATGTGTGGTTTATCTTAGTCTCCTTAAGTGGTCCATGTTCCCAGGACAATTATTCCAGCCACGTAACCAAGGCTTCGTCAATCAATACCTAGTAAATTCTAAATACCTTGAATTCAGCTATAGTGAAAATTGCCTTCAGCAATAGTTTCAGAAAAACATTATTTAAAGATACATGTTTTTCAGCACATTTATATAAATACCAGATTCTTGCTTTCTCCTCTGCATGGAATATACCATATCATAGTATCATTCACACCTACCAAAAGCTCTCCAATGTCTTCAGCAGTTTAAAGGGGTACTTCAGCCACATAAAATATAAGCAGTATCTTTGCCATTAGAGATTTACCAAGAGATGTACCGAAAGCATGCTGAATGCTGATAGTTATCAGCTGAGACACAGGACATAAAGATCTTCTGTGATATTTTGATGTTTTTCTAGTGTATGCCAGGCAGCAGGATACCACAAGCGTATGAAACACAGACCAGAAATTTAAAGCCAAGGTTGCAGACTCTGTTTCTCCAATGAACCTGGGGCTTCCAGGGGCCTAACTACATATTTTAAATGAGGAATAGACTTAAATGTCTTGCCAAGTCAAAACCTTTATTTAAGTTCTCTTGCTAGCTATTTTCACCCATTTTCAAGTATAATGCAAAATAGATCTCCCACTTGGATGCTCTGATATATGGTGAATAATTAGAGCTGAATGGAAAGCAAATATTTTTCAGGAAAACATTCCCCAAAAATATTCCAATAAGCAACTACAGTAATAAAATTAGCGGTTATAATAACAGCAATGTAAAGCAATATATTGTAATACAAAACAACTAATAGTAACAATACATAAATTATTTTTAATTAATGGGACTGTCCCACTTAATTACAAAATCACAGAATCACAGAATTTCTAGGTTGGAAGAGACCTCAAGATCATCGAGTCCAACCTCTGACCTAACACTAACAAGTCCTCCACTAAACCATATCACTAAGCTCTACATTTAAACATCTTTTAAAGACCTCCAGGGATGGTGACTCAACCACTTCCCTGGGCAGCCCGTTCCAATGCCATTAAGTAAATGGCTGTCTTTGTGAATGTTCATATTAATTTCCACAAAGAAATTCAGGGGCTAAAATATATTTACTCAGTGGGAGCAGCAGTGTCAGAACCTGGCCCCAGTGGGTTGGCATTCTCTTTCTATTTACTGACTGCCTTTACTAATAGAATTTTAAATGCAGGTTTAGTGTAAATAAGCCAGAAAGTGAAAGTTTTGTAATAACTGAAGATTTTTTTTTCTCTTAAGCCATGTGCATTCAAAGAAAGTTTGGAGAAAAGAGAGTAACTGAGTAACTTTCTGTTACATTGGTAATTGCTCCACTCATTATTTTGGTAACTCAGAGTGAATATATTGTATAGGTATATCAGTGTACAGTAGTTAGCTCTGACATACTATAATCATAAATAAAATCTGAAATTGAATGAAAATAAACATAATAAAGTTTTCTCTGTTCTCTTCTACTGGTTTTTCTCACTAAGTTCAAACTATTCCAAGTAGTATAGAATTGAATTTTCCATGGTGGAAATAGTGGTGGAGTCACCATCCCTGGGGATGTTTGTGGTGGTTTTACTCAGGTGGGCAGCCGAGCTCCACCACAACTGCTCTCTCACTCCCCCTCTCCTCAAAGAGGAAGGGGAAGAAAATGCAACACAGAGAACTCGAGGTTTGAGATGAGAAAGGTTTAATTAAAGGGAAAGGGAATGGGGAGAAAAAAGAAACAAAAGAAACAATAAGTCCGCGCAGAAGCACAGAGAGAGGGAAAAAAAAAATTATTCTCTACTTCCCATCAACAAGCAATATTCGGCCATGTCCTGGGAAGCAGGGCCTCAAAATGTGTAGTGGTTGTTCAGGAGGAACAGCCCCCTCCCCCACGAGAGCCCCCCTTTTTATTGCTGAGTGTGACATCAGGTGTTATGGAATATCCCTTTGGTTGGTTTAGGTCAGCTGCCCCAGCAATGTCCCCTCCCCATCACTTGCCCACCCCCAGCCTGCTGGCTCTTGGGGGCTTGGAAGGAGTCCTGATGTTGTGCCAGCACTGTGCAGCAATAGACACAACACTGGAGTGATATCAGTGCTGTTCCAGCTACGAGTGCAGAGCACAGCACTGTGTGGGCTGCTGCAGGAAAAAGGTGACTCCAGCTCAGACAGACCCAACACAATGTTCAAGGAAAGGTTGGACCTGCTTAGGGACATGGTTTAGTGAATGACATTGGTAGTAGGCAGATGGCTGGACCAGATGATCTGGTCTTTTCCAACCTAAATGTTTCTATGATGCTATAATTCCAAGGATTAAGAAACACTAGGACAGAGACACTCTTTTACAAGGAAAAAAAAAAATCATAGAAGAAAACAGGCATATCTTAGAGACAGCATAAAATAAAACTCTTCACATCTGCTTACTGAAGACTGTGAGACTAAAATAACAGTATTTCAAACAACTCTTTTTGATTTCCATTTCTTTTTCCTCCTCTCTCTCTCATTTTCTCTCTCCCTTTTTTTCTTTCTTTTACCCTTTTTACCCTCTCTCTTTCTTGTCCTTTCTTCTCCCTTGTGTCTCTCTCTGAAAGTTGATTGTCCATGGAGAATCATTTGTGAAGTGAATTTAACATCCTACAGCACATTTCCAAATCATGATCATACAAGCTGACCTTGTAGTACATTTGGCAGACTTTTCAAAGGAGGTTGTTTTATACAGCCATGGCAGTGAATCCTGCTCTTTGTTTCTTTTAAAAAAACAATTCTGTTTCTAAGTGGATGATATATCAGAATGGAAAATGAGTAGCTTATTATAGCAAAGAAGAAGCTGGATTTTGGTTGAGAAAACAAACAGTTCACCCATCCTATTATTACCTTCATATTATGAGTGCAAGTTAAAACAGAAGCCTGATAGTGAATATATATTGAAATTATTGAAAATAGCTGTGCATAACTGACTGAATCTCAAAGATAAGTTAAAAAGCTTGCTGCTAACAAAGTTGCAGCAAAGAAAATAAGCAAGAAATGAAAAAGTGAGTTCAATAGGTGAGAAAATTCATAATGGGCAAGAAACTGTTTGAGAAGTGATGGCATCCCATTAAGAATGTTGAAATTTTATAAGGCAGGGATGTTTGTCAAGGTTATCAATAAGGACAATTGTCAATGTTTATTTATTTATTTATTATCTTCTGTTGGAATGTTCAGCAGCAAAATGTCAAAGAAG
The DNA here is from genome assembly GCF_963932015.1 of Anas acuta. Lineage (NCBI taxonomy): Eukaryota > Metazoa > Chordata > Aves > Anseriformes > Anatidae > Anas > Anas acuta. The sequence continues at coordinate 85,923,179 of NC_088980.1, forward strand.
ATGCTGAATGAGTGGCTTCCAAACAGTTGAGTAACTAGATAACATGTCCAGTATTCCCCTCATTCTTTCCCTCCTCTCTTCCCTAAAATTCTGTATTTTAATCTGTTTCCTATATATTTTCTTCCTATTAATTTGATATTGGTTGCTGTTTCCTTAACTTTATGATGCTTTTTCTAAAATGGTATGACTTCATTTACAATTTGTACGTACTTACTTTTCATGTTCCCTAGAACTATCTTCCTTATGAACTCCTGTATTAAGTGTTCTCAAAACCTCCTCTCCTCACGTGTAGCTTATCTTTCTTTTCTCTAACTATCCCAGTTTCTCCTATGACAGTTTTCATGAGGCAATTTAGTTAAATGAATAATCTTGGGGGCTCTAGGCAGCTTTCATTGACTTACAGTTGAGTGTTTTATTTCATAAATATATATATATTGTTGGTTTCATATTTTTCACAGATGGGACAAAGTTAATATAGTGGAGTACGTACACGTATTGTTTTTTTAAGCACAAACCTCCGGAGAGCATAGCTAATCTATAGAATGTCCTTGAATTATAGATTTTCCAGTGAAATCTCTGATTTAGAGGAAAGGTGTGTAAAATGGAAAGTAAACAGAGGATATATTCATTCTTATGTTTCTGTGGAGAATCCAATGCAATCCTTACTCCAGAAAATATAAAGGAAATAACTTCTGCCTGTGAAATATGAGCTGCAGCTATCATTGTTTTCAGTAGCTTTGTGAACCTGACAGCCCAAGAAGTTCCTAGGAAAGACTTACCTTAACAATTGCCTTGAGATGGATTGACTCTTGCCAATTGGCACATTAGCTCATAGTACTTTTGGTATATGAGTATCTATTTTGCAAAAGTTTTGTAATTCCTAAGTCTTTTTTTCTCTTTTTGGGGGAACTACATCCATACTATTTCTTTCTCTGTGAGACAGAAATGAGGGAATTCTTTGAGAACAGATATCTCAAACATGCAAGCAAGGACTGAACAAAAGTCACCATGCAGCATCACTGCCAGCATGGAGTATTCCTTCTTGGGTGGAGCCTAGGTCATTCAAGCTAAAAGGTGATAGCAGTTACTGTCTTCAGTAATTCATGTCAGTTAATCCAAGTTTTGTATACCTTTCTGTTTTTCATCCTTCTGCTCTGTACTACCACTATGACGCTACAACAAATGTCATACAGAGAATCAATGAGTCACAGTTAGTACACGTGGCAGTCTGACAGTCTAAAGCCAGTAATTTTGAGGAGACAGTGGGAGGAGAAAGAGGTAGACTTAAATTGTTGAGAGGCAGTAGTGATGGGTGGGGTGGGGGAGGAGAGAGGGAGGAAGATTAGAAATATTCTTCTGGTGAAGGAAAGTTTATATATGTGGGTGTTACATATTATTGACAGCAGATAGACCAGCTTGTATCTGGCAAGCAATGTAAAATATAAATTAAGTCCTTTTTTGAATCTATCACTTTTATTTTATAAGCTTTTTACTACCTTCCTCCCTCCAATTCTTCCCAAAGACTTATTGTCCTAAGTACAGAATTTATAAAGTTTCATTGTTTATGTCTCAGAAAAGCGCTGTGTTACCTGCCGACCTTGTCTACATTTCAGACGCTTGTCAAAAAGATATTTTATCACAGAGAACAAGGCTTGATTCTTCTGCTTGAAAGCAATTCGGGGGGGTTAAGGCTTTGATCGTATTGCAAGGTGGAATGTTTCTGGAATGTGGTACAAAACACGCCTATGAAACCTGTCCCAAATCCTCTTCCTGCTCAGCTTTTGAAAAAATCTGTCAGCTGCCCACAATATTTCAGAAGCACAGATAAAAAATTTTGCATGTTTCACATTATTTAGCTCCACAGATGTAAACAATCATCTTGACACATTGATGGGCTTTTAAAACTCTATAGGAAATTGGCGCTAGCATTTGCTTCTTTGCATAACAACCATTTTGCATTGATGAAAGGGTATCTTCCCACAAGTGAGGAACTTAGCAATGTTCAGCTGTTTTCATTCTCCGGTTCAAGTGACTAATAGTCAGAAATCTAGGAGTATAGACACAGGTATATATAAACATCTTCACATCCATGCAATATATTGATTAGATAAGTCTTGAAATATCGCACAATGAATTTATGTATGATCTGTATCTTGTTATCTTACCCATTTTACCCCAGATTTTTTTCAAAAGACCCATGTAATTTTAAAAAAGCACCCTTATTTATAAATCAATATGAATTATAATTTATCTGTTTCAATTAAATGACTAGCACTGAAGATATCTCAGTGTTCAATCTAGATTCCTTCTCTATGTGAAGATAAGTCACTTATTTAAAGGTGTTTCATATTCATTACTTCTTAAGGTTCCCTCAGAGTTAGACTCCTTGGAAAAACTCTGGTTCATGCATTATCCTAGAAGGCTTAACACAGATTTTAACATACTGCATGTTTTATCCATAGTACCAAAAGGAATAAATGAAATAATTCCAAACTCAGTTTTAAAACAAAATAAACAAACAAACAAAATGTACACACACATGAAACATTAACAAATAAAACCTTATATGAACATCTCTGGGAAACTTTGAGACCCCAGCAGGTAGCATGGGCAGACTGGAAAACAGTATGGAAAAGCTTCAGCCAACCTAATACTGTCCTGCTTTAACTCTTGGTGTACTCCCATCATCAATCATTTTGTATTTTATCTTTATTAGGATTATATCCAAGAGTTTTATGAAATAGAACATCTTATATTCAAACAATGACCAGAGCATACAGATATGGTATTTAAAAGAAAAGTATTAGGAAAAATAAATAAAAAAAAAGCTGGATATTAACAAAAAACAAAAAAGTACATTAAAACAATAACAACAAAAAGTCATTTAACAGACTCAAAGAAACATAGGAAAGGATAGATTTCTTCTCTCATCTTATCACAATTTTGAAGGAAGTTTTTAGAAAAGTTTAGAACATAGATCACAAACAAAAGTTAACTGAAATGAAAATAAACTGAATGAACTAAAATGAAAAGGTAACTAAAGGAAATCTTGTGCCTTGTACTATAAGAGTTAAGATTAAAGTTCTGATAGACCCTCACTTTATTAACAGATTAACACGTGCTTGACTTTAAAATGTTTAAGTAAAAATAATGCCTTGCACTTTTATGTACTTTCAAAAAAAAAAAAAAAAAGCTTTAAAAACTAGAGTGGAATTACACTCTCTTCTGAGCTTCTGAGATGTTTGATGGTTATATTTTACAGATGTGAAAACTGAAGTACAGTGAATGAATTGATGTGGTCAAGACAATATAACTTTGATCTTGACAGAAACATGGCAGAAAATCAAAAACCTTTGCTCTAACCTCTAGCAAAAATTGGTAGTTTATACAAAACAAGAAAAAAATACCTCAAATCTTGTAATAACTTTTGTGAACAGCAAGGTTAAACTATGGAAGATATATTTTTTTGCCTAAGATATATATATTCAACTACTGTAGTGCTACTATTTTATTTGGAATATAAAATATATAGAATATTTATGGTTATAAAATATTCTACAATATTTTAAAGTTGCCTGGGCAACTTGAAATAGAATGGTCAAATAATTGTAGTTAAGCAATCCCTCCAGTCCATTCCACTGCAAACAAAAAAACTCATAAAAGCATTTTTTTCCTTTTTTTTTTTTCACTTGATTTTTGTCTATTTATTAGGACTGTATCTGACATGACAATTAAAGGTGTGGTGTTAATTTATATATGTTTATAAGGCTTATGCATTTCATAGCTGTATTGTCTTGGCATATACATGCAGTTATACATGTGTGCATACATGTGAATATCTGTTATGTGTGGAGGGGCCTACCTTGTCAGCTATTTTACAGATCTCAGACACGAAACTACTGTCTTCTACAGTGAGCAAGAAATTTATACTGGTCAGACTTGTATGGAAAAAGAAATGAGAATATTTTTCTTTGAAAATCTTGTTCCATTATTCATTGCTGTTTATTGAAGTCCCAATCCTGTTACACTTAAACACACAGAAATATTTTCCCCAGAGCGTCCTTCCTTCAATGTTACCACACACATTACAACACGGTGGAGGAAGGGTAGTAGAATCAAGGGTGCATTATTGTCAGTAAAAGATTTGTAGAACTTCATATTCAGAGTCTAATCAGTACTCCACCTCAACAGCTTCTTTCAGCTGAATAGCTGAAATAGCCCACAGCAGTGGGCCCTTTTTTGATGTTAAGTTCGAATTTAAAATTAGATACTATTTATATTGTTATATATATGGCAGTTGAGAACAAAATAGCCATGTAAGAGATTTCTCTTATGTTTTGGCAGAAGAATGGGGATGAATTGAATTTATTTCAACAGGGAATACTTTTGCAATCCCAGTTCTCACTTGGAAAATAAAAACATATTGCTGAACAACTGGGGAAATCACCTAAAATGCACACACACCTTGGAGTATAGAATCTGGGTCACAGTTGCTAAGTAACTACATTTTGGAATAAAATAGATCTGATTATGGGCATTTTTCATCGTGGATAACTGGAAAGAAAAGAAAGGAATGCCTTTTGCAGCCTTTCACTGTAAATACAGAAAGCAGAATAGTATTGGTGTTTTTGTTTGTTTTTCTCCAAATCACGGTGGACAGAACTGTAAAAACAGCTTAAGAAAGAGGCATTGCATACATTTTAGTACATTTAGATTCCAAATACACTGTTCTTTTACTCCTAGCTATGAGATAGACTGTTACCTCCTTGCTCTGAATGAATGGTAAATGGGAGTTTTAGAACTATCCATAAAATGGAATTTCCATCCCACATAAATATTGGAATCCCAAACAATGTTTCAAAAATTGCCAATAAATAAAATTTGCCATTCAACTGAAATGTGTTATTTCAGTATTGACTTTTCTGCTACACAACACAGGAACATTGGCTAAGGAAAGACATTTTAAAATGAAAAACTAAACCTAGGAGTAATCATAGAAGTGACTTTTTCTTGTTTTAGCTTATGTATGCTGATCAACTTCTACGTTGTACAAGGAGGGAAGTGTCTAAGGTTTGTGAGGCATTGGTGACATGGCAATAAATAAATAATAATAATAACAATAGTAATAAAAACGGTAGGACACCGTATTAAGTCAATAACTTCTTGCACCAAGCAAGTTAATATTTGCTGCCACACCATAAGTCATTTTAGCTATACATCCTGCTTTGCTGAGTAATGCTGTAAAATAATGATACAAGCAATCACCAATAAGATTACAGCACTGAAGTGTGCAATTACGACAAAATATAGGCAAAGAAAAGTCAACATATTCTTTATAAAAAGCATGAATAATTTTTCTTTTAATTTAATAAAATAGTATTTCAAAGTGTGAGGATAAGCCATATCAGCTGAGAGTAAAAAATAATCAAGAATATTTTCTCTTTCATGTTTTTATTTTTAAGGGATGTGGGAAGTTATCATTAATGTCTTCTTTACAAGAGAAGGAATTAATGTTATCTACATGTCCTTTTTTTCTTAAGACATTATGTTTCTTCCATGAAGGTTTACATAAATTATCATTGTACTGAGGTTGGCAGTCACTGTATCTCCAAGAAAAAAATGTCAAACTTCCAATTACGATTAGCAGTATTTAAATAAGCTAATATGATCTGTTTTATTTCATTTCCTTGCTTCTGAAACATTAGCTGAGAATCAGACTGCTCCAGTCTTTAAGTGCCATATGTGTATGTCTCCTTAATTATTTCACGGGGTCTGTCATGCCTCATAATCATACTTTTTCTTGGCTAAAACACAGTTATTTATTTTGCAAAAATAACTGTGTTTTTTTTTTTTTTGTTTGTTTTGTTTTGTTTTTTTTTTTAATGACATGGATTGATGATGATTGTTTTAATGACTGGATTTGTCTAATCCAGTATGCTGGCGATTCTCTCTTTGCATCACAAAAGGAATGCAGTACAACTTCTGTTTGTGTGTGTACACCAAGAAGGACAGGAATACAGGAGATGAAAATAAAAGGGGGATAAAAAGAGGTATGGTGAAAATGTAAAGCTATTTTCAATCACTTATACATCCTGCTAAGATTTCATTCCCCAGAGAGGAATAAGACAAGTGTTTTGATTAACATCAAGAATATTTCAAGCAGCACTATTTACAAAAGTTATGCAGGAATGATATTGCATAGTAATGAAGCATTCTAAGCTCATCAGTGCTGATATAGAAGTATATCATTGCCCTTCTTTCTTTAAAATAATAATTCCTATGTTATTTCACATTGATCCCTTACCATGCCCTGAGAGGAAAAAAAAAAAGAAAAAAAAAAAAAGAAAGAAAAAAGGAAAGAAAGAAAAAAAAAAAGAAAAAGAAAAAAAAAAGTAAGCTTTACACAAAGCTACAAATGAGAGAGACAGTTTTCAAGATATGAACTTAAAGCTGGTCTCTGATTTTGACACAAAAATCAATAAATTCTTTTTAAAATATAATATTGGTGGGAACTTTTGATTCCCACCATTTGAAAATGCACAAATTAATTTGAGAGTGGAATTCTAAAGGCATGTAAGAGGGCAGTGATATCACTTAATTTTCATTGTTTTCCTCAAAGAACTGAATAACCAAATAATTCAAGTAGCTGGGAATATACAACCCTACATGTTCAAGTATCAATGTGAAGACCTAACTTTTCATCTTCTCTCTTGTCCTGAGTGGGACAAGACTTAATCCCTAAATGGGATTAGCTGCAGCTGGTCTACACATCCCATACAGTATGTGTATGCACAGACACGTATTCTTAACCTTATGAGAAGACCTCTACCAGTAAGCTCACTACCCACCTCTCCTCTGTGTCCCGGTTTCAGTTAGGATAGAGTTAATCTTCCTCCTAGTAGCTGGTAAGGTGCTATGTTTTGGATTAGTATGAGAAGAGTGTTGATAACGATGTTTTAGTTGTTGCAGAGCAGTGCTTACAAATTAGCCAAAGACTTCTCCAGTTTCTCCCTCTGTCCTGCCAGCTGGCAGGCTAAGGGGTGCAGCAAGAGCTGGGAGAGAACAGACCTAGGACAGCTGATCCAAACTGGCCAAAGGGGTATTCCATACCATATGGCATCAATATATAGGGGTGGCTAGCTGGGGTGAGGAGGCTGGCTGCTCAGGTATAGGCTGGGCATCGGTCAGGGGGTGGTGAGCAATTGCATTGTGCATCACTTGTTTCGTACAATTTTATTATTATTATTATTATTCTGTCTTAATAAACTGTCTCTATCTCAACCCACAGGTTTCATTTTCCTGTTTCTCTCCCCCATCCCACCCAGAGAGGGAGGAGAGAGGGTGAGTGAACAGCTGTGTGGTGCTTAGCTGCTGGCCAGGTTAAATCACGACACTGTTAGCAAATCCTTAACTTGTAATCAGAGAATTAACTAGTCATTGAAAGAATGAAGCAGAACTGCCAACCTACTCTCTCCAGAAATGCCATAGTAGCAGACTAGTGTCTGGCAGAGCTAGTTGTAGTGTGTACAACAGCAACTTGACTTTCCTCAAATCTCTTCTGAAACCCATGATTTCTTGCCAATTGTCCCTTCTTTCAACACCCAATGAAAACTAAATTTGTAAAAAGGGAAGAAAAATATTTTAGGTCAAGATAAAATGTTCCACAGAAAATTAAAAAACAAAACAAACAAACAAAAAGTCTCTTCTGAACACAAAGAAAATTGTGAAGTGTGTTTATTGTATGTCTGCATAAGATCTTCCAGGAAGAAATAACTGTCGCGTTAAAGGGGTGTAGCTGATTAACCGTTACGGGCCCGGTTGGATTCAGAGTACTGAACCAGTCGGACATTCACCAAAAACGTATTAACCACCTGGGGGTCCGTTCAGACATTCACCAACAATGCATTAACCGTCTGGGGGTCTGGTTAGATTCAGAACACTGAACTATCACGGATAACCACCCTCACCCTAGTTGCATTAATGAGAGCTATCACAATGCAATCAAGTATGGTTTATTACAGCAACAGATAATCAGGTTCTTTTGGATTGCCGGTGATAGTGACTATCTGCAAAAGCAAGCTAGTATGCATGAAATACACAGGTGTTACAGGTGTTCTAGGTGCGTGTTCTAGGTGCGTGTTCTAGGTGCGGGTTCTAGGTGCGGGTTCTAGGTGCGGGTTCTAGGTGCGGGTTCTAGGTGCGGGTTCTAGGTGTTCTAGGTGTTCTAGGTGTTCTAGGTGTTCTAGGTGTTACAGGTGCGCAGCCTAGAAATAAACGCGTTAAAAGGATCAAAGACTCTATAGAGATTTATAAGCAAATATTCAGATCTCACCCAAAGGCGTCCCAATGGGGGGGGAAGAGAGGCTCAGCCCGTCGACTGATCCCAGGAGTCAGGAGGTCCTAAGGATGTTGTATGTCCTTGGGATGGTATCTCCCCTGACGATGGTATCTTCCCTACATCCCCTCTCTCTTGGGCCAATTTATATTATTTTCTATCTTTTAGGTGGAGCTTGAGTGGCTCTAGTCAAGCATATCTTAGTTATGATTGGTGTAAAGTTTTCCCGTTTCCGTTTAAAGTAATAGGCTCCGGGAAATTCAGAGCGCATGCTCAGTGAGGGGTGGTCGCACCTTGGAGGCGGGTAGCTTTTGGGATGGAGGTGTGTTTTGGTATTATAATGATATTACAATGAGCAAAAAGAACACTAGGGTACAGCATTTGTCAAAACATGACAGGTCCTTGGCTTAGGGTGGCAAAAAGTGCTGCTTTGTGCACAAGAACAATCGAGGTCCCACCTGATCACAGAGCCTAGCCGTGGTGTCTCCACTCCACTCCACGCTCCGTGGTGTTCCTTAGAGCTAGCACACCAAGTTTCCCCAGCGCGATAGCATCTAGGGTTGGGAGCCTAGGGAATGCAGTTATGCCCTACCCTGAAAGCCTCTTCAAAGCTGTACCTTTTCCTTAAAAACGTGAATGTTAGTTTTTATTTTCCTAGTTACTTCAGGCATTTACACCACAATAACAAAAAAGCCAGGTACATTTAATCAAGATTGGACATAATTTTCTAATGGTGTGGATAATTAGCCATCAGAACAAATTATCAAGAGAAGAGGTGCATCTTTTAAACATCTCAGACTAAGGCTGGATTCTCTACTGAAGTACACTTTGTGATGAAACCATGTTATATCCAATTAAGACTAATTCACTGATCTCAGCTCAGGAACAGTTGAGTGAATTTTAATGTATGATTGGCTTCATATCAAATGGTTAAAGAATCCCACAGCCCCTGTTGATCTCAAGAACTCTGTGGATCTTTTCATGCCAGATTATCTTCTAATTCCACCTGTCAGGGTGGTAGTATTCTTTGCAACATATTTCCTAATATAAGTGCATAAATAAAGCTGAAAATTAACATATACATGTCAATTAGATTTTATTTGTTCTCTGGAAATCTCATACCATTGTCCATCAGTTCACTTTCCCTTGACAGAGTATGCATAGACCATGTCCCCACAGTTTCATTCTCTGATCCTCCACTCCACCATATACCTTATAATCAGTTCTGTGAATCATCAGCATAGTTGTGTGCCTGCTAGGTGGGATCCCAGTACAGAAGCGTTGGAGTGATTCTACACAATCCTGCAAAATTCTGTCCTTTTCTGTCATGACTATTGTAGTGTTAGGATTTCCATCATATAAGCCAAAACATTACAGATATATGTTTAGGACAGAGAGAAGCGGGACAGAATCCAGCTCTTAATGTTACAGTAATACCTTCTACTTTAACGATTGTCTAGTAATACAGGACTGTTGGAAAAATATCAACAGTAAGAGATAATTCAACCATGTAAGAGATCAAAGTGAAGGGGGAAGACCAGGAAAAAATGCAGCAGCCTCCTGTAGTCATTATGCTTGTGGCAAGACTGCAAAACAATAGTAAACCTCTGGAAAAAGTCTGTCCTATTTATTACAGTTATTCCAAGCTGTATGTTAGACAAGTGTCATTACAGCCATTGAGGTGTTTCTTTCTCAAACAAGTAGTCTCTCCTCGTCGGTTATATGGAGAACCAATTGAGACTATCATCAGAGCCTGATAGGTGCTGAGATTAAGTTCTATGATTCCCCAGTCATTGTAACACCTGTTTATTTATTTATTTTCTTTAATTCTTCTTTTTCCTGAATCAACATTTTGAAAAATATTTTAATTTTGAAAAAAAAATGTACAGTTAAATCACTTGCTCATTCAAACAAAAACCAAATCAAAACAAAAACAAAAAAAGTCTAACCAACTAGCTCTATTGAAATTGCTGTCAGTGTCTGCACAAAAAAATGAGATGAAACAAAAAACTTAATGTCATATCAAATATCAGTGAAAAAATGGAGAATATAATTATATTCTGTTAATATTATGTGTGATTGATAACTTGTGCTTGCTAACTTCATGTCCAGAACTGTGGAATTGTTGTGATAAACAGCAGACTAAACAGAATGGAATAAAGTAGTTGGTATTAGTTGGGCAATGGGCCCTGGAGGCCCATGCATCAAAATATCTTCACATGGGTTTTTTTGGCCACCTATGGTCAAGCACATGCCTGGAAAGGACCTGGAAGGGCACTTGCCCAGAAGAAGAACTGAATGCTTTGGGACACCCTGCTCTAAACTAACCTTACTACTATCAAAACACCTTTTGAAACATATTCAACTAAACAGACTACATATCCCACATTTGGAGACAATACTCTCAGAAGAATAAAATTGTTTTGTTTTGCTTTTAATTTGCTACTTTAACCTTTCTAAAGTAGACATTTCCTTGAAAAATCTACTTACTATTTTTAAAATAAAATACAATTGTCTTTTTTTTTTTTTTTTTTTTTTTTTTTTTTTTCTGTTCTATTAGAAATAATCCAATTATGGAAACTGTTCAAGTAAGGAAATGCAAATGAAACAGTGGCAAGAAATATAATATTCCCCCTCAAGAGCTTATAAATTCTTTTCTGGAAAAGGCATGGTTCAAATTAACTCAGTTGTAATACTTTTAAAATTACAGGCTGCATTTTGAAGACACTTGTTCAGCCTTTAAGTGTAAAGTCATCCAAATGCCAAGATCACATATGCTAACTACTTAGTTTTCATTAGCAGTTGTCTTGAATATATAGTAAATGGCAAGCACAATAGTCTACAGTCTTTTCATTGTGAAACCACAAAGTAATGTGGTTATGTTTTAAAGTGTGTCTTGTTTCAATAAACATAAAGACATAATTGTGTTTGCTCTGATCTTGCTACTCTAGTAAGGCAGTAGTACTCTTAATTCCTAAACCCTGAACACTGATGTGAAAAGACAAATGATATGTACCAAGTCTGTTCCTTAAGGTGAAGCTGCAACTTGATAATGTTTTATTTTGTAGCTACAGCTCTTCAGTCTTTAAAAAATAACATTTGAAAAATGTCATTTTTTCAAATTTGAAAAAAAAGGATGCAATAGATAACTTTTATACCTGATCAAATGAAAGAGAGAGAGAAATATGCTATTTATGATAGAAAAAAAAAAAAAAAAAAAAAAAGGGAAAAAAAATATCAGATTATCTTCTTTACACACCAACCAATGTAGTAACTACTACTGCAACAAATATGAAAAGTTGACTTTTCTCTTCTATGTAAATATTGATATGCTTACCCAAAATGACAATGCAAATGTTGGACCAGTTTGTGTATGTTGCAAAAACTGGGCCCAAAGTGCCAAACCTATACAGATTTTCAATGAACAATTTTACATAACTTCTTTAAGCTTCAGTCAAAAGCTACATGTTCAATATAGAACAAAAGAAATCTTAAAACCAATAAAACAATAAAGGTTTAATACCTCAGAAAATCATTAGACTGAAGAATAAATCGGATTTTTTTTATATAGAAATTTACTCAGTCCAGCTCTTCTAATTTACCTGTGTTACCATGGTGCAAGTTGGAATGTGAAAAAGATTTTTATTAGGTTTTTCATGTATCATTAAAAGTAATTGGTGTGAGTACATTCATTTTGTGAATTCATGTTTTCTAGCATTTTCAGAAGTCTTCTATGATGATTTCTTCTGCATATGTACTGATTTGTGACTATTTCTGAAAGGAAAAGTTCATGGAAGAAAAATACTCAAAGGCAAAATCAATCTCACAGCTGATGAAGAATATTGCAAAACGTACAGCTGGTATTTTGCATTATTTAGAAGACAGACTGAAATTCTGCTGGAATTAATTCTTTAGAGTTGGTGTACTGGCATCCACAACTGGAAAGGGATCTGTTATTCTTGTTTTTTTAACTTAAGCCCGTAAGCATGCACAAAGTTCTGAGATCCAAACTTAGAATTTAAAACTTTACAGAAATTTTCACAAAGGCTTGCAAATATTAAGACTTGAATGATTTCCATTACTGAGTTAGATTTCAGTTAGTTAATTTGGCTCTAGTCCTTAGCATTTCCGATTTTTTCCAAATCTCTGAGTTTGCTGGAGTCCACTGGAGTTAGAAATCTCAGCAATCTACTACCTGCTAGTAAACCTAGTATTGCTTGTAGCAATTTGAGCATTGTAGCAGTTTGAAACATGATGGTCAGACCTTCCAAAACATTAATTCCCAACAATGGCAAATAAGGCACAAAGTACCTTTAGCAGTCTGTACCTCAGTTCCTCAAAGCACTCAGCCCCTCTGACTGGTGAAGTTTTCCTCCACCTACTGCCTTTTTCTGCCGTGTCAGCATTGGAGCATTCTTAAAGACCAACAACTGAATTGAAATGGAAAACAGATGACCATCCCTAAAACTGCTATTTTATCTCCTGGATGAGAGAAGATAAACTGTCAGGCTGGTCATTTGCTTTTCAATCGCAGTTGGAATAAATATGCAGAAATCGGGGGGGAGGGGGGATGCATAGCTATCTCTTTCGCTGTTGGAGCTTTTGTCTTTATGGAGTTCCTTTCTTATTAAAATTCTAGGGAAAAAAAAAAAAAAAAAAGAAAAAAAGAAAACACAGCTGTGCCATTCATTCACTTCTTTTATCTCGTTTCTCAAATGAGATAAACGAGATCATTTGGATCATTTGTACCACCCAATGGAAGCCCATGGAAAGTAAGCAGGTCAGGACCCATAGCATGGCAGTGGAAGAACATGACATTTTGTTATGAAGAAGTAGGCTGCTGGTCTCAGCTGAATACTGATAATGTTTCACTATCAATGTCAAGAATAGCACGTGATGGTCTAATGTCATTGGAAGAGGAAGAAAAGACATTCATACTTGCTAAGATACACAGCCTTCATTCCTAAGAGAAATTCATGAAAGCAGAAAAGGCTGCTAATTCCCTCCCAGCATATGGGGAATAAAGGGATTTGGCAATATAATCTATATCACTGGAAGACTGATACTGAAAGAATACTGCTTGTCCAGAAAGAGAAAGAATGGATATGTTGTCTTCTGCCTATAAATGTATTTGATCTGAAATCTGGTATGTCAAGCATATCAGACCTGTGAAAGTCTTTGAATAATGGCAAAAGAGGAAATGAAGAGTACTATCCCTGTAGGGGTACTATGTATTTTTTCTAATTTCATCAGGGATGGAGTTAATTTTCTTCCTAGCAGCTATCATGTTGCTGTGTTTTAGATTTAGGATGAGAATAATGGTGATAACACACCAATTTTTCAGTTGTTGCAGATTTGTGCTTATAAGAACTTTTCAGCTTCTCATGCTGCCCAGCCAGCAAGGAGGCTGGGGGTGCACCAGGAGCTGGAAGGGGACACATCCAGGACAGGTGACCCAGCCTGGCTCAAAGGTTATCCCACACTATGTGGTGTCATGTAGAAAAATAAAACTGGAGGGGTTGGCTGGGGGAGCTGCCGCTGCTTGGGGACTGGCTGGGCATCGGTCAGTGGGTGTTGAGCAATTGCATTGTGCATCACTTGCTTTGTACATTAGTAGTAGTAGTAGTAGTAGTAGTAGTAGTAGTATCCTTTCTTATTACGTCTTATTAAACTGTCTTTATCTCAATCCACTTTTGTTGCCATTTTTTGTGATTCTCTTCCCTACCCCACTAGATGGTGGGGGGAAGCAAGAAAACAGCTGTGTGATGCTTACTGTCAGCCAGGTTAAACCACAACATGTATAAACAAATCAGAAAGGCTGGGCCAAGTAGGTTTTTGTGTGAACAGAGAAATTCACCTCATCTGAAGGACAAACACACACACACAAAAATAATAAAATAGTGACTACATAATTTCCTCTAGGTAAGAATGGAGCAGAAATTAAATTGTCCAACAAGATTCTAGAATGTATTAGGCACTGATAGTTAGAGAAAACCACAAGAGAGGAAGTCCTTTTATCTTTCATTCTAACCAGTCAGTGAAATCGATAAACATGTAACACAGAGCCAGAAGTCACTGTGTCTGTTATAATCCTGAGAGATAGAAGGAATTAAATGAAAATTAGGTAGACTTCAACGGGAACTGGTAGTTATAATTATCTCATGAGAACAAGGACTAAGAGCTAAAGCAGTGCCAAAATGAAAAAAAAATGCTATGGTCATAAATTAAACCAGAGCAGAGAAGTAAGAAGTATTATTGGAGATTAATTTGGTTAAAGAGTAAAACCCTCATTGACTCCACCCACAAGAAAGAATTATAAAGACTAAGGATGTTAAATACCTTACTAAAGATGAAAATAGAAGATCAGCGGGAACATGTAACCACCTTATAAAAACAAACAAACAATCAAGTTACAGAACAAGGTGCAACTATCAAGCAGTGACACCAGAATAAAATTAATTCTATTATTGACTTACTATAATAATTTAATGCTTTAAAATAGTTCTTAAATTTGCTATATTAATAGTAAAAAGGAAGATTGACGACTAGCCTATGTAACAGATAGGGAAATTGTAGGTGAATTTGAATATTAAGTTATGCAATGCCTTTTTTGACTAGTGATCTATACTGAACAAGCCAACTGCAATCAAGTGACTAATACAATTAATATGATAGCTGCCCATAATGCTATGAAAAAGATGATAAAGAAAACTCTTTGAATGTACCTGGAAAATAAGGAGGAATTGACATGTAGATGGCAACCAACATGATTGTTATTTGTTTGTTTTTGTGACAATACATTCTGTCAACTTAATTTAATTTTCCTATAGACATGATGACAGGTTTGTTGGAGAGAAGTCACTGAGGTGACTTATCTTAACTTAATAATACTTGTGATATCCCTCCATAAGCTTCCCATAAGCAAGAGACACAGTTGTGATGGCATATAAGAAGGATGCAAAACTAGTTGACTAAGTAGTTAACAGTGAGTTAAGTGGAGTTATGCAAGGTTCTCCCATTGTTTATCTCCTCTTCAACAGTTTTACTGAAGACCTAAATGTTGGAATAGAAAACATGCTCACTAAACTTGAAAATGGCATGAAGATATGATCTGAAAGAATAATATGGGTAAATGTGAAGTACAACATCTGAGCAGGAACAACACACTGTTAAAAATGTAGGATGGAGAAAAATTAACTAGATGACAATTCCTCAGAAACAGGTCTGAAGGGTCTTTAGTGTCATAAACTGAAGCAGACTCATGCTGTTGTTTAAAAAGCAAACATCAAGAAGTATGAAGGAGAGAACGCCATAAACTTTGCTTTCCTTGTCTCTGATAAGGCTTCAGCTGAAGGAGAGAATGAATTTTGAGCACTGTGTTTAAGAAAAGGTATGTGAACTAATTAGAAATAATCCAGACACCACAGTAGATCACAAAATAGTGAGTTTAAATGCAGTAAAGAAGATTCAAGTTGAATGTTATGAGGTATCAAAGGAGGGCTGTGGTTTTTAAGAAAGGATTTGAAAAACATTTGTCAGGAATGACACTAGCAGAGGTGATTCTGTCTTAAAGCAACAATGTGAATAAGGGTACTTTCAGCACTGTGCTTCTGTGACTCTTACTGTTTTCCTGCATTTTTCTTTAACAGTCTAAGTTTATTACTCTACCTGAGTTCAGCTTAGAAAGTTGTGTAGGCTGGCTTCTGGTGTGGCATACAGAGAAACTTTGCATCAGAGTAAATAATATGGACATCTGCAGTTTTCCATATGTATAATGTTAGAATTGTTTGTTGCAAAGGGACATGTATGAGCTGAAGATGCTCCTGTGGATAGAACTATTTGCAGGATATGTCCTTCATATTTAATTTCTTGGATTCAGCATACATTTGTTTTCTCAAATATTTACCTTACATAAATTCATCTCCAAGGCATTTTCATCTATAGGCTGCAAGCTGAAAAACAGATAACATCATTCAAAACCTAGCACTATTCATTTTAACCCAGAATGGATAGCTTGAAATTGTGTTCCCCAAGGGACTATTAAGAAAGATAGTATTCAAATTAGATTAAAGCTTGCAAACGTATTGTGAGTAATGTGTGCCTATTTCCCCCAAGATTAAGCTTTTCTTCTGTTGCCAGTAATGTATGACAACAAGAATTAATGCAGGTATTTTATTATATATATGGAAAAATATCAGACTCATCATTTATCTACAATGGAAAATACACAAGATCATGTTTACTGAGTTTGCAAGCACTACTCTTGTAACAGACTAAAATAATTTCCCCCTAAGGCTTACAAGTTAATTAGATCTGATTTTTTTCTTCCTTTTTTTTTTTCTTCTTCCTTTATTTTTTTATTTTTTTTCATGAGTGGAATTTACATCTTTACTAGAGTAGGATGAAAGCAAAATGAATAAGGAAATATTCAAATACTAAGTGTAAGCATATTTCCTATTCAAATTATCACTGCTATTGTGCATTTTCATAAAATTTTGGTCATGTTGTTCTTTTTAGTAATACCAAATCACACTGTTAATTACAGCAACTACACCATATTGTCTTTAAGAGTGTGCATATTCTTCTCTCAGTGTGTTATCAGAAATCAAATACAGAAAAGTATTTTAGGAAAATGAAAGTTAGTTGCTTTAGGCAAAACACCATTCTCTTCCTATTAAACTTTTTTCCTCCTGGTTGAAGAGAAAAGTATTTTTTGGTTATAGTTTCTGTTTAGATATATTTTATCCTTGTGGTATAGTAGTGCCTAACAGTTAAACTCAAGATTCTTGACAAAGAATGTGTTAATTACAACAGGTTATTCAGGCAGAGCAGAACAGAAACTCAAGATTTCCAAGATTTGGAAACCTTGAAAACTGTTGAGAAACATAAAAGTTTTTTGATGGTGAAAAAAATAAAAACAAAGCAAACAAACATTAATAAATAAATAAATAAATAAAGGAAAAAAAAAAAAAACACACCTGAAGAAACAAGGAAGTAGTTCAAAATTATTGCAGCATTTGGATGAGGGTAATTAAGCCCATAAAGCCCTGCATCTTGAAGACCTTTAACACCTCTTTCTAGAGCTATCATTTTCCAAGCTTGATTTCAAATGAAAATTTGAATATTACATTGTGTTTTAGGATGAAGAAAATGGATCATATGCACTAATAAAAAGTAATAATAATAAAAAACCATACCAGCTGCAGAAGTGTAGGACAGAAGTCCATCCAGCTGTAGCTGGTTCTAATGTCTCAGTGGTCAGAGTCAAATACAGAGAACAAAGGGTATAGTACATGTGCATAGTACACATCCTGTGAATTATCTTGCCTAAATTAGATTTATATCTGAAAGTATAAGCTTTCAGTTTTTGTCCAGTAGTAATGACTTGTACCTTACTCAGGGGTTTCAATAATAATTCCTGCTGGTGCTCAGAGGGAAGAGCAGCACAGAGCTACATCTGTCATAGGTTCCACAAACCAAAAAACAAACAAACAAAAACACACACACAAACACACACACACACACAAAAAAAAAAATAAAAAATTGTGCACCACTACCACCAAAAAAAATAGCAGCATTCATTTGAGAAAAAATAAACAAGTGGGTGGGGTGTAGATGAATTACAATTTTTGGAAAAAATTGGTCAAGATTTGGTTTATAATTCCACTTGGGAGGTAATACAAATATTGCTGAGCCACGGTATGGGCATTTTTATTGTCCAGACAAAAATTTCAGTCCCAAATAAAACTGGACAGGTAAACTGGAAGGACAAGCATTCCAGGTTCATGCTGTGAGCATACCCTTAGTGGTTCTCTTTGAGTACTAATATGATTCTGATTTCTTTGTAGACTGGAGGTGCACATGCAGAGTTTTTTTACAGTTTAGCAATATGGAGATAGTGCTAGCTTTTGCATCACAAATGGTGATGTAAAACTGAGAGAGCTTCTGGGTAAAATCTAAGAATGAGAATGGTTCTAGTAAGGTCTCCCACAACAATACTAAATATTAAATACCAGCTGTAATTCTTATACCATGAGAAATGGGAATGCTCACAAGTAGGAGGTGCTAAGTTTTGCTTAATATTTCTGTGGAGGAAAACAGCATTTTAAAAACAAACAACATCTACAACAACAAAATATCCCCAACATTGAAATAGTATGTTGTTCAGCTGAACGTTAAATTATATATTCTCACTGTGACACACTGCCTAGTAAAAATAATTGTTCGTGACTTCCCTCCTTTTCAGTCAGTTCAGGCCTATACTGCTCATAATGCAGTGCAGGATTTCTATTGTGTACCATCATAAGAGACTCATGAATGTCAATGCATCAGGTACCAGCCAACCTCTACCTGAATTCCAGGGAAGCAATATAGCTCACAATAAAAAATTAAATTTAAGATCGAATGCTCTTGAAACAGAGTTCATTTTAATACTTTCAAATAAAATGTTTTAATGCACGAATATGGAAATTTTCCATGCAGAACAAAAGGGTTCAGGATGAAATACTTAACCATTTCCACACCAAAATATTTGAGTATTTGAGAATTGTTTGGTGGAAGGATGTTTACAAAGGATATTTTGGATAGTGGGAAAAGAAGCTGCAATTTCCCTTATAAACTGTTAGCTTTGATCATTACCAATAAAGTGCTACAGCAAAGTTCATCAGAATACTCCAGACAGGCATAATCATGACCTTTTGGGAAACATAAATAATTAGATGTTATGCAAATACTTATAGGACTGATAAAGTGCATTCTAAAAACTGGCAAAAGCAGATCATTAATAACAACCAAATCTTAGTGGGATACCATCAAAATTTTCAATTCACCCACCCCACCATTTAATACAAATATTTTGGAAAGTAATATTTGATTTGAAATTACTTAGAATATGCCAGAAGATAGAATAAGAAGAATTAGTTAATGCAGTTAGTGCATTAACTTAGTGCTTTTATGTCACTAAGATCTGTTAAGAATCTTTACCATGGAACTGCCACGGAGGACAAATATTCAAGGTCATTTACTTTGTCTGGTTCATTTGAATATGTCCACATCCCCACTGATGAGCAATAACATTCTAAAGATAGTAGGAGCAGCTGTGAATTAACTGCATCATTTTTAAACAGAAGAAACTGTTAACTGCCAATGTATTTGCTAAGCAAAATCTAATTTTAAGAGTTATTTTTTTTTCCTATCTTTGTTATAGCATAACTTTAGCTTCACTCTTGTAGACTAATTTCAAAAAGAACATGACTATCTCACAGCTATGAATATGGGGCCATATAAAACAGTGGCATTTCTGAAACAGTTCTGGCACAGTTACATTTCTCAAGAAATTAATATTAATTGTGGTTGTGTTTCATGAAATTTTCTGTATCACAATAGGCTTCAGCAAACAGGAAACCTGGCTTTTGCTATGAGGGTTGTTGGTCCTGTATATTCCAGCTGGAGAGTATTTGAGACTCAGTAACCAGAATAATTTTCCACTTAAATAAGAGCACTTTGGAACAATGGAGTAGCTGCTGCCTAAGGGGAAAAGTCATCTACTCACTCACTGCATGGAGGTTGAAGTGGTTAGCGGAAAATCCCCAGGAGAAATGAGGGAACAAAGAACTAGAGTGTCAAAAACTGGTTCTTGAGGACACTGGAGCTCAGGGGTAACTAAACACAGTGTTCTCTGAATGAAGGAAATATTAAGAATGCTGGACATCAGTAAGCTCATGGGAACATATTGTAAAAGACAGTAGATAACTTATGACTAGAAAAATATTACTGTACAGAGGTCATCAGATGCAGGAAAGAGGAACTGCAATGCCTGTATGCATTGTTAAAAGTCTAAAGAATTCTCAATCCTAACAAAGACTCAAAGTAAAAGAAAAGCACAGTTCTCTTCAATATCAGATTTGACCTTGATCTGTAAAAGCAGAGAGCTACACAGTAACGTGACACAATGCAAAAGCCCATGCCACATGGCTCTTGCTGATGGTCACTGCAATCTGTACTTACTCTCTTTTTTAAAATCCAAAAATCTCCTGAAGTTTGTCTGTCACTAACATAGAACTCAGAAATCCTTCTGCAATGTATTTACCTTTTATTTTTATTTTTTAATTTTTTTTATGGTACATTGTTTATGTGTTTAATTGTAAAATTAAAGTGTCGTGGGTTGACCTTGACCAGCTGACAGATCTGCAATGAACTTCTCTCTTCAAGAGGACAAGGGGAGAAGATAAGATGAGAAAGCTTGTGGGTCCAGATAAAGACACAGAGATCCCTCACCAATTGCTATCACAGGCAAAACAGACATGACTTGGGGAAAATTAAATTATTTTTTTAACAATTAAAATATATTTGGATGGTGAGAAACAAAGGCAAAATTAAAACAATACCTTCCCCTAATCCCTTAACCCTTTTCTCAGATTCAACTTCACTCCCAACTCCTCTATATCCCTTCCTCTCTGAGTAAACAGACAAAAAGAAAGAAAAAATATTCACAAAAAAGGTTCTTAAATTTCTGTTATCTTCAAAGTTTTATTTTTATAAACACTATTTTTTGTGAGTGTGTTTTCAGCAGAAATTATAACCGCAATGCATTTCAAATGCTCAAATGCAGGAGTTATACAATGCAAATACAGCAGCTTTATTTTGAACAGTATTAATCGTAAAGCACAATAGCAATCAGGGATTCCCTTGTATTTTATTTTATTTTATTTTTTAATCTCCTGCACACTTTTGGTGTAATAAACTGCTTTGCTGCCTTGTTTGTAATACATCTTGTGTTACGTTCTGCAGCCTGAGTCATTACTGAACTCATTTAAATTCACAGATAAGCTACTTTTCTCCCTTTCCAAGCATGGGGTCTAAAGGAGGCAGTGTAAATATGGGAGATTCAGAGGGCTTGTGAGGTCAGCAAGTTTTCTAAGTATACTGAGTTTACTACAACTTTCATGCATAATTTAAGCTCTTTTTTTTTTTTTTTTTAATGATTTAAAAAAACCCATTCAGTTCAGTTTAACCATAACCTTTTTTTTCCCCAAGTGCTTAATCCAAAGCTTATTGAAGTTAATGGAAAGACTTCTGAGTACAACATCAGACTTGAAATGTGCCCTCTATTACTGACGAAAGCTCTGCATGCACACAGCCACCAAGCAGCAGCATATTTAACGCACTTTTCATTCAGCAGATTTTTACTCTGTCTTCTTCTTCCTGCTTTGCCTCCTGGTCTCTGATTATTTTTTTTTTCCTCTATGTCCTTTCTGTTCTCTTTCTCATTCTGTTTTTGTCAAATTTTGTTGTATTGACTCGTTTTTCTGTCTCCATATCTCTAGGTAAAGAGCAAGCAACAAAATGTCCAAAAATAATTGTAACTTCACAGGGCTTCAGCTGGTTCAGGAGCAGGTAATGCAAACTTGCTTAATACCTCCATCTTAAGGACTTATCACTTGTGTGTAATAAACAGTTTTAATCACAAGCTAAGATTTTTACACTTAAATGGCTAATCTTAGTCTTCTAAACCCTCATTTAATCACATAAATAATCACATATTTTCAAAAGTTCTGAGGACGCAGCACTTTGAAAATATGGTCTCACCTTTTACAGCCTAGAGAGTTTTAAGAGGCATTAATTAATTAAGCAATTAATTATGTGTGTTTAACATTGATGATGATTCTGCCAACCATTTTTAAAAATTATTATTATTTTAAATAAAACCTCCTTTTATCTTTTTGAATTCCTTATAGAAATTATCTTTATGCACAAAGACAACCTAGAATTTTCTATATTCTGAAGTCTGACTCTTCAACTTTGTTGATTTTTTAATAAAGTTCTCTGTGTGTCACGTCATATTTAAAGCACTGAAAAATGAATAGCAAGGCTTTTTTTTTTTGTGATTTTCATAAAAAAGAATGGGAAAACAGATTGAATCACCAAACCACACCGCATTTATAACCATGCAGAGGAAGATCTCAGTAACAATTTATACCCTGCAGGAAAAAAAAATAAATATATATATGTGTGTGTGTGTGTGTGTATATATATATATTCTAGTCTTTGTTTCTGTTAGAAGTATTTGAATTGAATTCTTTATTTTTTTTCTTATTATTTTTCTTTAGTATTAAAACAAAGTGATCCAAATGGCTGTATTTTATAGCAAAACCTATAAACTTAATATCAGAGACCACGATTTAATATTTTTATACTTCATACTTGTCTAAACCAGATGTGTGTCAGCAAATTTTTGAGTTTGTGAACACAGATTTTTCAGAAGGGTTGTGAACCACCAAGCAGACAAACATTACAGAAAGTCCCAGGTAAGATTATGGAAGAAATAATTTGAGGAAAATTGGTTTCTTAGTCATCTTTAGTCTTTGCAGCCTAGAAATGTGGAGATTATGGCTTGTAATCACTGTCCCTGCAGACAGGATTTATTGTTTCCTTGTGGGAAACCCAGGACCAGAACATTCCTTCTATGAATGTCACAGCCTTTTAGCCCTAACTAAAAGGTATTTCATGATGATGGGTGTTACAGAGGTGCTATAGATTGCTATTATGGAGAAGTAATTTTAAGAGACACTTGCATATACAGAAGTATGGGGATAGGGAGCTGTGGTGGTTTCACTCAGGTGGGCAGCCAAGCTCCACCACAACCAGTCTCTCACTCCCCCTCTCCTCAAAGAGGAAGGGGGAGAAAATACAACACAGAGAACTCGAGGTTTGAGATGAGAAAGGTTTAATTAAAGGGAAAGGGAATGGGGAGGGGAAAAAAAAAAAAAAGAAAAAAAAAAAAAGAAACAAGAAACAAAAGAAACAATAAGTCCGCGCAGAAGCACAGAGAGAGGGAAAAAAAAATATATACTCTACTTCCCATCAATGAGCAATATTCGGCCACGTCCTGGGAAGCAGGGCCTCAAAACACATAGTGGTTGTTCAGGAGGAACAGCCCCCTCCCCCACGAGAGCCACCCTTTTTATTACTGAGTGTGACATCAGGTGTTATGGAATAACACTGCCCCAAATACTTGGTGTGGGGGTGGCCTTGAGGTGGTTGCCCAGCCACTGCTGCGGGGGGACAGCCATGGAGCTTGGGCCTGATGCCCAGAATGGAGATCAGTGGGAGTGAGCTGTGAGGACCTTCCCCCTCATTAGGGACTGCTCAAAGCTCAGCCATCAGTCCCAACTCACACCATGTCATGGCCACGCTGTCACTGGCCATGTCCCTCCCCAGCGTTAAGTCTCTTCTTCCCGGTCTCCTCTCTATGGCTGTACCCAGAATCAGCCCCAGCTAGGTTCCAGTTTCCAGTTTTGGTGGGTGGACACCTGCCAGCAAACAGGTAGAGACGGTCACTGGCTTAGGGAAAAGGTGGCCGAGAATAATCTACCCACATTGGTCAAATATGGAGGTGGGGACAGGGAACAGTAGCAGAAAGACTCTGCACATGGAAAGAGACCTGGAAAGCTCTCATCTTCAAACTGATCTGGCCTGTCTTCTGCCTTCAAAAATAGAGATGACAATATCTGGCTACATGTGCAAAGAGAGAAGAAGACATTCATTAAGAGAAATCTGAAGCAGTGGTGTCACCCTCTTCCCTCTGCAACATGAGCTGCTGTCACAAGGTCTGCATATGTGTAGGTCAGCCAGGATAGTGCCGCTCTTTAAATGGACTACAGGGCATGTGCAAAGTACTAATCAGCATATTTTACTTCATCTGTACTGAGGCCTAAGATAGAGCCTTCAACGTAACAAGCAGTGATTAGAAAGCCAACTCACTAGGTCATGTTGAATGTTGTATGTGTTTTCTTAATGCAAATCCTTGTCTAATATGAAACATCAATTCTCTTAATGGATGCTACTGAAGAGAGCTAAAATTAATTAGAAAGAGAATTACATCACTATCATCTAAGGCAATTTTTTTTAAGAAATCATTGAATTCTGCATCAGCTGAACTGCAGAAACAAGACCTAATGAGTAACACTTTATTGTAGCCAGTACATATAAATCTTCCTTTCACTATCACAGAAGTTCTGAGTTTGGGCTTTAACAGGTCCAAGAGAAAGGTCCTCAGCAAAGGTCCTCAGGTCTAAGGAAAGGTCCTCAACAGGACTTTCTACCATTCCACTGGATCTCTGTAATGACACTTCCTTAGCTACTAGACTGTCTTCCTAGTTCAAAGCTACCTAGCTCACTGTTGCAGCTAGCAACAGATTCACATCATTTGGTATCAAAGTCTGACTGATGATTAAAAACATACTGAAGAATGGGATTCAGCATTGTTTGAAGCACCTTCAGACAGCCACCATGCAATATGCTGAGATTCCTCTGCATTTCAGTTATTTTCTGAAGATCATTTCCTGTTCCTGAATTTAGCCACTGAACTTCACTTAAACCTCACACTGTTTCTGCTCTATAAATTGTACTTATCTGCTGTAAATTCCTTGAAAGCACATTGAGAACTCCTGCAAAAGTTATGAGCGAGCTTAGAAGAAATCTGTTGACAGACATTACTGTTTTACTGACTTCAAAAATAGTAATGAAAAAATGATGTTGAAGAAAAAAAAATGTTGTATTGACTACAAGGAAAGCTTTCCACTTTTAAATATTTACAGTATGGACCACAGAAAAACTCATGACTTAAGGAAAGCACTAATTATCAGGTTTTGATGTTCAAATTTATATTCTTGTATATAAGCTATTTTCTTGTAGAATTCTTTTAAAGTCCTTCCTATTTTCAGCAAAAGTCTTTCTGGTAGATTTTAAAGCAGGAAAGGACCATTGTGATTCCCTAGACTGACCCTTTGTTAATATAAGACTAAAAAAAAATTAATTATTAACATGAAAAGAACTATTTAATCTAATGTTTCATATTGCTTTGTCCATGATCTGTGTATAATTCAGGTGTATAGGCAAAATACTGATTTCTGTCCGCAACACATCCTTATATTCTTCATCTTATGTAACCTTTTTTGTGCTGTATAATGTAAGCAGCTGAAACAAGGGTTAAATCATTCCCTATACAGTCTACAGACCATTTCATCATGAAACAATCCAAACTATGGTAATGTCTCATAGGAGTAAGACAATAACAGGCTGTACAACAGCAATGAATGTTGACGGGTTTACACTAAACAACCTCTGTGAAGAAATCTGCCCCTGAAAAGAGGGAAACATTGATATGCAGTGGAGGAGAACTTCTCCTTTACACATTTTTATCACGGTTGCAGTATTATATGTATTAAATAAGATCTGTATTTCAGGTGGCTGATGGATATATATATATATATATGTGTACATGTTCATAAATAACTGCATGACATTTCGACAAATCCCAAAGATACTGCTTTAAGTATGTGGTTTGTTGTTTGTTTGTTTATTTGTTTCTTTTCACTTTGTTGAAGTGATGTGACTTAGCAGATTCCTCCCACAAAAAATAAAATAAAATAAAATAAAATAAAATAAAATAAAATAAAATAAAATAAAATAAAATAAAATAAAATAAAATAAAATAAATAATTTTTAAAAAGTAATAAATAAATAAATTTAAAAGGAAACTTGATAGGGCTTATAGGTTGATATTTGGTTTAAAGACATTGAAGGAGTGGTCAGAAAAAAAAATAAGCCACATCATGCCTTGTAGATGAGAAAGCAGTTTCCAAGAAGGCAGACCATCAGTGACTCCCAAATAAAACCTGAACAGAACAAAGGTGTTCAAACAGGGAAGGGAAATTAGTGTTTCTACTACATGTAAATGATTTTAAAGTATGCATACAAACTAATAACCCATCTTATTTTTTTGAAGGTGATAGTCTTCCTGAAGAACTGCTGATTTGAGAAAACATTGGGAAAGTCAGCATATCTGAAAAGGCTGTGATAAAAATAGGTATGAATATTGAAAATTTGATCTTAATTTCTCTGTCCCTCAAAGCATATCATGTAAGAGATGTGTAATCATTTTAATTTCTAGCCAGAAGATTACACAGAGGCATACTCTGAAATGTGCACACTACTGCAAAATAAGATAGAATAACAAGCAGAAGAAAAGTGTAGAAAATCAGTTAATAATGAATAATATCTGATTTAGTTTATCCAAATGGGAGAACACCATGTTTCTCTGCTGAATACAGAACACATTAATCAGGAACAAGAATAAATGAACTAGGTCTGAACAGCACAGGATTTCTGTGAACATAGTGTAGGAGTGTTGGTAGCTGATAAAAAAAATGAGTAAATAAATATTTACTTTTATAAAAATTGCCCCACTCTTGTCAGCATTCAGTCTTGCTGTAGCAGACATCCTTACTGTACCGTGGAGGGTTACTGATGCCTCTCTGCTCCAAACACAACACCTCAGGGTCAGAGCTTGCATGACCAGACACTGTTGGGTATTTTTAATGAGCGTATGAGCTCTGCTGATTAGAGAATCCTAATGAAATTATCCAGTGAAGCTGCTAGGTGAAGTTCACCCTTGTGCAAGAGCTGTAACAAAATGTGTGAGGAGGCAGTGAATACATTTAAAGTTCACAGACAGACAAATATTATTGATCACGAGTGAGAGTTTTGTTAAAAACATCATCATATTTCTAACATGAGAAATAATGAGCAATTCAGTCTTATGTTCTTCTTAATTATGATCAAAATTATGAAAGAAAATTATTATACTTTATTTCTCAAAACATGATTATACTTTTCATAGACTTCTTTTGCCCCATGTCCTAATGAGAGCAGAAAGATTACAGCCTGGTTCAACTGGAGCAAGAGTGTTACCACTTTTTCTAGTAGGAACACCTTTGTCCTTATAATTAGAAAGTAGATATCAACTATATTCTTTTTTTTATGAAGTTTGGGTATTATTTTTTGAGATCATTTTTATGACCAGGAGAAGCTGATTATTATTCTCACTAACGTTTTGCTTTGTGCTAGAGAATCAAAGAAAAATTGTATAACCATAATATTCTTATTGTCACTGTTTAGTTGCTACTTTATTGCTCTCAGATAAGCCAAAATTTAGTGTGTCTATGCAGTTGGGTATTCAGCAATGACCCAAGAGAAACGTCAATGCTCACTGACTCTGAAAAACAAGAAGACTGCTGAGGCAATGCATAACGCACTTCTCAGGCTTGCTTTGCCTTATCATACACAATAATATGAGGGGTGTTTATTATTTGTCTTAAGGACACCTATTTTTCTCTGAAGAAGTAAAGGTTTGTTGGTAAGTGATGTTTGCTGTTGAACTATTCACTCTGGGATCTGGCAAAGAAATAAGTTTAAAAATCTGAAGTCATTCTGCCACTTTTATATTTTTTAAAGGCAGTTTTTAAGTAATGCAAAGGAAAGATCAAAGCTATGCTGAAAATACTTGGAGGCCAGAGCTTTGAGGATTTTTTTACTGCAGTTAATCTCCCAGACTGGTGTTGTCACTAGCCTTCCTTCTGAAGCATTTCCTAATTGGCTCCCTGAAAGTTCAGCTTCTTGCCCTTCATCGAGCAGCAGTGTGGCTGCTGTCAAAAAAGGAGCATCTTAACTAAGGGTAGGGTCTTAATAAAAACATTCTTTTCAGGAACATTACTACATGTACCTCCCCTCCTCTTACCCTCCACCAACCAACCCCTACTTTCTTTGCTACTTTAACAAAGAGGTCACACACACTTGGAGTACACAGAAACCTCCTAAGTGAGTCCTGTTCAAAATACTCAGCTTCTCTCTGCTCTCATGTACCTTGGTGTGATGAGTCTGGAATAGCAGTCCCTGAGGTTATTCCCCTGTGGGAATAGTTTCACACAAACAAAGCACAAGAAGAGAAGCAGGGAGGATCTGTGAGCAACTTTGCTCCTCAGGCAACTGTTTCCAGCACAGTTTAAAGAAGCCCCAGATCTGCTCTGGTTTTACCAGATATTAGAATTTTTTCATGTCAGAACAGACTGTTACAATTTCAGATGTAAGGCGAAAGAAAAGCTACTACTGTTTCCTCTCTTAAATTATTGCCACAGAACAACTGCACTCAGTCTGCCTCTGGGTATTTTGTTTCAATTTTAGATAATACTATGAGGCAGTTTCTTCTCTAATTGCCCCAAATGTATTTGCAAATGTTGACTGTTTTCATATATATATATATATATATATATATCGTCAGAAATGGCTGAATTTGTTTTAAAGCAGGGACCTTCATGCAGGGTGGCCAACCCTTCAGTCTTGACCTGTATGTGATTCAGAGGCAGATTAAATAGATCTGCAACACATCTAGCTGCAGAGAGGATCTGACATGGGAGCTGCTGGATGATCCAAGATCCCAGCAGCAGAAGAAAGACAGCCAGAAACAGTCACTGAGACTCCCATCAATATGTCAGCTGGAGAGGTCACATGCATGGAACAGCCTTAGCAGATTCTGGTGGGCTGTTCATAGGACTGGGAAGACTGGACAGCCCATGCTATGTAGCACAATAGTGGGCATGCTCCTGTGCAAATTGTCTCTCATTATACAGGTCAAGAGTCTGCAAAGAGAGAAAAAGCATGAAGCTAATTCTGTATTTTGTGAGCTGATCTCTTATCTGTACTTCCTGCAAGAATTGCATGAAATTGAATATTTTGAATCAAAAAGTTTGTTCTACTTTTTTTTTCTTTTCTTTTTTTTTTTTCCTCATTGCTTCTTTTCAGCAGAAATAGTCACATTCACATTTTGAACAATTTGAACTGACTCCCACTCATTCCTCCAACCTATCATTTTGCTACAAAACAAATAAACAAACAAAAAGGTATTTTTTCTGCCATTCTCAAACAAATATACTAAGGTCTTGTAGTCACGGCCCTCAAAATCCTGCTATCCTGGAGGCTGAACACAAAGGCATTTTAAAAACATAACATTGCATAGAGAATGGGAGTCAATTGCCTTTTGATGTCACTGAAACAATATAAAAGGAATGTAGCATTGCCGAGTTATCCAGTCTGTATCACTGAGATTAAAAAGAGAAAGAAGAGATTAAGTTGTGGCATGTGTGAAATAAATATCTCTGCATAAACTTTTCTCAAGAGTAACAGGCAAAACTGCTTTGGAGAGTGTTAAAAATAGTTATATATATATATATATATTATTTTTTAATATGTGCACATTCATACTTTTTGCATGTTATGACTAATACTGAAAAGCTGCTTCCCCTATAAATTCCTCAAGTTATGCTATGAAATCTCTGTCAAATCACCAATAGAATATGAGGATCTTCTCCTGCCAATTTTACTTACACTAAACCAACTCCAAAACATTCTCAAAAAAAATAAAATATATATATATTAGGAACTGTAAAAATGAGACATTTGTATTGCCTGTGTAATATTAGGCAAATCCTGACAGAGCAAAAATTATTCTCTGATTTCTTCCTCTCCTTTCATTACTTGTGGTCTTGTTTTGCACCTGTTCAGCACTTGTCCTTACAGATGCATTTAGCTATCGTTTAGGCACTTGCAGGAGCAAAATGAGAACAGATGCGTCATAAGTACAAAATATGTGCTAAAAGGACATGCTGTAATGGGAAATCAGAGCTGAATGGGAGGAAAACAAAACACGGCAGGATATAGAGGATGAAGACCTAAAATTAGCATAGGATAGATACATTGAAAAGACAAAATTCAGCAGATAAGGGCTCCTGGTTTATTGTCTAAAATATGCCTATCTGCATTCCCAGGGAACAGCATCAATCTGTCTTGATTTCTGAATAAATTGAGCTCTCAAGCAAAATCCCTGTAAAAGAAAGCAGTTCTATTTTTATCACTGTGACCTTTTTAGAAGGACTTTAGGGAAGAAGGAAACAAACTTATCTAAATTTCCACCACCCTAAGTCCTGCTTTCCTATTCGCAACTTTTTTTTTTTTTTTTTTTTTTTTTTTCCCTACTGTTTTATAGACATCTGGCACTGCCAACATTTGAAAATTCTCATTTCAGAACAGGCTTGCTTACAAATTTAGTCTTGTCTGGTCTTTAATTGTTATTTAGCATATGATAAAATGCTACATAAGAATCTAGATCCCAAATTCACTGAAATTACTTTGTGACTTTGATTAGCCTTGGATCAAGATCTGAATCAAATAAGTTCCTTCTGTGTAGAAAATTGCAGAAAATCCATAGAAGTAATATCTTAGGAGCTATATTAAAGGTATTAACTAACACAGTGAGTTTTTTTATTATTATTATTATTATTATTGTTTGTTTGTTTGGCTTATTGTATGTTGTCTGGGGTGAGAAAACTATGATTTAATTAGGATTTTTACTGGAACTGCTAATACCTGGCTTGAAATAAAGAGGGAATATGTATTCAGGGCATATGTTCTAGAATGAGGGAGCAACTGGTGTGTATAAAGGATTTTTATACAGGGAGTGTTATTAAGGCAGGTTTTGGCATTTGTGAAAACACTATAGGATAGTTAAATAACCAGATGAAGCAATTGGAGAATTTTTAACTTCTGTCGTTAAGGGTGTGATACCAAGAGACTGAGAAAGGCAGCTATAGTGCTTATTCTTAAGAATAAAATAGGACAGAATGAACGGTAGACAAATCAGCTTAACTTCAGCTTCTGGGAAAATTCTGAAACAGTCAATCGATGCAAAAGAATTTGGAAAATAGAGAAGTGTCACAGTGGACTTTCTCTGTGTATACCAAGTCATGTCAAATCAGTCTGTTATCTATAAAATCTTAGAAAGGGCATAGGCCATGAACAGATGAAATCATAAATATTTTGATTTTGTTAAGACCTTTGATGCTGTATCAAATAATACTTTCAAAAACATATATTTTTAAAATACTTCTCAAAAACATACAAAACATAGATTTGTATGGGGTTGTGTCATGAACATGAAACTATTGAATATTTTCATTAGAGATGACTTCTGAGAAAGTTTATTTAGTTTGCACATGGCACAAATTGAAGGGGTGCAAAAACTTTGGAGAGTAGGACAAGAATTTGAAGCTTGGCATAACAAAGAAATGGTCTAGAAAAACAGAATGAAATTCAGTATGGATCATTGTAAAAATTATGCTTACATAGGAAGAATTCTATGTACTACAGGAGGCAGAACACGAATTCAATAGCATCTTTTCAGAAATGTGTTTGTATCCCAAATTGCAGCATGCAGTAACAATATCAGGTATTTCCTGGGAAAAATACAAAAGTGATAATTGGTAAATAAGCAGGAATGTTCTGAATACCTGGGAAGTACTTCTTCTCTTTTACTCAGCACTGGTAAGGCAGTTACTATAATGACAATCAATAGCTAGAAAAGAGCCCTACCAGGGAAATAGCAAAAGAAACACTGTTGAGAACAAAGAGGAAATGTGCTGTAGGCAATAGCTACATGTGACCCAAGGTCTAGCTTTCTGTAGCATGTCTGGCTGACTTTCATTCCGTTTTACTAAAATAGTTGTTGAACTGTTAAAGTACATAAATTAAGACCATGCAAGATAAGAAATTTTAATATACAGAAGTGAAATTGCTGAGATGGTAGCAACTAGTGACTCAAGGACTCAAAAGAAAATTAAAGACATAAAAAGCTGAGAATAAGATAGAGAATTAGGAAACTGCAACAGAGACTGTTCCAAGAAGCAGTGGAGGTTAGTGCTTTCCAGCCTGACCAAAAACTGCCTGGTTGACATAGATTCATTAGGCATAGTGAGGATAATAACGCTTAGTTTAGTAACTGTATGCATCAAACAAAAATCACTTTTTCTATCGCATTCTGTGAGGTATATCCTGCTTGCAGAGCTTATCTGTGCATTGTAAGAGAAGCTCAAGGGTAAGAGGCCACGAATGGTCATGAGGATGATGATAGTGCTGGAGAACCTCTCCTATAAAGAAAGGCTGACAGATCTCGGATGTTCAGCCTGAAGAAGAGAAGGCTCTGGGGAGATCATACATTGGCCTTCCAGTACCTAAAGGGGCCTACAGGAAAGCTGGGGAAGGACTCTGTGTCAGGGAGTGTAGTGATAGGATAAAGGGTAATGGCTTTAAAGTAGAGGGTAAGTTTAGATTAGATATAAGGAAGAAATACACTCAGAGGGTGGTGAAGCACTGGAACAGGTTGCCCAGAGAAGCTGTGGATGTCCCATCCCCAGAGGTGTTCAGTGGGGATAACTGGATGGGGCCTTGGGCAACTTGGTCTGGTGGGAGGAGAGTTGAAACTGGGTGATCCTTAGGTCCCTTTCAACCCAAACCATTCAGTGATTCTTTGATATTCTGTAGCCCATTATTTGGAGAGTTACAGCAAAACCACAGTAAAACTGAAGAGCTGTTGCAAAGAAGGGGCAAACCTCTTTCTGTGACAGCAGAGTAGCTGAAGTGGCTTTGCATTGTCTATCACTAACTTCTTAGCAGAAAATCTTAGACATCTGCAAGGGGGGACATACGTATAGTTGACTTTGTCTCAGAGCAAAGAGGAGATATGAGGATGATTTTCTGCAAGCCTTTGGAGCTTCAGGAAGCTTCATAAGAAAACTATAAAGTAGACCAAGATTAGGATTAACGTGATGTTGGAAAGACTGCATCAGGAATAGTTGTGCAGTTTCCTAAGGGTAAAGTGTGTCTAAGTCATGGAACAGTTCAACGTTTAGCTCATTTTAAGGGAAGGAGGTACAAAAGCAGCAGAAAAAATCATGCTGATAAAACATGAATTTCCATAGGGAATAATGCACTCAGGCTGTCCAGTTATTTGGCTTAACCTGTACAAAAGTCAATGCTGCTGATTACTAGACGTCTTCCTGTGCTCAAGCCAGTTCGCCTAGTGCTAGGTCAGATGCACTTGACACTAGTATGCATTAACCAGATAATGGGCTGTATCAACATAGTTTGATGAATTCCATTACAGATATGGAACCTAAATGGACTCATAATTTAGAAAATAAGGTCAGTAATAATAAAGCAGTGCCCTATCAAAAGGTAGTACTAGGGAAAAATACTGGCAAAGACCTCAAGATATGTATGTGTTAATCAGCATACTATTGGTTCAGTAGAATCATGCCAGCTGAAGATCTGTTTAAAAAATTAAACCCCTGACATAAATTACAAGAATTGCTTAATCTTATTTAAAAAAAATGGTAATTAGGTTTCATTCCTACAAGCAGCAGGATAATTGGGTCCCAAAGGTCTGGAATAAGGTTAAACAATTAGACTATATTTGCAAATGAATATATCCTGATTGGCACTTGAAAGGATAAAAGGTTTATTTGAAGTCATTTAGATTTCATGATTTTATGAAGTGCACGTATATCAGGCTTGCTGCTAACTTGAAAACCTCTCTTCAGATGCTGCTGGACCTTGGAATAAACTTGAGCAAAGGTATCTATATGATTGTAAGGAGTTAACCAAATGATCCAGCTGACTTCTTGTTTTAGTGACTGAACATTAGGATTTATTATTAGTTAGTAAATTATCGATTATTGGGTCAATATATCTTGAAATTCAGCTCAACAAAACAAAGCATCTATTTATCACAGCCATTTTAGAGATGAGTAAACTGAAACAAAGGTAGATTTATGAACCCACCAAATGTCACACGAGTTCGTAGCAAAAACTGATTCTTATAGGTCTTCTGAGAACCAGATTCTAATCCAATACCTCCACCACACAAGACTAGCTTCAAAACGAATAATACACAGAAACAAAGAAACCTGACAGGACAAAAAATAAAATAAAATATGGTAAATGATTCAAGAATATTTTTATAGAAGTCATTTGGTTTCTTGTGTGTGGTAAAGTCTAGGCTAAATACAATTCAGAATGATTTCTGGCTGAACTAGAGAAGCATGGTCCTAGCCAGTAGTCTATGTCATTATATATACTGGGCTACAAATTGATGAGGCTGGTGGTAAAAAAAAATAAAAAAAAAAAGGAATTCAATCTTACCACAACTGCTGATCTTTTCAAAATTCTTTTCAAAATTTCAACTTGATATGGAGATTTATCTCCAATATGGCATAGACATTAAGTTTAATAGCATTCTTTCTTCACTGCATTGACTTGATTTAAAATGGGAGCTAAAATATTTCTTCTATCAGATAATTTGACTTTTGTTTTTATTTTGTTTTGTTTTGTTTTTAATTTTGCTTTCAGTAGTTGTAAAATACAGAACAATAAGCAAGACATAGTGGCAGATAAACCAAAACAGTTGTATAAAAATCTGTAACAATTCTGCATTTATGAAAGAGAATTAAAATATAGGGTTTGCAGTATATTTCCTTTCCTTTGTTTTTGATAAATCAGAATTTCTGAAGCTTTAGAACATAATCTGGTGCACAACTAAAGGTATACCAAAAGCTTAGATCTTTTACTAAGAGGAATCTAGAAGAAATAAGGGAAGAATTAGAATAGTCTGTAAATATGAAGAGTTTAATTATTCACAGATAATTATTTCTTTTCTGTGTTTCATAACTGGTAAATCTAGAATGCATTTAAAGATTTAATTAACTTCTTATATATGTACTCATACATAAAATAACAGCCAACTTTCCTGGTTAACTGGAAACAGTTCTGTAACACTATGGATGCAAAAATCTTAAGCAGGATTAGAAGATTTTTTATACTTTGTAGAAATTAATTGCTCACACCAAAATTGGGTCAACTTTATGGTGTTGATGCACCATGCATTCCTACAAAGAGTACAGTATGATTTTTTCAATATGCAGCTGTTCATAGAACTTTTCTTCAAAAGTCAGTTATCTCAATTGCATGGTCTTCCTTATACATTAGGATGAGAAACTTTGTGCATACTGATTTGAAGTAAAAAGTGCTTATGTGCAGAGTAGTCAGTGCAACTTTTCTACAGCATTTTATCCTCTGTATATAACCTGCTCAGATAGTTTATTGAACAAATGATGCCTGAAAAATAAATCTGGTTTTAGGGGAGGTTCGGTAAGAGCTTTGAAATGTCTGCTATTCCAAAAGGATATAGAGATTAGCTCCATAATTAAAACAAGCAAAATAGGAAAAAGTTATTAAGGTGATTGCCATAGACATTGTTAGGTTTCACCACTAAACGGAGATAGAAAGATATTCGGAGTATGTATCATACTATCAATAGTGAAAAAAAATAGAAAGATGTAGACATATTCTTCCCCTATGTGATTCCTTTATTCCTAGTTCACAGAAGCAAAAGCCTCCATCTATAAAAATGTTTTTGGAAGGGTATGTATTATTTCCTGGCAGGCACTGATGAATGCATATGCTTGCTCTATGTTGTGTGAGATCCTGAATTAATTCTCATGGACACTCTAGTTAGGCAGCAGGACCTTCACATTGCTTTGGCAGGGGCAGTGCTGACTGGCAAGGCCATGCCTCTGATCCCCTGACACCAAGCATAAGTACACACCAACCTATTTACGCTCAGTGTGCATAGCAGTCTTCACAGCAAAGGCAGACCAGGACAGAGCCCTTCTCGGATAAGTCACATGTTTAAGCAAATAACAGCTGCTCTGTCAATAAACAAATTCATCTGGGGAAGAAAGGGAAAAAAGGAAAAGGAAAAGGAAAAGGAAAAGGAAAAGGAAAAGGAAAAGGAAAAGGAAAAGGAAAAGGAAAAGGAAAAGGAAAAGGAAAAGGAAAAGGAAAAGGAAAAGGAAAAGGAAAAGGAAAAGGAAAAGGAAAAGGAAAAGGAAAAGGAAAAGGAAAAGGAAAAGAGGGAGGGAGGGAGGGAGGGAGGGAGGGAGGGAGAGGGGAAAAAGAAAGGGGAGGGGGGAGAGGAGGGGGAGGGGGAGGGGGAGAGGGAGAGGGAGAGGGAGAGGGAGAGGGAGAGGGAGAGGGAGAGGGAGAGGGAGAGGGAGAGGGAGAGGGAGAGGGAGAGGGAGAGGGAGAGGGAGAGGGAGAAGAGGAAGAGGAAGAAGAGGAAGAGGAAGAGGAAGAGGAAGAGGAAGAGGAAGAGGAAGAGGAAGAGGAAGAGGAAGAGGAAGAGGAAGAGGAAGAGGAAGAGGAAGAGGAAGAGGAAGAGGAAGAGGATTTGTCTGGGATGATGAAAACAGAAAGAAAATATAGATCTGTGATTTGTTTTGTTTTGTTTTGGTTGGGTTGGGTTGGGTTCAGTATAGTACTGATGCTTATTAGGCTTAACCAAGGGCAGCTACTTCCATGGGTAAGCATTTGATGGAAGAGCTGCAGTTCGTGGTCCCAGCAGCAGCAATTATTGCCTGTACTTCCTTAGCTAGCCCTTCCAAGGAATGTGTAATAATGTGCAGATACATATCAGTGGCCTCAGAGCTTGTTCTGGAGGCCTCGACTTTAATTCTTTATACCTGAATTTACTCCCATATGGTGTGGTCATCTGCCCAACGTAATCCTCCTGCAGTGCTGCAGCAGATGTCTAAAGGAGTTTTCTATTCAGGCCAAGAAAAGCTGTGTTCAAACTGTAGGAAGTTCCTCATGACTTATTACAGGAATTGATAGCCCTTTAGCTAAAAGGTGAGTGAACAAGTGCTAAGCAAAAAGGATTTCAGGTGTAACTGTCTTAAATTGGAATGTCTGCCTGCCTGATTCAGGAATATTACTGGGAAAGCTGATGCCCTGCCTTGTGAGTATATGCTTCAGGGGTGTCATGGACTGAAAAATAGGACAGCTGCTGTGTTATTGCATTGCTTCACTATGGTGGTTACAGTTTACTTTCAGCCGAAATTGATCAGGACTTTGTTCTTTATCTTTTGCTGTCTCTCTGTGCTGCCTTCCCCTCTCAAAAGGATGATTTAATAGGTACCAGGACCACAGTGAGAAATAGGACAGTAAGAGGAAAAGAAAACATTTATGCCAGTTCTGTTTTCTTTCTTCAGTTTCTGAGCAATAGGTAAAGCTTTGTTAGACACCGAATAACTTTGGTGCTTAAGTTCTGGTTTTGGATTTGAATTAAGTTCTTATAGCCTGTTGACCTTTGGGTAAAGCAGAGATCTCTAAGATCTAGTTTTGTAAATAGCACTTCAATGTACAGATTGGTTAGCAGACTTTGAATGTTTCACCCAGGATCCTTTCTGTTGAATAGTACCTTCCGATCTTACTGGGGAGAAAGGTCAAGCACAAAGTAATGTACTAGGCAAGTCTTGAATAGATGCCTGGGCCCTACATCTCCTTTGCTTTATGTTTTCATAAAGCAACCTATAGGTGTTGCTGTTTGATGGTGATTTTCTCCTACTTCATTTGAATTATGCCTTTGTCCACCTTAAAAAACAAACAAACAAAAAACAGTATGTGAACATTTTTGTTTCAAAGGAGGAGTGGGGTGAGGAAACCTCATGAAAACACATTCTTAACTGAAAAGTTCACAGTCCTGAACAAAAATCTAAATCCCTCAGATTATATCTATCATCAGAACTGTATTAGGCTTGAAATAATTCCCATCTTCCCCTGACCTTGGCAGGTTTCCAGAAAAAAGCTATACAATCTGGAGAGCTCTAATGCAGGTCATGTAGGAATAATTCAGAGGCTCTATTTAAGGAACATATGCTGTATCCATTTATTTCTAAGGAGCACAAGGATAAAAGTTGACATCCTGAAGAGAAAGAAAGAGAGGAAAAGTATGATAGTAGGGAACAAATTAAAACTTTCGGTAAAAAAAAAATACACTCCATTAAATTCTAGCAGGTATCAATTTCTTTTTTAGAGAAAACATTGCTTAAAGTAGCAGTAGATAAATGTTTATTATTTTCAGAAAAGACTGTTGTTCTTTCTATTTGAGAAACAAGTGTTTTCTTTAACAGAAAAAAAGACTCCGACCCTTTGCATATGGGTATAAATGAAAGACAATTGCTCACCAGGAAATAGCTATGTCAGGTTTACACCATCATAATAAATAGGATTGGATCTGTTTTCTTTTCCTCCTTTTCCAGAAGTGCTATGGAAAGGTGAATACTGACTCTCATTTTTTTAATTTAGTGGTATTGTTATAAATGAAGTCTCAACTCAATCTGAATTTAGTAATATTTATAAAAGGAATATTTATAAAAGGTATAAAAGGCAAGTAAACAGTGCTGGGTGTGCGGGCAGTCTACACTCCACCAACACGCACACACAAACATCAAACATTCTAAATGTATACAACATTGCTTTACATACTAAACCCGAGTATGCCTATACAATCAGAAAAGGTAACAAACAATCCTTTAAGTTCCATGAGTTAACAGTCTCCATTCTCCATTCCTTTTGAACAATATGTCTCGCTTTATGTTGTCAAGCAACTCGGTCTTCGTGCCTTATGTATCCCGTTCTTCCCAGATCGAAGAAAAGCATACCCATCTCCTTTTCAAGGCCAATAAGGCCTGGGTCAAAAGGCACGTCCAGGTCAGCAGGGGGCGTAACAGCAAAGGCCTTCGATGGCTGTAGCAGCAGATTGTGTCCATTTCTGAGGATTGTATTTCAAGGAACACACACATCAAGCAGATAGCATCCAAGGCACCCAGTAAGTGATGCTAAGAACGACCCTTCTTAGGATCAGACTTTTAGGAAACATAGTCTCTAAGGAAAGACTAAACTTTGGATTAATGGACTAACGCTTTAATGTCAAGAGAAGGCAGAACCGAGATGTGGAGAAGGATGCTGCAAATAAAAAGCGAGCAAATGTCTCCCCAGGCCATAGATTTAGGACAAGGAAGAAATGATGCAGCAAAGGGACTTTAGTCCCTGGTGTTACAGTGTGGTGCTTTTACTCAGGTGAGCAGCCGAATTCCACCACGGCCGCTCTCTCACTGCCCCTCCTGAAAGGGAAAAGGAGAGAAAATACGATGCCAAAGGCTCAAGAGCTAAGATAAGGATGGGGAGATCACTCAGCAGGTATCATGATGGGCAAAGCAGACTCAGACTAGGGAGACTAGGGAGACTAGAGAGAAGATTTTTCTCCCCCAATCCACCCTCTCCCACCTCCTCCCCCTGAGCGGCTCAGGGGAGCGGGGCAATGGGGGCTGCAGTCAGTCTGTAGCACTTTGTCTCCGCCACTTCTTCTCGGTCGCTCTCTGCCCCTGCTCCACTGGGGTCTCCTCCATGGGCTGCAGCGTGGAACCCTGCTCCACCGTGGTACACCATGGGCTGCAGGGGGACAGCCTGCTTCACCGTGGTCCTCACCACAGGCTGCAGGCTCCAGTGCCTGGAGCACCTCTCCCCCTCCCTCTTCGCCAACCTTGGCATCTGCAAGGCTGTTTCTCATTCCTCCCTCTCTCCCAGTTGCTCTTCTGCAGCAATTTTTTGTTTGTTTGTTTGTTTGTTTGTTTGTTTTTTAACCTTTCTTAAATCTGGGCTCACAGAGGCACAAACAACAGCTCTTCTTGGCCTGGCTGTGGCCAGCAGCGGGTCCTTCTCTAACATGGCGCAGTTTCTGGATTCCTCTCACAGAATCTACCCTGATGGCCCCCCTGCTACCAAAACCTTGCCACGTAAACCCAGTACATGAGGCAAGAGAACTCGGAAATGCTTTGAAAGAGATTTATAGCAGCATGACAGAACATGGCACCTCCTAGTACAAAAAAGACAGCTCTACATGAAATGATCGGTTGGCAGATTGAAAACAAACAGAAGAATGTGCTTCTTCACATGTCAGGCATGGAGCTGTCCATCTGATTGCAGACATGGTAGATGCCAAAAAGCGCCTCATTGTAGAAAACACCAAAAGCTGCACGATGCAGAACTCCTTAGGGCCGAGTAGAAGAAAACACCATAAGCTGCACAATGAAGTCCTCAAGGGCCGTAGTGAAGAAAGCACCCAAAGCTGCAAGATGAAAAACTTCTCAGGGCTTTTAATGAGAGAAAACAACAAAAAAACAAAAACAAAACAAAACAAAACAAAAAAAAAAAAAAAAAAAAAAACACCAAATTTTAGTAGATGAATCACTTCTCAGGGACAAGGTGAAAACAATACCACACGTGGCATGATGAAGCTCTCCTCAGGGAAAACATGGTGAGGAGAACCCCAACGGCTGGATGGTGCAGAACTCTTCAAGGCCGAGTAGAAGAAAACACCAAGATCTGCACGATGACGCATTCCTCCAGAGTCCCAAAGTGAAGAGAACCCCAAAAGCTGTGCAATGAAGAACTCCTCAGGGGCCATAGGGAGAAGAAAACACAAAAAGCTCCATGAAGAATTTCTCCTCAAGCACCACAGTGAAGAAAACACGACGAGCTGAATAGTGAAGCCCTCTTCAGGGGAAACGTGGTGTGGGGAAAACCCCCAAAAGCTGCACGATGAAGAGCTCCTCAGCGATGTAGTGAAGAACACACCAAAAACTGCTCAAGAAGACACTCCTCATAGGCTGCAGTGGAGAAACACCGAAAGTTGGACGATGAAGAACTCCTGAAGTGGAAACCTGGATCCCAAGAAGCTGAACGGTGAAGAACTCCTCATGGGCCGCAATGAAGAATACACCAGAAGCTGCACGCAGATGCACTCCTCAGGGCCTAGAATGAGAAAAAAAAAAAAAAAAAACAAACACCAAATGTTAGAAGATGAATCACTTCTCAGGGACAACAAGGTGAAAACAACACCACAAACGGCATGATGAAGCTCTCCTCAGGGAAAACATGGTGAGGAGAACCCCAACAGCTGGATGGTGCAGAACTCTTCAAGACCGAGTAGAAGAAAACATCACAAGCTGCACGATGAACTCCTCAGGGCCGTAGTGAAGAAAACACCAAAATCTTCATGATGACGCATTCCTCCAGAGTCCCAAAGTGAAGAGAACCTCAAAAGCTGCGTGATGAAGAACTCCTCAGGGACCACAAGGTGAAGAGAACACAAAAAGCTCCACGAAGAATTACTCCTCAAGTGCCACAGTGAAGAAAATGCAAAAAAGCTGAATGATGAAGCACTCCTCAGGGAAAACGTGTGTGAAGAACCCCAAAAGCTGCACAATGAAGGCATCCTCAGTGGAAATGCAGTGAAGGAAACACAAAAAGCTGGACGCAGAAGCACTCCGCAAGTCGCAGTAAAGAAAACACCATAAGCTGCTCAAGAAAGCACTCCTCAGAGGCTGAAGTGG
The DNA here is from genome assembly GCF_963932015.1 of Anas acuta. Taxonomy (NCBI): domain Eukaryota; kingdom Metazoa; phylum Chordata; class Aves; order Anseriformes; family Anatidae; genus Anas; species Anas acuta. Next base: position 85,964,474 of record NC_088980.1, read on the forward strand.
AGAACCACCAAAAGCTGAATCATGCAGAACTGCTCAGGGCTGCCGTGATAAGAACACCAAAAGCTGCACGACGACACCCTCCTGCAGGGTCACACAGTGAAGACAACACCGAGAGCTGCACACAGGAGCACTCCTCAGTGGCCACAAGCAGCCCAAAGGCTGCGCCTCGCCTGTGCGCTACCATTGCCGGAGTGCCGTAGCCCCAGCACACTCAGCACCATGTCACCCACCCTGCCCTGTGACACCTCTGCTCCATCATAGCCAGGCACTGCCCCATTGGCCGCCTGCCTTGGCGCCTCAGGGCACAGCTAATAGTGAGGCCGCTGGCCACAGACATGAAATTGGGTACTCAGTGTCCTCAAAAGGTACACACCAATGCCAGTTCTGTTGACACAGCCCACAAGACTAAACTCAGTTAAACCATGCACCATGAGAATGCCAGTCTCTTTCTTCCTCACCCAAACTGCCCAGTGCCACATAGCTTTTGCATCAGCTTCTTGCAGAACTGGATCTTCAGTGTTCGTACAGCTCTGCAAAGTTTCTGCTCTGCAAACTTTTGAGTCTGTAGACTGTGGAAGGACCAAGGCCCCACTATGCAACTTGCCATTCGATGTCGTCTTCAATACCAGGGGTTCTTATCAATGCAAGCTAGGTCTAGAAAGACTGCATCTTCCACTTTTCAATTGTTAGGGGTAATCCAAGTGTTAGAAGACTGTGGAAACATTGTATTAATGGAGCTGTTACTCCGATAGGTTAAACAGATGATAGAGAAACCTAGGCGCTGCGGGGATCATATCACAGAATTTTAGGGGTTGGAAGGGACCTCCAGAGATCATTGGGTCCAATTCCCCAGCCAAAGCAGGTTTCCTAGAGCAGGTTGCACAAGTAGGCATCCAGACGGGCTTGAATATCTGCAGAGACTCCACAGCCTCCCTGGGCAGCCTGTTCCAGTGCTCCATCACCCTCACTGTGAAGAAGTTCTTTCACATAGTGGTGCAGAACTTCCTGTGCTCCATTTTGTGGCCATTGCCCCTTGTCCTGTCCCCACAGACCACTGAAAAGCGGTTTGCCATATCCCTGTGTTATAAATGAGGTCTCAACTCAATCTGAATTTTGTTATATTTATAAAACATATTTCTAAAAGGTATAAAAGGCAAGTAAACAGCACGAACATCAAACATTTTAAATATACAGAACATTGCTTTACATACTAAACCCGAGTATGCCTATACATGCGTACAATCAGGAAAGGTAACAAACAATCCTTTAAGCTCCATGACTTAACAGTCTCCATTTTCCATTCCTTTTCTTGATTTCTAACAAGTCTCCATTTTCCATTCCTTTTTAACAATATGTCTCGTTTTAAGTTGTCAAGCAACTTGGTCTTCAGGCCTTATGTATCCCATTCTTCCCGGATCAAAGAAAAGCATATCCATCTCCTTTTCAAGGCCAATAAGGCCTGGGTCAAAAGGCACGTCCAGGTCAACAGGGGGCATAACAGCAAAAGCCTTCGATGGCTGTAGCAGCAGAGGGGCCCATGGTATAGCAATCGGATCAGCAAAGGAGCCCACAGCTCCCTCACTATCTGGCAAACCACACGTTTCTGACTGTGGTCCCACATGGCTCTTTAAGGCCTCAGAGACTGCTCGCCAGGTGCCGAGCAATCCCACTGCAACCTTGCCATTTTTAGTTGCAGAGTCCCACACCTTGACCTCAGTTTGGTCCCATATTTCAGGCTCATAAACTGCCCAATTGTTAATAAGGAGAATGAGCTGTAAGGTTACCAGGACAGTCTTTGTTCCTAAGGACGTATGATTCCCCATAACGCACAGCTGCTTACCAGCGAGGGGCAGTTGTGTGCACAGATCCGCTTCTCTCAGCTTGAGCTTCTCTCCAGCTCCAGTGCACCTGTTTCCAGCAACTTTCTGTACGAGCTTCTCTGAGCAGTTTGCTGAGTTTGGCTGAACCTATCTTCATGAGGCAATCAAAGTGCCTGTTCCTGTCCTGGTCTCCATTCTGTTAGCTTGTTCCTTTTCACTTCTTTTTCCTGCTTCTTTTTTGATGTAACTTCCTCGTGTTGCCTTTTTTCTTCTTCTTGAGGGCAGGCTCCTCTCTTATAGCCTTCTCTCTGCAGCAGTTCTTTTCAAAACAACTTTTCATTGGTCAAACAACTTTGAGTGTAACAACAACAGCAAACACCCAGAAACATCCATGTCTTAAGGGCTGGAGAACAAGAGAACCAGCTGGAGAACAAGAAACTGGAGACTGCATGGAGTCTCCTGAATCACCCTTCTTTGTTCCCTCTTAACTCTTTTACATTCCTAATGGCCTCATCTTTAAGAGTCTACTGTTATCATCAACCACAGGGCTTTCCGACCCCCATGGCCACACTCCCACATCTCCCCCTTCTTTATTAATATCAACCATCTTCTCGACGTGAATTACCACTCCATATATAACATAAGGAAGTGAAATTCCAGCCAATACAGGATTAGGACAAGGACAGTATGTGTACAAGTGGCCAGAGATTGTAATATCAATATCCATAAAGGGGCTGCATTTGTAAAGCCTCCTTTGAAAGTCATTCTGCAAAGAGCTGCCTTCCAATGTGTGTTTGAATGTGCCCTGACGTAAGCATGTGACATATATAGACTGAAATCTAATAATGGGTGGGGAAAATAAACAGTTTTTTTTACATCTCAACTTTCTACCTTTTAGCTATCTGATTGCAATACCATGTTTCCATGAAGGCAACAGTGCCCACCAGAAGCCCCGCAATCTCCCAAGAGCAGGACAGCAGATGTTGTAGCATTCAAACAGGTTAGTAGGCAAAAGAAAACTTGAAAATTGTCAAGCATCCATGCAGCACTCCAGCAACAAGGCCTAGCCAGGCAGGCCTGCAGCAAGGAATGTAACACATTTAGATGCCACTTTAATGCAACTGCCTTTATTTTAAGACACAAAGGCTTCACCTGAAGGCACTATAAAAACCATTCAGCAGTATCACTGCTGTCTGTCACCTAATCTGAATCATTGCAGTCATCAGTGACTCTCTGCTGTAACTGGTACTTAATGGGCTGGAAAAATCTAGGGAAGTTTGGTAGGCTCATTCTGCCTTTTCAAGTTCATATAGAACACAAAAGACACAATATTTAATCATATTTCCAGTGTTTCTGTAGTTTCTGAAGGAGAAAAACAAGTCTTATTATACTATTATTGTAGTGTATTTTCTTATGAGCATATTTTATGGCAAATAGTATTTTTTTTTATATTCAGTTATTTTTGAATCATTATGCATGCACTTTTTTGAAGACATACATGGGAATGTGTACACATTTATGATTTCTTTTCAAATCTGAAGCCAGTTTTTGATGTCTCTGTTTAGTTTGAAGCACCATTATGAAGACATAGTCAGTTGTTAAATAAACCACCCTTATACAGTTGCTTGGGGTCTTTTTTTTTTTTCCATTCTAGACAAATAAATATATCCCTCAGCAAAATAAGATATGTTCAGTATGTGCATAAAGTTTCCTTGTGTAATGTATGTATTTGGTGGGCTGAAATTCTTTCCATACACCACAGTTAAATTCTGTAGTAAAGAAGATTTATTTTTTTATTCAGAAAGATTTTGTGCCTGACTGGGTTAAAGCTGGGTTATGGTCTATTACTGTGATGGATATCATGCTCTAAGGGTAGTGTCTGGAAACCATTTGTGTAAGTTTATGCAGTGCCCAAGGGTGACAGTTCAAAATTTCTTAGAAAAACAGCAAATCCATCTTCCCAAAGTGTGCTCTTTAGCCTGAGTCACCTTGTCAAACAGGTAACAGTAGATGAAAATTCACTGGTGTTCAGTTCTTTTCCTGACAAAGCCATTGGCTCTCCTTTTTGTCTGTTTCAGCATTCAGAGCAAACATGCTATTCCCTTTTTGTAAGCCTCTGCAATCCTACATGGTCTGTAGTCAGAACATCTTGCTCTTTGCTCCTCAGTTGGGTTTTGCTATGTCTGCCTGTTGCCTGGTTCCAGGGAGAACACTGGCGGGAGGTAGATCTGTTATGAATGTAGATATATGGGAGGAATTAAATGTAAATCCGCAGGTAGGTTATGTCAAAGCTGCAGAGGCAGGGACTTAATTGTTAAAATCCAGAAGTTTCCAGAAGAGATCTTTGCTCTTTAGGAAACTCATATCCAATTCCACTGAGCAAATGGAGAAAAGTGTTAGCTTAAACTGATTGTGATATGCTGAGACTCCATTGTGCTTAGCAGTTTAAATAAATGTTGACTCTGATCCAGGTGAACAATAAGACTCTGTTGACCAAGACAATCTAATTCATTTCCTCATAAGCTCGCTGACTTGAAATGACGTTGGAAGAGTTTGTCTGTTTGCACCTTTCCTTGAAGATGTCATGAGATGCAGATGGAAAGTGTCAAACTGAGAACCTAGAATTCAGAGTTTTATGGTAGAAGAACTTCTTGTCATGCTTACTACTGAGGAACAGAATTTTCACTCTTTTTTCTTGTGTTTTTCTAACAAGTAGTATATGAAATGTCACAGATACTCGTGTTTTGCCTAATTCAAACAGTAAATTATTTAAATGAAAAAATAAAATCTAATAAAAATATAATTCTGAAGTCTTATTTTAGAAGTATCTATGATTTTGCTCATAAAGCGTATCATGTGCATGTTCTAAAGAAAAATTAATTATATCTTACCTGTTTTTCTCACCATCTACAACATTAATACCATCTGCTGTCTGTAGTATTTTCAGAAAAAGAGGCTACAGGTTTTAAGAGCTATCCTTACGTGTTGAAAGGAACTCTTAGGCAAGTTTAGGAGCTTTTCTCACAGTTTAAAGGCTTCATATGGGATTTTTCTGCAATAAATTTCTTAGTCTGATTCTCCCAAGCACACAGTCCATGCAAAACACTCAGGTTGGAATGCTATGTGGTTAAAGAGGTTTTTCTACATAAGCAGAAAAACTGCAAAAGTTTAGAACTTTAAACACAGAAGAAACCTAATTAGAGGGGTGGACCTATAGCTAACCTATGTTACCAAACATTCAGATCAATATTTTAGTCTGAGAATGACACATTTCTTTCAATAAAATACCTTAAGCAAGCTTGTGAAAGAGAATAGCTGTTTTTTAACAGCCAGAAACCTGTATGTTCTATAACCTCAAGTTCAAATTGAAAGGTAATTGGAGAAGTATTTACTACATCTGGCTGGAAAACATTTGACCAGTATTGGCTGTATTTTTTTTTAACTTTCTTTTTTAAATGGAAAAAAAAAAAAAAAAAGCTGATTTTATTAGCAAAACACTTTCCTCTGCTTTTCTCTCAGATTTGACATTTATGCAGATGATACAAAAATATGCAGGCATTTTCAGGAAAACAGCATGCAGAACTTTACAGGAAAAGGTGATTTGATATCTTTCAGATATTCTTGAGATAGAAAAAATATATATATCTTTTTGCAAATCTTTTATATATATCTTTTTGCTAAGAATGAGATGTTCCTTTTTAGTTGGATTAGATTGTGTACCAAAATCCACTTGTTTATTGAAGGGCAAACACATTGCTCATATAACTCTATTATGAAAGACACAGAGGTACCTGAGATAGATTCATCCACAAGTTTCAGAAGGGCAACTCTAGTCAACTGGATGAGAATTCAACCTTGTATGAAACCAGAATGTAAAATGATGGTATTAGAAAATTCAGTAGCGATGGAATATTTCACCTTCCCTTTCCAAGTGAGTTTTACTCTCTAATAAATCCCAAGTTCATTTAAACTATGTAGCACTGAGAATTACAAACTTATATTGGAAAGTTGAAGTGTTAGAATGTGGATTTGCCAGATAATCAAAAGCAGCTCTTTATGGTTTAAACAAAATCAATGAAAGATACTTTAATAAGTAGTCAGCAGTTTTAGTTTCAGTAACTTGCCAGATGTTACTGCATACATATATATTAGCTGTAACATGCGGTCTGAATCATTCAGATGCTTAAATGAACATTTGCCATGGGCTATATAAAGAAGCTATGTATTGCAGATTACACAGCCATGGTGGTCTTTGCATGCCATAATAAAACAGAATAAGAAATCTCCCCTTCTCATCATGGGTAAGCTATCCCCTCTTCATTGGCAGTGACGCATGAAAGTTTGCCCTCTCTTTGTTTCTACATCTAGAAAGTTCATGTGTGAAAGTAATTATAGAATCAAAATTTACTGTTGTCTAAAGTTCAGTTACAAACCTAAAAGTCCTCGATTGCCACTGCTAGAGGCATGGAGGGTGAATCTCCCACTTCTGTGGGAAAATGGTGACATGTGAACCTGACTGTGGGAAATCTCTTCCTTCAGAGTAAAACTGTGAATCCAAGTATGGCCACCCAATAAATTAAATTAAAAGTCAGTTCAGCTTTCCATCTTCATATCAGCTCATCTGCCAGAGACATCTTAATTATAACAAACCTTTTGCAAAGAAACAGCCTAATTCCATTTTGTCCTCTAGAGGACTTGTTTCTGTCCTGTTTGTAACACAGGTTAACATCTGTTAACAAAGTCAATGCAAAGGTAACAGCTGCACTGTTTTCATAAAATGCTAAATAGTCACAAGAAATGTTCCCTGGTATCCTCAGAGCTGACTGGGGATAAGGAACAGTATAAGAGTTTAGGATTTATTTCATTTTTGTTGAGGGGGGGAGGGTTTATTAGCCTGAATTGTTTTTCAACCCACTACAAGTGTTGCTGAAGTCTTGTATTGCTCAAAGGGATTAGAAAGTAAATATTTATCTCTGTTGTTTCAGTCTGTTTACTTTGCATTTGACTGAACTTTGGATATTGCCAATTTCACAGCAAATGACTACCCGCTGGCAGTAACAGGGAGCAGAGATAATCATGATTCCAGCTGTCACAGTTCTTCTCCTGAGGAGCTCTGGGACAATGAAGTTGCTTTTTGCCCCTTAACATGAGCAGTGCCCAGCACATGAAAGAGACATTGGGATTTTTGTCTCTGGCTTCTGTGGAGCTATCAGCAACCTTCTTCAGACATTACTACTGGTGATACTTCCCCTTGGTTCATGCCTCATATGACAGCATTAGCAGGTAACAAAGATGTAAGGAGAAAAGGATTAAAAACAAACCCTACTGACTTTCCCAGAAAATCGGCTAAAGTCAGCATTGCTTCTTTGGTTTCTCCCTGACAAGGAGCTTAATGACTGCATTATTTGAAACACAGCAAAGCATTTTTCATACAGACTCTGGATGCAAGCATAATTCCATGGAAATCAGACTACTCATACAAGGGCACACTCATAGGAAACAGCTTAGAGATATCATTGTGTTAAACCAAAGCAAACTTCTTGATCAGCTAAATCCTTTTTGAGATTCTCAGAGCCTTGTGGACAGTCACAATAGCAACCACAGAAGTGTTATTTAGTGTGGCACTAGCCAGGCACTAGCTGCTGTCTCAGAAGCAAAGGGGAAACAGGAGGTTTTCTAAAAGAATTAAAAGTAGTAATAAATAACATCATGTTACTGGCATATTATAATGGTGAAAATGTAGAATGAAACACTTCTCATTTGCAGGAATTAATGGAATGGATGATACACATTGCATCTTCATTCTTTTTTGGTTTTTAGTTTTCTTTTGGAGTCTGCAGAGTCCTGTGATGTTCTTCACAGGAAGAGCCCAAATCTGCATGCTTGCAAAAGTAAAGCTAGGTGTTCCTGTTAATCTTAGAAGGATTTTGACTGAAAATATAACAATCTTAGCAAGTTCTGCAAAGTATTTCAGCTAGAATCTCCTGGAGTAATAATGAATGTTTTGTATTCCAGTTGTCTGGCTCAAACCTATCTAACATTCAAGGAGAGCTGTATTAATCAAGAAGGAATTAAACTATTTGATTCAAAATCCAGATATTGAGCACAATGAAATGAAAAAAAAAAAAAAAACAACAGGCAGTTACAGACACACAGCTGATGTCTTTTCCTGTAGTCATGCAGTGTCTTACTTCAATGGAGCTATTAGTGAGAGAGAGCAGCAGGTTTTAGATATATTACCACATCTGAGACTATTGTAAATTGAGGCAGCTCCATGGAAGTCAGGCACTGCATATCTGTAAGGGGTGACAGAGTTTCCTGTCACCTGCATGATTAAAAGATGGCCACCCTGGGAGTGTTGAAGTCCTAATTTAACACTACCCTCAGCAGAGATGTTGGCAAATATGACAGATGTGTTGTTTTTTGTAAAGGAATACACAACTGCTAATTACTATCTTGCCGACCCTATTAAGGTGCTATAGCTGTGGAGAAGTGCAAGCAGGGCCTTCAACTAAATGCCTAAGAAGTCTGCATGATGCACATACACTATTCCCAATATAGAGATTTACTGTGTTGCCAATAAATTGGACTTGCTTGTTGTTTAAATAGGAAAATAAACACACATTTTTCTAAAATTATGTTTGGGTTGTTTGTTGGCAAAACTTTTGCATAAGCTGTCACAAAATAAATATACAGGGTACTTGAATAATAAATGTTGATATAAATTTGAGTAAAATTATTGAGATAACAAATAAGAATCATACATTCAGCCCTTAACTGGCATGGTTATGACAGGTTTATAATGACAGAAATAATGAACAAGATGTAAAAGAAGATCTGAAATAAGATATGAAATGATATTGAAGATAGAAGTTCTTTGTCACCATGGTTTTTAGTATGTGAATTCCTCATATTTCTTTCTGATTATGTCTAGATAAAAAGGCAGATGACTTTGATTTTTAGATATTAAAAAAGGCAACGCTCTTTCTCAGCCTCTGCTTAACTAAACCTTTGATTTTACATAATAATAGCAATGTGACTGGTCAAAATGATGCTAGATGAGGCAATTATAATTGAGTGCAATTGGACAGTAACATAAATCTGACAATCACAAAACTTTTTTAATGCAACTTTACTGAAACAATAATGCATCCCAGTGGAAGCACAACCAAGATGATGAAAGCTTGTGCCATTCTTGCATAGTTATTTAATTAAATAAAGTATTTTCCCTTTCATACAAATATTGTAAACATATATTTATTTTTTTTTTAATCAAGGTGCTATTAAAATTAACTAAACTAGCTGTATTCCTTTTCACAGTATTCTCTTTAGTACAATTCTCTTTACTACAGTTTTTTAGGACAATTTCTTCTCTCCTTCACAGGTGTATATTTTTAAGATCCAACTAGAATAATAATGTGTTGAAATAAATTTGAATAAAGTGCTTGAAACAGCACACATGTTGTTATGACTAGTTTAAGAAATAGTGAACAAGATGTAAAATAAGATCTATTTTTTAAGCTTCTGAAAAAGTGTTATTAAATAATTATTAAATTAATAGATTTATATTTACTAAGTATTTAAACTATATGTTAAAATCAGCTTTCATCTATCTACTGAGCAGAGGAGGAAATAAAAAATAGTATGTTATGTCTGAGACGTGTTTCAATGAAAGGCCATATGTAGTGTGCTGTATACACAGTTTTTCCTGAGAGCTGCACTCTGATAGTATCCTACGTGTGCATAGCACCAAGGTAGAGAGCAGCCTTACATAAACTCAGAGGCAAGGTGCTCTACATGACATCTGCTGGGACTAAGCCACAACAAGCAAACATGCTGGTAGATAGTTTGGCATCTGCTTAAACCAAGAGTTTAGAAACCTCCTGAAAATTCTGTCAAGCTCGCGGCATTTGTCAAATGAAAACTCCTTAATAGGAGTGTCAGAGCCCCTCCAACTATTCCCCAGACTGATAACCAAATCTGCTTCTGCAGCAGCAGTGAACCAGAACAAATGACAGCCCTTCATAAATAAATAAACGTAATACTCCAAAGGCTTGCCTAAAGCCAGATGCCACTGTGAAACTAATATAGCTCTGCAAGGAGGACTATGAGGCCTAGAAAACATGCTGAGATGTAGAGAGCTCAAGCTAGCAAAGAGAAGGTCAAGAGGTAATTTGATCAGTTATATATGAGAGAAGATCTCGTGCCAGACAGCACTTTGATTTAGCAGATAAACTTGAGGCTGAATAAAGTGAAAATGAGACAAACTTGAAATGAAAATGTTTGCAAAATTGTCACACCGGTCTGGTATTGGAACAGATTTTGAACATGTGACAGTTTGCCCAGTTCTTGACTCCTTTAAATCTAATGTGCCTGTCTTACTTTGAGACGTGGTGTCATTCACATCCATTGCTATTAGGCAGGACGCAGAACCTATTTAAAGGAATTTTATGCTCTATCTCCACGAGTTTCAGACTGAGTGATCATAAATGGTTCTCTCCAGCACTAACACCTATAAATGGAACTGCTGTCCTGATGAAGTCAACAGCAATTTTCACCCTGCTTTCTGTGGGAGCAGGGTTTTATTTCACAAATACATAAATGCTTGCAGTTTGTGCTCTTGGCTCCAAATGGCTTAATATCGCCTAACTATATTTGGTGATTGTTATCTATTAAATTACAAACTGACTCTGGTGGTGCCGCAACCACTACAGAAACTGATTGCCTGTACGCGTTGCCCATTATAGCTGATTCCTTTTACATGGTGTACACTCTCTTCCTCTCACTCTCATGCAATAAATGTCAAGATGTTAGCGAAGATAAGAGTGGTTCATTGGACCTTGTATAAAAAATTTGCAATGGAATAAATTTTACCACAAAACGTTTTTGTTTTACTATTAAAATAAGGCATTCCTGTTAGGCTTACTGACTTTCTGGTAGCTTCACTTGAAATCCAGCTAAATCTCTGAGATTAAAACTTTCTGCTAGTTGGTTTGCTCTTGGGTTATATCTCACAGTTCATTTCATTTGCTGTTCTGTGAAGTTTTGAAGTGGCTTTTATAGAACAAAATGGCCCTTCAAGGCAAAAGCAAAAGCTTGAAATAGAACAAAATATGCATTTCTGTAGGTGCTAGACAGGAATAATATGAAACACCATTAGAAAATTCAGAATACTTTTGAATGGAATCCTTTCTCCCCTGTAAGACTATTATTACTGGCGATTAGATTAACAATGCTATCGACTCATTACATAAAAAGTCTAGTGTGGTGGGATTTATTTATTTATTTATTTATTTATTTATTTATTTATGATTAACCAGCTACATGATGGATGAGGCAGGCACAAAGTACACTACATCACTAAACTTTGGGTCTGATGGGGTTATTAGCATTGTGTTAATACATCAAATTCACACGTCCCTCTGCCTATCAGAACAGATTACATACTCTACAGCACTCAAGAGACAGAAAACCAATACCAATTGATAGGCCATCAGGACATCTTTAAAGTCTGCCTTAATTCTCCTATAGCCACTTCAGATATGTTAGCCTGTAGATTTATTTCATTGGGGTTTTGAGTGGACTGGTGGAAAAAAATGAAAAAGTCTATAAAATCATGAAGACCATTCCATTTAGGGAAAGGAAAAATCTTAATAATATGTTTTATTGTTTTGAGGAAAATTTATTCTCAGATAAAAATTACTGTGGATATGCAATTGTAATACACATTCTTTTAATTCAGATTCTTTTAATTCTTTTAATTCAAATTCATCACAGATACACAACATAAGCATTATGAATGAAATGTCTTGAAACATTAAAACATTATAGGATAAGTAAGAAAAAAGAAGCAGCTTCTACATATTATTCCTGTGTCTTATCCTGTGTAAATCACAGAGGTGATTATTATATTTAACAGAAAACCTTAACATATTTTAATTTGACATTTTACAATTGTTCCTGTTTGACATGCAACATAAAAATGAATGTTATCTGCTTTAGGTTTCAAAATGATGTTTAGATATCATACTGGAAGTGTGTGTGAGGGGGTGGGGGGCAGTGGTGGAGGGGTGTGTCTTCTTTTTAGATCCCAATGCTCTCTCAGAGATTACAGGTAGGTACTTCCCTGGGAGGCATTTTATTTTTTGCAGATGAAGTTAGCTTCTCTAACTTTCCAGGTAGTCTTGAGCTGAAATTAACTGCATATGTACAGTTTATTTCTTACTGATCAGTTTTAATAGCGTATAATCATTTCAAATGTTTTTCTTTTAATAAGTATAACAAAAGTATATTTTCTTAGGCCTACCATATTAGTCTTCTGGGCCATATATCCAGTGTAAATTGATGAAGATGAGTGACCTATAACATCTATACATGCATTCTAATTTCTGTGAGTTAGTCTAACTAAGATTCAATCAATATTAAAGATTATCACCCTATTTGCTCTATTTATCCCCCCTTGTGTTTACATAGTCAATTCCTACACCATACACTCTCTGGTTTAGGAATATTTATGCACATTTTTCACTTTGGGGGGATTATTCAACCCAAATGAATGGTGAAGATTCAGGCTCAAATACTGATAATATTCCTATGCACAATTTTGGAGTTGTTTTTTACTACACTTGAATTTAACAGCTGCTAATATTGTTATTCATTACAGTGGAATTTGTGCATTAGAATTCTTGGGAAGGAAAAAGGAAGGAGAAAAATAAAAAATGTACACATCTCCTACACAGTTCATATTCCTTTGTACGCTATCTACTCATTATATCATTTCTACTTCCACCAATTTTACATTTACATGATTCTTTAGTATGCATATCACAATAAAGACACGTGGGAATGGCATATCCTGTAATATTTGCTAAGGGAAAAATTATCTCTCACAGTCAGTCCATGATATCTGTTGTTTTCACATGTGAAGTATTAAGCATATTAAATAGTATATTTCTATATCTCAAAACACTATTGTACCTATATTTACTTTTTTTTTTATTCTTTTTAATTAATCTGTTGAAAAACTGTCTGTCCTCTTCATTTCAAATTGCCAAAACCACAATCTATGTAAGCTATTTGGCACCAGCTGATATGAAAGAATTGAGTAAAACTAATAAATATTTTACTTATTTTACAGAATCCCAAAGCATAAAAATTAACAGTAACATCCTCAGTGCCACAAGATGACCAAGACAAGTAAATAAATAAATAAATATTTTATGTCCCAATAGCAACATTCATACTGACTTCCACAGGCTTTTGGATCCATGTTGTGAAATCTATTGATAAACGTAATGCACTGGAGCTGTCATTTCATGATTTCATTTTTTTTTTAAGTGGCAATTTCAAGAAATGTATTCTTGTAAAAAAATAAAAAATAAAAAATCTGGCTTTTTACTTTACTGTGCTGCCATCTGAAAGCAATTTTCTAGGCTTCTTTAAAATATTTTGAATTGCTGCGTGGGGAGTAGTTTCTCTCCTGTTATTGCTTTAAATGAACTCCACTGTACTAAGTCAGGAAACGATCACTTCAAGTTTCCCAAGCAGCCTAAAAGCCTTTACCTCTACACAACAAAATAATACTTTCCTTGCTGCTGTCTCAAAGCACTTTGCAAACATTAAAGTCCAAACAGCTCTGTGTGAGAGAGATAAGTACTGGACCATAATCAACTCTATTACCTATAATGCTTTACAGTTCAGCTCTAAGCGGAATTTCTACAGGCCAGCAGCTGCAAATTAAAGGTGATCTAATTTTTTATTTTGTGAATTCCTGTATACAGCATGTATTGACCTACTGACATTTACCTTATTTTTATCAATGACTGTAATACTACTTTAAATTTTCACCTGTATTACACAGTAGCTGGTCCCCAGTCCAATGGAGAGGACATTTTCTGTTGACTGAATAGTAGACTGGGGTATCCTGAGTTTCCTAAGGTCATCCCCAGACTTTCCCATTTCTATCAATCTTTGTCAACATCACTCACTACAAGCCTTTTTTTTTTTTTTTTCCTAATCTAATGGAGAACAGAAGTCAGGTGTGAATTTCCTTCATGCACCAGTCTAATATGCAGCTAATAGTTTTCTTTTTCTCTCTCTCTTTTTTTTTTTTTCATTCAAAAAATTGTTGGTGAAATATGTTGTACACTGAAAACTGCATGTATGGGCTGGTCAAAATTATATGATAATATTTCAAATTTGAAGAAATATGGAAAACAATATTTAAAAAATCAGCATTCCATTCTGACATTTTAAAAGTGAACTTTTAAACTATTCTTAGTTTCAGAAATATGTTTAACTTTTAAAAAGTAAAATAAATGTTGAAGTTTAAAATAAACATCAACCTAGAAAATAATTAAAAAAAAATCACTCTGCTAATTGTATCATAAACACAATCATTTCAGGTTGATATAAAGTTACCCAAAGAAAATAAATAAATAAATAAATAAAGCCATTATTGTATAGCTGTAATATAGTATGTGATATCATAGAAGAGTACAATAAGCTTATGTCCACTCAAATAACCTTTGCTGGTTTTCTTCTTTTGCTGTGGACTCACTGCAAGATAGAGTTTCAGATCTTTATCACTGCATTCATTTGTCCAGCCTTTAAGTATATTCAGAAATAGGATGAGAGAATCATCAATGTTTCTTATTATGTTATGAGTTCTATTTTGATTTTTTTCTGATCATCAAGGTGAAGAAGAAGAGTTATGAGCTCTCCCTCATATTCATCTAATACTTTTTTTCTACTTTCTGACATAATTTTAAAAGAGAGAAGAATGAGTGACTTTCTACTGTGTAACTCATTTTAGAGTCACTGGGCTCATGAAATTCCTTTTACATTCCTTTTACAGTAAGCAGAAATTCCCATCCTCCTGCTGTGGGTTCCAGTCAGGTAATGAAAGGGTTTTCCATTCATTTTTACCCTTCCTGTCCGTGGCAGTTAGCTTGTATGTGCACAGATTTCTTGTTTTGACTCTTGTACAGTTGTTCCAGGTTTTTCCTGTCTTTTCCATTCATGTAGAAAATAAAAAATCCATTTGTTTTCAGCTTTGCGTATAAAGCTTTTGTTGTTTTCCTTTATTTCTTTGCTTTTTGTCCATTTCCAAGTCATTTATGTCATCACTGAAATAATTTCTGATGGTTGCAGTACAGAGAGAACAAAGTTGATGGAGAATTAATTTGTGTTCCTATTCAGTACAATGAGAGTGAACTTATGTGGAAGAACTGCTAATTCTTTTCCTCTTTCCTCACCTTCTTCCCTCAAGGCTTCCAACTCCATGTCATTTCTCTTAAGCATTTGCATCTAAGAGAATTTAGGCACCTAATGGAGGTGCCATGGGCTTTCAGTTGTGTGCCCTTAGGACTTCTCCCACACAAGTTCTTGCATAATAAACTATCTGGCAGCCTAAATGCATGGCACTGTGTCTGTATCCAAAAGCTACCCAAAGTCTCCTTATTAGAGAAAGCCAAAGGAAATAAATGTACTTGATTAATTTTTGGAAGACTATCTTGGGATTATATCACATCTAAGAATCATCCCATAACCAAACCTCTTCTATTCTGCCCTCTGTATGAATACCTGAGCTTACAGAGGACCCTTCAGAGGTTGTGGGGAAAATGACTACTTTGCTGAGGGACATGTGGCTGCTGAGGGATGGCAATTAAATCTAACTTGGTTAGAGTGTGTACTTCTTGTGGACTTTTTAATATCATTAAAGCCTTTGAGTTAACATCCATTAAAAGCATTCAGATTTCCATCACCATTAATGGGCTGTGGTGTAGGTTCTACATTATATAGCTTGCCTTGTAAATGTTATATTAGAGAAAAGACTTGTGGCTTGTTTTTTTCCGAAACAAGTTTTTTTTTTTGTTGTTTGTGTGTTTTTTTAATCTGTTTCTTTGTTGAAACAGCATGTAATTTCACCCCCTAAGAAGACTTGTGTGCTTTCATTTTGAGTCCACACATTATTAAGCACAGATTCATTTTAGTTTCATAAAACATTAAATAGCCTTCCAGATAAAACTGGTTTTCTTTCCCACATGTACAGAGCTGTTTGGTTGTCATAACAATGAGAGATAAAATAAAATATGTGAAATGTAATGAAATCACTCAGTTTATTTGTAGTGCTAATGTCATTATTCAGTTCAAAGGAATTCATTAAATCATAGAAAATTCAGGAACAAATGTTGAATGATCCAGGAAGATCTGTTAAGTAGCAGACCTGGCTGAAAGATTGACACACATGATGTCAATTAATACACAATACCATAGCTCACTGGGGAAGTCTGAGATAATGATATAGCCCAAACCTAGATTTAGTCAATTCTACTTTTAGCGTAACTACTTGTTAAGCCAATGGGAGTTTTAACTCTGTTAGGAATATAAGATCCATCTCGGAATGACTTGCATGGTCCCAAGCAAACAACAAACTTGTTGGAAATAAGACCTCTAATCAATACTTTATGCACTATGACAAATGAATATCTTTCAGTTTATTAGTGTTTTGTCCCTCTAAAGTCAATGAGATTTTTGTCATTTGGTTTAATTGTAGCAGGCCAGAGCTCTGTTTCTGCAGCCCATATACTGAGTATGCTGGTCCCAAATCGCCAAAGGGTATGAGGTTGTGAGTAGACCCATTGACTTCATTGACATTGTTCATCTGCCAAAAAAGAAGGGAAACAATTCGTTCTTGAAACCAACTTTGCTCACTGATGCATTTCTCAGCTCCCAGTGAGCTCACAGCTTACTCTCCAGCATGCTCTGGTGCACTCAAGCGAGCCAGGCTATTATTTTCTCCTAAACATTCACAACATAATTGAAAAATGAATTTTCTCATAAGCTGGAATGAAAATGTGTCTGCTGCCAGGTGCTAATTTTATTCAGTGAAATAAGAGGTGCCAGACTTCAGTGGCCCTTGCTGAATGTTGGGCATGGACAGGAGTGGCATGTAAGGAGCCTCATCAGCTGGTAAACTTACTCAGGGATGCCCTGCAACAAGACTTACTTTCTGCTTCCCAAAGAAAGTTTGCACTATTTCTACAAAGGGCAGTCTATGACCAGAAATAGAAGACTGAAGAGGGAAGTTGCAAGGCAATGTGATAGCCAAAGGACTAGCTATTTTATTCAAGTTATTTAAACCTCAAAAAATTTCCACTTGTGTGTTAATGGTCTGATATAAAGCTTAAAGAAATCCATAATAGTCTTTCCATGACTTCTGCAGCTTTGAATGAAGCTTTTCTCACTCTTTTTAAACTCATTTTCCTGTCTTCGTTGCTCACCTATAATTCAGCTGTGAGATCACATATATTACAAGTAGCATGAATCCAAAAGTATAATTGCCCTACTGTGGAAAATAGCGAGAAGAGATTAATTAATATCTTCATATATCTTTTATGTAATGACTTAATCATAATCGAAATTGTTCTTCTATTATCATATTGCAATTTTCTCCTGGTTTTAACTGTGTGTTACACTAGAAAAGGTCAATTATGGTAAGTTTTTTAAAAAATACAAGCTTGAAGATGAACAACTGACATTTAACCTAAGTGATGATGCTCTGCTTTTTAACTGTGAGTCTGATTAATTTAAAACCAATTTGGATCTGTTCTTTGCTTCATCTCTTGTGCCGTAAAAATCCAAAAATTTGACCCAAGAGAGTATAATTCAAGATGGAATAGATGCTTAGTAGATATATATGTCTCACTCTCATAAATTCTCTGAACTGCTAGAGCAAATGCAATTAAATTAAGGGAATTTTAATATATATATATATATATATATATTTCTTTTTGCTATTCTGTGATACTTAAAGGTAGAAAGCAAAACCAAGGTCTGTTTCCTGAAGAGCATCTCCCTTTGATTTAATGCCTCTCTTTTGGCAGGTGTTTGTTTTTTTGTGACAATCCACTGTTGTAAGTGCTAGTACTAAACTCCTAGTAAAGTCATAACATGTTTTAATTGGGCCTTATCTGGAATGATAGTGCTATCACACAGTTTTATCTATGGATAATGTATTTAAGGTTTTACTCTGACATCATTGACTGGAAGTAGTATCCTTGCTGAAGTCAATGTAACTATTTGCGAAAATTAGGGAGTGTTTGAATTGAGGGGGCAATGTGGGATCCATTGCTTAAGTATTTGTTTCTTTCTCACCTACTTTCCTGTAAAGTCCAACAATCTGTACTTTCTTAACTGTGAACATTTGGAAAATAAGTGGGAAAAAAACAAGCAACTTTTTTATTTTTGTTTTCAGTATTTGCTGGTTTTATGCAATGTGAAGGTCATATTCATCATGGTCATATAGGCCTCCAGTTATTATTCTTAACTCTCTGGACCTACTTAGCTGCCTCCTCACTGGCTACTCACTGCAAATACAAGTCCTTTCAGCTTCTCTTCAGTGTCTTCTTGCATCTTTCTCAAATGCAATGGTTCTCTTCCAGACAATATGCATCCACAATCAGCTTGAACCAGCACGATTTCTCTTTGGGTCTCCCCTCTTTCAGCTACTGAGCACTCAGTCAGGACTACTGGTCAGGGAACCTGCTCTAGTAGTCTCACCAGCTAGCTTCAGCCTATACTCCTTCCTGTTTATAGCATGATAAGGCATAGTGCACACACCTATCAGCAGCAAACTGATAGCTCTGAACACTAGCCTGTGTCAAGTGACAGCACAGCTGAATACTGGGTTATAACACAGTACTATACTGAATAACACAACCTGAGATGTGTGCATCTTCTTTATAACAAATTTATTACCTGCAATTTACAAAGACAGACTGGATATCCAGCCATGTTTTCATAGGGAAAAAAAAAAAACACACAACACCTTCTTTTTTCCATAAATACAAACAAAATACAAACAGATCAACCTGATATTCAGCCTTTGTTCAGAGAAATGTGCAGGTTCTTTCTGTCTCACCAGCTCCCTTAGTCATTCCCCTCAATGTGAAAATGACCAGAGAAAACATAGATAATGGCACACCTCAATTCAGTTCAGTTCTAGGGTACTACATGTAACGTTTTTATTTATTTGTTTATTCTTTCATCCATGTGTCTTAAATATATCCCAGAAGTGAGCTGCATACATTTCATTTTAAAATTTCTCACAATGGCAAAAGATTATATATCACTCAGAGCTGCAGATGCCCCAGCTGTCTTTTACTGAATGATCTGCACTCTCGCCTGCGATAGATTTATTGTGTGCATGCAAGTTCAAGCTCTGCATCACAAGAAAATTATGTAGAAAGTCTGACTTGGATGAAGTTTCTCCAGCTTCTCTGTGCAGTGTTTCTGTCCAGATATTTTTGAAGAATTTCAAGCTTATTCTCTTTTCCCAGCACATTTTTTTTTCAGTGTCTCATTTTCCTTTCTATTTATCTGTGTACTAATGTACTCCAGGATCTCAGACCCAACTCATACCTGTCTCATAGGACCAGTACTTAAGTCTACAGTGTCACAGAGCAGCTGGTAGTATTTAGTGACCTCCTGCTTTATTAGATGGAAATTGATTTTCCTCTTCCAGGCAAGTGAAAAATCCATAATGTGCTTCATCAACTTTGTTTGTGCAGCAGCACTAGCAACCGAAGCTATAGGGGAAGACACAGCTCTTCAGACATCATAAATGGCAGTGTCTTTTCTGAACATCAGAGAAAGCAGGCTGTGGTAAAGTTCTCTAGCAGGAAAAAAAAAAAAAAAAAAAAAAAAAAAAACTGTCAGAGCGAAAAACTTGTTGCTGAATTCCCAATAATATTTTGGCATTGTGAAGCCATATATAATTAGCCATATATCATGTGGACACAAATAATATAAATCTACAAGTACTTGCAACCCATAGCCCCCAAACTTAATTTGAGAAATACTTCCCAGATAACAGTGCATAGGTCTGCTTCTCAGGGTAGAAAACACAATCTGAGATTTTCTTTTGGTTGAAGCAATTTACCTATTCTGCTAAATAAGAAAATCATAGAAATAGGAAAAACATAGAAAATAATAGAAAACTCAGTATTTATGACAAAGATTTGTGTAAATAATCTTCCAATGCAATAACATCAGAAAGTGCCACATCTTTCCAGACTTTCAATTACTATCATTCTGGACATCAGTACTTCTTGAGCACTTTCTCACCCAAAAGGTGTTGTTCATGCTCTCAGGATGCATATGTTTTCATCTCTGGATCTAAAATTTTGAAATTAATTCCTGTTAGATATAGGAATGACCAAAGATATCTTCAAATCTCCAGCAAAGCTTATTTCCTTGACCTTACTTTTCCCCACAGCAGTTCAAAACCAATTAGCAGCTGAGGAATCTGTGCTCCAAAATCCACTATAACATACTTTGATGTGAGGAGAGGGAAACTTGGTCAACATAGCTCACCTTGATGGGTGCTTAGCTGTATGACGTGTTCAGATACCACAGCCTTGGGTGTAGTATAAGAGCCTGCATGGAATATGATCAAGCTAAAAAGTAGTGAAGTATATGGGCACATTAACACCAAGGGGAAACTTTATCCAACAACATAAAGAACACGTTTTCTGGGAACATTGTCCTTTTTGTTTCTATAGTAAGCTGGATGGAAATTTCCAGGCAGATACACTCACTGAAAAAGAAATTAAAACATTAAAACGGACATTCACATGATAAGTGCTGAGGACAATCACAAGATAGCCAGACTGCAGTCATAAAACAGTTAGGAGTATTGTTTAAGCATATTTTCCTTATTTAAGCATATTCCTTATTCCTGTTTAAGCATATGTTCCTTATTTTATCATAATTGTCAGAGAAAACACCACACACCACGGGACTGAAAAGAACAGGGAATTGGTAAACTGAATTTCCAGCTCATAAACACACTTCTTGTGCAATCTAGATATATGGTATAACCTCAAGGCTGTTAGTGGTAGTATATTTGCATGTAAAATGAGAATATGAATATCCCACTTCTTTATCTCACAGAAGAGTTATAAAACATTGCATAAGCTGTAACTTTCAGGAAAGATAATAAGAACACAATGTAATTAAGGTAGTTATCACTGGCTTTACTGTGTTTTCATTTTATCTATTAATGGCAATGTTCTTTTGAAATAGAGACAGATTGTGACATTGTGGAAGTCAGGCTTTCTGCAGAAGTGGGGCACAATAGAAGAGAACTGCAGCCACTGCCTCCTTTAAGTGTTATATCTTCGACACTCACATTTTCTGAGGAGGCAAAACCCATGCGGGTGCTCTGCAGAGTCAAAAGTGCCTACAAAGGAGATCCAGCTCTGTAGTTCTGGAGTTCCACAGAGGTAACTAGACAGGCATGAGTGGGGTATTCAAGACCAGACAAAAACAGAGGAAGCAACTGTGACAGACATGAAATACACAGGCTCTCCTGCTTTTTAGTGCCGGCTGTATCACCTTCAAAGTAACTTTTTAAAGATATTTGTGTTTATTAGTCTATTCACACATATAGAGATGAGTGTGCATATGAGACAAAGTATGCACAGACTAAGACCTGTGTGTATGTGAAGAGAAATATCTAAGGTAAAAAAATAAATAAATTGTGCCCGCTGCTGTCTGAAATAGCTAAAAGATTAGTAATGAAAAAGGAAAGATCATTAGGATTTTGAAATAGGTTAACATTTCAAGTTCATGCCTAAAGAAATTACTTGAGTTAGACACCAGTATATCACTAACTTTATAGTCTACCTGTGAAAGACAGAAATAAAATCCATACTGGATGGTACTACAATGATTCACCTTGCCCAATGTTCTGCCTTCATGGTAGCAAAAGGAGCTGCTAGTCAGCAGGGAGAAACATGAATCTGGCAAGCTTTTTAAAACTGTTTCTCCCTATTCCTCCCAACAATAACAGTCATTGTATTAGACACGTCAGAGAGAACATGCATGCATGTTCCCTTTAATATCTGTTTATAGATTTGTTCATGAATATATTGATTTGCTCCTTTCACAACCACTTGCACTTCTGCCTCCACAGCCTTCTGTGGAAACAATTCCTAAATTTCATCAACTGCTCTGTAAAGACATATTTTATTTATCTGTTTTCAGGTGCAAGTTGGAGTGAATAACATCTGCAGTCACCCAGTCCACTGCTTTCATCATCTTGTAAACCTCAATCCACTTGCCTACACACCTACTCCTCAAGTAGAAGACCCCCGACTGTTCAGCCTCTCCACATACGTTGGCTGCTTCTTCCTCTTGTGTTTGCTGTCCTTCTATGCTTCTACCTCTGTCAAGTCTTTCTTGGGATGTGGAGTCCAGAAGTGCCTAAATTATTCAAGACTTGGGTGCCAAAGTTTTTCTAAGTGGCAAAACACAACCCTCTGTCCCGTTCTGACAATGCTCAGCATTTTGTTGTCTTCTGTAGGTTGCTGCTGCAAATGGACAGGCTTGTGTCAGGGAACTTGACTTCTCAATCTCTTTCCTGAGTTGTAAGTCCCACTTCTAAATTCAGCAGCAAGTAAGCATGTTTTAGATTATATAGCTCTAGTCTAACATGGACACTTTATTTTTACAGCTGAGATCAGAACTTCTGCCATGTGTTTTCTGCTCCTCCTACCTAGCTTAGACCTATGCTGAGAGTTTACCCTCTCTGCTTGTTTTCTCTGCATTGCAGTTCATCAATTCCTAGTACTTGCACAGAGGGTGAGAGGATTAAGCCTTATTGTTATTGTTGCATACAGCTGCATTTGGGAGCTAAAACTGACCTTTCTTTTCATTGGCCTTTTCCCCTCTCTATTTACTCCTCTTCCCTTCAAGCACAAATCTGGAGTAAGTAGAAGAGAAAATATTTTCTCCTCCAGAATAAAAGCTGTGGGATAAGTGCTCTCATCTCCCCTCCTGTCATCAAGACAGAAGTCATTTGTTATGGGTTGTGTTTTACATTTGCTTGACGTGCACTGAACGTTGAACTTCCCTGAAGTGCACTCTCTCTTTCATTCACTCTTGGGAGAATGATGCTTTCCTAATGGAGGGTGAGACATTAAAGATCCTCCCTATCCATTTAAAGCTACCTGTATTTTTGTTTTTAATAAGGTCAAGCACGCTACTTCTGTACTGCAGGAAGGTGTTTTGAGGTTTCTTTAGAGTTAGTTCCAGGGCCAGTAAAAACAAAAGTTGTGTACTACAGCTCTCTTAAGGTTAAGATGTTTATTCCAGAAATCCCATTTAGAAATGTCACAATATTTTGATACTTTCAGCAGTACAATACAAATCCATATTGCCTTTTAAGGGAGTAAGGCAAGTATCATTAAAAAAAAACAAATCCTGCCCCTTGGGTCATAAGGACCTCATACACTACATGCAATTCATGACACCTAAGTAATAGAATTTTCAGAAAACCAACCTCATTGGGAGGAATTTTAAGTTGCAGTCAGTGTTTGACTGTATTTCTCCATGTGTGTATGTGTGTATATGTTAAAGATTTGTTCTGTAACAAGATTATTTCTTGGAATAGCCCCCCCCTTCCCCCCCCCCCCCCCCATGCAAATTAGATCAATTGAAGCAATGGGGGAAAGTTTCCTACTAAATAGACTTTTTTCTACTAATTTATAACATGTATCAGTCCAGCCTATCTCCACAGGAGACAAATAGCCATTGCATTTCCCTGTCTAACTTCCACCTCTTTTATTTCAGTTTTCTGATTCCTATTCCTTCATTCCCCGCCTCTTCTGAGAATAGTATTAATTTAAATATAGCCTATTATGACTTTGAAGTAAATCATGGTCTCTAATTGAAGAAATCATGATTTTGTAGCCGTATGATGCTTAACTCATACTCATTGCATGAGCTGAAACCAACTTGCACCAGCAACTACACACACTGTAGGTAAGTACAGACTTACAGACAAAAACCAACTTGGCTTATCACCTGGGATGTGTCATCATGCCCCAGTAGGAAAGTATGTGACCAACCTTCCAAATCACTGAGACTTAGGACATGTCTCAAAGTGCTGTTGTCTCTCTCACAAACAACAGCTACCCGGTTCTGTTTCCACACACAGGGTGTTTTGAGTCTCTTAGGAAGAAGGGAGATTGCTAGAATCACAAGCAGTTTATATTGAGATACACACCATCTATGTAAACAGCTCATTTGTAGAGGTCAGGGCACATCCATGCATTGATATCTAGATGTTGTGTTCCAAAAGGAATACAAAACACATTTATATCTGGTACTGATGCATGTGTAATGATGCATTTTAAGGGAAAGATAGATAGACAGAGAGACAGACAGAATGAACAAACAAGACCCAGCAAATACACGGAATACTGGAGCACTTGCCACAACTTATTCTGCAAAGTAGAATAGATTAAATAACAAGGGGCATGACCTGGAACAACAGACTGAATTCCTGTACCAGGTAAAATCAATCTAAGACTATAACAGGGAACATGGCTTCACCGCTCCAAGATTTTTTGAACTAGATTTGAATGTACTTTCATTCTGAAATTCATGACCTGAACCTATTTCTTTAAATTATGTGATGTGATCAGGAAAAAAATAAATAAATAAAATAAAAAAAATCAAGCACTTTCTTGTTCCTTCCTACCTTTATAAAGAAGTTACAGAATTTTATTTTATTTTAAATAAAAATGCCTTTGTAGATGTACTTGTGACACTTGGAAACCTTGTCCACCAACCCAAAAGTAACTTCCAAACTGTTTTATTTGGAGAGAAAAAGGATATTTTCACAGTGTTCAGCTTCTAATTACTATTTAAGCATCCAAGCTTGATTTTAATACAACATTAGCTTAATGAACAGGATGTTCAGAAACTTAATCTGAAAAAAAGTAACACCCACTGTTTCTTTTTATTAATATTCTAGATGTGCTAACATTCCCATTTAATGCAAGTATGATATTTAATGAAATCAATAATTTATTGTTTTTTTTACTATGAACATTGTTAAGTACTGTTGTGGCTTATCACAGCAGGCCACTAAGCACGACACACCACACAGCCATTTGGTCACTTCCCCCTGTCATCCAGTGAGACGGGAAAGAGAATCAGAGAAAAAAAGGCATAACTCATGGGTTGGTATAAAGGCAGTTTAATAGGACAGAAAAAGAAGGGAAAAGTAATGATGATAATGATAATAATGAAAAAAGAATGTACAAAGGAAGTGATGCCCAATTCAATTGCTTGCCACCTGCTGACCAATTCCAGCCAGACCTTGAGCAGCAATCCCCCAGTCCCTGGTCAACTTGCCATAGTTGCCATCATTCAGTATGGTGCCATGTGGCATAGGACATCCCTTTGGCCAGTTTGGGTCTGCTGTCACAGTGACATGTGACAGGACAGCATATTTATTGGTAAAATGCCGCTACATTGCTACTTGAATTATAAGCAAGAAGAAGAGAAGATTAACAAGAAATAAGAACCTAGAATTAATAAATAGGCTTGTAACTCCCTTTCAGAACAGTTCCACATTTATAAGATGCAGGTAACCATTTCAGGATAAAAGCTAGCATTTTTTAATGAAAATAAGTAATGAAGTATGTCAGAGTCTAGTGTTTGGTATGAAGTTCTGAAAATACTGGTATTGGAACTTTGGAACTTTTTTTTTTTCATTCAGTACATATTTCAGGTTGCTGTATGAGTCTGGAGATTTGCTTATATGGATGTTTTAGTAACAGAAGAATGAAGTGAAAATTTTGAAATTTTAAGTCCACTTTTTTTACTAGGAAATGTGAAATGGAATCCCAATTTCCCACTGGAAAAAAAAAAAAAAAAAAAAAAAAAGGCCTCATTTAGAAAAATTACTTTTTTCCTTTTTTTTTTTTTTTTTTTTCTGAATACTGTGAATATTCTTACTCCTGTGGGATAAGAGGCTGAGAAAAAGTTTACTAACAAGAAGTTAAATACTGTCTTTCAGTCAAAAGCCACCCACACTTCACACTTTTATAGAAACAAAAATTACAAATTGAATGTGGCACACTATTATTTCTTCAGTATCTTTTTTTCCTAGCATTTTCAGTGCAAGAGAGCAGGAGAATCATTTTGCTAATGGAAGAAGATGGGGGCAGTTAAAAAATGAGAGAAAGTAAGATTTTTTTTTCATTACTTCTTAATGAAAACAGCTTGGCAGCAGGTTTTTATAGCTGTATTAACTAGAATATATAAAAATATTTTCTCAAGTGATTCTCATCATTGCTAAATCTGTATTGTGCTACTCACAGTGTGTTGACTGCAATGTTCACTGGTATTACAAGAAGGAATCTTAAAATTATTGAAAAAAATACAGCTAAAATAAAGATTTATGCACTCAGCTGGAGGCAGTGTTTTTAGATGCAAGAATGAAATTGGGAAGGGCTAAGTAGTTTCTGAAGGAGAGACTTTTTTTTATGAAGGCTGTGTATGTATTTTGTGATGTTGGTACACAGTCTTTGCCAATCAGATCTCAGAAAGAGTCACATGATTTTCTCAGGCACACAGTAATTCCAGCACATATCAGAAAAAAAAAGAAAAAAGAATAAAAAAGAAAAAAGAAAAAAGGAAAAAAAAAAAAAGCTTTAAATGTCAAAGGCTATTAGAAATGTATTTATTCAACAATATGTAAAGTGAGAGAAAAAGTCTGTATTGAGAGTTCTGCTCTGCGTAGCAGAGCATACATTTTTCAGAGATGCACAAGATTTCACCACACTATTTCCATTCCAGTCAAAGGGGCGTGCACATCTAACTCCCAGAAAGCTTACAGAAAAATTATTCTAGGGACAGATTGAACACTATACTTTAACAGCACCAATACAACCATAGTCATTAAAATCTACACTCGTAATTTTTCATCAGTTTTTCATTACCACAATATTTGGTATGTCTCTCACTGTTTTTGTTGGAAATAATTATCCTTTGGTCATGGTAAAAAGCTTCAGCACAATGTATTTCCTGTCTTCTACAACATGAGCTTGTTAATGCTTGTCACTGCTGTACGTAAGACTTGTGAGACTTTTTTTTTAACTGCTTGAATTCAAAGGCCACAGCTTAACATTGTCATTTTACTTGCTTCTAATGGATTATCTTTACCAGTCCTCCTCCCGCAGGCACCGACAAACTGTTATTTGCACAGGTGGGTTATGGTCTGTTTGAAAGTGAAGACTCTAAGGTTCTTTGCAGCTGAGGAAAAGAACAACTTCTTGTATTAGCTATGAATAGGCACCATGTTAACAGCAAACACGTGCTTGCAAAGTCTAGACTGTTCTCCATAGCCCTTTTTGATACCTTGATTTATGTAACAAAGCCCTGACAAATAAAAACACTGGGGAGAGGTTTAGGGTATTATGGAGGTAATTGATGTGTTGCTATTTTCTTGGCTATCCTAGTGAAGACAGGGTGCTTGCTGAAACTGATGGCCTCTTCCTCATCTCAAGTAGGCTGTCTGTGATAACTGGAAGGCTTAATTTTTACTTACTTATTTATTTATTCCATGCTTTAGGTTCTGCATTATTTGGGCTACTCTCTCAGAAGACACATTCTTTCAATTACTTGTGCCTTTTTTGGAGAAACAAGTAAGACATGATAGAGTGGGTGCCAGTGTACCATGATCCTTAATGAGCAGTATAACTCACCTTTAGCGGTGTTCATGAGGTGTAGTATTTTTGTTTGTTTGTTTTTGTTTTGTTTAAACTTTACTTTCTTTGTATTGACTTTCTCTTTGATTCCCTCCTTGTTTCCTTTACATGTGGATAAGGCTTGATTTCCTGCTCTGTTTTTTGATTTCACCTTAACCTTTTGGCAGTATGGACACTCAATTTCATCCTTTTCCTTGAACACTTTTGACTTCACCCTTCTCTCCCATGCTCTTACTTCTCAGAAGTCTTTCTGCCTGTTCTCCTTCTACCATTCTGTTATTTTTCCATATCTTCTGTCCAGTCTGAGCTTGCTTGTTTATTTACTTGTCTATCCCCTTCATATTAACACTATCTCTTTAAATGCAAGGACAATTAATTTTAACGATTTAAAGGACAGAGGCAAAGTAGGGTCTATAGCACTCTTTAGATTTAGTGTAATCTCCTTGTAAAACATGTGGGAAAAATTATGGATTAGATTTAGGTGATTTTTAATATTTTTATTTTTTTTTTATATCATACTATGTGTTTGGTATGGAAAGTGGACACTGGAGGGTTACAACAGCCATTCCAGACCCAGAACAGAAACATATCACAGAATCACAGAATCACAGAATTTCTAGGTTGAAAGAGACCTCAAGATCATAGAGTCCAACCTCTGACCTAACGCTAACAGTCCCCACTAAACCATATCCCTAAGCTGCATAAACATGTTCAAGCTCTTCAGGAAGATGGAACCCTTTCTTGAAAAGGCCTTGAAATGGAAGGCCCCAGAGAGCTTCTTCAGCTGCTGGTTCTTCCATGACTAAGTCTCATTTCATCTCCCAGTAAGTTTCCTAAGGAAAAGGCTATGCGCTACCTATACTCCAGAGGAAACATGGAGTACATTTATTGCACATGAAACATTTCAGTCAGGTATTACTCCTTCAGCTGATACTAGTTATTTTGTTTATCTTGGTGTTTATGATGTAGTTGTAGTTCAGTTATGTATGCATAATAGATTATATTTGTAATATTTATAATATTAATACGTAGTATGGTGCTTAGGCAAAGCATTCTATAGTAAGTAATTTTCTCTGGAATGGTTCTCCTTCAAATTTTGCCAGAAGCACCAGAACCATTCTTGCCCTGCTTAAAGCACTTTGCTCTCCAGTAGCTACAGGACCAGAGGTATAGAGAATGCCTAGCTGATACATGAAAATCACTGAAGAACTGACAGCTCTCTTGTTTTTGCTGCTGAAGAAATGAGAGGAGAAGGCACAAGTCTGTGTCTTTACAGAAGCAATGCCACAGACTGCTAAAGCACTCATTTACAGCATTGTGGGGTTCTCTGGAATATGTTTTTCTTGAACCAGAGAGGTATGGAAAGATAATAAAGGAAAAAGACAACATGTGTCTCCTTGATCTTGCTTCTGCCACTGTCAGAAAATCCCCCTGCCAACTTCAAACATGACAGAAAAAGAGAGTGCAGAAATGCAAGTGAGACAAGGCAGTTTATTTGTTGAAATAGAGTAGGGAAAGCAGGAAAATGTTAAAATTCATAGAATAAACTAGAGAATTCTTAGTTTATTTAAGACTTCTTAATGGAAAAGACGTATAACTTTTGTCACTGCTTCTGTAAGGTTTTCTGGATTCTGTGAGGGAAATACTGTTACTCAGTTAAACAAGTAAAACTAGGTTTTTATGCATATGATCTTTGAATTATTATAGCAGATCTGATATGTGTAAGGATTAGAGAATGAAACTAAAAAAGAGCCCAATCTTGAAAACACTACTTTATTGAATTACTAACAAGGGTTTTTCTTAACATACTGAATTTACAAAGCAACTGGCCACTTTTGTGTAACCAGCTTCACGGACTTTCTGAAACCACCGAGCACCCGTAGTGAAAATCAGGCCCACTGGGGGCCTAAACATTGTTTTACACAAAATGATTATTTATCCCTGTAATTTTAAGACTGTTTTCATCCCACAGTCACAGCATGCTGACTGTATTAACTTGCTTCTGAATCTGTGTTTGATGGGAGGGGTCATATCTTGCTTGACCTTCCTTTGAATTATTGAACCACCAGTCCTGATAGAGTAGTAAGTTAAAAAAATAAAAAAGTAATAATAATAATAATAATAAAAAAAAAGAATTTATATGCTGTTTTCAGAGATCTAAATCTCCAGTCTTATCACTTCTTCCCTGAAGAAAGCAACATTTGGTGGCTTAGGATGTTAAAACTTGTTTTGTTTTCAACGAGCCCATTCTCAGATCATGAGAGGCTAACAGATTTCTGGGGATCACTTCTTCAGTATTTTGTGTGCTATTCCTGCTTCATTTTTCTTTCAGTGTAAAGTTACAGCTAGAGAGGGAAAGATGAGGTTGCACTCCACTTGGGAAAAACAGAAACAAAAAAATAACGTGTTAAAGGACACAAAACCTTTTTTTTTTTTTTTTAAATAAATGACCCCGATTTCTCCACTGTCTCATGATTGTATCTATTGCCTAAAGTGTGTTCTAATTTACTCTGTACAAGATATGCTTTCTATGCAGCTCAGAACATGTAGTCTCTACTCCAAGTGATTGTACTCTGCATAGGCAATGAGCTCAGTGTATCCTGTACGTTTGATTAATGGTACCCACAGTGGTTCTCCTAGGAGCCAGGGAGAAAAGCAACCAAGAAGGGTGGTGAACAGGAGTAGAATGATAGGTAGCATGTGGTAAGAAGGCAACTAAATGGTCACAGCTAATAGTGTTGTGTTAAATCATCAGTCAGGGTTTTAGGTAGTTCCATGTGAGTCTGTTGGACACCATCAGCAAGCTGTTAGCTACTCTAAGATGAAGATCCTATCTCTTACTCTGAGTTTAAGCTCCTGAAAGCTGATTGCCACTGATATACTTCCACGAAGAAAGCTAGGTTCATGCTAGTCAAGTCTTAACTCTTAACTTTTTTTTTTTTTCCAAACACCACAATTAAATAAATCACGGCATATATCACTGTATTATTTGGCAGATAATAAAACTGACTATCCTAGTGAAAAAATATATATGGGGATTGACTAAACACAGAAATGTTAGTGAGAATTTGGTTAGTACTGTAAAATTACACAAGTTATGTAAAATTGATAATCTCAACTCAGAAGCTAAACAAACAGTTTTTGGATTTGGTATGGATTTGGTACCTCTGCCCAGCCACACAGTATAACTCTGCTAAAACTAAATATCTAACTTCTAATAAGTCTAAACTTACTTCAGTCCATATAGAATATTCACTCTGGCTCTGTGTTTTGTTTTGTTTTCTTTTCTTTTCTTTTTGTATGCTTTCATGTCATTACACTAACATTACACAACAAAACAGTTATAGGTTCTCAACATATCCTGCACTAGTTACAAAATACTTTGAATTTTCAAAGTCTTGAAAGTACTTGGAATTTCACAGGAAAAAGGCTTCAGTGAAAGGGAGCAAATAGAGGTAAATCTATTTGTATACAAATTGAGCTACCTAAAAGCACAGCTGCCTGAAACTTTCATAGTGTGGCTCAGTAAGCACCGAACTAGAGTTTTTCTCTACAAACAATACCACATGATCCAAATATTACATGCTGATCTTTGTTCCTTGAGCTGTCCAGCCCAGTAATTCCACAGCAAATCTTGGAATGTTATTTCTAGCTAGAGGAAAGAAAGCAACAACAGCAAGTACAGATACCAAAAGGGTTTGCAGAACCACATTTCTTAGAATGAAACATCTTGCCTGGAGTCTAAAGACTCAGACTTCACAGGATTCACAATCTTAAGTCTTTGGGCTTTAGGTTCCTCAAGAGGATGAGCAACTCCAAGCAATATCCAACTTCCAAAAGAATAGTACAGTACTCTTCTGGCAGTAGAATTTTATTTTCCTTGCAGTAGGATCTGAAGAAAGGCACTTCTTTCATGCTAGAGTGTTTTTTGTTGTTGTTGTTTTCAAATGCTATGAGGGACAGTTCTTTTTCCCAAATAACTTAAATCTACCCTTAATTTAGTTCCCTCTTTTACTTCTATTTGCCTAAGGTAGACTAAAGGAATCAACCTAAATAATGTAGTAGATCAATATTTCTGTAGGAAACGACTGAGCTTGACTGAATCTTAACATATTGACTTACATGTCTGATTATTGCTATTTAGCTGTAAACACCTCTTTAATGCTGGTAAAGCAGAACATGCAAATTTAGTTTTCTTTAAGAGACAAGCTTGAAATAATTTTCCAAGTGTTTATAAAATAAATATCTTTGAAAATGGCTATAACCTTCACAAATATTTGTGTTCAAGAAAAGAAAATCAATGAGATGAAAGTATTTTGGGGTTGTTTAATTTATAGATATAGATATAGATAGATAGATATAGATATATAGAGATAGAGATAGAGATAGAGATTAGATATAGATATAGATATAGATAGAGATGATATAGATATATAGATATAGATAGATATAGATATAGATATAAATATAGGTATAGAGATAGAGATAGAGATAGAGATAGAGATAGAGATAGATAGAGATAGAGATAGATAGAGATAGAGATAAGATATAGAGATAGATTATAGATAGAGATAGAGATAGAGATGATAGAGATAGAGATAGAGATAGAGATAGAGATGAGATAGAGATAGAGATAGAGATAGAGATAGATAGAGATAGAGATAGAGATAGAGATAGAGATAGAGATTAGATAGAGATAGAGATAGAGATAGAGATAGATAGAGATAGAGATAGAGATAGAGATAGAGATAGAGATAGAGATAGAGATAGATAGATATCAAAGCCCTAAAGAAACCAAACTCATCTTTCAATTTTATCTGTCATTGCTTAGTTTTGCTCTTGTTATTCAGTCTGGGGCATTTTTGACCTAAAAAGGAAAAGACTGAAAGACGGATATGCTTTTGAAAGGTTGCTGCACAGAGGAAAAATCAACTTTTTTTTTTTTTTTTTTGCATGTTTTGGATCAAACGAGAAGTAATGGGCTTTGGCCACATGGGGGATGCATGTTAGATAATGGATGGGGTGAGTTCCTTTAATGAGTGGGTAGTGAAGCACTGGGACTGATTTCCTGGGAGGTTAGACACCTTCACTGGCAGAGCTTCTGCTGCTGAAGGTCTCTAACAACAGGTTGAGAAAAAGTCTTCCAGAAATGCTGCTGCCCTAGACTGGACTTGCTGACCAGTTGAGATACCTTAAACCTGATATTTCTTTCCTCCCTATCCTTTTCTTTGCACTTGTCTTTGTACGTGGTAGACACTATTGCAAGCTACAGCCTTACTTCTGTAAGTAAGCCTTACAGAAGAAACCAATCTTCTAAGTTTTGAGTAAAATCTGAGACAACATTTTGGATCACAACTGTCCCTTAAGTGTTTTATTTCATGACTATAATTAAGCAACTTCAAAAGTTATTACTTATGTGTTAAGAACATACCAATTCTCCATTCTCACAGTTATCAACTCCTGATCAATAGGTCCCTGATAACTTTTTTTGTTTTCATTTTTTGTTTCAGTAGCACATTTAGGTATATTTTCCATTCCCTGAAACCTGTCAAATAAGTTAATGACCACTGAAGAACAAAGTTAACCAGGATTTATCTTGATCTTGTCTGGTGAATAGAACAGATTCCATCTTTCAGAACCAAGGCACTGTCTCGTGAGGTGAAAATGCTATTTCTATGCCACTAATGTGTGTCAAATATTCCTGCACAGTTGCATGAGATTCCTACTGAGGAGAAGTTGGGGAGGATATTGTTTTTTATTTCACAGACCCTTTGAAAATCAGTCATCTTTTTTATTTCTGGAAATAAGTTAAAATCCTCACCTAAACCCTTCTAAAAGTAAAGATCATAGAACTACAGCCCACAGCCATTCTGGCAGGCACTGAAAGCTAATGGAACTGGCAATGCTTTTATCCAAAGAATATAAAAAATTGTTTTTAAAAGGTCATAAGTGTTTGTCAAGGGCACCCTGGGTTTGAAAAATATTTGCTTTGTCTAGTGTGAACAAAGCTGGTGGCTTGGAAGGCTTGAAAACACATGGGTCAAAACAAACCCTTCACTAGGGGCTCAGCTATTATTGTGAGGGACATAGTATTAAGTTGCAGGTGCAATAAAACGCTGACACAAAGCAAGTAGAATTTGGTCACTAAGAAAGTATCTGGTCTTGCACTGGATGTATTTTTCTGAAAAGTAAGAGAATTTTTATCACTTTGTTTCATCGTGGAACAGGAGTTAACGTTTCATGAAAGAGATAATGAAAATCACCCAGAGAGTCATTAAACAAAGAAACTTCTAGAAGCTGCATTACAAAAAATTTCCATCTCTGCTTGCCTCTTAAACATCTGAGTCACATTTTTACCACATCTTTTTGGAGAAATGACAGATCCAATATGTGCTTGATCTAAACAACTGAGGTGTGTGTAACGCAGAAAAGTGTGGGGAGGATTTCTTTGAAATAAAACTGCTCTGTAGAACAAAACTATTTGAACATAAATTTCAAAGGAAAGTTCGCAGATAATGGTGTCAGACTTTGCAGGCACAGCCTACTAGTAATCCTCATTGTTAACTGACATGATATGATGTAGGTATATGGAACAGAAAATAGATACATTTACAGTTCAGACACTGATTCAGTAAAGGTAGGCTAAGATTCTCCTTTACATCCTTCTCTTCTTGAAGTTGCACACATATTGGTACATTGTTTTAAATCCTGTTAGAATCTGAGAAATGCAAAAGTTGGTTCTCAAATAATATCTAACATTTTAAATTAAAAACATATCTTTTTAAGACAACCAAATTTACTAAATGTTGCAAGTTTCTGTATCCACAAAAAAAAAAAAAAAAATCTAGCCTCTAACTCTGAAATAATAAGTGCTGATATTAAACTCTAATCTTCAGCCTAATAAACCACATTATTTCAAACTTCATCTCCAATTTTCAGGCTAAGTATCTACTGTAGGCAAACAACTAGTCAGTTTTTGATTTAATAAGAAAGACACTTAGCAAGCCTAACGTTATGGTTCCTAAAGCAAGTATTTGGACATAGAAGCCTGAAATTCTGGGAAACTGAACAGAAGTGTTCAGTGTTCCAGGTATTTTGAAGTATGCACCAAGCTTGCTGTAATTGATATGACTGTGCTACTTCTACCGCAATCTTAATTTACAAAGTAAAAAGAATTTCACATGCTACAAAGGTTGAGGCCTGAACTGTCTTCTCTAGAAGAAACATTAGGAAGCTATAGGAAAATTCACCATGGAGAAACTGTTATCTAACATAAGTTTTCAAACTGAAGTAGAGCAGTCACACAATGTTCCTATTCACTTCTGAAATTTTTAACTACAAGTGTAGTCTATATTTAGGGGAGCTTTATTCCTCCCCTAAATTTAAACTGTACATATAGCTAATCCATTTGGGATCAAATAATGCTTTGATTTGATATATTATCCAGCTACCTCAAAGAACAAATTTCAAATTTAAAAAGAGGGGAATAGTCACATTTCTTGTGAAGCCTGTTCTTTAGAAAACTTATAATGAGTAAGCAAATCCACCATAGAGTTAAGGCCGGCTCAGAGGCCTGTCATAACTACAAAACACAATACAGTTGTATGAAGAGATAAGGGTTTTGGAGACTTTCTTACTTTAGGAGAGTGTGTTTGACTTAGTTTACAACTTCTGTTCCTACTTTATAAAATTATATAGCTTACACTGGTGTCTATATATCATTACAGGCAGGATACTTCCAGCTTGACCAGTATAGTGTGGATTCATACATATTTGCAGTCCTCTTCTAAACAGATACTGTACATTTTGCCCATGCCTACACAGACGAAGCCTAAAAATAGTATCTATTTTCAGGATGTTGAGAAGGCTTTTTTTTACCTCTCAAATCTGCCCAAGGTTTACGGGTGAAAATACACTGTTTTCTGTCATCATGTCTAGAGTTATGAATCACCTGAAACCCCACAGTGTTGAACATTGGAATAAAGTATACTTGACGGTCAGCTGCAAGGGAAAACACTGCTTCCAAACACTATACTGGCAAACAGAAGGATGTTTGTATTGTGTTTACTTTTACAGTTATTTGTGTGGGAGAGCTTTTTTTCTTTTGTTTTCCTCTAACAGTCAATGATACCCACTCTTTAGGGTCTTATTCACCAGAACTAACATTTAATTGAAACAACCCACTTGCACTATGGGTACTCTTAGTTCTGTTTGTATTCATGTGGTACAGAATAAAACAGTTCATCAATTCCATTTTGTTATTGCTCATTAAGCTACTTCCCTTTGAAACTGTACCTGTAGAATGCTGCATTTCAAATTAACGTTCAGAATATTCCACAGAGATCCCCCAAAGCATTTCTCTAATCTGCATGTGTCTGGAGATGAATTATCTTTCTTGCTGTACAGATAATTGTCCATGACAAGCACTGAAAGTACTTTAATTATATTTAAGCCTAATTCCTGTAATTCTTCCCTCTATACTGCAATATACACCTGGTTGCTCTTGGTGCCATTTACAAACCATAAACACCTCTATACCGTATATGTATAGAGGAAGTACCAGTCAGTGCTGTGGTCTTTACATTGCTTTGTATAATCAAGCTCCTGCAAATACATCTCAGCTCATGCAGTAAACTGAGAAGAAGGGTGTTCCTGGACACTAGGATGACTGCATCTTCATCTAAGCAGATGTTCTTCCACGGGTATCCTGTAGTGGTATCACTTATAAACTGCTGTTTTGGTGCTCTACCAATCAGCACCTATTGGGAGGAGCTAAAAGTATTGCAGGTCTGACAGCAGAGACAGTCATAAAACCACTGGCCTAGTCCTCTCCTCCAACATTTGCCAGTGGACCTACCCTGAATAAGGAGACATGCACTGCCAGCTCTGTCCAGGAGATTGTTACCAGCTACAGTTAGCAGTTACTACTGCCAAAACAAAGAATACTTTAGGTTAGCAAGCACTTCTAGAAATCTAGTGTATGTACAGCTTTGGCTAGAGCACCCAGGGCCATGTTAAGTGTCTATCTCTAAGGGGGGAAATGTCACAACATCCCTTGCCAACCTGTTCCAACATTTGACTACCCTTGTTATACAGAAGTGTTTTCTTATGTTCAGATGGAAAATACTGTTTTGGTGGTGGTGGTGGTGATGGTGATTGGTTGTTTTTTTTTTCTCATTTCTTTGTTTTAAATCCATGCCTCTTGTTCTGTCACTGGACATGACTGAGATGACTCTGACTCCCCCTTCTTCTCTCCCAACCATCAGCTATTTGTATATATCAATAAGATCCCTGTTGAATCTGCTCTTCTTCAGGCCAAACAATCTCTCTCAGCCTTTCCTAATGTGAAAGATGCTCCAGTCCCTCAGTCTACTTTGTGGTTCTTTGCTGGACTTGCTCCACATCTTTCTTGTACTGGGGAGCCCAGAACTGGACCCAGTGCTCCAGATCTCCAGCTGAGAGTTCAATGTAGATATCAGCTCCCTTGACCTGCTAGTAATGTGTTTACTAATGCAACCCAGTATGCTATTGGCCTTCTTTGCTGTAAGGATCAGGCCCAGTTTGAGACTAACAGACTGAATGTAATGAATGTGCTGGAGATCAGAGGTTCCACAAAAATGCTATTTTTCATGGTTACAAAGCTAGATTAAATTACCAGAACAGTTATCATTAAAAGCCCACTTGCATCTATCTTTTCCTGCCTCTTCCCTGCATAGCTCAGTCTTTCAGGTACAGCATAAACTGTGATGCACCGTGGTGTTGAAAACCCTCACTGCTTAGAATGGAATAGTCCCTCTTGTGGGTTGCTACAGTTTCCTTGAACTGGGTGGGAAGGAGTTAAAAATTCCACTGGCTTTCTGGCTAGTTGGGCTCTCAAGAAACATCAGGTTCTCTTTCCTGCTCTTCTTCATAGCAGTGTCATTCCTGCTGTGCTTTTCTAAACTTTTGTAAAGAGCTCCAGGGATGGGAACAGGAACATTTCCACAGACAAACTTCGGTGGTTCAAAACTGTTACTGTTTCTAAGGTCCAACATCTAATGATAATCTTCTTTGGCACCTCTTGGGTCCATTATCATCTGTCATACCAATACATCTTCCTTGACACCAGACATGGTAGTGTTTGATTATTTGGAGTTCATATGTTTGACATTTTCTCCTTTGGTCCTTCATTTAATCAAAACCAGCAGACAGAATCATAACTGGGATTGAACTGATAGCCCCAGACCTCCACCAAGCTCATAGTGCTCACTAAGACAATTGCATCTGTTTTCAAGTAACATACAGTCCTTCTATCTGATAGACATGTCAAACCATGTTTCCACGTAAGGTATGTAAGAGTAAAATTGCCTGCAGTTTGTGAAAAAGAAAACAAAGGTAAAAGAATGCACAGAGTGTTTCAAATAAAACACTGAATGAAGAACTGAAATAAATGAGGTATAGACTTGAATGTGAAGTTTTGTATATAAGACTACTATGTGACTTATGGAAATGAGAAATGGCATGGAAAATGTGAAGTATCAGCTGAGAATTTCGAAGTGCTACAAAGAACATGGGGGCAAGAGACTTCAGGCTACAGAAGCTGGAAGAAAAACCATGGAATGGGAGGGAACAGAAGAGAGAAGGCAAGCAAGAAGTGAAAACATCTGTGTCATAACAGGGAATGATAATATTGGAAGGTTCCATAATTTTAAATGGTATTTAGTTCTAAAGGGAGGGATGGTGAGATAGAAAAGGTTTTCTGAGCCTGTGGGGCGGAAGTCAAGGTCAACATTGGTATCACTCAGGATATTTAAACTATCTTTTAGGTTAAGACAAGACCAGTCAAACAATGTGAGGAAATATCAGAAAATTTGATAGAGATATTAAACACTTTTTTTTGCTTGTTACCTATTTGCAAATACTACATTTGCTCTAGGCTGAGCTACCTATACATGACTGTATACTTAGTTTTATTATTCAGGCTTCTAAATGGCAACTAGTGTATGGAAGGGTTGCCTTTCTCTAGAGTTGCTATTGGTATGATGACTGTATTTCCATATTTGTAAATATCTATGTGTGTTCTGTAGGATATATCGTATGGGAAATGGTCTTGCAGATTTACAAATGTACCAAATTCTATTTCAAGGGAAGTTATGCCGAAGTAAAGACTGCAGCTTATGTTGTGAGTATTAAAGTCCAGACTAAAGTATCAGTTTTATTTCAAATACTCAAAGTCTTTGTAGGAAAGCTTGTATTCATGAGAATTTACCTCAAGAGAAGCAAAGAGAACAGATGTGTAAAATGAATGTAAACAGAGTGTAAATTTAAGGGAAAAGACTCTATCCCAAATTCTGAAACTAAAGCAACCCTCAAATACTTCTAATTCCATGAATTATTCTTACCCTAGAAGTTTCTGTGTCTCAAAACTAGTGCTTTAGCCATCATGAAGTACATTTTGTAACAGAAAAATTACTTGTGCAAAATCATATATAATAAAAAAGAAAGTTCTGATCCTTATGAAGAGATGCAGAAGGACTCAACTAGGCAGTATGAGAATGTCACTACCAGGGCAGGTATTGCTATTTGCAGATACCAGCCCCTAACATTACTGTTGCCTCTGTTGATTTTGTACTTGACAGCAGAAGAACAGCATGTGATGAGCAAAATTGCTCCTGGCTTTTTGAAACCTGTGTTTGGAAAGCAGGAACATCACAAAAGAAGTAGAACTGTTTCACATTATGCATACATGAATTCAGATAATGCAACTAGAGCAATTACAAGACATAATCCAGCCAGCTGAAAAGCTATATCTTAACTATGCAGTTCTAGCTGAGATGTTCCAGTCAACAAGCGTTTAGCTAGAGGCAACTGTGCCTCAAAACAAAACATTTTCCAAAATTAGTTTTGAAAAATAGGCCCTTGGGAACTACTTTTTTAGATACTTGGTGATAAGGCAGTTTGTAAAGGAACATCTACTGCCCTAAGTTTTGCTTATACTTGCAAAAAGACAGAGCTGCCCTATTTAGAAGATCGGAGCCTTTGACATATTATATGGGTTATACGTAATTTAATCTTTTAACAGAATATTTTAAATCATCCCCAGAAAAAAAAAAAAATTAAAAAAAATCTGTAGAGTCATTGCAGAGCAATCACATTACTTCTAAAATCATCCTCAGACCTGTTTTCCTTTTATCCTGTGTTCTGTAGGCACTAATCTTGGTTTAAACTAGTTTCAAAACACCCCATTTAAATCTCTGGGAAGATTGTTTTTGCTGAATCACTTAAACATTCTTAGTAATTTTTGTTTTCAACCTTTTGGTTTCAACCTTATTTCTAATACATTAAACAGAGACCTTAATAAGGAGCATGGAAGACAGGTGTAAACAAAGAGAAGAGAAAAATAATCTATTTTAAAATTCCTGAAATGTTGACCGTTGTAAATTTTTACACCTAGTGAAATGCTGGGAGTACAGACCATCCTCTACTTGCTCTCTATCTGTGGGTCATAATCTGCTTGACATGTCCTGATAGTTTGGTGGTTTGTTTTTCTTTCCTTACAGTTGATTCCCACAAGCTACAGGATATATTAACATTTTAGTTCAGATGAGGAGCTTACCTTTGCCGACAATTTGCCAACTATCCCTTCTTGCTGTGCTTTGCTACAACATACACTGCATTCCTTTAAAATGTGTCTAAAACAGAAGATTCACACCTAATTCATACCAGCTACTATGACTAGTCTAAATTTGTACCACACTAGAGCCATTCTAAAATAAAATCCCTTGACATGACACACTTTATATGTAATATATGAAGTAGATGTTTGCACTGTCTGCTTTGCTCTACAGATCTGCTCTCATTGGGCTACAATGAACAGACCACGTAGCTACTGTAGACATAGACAGAGTTTGTCTAAATAAATAAATAAATCCCTTCCCATGGAATGTTTATGCCTGTGAGCACTTAACCTTTATATCACTATAAAATTTTTACTTGTTCTAGAAATAATTTACTTGATAGGGATATAAAGAAATTCTTCTCCATGAAAGAAAAACATAGGCACAGATAATACTATTTTGCTTTTAAACAAGCTTCACACACAAAATAACACCAGCCTGTACTAGGCTTAAAGATAGTTGAAAGTATTCTCAATGGTGTTTATTGAAGATAAAAGTAATAGTACTGGGTTTTCTTCTCAAAATTCAAAGAAAGAAAGAAATTTAAGGAATGAAAAATATGAGTGATTGAGTCACTTCTTGATGTGTGTGTGTGTGTTGTTGGTTTTGTTGTTGTTTTTTACATCCCTCATTGACCACACAATTCTCTGATTTCATTTCAAATTCCATACACATTTCTATGGTTTTGTCCGTATAACAGTGGATGGTAAAATTTGCAGTTCTCTATAAAACAGTTAACTCACCAGCAAAAGCATTTAGAATTCAATACATGATATAGTGTTTTACCTTAAAAGAGAAAGTGGATTAAGTATTAATTTGCAGAAGTCAGTCTCTGCCTTAGTCATGATGTAATTACTTATACAACTTGTATGATCTTGTCTGAGTTAACCTAACTTTACATGTTTTTACCTCTTCCAGATGAAATATGAAAATTGATTAGTTAATGCCTTACAGCACCTTGAAAATATGTGAGATTTACTATCTTATATTATTAGAAATTCTAACTACTGAAGATTGTGTGATTCTGTGGGTTTTGTACGTATCTAACGCAACTGAAGGGCTTAATTCTTACTACTCTTCTGTCATACCCCCCTACTAGCAAGATTCGATCACAATAACATCTCAACCATATGAAAAGATCTTTACTAAAGGTGTAAAGTAGTTTTCTCCTTAATGCTCGAGTCTTCCTCTAAGATCCTGTTTCAGGTTCACTGTCGTTGCTGGCTGATCACTGCATGGATCAAGCTTCTCTGGCTTCTCCAGCTGGCAGTGCGCAGGGGGTCAGCAGCTGCTCCCCTCATTTGATGCTCTGGGCTGGGTGTTTACTGAAGCAGTAATGACCAGTTTTAGAAAAAAAAAAAAATCATTGCTGAGGAGAAGCTTCCCCAGCACATCATAGTGAAACGTGGTCAGAAGGAAATTGAAATACCTGATAGAATGAAGTCAAGAATTTTGGATAGAGAACAGAACTGCAGAGCACCAGGTGGCTTTTGGAGCAAAAGTTGACCCAGGTATAATTAAAGAAATGACTGAAATCAATCATATTGCACTACATATAAAACATACTGGAAGTGTTAGAGAAAATTATAACTTTGGCCCAAGAGGTAGAAAAACATTAGAAAGCAGGATTTAGACAGAGCTTTTCACTTGGATTTGGTCTGTTTCAGTACCATTAATGTCATAAAGCTCATTGGTTTCAGTATCATGAATGTCATAAAGCTCATTGGTACATGCACAAAATGACAATGGCAGGAGGGAGAGCCCAAATCAAAACCTGGCAATAGCCCCTCAACACAAGCCCAGAGGAACACAGAAGAGCAGGTGGGAACCAAAATGAAGGACTCTTGAGGAATAGCCACCTTGTCGCAGCTGATCCATCAGCCCCAGTGTCCAGGCATAGAACAGGTCACCATGAGCCACAGGGAGCAGCTCAAAAGTGGGACAAGGGAGGGATCCAGGCGATTTAAGGAGGAACAAGAGGGGGAAGATGGAGAGGTAAGGGGATAAAAAGGACCAGTGATATGTAATTATTTGGCTAGTCAGTATGCCTGTCTAGTGAGAATATATGTATATACACACATGTATAAGGCATATCACCACAGCAGCTGGGCTCAGATACACAG
This sequence comes from Anas acuta, assembly GCF_963932015.1. NCBI lineage: Eukaryota > Metazoa > Chordata > Aves > Anseriformes > Anatidae > Anas > Anas acuta. The sequence continues at coordinate 86,006,644 of NC_088980.1, forward strand.
TCTACCCAGTTGCTGGCATCTGAACATGTGAGCCCCCATGAATATATTTAGACTGTACTTTAAATTATTGTTGATGCAAAATATTCATTACAAGTTAAATGATTATACCTTTAGTTAATCTTAGATAATTTTTCAATTATCTAAGATTGAAAATGGCCAGGAGAAGAAGATATTGAGTAAAGATTGATGGTGTTCAACTCATTTAAGTAAATCAATATTTAGCAGATAGTTTTTAAGCATCACAATGCTTGTTTGTTTTTTAACAGCCTAATATTCATTAAAATTCATTAAATGACCTATATGCTCTAGTGGTGAAATCACATCCCTGTCATAGGCAAGGAGAGCCTGTAAGGAAGTAGTAGATTTTAAGATATTAAAGTTTACTTTCTTTTCATCATCCTATTAGCAGAGGAGGTAAAGTAGGGGTATCATGAGTGTATTAAGAAAAAAGCCATTCATATTTGGAAGTTTATTTTAGCTTGAACTTCATCAATAAATTCACTTCACAAGCTTTGCTGGTTTTATTTTTAATCATCAAAAAAACATTCTCTGCACTTACAGAAATTAAGCATAGTTTTGTGGTAAAGGTTAAACATGGGTTTACATGGGGATAACAAGTGTTATCAGGAGAGGTGCCCAAGTCACTTCTGAACTCATTAGCGTGGCTCCACTGTTTACAAGAGTCTATAATAACATGATCTTAAAGCGATTTTACCATTTCAAATCATACAATTAAGCAGAGGCCTGGGGCATGGTGTTTCATCAGTGCTGCAAGGAACAGATCCCTCACTTCAAGCTGACAATAACATTTAGCTACAACTAATTACCCATATTAAGATATTTCCAGTTTTTTAAAAAGTACAACCAGGGAAAAATAAGCCCTGAGGATTTTACCTTTACTGAAGTATATAATGTGTGAATATGCTGATATAAAATAGCTCCTTTCCAATGGTAACTTTGTATTTAACATGGGAAGAGAAAATGTGATAGTTCTTTAAGCTACTAGGTGGAAACTGTATACTAACTTTTTTTCAAATTTAGATTTCTGCAAGGTAACAATGTTATATTTTTATTACAGTGTAACCTATGAAAGATTTCTCTTAAGTTAAATGAATAATATAATTGATGTAAAATATGATGGTAATCTAAATGTGTGCACAATTATTACTAAATACAGTTGATAAAATGCATGGAAGATGAGTATGTAAGGAGGAAGATATATTTAAGCATACTTCCCCCAAACATTTTTTCACAGGCTGGTGTTCACTAGGTCTGCTTACTGTGTTCTGCTTAACCAAAGCAGTAGACAGTCTAGGAAAGTTGAAACAGGTAAAAACTACTGGTTGTTTTGGTATGGTTTTCTGTGCTTTTCTCCTGTGCTGTTAATACTGGAATGTTAAGCCATGGTTTGGCTTGATAGGGTTCTCCTGTCTATCTCTAATGCAATTCATGTGGCCCATGGAGCTAGAAAGGAAAGGGCAATAATACAACTATAAAAAGTAAATATATAAAATAGAAGCGAAATGTTGCTATAGTGAAATGGTCTGGAGATGGAGGAACAGAAGAAATTCTGCTATTAGTCCTCAAAGAGACTAAGCAGCATTTTTATATTGCATACACACAAGCTCATTCATAGTCTTACCTGTTTTCCATGTGTGGTTTCAAATTCCTTCTATGCATAGGTTTGCATCCCAATTCCTAACAGAAACTTCATAATAAGAAAGTGCATAGTTGACTTATCCCCTATGACCTGCATTTTGACAGAAAAGGGAGATGTTATTAACTGGGTGGTTAAGGAGCAAATGAAAAGAGAAGGAATAGATGGTAGGTTTGAAACCTGAAAAGGCAAGAAAAGAGGATCAGAACTGATGGATTCAGTTTTTCTTTATGGTTGCACTTCAGCATCTCTTGTAGAACAAAGCTTTTTAGGATTCCCATCATACATCATGATCTCAACGTCATGATTTTCAGTAAGAACAAGATCACTCCACTTTTGAATGATGAAAATCTATCTTATGTCCCATGAAATACACAACGATTGAAATGTGGAAAATGAAAAGTATTCTTTTCTTAAATCTTAGAAACATTTTTCCCAGTCTCAGTTGCAATGGAGAGATGCAAATTAACAGGCTGACTCCCAAGAACCAAGGGAAAAAATGTGTTGCAGGCCACCATACTTGTTCCCATATAACACGTTTGGATTTCAGCGAGCAGGGAGTATTTCTGAGATGCAAACTTGCAGACTGAGAGAATGGAAAGAAGGTTCCAGCTACCTTCCTCTTGTCACAATTCTGCTTCTCAACCACTAGTTGTATCAGTGTTCTTTTTGATAATGTGCACTGTAAAAGCAAAGCAAAAAGGGAACTAAGAAAATATTTATTTCTAATCTCTCAAGCATTGCTAACCCCTAATTTTTAGATCGTTTAAGCCAGCATTACTGTCCAAATAGAAAATGATAGCTAGGACATTTTAAGGTGTATTAACTTCAAGTATGAACGCTTTAAAAGAACAGTTACCTTTTCAAATTTAGTCCTGAAATGATACATTAATTATATAAAGAAACTTGGAGAACCATTACAGGAAAAACAGTGATTTTACGAGAAAAGTCCATGCATGATTATAATTAAACATGGAAGCATCCATAAAATTCCAACCCAAAAATGTAAGAGATCAGAACAGAAAATGTCTTCAACAGATACTGTAATTTATGGTCATCTTGTTTTGCAGTCCTTCTTAGCTGTTCTGCTGAAAGTAAGAAAGAATGGTGATTAGACTAAGTTAAGGGAGCAGACTGACAGAGCTCCAACTGAAGCCATTTTTTCAGGCAGGATAGCAAGTTGCAACACTTCTGACTAAGAATCGATGGCATCATGTTTTGTAAGATACTAGTGTATGTCATCATCCATTTATGAACACCTGTAAGTCCTTACATTTGATGACCTGTGCCCTTCCTTCAATAATTTTGATCAGCTGAGGACTGCAGATGATCCCAAAAATTTTCCAGGTGTTGTCATGAGTCTTGCACATTGTGAGGCATTCTCACAGTTTTGTCATCTCCAGTGTTGTTTTTTGCTCGTGGTTATTCCTAAGAGCATGCCTTTCAGAAATGGCACAGTATCACCATCATTGTTTTTATTGTTTATTCTGTAACCTTTACATTTCTAAATATGTGTACTGGTATTGCTTACCAGTCCTTTTATACCTAGGAAAATATCTTGTAGAAGTATTATTGCATGTGAATTATTTCACCTTGCAGACAGAATCTGTTTTATGGCTGAAATGTCTTTTGTGTTAGAAAGAGCCCCATGTTTTTTTTGTTTGTTTGTTTTGTTTTGTTTGTTCATTTGTTTTTGTTTGTTTGGTTGTTTGTTTGGTTGTTTGGTTTGGTTTGGTTTGGTTTTGTATTTCTATTTTTTATTTTTTTTGGCTAATATTGGGAAAACAGTAATCAAAATGGAAGCATTTTCTTATAATGCCTTCTAAAACTCCTCCATATTCCCTTGTGTTAAATCCATTTGGCCCATTTCTTATGACATACATAGTTATATAAATCCATATTTGATTCCACAGAGGATATTAACACACTTTACTGAATTACCCAGCTTAGAAATCTGAGATTTTTCATAGATGTGAATTATTGAGTCCCTAATAAAAGTCTTTATCTTTTCTTTTTTATAAGTGCTTAATTACACTACTATTCTAGAGGACAGAATTTTTCAATAGCTCTATCTCACCAGAAATACTGCATAATATCATGCACTGCATAATACCATGCATTACCCCAGTGTATTTTAGGCAAAGTCACTATCTCTTTTTTATCGTGTCTAAATGAAAGTGCCACACATTCTTTTAATCTGTATCTTCTCCAAATACTTTAATCTGCAAAGATCCCTTCAGATCTGCAGAAGCTCATGCACCTGTCACATCAAATGATTTTCGCCTGCGTTTTTTTTAATAACATGAATCCCCCTGACACATGCATTGCAAAAATGAATGCAGGAAGGGCTATTCTTCTTTCATTCAACAATTTCCATTCCTACCTCCCAGGGAGATAAAGTACTTGCATACTAAACTTTAATTCTTTGGGTTTGTGGGTTTGTTGTTGTTGTTTTTTTTTTTGTTGTTGTTTTGTTTTTTGTTTTTTTTTTCCTACCAAATGTTTTCATATTAATGAAGCTGATACATTTATACTTCGGGACACCAAAAGACTAACTAATCCTCTTGATGCTTTATTTCTTGGGACTTGAAAGGCTTTTAAGTGCCACCTGAAACTTAGTATTATCCTGTTTGTTTGATTTAATTTTCTGTAAGTAAAATAGTTTTTAATGATGTGGTTTAATAATGGACAAGTGCTAAAAGATTTGGTTCAGTTTGCATAAGCCACTAAAAGCTTTTGGACACTCATTCTAGTTTAAATTCTGTCATTACAAAAAAGGAGTTTCTGATAAGAAAATATCTTGGTACATGCCTGAAGACATTCTTCTTTAAGCTAAACCACTTCCAGCAAGAAACAGTCTCTAATGGGCATTTATGTTGCTGAAACAAGGTTCCATAATGTTCTGTTCTTCCTGCATGATACGAGGTTACTACATCTGTGGCAATTAAGGCCTAAATTCTCAGCACAAATTCTCAGCACAAATTCAGAAAGATAGAATTGTGAACAGACATAATACTGTACACATTCACCAAAATTCACTCAACTTCTTCTCAAAGGTAGGTAGGAATTTCCTTTTTGTTTCAGTTAATGAGGCTATAACAGGTTTTCTGTGTATTCAAGCTCTGTTTATTTTGTCTTTCTCCTTCACTACATCTGTAGTGTTTTAGGAGACATGGGCATCTTTGAGGAATTCTTGAATCTTCTTCCAAATCTCTCTGCTCTTCCGTTTATATTGATGTTACATTATATCAATCCCTATGCCCATTCTTTGGCTTCAGATATTTAAGCATTAAATGGGAGTTATTTGGCTCACATTTTAACAAAAGCATGTTCTAAAATTCCCCTTTCCACTCAAATAAAAATAGAAAGTATATTGGGGGTGCTTGAAGGAAGGAAGCAAACCAACCAAACAAAAAGATAAGACATATTGAAGGGCTTAAGAGTTTCTGACAAACCAGATTTATTACTCTAGCCCTATAACTCTAGAAAAAAGGTAATACAATCTGGCAAGAAAAAGTTAGGACTTGCAGTTGTTGCCAAATATGTGGTGTATGGAGCCACTGAAAACACAGTTTACCAAGTTACCCAGGAATTCTCCAAATGCAAGAGTGAGAAACACTGAGTGAGAAACACAGTGTGTTAGTCCCTGAGAAACAGGACTAACATACTAACATAGCCACTAATGTAACATCTATCTGCACAGTGAAGGCTACTTCATCTTGTATGAGCTGCTTTACTATGGTGTAAAGGGATTTTTTTTAAGGTATGACATTTTCTGATAGAAAAAATTACCATGAAACTTTGCTCAGGGTCATGCTGTCTTTAACAGAGAAATTTAGTGAGCCTCCTAAGAAAAAGCAGATAGAGGAAGCCTTATGCAGGGAATAATGTCAACCGTCCCTTCACATTAGTGATGGGATTTGTGTCATCCTTTTTTGGCATACCATTAGGACAGTGAAGCTGTTCCTTCATTGGTAAATGATGATATAATATAAAAACTACAATATCATAGCAAAATATTATAATACATAAAGACACAAAACTCCCCAAATCCCTCAAAACTAGAAGATCAGCCATTTTTTATCCTTAATATGAAGAGGTCATGCACTCATACAGTTTATGCACATTTTACTTCTTGCATCTTCTAGTTTGGAAAGCAAGATTCTCCTCATGTTTGAAAATTACTGTGTCCAGTTACTAAACACTAAGAAATTTTCATTTGACTAAATTCTGTATGCTAAGGCATTCACATTATTTTCTCTTAAATATTTTATTTTATTGAACATTCTACTAGTCTTGTTACTTCCAGGAGGTTTCTTCAAAATAAGTTCAGATCAGAAGCTTCTGTGTTTAGCTGCTCTTTGATGGCCTCTGCTGTCCAGGTGCAGAAATAGGCAAATTGGAAATGACATTAGTGAGAGCCAGCATAGGAATGTATTGTATACATGTATGCTCATCTTCTATGTAGTGCAGAGTACAGGCAACATTTAGTAAAGCTACCTTTAGTAATGCCATAGTAATGGAGGGAAAAGTTCTATTTGAATTAATCCCACCAACCACTTGGCTGGGCTGGATTAGATTCAAACGAGTGCAGGGTTTATGCAAAACCAAACCAACCAATTGACCTTTGAAGCTTGATTTATTCCTGTAAGCCAGTTTCTGTCTTGCTTTCCACCAGCAACAGAAGTGGTGAAAAGGATTATAGTCATTCTCAGTAACATCCGCTGTTGCACAGATTTTTATTTGATAGTATACTGGTGTCGTTTGTTTCTGGGTAATATCCACATGCATCAAGATTCCATAGAAGTTGAAGGACTGCTCCTACACTTTGTGCTCCTGCACAGCTTCCTGGACTGGGGTACTTTCCCTTCTGGCTTGGTACACATAACATCTTATTTAACTTCATTCAAAGTGTCTTGCTCTTGTCTAGCCTTTGCATGCTCTCAAAGCTCTCTCAGTTTGGAATCAGAAGAGGGAGTAAAAGAACATTGATAAAGTTTCCAACATCTAGACTTTCAGGGCACTGTAATGACATAACATGCTGTAACTCAGGGATGAGAGAAAGCTACATTTCAGTTATATGTCTTCAAACCATACAAAGGTTTGTGCATACACAAAGCTTTTAATGCTAAAATAAAAGTAAAAACATTTTGTTTTTCCAAGTATAGTTATTTTTTTTTCTTCTTAGCTCAGCTATGAGACTCCTAATGAATAGATTTGTCAGACACTACAGAGATATTTTCTATTCACTGAAGTGCCCCACTGAAATTGTTTACAGCAATTCCTTTGCTTGCAAGAATGTTGAAGTCTACAGAATATTAAAAAAACAATCAAACAAACAAAAAAAAAACACCTTTTTTTTTCCTCTCACTGGAGGTCTCTGATCAACATATGCCTTAATCGATTAATATTTTAAAATATAATTAATTATTTAATTTAAACTGTAAATGTTTATTTAATATAAATATTAATTAATTGATATTTAAAGTTTTTTGTGGATACAAACTGAAATTAATTAAAAAAAAAAAAAAAAAAAGGATGCACAAAGCAAACCAAACCTTGTTATCTTGCACCCTATGTCCTTGATTGACTCTGGTATTAAAATTCACCCTCAATCCTTGACTGTGTCTGTTTTTGGAGTCCATGCTTACACTGATATTGTTATTTGTTCATCTAAGGAACTGCAAGGCACTAAGGACTACTTGTCTGTTTGCTACTGGGAGAAGTATGTCATCTGAGGAAGAACTTTTCAATCCTTCAGTCACTCAGAACTGAATTTTTCAGATTTAATAATTTTGATCAGATTAGTGGTTTAGATTTTCAGATCAATGGTTTAAAAGAAGTCAATTTTTTCAGAAAGTACTTAAAACGTACCCCTGGAAATGGGGGAGGAGGGCTATATTTAAAGGTCACAAACCCTTTTGTGACCCTGATGGCAAGTGGAATCTGTGCTTACTTGTATTTAGAAAAACAAAACAAAGTGAACAAAAAAAAAAAAAAAAAGTCACCATCATTTCTTCCAGCAGGCTCTGTGAAGTGCATGGAACACAGGAGAAAGTAATGTCCTAAGTAAGGAAGTTGTGCTTTTTTGTTTTTATGTGTTTATCCACCCTAATCCCCTCAAATTGCAACTAGTACTACTAGCAGTGGTTTTAATTCTGTCACTGTCTTTCAGCTCAGTGTTGCATGCAGCAGCATTGGGCTGCCAGAAGAGTCAACTCATCAGCAGAACTGTTAGGTTTATTTTGTTCTTTGTCTTATTGAGTTTCTGATTCCTATAAAACTTGTTTACAAAAATTTGTTGAATATAATATAGGTCTGAAAATTTTGAAAGGAAGGGATTTTGAGTGGGTTGGATATGACATAGTCCAAGTCCTTCCTCTACCCTCCAGTATATCAGAAAAACATGAAGGTTGTCAAATGTTTTTAACCCTTCTCTGCCCCCAGTTAAAAATGCACTATTTCCACATCGACCATGAATAATTTCTCCCCTGATCTTTCAGTTATTCCAGATTGCTTTATGAGCTTAATAAATTCATTGTTCATTTTATATTCTCTGCAAAAAGAGCTAGCCATGATGCCTGTAAGCCTGACTCCCTCAAAGGGAGTTTCTTTCATGTTCCCAGTTAATTAAGATATCTAGTAAATTTGACAAGTTTCACTCATTTGGCAGGAGAAGCTTTTATTTTGCATGAATTTGAAGTTGTTTCTTAAACATCTTCTCACTTTTCTGTGTCCCTGAGACATTTTTCCACATTCCTGTTTCTTTGAAATCTTTCATTCAAACTGTCATTGTTTGACAGCCCTGTATCCTTTTCTATGCTGCATCCACAAGCACAAGCAACAGTGTCCCTGATGAGAAAGAAGCTTATTTTTTCTTGCATTTTTTTTTAAACACACACACACAAAACACACTAATAATCTGCAATTAAGATACATTTCATTTGAGAAAGTTATAATGTAAAAATAAAGAGTTTTAACAGCATAGGTTTTATATTTATTTAACCTGGTATAAATGAGCAGTAACTTCATAAAAACTTCATTATTGCTGGTTTAACCCTGACGGAGTTCTGATGTAACTCTCCCACAACATTGCCTTCTTGTCTGAACAGACCATTAATAATGCACAGTGTACTCAATGAATTGAATCCTTTCTTTAAAAAGCGTTTGGATATTTCATTGTGCCAATGTACTGTGCCTGCTGTTCTGCATTTTGTACTGGGAGGAGAAATCCTGGTCTTGTATGACAATGTTCATATTTGTAAAGTATTTCTAGATCTGGACCAGAAACTGTTTAGTTAGACTAGCTGTAATTATCTGTTCATTAAGCATATTGCGTCATCTATAGGTTTCACATAATCAGAAGCTGACCTTGTTTGGATTACTCACAAATCTTTCAAAGGGTTTTGGAAATACTCCTAAGGGACTACTCCCCAATATTCATGTGTTCACTTTTCTCACCATGGGAAAGAAAATATCATCACCACTCCCAATCGTTTTCCCATTGTCAGTGGAATGATGGAAACATCGAGTTTATTTAGAAAACACACTTCTAGGGCCATCTACAAACTGAGTTTTATAAACAGCTTTTCTCAGTGATTTCATGACACCACAAAAGATGCCACGCTCTGAAGAGTTTTTTCTTGCTGGCCCTCCATTCACTGATTTTCTTGACGGAAACAATGTTCATCCGTTCTGCTTGTGTATCATTTGCTATATTCTCAGGGAAAAATATCAAGTGGCTTGGATAGCACAGAATCTGATTTAAATATCTTATGCTGCATCTGTGTTTACTCTGGTTTGGTGCTGCAAAGTCAGCCCTCATGTGGGGAGGCTGGAGCAGAAAGAACATATGTGCAACCATACATACCATTTCTTAAAATTCTGATATACTTTACCAAGACTCAACAATAAGCGTGGAGATATCTATCTTCCAAATGGCTTAAGTTAGGCAAGGTCAATCTTATGACTGGCACTTTACTGGGGGACTACTTGATTTGCGTAGAGTCTGACAAAACATTGTTTTTTCTTTGCACATTCCTGTAATTCTGCAACATTAATTCCCCAGAAGTGTGTATTCTGGAAAATACAACCATCCTAGGAACATGATAGATTTGTCAGAGAAGGAGATTATTTTTTATGTCACTGTATTTCAACAATTCTAGGTTGTTTTGCTCGTTTTTAATTTCTTGAAATCAACAGACAGTACTTTTTATGTTTGTTAGTTCTGGCTGTTTTGTAATCCTTTAATAACATCACTCCGTTTTGTTAACAATAGCTGTGGTATCTTTACAGTCAGGCTACCATTATGAATTGTAGCATTGTTTCAGAAATGCTTTAATATGTGTTGACATTTCTGGAGCAATTTCCATTGTAAAGATAAATTAATACAGTAATGGTTGAGTTTATTCTGAATTAATGAAAGAGATGCCCAGAACACTATTCACCGAGTACATTTACAACTTACAAAAAGCCTGTGTTTCATTCATCTTGATTTCTCAAGTTGTTGCCTTCCCCAATGAGATAAATTATAAATTTACATAGTTAAATAGTTCTCCACATACAATACACTTGTCTATATATGCCATTTTTGAATACATTTGCATCTGAGAAACAGTGTGTATTTATATGAATCCTGTACTTTCACATCTGATTCCTTTATCAAGTTTCATAAAATACTAGTGATTTGCTCCATAAAACATTTCTTCACAGTCCATGTGAAAGCAGTTTAGTTTTGTCTACTTTATGTGCTGAGGGAGACCTTGAAAACAGTTTTAATGTTTTTTCAAGGACCATCACAAGTGCACTTTCCATCCAGGTGTTCACCTACTGTCTTATCTACTCATAAAAGACAGTATTTTTTGTTATACAAAAACAGAGTCCAATTTTATTGATTTTTTAAAATTATTATTACAATGGTACAGTTACTAATTATTAAAAGAATAGCTTCGATTAATTTTTTATTACATTGCTAAACTGTTAGAATGTTTTAAATGACATGATGAGAGTTCATATACAGGTTAAAACACCCTTATTCAGTTCGTTTTACTACTTGCATAAACCATACACCTTGTAATATCTCATATTCTCTTAAAAATGTTTATCACGTTTTGCTGCTGGATTTTCTTCACCAAGAGATCTGTAACAATAAATACGCATAGGGACATCAAGTCAGTTTCCAAATGGTCTTGTATATCAAAAATAGAAGAAAATTAAAAGCCTGCAAAGTCGTATCCACAGGAGTACTGAATGTAGATGGAGATAATCACATAGCACCCAAGCTACGCATAAAAGTTAGTGAAAGTAGACAAGCATCTTGTCACGTAATCTTTTATTCTTTATGACCTGAGAAAATCTTGGGATAAAAAAGGAGAGCTACCTTTTAAATGTACATGGAATACGCAGTGTAGTGAGCAAGAACTGAGAAAGGTCTGAGCAGCCCTTAAGGTACTGACAATAATGGTTGGTCCGTCTTGGTTATAGAAGTATCTTATCATGCAAATGTCTTCAGGCATTCCATGCTTTAGGAGAGGTTATGTTTATGCTCCACTGAAAGGAATATTGTCAGAATATAGTTCATTCTTCCTGTGTTTTGTTTTGTTTTGTTTTAACCAAAGAGCTTTCCAGATTTGGAATGAAACTGGAAGAAATTAAATTTGAACAAAATAGATACATGTGAACTGCTTCCACGTGTCCCAGAAGGAACAGTATAACAGATACTTGCTAGCTGTACAGCTTTTAAATTAAAAGTTCTTTAATGAGACCAGGATTTGGTTCTATATTCTAACAGTGAGAGTTTTCCTTGTAATTTGAATGAGAACAGGATTTGAGTCATTTCCTCACTAAATGGCAATGATGAAAATTAAGCGAATAGTTCTCATAATATCCTATTTGCCGGTATCTGAATACCTAATTGATTCTGATTCCCAATGTGTAATTGTAAGCTTGTTGAATATAGCAGGGTCTGTGAATCTGCTAGTCTTAAATGACCTAAAGTAAATGTGGCCAGCATATTCTGGATCTTTAAGGCCAGATGTGCTCTATAGTTGTTACTGATTATGTTTCTCTGTTTGCAGTGTTGGACTAATTGTGTGCCATATGTGAATTCAAATACAAGCAAATGTGGGAGGATTGCAAGGGGCAATTTACGACTGACTTCAGGAAGCACATTTTTCATTTTATGTTCCTACATGAATGTGTCTTGTTATGCTTCAGCTAGTTCAAGTTCTGACCTTTGTTGCATGGGTACAACTCAGTCAAAATAAATTAGCTAGGATTGCTGTCCACTAGACATTGTATTTTACAATACAGTTTGCTGTATTGTAATACTTCACATACAACCTTGCACACTTCTGTTCCTGATGTGGCAAGAATAGTTTCATACTTAGGTGTTATGATTCAGGAATATACTTCTGCCAAGGATACCTTTTCCACCAAGATAAATTAATGCACTCTATTTGCATTATATTTTAGAAGGGAATTATAAACACTGGGGAAAAAAAAAAAAAAAAAGGGGGGGGGGGGCAAGGAGAGGAGGAGGGGTTGCATTTTTTTCAGGAACCTAAATGTGAGTATGAGCATGTAATTGTGTCTTGCAATTTTGGGTCTTGACACAATGCTGTTCCTGTTGCAACAGATGGTTCCTCCCTAAAGACATAAAATTCTTAGGTATTGAGCAGCACTGACTGAATACTTTAATAGAGTTAGGGGTATAAATGAAAGCATACAAAACAAAACAAAACAAAAAAGCTTCCTTTACACAGTTTAGAAGAAATAATCTCAGCAAAAGGGTATGAAACAATGGCAGATAAATTTTGTTTACTGAGAAACAGTCACACATGGAAAACCCAATAATGATGAATTCTGCTTTAGCCTCAAGAAAAAATCTTTTTCATAACTATTATTACGATTCTGTGATTCCCACCATGCACACAGAAACCAATACAATGTTTTCCTTCTGTCTGTTTTTCTCATTTAAAGTTCCTTGTAAGAATTTTCCCACTCTGGTAATTGAAGAGTGATGATGCCACATGAAGTTATGTCTTTGTAAATATGAATGCTGAATACCACGTGTATGAATTTCATTTAGCAGCTTTCTGTCTGAATAAGAATAGGTTTGTTTTCTTTCATTTTTCCATTTGGTCATGAAAAAAGTGTTTGCCTTGATTTTTTGACTTAGTCAACTTACAGTTTCTCAGCCTAGGCAGATTGGTCCACTGTTCCTTCACAAGAAATCCAAACAGAACATAACTTAATCTAGGATATAAATTTTAGATCAGTGCTGCTGTAGAGCTCAGGCTTTTGTTTAAATTAAAAAAAAAAAAAAGTGAATGTTGCTGTACATGAGATGAAAAGATTTTGATCTGACAGTATCAAAGAAGCCTTATATTTTCAGCAAAGCCCTAGAGGCTCAGAATAAAATATAGTTTTTTTTTTTTTTTTTTTTTTTTTTTTCAGCAATAGGCATATTCTTCATACTAATTATATTTTTAAATGTTCAATAGATCAACTGCTAATGCACAGAGACTTATGGAATAAGCAGGGCTGGAGCAGTTTTAAAAGGCTAGATTTTACCCTCTGAAAGTTTTGTTAAAAATTTCAGATGTCTTCAGTTAATGCTCAATTTAAAAAAAAATAAAATAATAATAATAAAAGAAAAACTCAATGATGAAATGGATATTCTGTCCATTGTTTATTTAAATATTGAGATATGATTTAGTGTCAAGCCTGTTTTTTCAAAAGAAACTTGACCTATTTGGAAAATGAACATAATAAGGATGTATTTGAAAACTGAACATTTTGTTGTTGCTCTGAAATATTTTCCCACAATTTTACAATCAAAATTGTGATGTTTTGTTAATTTATTAGGTTTTGAAAAGTAAAGTTGGAAGAGCTACTGCTGGAGGGGAACAGGAGGCCTGCTATGCCCTTCACTAGGGTCTCTATCCTACAAATACCAGGCAACATACAGGTACATAAGAGGGATGCTTATACATAACAGTGGAGTGGGCACATCTAGCTCTATATGCCTAGCAGTAGTCTATGCTGTATATGCAACGAATGCATTGGGACATCTTGGACTTAATCTAGATAACTTTTACCCAAGGAGGGTCCGTTGTCCTTGGGTTTCAGGTTGCCACATAGTGTGATCAGAAAAATCCAGACTGAGAAAAAAATAAAATGAACATGACTGGTCTTACAATAAGAAAAACAGAGAATAGCTTTTGTTCCTTCATTTCTCTCCCCACCTTTCTTGCTCTGGTGGGGGAGGAGAGACCAAAAAGCTACTGGCCAGGGTCAACCAACAACAACAGACTATCTACATCCCAAGAGCTCCTGAAAGGTACAAGGCAACTTCACCCAATTGTTGTATATTTATTTGGTATCTCTCTGTTTCAAAAGTGCTTGGGAAGCAAACCAACATCGATTGAATCAATTTATGTCTTCCTGAATTCTTGTTGGATTTGGAAACTGATACAAGACTCCTTGAAATAGAATCAGTTGATATTTGCAAATTCCAGAGATGTGCCTTGTAGGATTTTAGTCTTATGCAACCTGAGACAGAGTTTTGTGTTTTTTTTTCCTGTTTTTGTTTATTCTGATTTATAGGACTTTCTTATGAAACATTTATATGCCAATTAAATTCTTACAACACATAGATATTATGTATCAATATAAATGTTTAAAATACAGTGCTTAGAGAACAAGGTTTAAAATATAAAATTAGCATATGCACTACACATATATTTAGTGTTATCACTTTTTTCACTATGCCTTACAATGATAAGACTTTTTTTTTTTTTTTTTTTTCTGGAGGTGATCTTTTTCTACGTATGTCACTATATTCATTGAACATTTGAGTTATTCTCAGGCAAATGTAACCCTTCATTTATTGTGGTCGTTTAGTCTGGGCAATGTTCACCATTTGCAGAGGCTCTATATTAGTACTATAGTAGTATACACAGTTTATAAGTACATAGCTATTATTTACTGGCTAAATACACAGAACAGGTAGATAGGAATAACAATCACTAGACTAAGCATAAGTATGCTTAGCTGCACAACCCTCTGATGAGTCTCTGCTGCATAGACAATCATTCCAATGGGAAAGTTTCAGGCCTGCCTTGGTCCTTTGAATATGCAGGTCCTTGAACTTTTCTCAGTCATTTTTTGACTCACTGCTTCCTTTCAGTATCTTATGCCTTTTCATATCAATATTTTCTCTGAGTCTCCCAGTTGCTACTGCTGTTTCAGCAATCCCACTTCTGTCTTCATTTTATTTTTTTTTCATCTTTTTGGCTTTATCCCATATATTTGCTATCATCTTAACAGCAATTTTTCAGTAAAGCCAAGGCCACATAACCATGCCATACAAAACTGGGTCATGGGCTATGGGCAACTGAACCTCTTTGCCTTGGATTACATCAAGAGCAAACACAGTGTTGCTGAAAAACCTGTGACTTAAGACCGAGAAGACACATTTTTGAAATAATCATTTATGTCAAGGGTAAAGCTTTCTGTTAACCTACATACTTTGAATTTTACTTGATCTAATGAAGTCTGGAAAAAATCTGTAGATGCTTAAGTGCAGTATATATACAGAAGAGAGGAAATGTGTCTTCATTCCTGAGAAGAAACTCAGGAATGGACAGTTTGTTTAACTGAAAAGTTACAATTTCTTTTTACTTCTTTTTGTTACCCTAGTGGCTGCTCCCTAGTGGCTTTAAAAATAAACAAAACAAACAAACAAATATATAAATAAATAAACAACTAATATTCTTGACAAGTGGCAGCTGAAGGAAAAAAAATGTATTTTACAAATGAACATTGTTATTTTATGATTATTAATATGAAATTATTTGCTGTCCATATAGAGAGTTACATGTCTGGAATTGGCTGAATACACATTTTTTTGAAGAACATTCACATTCTCTGAAGATAAACATCCTCAATGTATCAGTTCAGTTACTTGTACATCAGTTTGAATTATCTATCAACAGCTATTTAAAAGTGTTTCTAAAAGTTTTTTATTGTTGTTGTTGTTGTTTTTTCCAAAATATAAAGCTAGATAGCAGTCAGAATTGTTAGATTAATCTGAGAGTTTAGATTATACTTTAATGTTTGTTTTGGTTACCCATAACTACCTTTGCATGACTTGAAATCTATCTTTCCCAAAATCTGAGAACAATTTTGCATCTTCTGCATCAGCCAGGAATTACCCTACTCCAGTCAGTTCATATTAAAAATATTTACAAAGCAATTGCGCTGGGAGCTGAGGCTGTTATCACTGCCTACATTCAGTAATGGAAGGCCCAGAAGTAACTAAATTCTGTTTACCTGGAATTTGTGATTCTAATTATGTGTCATTACTAGATTCAGGATTCAGGCTGCCCCAGAAGCTGTAGCAGTATTATTTTCTCTTTCTTTGACATAATTTTCTACATTAAATAGATTCTGTTGTCTTATTTTCCAGGTTCTGATTGAAATAAGACGTTATTTCACTGTAGTCAGGAAAAGAACAGAGGTAGCCTTTCTGAATTTGTGCTAAAAGGGAGTGGGAAAGCATTTAGTTCACAGCTTGCAAATGTAAAGAGCAATGTTTTTATTCTCTCCTCTCCTCTTTACTTTGTCATATGGCCAGCATAATTCTTGCATAACAGCAGTGAGACAAGGTAGCTAGGGCTGGTCTCATCTTTTCAGTTAAAGTTGATGTTCTCATTTTCATTTGTGACAGGCACAGACAGAATCTCCACTGAAGAGCTAAAATACACTTTCAAGCAATTTTGTGAAAAGAAAATACAAAGATTATGATAGTGATTTGACAAGATTTTTAATATTAGACTAGTCGATTTTGCTGTATAAATGAGCACAGGATAAGCTGAAAGTTTATTACTTCAGGAAAGAGCATGATATGTTTTCGTTACATGTGTAACTGCAGATCATCCAGGTTTTCCCCAGCTGCTCCTGGCATGGGAAACACTTCGGTCTGCATAGGCACTGAACAAAATACATTAGTGCACTTGCTTGAGTGGGCATAATACACTTGAGACAGTCTACTGATGGTGGCTCTCAGTGATTCCTCTTCTATTTTATCATTAAAAGTTTCCAGGAGGTAAAGCTATTTGCCAAATTCCTGTGTGACTGACATTTATGCTTGTCCTTAAAATTGCATGGGTTATTATTTTTTCTTTCTGAGAGAGAGCTTGAATGTCACATTATAGGGAGATGCTCATACCACATGCAGAAAAGAGTGTTGCAGATTTTGACATTTTTTAGTAAACAGGGAAAGGGCTCATCTGCTGGGAAAAGACAGAATAGAAAATATTGCATGTCAAATTCAGTTCGCTGCTCTGTGATTTTAACAGTGACACATCCTAGGGACCTTGGGATCAATAATATTCATAATCTGATTTCCCAGAATAATTTTTTCTCATATGCAAACATCACCAAATGGGTTGTCACTTACAATTCACCACTTCTGCATAATGCCAGAGAAACTGAGCAATAATTAAGCAAACTCTCTCTCTCCTCATTTTTGACCTTGAGGACTGATGTGGGAGAATCTGGAATGGGGGATCTTTGTGGTGACTTCCTGTTTAGCAGCAAAAGAACAAATTGATCTCTGGTCTAAGGCTGTTAATCTCTCTCTTTGTTCAAGGACATTAACATTATTGGATCAGAACATCAGTGCAGGATCAAGTCTTGGTCTGGGGACATTGCAAAATCTGAATGATGATACAGAAAAAGAAATCAAAAATCTGAGCACCATTCTTTGTCAAGAACACCTGCATTATATTAGCTTTAAAAAGTTGCGATAATCTTCACTAGAGTAGTAACTGCATTTCAAACAAGTGCAAAATAGTAACATTGATATGTCTACTTATAAGCTGTGTAGTAATACAAAATCACACTTATAAGTAGGCTAAAATGAACTCTAGACGCATGCAAGGTGTAGGTACTCTAACCTCTACTTTGACTTGACATTACCATTTTTAGATAACAATGTCATCCAAAGTTGTTTCCACATTTGTGGGAAAATAAGGGTTTTCCAGTTTTTTTAGAGACTTTTACACTACCTTCTGTGTGATGTCCTATCCAGGTAATCTGGACAGAACTCAAAGCTTAAGTAGGCTGCTTGTTTGAGCTATCTTGACTTGCCAGGGCAGTAAGGTTTTTCAAGATGATGAAATAGTGTCTTCTGAAGATTGCTGCTGCTATACCTAAAGCTGCTCTAAACACAGAAGCCAAATTGTCTGCTTCTCTGCTGTTTTTATTTTGTTTTCTTCTGTCTAAAAACCTGTTCCTGAATCTCTTGCTTCTTAGAAAAGCTTTGTACAATTTCCAGAACTCAGAAATTACATCCTATTTAAAGCAAAACAAACAAGAAAACAACAACAACAACAACCACACCATGATCTAAAGAGTTCTATATCTGTCTTTTTTTTGGCTCTAAACTTATCTGTATCAATCAATCAATAAATAAATAAATAAATAAGAACAAATACAGTCATGGAGAGCAGAAGCAGAGGGACAAATGTCTCTTGGCTTGACGAAGCTGAAATTATTAAAAAAAAAAAAGAGAGAGTTGAATGCATATATTATATATTATTGTTGCTCTGACAAAAGGAAGCAAAGAGGAAAAGTACTGTTCATTCAGTTTCATCTTGAGGTACTGCTAAGACATTCAGTAATATCTGGAGGTATGAAATACAAGTTCCTTTAACAAGTACTGGGTTCACTACTGTCTGTCATCCCGTCCTCAAGAAAATGAGTCACTGTAGAATGCACTTGTTACCTTAGTCTGATTTCAGGTTGCAGAAAAGGGTATTTGGCAGTGCAGTGGGAGTTTTCAGCACTCGGATATCTAAGAAGAAAATACATTTTCTCCTTCTAGGGCTTTAATTTGGAAATTAAAGCCAAGCCTGTAGAACCAGAATAAAGCTTAGCTTTCCAAAGCAATGACCTTTCTTGAAGAACAAATACCATTTGTCTTTAGAGTATGTGTCTGTATGGATCACAACTTCAGACCAGTGAAGTTTTGAATGCTTTCTGTCATTTCTTTTGAAGTAGTATGTGCATTCAGTCTGTATGCACCCTCCCAACAAGCATAAACCAGAGAATAATCTTTGTTGCTAATCAATTCATTTTTTTTTGCCTCTGATAAGGAATTGCTCATAGTCCATTAAACTACAAGGTGTAGGTTTTATATGTATTTTTTCTCACTTTTATTTATTTATTTATTTGTACCTCACATTCCTTTTTTTTTTTTTTTTGTCAGTGACAATGGGGTATAATTCAGGAATAATGCTTCAGCAAGTCTCTTGCTATCATGAAATCAAGATTTGTAAAGTGTATCTTATTTCAGAAGACGGGTCAGGAGAAATAAAAGGGCTCTCAGAAGGTAGTTTTCACTAGGAAAGCATACTGGAAAAGAAGATTCTTGAGAATCTTACTTCAGCAACTGATTAGTGACTGAGTAATTTGGAAAAAAAATGTCACAGCTTCTTTTTGGGCAACACAGTCGGTTGCCAACTGTTTTCCTCAGCTGTTATCTAAGGAACTACATTAATAAATCCGATCTGACTTCGTCTCAGTCAGTGGAATTAACAGGAGTTTATTCTAGGCTCACAGGTGGCAAAAGCCACAGGAAAATTGTTTCATATCATCTTTCAGCTGAGAACAGAGCTTCAGAACTTGTTTTTGGTCATTGGTCAAACTAAGCCTCAGGTTATTTGGACATTTGGTTCACAGATTTTCTCAATGCTATTTATTCAAGAAGTCTGTAATGTGTTTACAAGCCCAGCTGGGAAAGGATGAGCCTTGGAGTGAGTTCTGGCATGTATATTTTACCTCTCTTTGGTGGTGCACAGGTTTGTGAAATGCATGCCAGATAGTTCTATTCTCTATCCCAGTATCTAATGCTTCAAAGACCTGGTGGTCAGAGTGTGATTATGTGTGAAGAAAACATTGGATCACCATTAAGTACATACCTACTGATTTCACATGAAAGCTGAAAATCACAAAAGAGATATAGCACAGACTAAGAAAACAATGTTTAACAGAAACTTACAGGGAAGAGTAAAATCAAACCATTTTGTCAAAACTAAGTGTCACTGTAGCTGCCAGTGATAGTCAAAGAATCAGTAGGCCAGCTAGGCACAAAGTCTGCATCTTTCTCATCATCTCATTTATGACCTCAAAAGAAGTCAGAGTTAATGCTTTCAGAAGTGGAAAGTTTCTAGGAACTCGCTGCACATCGTAAACACTAGCAAGAAGTTCAAGGGCTGCTCTGAAGGACATACCAGTCAGAGTACCAGCACTGAAGTTTACTTCGTAATATACTAATGTTTACCTGCCATGTATTTTCCCACTGTTTTTAGCAATTCCAGTTAATACCAGACAC
This sequence comes from Anas acuta, assembly GCF_963932015.1. NCBI lineage: Eukaryota > Metazoa > Chordata > Aves > Anseriformes > Anatidae > Anas > Anas acuta. The sequence goes on from NC_088980.1 coordinate 86,026,704, forward strand.
TTCCATACCTAAAAGCATGACCTATGTGATAAGCTCACAAGCCAATTCTTTCAGCTGAGGCACGTGTCCACCTTTAGCGACATGGTTTAGTTAGGGGCATGGTTTAGTGGTGGACTTGGTAGTGTTAGGTGATGGTCAGACTTGATTATCTTATGGATCTTTTCCAACCTAAAAAAATGTATGATTATATAATGATTTGATAGCAGCTAGCACTTGTAAAAGAGGCCTATTCGTTACTGTAGTGCAGCAGCTAAGAGCGTTTACTGATTCTATGAAACCTACACATCTGCATTAATTCCTCCAAAAGGGAAATTTCTTTGTAATAAGCTAAGGATCACAAAATGCTTTACATGTAAAACCAGAGCTGTCTCTTTCCAAGAAATATTTCTTTGATTATTCTGTATTACTTGCATAATATGTGACAACTAGTACTAAATTAAACTATCAGTGTTATTGAAATTCAAATCCATTAGTTTCATCTGTCTCTGCTAGAACATAACCCTCACTGTGTTAGACCATGAATGCAAGGAAACAAAGTCAGCTCCGCTTGTCAGTACCAGCAGCCTGATAAGTTGAGAATGTAAGATTTTTCATAATGACTTTTAAAGTTGGTCTGAGCCTCAGGGTATGCAGACCAGAGATTCTCAGAAACATTTTCTGTGTGACAAAATGAGCCCTGTGAAAATTCAGAAAGATGCTGTTATCTGACCATGTCAGCAGGTAAAGAGCCTATAGTTTATCTGGTTCATCAGAAAGATAGACCTCTAATAGGTGTTCTGGAGAAACAGCAGAAAGGCTGGACAGATTTTATTTTTTGTTTTGTTTTGTTTTGTTTTGTGTTTTTTTTTCAAAGGAGGAGGGAGCAAGGGACTTATTTCCAACCCCCTACCTAATGTTCAAAAAATTTCCAAAAGAGATCAATGGTAAAATCAGTGGTGGAATTTGTGGATTAGGTCCTTATTAACTGTCTTTTTCTATATGGATGTGTACTTTACCTTAGATAGAACTTACCTACCCTGTTTGTCCCTTGTATAAATGGAGTTATCTGAGCAATGCAGTCAATTGCTCAGTCAAAATACATTGACAGTCAAAATACAGTCAATTTACTTGCATTTTATATCTACAGATGCAAAAGATTATATAGTAACTCTTCTTTAACTATTAGAAATCAGACAGATTTCAGATTAAATTTGTATTTTTATAGACAAAAACACCCATACAAGCAACATAATACATTTTGGTAGAGTTGTCATTCAGCCTCTGTATCAGTCTGGATCCCTGGAGAATCTGAACTACCTTTTGAAAGAAACAGGCTCATCAGTTCTGGAAGCACAGGATGAAAGTAATTGTCTGTTTGATGGTAAAGAGAATACCTTAGCTCTACACTACTGAGAGATCTCCTTTGGGAGAATTTAGATATTTATTTCATCCAGAAACAAGAAGTCCCACCAGCAAGAATTAAAACTCTTATCTTTACAATCAACTGAATTATCATCAAGAAAATTAATGAGGAAAGTCTTACACCTGACTTATTGACTTCCTTCGTAGAATAATACAAAGCTTTTATTTACAACTTCATTGTGACTCTCAAAATATACTTGTGTCTGCTTGGGAAAAGATGGTGTACTGTGTTGACATGAAAAGGTGTTGGCAGAGGGGCCATGAGGTGAGACAAAGCTCATCCTTCTAGGAGCATAGGTAATGTGAACAGAATTATTTCTTGTGCTTGCTATGTGAAACACTGGAAAGGTTTTCTGTGATCTCTTATGACCTAGATTCGTCCTTACTTAACTTGAAGCACCTAATTGAGGCATCCAACTTAGAAACTTAGTCATCCTAGTCAATGAAAAGAAACAGGTGCCTTCAGAGGGCCTTCAGAGGTTGTTTCAAATTTTAATTGGACGAAATGTCACTCTGGAGGTGTTGAGCTCTCACCATGGATTATAACAGAAGCCAAGGACAAGTGCATTCTTAACAAGGTGGTTCCATTAAGTGCCTAAATTTAAGTTGGATGGATCAGAGCATCTGTGGCTGAGGACTTACAGCATTTGATCTTTCCTTTACAAAAGAAGAACCTGGTAATAACATTTTATAATCTGCTTTTAATGTATTTCTGTGACTAGCCATGCAGTTTATTCTAACCTTTCATACATGATTGAAATGTCCCTTTCTCCTTAGTATATGAGACTAATTTAACATTTGATAATTTTGCAGTCATGGTCTAATGTAGATACAAATTTTATCATTGCAGCTCTTTTTTACATGTATGCTGTGTTCTCCAAAATATATTTATTGCAGAAAAAGGTATTACAAAATGAACAAAGATCATTAAAAATGAACAGAAGATTTTCAGAGAATTAAGTATAAGTGTGTATGGTAATAATAATAACAACACAGTATTCAAAATAAATAGTATACCACTGTGCAAGTATGTTATACTTAAAATCATCCATTTTGAATTTAACATTTGTGTAAAATACTGATTTGTTTCCATGCCCTTTCTAGTCACTAATTCCATAACACTAATCCAAAACTCAAAATTGATGGCAGAAAGTTGATTAATTTGTTGTTAGCATGATGTTAATCAAACTACAGATTTAATTATTTGTGATTTCATAGAATCATTAAGGTTTAAAAAAGACCTCCAAGATCGTCTCATCCAACCATCACCCTACTGCCAATGTCACCCACTAAACCCTGTCCCTAAGTATCACATCCGATCTTTCCTTAAGCATCCCCAGGGTGAGTCCACCAGGAAGGTGAGTCCACCACCTTCCTGGGTAACCCGTTCCAGTGTCTAACTATGACTAGTATCTTTCAAAAGTTTTCCTTCTCCCCTCCTAAACTGGTTATTTTTGAGCTAATACTCTCCCTCATGAGTGTAACAAAGGAACACAATAAATTCCTGTTAGATAAAACTCTCCCTTTCATTATTTTAGTGAATTGGTAAATTGGTGAATTGTTAATTTGGTAATTTGTCTGCCAATAAAAAATTGGTAGCTCTGATCAAGCTTGGCCACCACGCATATTAGAGTCACTGCATAAATACAGTAATTGACATAACTGAAAAGAGAAATCTGGACAGCTGGAAAAATGGCTATAGATCTCCAGTTAATTTGTAATGACATAGTTAACTGTATGGGTTTGGGCAGTTCCACCCCCACCCCCCCAGCTATGATTTTCATAAGCATTTTTTGGCTTTCTGTCTCCTGTTGCAAACTTCATTTCTCTACTTCTTGTTGAATTTCTCAGACACTTTATTTACCTCTATTCCTGTGCATTCATATATTTTCTCCATCTTTGCCTGTTCTCAGTGTCGTGCTAGAAGATGTTGCCTCAAGGTGTTGCATTTTCTGCATTTTCTTTAGTAGTAATATGTATTTTGAATTATCTTCTTGCTATTTCATGGTACCAAATTGATTTACCTGCTTAAATCTTCACATACAATCAATTTCTGCAGCAAATGATCTTGTTGTGTGTGTGCATGTGTGTTTTTTATTAATGGTAAAAACTGTATAAGTGTATGTCAGAGGAAACAGTACAGTCTTTGTGACAGTTTGGCCTCTTTCCAGTGGATGCTGTTTGTGGCCTTGTCTCTAAGTCATCTGAGTTCTTTACAGGATTTTCTCTCACCCAAACATTGGAATGGGAGATTTGCAATGGATATGCCTAAGATAGGCTTTGTACAAATACTGCAGAATCATCCCCTACCTGTCCTTCTCCAGAAAAAAAGAAATAAGTCTAGGTTGTCTGCTGGTAACTTTGTCAGTATCTTTGACAAATCAAAACTTCTACATGCAGCAAAGGTAAAACAAAAAGGTATGAGATACAGAATTGTATTTCAAATTCAGTCTTAACCTGGACACATCTTTGTGCATGCATATCAAGTGAAGAAAAGGATGTACTCAAAAAGAATCTGTAGTTGTTAGTGCAGATAAATTTCTCAATACTAGAAATATGAACTAAGACATTTTTTGACATACAATCCTGCCAAAAGTGCTCACATATTGTGTTTATATCTATCCGTTAATTGTGGGATTTACTTATATTTTGGCTACCTGGAAAACAATAGTGCTTATGAGCAGTCTTATTCTAATACAATGAAGGAACAGATGGTAATTATCATTGCGTTTTATTTTGCACTCTCACCAGTTGCTCACTTTGGACCATAAGTTCTTGAAAATACTTGCTGTTCTGCTACCTGTGTTTAGTTCTAGTTGATAAAAAGAGGCAAATGGAATTGAGCTTATAAAGAAAGACATAATTACCTATTAGAAACATGCAAATGTGTATGTTTGGCCTGCAAAATTCCTCGTCTCTTTTCTGTGTAACATAGTCTTTTAATACCATTAAAGAACATAAAATCTGTTGACTCTTTTCCTTATTGACCTTTATGGAACTAAGATTTTTACCCCATGCTTTGAGGATTATTTCTTTTGGCATCTTTCCTGAATTGAGCTCCCGTGTATCTCTGATTCCATCCTTGATTAGCTGATATCTTGCAAAAAGACCTTGGCTACATATTAAGGACAGGAGCCACAACTTGAAAAGAGCCACTTAATTCAGTTTGTGTCCCAGTTGTATACTCTGATAAAGTAATTTGCAGTATGGATGATATTAAAATGAGTCAAATCAGCCCTCTGAATCTGACAAACCAATATGTTGTTGAGAGCTAGTTGTGCCTCCAAAATTAGGTGCTAATCAGTTTTTCAGCAAATGTGCAAATGACTGTGGAATCCTGAGACCATTGAATCATTCTGATAGGTAAACAGCTGTGCAAGCAACTCCAATAGGAAGTTGTTCCAAACCATCAAAATCTATAAACATGTCATGACAAAACCAAGACATTTCTGTCCTCATGTTCCACAGGTACAAGACATTCATAATACCGCAATGTGATCAGGCACATCTTATGAATGCTGCAGGTTGTTTGAAAAATATGTATTTTCTTTTCCATGTTTTTTCTGATGTAGCTGTCTTGCACGAGGCAACATTGTGTTTTTACTCTACAACTCACTTCTCAGTGAGGCTAATCAGCCACACACAATCTTCCAGCCGGCTGAAAACCCTTTTCTTCAGTATGTACTTGGCTTATGCTGTTAACAGGGTTTTTTTGTTTGTTTGTTTTGTTTTTCTTTTAATACTCATAACATAAGAAGCAAAACTGGAAAAAAAAAATAAAAAAAAAAAGGCAAATTACAGCAGGAACAAGTTGTACCACTACTAAAGCTTTATTGTAATATGATGAAATTCTATCATCAGACGAAGAAAAGCACCAGACTGACATGAAAAGCAGTTTAAAACTCATGTATCATCACTGCCCTTCCTCAAGTGATTACAGCATGAAAAGAGGTGTAAGAATAAATTTGCATTTTTTTATGTGTTCTTAAAACCAATTTTTGTTCTAAGAATGGCCTGATGAGGAACTAATAATTGACTTGGGGGATTAAAGTATCAAAACTTCTCTGCAGCTTCTCTCTCATCTTTAGATGAGGTAAGGGTTATCAATTACCTAATAAGGAGCAAAATTGTTACTGCTAAGCTAGTTTCCTCCCTCCTGACACAAAAGAAGCTGAAAATGTTTAGAATACTGTTAAGCGAAAATTCTCAACCATTTTAAAACACATTACTAACCCATGAAAATACCATGCAGTTTTCAACTTCTCATGGCACAAAACTGAGTTGTTCATGTTCATTTCATGCTGTACCTTCCCTCCTGGATGAGACCAACAGTCTACGTCTATCACTATGTTTCCTTTAACAGTGAAGAAGAACAGATGTTTGAGGAGAAGTTTAAGATTCAGGCCCTTCCCCAGTGTAATATATTTCTAGCTCCTATGATGCAACAATATGAAGATCTCCTGAACCAGAGAATGTTACTGGATTACTGTTTAAAAGCATTGGTGACTTCAATTAATAACTTTCCAGCATCTCTCTTGGAATCTTTTTGTATGTTTTCCCTCTAAAAAATTCTATGGCACAGTACATGTATGAAAATATATGTGCCTCTGCCATAAATCCATAGTTTAAACCTGATAAGGTCACCGTGTGCTTCCAGCTTCTCATATTATGTGTAATACTGAGTTACGAATATCATAGGTAATCCCAGACTTTAGAGATCTGTATCATATCCTTGCTCTGTTTATTTAGTTCCAGAAAGAGGTATCTTAATGTTTAGCTTCCCCTTATATAAAGTGATTCTCTATAGGGGTCAAAGATGATCCCCTTCTATGCTTCTACCTGCACAGTGGAACAGAAGCAGCTAAAAAGAAAATCAATTCTGATGTGACATTTACTTTAGTTTTCTGCTTACTTAAATAAAACAATGTTAACAAACAGTTATCAGCAATGACACTTCATCTTGAAATACTAAAAAAAAAATAATTTTAAAAAAAAAAAAAGGATAAGCTTCTACTTAAGCTTCTACTTGAAGCTGGTTCAATACCCCCAAAAATATTTGCTACAAGCTTGACAGTAGGAGATACTTCATGTTCATGCTGTTGAAAGCAAGGTAAATAATGCAAGATGTTTGCTGTGAATATTCAGTAGAAATTCAAAGAAACTGCCCTCAACTTCATTTAGCCACCCATTGCTTCTTTGGTAGTCATTTAGCACAGTTATGCTAATTAATGTATTTATTTCCTAAATCTTGTTAAAACAGGATGTGCCTAAGAAGAGTTTGTGAAGTTTTGGAATGAAAAATTTGAATTCACATTTAAGAATTAACAACTGGATACATCGTGAAATAATTTCTGTCTACTGACAGGTGGGATGATTTACTGAGGTTGGCTAATGTAATGTAATTCAATTATTTCATGTTCTTGGCAGGAATAAAGGAAGAAACCTTTTATTATTAATATCTCATACCTGTTAACTTAAAAGTGATATTGGATTATTTTTTTCTTGGTGTTGTTGTTTCATTTTTGGCTCCTGTAAGCATGTGAGACAAGACTTAGCCAACAGGGAGAGGAGATTGTTACTGACTGTGTTAGTGCTATGCTATTTGTCTGTTCTTAAATGAAATTATGACATTTCATTAGAAGTATTGAAAATGTGAGAGTTGTGTATGAAGTTGCTCTTGTTTTGGTACATCAGATATAACAAATGCAAAATTTTATTGAATGCTCTAAATTCATGATCACAGAGAAAATAAGTATCAGTGTTCAGAGAATATTAGCATCAAAATGTGAAGTACAGAGACAGAAAGGAGTCTGCAGAATGTCCTTTTGCAGAGGACAGGACGTTAATACCAATATATTCTTACCATGGAAGGTTTTCTTGTTGCTGTCTCCCATCTGCTCCTTCCAATAACAATTCCACAAGAAAACATTGCAGAAAGTGGTTATTGTGAGTGTACTGATCACTCACACAGGATCAATTGTAGGATGTATCAGACTTGCTGCTCGGGAACGACTGATGTGTTTTTGAATCCCTGCCTTTTTTTTTCTTTTTTTTTTTCTAGGTTACCAACAATGGCAAGGCAAGAATGATATTTAAAAAACAAAACAAAACAAAAACAGTACCAAAGGCTACTCAAATAGATAGCCTATCTGCCTCTGTTATCTGTTGGAAACCACAAATTTGATCCTTTTATATAAGGATTCCACTCATTCATTTCTTTTGTAGCTTTACAGTTCCTTCACTCTTTTTTTCAAGTAAACATGGTAAAGGAAAATGCAGTTTGCTTCAGGGTACCTAAGTGGATGGATGAAAACCTTCATAGAAGCCAAGTTCTAAAAAAGATGTCAAAATTGGCTTTGTCCTGGCATGAAATGTTTATTTTGAAAGGATGTAAAATGTGATATAACATTTAATAAAATACTTGTGTCCTGTTGCATCCAGAACATTTTTGTTGCATCTCAGACACATTTTTGTGTCTGAGACTAGCACCACCAATATAACTTAAAGGATTGTGGATATGTGAGCATCTCATGAAAGACTAAATAAGCATTCAAGGGAAATACAGCATCTGCTTTCCAGTCAGTCATATAGCTTTGAGGATCAGACAGTCATGAGTCCAAAAGCTTGAGGAGCAGGAATAGCCATAAGGCTATGACAAAGCAGAGTACAGAAGTACTGCACATCTTGAAATAATATCTGAGAAGGTAGTTCTAAACTAAAGATTTCCATAAGAGAACTTCAACTTTGAAATAAAGCGAGATGAATATGAAGATTAAGAGCTTTTGCTTGTTGAGCATTTTTTTCCCCCCTTGGGTATGCTTTGGTTGTGGTTTCTGAAGTGAGACAATCAAATACAGCTTAGAGCATTGCTGAGTTTGTTCATCCTCATACATTTAGGAGTCTAAAATGCCTCCCTAGCTAAAAAAGCAGAAGTCCTGTTGAAGTTTTTAGGGTTAATGCCCTGTTTTGAGTTGTTATTGAGTAATTCTATCAGAGACCTTGGGAAGTTTTGCCATTTTAAGAAAAACTGAAGTGTCTAGCTCATGATGTTCTACCAGCACTGCAGTGGTTCCAGCTTCTTTGCAAGATGGACTCTAACTTCCCACAGTATTTTTTAACAATTTCTCAATTGAAAAGCAGATTTCATTCATTTTCCAGTAACCTGTCTTCTGTTTTTACCTCTTCTTTTACCAAATTCTGTAGACTTCAAGAAAGACTGAAGCACATTTTGGCTGAATCTGATGTCTATATACCAAGTGAGGTTGAGACCCTTTCTGTACTTTGAGGACAGATTAAATTCTGGTCATACTTTGGCAACACTTAGCTTATCAAAGAAATTGACATGCAATTCATAAGTATAAATGGCTAAAAAAATCATGATTGCTATAGACCAGACCCCAAGATGAGGGGTCTGTTAATTGAAAGACTCTAATCTGCTTAGGATATGAGGTCTTAGATACAGAACCATATATATAATAAATAAATAAATAAATAAATATGTATATGTTTTCTGAGCCAGTGAAACAAATTCTATATTTAAACAAACAAACACCCCTGTCATTTCTCTTTCATCATTTACTACATTCAAATCTCTTTCCAAATTGTGGAGCACATGAGCAAGTAAAGGGCAAGAAAAAGCAGAAAATTCATTTGCCCAGTCTAGTATGTATGGTAGCTCAGGTCAGAAGGAGCATGTTTGGATTTGCAGATACATTTTTAAAATGCTTCAAAATCAACTAGAACAGCAATATACCATTCCAAAATGGTTCTTACAGAAGGTTCAAACACCATGTGTATTTTGTCAGAATTGCCTTGTTTTGTAGTCCCTCATATTACTGGGTTACTAGTTTAAAAATTGTCAAAGAAATGAAAACTGGAAGAGCTGTCAAAATTCAGAAAAAATGCCTTGAGCAGAATTCTTTGTTTATCTGAAATACTATAACATAAAAAGTAAGAATTGCCAAAGAACTGCCAGCTTTTAAAGAAATTAAGGTGTCAGCAGAAATAAATGTTATCAATAAAATTTCCATACTAAAAACACAGAATATGTTTTCAAACAGTGTCACCTTAGATATTAATAAATTCAAGATAGTTCCTTCCTGAAAACATTGCCTGCTGTGGCTCATTTCATTGTCATAAACTCATTGATGTGCAGTCATTTCATTGTAGTTCTTGTCAGAAAGTTCAGCAGCTTAGTGCTGCTCAGGTACCTGCCTGCCTGGCATCGGTGACAATTTCCATATCCTCCTAAAAGTACAATTAACAGCAGATAATTCAGCATCTTTGGCCCTAAAGTAGAGGTTTATGCCTCCGTAGTCAACAGAGAATTACAATTACGTGCAAAGATATTAGTTTAGTTTATCCAAAACTCTATATTTAACAATATGATCACAAAAGACAAGCACTCATTAACTAAGTTGAAATCTTGGAAATAGGCAGTGACAGAATTTAGGTTGTTAGAGCAATAGAAATCTGTCTGCTTTTACATGGGCAATAAAAAGCTCTCTCTCATTGCATGATGGAGTCAGCCTTCACCTCATTCTGGTTTTTCCAATGGGCTCCTAATCCAGCTTCCACAGCCAGTCTTTTTCTATGTAGGAATGGTTTTTCAATGTCTAATATTCTAATGTGGCTTTTGCATTTCATTTCAGGGACTTCTTCTTCATTGACACTCAAACCAGGAAGAAAAATAGAGATTGAAAGAGTATGCCCACCAACAAACTCATGAGCTGGAAGAAAAATCCTGATCTTCAGCAGGATTAGGCTTTCTTAATACAGCTTTCATCTTTGATGAACTTCCCTGCTGAGTTTTGCTTCACTCCTGAGCTCTGGACAATCAAATATATTCCATGTTTATTTCTTCCAGGACATTTCTGTACCTGCATGCGATTTGCATTTATTTCCCTATTTCCCTTTCAGATCTACCAATTTTACAGCTTTCTGTAATATAGTCCTGTGAACTGAGCACTAAAGTCATTTTAATGCTTAAGACTGGTGTTTTGTGGTAGAGCACTACTCTGAAGAGCCAGATTTTGATGTTTTTTCCACATGTGGGACTTTTACTGACCCCAAAAACTTTCTTATTGAAATAAATGCACTATTTATGAGGTAAGCTATGATTCAGCAGCAGCTTTATAAATGAGCCTGTGTTTAAAAACCTTCACTTGTGTGGGTGCTAGTCTACCGCTTTTTCCTAAAGATCTGGCAACAGAGCACATGAACAAGACATATCTCTTAGCATTTCTACAAAGAAAGGGCAGCCTTAAACTTTGCCACCCTGAGGCAAAGGCTTCCATGAAGTCAGAGTGGAGCAGGTGATTAAGTCTAGTCTCATTCTGGGACCTGCATAACCAGGCTCTCGTATACATGGAGCTGTCAGAGGGTGGACTAAATGTGCCAAGGAAACCTAATATAATAATGAAGTCAAGTGGACTGATAAGTTCTCATAAGCACAAAATTCCTTATAACTAAATATTTTCTGTTGAAATAACTGCTTCTTTTTTTTTTGTTTGTTTGTTTTTGCAACTTTTCTAATTTCAATTGCATGCATTGAAATGTATGAATTATTCAAAAAAAGAAAGAAAGAAGGAAAGAAATAGGAGGGAATTCATGATTTATATGATTATATTCATTTACAAGATATATTCAATCTCATAACCCTAAAGGTAGTGTTTCCCCAAATGTATGCACACACTCAAAATACATAAAATATATAGAATAATCTGATGCTCACCTTAGATGTTTTTTTGCCAAATGATTCTATCAGCACATATGTAGCAGTCCAAAGTTAGACAATGGCATTTTGGATTCTAAAACTAATTTCTGGAAATGTTTTGACCTGCAATACATAAATTTGACTAGAAAAGAAGATATTCTTTTCTATATAGCAATTTCACTAACCGTGTATATTGAATATATTTCATCTACGCTGTGGAAAGTGATTTTTTTTCCTTTTTGGGGGAGGTTTTACTTTTTTTTTTTTTTTCATAATTTTTGTTATGATACCAGAGTGTTTTTAATATGTCTTTTTTTTAAAAGGTCACACGCATTTTGTCTTATTTATTAACAAAAAGTCTTTCTGTACGTATTACAGTCAGGGAAGTTTGGGAAGTTTACTGTACACCAGGTGCTCTTGAGAGAAGATAACTCATTTCAGACTTATTTAAAATGTATCAAAGAAGATGATTGCTTACCAACTGGAAATATTACCATTTCACTTTCAGGGCACTGTACTTTTCAGGCCTGTCTGCCTGTCAACACTACGTCCTGGTCATCACTTTCATTTTATCTTTCTAAGCACAACCAGCACTATCAAGTACTATGGCAGGGCCATGTAAAGAAAACTGGAAAAAAGTAAAAAGACCTGTCTTAAAAGCAGTAAAAGGTCTGTCTTAAAAACAGTATTTGATGTCAACAATAAATAAATAAGCAAACAAACAAACAAATGAATCTTAGCTACTATCCTCGTTTAACTTTGTATTAGCTTTATATCTAATATATATCTTCATACCTAATATATATCTTTATATCTAATATATATCTTTATATCTTAACTGTGTATCTATTTGTATAGATTTTATACTAAATAATAACTTTACTTGGTATAAAATCTATAGTGATTTTTACATCTTGCAATTTCCTCACTGTGAGTCCTCCAATAATATCTAGTTTTACCTCTAGTTTAGTGTTAGTTACAGCCTTTCTGCCTTTTGCCAGTGATTGTTACCAACTGAAGCAGCAAAAGAGAAGTGAATGCACAGTGGTATGCTGTCCTAAACACTAAATCTTCTGCATATTCCATACTCTGTAAGTATTAAACGAAGTGTGCTATCAGTTCTTCTTGGCGTCTGTAATGGAAATGAATGGTTTGAAAAGAAAAATAAGGAACAAAGACAGAAGGATGAGGTCTTGGATGTATCATAGAAACAGAGAACAGCTCGGGTTGGAAGGGACCTTAAAGAAGGTCATCTAGTTCCAACCCCCCTGACATGGGTAGGGATACCATCCACTAGATCAGGTTGTCCATGGCCTCATGTAACCTGGTCTTGAACACTTCCAGGGATTGATCTGTCTGTCACATCAATACAGTTTTAATCCTGCAAAAAGGGAGATATATCACAAATGAGAAGGCTAATTACAATACATACATACAATACATTACAATACATAAAAATGATTTTGCTCACTTCCTGGGCTATTCAGAATCTGAATGGTTCTGTTAAGACACATTTTTTTTATTTTTTATTTTAGTAATGTAGTTGTGATTCTCTCACAAGGGTGTGTGAAGTGACCAGTTGAAAGGAAGCTGAAGAGCTCTTCAGAAAGCATGCTGAGTTCCACACTTTCCTATCCTTTCGACTAAACAAACTTGTGGCCTATGCCTTGTACTCTATACTGCAGCAAAATGTATCTTTTTTGATGATTTCTTTAACTTTCTTTTAATTCTTTAGCTGTCTTTTAATTCTAATTCTTTTAATTGCCTTGCTTGCAATTGCCCATATATATAGGTATGTATACACACACACGTGTGTGTATATTTATATACATATAGAATCATAGAATCATAGAATATCCCAAGCTGGAAGGGACCCATATGTTGTACTTGTAGGGCTTATACACGAGAAACTAGCAGAAACTTCTCTCTGATGTCTACTGTGTTTACTGTGTTTAATTCTTATTTTGTATTCCATTGTCTCCTGTTCTTAATGTATTACAGATTTCTGTTAGCAATGCATAACACCAACAAATAAGATTTTAAGAGACAAAGTTAGAGAGCAGTAGGGTTGTTCATCATATCTGACACAACACAAGTTAATTTGGAAAGGAGATAGATACTAATAGGTAGAAAACAATGCATTGTACTCAATTCCTTCTGTATTTAGTCAACAGTAGAGATATCTAAATTATCACAGGTGTAACTGCAGAGTTAACCACTTATTGAGATGAATGTTCACATTTTTCAGCTGAGCTTCTTCCAGGATAAAAATAATGTCATCATTTATACTTGGTTCATATTTTTAAGGTTATCTATGTCATCATAAGGAGTAAGAACATTTTTTGCTTCAGTTAAAGTAATTTCTAGAGCATACTTAACATAGTAATATTTCCTGCTGGAGATTAAGGAGGTAGAAATGTACCATCACTTAGGTTTACAAGTGATAATTTAAATAAGGATAATGTAATTGTGTATGAGTGCAAAATCAGAATTTAAGACCCTTTCCCTCAACAGATCTTTTTAGTGAATACTTTCAAAGGAAACAATAGAGATTCTATTTAAGGATAAGTATTTCTTTACTATACAAAATAGTTGTTACCATGTTGATTTCACTACTTGAAAGAAAAAAAAAAAGTCAAATATTGACATAATTTTCTGGTATAGACATATGAATCTTACCAAATCAGTGGTAAGATTCTGGGTTCAGATATGTATGTAGTCAGTATGTTTTAACTTGGTCTTAATCCTTAGATCATTAACCGATACCTAAGATATGGTCACAACTAATATGATTTATATTATCTAATTAGCATTTTTTAATTTGAAATTCTCAGGCTTGTTTTCTGCATTACTTAACAGAGATGGTTTTGAGCTAAGACATATATATTTTTTAACATATAATTTCTTTTTCAAGACATCTCTTTTCTCTAGTTAGTTCTTTTCAAAACTTGTTAGCTGGAAGGTTTGTGTGGTCTATGTCTATTTGTCATATTAGATTCCCAGAATCTCATCAGAACCATGTCAAATTATATCAATCCAAACAGTGTTTTGGGCTTCTAATAACATAATGCTAAAAGAAAAGTATGACTTGAAGGAATTTGAAAGACAAATAGTTTTATCATCATCACAGAAATTCTCTAAGACATGCAATAATTTACTGAGTGTTCACACAATATGATTTTGTTGTTGTTGTTCCAACATAGTGTCCTGGGTCTGTCCCCTCCCAGCTCTTGCTGCACCCCCAGCCTGCCCGTTGGCAGGACAGAGCAAGAAGCTGAGACATCCTTGGCTTAGTATAAGCACTGCTCTGCAACAATTAAAACATCGGGGTGTTATCAGCACTCTTCTCATCCTAAGCATTCTACCAGCTACTAGGGAGAAAATTAACTGAAACCAGGACACATAGTAATCTGAAATTGTCACCTGACCTATGCTTTACAAAAAAAAAAAAAAAATGTACAGAAAACTGCACACATTCCACCACAGATACAGTGATGAGAGGAAAATTGTTGGTTAGAGTTTCATTAAGTTTTTCAAATATTTCCTTCAAATATTTCCTGTAATAAGAATGCTATGCTTCATTTTATAGAGGTAGTTGTAAACCCTGCTAGTGGAAGGATTCTCTTTCTCCAGAGAAAGACAGTAATGAGGAAGAGATAGCTTTCATTCTGGCCCCAGAAAGGAGCCAAATGCTGAAATAGGAAATTAAAAGGGAGCTCCCTGAAGTTAAATATATTACAAGATATTGCTATCCTAGCTATAAAATCTAGGAACATGGCAATTGCATCCTCAGGCTGGACAAGCTCTACCAGAAAAACTTCCATTACAGATGCAGATAGACCAGGCTGAGTGCTTTTCCACTTCTACATTATGTAGTGCATGATAAATGACAGGCCATCAGAAAAAAAAAAATAAATAAAAAAATAAAAAACCAGTGAATTATAATGTGCTGCAGCTACCACTACCATTAGGCTCCACTGCCTCTAGTTTTTGGACAACAGTAACATGGAGAATGAACCTTTCTCATTGTATTCCTGGACTAATGAAGTACAGAGACTAAGTCTGTTGGAACCAGAGAAGAATTGGCCTGTTTCTTGAAGGCTTTCTCTGGCAAAGTTTATATCTTTCAGAGAAGACTGGTTAATTATTTTATTCATTTTATTTTATTTTTTTTATCCTTTTGTGGGTGATTGAAAAGATCTGGCAGGAAATTTCACACACTGCTCTAAATTTCTCTCCTGAGGAAGCAAGAGCTTTGAAGGGACAAGTCTATTTTTTTTTGTCTACTCTCCCTTTCTCCCTTAAGGCCAGTTACTGTTGCACCAAGCTTAACTTGCATGAATCTCTTAAATCATTCTATATCCTTTTGGGACTGAGATCAGATAAATTTTCAGGCTGCAATTAGCAGCTCATTGAGGGGGAGAAAAAAAAAAAAAGACATATTCCTGAAAGTTCTTTCACAGTGAAGGACAGCAATGTTATCTCCATCAGTACTTTGTATTTTGTCAAACAATTCTCTCTGTGAGAATGGCACTGTATCCACTCTATATGGTCTTACTGTTCCTTTCCTGTTTGTATTGTCCTAATGAGGCAAAGGAATATCTAGAATTTCTTGATTTTTAAAAAAATCATAAAACTTTTAGTCCAGTCATGATTTTAGTGGAGCATATTCATCGTTTCTGAAAAAGTAAGTGTCAACGACACTGGATTCCCAGCTAAGTGCTCTTTTGGATGAACACACACCACTCTTAAATTTATCAAAGGGCCTCTGACTCCTGTGGATTTTGGCTTAGATGAATAAGGCAATGTATATAATCACTGGGGAGCAAGAAACAACATAATGTTCATATCATTCCTGGTTTGGGGCTCTGTCAGGGACAGCCTAGGTTTAACAAATCTCTTCCTATCTAGTGCCACCACTGCTGCTAAATCATTCAGTAAGGTTCAGCATTTTAGCTCTGGTCCCAAGCATCTTACAGAAAGTTGCAAACTCACTTGCTCCAGAGCCCTGTGGTATCAAAGAGCATAGAACAAACCCCATGCCCCAAACCCCAAAGTTTCCATACAGCAGCTCCTGTCCTAGAGCTGTGAATGACAATGGTGCACAAGCTGGTGATGAATTCTTTGGGCACTTCAGCTTCTGAAGGGGAATGATATACCAGAGGTCTAGATTGTACAGCTGGGCCACTAGGTTCCCCCTTTGGCTACACAGAAAACAAGTGCAAGCGACATTGTGCACTGATGGGAGAATGAATGGGCACATACTTCCGTCTGTCCTCTGAGTGCCCAAATCTGATTTATTATGCACACTGAAATGAACTTGGCTCTGTTCCCTAGAAGCCAGTAGTGTGAGCTGAATCACCTATTGCAAAACAAGCAAACAAGTACTCTCTCTAATCTGATGGCAAACATGAAAAACAGAAGCAAATTAAACTCAGCCCATAGGGAGGACTTCTCACTTCTCAAATTATGTCTTTGAGGTTATGTCTTTTCTGACAAGTTAGCTTATGTTAACCCACATTTAAGGTAATCTAGTCTGAATGGCTGCACCACTGTGAAATAATACTTGAACTACAATGTCCAAAGTAGTGTCACTAGCTCACTTAGAGCTCTAAGACCTTTTCTTGACACATCTCATCATTTTTATTGCTGCAATAAAATGATTTACATTAGAAATTCATTTGTACTAATATTGAGAAGAGTATTTTCTGTCCTTCTGGATACACATGGGAGCTGTGAAAGGGCATTAGGAATCTAACAGAATTTGATAATTTTCATCTGCACTGACACTGCATGGTGGTCTTTTTAAACTAAGATGAGATCAAAATCTGCTGACCCTGGGACAAGCCAGCAGACTGAGGAGAACAGCAATCATATGTTCATGGTTTCAGGTGCGGATAGAATACAGCCAGAATCAGCCCCCAAGTTGTAACTTACATTGTTTTAAAGCAAAGACAAAACTTTGAGATGGGGTCAGGTTGGTCAGGTTCTTTCTGTTCTGTTAGATTCCCAAAGTTTGCACTTTATTTCTGGCACACTGTATGTTATGCAATGTTGCCATCACATATAGTACATTGAGAAAGAAGGAAAAACATTGGGTGGGAAACAAACATGAGCATTTGGCTAATTCTGAGGACACCCTAGATCTTTAGTGTGCACAGTGGGCTTTTTGTCAGTTGGTTATGGTTTTGATTGCAAAGTGAAATCGTGAGGGACAGACTCCAGTGAAATCACTATCTCCAAATTGGCTCTGAAATAGCCAGAAACCCCTCAACCAGGGAACAAAATTCTCTTTTCCCAGTATAAATTTCAATAGTATGCTAAATAAATTATGAGCTGCATTGGCCCACAGTTTTCAGACTTCTGTTCAGCTCAGTCTGATACCAGGAAATTCATAAATAATTAGGAACTAGTGTTCCTCCCACTGTATGTTGGTGCCCAGATTCCTATTTATTTTACTGGGAACAGAAGAAGGTCTTTTTCTCTCGACCTTGCTAGCTAGTGAGGAAAATCAAATTTCTTCTAAGGCCAAACATGCACTAACAACTCCATAATTTTATGATAACAACCGTAAATAATGTTGCAGTTTTTCAATTTTGCCAAATTGTCATCTAAAGCAACAATAGGAATATATGTCCAGTTTGTTCTGCCAACTTCTGAAGGTATCATAGAGGTTAAATAACAAATAGCTAATGTTTCTGCTTTGGATGATGTTATAAAGGAAATTGGATAAACACAGGAACATAAATCAGGAAAAGGCACTAGAAAACGATGCCATCAGTTAGAAAAATGTGTCATACTAATACCTGATCTGTCCTCTTACTTGCTAAAAGTAGGAGAGAGAAAAACACTTAGTACCCTGAGTAGTCCAGGCACTGATTGATTGCATCCCATAACGTTTTCTAACGTATCTTCTAGAATACCTTATAAATCATATGTGTTTTTTTTTTTCCCATTAAATGCTGCTTTATCAATTCTAAATTGCTCAATCAAAACAAAGAAAGAAAATCAATGTCTGAGTGGTTTGGGGTTTCTTTCCTTCCTGGGGGCCTTGATTCAGTTCTGTATTTAGGTGCACATGTAGCCTGAAGCAGGTGAGAAGTCCCATTAAAGTTGTGTGCTTAAGTACCTTCATGAATAAAGACCATTTCCAGTCTTCCAAAACACCATGACACATCATACCTGTAAGAAAATCAGCACTTCAGGAAAAAAAAAAAAATCATACAAATAAACACAAAAATATAGAATCTCTTTTCATTAATATAATTATGAGCTTGAGTTTCAAATCCATGATAGTTTTAAATGGTTTTACATCTCACTTTGATCTCACTTTGTGTGTGTGTGTGTGTTTTATATTGTTTCTGTATGTAACTTGGCTAGAGTTGTAACCACCCTGATGAGCTCCAAATCACAAGAATGCTGTGAAACTCTCCTCTGTGAAAATTGTGCATGGCATAAACTGGAGAAAGCAGTTATGCATGTTTCACCCTGCTTGTTTTATTCTTTGCAAATCCTTTGTTTGGCTAAATTCAGATGGGATGATCCTGAGAGGTGTGGGAAGTAGACGCAGTGTTGAGGAGCACCTGAAGATCATGACAACCAGTGTCTGAATCTCTAATCAGTACTGTATTGTATAATCCTGCTGAAAAAATCATGGTAGCAAATACACCTAGAGGCATCCCATACAAATACAGATACAAATCAGATACAAATCTGATTTTCCTATCAAACAAACAAAAAATCAAAAAGTGAGAGAAGATGACAAAAAGTAGGTCACAGGAGAGAAAGAAGAAACACACTTACAAAAAGAAGAAAAGTAAATGGCATGGGTTTGGCTGCTCAAGCATTATCTACATTTCTAGGATGTTTACTTTGATTTATTTCAGGAACCTGGGCACTGCCATTTCCTTCTCACAGACATTAGTTGATTTCATTCCCGTGTTTTCAGATCAGTAAGACTGTTCACACTTGGTTTTATTTGTAACTCCTTATGGGGAAAATCTTGCAAAGCCTTCTTTAGCTGAGAGTTGCACCTTCTTTGAGCATCAGTGCACATGGGGATTTTAAACAAATTTGGAAATATATAGTGATGGTGGAGAATGTTATAAGTGGCAGAAAGCATGGTTCATCAAAATGCTGATAATCATGGAGTTCTGCTGAACACATCAATCTCACTGAACAGAGATGAAATAACTGTGGTGATTTTTTATTCGCTCCTTTAACTGTCTTTTTAAAAGGATGTAGGAAATAAGTCCGAGAGGTTAGGTAAAACAACAATAGAGGAAGCCTGTATCTGAGCCAGGAAAGCAAGTTCAGGGTGCCTTCTGCCATTACCTCCAACCTGCCAACGGAGGAAAGCAGAGCACTACATTTATGTTAGTACTTCAATCTATTTTAAATTGCAACTCTCTGATAAACTGTCTTTCTGAAATACATTAGTAGCTAAAAGTCCAGCTTTTTAAAGCACATCTGTCCAAAATAAACTTCCCTGTGAAGTAACACCACCTTCCTGCTAAGTTATTGTTGGAAGGATTTACATTTAATGGGAACAATGAATAATCTCCCTCGTTGTTCACTCATCCTGTCAATGAGCTCATGTACTATGCAGGACTTAAAGCTTATCACAATATGCTAAGGATCAAGGGACTGCAGGGATAAAGTATCTGTCAAGTTCAGCTGAAATTAGAAAATAACTGTACTAAGCTGCCAGACCTGCTCCAGTTTTATAGACTGAAGGCTAATACCACACCTAGCGCTGTGTCCAGCAAGACTCACCACCTCAGGCTGCTCAGGGAACTAGTCAGCAAGGTCCCCTGGGAAGCTGCTCTTGAAGGCCTTGATGTCCACCAGTGCTGGTCATTCTTTAAGCGATGCCTCCTAGAAGCACAAGATCAGGCAATTCCTAAATACCGCAAGTCAGGCAGGCGCGGCAGGAGGCCGGCGTGGCTGACCAGGAACATTCTTATGGAGATTAGGCGGAAACAGAGAGTGTTTCGCTACTGGAAGGAGGGCCAGGTGACATGGAAAGAATACAGGGATGCTGTTCGTGTTTGTAGGAAGAAAATTCGTGTGGCTAAAGCACACCTAGAGTTGAAGCTGGCTGTGTCTGTGAGAGAAAATAAAAAGGGTTTTTTTAGATATGTGAATGGAAAAAGGAGAACTAAAGAATACATAGGGCCGCTCCTTGATAGGGAAGGTCTTCTCACAGATGATGACATAGGCAAAGCAGAGACGCTTAACGCCTTCTTTGCCTCTGTCTTCAATGCCGATGATGGGCTTCAGGACCCAGGGTGCCCTGAGCTGGAGGACCGGGACGGTGGGGATGACAAACTCCCAACCGACCCTGAACGTGTGCGGGATTTGCTACTCCACCTGGATCCCTACAAGTCCATGGGTCCGGATGGGATTCATCCCCGGGTGCTGAAGGAGCTGGCGGATGTCATCGCGGAACCTCTCTCAATTATTTTTCAACGATCCTGGGAGTCTGGAGAGGTCCCGGTAGACTGGAAGCTGGCAAATGTTGTGCCAATTTTCAAGAAGGGTCAGAAAGAAGACCCTAGCAATTACAGGCCTGTCAGTCTCACGTCAGTGCCTGGTAAAATCATGGAGAAGATGGTTCTCGAACGTATTGAGGCGCACCTGGGGGACAAAGCAGTCATTGGACCCAGCCAGCATGGGTTTGTGAAGGGTAGGTCCTGCCTAACTAACCTGATTTCCTTTTATGATAAGATCACCCGTATGGTGGACCAAGGGAAACCAGCTGATGTGATTTTTTTGGACTTCAGCAAGGCTTTTGACATGGTTTCCCATAGGATCCTACTGGACAAAATGTCCACCATACAGCTAAATAAAAACATCATACGATGGGTGAACAATTGGCTAATGGGCAGGGCCCAAAGGGTTATGGTGAATGGCGCTGCGTCAGGCTGGCGGGCGGTCACTAGTGGGGTCCCTCAAGGCTCCATTTTAGGGCCGGTACTTTTCAATATTTTTATAAACGGTCTGGATGTAGGAATAGAAGGTATTTTGAGCAAGTTTGCTGATGACACCAAACTTGGAGGAGTTGTGGACTCGAATGAGGGTGGAAAGGCCTTGCAGAGGGATCTGGATAGGCTGGAGAGCTGGGCGATCACCAACCGCATGAAGTTCAATAAGAGCAAGTGCCGGGTCCTGCACCTGGGACGGGGAAACCCTGGCTGCACGTACAGACTGGGCGATGAGACGCTGGAGAGCAGCCTAGAAGAGAGGGATCTGGGGGTCGTGGTAGACAGCAAGTTGAATATGAGCCAGCAGTGTGCCCTGGCAGCCAGGAGGGCCAACCGTGTCCTAGGGTGCATCAAGCACGGCATCGCTAGTAGGTCGAGGGAGGTGATTGTCCCGCTCTACTCTGCGCTGGTGCGGCCTCACCTCGAGTACTGTGTGCAGTTCTGGGCACCACAGTATAAAAAGGACATGAAACTGTTAGAGAGTGTCCAGAGGAGGGCTACGAAGATGGTGAAAGGCCTGGAGGGGAAGACGTACGAGGAACGGCTGAGGGCACTGGGCCTGTTCAGCCTGGAGAAGAGGAGGCTGAGGGGAGACCTCATCGCAGTCTACAACTTCCTCGTAAGGGGGTGTCGAGAGGCAGGAGACCTTTTTTCCATTAACACCAGCGACAGGACCCGCGGGAACGGGGTTAAGCTGAGGCAGGGGAAATTTAGGCTTGACATCAGGAGGGGGTTCTTCACAGAGAGGGTGGTTGCACACTGGAACAGGCTCCCCAGAGAAGTGGTCACTGCACCGAGCCTGACTGAATTTAAGAAGAGATTGGACTATGCACTTAGTCACATGGTCTGAACTTGGGTAGACCTGTGCGGTGTCAAGAGTTGGACTTGATGATCCTTAAGGGTCCCTTCCAACTCAGGATATTCTATGATTCTATGATTCTATGACCTCTGTTAGTATGCTGTGTTCAGGAGTGAGATCCTCATCTGAGAATGAGGCTGGGAAGTGAGGGCGTAATTCCTTTTCAGACTGATCTGACATAAACCAAGATTTGTGGCTTATAAATCATTGGACTAACAATAATGTAAAATAGATGGGACAAAAAAAAATAAAAATGCTTATTTTCTGTTATATAATACTTTTCTCTCCTAACACTCCTCTAAAATGTCTACTTATTTGAGAATGAGGGTTTCTGTGCACATGTGGTGACAGTTTTCTCCAAGGTCAGAGTTGATGCATTATGTGGACATATTTTTCTTCAAAAAACTGTTGGGTTAGCACCATGTGCCAGAAAGAAATGCATGTGAAAAATGTTAGGTAACAAAAAAGCATTCTTTTTAGATGTTTCATAAGATAAATTAGTACATACTTTTCATTAGGTACAGTAAAAGTATCTAAGTAAAAGTATCTATCTGTGCTATCGACATTTGGCCACAATGATATTAACCTGTGATACTGCCATACAAAACTGGATATACAGAGGTCTCTTGGCATTCTGGTAGCTTAAAGAAACTACCTTCTTTAAGGTCTGTGACTCAAATCACCCTTGTTGGACAACATCTGACACATCTTTGCTGTTCTTGATGTTTTCAGAGCAGTTCGGTGCAGGCAGATATTCTTGTGATAACTGACATGCTGGACAGCATGTATAGCAGAGAGACAAAGGATTACAAGAGCAGCACAGAGGATAAAATTCTGCCCCTTTTTCTGCTAGCTAACATTCTGCTGACATGAAATTCCAGATGAAATAATGATGATGATGAGGATGATGATAATAATAATAATATGAAGTGGTCTTTCCAAGAAAATCCTCCCAGTGTGGACAGGAACCCACTGATCAGGGAACTACAGAGCCCTGTGAGAGCAGTAGCCCTCAGGGCTTCCTCGTGGTTACATAGACAGCACTCAGCTGCCCCACATTGCACAGTCAGCTGTCCCAGTGAGCATCAACACTAGGAGTGATTCATTGAACACAGCAGAATTAAACGAAGAAGTCAATGAAAATAGAAATGAGGAAAGAGGACAAGAGAAATTTCAATAATCTCAGCAGCAATCCTCACTAAGAATTCTCAGTAAGAATAACAATTAACTGTGAACACTAAGCTCTTCTGGAAGGAAAAAAAAATAAAATCTTGTGAACTACTGTTCCAAAACGTCAGATCTTTCAT
Organism: Anas acuta; assembly: GCF_963932015.1. Classification (NCBI taxonomy): domain Eukaryota; kingdom Metazoa; phylum Chordata; class Aves; order Anseriformes; family Anatidae; genus Anas; species Anas acuta. The sequence goes on from NC_088980.1 coordinate 86,049,972, forward strand.
ACAGAAATGCCGTCTTATGAAGAAAAGTACTTCTAAAAATGTGTTGGTTTGTGTAAACAGAAGAGCCTGAGAATCCCCTGTGCAGCAAATAAAAATTTTATAATGATAGTTCCACTTATGTATTAACTTCATCCATGAATTTAATCCTCTATGTACACACGTTATGTACAGAAAACTTAAAATTCTAAATGCATGTATTTAGAATATTTTAAGCACTGGGAAAAAAATATATCTTTCAGCTAGAACATCCACTATATGTTCAGTTTGAAAAAATTGGTTTCCAATATTCAGTCTCAAGATCTACATTTAAAACTGTCCTCAAGGATATGAAAAAAATTTCTAGGTTGAAAGTAACATTCTTCACAGAGTGCACAGAATTTTTTCAAAGAGGAATCTGATGTAAAGCAAGGCTACAAAACAAGAGTACTATGATTTAGAAAATACATAGAAAAAAATCAAAATACACACAGAATTATCAAGTGACACAGAAACTATTCAAAGTATAAGTGACATCTCAGAAACAGAGATGAACAGATACCCAACTGCAGATGTTACAGAAACCTTAACTACAAACAATTAACTTCTGGATTAGTATTTTTAAGAAATATTAAAATTTGTGTATTATTAGAAGATTGAAGCATCTCAAGAATGAGACACAGATATATTAAGCGTATTAGAAAAAAATAGCCAATGAGAATGTAAGTGGCTGGTTGAGAAAAAGTTAAATATGAGTCACTAAACCAGCAGAAAATATGAAGTAAAAAATTGTATGGACTCGTGCTATTTTGAAATGGGAAAACAACTATTATTAGTTAGTTAGTTTACTAGTTATTTACTTATTGTTGGTTATTTTATTTTCTAGGTATTCTGGAAGAGAGAATGAACCCTACAGTAGAAAGCAAGAGAAATGCTGTAAGGCATATAAGGATGTAGGTTGTTTAAAATAGTAAATACACATCACTTAGTTGTTTTCAGACCATAGTCTAAAAGGTTAAAAGACTGCAAGACACCCCTCACTGCACAGGATGAAGAGCAATAAAGCTGTTCCGATCTACCAAGATTGAGGTCGGCTTCCTCGGAGCTGGCACAGCCACAGCACCAGACCACAAGTTACAGGCGGATCTCAGGCCCTTGCTTCGCCAGGGGTGGCCCAGGACAGCAGTGTGACCAGGCAGCACCAGGCCTCCAGGAGGGTGGTGACACATGGTGCCCACCGTGAGCAGGGAGGGGCCAGCAGCGCGTGTGCACTGGTGTGCAGCTGGTGTGGCATGGCAAGAGGCTCTGCACCAACTCTTGGCAGTCTGTGAGATCGCACACCTGCCATGGTATCCGCTAGATAGAGAGCTCACTCCAGAAAGACTGTGGCGACCCAGACAGAGGGCCTGCCCAGAGACATGGCCGAGCCTGCCGCTGCCAGGGGAGGGCAGTGGGGAGACCGCCTGTTCTCAGGGGAGAGGTCTGCCTGCCAGGGTGGCTGAGCTCAAGGAGGAGGTGGAGAGACTAGGGTGCATCAGGGCGTGTGAGCAGCAGAGTGACTGTGGAGTAACTCCCTGGAGTGCCAGTGGGAAGGGCAGTGGGGGATGCCCCCCCAGAGGGTGGTGGAGCCCCTGCCCTGTTGCTGTTGGGCAGAGGGAAGGGACCAAAAAGATGAGGAGGGTTGGAAGTGAGTCCCAGTTCAGCACCACAGGCAACCCTCTCCATCCCTACCTTGCTTCCCCAGGTGCCCCTCTGTAATAGGTTTGAGGCCCTGGATCTTGAAGGAGAGGTAGGCAAGGATGTGGTGGAAGGCCCACCTACAAGGTCACATCAGAAGAGGCAGCTGACACCACACCTCAAGACTGCCTCTGAAAAGAAAGAAGGGTAATTGTAGTGGGAGATTCCTTTCTGAGAGGAACAGAGGGCACAATATGCAGAGTTGACCCTCATTGAAGGGAAGTCTGTAGTCTACCTGCAGCCCAGATAAGGGATATCACCAGGACACTACCCAACCTAGTGCACTCGACAGACTACTACCCGCTACTGATCTTCCAGATAGGTGGGGAGGAAGCAGCATCCTGCAGTCTGAGGGGAGTGAAGAAGGACTTCAAGGCCTTGGGAAAAATTGGTGAAAGAGTCTGGGGCATAAATCATTTTCTCTTCCCTTCTTCCATCCTAGGGTGATGACATGGGACAGAATAGAAGGATCCGGTCCATTAATGATTGGCTCTGTGACTGGTGCTACAGGCAGGGCTTTGGGTTCTTGGAAAATGGCTGGTTTTATTAGACACCAGGCCTGACAGTAATATGCGTGAAAGGTTTATCTTACACGTGCAAAAGTGTTCTGGGACAGGAACTAGCAGGGCTCATTTGGAAAGCTTTAAACTAGATCTGAAGGGGATGGGGTTGTAGCCAGACTTGCACCAGTGGGGCAGTGCCCTAGTAGTGTTTAAGACTGGGAGACCTCCCATCCGCATAGGGTGAAATTGTCATGCTCAGCTTGCTTCTTGAAGTGCCTGTACACTAATGCATATACCATGAGGAATAAGCAGGAGGAGTTAGAAATCCGTGTTCGGTCAGGAAACTATGATCTGGTGGCAATTACACAGACATGGTAGGACAACTTACATGACTGGAATGTGGTCATGGATGGGTATGTCTTTGTCAGGATAGACAGGCCAGCAAGGCGAGGTGTCAGAGTTGCTCTTTACGTGAAAGAGCAACTACGTTGTATTGAGTACTCTCCGGGGTGGATGAGAAGTGAGTTGAGAGACTGTGGGTGAGGATTAAGGGGCAGGCTGGCATGGGGGATACTGTTGTGAGTGTCTATTACAGGCTGGCAGATCAGGATGAGGAAGTCGATGAGGCCTTCTACAGGCAGCTAACAGTAGCCTCGCGATCACAAGCCCTGGTTATTGTAGGGGATTTCAACTACCCTGACATTTTCTGGAAGGCCTACTCAGCCAGCCATTCACACTCCAGGAGGTTCCTTCAGTGTATTCATGATAACTTCCTGATGCAACTGGTGGATGTGCCAACTAGGAGAGGAGCGCTGCTGGAGGACAAGGGGGAATGGGCTTAAGTTGCGCCAGGGGAGTTTTAGGTTAGATGTTAGGAAGAACTTCTTTACTGAAAGGGTTGTTAGGCACTGGAACAGGCTGCCCAGGGAAGTGGTGGAATCACCATCCCTGGAAGTCTTTAAAAGACGTTTAGATGTAGAGCTTAGGGATATGGTTTAGTGGGGACTCTTAGTGTTAGGTTAGAGGTTGGACTCGATGATCTTGAGGTCTCTTCCAACCTAGAAATTCTGTGATTCTGTGATCTTGTCCACACTAACTAGGAGAGGCTGGTTGAACCGGTGGAGGTTTAGGGCAGCCTTAGTTGCAGCGACCATGAGATGGTGCAGTTTAGGATTTTATGTGGCAGGAGCAGAGTACCGAGCAGAACTGCAACTCTGGACTTCAGTAGGGCTGACCTTGGCCTTTTCAAGGTTTTTGCCAGGGGAAATCCCGTGCAACAAGGTACTTGAACTAAAAGGAGCCCAAGAAAGCTGGTTAGCATTTAAGATCTTCTGAGCTCAAGAACAGAGCATTCCGAAGGCAGGAAGTCAGGAAAGAGAGCCAGGAGACCTGCATGGTAAAACAGGGGATTGCTGGGCAAACTCAAGTGGAAGAGGAGAATCTACACATCACAGAATGAGGGGCACTGCAGAAATAAATAATTCTTTTGTTGATTGTTGAGGGTTGTGTGAGCCCTTCTTTTCCAACCACTGATCCTCTTGAAGAAGTGGCATCTCTTCTTCAAGGAACACCAAGGGAGAGAGGAGGAGGGGGCCTGGCTGCTGTACTGGTGTCACAGGAGGAGGCCCTCAGAGGGCCACCATGGGCCTGGGGAGATGGGGTGCTTGGAGGTGTCTCAGTGTGGGGATGAGAAGGCTAAAGAGAGGGTGCTTGAAGATGCAGCCAGAGACTCTGTGGCAGTGCCCAAAGCATAGCAGCAGACTGAGCAAAGAAGAGAGAGAGGCAACAGTTCCAGAGAAGGAAAAGGCTTCAGGCCTGCCAGGAAGAAGTGCTGGAATTCAGTGTTGGGGTCCTTTTGAGATGCTTAATGAGGAGCTCTTCCCAAGATGGGGCAATAAACAAGAAAACAACCACCACCACTACCACCTGGTAAAAATGTTCTCCTCTCCTTTTGGCACTTTGGGGACTGTGTGCAGGCTTGTCTCCCCTGTTGATTGTGGGAGCCCAGCTGTGCCATCCACCAGCCCTCATGAGGAAGTGATATGTTTTCCTGGTTTTGGCTGGGATATTGGTAATTTTCTTCACAGTGGCTGATGTGGAGCTGTGTTTTGGATTTCGGATGAGAATAATGCTGATAACACCCTGATGGCTTAGTTGTGGCAGAGCAGCACATACCCAGAGCCAAGGACTTTTCAGCTTCTCATGCTGCCCTGCCAGTGAGGAGGTTAGGGGTGCAGCAGGAGCTGGGAGGGGACAGAGCCCGGACAGGTGACCCAGACTGGCCAAAGGGATATACACTGCTAGGCCACTCTCCATCATCTTTGGTAAGTCATGTGCATTGGAAGAGATGCCTGAGCAGTGCAGGAAAGCAGATACCACTCCGGTCTTCAAAAAGAGCAAGAAGAAGGACCCAATTAACTATAGACCGCTCAGCCTCACCTCCATCCCTGGTAAGGTGATGGAACAACTTATCCTTGGCATTGTCTCTATCAAGGATGTCTCTATCAAGGATGAGAGGGTCATTAGGGGTAGTCAACATGGCGTCACCAAGGGGAAGTTGTGCTTGACCAACCTGATAGCCTTTCATGAGGATATAACCAGGTGGATTGATGATGGAAAGGCAGTGAACGTGGTGTATCTTGATTTCAGTAAAGCCTTTGACATCGTCTCCCACAGCATCCTCACAGCTAAACTGAGGAAGCATGGTCTGGACAATCAGGTAGTGAGATGGACTGTAAACTGGCTGAAGGGAAGAAGCCAGAGGGTTGTGGTTAATGGGATGGAGTGGAGTTGGTTTCCTCTATCTAGTGGAGTCCACCAAGTTGGTGGTTGGTACCGGAACCAGTGTTCTTCAATATATTCATTGATGACTTGGATGAGGGAATGGAGTGCACCATCAGCAAGTTTGCTGATGACACTGTACTGGGAGGAGTGGCTGACATGATGAACAAAGTTTAACTTTCCTTAAGTTAACTATGTTTCCATAAGTGAACTATGATCTCCTGGATATAAAAACCAGCTTCTCATTTGTTTCTTATGCAGATATACCCTTGAGCTCAGTTCAGCTGAAACTCTGCAATCCTGTCATAATTTACAGACTTGTGGTAGAGACACATCTCTGCATTTTCAACTGCTATGTTTGGTCTAGTTATTGGGTATAATAGCAGCACCACTCTTGACAGCCTACTTTGGATATTTGCTTCCACTGTAGATAGACAGCTAAGATTAAGGAAAGCTATTGTTTGTGAGCTAGCAGTAATCAAATCAAATCCTTCATATGCCCTTAGTGAAGAAAAATTTGATTTTTAAATTTAAAGTTAGATAAGAAGAAATGAGAAGGAACAAAAAAATCATCCATATTCACCATCAGAAATTCAAATTTGTAATTGTTATTGTGTGTTTTTACTCTCCTAAGAATGAGAAAAAAACATAGTTATCATCAATAACCACAACAGTAAATCCAAGGAATCATAGAGTATCCTTCATCTAAAGACACAGAGCGGTTTATAATCACTAATTAATTAAGCCTTGCAGCATTTCTGGAAGGGATGTGCAACTTGAATTATGCATTTCTCAAGGGACCCACGCTGTAATCTTTTTGCGTGACCCACAGATTAACAGGAAAATTCTGGATCCCACATTTTTGAAGACCTGAGATGTTAATATGTTTTTAAACTCTTTCAACTCCAGTAAAAGAATCCTATTGTGATGCCTTCCCCACAGAGGAGGAAGAAGCAAAACACAAAGAAAGGTGTGAGATTATAAAGACTGCAAAATAATGGAGATGGAAAATGATGGGAATTTTGAACCAATTGCTCCTTACTCCACGTACTCAGAACTTCACTTAGGGTTTAGTGGTTGGGCATGTTCTTCCAGAGAAATTCTAATCATGCAAGGCATGCCATGCCTGTGAAAAAATGTACGATGATTGTATGTGTCTCACAATTATTAGTGCCTTCCATAGATACAAGATATAGCACAGCCACATTTTATCTAAGTGCAACACTTTCACAAATATGTTCAGCATATTGAAACCTAGTCTGTTGTAAAGTCTACAATCACTTACATGATCAGGAATCTAGAATAACTCTGGTAAAGTCATGAATTGGGTTCAAATGGAATGGGTTGCCCAGGGAAGTGGTGGAGTCACTGCCCTTGGGGTGTTTAAGGAAAGATTGGAGTTGGTACTTAGGGACATGGTTTAGTGGGTGACATTGGTAGCAGGATGATGGTTAGATCGGGTGATCTTGAACGTCTTCTCCAACCTCGGTGATTCTGTGATCAGCACTTATGAAGTATAGTCAAAATATAAACTGACAATATCAAATAATAATGGTCTCTTAGAAAGGGGCAGAAAGAAAATATGAGTATTTGTGAATATTTGTACCAATTAAGGCTTTCAGTTAAGCACTTTCTAATGCCCACTCAACAACTGGATTTTTTGGTTTCAGACATATCCAAAGCACAAGACTGCCCCTACGACTCCTCTAGTCTTTCAATAAACCTGAATAATGGTGATGATTTCTAAAATACTTTCTTATAATTCACAGTATTTAAAGGATGATACATCCAAAAGTATGGAAGGAGATTCTCTTAGCTGCTGTCCAGTAAAGATAGACATCTCTTTTACTTTAAAAATTATCTGATCTATCATCAGAATTTGTATTATAGAGCTAAATGTTATAATGATCAGAATGTAGAATTGATTTATAAAAACGTGATCATCTCTCAGAAGCTGACAGAAGGGAAGATTTATGTTGAAGTACTGATGCTCTAGTACAATGTGTACTAACTGAGAAGAAGAAGACAGCCCACATTTTAAAGCATACATTGATTAATATAGTACAATTAACAAAAAGGAAAAATACTTGTACAGTAAGCAAGGAAACTACGTGAGTGATCCTGAATTCTTCTTAATATAGAAACATGACACTTGAATGGGATTTTCTCCAGGTTAGGAGAAGAAAACTATTCTTACCTGTTTTAATAGCTGGACCCCATCAGAACTATTAACTTCAGAAGGGCTCTCGTGTTCCAAGGAGATATTGGAAAGTTTTGAGTGAAGTAAAAGTGAAGAAAAAAAAAGTACAACCAAGCAAGGATAGTCCACCTACAAGTAGGTCAGATAGACAATCAGTTGTATTTGTTCTGTTGCATATGTTCCCATTTTGCACAAATCCAGCCATGATCTGCAGATGTCTTGGATTTGTCTTGTGATAAAAGATTTGACTTTTTATTTTTTTAATGCATGTACTAGTTCATAATACATGACAATACTACAGTTTGGCTGAAATTACCTTAATGCTAGCATGCGTTCACATAAATTCATTTGAATACAATTACTGCATGCAGTCTGATCACTCTGTTTAACAATCTCCACATTGTCTTAGTTTTATCGTTCTCAAACCTGGATACCTTCTCTGCATATCTACAATGATACCAGCAAGTCTTGGCAGGTGTTCAGTATGCTCCTGCTGCCCTCCTCAATTTTAAATTAAGAACAGGCAAAGAGACCCACACACATACATTTTGAAAAGGTCAAGTTCTGCTCTCAGTGACAGCAGCAAACCTGAAAATAGATGTAGGACCTAATGGCTGCTGTCTGTCAGACTGTCACAACTGAAAATGATGATAATTTTTCCTATTCTCTCTCCCTTTGAGTCGTTACTGAGTTATAGAAAATAAGATCAGAACAAGAAAAGTACAGTTGATGAGTGAAGTTTTGATCTAAAGGACATCCTCACTCATCTAAATATGAAAGTAGTAGAATAGTCATAGCGAGTATGTCAACAGAGATGGTAGCTACGGCTTGCATAGCAGATCTTCTGCAGATATATCCTACAGCACTTTGGCATAAATAGAAACAAATGCATAGCATTGTAGCACCAATTCATTCTGAAATAAACCACTACAAGGGCAACATGTTATGGCATGGATATGACACCATCAGCCTAAACTTGTGTAGGTCACTATGACTATCTCTGTGCAAATCTGTTAACTGAGTTGGTTGAAAAATAAATAAATAAATAAATAAAGTTGTTGGTGGTGGTGGTGGTGGTTTTCAACTTTGAATATTATTTATTTATTTACATCTCCTTAGCTGGTTGTCATCTTGCATTTTGAGACAGAATTAGGTTATTTTAATGTCTTTGTTCTGAAGAAGTTTTCTTCTAAGCTAGTACATTTCCATAGGTCTCAGATCACCATCCAGACAAGAAAGCCAGCCATGCTGTCTGCTAAAATTAAATCATACATTTGCAAGTGCTTTTTCAATTAAGGTCAAAACAAGCACAAAATAAATTTTGTGAATCCTTTCTTTCTAAAAATAAATTTTTAAAAAATGAGACAATCCAGAGTATTGTTACAAGCATCACAAGAATAGTGTAAGACTTTCACTGATTCTGGCATTTGTGCATATAAACCTCACAAAATGTCAGCTAGGGAAAAAAAAAAAAAAAAAAAGTGAACATTCAAAAAAAAATCAGTGCCTATTTTCTTCTTACACCAACTAGATTAGTATATGAAATATATCTTTTGGAAGTAACACAGAATAAGTTAAAAAAAAATAAAGCACTCTAAATTGAATTAGACTTGTAATCTGAAATTTAGAAGCTGTGAGATGAAACCAAGTGGAAAGAAGGGATGTACAGATCTGATTTTGTTGGGGGTAAATTAATGAAGCTTTATACTTTGCAGTATATCTATATCAAAGGAGAGCAGTGAGGAATGTAATGACAGGATGACATAGAGGGTTTGTTATTTGAATTCTTTCTATGCATTCTTTTTCTATGGAATCTCTCTGTCACTTTGTATTCTTCTGTATTCTTCAAAATAAATATACATATATTTTAAATGTGGTTGTGCTACTATTTAATTATTGACATTTTGGTCATTATTTGCATTATGTACTACCACCAAGCCACAACTGTGTTGGGACATCACTGGTTTCAGATACTTCAGGTGTCATAATCCTGAATTAATTGCCTTCATTCATAAGAGCTGAACAGACAATAACTTTATTGTGTTTTGGTAAAACTACTTAAGATTGAACAGAGTGAAAAGCATGGTGTCCTGCAAGTCTAACACAAATGTCTTGATAGTGCATAGTTGTTATTTTAATTTCAGCTGAGACCAGACATAAAGGGCAGCAAAGGGTAAGTGACATAGACTGATGACAAGAGACCTTGGAGGAGAGAATTGAAATGAGACTGTTGACAGAGCAAAGAATACCCAGAGTAAAAACTGCTTCTTGGCAATAGAAAGTGGATATTTCTTTCCTCATCCGATCCTTGCTGTTGCTATCAAGCCTCCTCACTTCTCTCTAATATTCTGACTGGCAGCTTCTATAAAGTTTTTTGGGCATGTGTAGAGTATCTGGAAAAGCAGACTGCACAGTTTGAAAGGCGCTTCTTGAATTTTCTTTTCTGGTTCTCTGAGAAGAACAGAACCACTTGTGATATGATAGTTATGAATACAGATTCCCAAGAGTATCTGTTTGTGATTAATGCTTTGTACTTTCCTCCGGACATCTATATGTTTCAAAACCATTGATTTCAAACAATCAATGTGTTAGAAATGGCTCAGGATTCAAATTAGGATTAAATAAAAAATAAGATTTATTAAAAGAATATAAAAGAATAGAGGTAAGCAAACAGCGCTGGGTGCACCGGGAGTCTCCGCTCCACCAGGACGCACACCAGTTACATCAAGCAGCTGATTTTTATGCTCCTAGACTAATACATATTCATTACTACTTCTAAAAAAAAACAGGTTATTATAATTAGCTTCCCGGGTTCCAGTCCCTCCTACTGGAGCATGCACATCAGTCTCCTCTGGGGGTCTCTAGGGGTCTTCATGCTGAAGGCTCATAGTCTTCCTCTCCAAGTTTTTTTCTTATCCTTCTCCTTTGTACTCCTTTGGCACCATACCAAGTTTATAGAACATTTTCTGCAGGTCTTGTTTCCCAGCCATCCTTCAGCTTCTTTTTTCTTCTTCTTAATCTCTTGGCCACCTGGCCAGATACCAGAGGTTTGCATAGTATCCCATAACAGTCACTAGTTGTTATCAGTTGTTCTGAAACCCCCAGACATCAAACACAAATAGCTTTCTTATTGACACTTCACCAGTAATTAAAACATTCTTCACCAGCCATTCACAGGGACAGTCACACCTGTATCAGTGTTAAATTAATCTCGAAGAAGACAAAAAAAAGGCTATAACTGTTAGAAATAGAAGTCCAGAATAACAAAAGCAAACAGGTTCATAAATTTGAGGAGTATTTTCTGAAGACTTGATAAATTGACTAGAATGAGGGGGAGACTGGGACACACTGCATCTGTGGTTCAAGAATTAAATTGCCAGTGCAGGGCCCAGAGGCAGACAGGACTGTTCTTTATGGACACGAATTGTTAAAACATTCCTAACAAATGTTTCAAAGTTTCAAAATGCAGTCAGGATGCCGAAGTATATCGGCCTGCAGGCAGTAGGATCAACCTGTCTGTGGATGCTCCTGCACCACTGTGCCTTGACCTGGAGTGGACACACATGAGACCACTGTACTGGCCTGTGTAAGACTCTGAGGCATTGATTACTAACAAGGGTTGTAAAATTCTTTAAAAATATTATTTTGTGAGTCTTCTAAAGTAAAAAAAGAGATGTATCCTACTCATGAAGTCTTTATTTCCTGATCTAAAAGGGGATTTGGTACAGAAAGCTCTGGGAAAAATAATGAATCTTTATGAATCTAATGAATCAGCACAACTTTGCTTGTGCTGAGAGCAACAGATAAAGATCAAATATGAAAAACTAAAATTAAGCATGTATACTGTGATAAAGTTGCAAGCAACTGAAAGAAGAGTAATAATGAAAAGTGTTGGTCCCTTAGCGTGTCTGTTGCTACCAGCTTCAGACACACACTGAAAAACAGATAAAGGCACGCAGACAACTCTGGTGTCCATATGGGCTTCTTCCAAGTTCTCTGAACTCTAATTGAGACAACATAGAGTGGTGTTCATTTTCAGTGTGTCACTTATCTGAAGACACAGAAACATTATCTTTACTCAGCAAAATGTGCTTTGCTTTGAAAATCAGTTCATTGAACCGGATGACCTGCTGCTGGCAAAGCTGTATGGAAAAGGATTTGATGTTCACAGTTTCTAGTTCCTTAAAACCACATATAAGCTCAATTATTTCTGTTCTTAAACAGATGCAAATATTTTGAGTTCTCAATAACAATTGAAATATGGAACAGAACACATAAAGCTTCAGCTTTTGCCAGTTTTTATAATTTTATGTAAAACCCTGAATTGCTATCCTCACTAAAAATAGAAACACTGAAATGATGTGCATAACAGAATCATGGATTTGTCAATAAGCCATGAAATCTTTCATTGACTTAAACACAGACAGATTATTTGGTATGTGTATTCTTTAGACACAGTACAATCTGCCTAAAATTGCACAAAGCTTGAAAAGCAATTCCAATAGAAACATAAAGAAGGAAAGAATTTTTAATCATGAAGCTATGATTCACAAGATGATCACTCCTTAAATTGGAAAAGGCAAGTATAAGGATGTTATATCTGTTCTTTATTTATTTTCTTTAGAGTGATTATTAAGTCTTACATAGAATTGTTCCTTTAAAGTATATTTGACAGTAGGAGATCATAGCTTTCATGGTTTCTTTTATAAACTTGTGTTTGTGACAAGGGCTCGCCATAGCTGTTAAGAAGGAACATTGATAGGACCTTATTATTCAGAGATAAATTTGACCCTATTATATGGAGTAGCATAATCCATGTGAGAGAAAGAGTAATCTATTTTTAGTTCAGCTCTACTCCTAAGAAATGCACCTTTCCTCCCACATTAAGAACTTATTGTACTTTCACACCTCAGTGGTCTGTTAGTAAAACATTTCAAGCAGAAAATGCAGTAAGATTCAGCCAAGTGTATTAAAGACTTGAAAGTCACTCACTGAAATTTGCAAATGTTCTCTGTGAGTTAGTTAAGTCCAATTCCTCCTTGATTAGTACAAATACTTCATCTCTTCCTGCTCATTCTTTGGATGAATCCCTCATGTGCAGTATAAATCCCTTTTTAGTTTGTTTCTGATTTTACTTGTTTATGATATATAAAAAAATAAAAACAAAAATAATTGAAATTCTGCTATTTAGCAAGTTAAGCTTCCAACAGCATTCTGTAGATATGCAACATTCTGTAGATGCTGCTCAAACTAAGTTTTCAAAAATCATAGTATATCTGATGAGTTTTATACAAAAGTTTTGCCACTGTTAGGAACAATATTCTTCCCACAGAACAAATTAGGTGGTTAGGCCTATCACTAGGGAAAAAAAAAAAAAAAAGTCAAACACTTTTCATCACATAACCTCTTTCTCAGTTGTAATGGAATGATTGAACTATACTTGCAATATACATAATGACTGTCTGAAATGAAAATTTGTCATGATTGCATCAAGCTGATTTTTTGGGGGGATTATATCACTGAAAGCAGTGATATATAAGCCATCCTGAAGTATAGGTTTATAGGAATACAGCTCTATCAAAACTTAGAATTTCCTTAGCTCTTTCTTTGAAGAAGAGAAATACTTTAGTGCTTTAGAAGGTGTGTTTTTGAAGCCAGTACAAGCATAATCCTAGAGAGAGAGAGGTAACATAACCAAGATTTGATCAGGTTGTACTTAAAGGAAAAACATCCATTTGCACAAGTTTGTTACTTGCCAGTGTGTCCTTGTGTCCTTGCTAAAGTCTTCTGCAGGCCTATTCAAAGTCATCCAGTCTGAATGATTGTGCCTCTCCTGGAAATAAAAACAGTACCAGAGTTCATACCTGAGTACCAACATACAATCAGCTGTGTTCTCTGATAACTCACACTCTTCTAACCAATTCCCAGGAATGGTTCAGAGTTCAGCACAGGATGAGTCTTGGATGTATAGATAAACCATGGATTACTTTCCCCAGACATACCTAGCAGGCCTTGCCTATGCACAACCCCATGCTATGCCCAATCCACCTGCGGGAAGAGTGAAGCTGCCCTTTCATTATTTTCTGGGACTTCCAAGAGAGACATGGAGCAGGTATGAGGGTGAGGACAGCCCCTTCTCATCCTGAGGTATTTGCCACTGGGCTTCTTCCAGGAATTCACTGCCTGGCATATACTGACCGGGTAGCTCAGAATGCCCACACTCCTCCCTGCATGTTCTCACAAGAATCAAAAAGAGGTAAAGAATGAACTCCCTCAAGTTTCTGTCTACACTCTAGATTTACACCATGTCTGGGTATCCCTCATCATCACAGAGGTACACTGTTAATTTGTGGTCAGCTGCTTCTCCACCAGGACCCCAAGATATTTTCTGCAGAGCTAGTTTCTAACCAATCTGTCCCCAGCCCACACTGTTGTATGGGATTTCTCCATGCCAGATGCAGGACACTGCTCTTGCCTTTGATAAACTTCATGAGGTTTCTGTTAGCCCATTCCTCCATTCTGTGGGAGTGCTTTTGAATGGCATCCCTGCCTCCAAATTACTTGCTACTAACCAACTTGTCACCCACAGACTTGCTAGAGAGGACATTACGCACAGTTGGTCTTAGTGTTGACGCATGAGGATACCACTAGTAACCACCTGTCTGTCTTGTACTGCTGATCACAGCCCCTAGTGCCTGGTGATCTCGCCAGCATTCAACCCACCTCGTACTCCATTTCTCCAGTCCATGTCTCACACATTTTTTCTGATATAAAGTCAAAGTAAACAACATTGTTTACCTTACTTACCTTACCCCCTTGCCCACCAAACCAGTCTCACAAGTGCCAGGCAATAGAGGAAAAATCTCTTTTCTTTTTCTGCTGGCTCCTTCTTGACAACAAACACCGTATATGATCAGCCTTCTTCTCTGTGGGGAAACACTATTGACTCCTATGCAGTTTGCTGCCTACAAGGACTTCTAGGAATTACTCTGCAAAACTGCTTGCTAAATAGCCTGCCCTCAGTTTGTATTTTGTTGCTTGGACCTATAGTATGAACCATTGCTCCAGCACAGCTTGGTATAGATACCCTTTGAGCTACTTGGCTCCAGTAGAGGGCATCTGGCCAAAAGAGGACGTATGGACAAACTTTTTCTCAAGTAGAGGATGTTTGGCCAAAGGGATACTGTCTAGTGATCCCTGTTCTGGGGTTTCGATTTAGTGGGTCCCCTGACCCACTTCAGAATTGGCCTCATTTGGCCCAGAATCGTGGGATGAAGTGAGGATGCTGGGTAGGATTGTACTGTTGGCAACCTCTCTTCATTACTGTGATCACCTGTGCCCATGGCAGAAGCAAGACCAATATTGGTAGTAATGGTTGAAGACAATGTTACACCTACTATGCATTTGAAGGTGATATGTGCTGTAGTAGACTTCATAGTCTAGACTTCAGTAGTCTTCTTCACAGAGAGGGTGGTTGCACACTGGAACAGGCTCCCCAGGGAAGTGGTCACTGCACCGAGCTGGTCTGAATTTAAGAAGAGATTGGACTGTGCACTTAGTCACATGGTCTGAACTTTTGGGTAGACCTGTGCGGTGTCAAGAGTTGGACTTGATGATCCTTAAGGGTCCCTTCCAACTCAGGATATTCTATGATTCTATGATTCTATGATTCATACTCCAGCCTCTTAATAAGAATGAGAGAATTAGGAGCACAGGACAAAAGAGAACACCAAGCTCAATATATCCAACATCCTCCTATTTCTGAAACCTGTGGTGATTATTTCCTTATTTCCTTAATCTGTTGTTGATATCCATTAAATGAGTTTATCTCTTTTTGACTCTTTCTGGTTATCTAGCTTTGGTAATTTCCTGTGTCAATAAGTGCCACAGTTCACAGGAGAGTTCACATTAATTTTCCAGTAATGAGTGGAACTCTTCTTGAATCAGTTTTTAAATCGCAGTTTTTTATGTCATCATTTTTCTTTGCATTTACATTATGAGACAAAGAGAACAGTAATATCTAATTTCTAATGCTTTTTTTAATATAATGTACTTTTCTCATGCCATTTTCTTCTGTTTCTTAAATGATCAGTCCTAATTGCTCAGTCTCTTTTCATAAGCAAGCACTTCCAGTCCACTGATCATACTTTTCAACTTCCTAAGAGCTAATCTAGGTTCTCCAGTGTCACTTTCAAGACAGGTGATATGCACTGCACACTCCAAATGAGGTCATATCGTTGATTATAAAAAGGCATTATATGCCAACATTAGTTACCTTATTAGTCTTCAAGTAACTTAACTTCTTGTTAGACTCCCATCTGCAGCTTCATATCAAGCAAACTACAGCAATTTCCAGGTCTGCTGTAAGAGTTACTTCAATAAATTTAGAACCCTCCTAGATGCTGGAGAAGTTTGAACTTTCCCTTTCAATGTGAAATGCAACATTCATTACTTTGATGAATAAACTACTTGAATTAGGCCAAAGTTTCTTCAACACCTCCTAATTTAATGACAGTAACATCTGCAAATTTTAATAAGCAGTTCTATTCTACAGTAATTGTGAAACTATTGTTTTATGTCAAACAATAGAAGCTAGAATGAAGAAAGATGTTTGTTGTGTTTTTTGTTTGTTTGTTTGATTGATTGATTGATTTGTTTTTAACTGACTATTTAATTGTGCTCTTTGGCCTTCTTTTCATGACAATGTTGCCACTCCTCTCAAAATTATTTTCTTTTGTCTATAGAGTCTTATTCAGGACCTTCTCTAGGGCTATTTAGTAGTTTTATTAAATTATGTTAACCAGTTTTCCATCACCCATCTCTTTATAGATATTTTCAAAGAAGTTTAAAAAATAATTAAATGCAATTTTCCTTTGCAGAACCCATGCTAGTTATACTCTATCATGTGATATCCCAGATGCTTTATTTTTCTCCCTCATAAGTGCAATTTCAACTAACTTGATAGATACAGACTTAGTCATTATTTCTCTAAATATTTAAGAGCTTTTCAAGGAGCAAAGTTCTTACTATGACATGAGTCAGGTGGCTAATCTAAGAATTCTACTAAAAACAGCTCTACCAATAGGAAAAGAAAAGAAAAAAAAAAAAGTTTTTTCTACGAAGTAGCATTTGTGATATGGCTTTACTTCCTAATAAAAGACTAAGTCTGTTAGACTAGTAACAGTAGAAGACTAGAGGTAGCACTGTAAGTTTACCAACTCAGGTCCTATTCTGTCACATTGCTTGGAAGTCATGCCCTAAAATTTTCACTACTTAAAATGCTGCTATCTTTTTTTCTGAAGAGGAAAAACTGGACAAGTAATCCATTTTCTTGAAAACTGTTGATAGCTTTTTCTGAAAATTAGAACGGATCATACCAAAGGTTTGTCAAGCTGAGCATCTATGACCATGGTGAACAGAAGATATCTAAGGGAAAGTATAAGAACATAATAGTTACAGTGGGATTTCCTGAAAATACTCTCCAACCTTCAGAATTTGTATTTCGAGATATTTATTTTTTTCAGCTAGATGCCACAACTACCTATTTAATGACACTTACAGGATTTTTCTGCAATATTATCCATTCACTCTTGGTTTTAACGCTTCTCAACACTGGTGTGGCCTCACCTTGAGTGCTGTGTGTTTTGGGGCACCACAGTATAAAATGGACATAAAACTATTAGAGAGCATACAAAGGAGGGCAACAAAGGTGGTGATGGGTTTAGAGGGCAAGATGTATGAAAAGCGGCAGAAGTCCCTTGGTTTGTTCAGCCTGGAGCAGAGCAGGCTGAGGGGAGGCCTCATGGCGGCCTGCAGCTTGAGGGGAGCAGGGGGGCAGGCTCTGAGCTCTGCTCTCTGGCGACAGTGACAGGACCCAAGGGAACGGCATGGAGCTGGGACGGGAGGGTCAGGCTGGGGGTTAGGGAAAGGTTCTGCACCCAGAGGGTGGTCGGGCACTGGGACAGGCTCCCCAGAGCAGTGGTCACGGCATAGAGCCTGACAGAGTTCAGGAAGCATTTGGACAATGCCCTCAGAAATAGGATTTGATTTTTAGGTGGCCCTGTGTAGAGCCAGGAGTTGGACTCAGTGATTCTTGTGGGTCCCTTCTAACTTGGGATATTTTATGATTCTGTGATTCTGAGGCATTTTTCAGTTTTGTAATGAGAGCTTTGATTGGCATCAAAGCTGGATTCCAGAATCTCTCCTGTCCTTGCCTTTTAAGTAGACAGTCAGATCAGGCAGTTCTAGACTTTCTGAACTGAGCTCTGTAGATTTCTGCCTGTTTGAGGACAAGAACATCAGTATGCAGCATGATTGGTGCTGTTGATCCCTGCAGGCAGCTCAGCACCACACAGCTATTTGCTCACACACCAGCCCCAGCCAGTGGGATGGGGGGGGGATATCAGGGGGAATCAGGGGAAAAAAAAAAAAAAAAAAAGAAAGAAAGAAAAAAAGTCTGTTGGTTGGGATAAAGACAGTTTAATAGGACAGGAAGGGAAGAGAAATAATAATAATGATGATAATACTAGTAATAATAATAACATCACAAAGCAAGTGATGCACAATGCAATTGCTCACTGCGTACTGACTGATGCCCAGCCCATCCCTGAACAGCTATCCCCCCTTCCCAGCAAGCCACCCCATGTAGTTGTTTAGCGAAACACCATGTGGTATGGAATATTCCTTTGGACAGTTTTGGTCAGCTGTCCTAGGTCTGTCCCCTCCCAGCTCTTTGTGGACCCCCACCCTCTTTTCTGGCAGGGTGGTGTAAAAAGTTGAAAAGTCCTTGGATTAGTGTCAGCACTGCTCTGCAACAACTAAAACATCAGCATGTTATCAACACTATTTTCATCCTAAACCTGAAACACAGCACCATACTGGCTGCTATAAGGAAAATTAACTATATCCTCGGTTAAACCAGGACAATAATATAAAAGATGTCAAACTTTAATCTAATATTTCTAAGATAGGCCATGATTTTTGATAGAGAAAGTAACAAACAAAAGCAAACATTTATTTAAAAACAAAGTATTCTGACATGCTCTAGAGACGTGCTACCGACATGACGGCAAATCATTTCACTTATTTTTCCTTTTAGTTAGAAACCTACAAATTGACCAAGCTGCTACTTAAGACATCTTTCCTTGTAAATTGCTTTAAGGTTTAAAACATTTAAAGATTCACAGAGAGATTAAATAGTAATTATCATTGCAGACGTCTCAGGCTGAAGAGAACTCTTAACTTCACAGCAGCAATTAAAGAAACCAAACTTGGTAAGATGCATAATGAACAGGATATATAGCACATAAGTATCATATTGGAAATCAATGGAACACTCCCTGCAGATTCGATCCCAAAAAGAATGAAGAAATAGAGAGTGTTCAGAAACAAGAAATGAGAATTATTAGGCGTATGGCAGATAGAAAACTGTTTTATGAAGAGATGTTATGAGATCAAGTTTGGGTAACTTTGGAAGATGATTTTTATAAGTTACAAGCTACACATTTAAATGCATAAGACAGAGAAACACAAAATAGTTTAGGCTGAGGGAATCTTTGAAAATCATCAGTCCAAGTCCCCTGTTCAATCACAGTAATCATGACCCTTAAGGGGAGGAGGAGGGAGACATGTATAGATACAGTTCTGGTATATAAATACATGTATATATACTTATTCTCATCTTGCAATCCTGGTATGTGTGTACAGATAAGATTATCTAGGAATTCCCACCTACTGAATTTTTGTTTCTTCATGACATTTTTTATGTGATATCAGGGAAGCATTTTATAAGCAGCTGTGGGTTAGCTAAGAAATTATTTTCAAGTTCCACTACCTATAAAGAAATACGATTTGTCAGAGGTGTATATTAATTAAATGAAAATATGATTGCTTGTTGAACTCATTCTCAGAAGATAACTGAGGTCAGAAACATAGCAGGATACTAAGCAAAGTCATTGCTGATTTTATTATCGTTTTGAATGGATGTTTAAATTGAAAAAAGAACATGTTTCAGAATCAGATTTACAATTTTATTCTTTTAAGTTTGAAGATGAGTTCACATATTTTGAAGATAGACGTAGTTTTTTCCTTAAAACAGATCTCTCTGTGACTGGTTACTGAAGGATGTCAGAATCTTCCCCTAAAATATCAGCTGTACTTTACTACCAGAGATTTGTCACTGGACTGTGAAAATGCTGTCTGCTCTGTTGCAGTCATTCCTAGAAACGCACAATTATCTTTTTTTTTTTTTTTTTTTCCCAGAGAAATGTTTTGGGATATGTTATCATTTCTCTTAATTTCTATCTGTAAATAGTCAGTTTAAAAAATAAAACTATAAATTTTGCATAATGAGTAATGGCCAGACACCGGTATCTATTCTTAGTAAGGTATATGGAATTGTTTTAGAAGAATAATGAAATACCTTTTTCAGTATTAAAATAACTAAATAAATAGAAATTTTGGTCTTGTGTTTTTTTTTTGTTTGTTTGTTTGTTTGTTTGTTTTCTTGTGTATCTAACTTTATCTGGCCCAAAATTCATCTCTGCAAACTTTCCTACTATTCTCAGGTTCTCCTTCTGACTCAGAACACATGAACATTTCCTTCAAAACAAATGCCCTGTTTGTAGTTCAGAAAGATGCAGAAGTATCCTGGGGTGTTTCTTGTATATTAATTATAGCTCTGGTTTATTTCCAGTAATATCTGTTTTAAAGGCCTGCCTGGGGAACGTGACAGTGGTGAAAGAACTTGTATTGAAAATACTACTTATAAAAAACAAAAACAACAACGACAAAAAAAAAAACAAAAAAAACAAAAAAAAAACAGGTGGATTACTTTCTGAGAGAAAATAGAATAGTGGGTGAAGGAATTTAGACATAATATTAATAAAGAAAGAAAGAGGCAAAACACTTGATAAATCTTTAGTGACATAACAGGAGATGGATAGATAAAAAATGTATACATAGAAACACACATCCACTCGCACAAACGTATCCTTCCACTTCTATTGTTCTCTGGGTATTACTTATTATCTTGTCAAACATCCCTGCAAAAATCATGCAATATATATTGTATACTAACCTATCCTCTGGTCTAGAACTCTCATCAGGCTTGGTTACATATTTCATTTTTCCAGAGCCGTCTCCAATTTTTATGTTTGTGTCAAATTCTCAGTGTGCTGATCTGTTTGTCTGATTTAAAATAATAATAATAATAAATATGCTACAACAGCTGGTTTTATCATTGTCAGAGTAATGCTATTGGAGTGATTCTGCTGTAAGATCTTCATTGAGCAGTTCATGATACCACCAGTCACAGAAGGAGAATGACCACAAGTACAGTTATTGCTGCTTACTATAGCAGCTCTGCTGCAGCAACATGACTGTATGTTTTACGTATGTGCATGTAGTGTGTATGTTCTTATGTTCTATAGCTCCCATAGGTTACAATGGAAATACCAAGTTCCCAACACTTCTGTTTGATTTTAGTCTAATTTTTTAAGAATGACAATCACCTTATGCAAATGAAAAGTTATGTCCCTCTTTGCTCAGTTTTCATGTCTGCTGTATGAAACAAAGAGCTTTTGTCTGCCTCTTTGAGAGAGGATGAAAAGGTATTTCAGTAATTAGTGTTTGCAAAGTTCTAAGAAGTGAGAGTCCTAAATTTCAGACACCATGATCAAAATAACATTTTCTCCTCCAGCACTTTTTAAAATGTCCCCAAGTGTGCACAGTCTTTGATCAAACAATCAAAGTTTGGTTCTGACGCCTTTACTCATGTGCAGACTATTGCACAATATAAATAGTCCTATAGAGATCCCACTGAAAGTACTTGTGGTTTGCAGTAGTATTTGATGCAAACAAGTTTCTACTACCAATTGATAATGAGTAAAGAGGGTCCACTTCAATTTTAATTAAATCAATAGGAGTGTTTTCATTTGTTTCACTAGATAGACACGTCTCCATTTTTACAAGCTTTCTAATAGTCCATTTTAAAATATGTTTCTCTCTAGTGAGATTAAAATGCATCCTGTACTGCCATAACAGAGCACATTCCTAATGCCATTCTTTGGATCAAAAAGAATTTTCAATGCAGTAGCAGTCATTGTGTTATTTTAGAGTGTAGCATTTACAGCGTTTGGCACTTCTTTGGTCATTTGTGTGCCACTCAAATAATGAGACAGCCACACAGTGTGACATGCAAATAGTAAAGAATGTTTTCCTAAGCTATAAAACAGATAACAATATGGTCAACTCCTCTAAATAAAAAGCATCACTGTTTTTAACCATAAAAGAACAGGAAGACGAAAAAAAAATATGTAAGGATGCTAAGTAATGTAAAGGATGCAGTACCTCTACCCCCTAGAGAGTTCTTACAAACGGATAGCCCTTGTAGCTTGCCAGAGCTTCAAACTATTTCAGTACATGATGGTTTTTCTAACAACTGAAAAACCTTAGAACAGACTCATTAAAATTCATGCAAATATTCAAACAGAACCTTCACCTAGTAGAGCTTTCTCTTTAAAATGTAAATGCTTTGCTGCTCATGAGGTTAGCAGTTTAGAAAAACAAAACAAAACCCTTGAACATTTTTAATAAAGATCTATATTATCTGAAAGTGATTGAGATAGATAGTGCTCAAAAGAAGAGACATTGATGGTGTGTATATATGCTAATACTTATGCTGTTTTAGCTCATACACATTCCTGCCAGCAAATCCTTATATTGTCTTTTCATATAATGCTGAAAATTATATTTAAAGGGAACTCATGTGTTGGTCTTTCAGACCCCATTGTGAAATACTGAACTCTATTAGGCCATCCATGCAGCTTCTTACTGCTAGATAACAGCCTGGCAAACATTTTTTAAAATTACTATATTTTCATAGCCAACAGTTTCTCCATTTAAGGTTAATTATTTTAACCCAAAATTTGAGCTTGAAATATAAGAAATACAAGTCTACTAGTAACCTGCTGTGGTTTGGTCATTTCTAATTTCAATAATGGCCTGATTTACTCTGCCACAATTGCTGGAGTGAGTCACTCAGTGGCCCAGTGTCACAGAAGTTGCATCCGTGTAAAGGAAAGACAATCTGGCCTGACTTCTGGGCTTTGCAGCCTAGAGATATGCATGTTTTGTTGACACAAACCAATATTGCTTTCCTATTCCATAACAGGCAACTTACTACTATAGTTACTCATTGTCTGTAGCAAGCAAATAATTTCCAGTTTCTTTAGAACAGATTCACACAGCAGACAGACTGCAGTTCTTGAGCATAAAACCTGAGGAGAAAGCTTGCAAATGAGTACATTTTGTATATGACCATTATGTGCAAGCAAAAATGCTGCAGGAAAGTTACAGGAATTTTTCCTTGAAAGTTACGGGAGTTTTTCAGTATATTCCATGAATACTAGATTCAAGTTCTAAATCTGCCTGTATTATTTTGGTAATTTAATTTAAGGCTTTTTAGATAATATAAAACCAGATTCTACAAAGAGACAATCTTTAAGAATGTGAATACATTTATTGAGCTCCAATAAAGTAGATTACTGAGAATATTAACTATGTATGTTTGCAGAACAAAGCAAATAAATAAATAAATAAATAAATAAAATAAAATAAAATAAAATAAAATAAAATAAAATAAAATAAAAAACCTCATTGACTAAGTTGGTTATGAATGTACTTTTTCATAATTACAGCTCAAAAAATAGTCCTGATCACATGCTCTAGCACTCTCACAAGCTAATCCAGCATAGGTATTCCTTTAAAATGGACAGTGATAGATCTCTTTTCTTAAGATAGAAAAGGTGAAGTCAATGTCAGCAATGTCACTGTAGAACTTCAGAGCATTTATGAATCCATTTGAAAAACCCAAGCAGACTCTCGGGTGAGTAATCCACACTGATCTCTGTTTTCTGCAAAAACACAGCTAACCATTTTTAAGGTTAGTCCAGCTATATTTGCGCGTGCTTCAGGTATGCATTATAAAAAACTAGTTCTAAAATATGTAAATATTTGTGCAATATTATTTCAAATTACATGAAGAATTCTGGGATTTTCAAAGCTGCCCTGATTAATTTTGCGCAACTTAAACTATATTATTCACAAGAGAGCCGACAAGTACAACCCAAATTGATACAAACAACTGTGGTAGTTTGGGGGTTTAAAATGTACCAAACTCTCTCCATAATTTGTGGGGCTTATAAAAAAGAACTCTCTTTCCTTAGACAGAGTACTACTAACTCTTTATTTTCCACTTCTCCTTTTAGTGACATTTGCTAGCTCGGAATTTAAAAGAGACTACCAGCTGCAGCCCATAGGGAGCTGTTACATACTCTTGCAATTTAGTAGTGGAGCCTGTGATTTCTTTTCTTTCTATCCCATAAATGCTTGGACTTTTGATTGTGGTGGGGGTTTCTTCTTGGTTCTTATTCCCAGCAGCTGGTAACTATTTGTGTTTTGATATAGCTATTTGGAAGTTTTAGGAATGGATAAGATTTTTCCCTAGGTGGGTTGAACACTTTGTTACTCAGATACATTTGGGGTAAGTTTGATAGAGTCTTTGCTTCACTTTCACTTCACTTTGCTATGCAGGGAATGTCTTCCTGACATTTATGCCTGTGGCTGTTCTTCTTAGAGGTGGACACTTGTTCTTCATTTTAGTATGTGCATAATTTACCTTGGGTTAAAGTAAACCCCAGGTTACCTCGCGTGTCTGCCTGTGGAGGGGGAAGCATTTCACTGCTCACAGTTCTCTGCAAGACCTTCTACAGATTCAAACCAAGGAATAAACTGTATTTGGTCTTACTACTCAGCAAACTCTGTAGAAATCTTTATAGCCTTAAGGCTGAATATTTATGACTGAACTCCCTTTGTGCTGTACAAAAGTAAGAGTAGGATTAAACGAGGCATGTTTAGTGTGATCGTTTCCTTCTATTGACTGCATCTCCTTTGTAGTTTCTCTTTCAGTTTAATGTGGTTCCAGGTTGGCTTGGATTTTTGCTGTTGATTTTTTTTGTCTTGATTTGGCAGGCACTTTTTATTGTTTTAATTCTGTTGTGTAGGTGTAGGGGGTTTAAATATTACATGGTTTTGTTATTTTACTGATACCCTGCAATATATATAATTTAAGCAGTCAAAAGAAAAAACAGTAGATGGGTAGTAACAGAATATGCATATTTTATATTATCTTAACTTCTGTGGTAAATGCATAGAAGAAGGCTGTTTCATATATTCACTGATAAATAGCAGCAGCTACACAGGTTTAGGTTGTTTAAAGAGCTTCTGAAAGGCCAGTTTGTTTGTTTTTGAAATTCATTGAAAAGTTATTTTTGAAATGAATAGGACATGCTAGCTTTTAACACATATGAATAAAAATTTTAATTGATGGAGTTCTACATCTACATCATTGATACAGTTCTCTGACAGGCCCAGCCATAGTCTCTTTTCTTTTTTTTTTCATTGAAGATGACATATTTATTAAGCCATTATAAATAATCAGAAAGCATCTGAACACTTGATTTAAATTCCACGGTCACTTTAATCTGGCATCTGTTTGTGCTGCTGCTGAAAAGGTCATTCCTACTCTTCTCTTTATGATAGAGTTAATGTGAATGTGCCACAACATGTACTGACTGAAACAGTGTAAGGTGAGAATCTGAGGGAGGGAAGAAAAAAAAATGGAGCAGAGCAGAAAAAAAGCCTGTTCAGAGTGATCAGCAGTTTTCCAAAGTTTACTGTATGGCTGCACGAATGCTAGGCCTAGCACAACATGGGGGCACAGAGAAAAAATTGTAGGGCACAAAGGCTGTGACTGCTTGTTCAGGTACTCACTTTTCCAGGATGTAAACAGTAAAAATACTGAACCACTGAAAGGCTGCATTTAACCCTCGGTTTCTGTAGCCTGTGCTGTGTTACTCATTTACTCCTCTGCCCCAGAGATATGCCTAAGGTTCTTTACCACTTAATCATGAAAACAAACAGCAGCCTGCCAAGAAGAAATTTCTCTCAAAGAAAAATAAAATCGAAGTTTTAATGTAGCACAGTATATTCCCCAAACCCTTAGGCTGGCTTTACTTGTGACCTCCCAGACAGCGCTCTATGTAATTTTCATTAATTTGTGTGGGTTTTGACCATGTCAGTTTTGGTTCATGGTAATCTAAACATATAATTTAACAGTCCTAAAAAGGGAAGGATCTGTAGAAATGTAGGTGATGTTGTTGTGAATCTTCATGAAACAGTGAAGATTATTTCTCCTAATATATTTGGTATTCTAATTTGAGATAATGCTATCTCTGCCCTCTGTGCTTATTCTTCTTATAGCAAGTATAACTGAATTTTTTAGCTCTCAACTCTTTACAAATTACAGGCATCTTCCTTTATCTTCCTTTGACAAATGTGTTGTTGTTTACATTTAGATGGAATGAACATGTGTTCTTTTTCTAAATCCTAATCCCACTCTACTCTCCAAGACCCTGTAGACGTAGCATAGAAGTGTAGTGTTTCATACTTTAAGAAGTATTCCCTTATCTTTCACCATGATCTTCATAAGAACAAAGAAAAATGCCTGTTTTCTACACACTAAAACCCCTGGTGAGCTACATTTTTCCAGGTATAGTGCAGATTTGGAATGATTTATGGTCTGTGGTGCATGGGTGGAAACACAAACAAATGTGGAGAAAAAAAAAAAAAAAAAAAAAGGCCTGTTCTAAAACCTGAGTAACATAAACAGGACTCAATATGGATTGCATGTACCATGTTCTATGGTCAATGTTTCATGTGATGTATAACAACATCCATTAATTTATGACAGCCAACACAATGTGTCCTGACTCACAGAAATAAGTTTGTGGATTTTTGTGCCCACTGTTCCAATAAAACATCTCTTTTAAGTCTTGCACCACGAACATACTTCTGGCTATGCTGGCAGTAGAGGCATCATCAATATAAATTTGTTTAAGCAAAATTTTTGCATGGTGAGGAAGCACATAGGTTTTTCTCCATATCAGTGTCTCCCAGCTTATTGCTTACTCTTAGAGCCAACACAAGACACTGTAATGCCAGTGACGTAAAAACACGGTTCTTCTCCAGCATGTTTTGTGCTGCTCCTGTTAGCCATGGGACAGCCTCTCACTGCTGTTTCTTCACAAACCAGCAACATGTTAAGTGCAACATTTTCATCACTTTCTTTTGCTTTAAAGCACTATGAATACTTAAATTTTTCTGATTATCTCTAGAAACTCAAAGAGCCAAGCATGTGTACTTCCTTCTCTCACAGTTATTTATGATATATTCAGTGAAAACAAATGTATTTTCCACTTGGCTTGTAGATCTGATGGTTAAGGCTATGTCTGTGTTTTTAGTGTCAAAAGACAGTATGCCACATAGTTTTTATTGCCTTGCACACTTTCCTTTTAACACAGCCTTGCTGAAAAGAAGGACAAGTAGCACAATAGATGAATACCACATCAATGACATCTGAAAGGTGTAAAAAGAAACAAACAGATCTTAATTCATCAATCAGTTTTAATCAATACTTATTCCCACAAAAGCTTGTTTACATGATATATTAAAAAATAACAAATGACACACAGCCTCTGGATATTAACCATTTCCCCTAAAATACAGTGAAGAAGGATATTCTATGTTGCTGCAAGGCTAAAATCAGTGAGTACTTTTGAGTCTTCAAATAGGAGGTGCCATGCAAAAGCAGTATAGGATCTTAGATCTTATATCTTTGATGTACCTTTTAATGTTTATAATTTTGTGCTTCTATGGCCAATATAAGCAATCTGTGATTACAGTTTGTTTCTAACTGTGTCCACACACAGACACCTTGGGTCCAGTAGAAGCAATCTGTTGAAATGTACTCCTAAGAAATGGTAAGGAGCATTAATGAAGCTGGAGAATTCTGGTATTAAATACATGAACTGAACCCTCAGAGCTGTAGCGATTGCAAGCCTGTAATTGGTATTTCATTGATGATGCCATTTAGACAAGAGCTCAGAACAGAATGCACTTCCATACTGCTATCGGGAAACAGATTAAAGTGCCCATAGCTGAACCTTGATTTGGGCCTATAACAATTACATGTATCATTTGCCTTTGCTTTTTGAATACAGTTATCAAATTGCTCTGTACAGATGGGAGGGGTACGAGCGTGAGAAGGAATTACCCACATCATTCCAGCCTATGAAGATGATCTATATTAATTTAAAGGCAAACCATGCTCTCATAAATGTTCTCAGAGCTTAGCAGTTTAACAGAGCCTTCGCACATACATCCAGGATTCACAGTTGGGTCCCTTGCCTCAAAATTATAGCCAGATTATATGGTTAAAATTAAATTATTTTTTATTTCCACATCAACAACAAAAAAAAATCCCTCCTGCCTTAACATATTTTTGATAAAGATTTCATTTCAGAAAAGCAGGGCTTCTTAAAGGCCTCAATGGCAGATGTTGCTGTTAATGAAATATCCCAAGGATACACGCATTACAAAACAATCACCTGGAAAGGATATAAAATGAGCAAGGGAGTTTCACTGCAGAGTCATAAATATCTCATTCTACATAGAATGGCTGCTTGTTACTGCTGTCTTTATAAAACTGTGGCTTTAACACACAAAGAAAAACAAAAGTAAAACAAATTAGCCATAGACACCTCATCAATTAGAGGTATTGCTCTCAGGGCTAAAGCTAGTAAAGCAAAGCAGCAGGCAGGCCAAGAAAACTACCAACAGAACAGAACAGACCTGACAAGCCTTGGTCTTGAGGCCTTGCAAGCTCAATCCATAGCTTTTGGCCTGCTACTAGCCTTGGCGATACCCTATTGCAGGGCTACCCAGTTACATATGCAAACTAATCATATTAATGGCTGATATTTAGAAGTGCGTCGGGAGACCATGGAAGGAGCACTGACTCTTTAAAAAACTAAATGAACTGATGAATGTTTCAATACATACTTTTATTTCTTGTTAATGGTAAATGTGAGGTCTTAAATTGATGCATGGAATTTTGACCCTACCATTATTATTACAGTTGATTAACTCCTTAATACAAGTCACAGTCTTTCTTATGTCTCTCTAGATGTGATTGAATGATTTTGCTCTTTTACATTAGCCCTGCTAAAATATTTGGGGAGAAAAGTCAACCCCATCTGTATTTCAGTGAACCTAAATAAATACTTTGCAATTCTCTCCGCTTGACCTGGTTTATAGGTCTGTATCCTGCAAAAAGAGTAGCTTTCAAGGCCTTTACCAAGTCAGAGAGCACTGGGAAAGTAATAGAGACTAGTCCTAGTCAGCTGAGAGCAAATCATCTGAACAGGAACATTGGTTTAATCTTATTAGCCTCTGTAAGCTCATGGGTCCTTCATGAGCTTGAGAAACTTCCTCTTATTCTGTAGAAATGAGCGACATTTATGTAAGGAAGCTCTACCTCCGTACAGTGTCTACTTGAAAAAGTGACTGACTTGGCACTCTTGTGACACACCTTGCTGGCATGCAGTTGCAGGTTCATACCATTCATGATTAGAATGAAGGAATGAAAATACATAAAAGCTTTATGATGTGAGTTATTCTTTTGCACCTGTCATTCTGTCTCTCTTTTCTGTACATGCTTCATGGTCCAAGTTCATTAGCTTCTGATAGAAACCATTCTTACTAATTCTTTCAAAACTGCAGTTCAGTCAAATAGATACCAAATCTTCCCCTACATTTTTTGGTACTTTGTAGGCTACCAAGAAAATGCTATTTTTTTGGTGTTCTGTTGTCTGTTCTTCCGTATGAATAATACCAGACCTTAAATTAATTTTCTTAATAAACATTTAGTTCCTGGTCTCCATGTCTCACACCTCTCTGCTTTCAGGACTGTTTTTATTAATATTTCACCATCCCTTTCATTTGTATGTCAACACTCCAAATATCTATAACCTACTTCTATAGAAGTGGCCTCAATTCATGAGCATTCCTTTTGCTATGAGCTGAAAGTCTAAGTTCAGTATTACAGCAGAAGTCCTGTATGCCAGAGCTATGATAGGTGCTTTAGAGTAACATGTTATGTCTCGTGCATTAAGCAGGAGACTCACTCTTCTACATACTGCTTTGTGCTTTCCCTCAGTGAGGCTTCCAGTACAGTGTCTCTGCCCTTGCCTTCTCTGGGACTCCATCTGCTACATGAAGTTCAACAGCAGATCTGTGAGTCACCAATCAAAGGAGGATGGTTCAGGGAATGTGAAGCAAAGCAGAAAAAGTTGAAAGAATGTTTTAAAAAAAGCCATACTAGCTTAACACAGTGAATCCTAGATATGATGCACAAACCCTTTCTTTCTGTCTTTCTGCAGCAAGACACGGAGTATTCCAAGGGAAGCCACTTGATGTAATCTTTTTAGATTTCAGCAAAGCTTCCAGTGCTGTTTCCCACAGTATTTTTCTGGACAAAATGTCCAGCATACAGCTAGACAAAAACATAATGTGATGGGTAAACAATTAGCTGATGGATCAGGCTCAAATGATTATAGAAAATGGTGTTACATCAGGCTGGCAGCCAGTCACTAGTGGGGTTCCCCAAGGCTCCATTTTAGGGCAGTTATCTTTAATGTTTTCATAAATGACCTGGATACAGGACAAGAGCACGTCCAGGATTCTATACCTGAGATGGGGCAACCCAGGAAATATATACGGACTAGGAGAAGAGAGGCTGAAGAGCAGCCCTGCTCTGGGGCTTCTGATTGTCAGCAAGTTGAACATGAGTCAGCAGTGTGCTCTAGCTGCCAAAAGGGCCAAACATACCCTGGGGTGCATCAGGCATAGCATGGCTAGCCGATCAAGGAAAGGGAATGTTCCTCTCTGTTCTGCACTGGTGTGGCCTCGCTTTGAGAGCTGTGTGCAGTTTTGGGTGCCACAGTATAAAAAGAACATAAAATTAATTAGGGCACACCCAAAGGATGGTGAAGAGTCTAGAGACAAGATGTATGAGGAGCAGCTGAGGTCCCTTGGTTTGTTCAGGCTGGAGCAGAGCAGGCTGAGGGGAGGCCTCATGGCGGCCTGCAGCTCCCTCACGAGCAGAGCGGAGGGGCAGGCACTGAGCTCTGCTCTCGGGGGACAGTGACAGGACCCAAGGGAATGGCATGGAGCTGGGACAGGGGAGGGTCAGGCTGGGGGTTAGGGAAAGGGTCTGCACACAGAGGGCGATCAGGAACTAGGACAGACTCCACAGGGCAGTGGCCACAGCACCAAGCCTGCTGGAGTTCAGGAAGTGTTTGGACGATGCTCTCAGACATAGGGTTTGATTTTGGTGTGGTCCTGTGTGGAGCCAAGAATTGGACTCAATGATCCCTGCTGGTCCCTTGCAGCTCAAGATATTCTATAATGATTCTGTGTTATTCTTCCAGTATTTTAAGAGTTGTCTTATATTCAGTTCCGTAAATGGATTGGTAATACCTTCATCACCATTAGAAATAATAAGTGCTTCTCTCATCCTTTATGAGACTAATTTAATCTCTCATGTGAAGTTAACTCCTTCTTTCTCCATAAGAAGCTTTTGTGTTTGAAATAGGGAACTCCTCACTGAGCTTACTTGCAAAATAGAAAGATATGGAAAATGGAAACAGGGACAATCTGCCCAGGAGCATTACAGAAACATTGCCTGAGCATGCTGAGGAGGTGGCATGAACCTGTGTAAAGTGTACAATGTCATCATAAGGATGATCTCTGTCATCTTTCAAAAGTCCTGGCAAACGGGAAAAGATCCCAAAGACTGAAAGAAAACAGTTGTTACAAACATTTCCAAAAAGAACAGGAAAGATCCGGGTCAGTTCCTGCAAAGAGTATGGAGTAAACCCTCCTTAAAGTCATTTTTAGCTATGTGAAGGACAAGATTATTGTAAATGGCTATCATGGAATCTGTGAGAATAAGTCACGTATGACTAACCAGATTACCTTTTGCCATGAGACCAATGGTTCTGTGAAGAGGGAAATCAGTAGATACTGTATGCTTTGACTTTAGCAAGGCTCTGGTTTTCCATATTGCCAAAGCAATGAATTTTGGATAAGTCTGGATAAGTGCCAGTAAATGCCACTTGCATAAGTGGACAATAAGGCAGATGGAAAGTTGGCTGAACTGTCAGGCTCAAAGGGTGTTCATTAGTGTCACAAAATTCAGCTGTGCCATTTACAAGTGGCATCCCTCAGAGATCAATACCAATGCCAACACTGTTTAATGGCTTTATTAATGACTTGCATAATTTTGCAAATATATGAATTACATTAAAATGGGGGTGTCAGGTCATTATCCTGAGGGCAGGACTGCTATTTAGTGTGTCCTCCAGAAGCTTGAAAAATGTGCTCCTGAGAAGCTGTCAAAATTTGATAAAGGCAAGTGCAAGTCCTGCCTTTGGAGATGAATGACTGCATGCAGTAGGATAAGCTGAGGGCAGAATGGATAGAAAGCAGTTTTGCAGAAAATGACCTTTCTGTCTTGGAGGACAAGTTAAGCCTGGGACAGCAACATACTCTTTCAGCAAAGAAAGCCAACAATATCCCAGGCTGTGTTATGACAAGTGTAGTCAGTCTCAACCAGCAGGTCAGGGTGATTATTCCCCTTCAATTTGGCACTTCTGAGAATGTGCTTGGTTGACTGTGTCCAGGTACTCAAATCCAACTCTATACAATCTGTTGTAATGGGATGTGCTTTGAGCAGGAGGTTGGACTGGATAACCCCCAACAGTCACTTCCAGCCTATGTAAATCTCTAACCATAAGTCTGAGGTAATCTTTCTCTGCACATGTTAAAATGTGCTAACTGGAATATGCTTAGTCAAAATACAAAGTCCTTTGCACTTGTTTTAATTTTCTAAAGCATTTTGGCTGGGTCTTGATTTTCCAAAAGCAACTCACCAAAGAAGAGAAATTTGAGTATTTTACAGATAACAAAACAAGGGAAAACACCACTACAGTTTAGCAAGAGCTGACTCCAAAGTCAGCAGCAAAATTGATCCAGTTGTAATCCCTAAGGAACTGTAAGAAATTGTACCAGCCATTTTGGCCCTAGGAGCAAACTAAACATCCCCTATTTCCCTTCTTCTCTTGCAGACATCACTTACTATCTTTTCTTTACCTGATGATGTGATGGGAGAGAGAGGAGAGCAATAGCTTTCAAGGCTTCTTAATCCTGACCATCAGGGGAAATGGCTCATCTCACTTTCTCCACTTCCATACTCTTCTTAGTCTCTGCTACCAATAATTTCTTAGACTGGGAAAACGAACAAAACAACAACAACAAAGACATAACGTCAGATGAAAAACCTCTGTAAAGACATGATCTACTATTAAGGCTCAGAATAACCAGTATTCCCAAGCTAAGTTGGGAATGAGAAGGCATGTTTGGCTACTTTTACCATTTTATGCATGATATCAGCTTCGCTCAGTTGCAATTAAATTTGATTATTTCTCTGATTATATTTATTCACAATGCAGGAAAAAATACTTCTAAAAACTTTTGCTATAAAATTTAATCTTTAAACCAGAAGAAAACAGGTGCTATCATCCAGGGACTGTGTATTCATTTCTGTGCTATGAGCAGAATGTCCAATTCATTACAAGATGTTTATGCAGATCTGAAACAATACCATTTGCAGCACAGTTTCATTACATGAATGATTTTGAGTCAATTATTATTTACTCTTGGAATGTGCCATTCAGCTAAAGGTTCTGAAGTCAGCCTCTGGAGAAATGCTGCCTCTATTCCACTCACTTGGTGCTTGCTTATGTTTAATTTAATCAGCTTATAGCATGCGCTGTGGTAAACACAGCAGTAAAGGATGCATGGCACACAACTGGGCAAAATTCCAGCCATGCTTAATATCAGCATAGTGATGTATTTGGGGATCAGCATAGTCCCTGTGTACAGGGGACAAAGTCAACAAGTGATTAGTAGGATAAGTATGCAAGGTCTGGGAGGAAAAGTTTTTAGATGTGAAAATAATACATCTGCAGAAGAAAGGGAATTATAGAAAATCTCTCTGAACTGATGATGACCATCAATTTAGAGATGGAGATTGCAATTTAAGAAATAAGTCTTAAGAGGAGTGGTTGAGAGAACTGGGGTTATTTAGCCTAGAGAAAAGGAGGCTCAGGGGAAACCTTAACACTCTCTATAACTACCTCAAAGGAGATTTTAGCAGCGTGGGGGCCAGTCTCTTTTCCCAAGCAACAAGAGATAGGACAAGAGGAAATGGCCTCAATCTGTGTTGGGGTGGATTACGCTGGATATTAGGAAAAAAGTCCTCACTGAAAGGGTTGTGAGGCATTGGAACAGGCTGCCCTGGGAAGTAGTTGAGTCACTATCCCTGGACATATTCAAGGGACACGTAGATGTGGTCCATAACGACATGGTCTAGTGGTAGATGTGTCAGCACTAGGTTAATGGTTGGATTAATGATATTACAGGTCTTTTCCAACCTAAATGATAAATGAAATGAAATGAAATGAAATGAAATGAAATGAAATAAAATAAAATAAAATAAAATAAAATAAAATAAAATAAAATAAAATAAAATAAAATAAAATAAAATAAAATAAAATAAAATAAAAATGGGGGGGGGGGGGGGGGGGGAATAGCAAACAGGCTGAGGAAGATCCCAAGGGATAGTATGGAGTAGTATGCTTTTCATAAGTAGTAGATGTGGTTAGTATCATCCTGGCCAGAGCCTACAGGTAAGCATGTAGTTCCCAGGATCCCAGGACAGTGTCAGTAGTGGGTGCAGCAGGATGGTGTTCATAGCAGCTGGAATGAATGTAGCAAGCTGTTCCTATAGACCTGGCTGTCATGAACAAAATGGTACATGGTAAGGAAATAAGGAACTGTAGGAGGTAGTAACTCCAGGGCTGTGCAGGTGCTTTGGCTCTGTCTTCATGCAACTGTGTGCTGCAATGCATCCTTCAGCATTATGTGTGTACGTACTTAGAAAATGTTAAACACTTTAAATTCAGAACAGCATTTGTCCTGTGTTGTACTTTTTCATTTACATCAGTTTTGCTGTCATGGCATCATAGTGATTGAGTAATCTGACTTTCTCAATGCTTATGACCTAAACAGAAATTTAGTTATTCTTGTAAGTCAGGTTCTGTGTGGTATGGACACTTAGAGACCTGATTTACCTCAGCAGAAAACAAAAATGTTCATAATTTATCAGAATTTGGACTTCTTATTGATTGTCTATATGCCTTTCTCCCTTCTGCCTTTGATTTTCTAGTGTTTTTTTAATGCATATTTGAACTCAAAAAGATACCTTAACACACTTGGAAACATAATTTATGGAGTTAGAATTAAGACACTGTCCCATTGTGCAATATGTATGTAGTGGGTAAACTTCAAGTATTTTCTATTTAATGATTTCTTTTCATTCCAGCTAGACCTAGTCCAAAGTGCTAAATTTCTCCTCTTGGCTATTAGTCCCTTCAGTCCTAATAGTTTCCCAACACTGATATAAAGTAGATGTATTCAATTGCATTTTACTTAATTCAGTGAGCAGAATATATGTTTCATTATCTGAAAATGTTTGGGGGCAGAACACGCTCATATTTCTGTGATGACTGAGCTCAATTTTTTCAGGTCATGTATTCTTGATCTCATGTCACCTTCTCAGAGATGTGCACTCCATGTTCCTTGCCCCTTTTCTGTTAACAAGTGTTTACAGCGGCATGATGTCAGGGACAGTGCCAAAGCTACTGTGGCTTGGAGGAGTCCCCATCATGCCTATGTGTGCTTTTGCCTAAAAAGCCTCCCTGAGAACCAGGAGCTGCTGTCACACTCCCCATAGCACACAAATAGCCCATGGGGAGCTCCTGCTGCAAGCTGCAATACAGAGCAAGCGTTTCTAGTAGAGCTGAATCATTCTGCAGATGATGAGAGAGCTCATCACTTTGTAGGATGAGATTCCCTTTCCAGTGCTATCTTCTGTTTAAGAAGTAGGAGACCAGCTGTGATGCTGTAAGAGCTGAGCTGTGGTTGGAAGCGCTTGCTCCATCTGTGCTCAAGGAGGAATGACCAATATTTTAGAGTACAGTGCTGCTGTCCTGGAAAACAAACGGTGAGGAAGAGTGAGGAGCCTAGAACAGGTCCAAGGCAAAGAAGGTTGCAGTGGGCACAGCATTGCAAAGACAGGTGGAACAGAATGGACAATAGCAAGCTACTAGGAGTTAAATTAAAGAGAGGGGGAGGAAGATGAAGAGAAGGATGCCCAAAAACTGAAGAAAGGTGGACAGTGTAAGTCTGCAGGGGATGTTCTTGGGAATGCAAGCCTCCTTGCACAAAAAAGAGAGGAGAGCAGGGCTGACACAGAAAATATGTTAGTCACAATCCCAGTTCCACAGATCTGTATTACTCTGGTTTTTAAGGATTTGGCTAAACCTGAAAGGACGTTAAGCAAGCTGAGAACAAACATTTCTTAGGATAAACACTGAGCTCAGAGATTAGAAAAATAAGTATTGACGGTAGCTGTGTTCCTGACACTCTCTAGTATGCTAAGTTATCTGTTCTCCCTCCCACCCCCCAGGCTTTAAACCTGCTTCAACACTTATTGTAATGGGTTGAATTATATCAGAACAAGGAATATATGAAGATTTCAGGGATTTTTTTATTTGTTATCTTTCTTTAACAAGCCTCTCCTCATTGCTTAAAAATGTCATTCTAGCCAAAGATATTCTATAATTAAAGAGCAAAACTGTCCAACTAATTAGAAGTTTTCTCTTGCCCTGAGCATAGCTCTGGGCATAGAAACAGGGAGTTTAAGGCAAACTGCACAGCAGTAGGAGTAATTGAATTATTTAAAATGAATATCTACTTTCTGAATTATGTTCAGTGGGAAAAACAAGAACAAAACAGGATCAGGAACAAGAGAAAAACAACATGGGATTTTCCTTAGCAAAGTTATCAAAGAAAAAAGATACAAAAATACTCCCAAAACTGCATTGATAGAGTGGGATTTTGTCAAAGCCACTGGCTGTCATGCCCCTTGGGCTTCTGGGCTTGATTATGGAATTGCTGCATGTGTGACTAGTGGCCAGCAGTGTCTTTCCTATGAAAATACTGCAATAAAATGCATATTTAGGTGCTTCTTGTTCAAAAGATACTGCCTGTGGTAGAAATCCTTGGGTTCATCCTTGCTTTCTGTTGATGGAGGGAGAGAAGCACCTTGTCTAATTAGGTATATCTCATCCAAGATTCCTTCTTGCAAATCTCCCATCTCTGATAATGAGGTGTTCCTGCTCCCTCTGCAGGGGCTAAGCAGGCTGCAGTCATAAAGCAGCCAGCTTTCACATGCTTGAGAACCAGGTGACAGCACAACCCGGACCATAGCTGTCCTCTTGTTAGTGCAGCATTGAAAACTTTGTGCAACTGAATGTCCAGGGCAAGTATTGTGCGGGGTTTTATAATTGCTTTTCTCACTGATTTTACAGTGTGATAACGGTGAGGTAAAAATGGTAAAAAAAAAAAAAAAAAAAAAAAAAAAAAAGTAAAAAATACATAATTCGATGTATTTTGTGCTGATTGCACTTTCATTTTTTTCTAGGCTGGTTTTTAGGGTATGAGATGGTATGGCATCCTTAGGATCAGCACTTTACCTTCTCTCACTGCTGGAACATCAGTGCTATCGGTGCTGCTTGGTAAAAAGGATAATGCTAAATATTACAAGAACAAAATACAAACAATATATAGGCAGGCTTGTGCTAGCTGCAGCAAAAGTTCCTCATAGCAAACTTTGAACAAATTTCTGCTTTGTGTGCAGAATCCCAGACTACACCCATGCATTCCAGTAGCGTTTCATTCCTATAATGAAGCTACACTTCACTTATTTACCTTAAGATACTTACATGGCTGTCCCAAATATTTGAAATAGAGGTAACATCTATTCCTCTTTCTTCTTCCTTGGAGAGAGGAGAAATGGCTTGATTAATTTATTACAGGTTTTTGTTTGCTTTATGTTTGTATGGAGGACTAGGCACAACATGTTGGAGGCTGGTGAGAATAAATTATCAAAGGAGAGCTGTAGGAAAGGTGAAAAAAAAAAAAAAAAAGCAAAAAGGGAAATCTGTGAATGTTCATTTCACCTGAGGGTGCTTTCCGCAACCCAAAGTCCTTCTCCTAGTGAGTTCTGTTAATAACAGGATGTATTGCTGCATTTGCTAGCAATTTTGACTTTTCAGGCTCTCTGGCTTCAGGTCTAAATTTTGTTTCCTACCATCAATTCTGGCACCCATCATGCATATTTTATTAGTTTATACTCTTCTTCACACTAATAACAATTTATTTATTTTCTTGTCACTTTAATTCTTAGAGCAATCAATTGTGTCAATATTCTCAGGGTTTTCATGAGAAAAGTCTTGCAATTAAATTTTTATTTTCTAAGATGCAAATATGGCTAAAAATATGTCCTTGTAACACTAGCTGTAAAGACTGAAAGGGGAAAATAATTTCTTACTCTCCTTCATGAGAAAGAAAGAGGAGGTTTCCAGTAGAGAATGAAAATACGTCCATCTCCTAAGGGAATTTTAGCTGAAAAAGGGAGATTTGAAACTGCTTGTTAAATGATACACCACAATTATTTGGACCCAAACTGGTGTAAATTAGTCAATAAACTCAGTGAAAACTTCAACCATGGCTTTGAAGAAAACCTCTTGATCCAAATCTAACAAATCTCTTTCCAGCGGTGAACAGGCTGTAATGATGCCCCTAGGGCGAAGAGAAGTGTAAGCTGGCCAGAGAGGCCTTTCCATATCGTTTTAGAATTGCAATGATAATGGGGGGAGATGGGCATAACCACAAACCATGTTGCTGTAAGAGGGTATTCACTGCATTCAGGGGAAAAAAAAAAAAAAAGTGTAAGAAATAGTTCTTGGCATTCCTGATGCCTTGTATGTGTGCACCGTTATCAGCCAGCTAGACACATGTGGCATGAGAGGCAAAAAGCCTAATCTGGCACTAGGAAGAGCCTGGAAGTGAATTTGTTAAAACTCTGCTGAAAATTCATACTTTTGTCTCTTGGGGTTTCATAATACTTTCACGTCCCGAAGAGCATGCACCTTAATGTCTGCACTGGTGCAAGATTTTCATTGTTTTAATATTTTCCTAAAAGAGGCAGAGAAAGGAACTGATAACTGTTCAGTGAACTCTCTTGCCTGCTTTTTAAGATAGCAAAGATGACTGATTAGTATGAAATGGAATCATGAAACCGTATTAAAACTTCAGGATTTTGTAGCCTGGCTTATCTTTGTATTGCCCTTCAAATTAGCTTGTGATCTCCTTTAGTTCTATCCTGCATCATCAGTGTGCTTGTGTTCACTCTTGCTGTTATTTTTTTCAATTCTCCTTGCCCCCGATCCAATGAATACAGAACAATAAAACAAATACTGTAAAATTTCAAAAATGGCAAGACTAAGGAAAGAGCCAACGAATGATTCAATCTGGAAGGTTGAGGCAGAAAACACTAAGACTTTAAAACAAGGAGGAAGGAGAAACTAAAATCATATTTTATTACTAAATACTCATCTGACAGGACTGTTTTTTTACTTGGAAGCAAACAAACCTTCAGACTATGGCCAAAAAATGTTGGTAATTTTAGATGACCAACTGGAGATACCAGATAAGGACACAAGTTTTCAGGGACTATTGGTTATGACCTTCCGAAAGGTTCAAATCTGATATCTAGATATAAAAACCCTAATTCATTCTGAGAGTTTCAGGCCATGTATTTATGACAGGGTATTATTACTATTATTTTTTATGGGCTATAAGTGGATTGGGGAAAACTATTTTGGGACACGTAAAGGTTCTGTGCTTTCCATTCAGTCTTTTGGAGCTCAGAGACACACCCCAATATTCAGGATGTTCATTCAAACAGCCATATTGAAACAGCTTTGTAGCAAAACAGTGCATGGAATGAGAGAGAATGTGGCTATCAGCAGGTTTTGGAGAAGTCACTCTTCCTTATTTCTCTCACTGGATCTGAAAGACATCATAACACAGCAAACTAGCAGAAGACATGACCTCCTCAGTCCCAGAGGATTATGAAAATGTGGGTTCAGTCCCTCTTTTGTCTGTCTTACCTTTTTAGAGCAGTCTCCATTGTGCTATGAATTGAATTCCCCAGAGAATACACTATGCATACCCCAACGAGGAGAAATGCCTCTTTCTAAAATGCAGTTTATTTCCTAAAATTAATGTAGATTAGGCAGATAGACTCCTGAAAGTGCCTTTCTTTTAGTGACTGCAAAGGGAACCTAAAGGAGAAGCTCTGATGTAGACCCATGTTCCTCATCTGTTCAATACTACATGGGAGAATTTCTACCTGAACAATTCATACATATCTCACATGAGGTGACACCAAACCCATTTGAGGTCAGTAAGTATTTGCACAGTGGGCCACCATTCTACCTTGTTTGTTAAGTATGCTGGAAATATTTTATTGTTGGTGGTGGTTTTAATCTTGTTCCATCTGTTGGCCTCATTTTGTTTCTTGATCCCAAACAACTCGGGAATCTTGAGTAGCCTATGAGTTAGAGTTGCCTGTGATTTTCTGCCTGTGAGTTTTCAGATGTAATTCAGGCAGTAAGTGTTCAGTTAATCTTTCTCAAAGGAGTGGAGATCTGCATTAACTGTGCATTAGAATCCCTTTGTGGAGAATCGAGGCACTTTATTTCTGATACATTTATTTTTCCCCTTGAGGAGTCAAAAGAGATCTATAGATCTTCTGGGGAAGTGGCTGGCTTTATAAATTATTGAGGAATAACTGCAATAATTAGCTGGCTTTTGTCAGCACCAGGCTCCATATATAGCAGAGCGCTAATCTCTTACTGTTTTTCAGTGCTTTTGTCTCCTTATTAGATTACATCTCTATGATTGTTTTTGATCACTTTATAATGAATATTGTATTAGAGAGTGCTAAGTAGACTAAAGTCAACATCTTATTTATTTCTTTAGGATTAAAATGTATCTTTATAAAGACACTCAAAGACTGGAAAAATCCAATGTTTTCCAAACAATTAGATTCTGCAGATTAGGACAGTCTTTGGTTGTACAAGATACTACTCTGATGTTATTGGGCATAGTAGATCCATGTGAAGCTGTTTCAGATCCAAATTTGCTCACAAAGACAATTCATCTTTGTCTTCTATCATCTATTGTTTGCTTCAGGGGATGGTAAGAAGGATTTTAGTCCTGCTTTACAGATAAAGAAACTCAGCAGTGAGAGTGGAACATATTTATCAGACATCTTGGTGCAGGCCAAGCAAAGCAAGAAATGTCACTATAGAACACGGATATCCTAACTATTAGAAGAGTGGGAAAAGTTGGGTAAAGATGGATCTGCATTTTATTTAATTAACCAGACTTAGCTTTTGAGAACCTCCGGCTGAGAAACTAACCTGATTCTTGTCAGCATACTAATAGCTGCAAGCGTCTCACATGTGACTCACTACATCCACTCTCATGGCTTTTCTCCATTGCTTTTTGTGCTATTCAATGTTAGCTCAGTTTAGCATACTAAAAACTCCTAGACCATGTGCAATTTATTTTCTGTGGCAGATGGAGCTAGGTTTGCACATTGCAAGGCTGATCTTGCTGAGCGTGGCTGTGTAACATTTCGGTGGTTTGTTCCTCCAGCCACCATGCTCCAACTGGCCAGAAGAAATAGCTGTGAGCAATCTGCTGGCCAACCTTGATATGGTAGAGGGTAAAGAGTCAAATGTCAGCTATGATGCCCTGTAGCCCCCTAAAGCATCTGACAGGTAAAGATGAGGCCCATGAAACATTGGTTAGTGTGTGCTGAATGGAGCCTCCAACTTGTATATCTCGTTTGGATGCTTTTCTACAGCATTGAACGGACACTGAATCCCAAACAGCAGAGCCACTTGTCACTATCATCAGAGCAATTCTTTCAGTGCAGAAAGCCTGCAAAATGAATCAAAATGCTGCACTCAAACTCTTGAAAGCATTTCACACACCAAGCATTGCTCTGCTTAACACATTTCAAACTACAGTAACTGCTAATAAGATAAAAAGCAGTGACAAATCAGAGAGTATTGCCTCCAACAATCATGCATGACTTACCATGGCAAACAAATCCAATCTGAGGAAAGAGAAAGCTCGGCGTCCGTATTGGGCCTCCTGCTGCAGCCTTTTATGCTTTTTATTTTTATCCCGTTTGTCAAAATAACAGCCCTTTATCACCACTGATTGCAGAGATTTTGACTCCTCGCCTGCTGGGTTCTCCCTTTGCTCCATAGGGGTTTCCTAATTGAATATTTCCCCTGTGACTAGAAAAGCTTTGAATAAGAATAGGAAAGAAAATTATTAGCAGAGTCTTGAAAACTCCCCTGAACCTTCCACCCTGGTCTTGCTCACAAGTTGTTTTTCTCTCCTAAAAGTGCAGAGCATTCTTCTTTCAGTGAGCAGCCTCAGCTGTTTTTCTGAAGCTGGTTGCATCTGTTATATGCTGAACATTGTAAATGAACTGCAGCAGATCCTAACGTGGTGGGGAGTGAAAAGAGAGACTCATTCCACATAAGTTATAGGAGGCTAGTGGCTTGGCTGGAGTCACCAGTACTTTCTTTCTCGCCTTTCTGAGTCAAAAGCAAGGAACTATTAACTGCCTGTGTTGAGATCTTGCACGAGCAACTTTCTGCCCATGTACTGGTGGATAGCATGGGATTTGGTGGTTGGCTCAGAAGTTTGAATGCATTTAAGGATGAATGGTATATTCTCTTTCCTGGCACTGTTATTCCTACTAAACCACCAGCAGGCTGCATGCTGTAGTTTACTGAAGGACAGACCAAAATCTTGTGTTTTGGCTCTCAATGAAGCTGGTGTTTTGGATTGAGACAGAAGAGGAGTTTATTTGCCAAGTTCTTATCCTGACTGTCCTAGCACAGTGCACAAGCTCACATTTTCTCCTGTTCAGGTGTTCTCTGCTCAGATGTTCAGGTGTTCACTGTTCAGGTGTTCTCACTGCACCCCTTAGCAGAGGGGTCAAGAAAAGCTTCAAGACCAGCTATGCAAAGTGGTACCTGCCTCTCTTGCATGTGAGCACACAAACAAAAGATGTCCATGAGGCTGTTGTACACACCTGGCTTTGTCAAGTCAAGGCAGACTTTTCTAGAAGAGGAAATACCTGCTGTATTGTTCCCTGAGATTTCTCAGCTAGGTGTTGCCAGAGTTTCAGAAAGCTCTCTACCCCTTTCCACACACAAAAAAAATTGTAAAATGGATGGGGAGGATGGATAAACAAGGAGGGAATCAGAGGGGATAGATAAGCATCAGAAGGACTTAAAAGGTCTGAAAGGAAATTCCCCTCTCAATGTCTGTACTTCTTCACTCTTAATACCATCATTCTTGTTTTTCTTATTTTTAAAGGTGGTTTTATTCTTCAGATACTCATGGAACAGAAATGTCACAAATGTTGCTTGTTATTTTTAAGTTGCATTAGCTTGCAGTAATGACAAAACCCAAGGTCAGGCCAGTAATATGCCATTGAGGAAGAGCAGACTGTACATTTTGCTCCAGTTTTCTGACTTTCAGGGTTGTGCATCTTTCAGTGCTTTTCCCATATAATTTTCCAAATATGTGCATCAGGTTGGTGAATCCAGTTGTTACCCAGCTGCATGTGCTGCAAGAAGATTGTAGCTGGGAGTCACCTCTCTTAGTAAGACTAAATAAAAGGCCACTCCTCGGTACCAGCCTTCTAAAATCATCTGCTTCCTTATCAAGTGACCTGCTGCTGAATTTTAGTTTTGAAGTAAAAAGATCTTGAGAGGAGTGCCTGTTAGGGATAATTAGGGATAGCACCTGTGGTGCTCTCTGTAGATCCATAACAGAAGGTTAATTTCTAATTCCTTGTACAAACCAGCTGTAAGAGATGTATTTCAGCAAGTTTCCTTCTGTGTGTACTTTGGTCTGCAAAGCCAATACTGACAAAGCAGAAAGAAAAGACCCAAACTGAACTGAATCGTCACTAGACGATTCACCACACTCAGGTCTTTTCAGGTGGGTAGACAGCATGGGATTTTGGATGCAGGATGGATTCCACTGTCACCCAAGGAGGAGGATGTCCTGGGTGAGGGTGTCCTACAGCAGCAGGCTGAAACTGCTGTGGACAGTCAGGTTTTGGAGAATCACCTGGATAGATGAGTCTGCTCCTATCTGCATGAGGGTAGGAGGCAGGTCATGATTGCTTCTGGGAAGCTGACATCCTATTCTTCAGAACTGCTTCTGTCCCTTATCTGAGCAAGGCAGCAATGCCTTTGGCTTTGTAGGGTGCTATCATAAGTAATGTGAGAGAAGGAGGTCCTGGGCATTTAGCTACCTCTGAGAGCTTGGTGCCAGCTTTCATTGTGCCTGGAAACAGCCCTGGCTGTAGGCAGTAAAACATGAATCATTCCTTTGTAAGTGAAGCAGCTGTGACAGAACTAGGTACAGAGACTAAAGGTGGGACCAGAGCTGCTTGAATTCCCACAGCCGCCCTTTAGGGTAACATGCCTCTTCTTATGAGGCTCCATCAGGTATGTGGAAGAGCACAGCAAACATGCTTCATACTGTGTGGTTGAATATGCTGAGTGGCGGAGAGATGGTTAAAGGCTGTTGCAGAAGCATGTGCAGCACTGTGTCACTGCTGTTCAGTAAGCACAGCACTGGGCAGCAAGATATTAATAGTTGTGCTCATCACGACTGCTCCGGGAGCCACCATAATCTCAGCATGAGCTAACAGGCAAGCCACAGACCACGAAGCAAAAAATTCAGGCCCAGAAGGCAGCAAGGAAACTATGAAATAATTAACAAAAGAGAGAGTATATATATATTTTAGTAGGTGTTATTTGTGAAAACGCCCCTGCATTAAATGCAATCTAAATGAGGTTTTGCACCTGAGCCAGAGAGCAGTGTTCCAGCTCTGCATACGCATGTTTTTGTGAACAGATCAATTAAAGTTTTTGGCATGCAGGTGCCTAATAAATATTGTATGGGCTGGAATACGTTCATCTCTTTTTGATACAAATCCATGTCTTCATTAAGGTTCATGTGTGCTATGATTTAATTCTACAAGTCATGTTTTTAGAAATTGCTGGCAGACTGAATTTTTATCAAAAGCGCTGATCAAAAATGTGTGTGCATTTAGTTTGACAGAGTCCTCAGATAGTTGGTAATTTCCAGTGAAGTCGGTGATAAAATAGTATATCTCAATTATTTGCAGATGCCAAACACTTACATAAATACATATCTGATTTTAGTGTGTGAAGTGTATTGACAGTTTCCT
Source organism: Anas acuta (assembly GCF_963932015.1). Taxonomy (NCBI): domain Eukaryota; kingdom Metazoa; phylum Chordata; class Aves; order Anseriformes; family Anatidae; genus Anas; species Anas acuta. The sequence continues at coordinate 86,094,469 of NC_088980.1, forward strand.
GAAAGTACCAGTGCTACAATCATTACTCTCAGATAGGCAAGAAGAAGAAAACACTATTAGTGCATTCCCACAGAGAAAAACGGTACATTTTGGACTAAGTAGCTATTGAAGACCTTGAAGATAATATATGTAGGACATAATATTTGAGTAAATATCACAATGTTTGTATGTGAGTATTATGCAGCACAACTACGAGAAACCTTCACTGTTAAACGCTTATATCTTCATTAGATCCTGTGAAAAGTCTGAAGTATATTTCCAGACATCTCTCTATCATCACTTTACAGCATTTGGATCACTTGTATTCAGAAGGTACATAAACAGCTTTAGCTGGTTCATCCTTTAGCTGGTATTTTTAACAAATATAATGCCACAGGGCATTCCTCTTGTCAGAACCTATTTATTTTATCATCTGTTATTATGGTTGTATTATTTTCCTCAAATATTCCACCCTCATGATATGCTGAATTATCAGATTTTCAACAAATGCTTGTGATGCAGTTACTTATAATGCAACTTTTTATCAACATTTACAAAAAGAAAACAAATCAGTTATGAGTTATGGTCCTTCTACATAGGTAGAACTATAACTGATGTTAGGCCAAAATATTGTCAGAAATATTAAAAAAAAAAAAAAAAAAAAAAGTATAATTAAACATGGAAATTCTCACATAAACAGTAAAGATAAAGCCATAGCTTACTTATTTTGATTTTTCCATTTTAATTAAGAATAACAATTCTAATTTATAGGAAATGTTATTGCTGATTTATTTGTTTTAATTCAAGGTGTAGAAAAAAAATGGAAAAACCATTTCTACCTTAGAAAAAAGGGGACTTGAACGTGAGCTCTCACCCTTTCAAGATGTCTTATTAATCAATCCCCAGTGCTATTTCTATTACTGCTTTAACATGAACCGTCACTGGGAAAAAGAAAGAAGCAGGTACTTGAAATCCTGTCTCCCACATCCTACCTTACCAGCACTTCAGCTGCAAGGGTAATAACTTATGTTTAGTGTTTCTCATTTGTTTCCCATTCTCTCAGCTTTCTAATAAGGTTTTGTCAAAATTGTTCTTGTTTTTATTCTTATTTTTTTATGTTATTTCATTGTCCTCACTCTCTAAATACAACATCATTTTGAAATATAGCCAGACTAGGAAGGAAATATATCAGCAGTGCAACTTGTAAACTATCTTCAGTCAGGTTTATCAGAAGAGAAAGCACAGGGTTATGAAAGAATGAAAATTCAGAAACAGAGTCTTTCTGAATCACCGTGATCCTCTGGAAATAGCTTATTTGTAATGAACAGGAAAAGAAGTGTAATTTAAGTAATGAATATAGAATTCACTTAAATCTTGTGTCGATAACTTCATTCCTAATGTGATTAATATACTGTAAATGTTGTCATGGTTGTGAAAAAGACCACCAAGTAATTAATCCTTTTATGATGAGTGATAGGCACAATGAGCCAAACCTGCCTGATAGGCAGGTTTGATGAGTGATAGGCACAATGACCAAAACCTGGACAGCCTGGCTGCAGGAGAGGTCCTGTCAGCAGAGCTGCTGTAAGTGCGAGCATGGGAGATGCCCTAAACAAGCACCAAAAAACCACAACTCTAATCCAGTGCTTGACCTTATAAGCAGGTCAAGGGGTTATTGGTCTCCTACCTGGAAAATGTATTACATGCATATACTTAAATGTTGTCATTTTATGGCTGTTTTGTCAGTTTGCTACAGGCAGCATGAAAATACTGGGAAAAGCAAAGTGTGCAATGATATCAGAGCCAAGTGAACAATGCAGAAGCGGATCCTGGCTGCCTGGATCTCTAACCATGACTGCAAAGCACAAAGGCTATGTCAAAGGTACTGTAAGGCTACATTTCTGGGCAATCCAGTCTCTAGCCTCTGCTACCAAAAAACATTCCCATAAGCAAGAAGAATTGTTTTGAATGTGCTGTGTTTTTTGTTTTGTTTTGTTTTGTGTTGGCGATACTGCCATCCTTTAACTTCCCAAACACGTGCTGTTGGATTCAGGAGAAGTGCAGCAGAGGACAAATGAGGATGTGTCCATACGGGGCAGCGTCTCTTTGGGTGGAGGATGATGCATGTGGCTGGCAGCATCTGGCTTTGTGCAGATGCCATGCATGGGCATGGTCCCTGGGGACTGACGGGAGAGGGGCTGTCACCATCTGGAAAGGGGCAGAGCATCTGGCAAATGCCTTCCATCCTTCCTTCAGTTGCATATCCTTCTTTTTTTTTTTCCCAGAAGAAAATTTTCTCTAGAAGATTATACAAGCCCTAATATTCACCTGTTAGCAACATCAACAACAAAAAATTAATAGTGTAGATGTATTAATACCAGTAACTTAGACTGATGTCAGTCCTTTCCATACCTTATGCACTAGGCAAGGAAAGGCAAGGCAAGGCAAGGAAAAGCAAGGCTATCAAGCTTCAGCCAATCCCTCTGAGCAAGGCTTGCTGATATGTGGTGTTAGCCAACAAGGGAAGAACAGCCACAGAGCTGCTTGACCTATTCACCTAAAACTCCAGAAAATTTGAGGAGTTTTCCAAAGAGAAGGAAATTGCTACTTTTTCTGCTACTGGAAAGGGAAATGTTGAACTAAATAAAAAGTTAATTCTGGGTTTCTACCCAGAATTCCTCCCACAACAGTTGGATAGGGGAAGTGAATATACAAGAGGCACAAAAAAGGGATCCCATTTTTGGCAGGAAAGCAATACCTCATGTACTCCAGCCTCGATCTTCTGTCTTAAGGGGAGAAGGGCAAATGCCTGGTACATCTGTCTGCTAACATGTAATACTGTTTTCTTGTTCGTTTGTTTTGTCCCAGCATTCATGGATAGGCTCCCCTACATGGCTGCTAAAGAAATTTGGAATCATGAGAGCAGGACTAGCCTTTTCCCAAGGGGCTGGAGAGACCTTTGCCTGAAGGCACCTGAGATCTGGAGAATAGCCTCCAATAGTCTTGGAGAATTGACAGAGGCCTCTGGGGTGCCCTGCTTAGCTGCTTTGAGGTAAAAAAAAATAATAATAATAAAAAAATGCAGCCCAACTGTTTTTGCTCTGCCTTTTATCTCTAACTACCTGGGGACAGCTTGTTCTGTGCTCGAGTCCATACCTTTCCTGCCTGCAGACAGGTCGTACAGCGTTTTCACAACTCCACTGCAAACCATAAACTTGGAAGAGCAACTCTCCTTTTCTGTGTAGCTGTGCAGCAGTTACCAGTTGATGAAGACGTGTCAGCAGACTTCAGCAGACCAGGCAAGAGAGACAGACGTTTATTTACTGTAAGATAAACTGCAAAAGGGGGAAAAAGGAGTTAATTGCTGCTAAAATTGCTTCTGGTAAGGGGAGTGTTTTGTTTCTCCTGTAACTAGTTACTGTGTTTCTGCAACTGAGGCTGCACCGGCCATAGCAGAGTATTCCTGGGTACTCTAGAAACTAGTGCAGAATTAATTTCAAAGAAATAACAAGACGTGGGGAGCTGAAGGCTATTGCTGTCATTGTGAAATCCTGGTTTTGTGCAAAACTAATCAACGTGGCTCAGCCTTTGAGTATAAAGCTTCCAATTAACTTTTCCATCAGAAGATGCTAGAAAAGACATGTCACATTTTGGAAATCTGCTAAGTACGATGCACAGGAGAGACAAATTCAAATCACAAAGAATCCTGACTCTGGGGCTGAAGGGTTATGTGAGGCAAACTACTGAAGCCTACTGAGCCCCTTTGTCCCAAGGAGGCTGCCAGAGAGTCTCCTTGGCTGTCAAATGAAGCAGGGAAGAAAGTTGTGTTGTTGACTCTTTGAGTTGATTGCTGAGAGAACAGGGGTAATTTTCTCACACTTGACAAAACAGACACAGAAGGGTAAGAGACAGGGTAGCAAAAAGTATGGAAGCATGATTTTGCACTCATGTTTTCAGGGCACGTGGCAGCTGGTCAGTCACAGATGGATGCTCTGGGCTGGCAGGTCGACCATGACAGCTGTTGCTTTAAACCTTGGCTTGCTTCCCTTGTCTGCAACCTCATCAGGACAGGTTGAATAAAGCTCTTAGGCTAGGCCTCAGTGAAGCTCTGGGCTATGGCGTTGGTGTGGTTCAACACAGTTCACTGGACAAGACAGGAATGACAAGAGAGGGAACAGGAGGAGGTGGGAGGGGTGAAGAAGGATGTACAACCATGGGATGATGGAGCAAGAGCTTGTGCAGCTCAGGGCATCCAAGCTGGATATCCCAGCAGCTGAGACTTGTGCAAACAGGTCAGAGTTATCCAAGCACTTCCAGCTTTACGCCAGCACATCCTGCAGCAACTCTGCATCTCTTTGTTCTGGTCCATGGTGTTGTGTTTCTTTTTGTATGTGTACATATAAAGCTCCTCAGACTCTAAACTGATGACTGGCATAATTAAAGAATTATATATTCAAGTCACCAATTATAGCTTTTTTTCTTTTTCCCTCACATAAAGGTTTTGATAATACTGCTGTCCTTAAAATTCAATAGCTTATTGTGTTTGAATTATCCTGCATTTTTCTCCTCTTTCTACTCCTTTTGTCAGTAGCTGATAGAGACTGTTGTAGCATGTGATGAACTTTCACTGATTTCCTACAGGTGAGCTAGCAGGTCAGTAGCATCGATTAATTCCAGTATTCTTTCCCATACCACATTAGTGCTACTTAGAATCAACCACTTGTTCATAAAATTACAGCCACAGAAGGAAGAAATAAGGAAAATGCAACTGATAGCTCTGTATTCCTCAGCCCAGACCCACCCCCCCCCCCAAAAAAAAAAAAAAAAAAAAGTTAATTACCAAACCTCAATGAATGTCCATTTTCCCTCCATCTTTTGAGCCCTGTACCCCTAGATCCAGCAGCTGCTGTCCTGATGCCACCAGGCAGGACTGGTTAAATGATCAGGGTTTTTAAGTCTCAGCTTATAGGGGTCTGAGCACATGATACGCACCTTTGCAGTGAGGAATGTGACGGGGGGGATGTCTGATGTGAAGCCATTGCTAAAAATACCAGCTAGCTGTGCTTCCTGAGTAGGAATTCTCATGAGGAGAAACTTCCTCCTGTAGATGTAGAGCTGCAGCTTCATTATTGCTTTGGGACCACAAGAGCAACTGTGAGCACCTGTGGCAGGGAAGATGTAAGGCAGAGACAAGTAAATGAACCTTCTCTTGGAGGTATAAGACATTGATGTCCCATGTGTCGACCCCTGCGGAACAGAATCAGGAGGTATCTGTGCAGACTAAGCTCAACGTGTTTTATTCTGGATTTCTACTGATGTCTGAGAGCATATGCTGCTGAACAGAAGGAGCACTGTTGCCTCCAGGAAATTCCAAAAAACTTCTGGATCACAGTGAAATCATGACTGGGAAGTCTTGAAGGTGGTTTGCTTCAGTACTCTGTGACAGGGGACAAATGCATCTGTGGTGTACTTACTTCCTCCTCCTAAAAGGTCACCTGTTCCACTGCTCTGGTTGTATGAAATTGCTGGGGTATAGGTACAATCACAGTCAATGTGTTATAAAAAGATTACATGGATGCCAATCTGCATATGAAACAGTGCTACAACATGTTTAGTATTGAATGAAACAATGTTCACAGTCTTGTGCTGGTTTGGAATTGGAATATATTTATTAATTTATATTATTTAAAACATTATTATTTTTTTTTTACATAAATGCACTCATTAAAGATAGATCATTCTGTACGGCTGAAAAAAATAAAAGGATCCTTAGCAATTAATTTTTAAAATGGGGTACACATATATCTAATGCATGTATGCATAATATTTATATAAATTCATGTGTATATCTTTATTATATATGCAGATTTTAACATGGGTATTCAACAATGACATAGTGGCTTCAGTTCAAATAGCATGAGCAAATTACATTTGAAAGCACAGACTAGAGCAAAATACAGTATTTGGTCTCATAAACCTGAGAAAATATTCCAGTTAAAAGGAAATGAGGGGCCAAAGCTTTTCAGCATTTGGAAAATGCAACATATCATGTAGCTAATTTACTCTGCACAAATGAGCAGCATTTCCTAGAGGGCAGGGCCTCTCTCTAGGCTAAAACATGCACAGATTAGACCAAGCTTGCATTTAAGAGAAGGCAAATTCATTTAGAAAAACATTATTTTTTCCTTGTATAAAGAAGACAACCTCTGGAATGCTTCTCATGGTGCTATTTGTTTACTAAATACAGGGATTTTCCTGTACACACACACACACACACAAACACACGAGTCTTCTGCTTTCATTATGCATGCTTTTTGCTGTGCTGGGAGTCAGGAGCTAAGCAGTGCATTTCATTGCTGCTCCGGCCCTGGCCCCCGAGGCACTTGAGGAGATCCTGAGAACCCGGCAGCTCCTTGGGGGATGCTGCTGAGATGAGGGGCCAGTTTTGCAGCTTAGCACAGCTATAATAAAAATGGAACAGCAACCTGGAATTCTTTGGAGAGCAAAGTGGATAAGCTGGCCCTGATGACAGCAGAGATTTGTGCCTGTAGCATGTGTTACAGCCATGCTGCCCTGCAGTAAGGAAAGCAGGTACCTGCTCTTCACCCAAATATGCATGAGCTGCTTGGTGTGGCTGCCCTGAGGAGCTGCCCAATTAAGGGGGTGCAGCTTCCACTTTGCCCTCTGTTGAGAAAAGCACACGAGGGATAATCAGCTCCTCCTTCTGTGACTTCAGAGCTCTGTTGACAAGAAAAATAAGTCATCAATGTTTCAGTTTGGCAAAGCTTTGGCTAGGCACCAGGAGAATGATGCTTCCCACAAAGGAAAGCCTCCTTTACCCTTTCTCTGCAGGTTTTGTGTGGAAAATGTATTTCTTTATTTAAAAGTAAACCTAGATTAACTTTTGGGAAGAGAATAAGAAGGTTTTGTTTAGGCACATGTATAAGAATTTCTTCAGGGTATACAGCCCTCTATGGCAGATTGTTGTGCCAGGTTGTGTGTAAGACTGCGCCTGCTGAGGCTGTGCTTTTCTCAGTTTTATTTTCAGTAGTATCCGTAGAAAATCTTTGCCAAACCAGCCTGTGGTGCCAACTGATTTTCTATGTATGGCCTGAAGCGCTGGGCTGTCGAGGGTTTTGTTTAGGCACAGGGAGGAGAAAAACTTCATTTCGGGTCATGCACAGCATCCCCGGATCCTCTCATTTCTCTGAGCTTTCAGGAAATGAACATCCTTGGTCTTGGGTTGTGTCACCTGTAATGAGAAGAGCAGCTCACAATGCAGGCAAGACATTCACATGCATGTGCCTAGCACAGAAAGAATATTTCACATTTCATTTAGAAGGACTGAACTTAGATTTGGGTACCAAGCACTGCCAGCACCTTTCTACTCACTGCCTTGTGAGTAGAAAACAGCCATGAAATTGCCTTGCCAGTACTTCATGCAAGTTTAAACATGGTAGTGATAACTGTAGGATGTGACAGATGGGCATCAAGTATACAGAGTTTTAGGGCAAGTGTATATTATGCAGGGCTGCACTAGAGAGATGACTGAAGATTAAAAGTTGTCTAGATTGCATGGGCTCCAGAGTAGACTAAAACACCCAAGTATTTACGCCACTTGTTTATGACTTAATCTCAGTTTCAGAGCCTCAGTGTTCTGCCTACCTATGGAAGCAGGATGAAACTCACTAAGATTTTTATTTTCCTATAGGGATTTTCTGGCTGGAAAAAGGAAAAAAAAAAAAATCAAATGTGCTGCAGTATATTATGTAACTTCTTTTTTATTTTTTTTTGTCCAAGATGAAAATGTGTTGATTCTTTCCTGTTTCATAGGCTGGCCTTACCAGCTGCTGGCTTCCCCACTTTTATTACAAAGCTCTGCCACTTTAATTTGATTCTTTCTCTGTGCTATATCATTCTCTCACTTTGTGAAGTTTTTTCCAAGTGGACTTCATTCTCTTTAAATGAATCGACTGCTTTCAGCTTTAACCCGATCGAAGCTATGATTGTGTGTAGTTTACCTGCAGCATGAAGAGGAAAAAATCAGTTTGCTTGGTAGAGATCTGAGGAGATCGTTTAGCCTGAACTGTCTCTACTCCCGGGACTTCCTTAAGTAAGACTGCTGACAAGTGGAACATCGCTTTGTTTACTCATCTGCATTTTTTCTTCTGTCTCTTTTAATACTATCCTCCCCAGGTCTATCTGTCAAGGTTATAAACTACCATTCTGAGATGTGCTTCGTTTGCTGCTGCAAACAGTTACCAGGTTCTGCAACATCCTGCACTATTTCTTCATTCCTTGCAGACACAAGGTGGTACTTTTTTTCCCGACAGTTGTGCTGTTTTTTAGCTGAGAGCTTTCCATCAACACAGCTGCTTTCTGTGCAGCTAGAAACATTTGAAAGCATAAGGCTTATGTATAGCAGCCAGAGCCACTTGCGAGAGGTGCTTCATGGCCCATTAACAAAGCTGTCATATATGGCTTGCCTTTAATTAAATATTGATAGGGATTTAGTCTTGGTATAGCATTTCAGGATAATATGGAAAAATCCTTTTAATCTGCATAACAGATCAACGTGCCACTACACTGCTTACCCCTATACTTCTGGCTGGCTGAAGATGACATACACAAAATGAGAAGGCTGCTCAGCTTCCAGTGCCAGCTGAATCCCTACTGTCATCATTAAGACCATAATTAAGGATGCCAGTTAATGTCAATGGCAGTTTATATGAATGGAGGCTTATCCAGTACGGGATTTTCATTCCCATGATGAAAATCACCAACCTGTTTCACAACAGTTTATCAATATAGTGTTTTGTGGTTTTTTTTTGTTTTTTTTTTTCCTGATTTTAATCTATTTTTGAAAAAATTAAGACATCTGCAAAAGTCTCACAGCTCAATATTGACCTTATGCAATTCAATAAATAAATAGTTTCCCAATTGAATGGTTATCATCCTGAGAATTTCATTGCACACTGCCCACTCCCTTGTCTATCCAAAAGATTGCACATTTCTGGAATGCTTGCCTGTAAGTTGTCTTTGCGTGCAATCGCCAAAATTGCCGAAGGGTTTTAAGTGCCTTAGATGGTCAATGCCATTGTGTATAGGAAAGACAGGTAACTACTTTTTTTAAGCTGTAGCCTTTGTATTTAGAGATTATTTCACTTTTAGGTCTGCCTTATTCCATTAGTCTTTTAATAAGTACTTGTAACTAGTGAACTCTAAGCTTCCTTTTATTACTCAAATAAGAAAAAAGCAAAAAAAAAAAAAAAGAGAAAAAAAAAGATAATGTGCTGACTGTCAATTTGAGGGCAGTATTTAAGACTTCTTTTCAGTTTTTAGGAATGCATTTCAGGCTCAGGAGACATTCCACAGAATCAGCAAATTCTGACAAGTATGAATGATTCACTTACGCTGTATTTTTCTATTGTGTGGTGCTCATTTCTTCTGATACTCAATTTTACCGGCAAAATTGTCTTTGAAGAGTACAAATGAGTCTCTACCTGGATATACAACAATCTTTGTATTGCAACATTGTGTGAATAGATTAGACTACTTCTAACATGGATTTCTTCTGAATTTAGTTTTCTTCACCACTTTTACATTTTTAGAGCCTAGTGTATTTAAAGGGACAATCTTTAATGCCATGTTCAACGGACTCCTTCTTTGTGCATTTATCATGTGGTTTTCAGTTTTACAGAATGAAAGAATCCTATAGCATTGGATCTTCTTCCAGGATCTAAGCACTGACTGGAGTCAAATACAGCTTTGAAGGTGTTTTCTTCTAGCTGGGTTTATATTATTAACAAGAGCATTTCAATTATAAGGGAAACTTCTTCCAGCACTCAGTTCTGAGTTGTTAGTTTGTGGGATCCTGTCCTAAGATAGAAAAAGTCCTTACTTTATTATCAAATCCTTGAACAATGGGTAGTCTTTATAATTGATTCCAAACCCTCTCACATTTGTGCTCTGGAGTTATACAGAAGGAAAAAATAATAATAATAAAAAAAATAAAATAAAGAAACCCAAACTGAAATTAAACTAATCCAAAGAAGAACCGCCATCACCAAAATACAAGATGCTCCAAGCAACAAAGAAAATGGAGCAAATGAATAAATGGTTGTTAAGCGTTAGTTTTTATTGGAGAATGGTTTGGAGAACAAACATGACATGAGTATATCTAACAATTCTGCAAGGCGTAATGGTAAGGTTGGTCTATTTGGCAGCTATTGCAGAGCAAGAAAGCTGAAACTGATAGGAAGGAAAATAAGTGGTAGCAAATTTTCCTAGAATCACAGAATCCTGCCTGTTCTATAAAAACAAACTCTATTCAGTAATGCAGAATGGTACCTTTAAAGTAGAAGACTTTTCAGCGAGAAAGGATGAATGTTACAGCTTCAAGAATGTATTTATTACTGCAGTGACAAGAGAGGATGTGCCAGTGGAACTCTGATATGTTCGTTCTTCTGAAACCAAATAATGGGATCGTGTATTGTGTCTTTGCAGGAAGTATTTGAGCATATGTAACATTTACTAATCCGTCTTTGTCATCCTCAAACATATTTGGGATAGATAAAGAATTTCCCTATTCTGTACACGTAGAATTGAAATGTAGGCTAGATTAAGAGACTTGCCCAAGGGCATAGAGGAAGTCTGAGTCTCACCATTGCTCTTGTCAACTGGAGCACCATTTATCAGGTTGCTGATTAAGTGGAGGCTCCAACATTCTATTATTGGTGATGCTGGTCTGACAAGAAGGATGCATTAGTCCTGGTAAGGTGGCATACAAATGAACCATGTTAATTTAAGTACTATTAGAAACACAAGACAGAAGGGAAAAAATCAATGCTTTGTTTTATAGTAAAGAAAAAAAATCAATAAGGAAAGAAATGCTTTTTTCTAGTATCTCAGAAAATGTGCTGGACAACAGGGAATAGTTAGAGCAAATTAAAACTATTTAATATAAGTTGGTGGTGTCCTTTTAGAAAACAATGGTCTACAGCTGACATTCTGTAATAAAAACCTGAGTAATACCCAAAAGTAAAAATCTGTGAGAAAGAAATAATAGTAAGTAGAGGCTGTTATTTTTTTAATTAAACTCATAGCCAGCTGCAGTGAATCTGTGAAAATTGCAGAAAAGATGCTAAAAAGTGAATTCAAAAATTCTATTGCTCTTGGCAGTCTGCAGTTTAGAGACTTACTAAACTATAGGTTGCATCTGGGCCATCCTATTTAATACACTTTAACATTTCTTTTGTAATTTTAACTGCTCTTTGAACACAAAATATTCTGTAGAAATTAACTCAACCATATAAATATATATTATATTTATAAAAAACAAAAAACAAAAAACAAACAAACAAAAAAAAAACAACAGTGCTTTGGATTTGCTTTAAACTTGCCCAAACTTGCTTTAAATTTGATCATTGGGTATCCCTACTTCCTGTAGCAGGACAAATGCTGAAAAATTGTTCCCTTACTCTTCCTCATTTTGTTACATAGTTTACTGGCATATTTCTGTTTCCCCTTGCTCTCTGTCATCTTTGATATTTACTTTCCCTCAAGTTCAGATCATTCAATACCTTTAAATATCATTTCACTCTTCTGTTCATCTTCACAGGTACTTTTGGTCAGAACCATACATAACATTCAGGATGTAAATTTATGCAGTGCCATGATGATAGTCTCCTATTTGCTTTCTATTTTTTCCTAATACTTCCTAATATTTCTCTTTGTTTTTCTTTTTGACTGTCAGTTAGGCCAGAGGCACTAGATTTCAAACTATATCTGTATACCTAATGTTAAGTCTGTCAGCTGCATAGCTACTTTTATTTTTTTTTAACATTGATTGTCACTTTATATGAAGCTTTGTTATTCTGACTGTGGGGAATCCTACCACTCCCATCTGTTCATGGAAAAAACAGGTTCTTTGTTTCCCACCTTCCAGACAATTTTCTGTACATGAGGGGATCCAATTTTTAGTTACTTTTGATGAAGGGCTTTTTCTAAAGTTTTATGGAAAACCGCAATTTAGCCCATTTCACTATCTGGGTCATTCTTCACCATATTTTCAGTGACTTGAGAATTTTAAGAAATTTGTTATGCATGGTTCATTCTTTGCTGTAACGTATTTGCCATGTGTTTATAAATTTGTGTATGTTTTATGGCCTCACCAAACATGCATGTCAGACAAATGAAAGTTGTTGATTTACAAGTGCTTACTATTTCATAGGAAATACTCCCCTCTTAGTCATATTAAAGTCTTCTAGAAAAGACTTTTAAAAGATCTCTTTCCTCATGATTAATGGGTCACGTTTATCCCCATACTTGTTGATTTCCTCAAAGAAGGCCAATAGGTTTGTGAAGCGTAAATGTCTCGCTTGACTCTCCTATGATGTATTATTTTCTTCATATGCCTACTGTTTTTATTCATAATTATTTTTTCAGCCAATATATGTCAGATTTTCTTCTACGGATTTTCACATTACGGATGTCATACTTTTCTGTAACTACTATCTCTGGAACCCCATGAAACCCTTAAATCAGTTGATGTTACATTCTTCTAATAACAAGGTTGATGTGATAAATTGCACATTACTGTTCTATTTCAGTATTAAGCTGGATATCTTGGATGAATCCTGAGAAATCGTTGCTGATTTTTATATCAATTTGGTTTTAAAACCTTCAGTTTGAGACACAAGCTTTGATGCACCACTGTAAAAAAAGATTCTCCCATAGTGAACAAACAAAGAATTCATTTAGCTTCCCTGTTATGGCCTTGTTTCCTCCAAGAGCTCCTCATGTAGTTTGTTTCAAAGAGATGACTAGGTTTCTTTTTCCACTGCAAAACTAAAGTATGTTATTCTTCAGTGAAAGGAATCAAAGAATAGAATATGTTGGGTATTATTTTCTGGTTGGTACCAAAAACGTATGTGTACTGACACATACACATGATCTTGAGCTGCATTTTGGATGCTTTGGAAGAAAAGCTCAGACACTCAAAGAGCAGTGGAGGAGAAAAGGTCTGGTAGGTTTATCCTGAGCAAGAAGTGAAAGCAAAAAGAAGAGATTTTCTCCTTCAAATCAAAGTTTCACAAGAACATCCCAGATATTTCAACAGTGACTTATCAGTTGTGATAAGTACCAGTTGTGACTATGCTTCACTGGTGTAGTCCTATTGAAGGTGGAACAAGATAAGCAAGGACAAAGTTGTGTTTGTGATGTACTTTATCTGAAGGCAGACCTTTAGCAAATAGGTAAATTCTCTAACTTTCTGCTTGCTGTATAGCTTTTAAATAGGTTTGTACACTGGTAAAAAGTCTGACAGATTTTTGTTTTGTTTTGTTGTTTTTATTTTTCATCTGGGATGTTAAGATTGATACTGGCTGCCTATACTCTGCATTCTGCTGGATGGAAATGTTTTGATTCTCAATTTTTTGAGAAGTTTCTATTAAGCAGTACTCCTTAAGGGAAACTGGACATAGCTATGGGAGTGTAGGTGTTTCACTGCAATTTTCATCGGGGACAATTGGGCAGCAGGAGAATAACTGTTATCTAGTGGCTGGGTCAATTCAATAGGATGCAGGAAATTTCCACGTCTATGCTTTACTGTCCTTACAAGTTGCTAGTGAGTCATTCCCATTGGGTGATCTTTGATGGATGTATTTCTTTCTCCACACTTATGTAAATAATTCTTGATCTGGAGAGAGATGTTGAGATCTATAAATCATAGATACTGGGCTAGGCAATGTAAGATACAGCACTGAGAATGCTACTGAAATAACTGTGGCTTTTGGGAATGAAAGTTAGATATTCTGGGCTCTTTATCATCAAATACAATCTAATATGAATTATTTAATTTGATCAGAATTCAACTTTCTACTTCTTAAAAAGAATGGAAAATCACTTTATTTATCATATGTCAGTGATCCAGAAACACTTCAAAAAGTCTCTCTCAGATGTCTTCTCCCTCCTGAACACACCCATTCATATTCTAACTCACCGTGTGATGATCTCAAACGTAAGGCTAAATCGAGAAAATCTAAAATCTCTGAAAGATTGGGATAGTTCAGTAAATGTTCTAACCATACTTCTCTATGGATCTGCAAACAGTGTAATGATGCCGAAATTCCAACCCAACCCATCCACAAAACCTGCCACTGACCTTCTGAATTCTTCCCTGCTGTTCTCCTTGGCAGGCCACTTACTGCACTGCCAGAGCAATTCTCCAGGCAGAGGTGAGATATCTTTTATTTTTCATTCCAATGAGCCTTTATTGTGTGGGGGCAGGAACAGATCAGATGAAGGAAGAGGATTTATTGGCTTGCGTTTTGTGTGTACTTTTTATTTTTATAGTGTGCAGTTCTAGGATGACATATACCCCTTCAGGTCTATTTTCCAGATTCTTCTTAGATGCTTATAGTTAAAATGAATCATTATTTCTTTATGCTAGTTCTTTTCTGAGTATGTAAAACCCAAGTTTCATCCCCCCTCGAAAGTTGGACACAGTGCTCCAGTTTTGCCTGTGTCACTACTACATTCTGTTTCTGACACAGCATCAGTGCTGTTTGCAATATATTGCATATATCTGTGACTAGAAATTTGACCTGAGGCTTGTCATCAAGCTCCTACGGCCTTGATATAATCGACTATTTGGCTTTTGACAGCCGTCTTCAGCAATTGTATCAATTAACCCTGTGGACTGAGGGATCCTCACTCCAGCACAACAATAAATTTCTCCCCTCTAGACAAAAAAAAAATATGGATCATTTAAAGCAGGTTTCTTCCTGAATCACCTACTGAAACCTGCGTTTAAGATGAAGAAGAATTGTGGGACCTATTTGCCATAAACTCAACAACAAAATAATAAAACACTTTTAATACATTGAGTGCCCTTGACTGTCCAGCTGCCAACTGGCAAGTAAAAGAGTAACGTATCTATCCATGTGGATTCTTTATCCTGTGGTGTGTTTGGCAATCTTAAATTATTATGGTGGTTTGACACTAGTAGGTTGCTCAGCACCATCATGCCACTCTCTCACTCCCTCTCCTCAAAAAGGCAGGGGAGAAAATATGTTGAAAAAAGTCAAGGGTTGAGATAAGGGCAAGGAGATCCCTCACCAAGTACTGCTACAGGCAAAACAGACTCAGCATAGGGAGATTAATATTCACTCGCAGAATAGAACAGTGATAAAATAAAATCAAATTAAAAACACCCCCCAACCCCCACCCCCCCATCTGCCCTCTTCCACCTCCCTCTCCCTGAGCAGCGCAGTGGAACAGGGAATGGGGGCTGCGGTCATTCCCTGATGCTTCGTCTCTGCCTCTCCGTCTCCGCCTCTCCTTCACAGTCACTCTGCTCCTACTCCACCGGGGGCTCCTCCACCCATGGGGGGGCTGCAGCGTGGAGATCTGCTCCATGGGGGACCCATGGGCTGCAGGGGGACAGCCTGCTCCACCGGGGGCCTCTCCACAGGCCTCAGGGGAACTGCTGTTGTGTGCCTGGAGCACCTCCTGTCCTCCTGCTGCAATCACCTTGCGGGCTGCAGTTTCTCACTCCTCTCTCCCAGGTGCTGTTGTGCAGCAGTTTGTTTTCCTCTTCCTACTCTCCCAGAGGCCCAACCAGCATTACTTACTGGTTCAGCTCTGGCCAGTGGAAGGTCCCTTTTGGAGCCGGCTGGAGCTGGCTCTGATCTGACATGGGGCAGCTGCTGGCCTCTACTCACAGAAGTCACCCTGAAGACCCTTGCTACCAAAACCACAGACGTAAAACTAATACAATCATAAAGCATAACAGCAAAATGGTATTCTTTAATTTGAACCCAAGTTCCTGGTAAATTAATATCTGTCAGGTACACATCAAAGTAGAGTAGCTTTTCATAGTGTAATCTGAGTATTGCAGCACAAAAGACTATAGAAATTAAATTACAGTTGTGATATGTGCAATGCAGACTCTAAAGAGCAATATATCCACCAAACCTGGAAACCAATCGTATGAATGAAGGCAGCAAAGGAAGCGGTGAACATATTCTCATTAAATTTTGCTTCTATCAAAAGCCCAAGTCAACCTGTCAAAGAAATCCCATTAGAACCAAAGCAAGAGCCTAGATACAGACCCAGTGAACTACTACTGAAGTTTTGCCTCTGCTCCAGGGACTTTCTTCCATCTACAATTCACCATGGATTTGTTTAACAGCAGGAACTGTTTGTTTAAGACCTCAGGTGTGCTTGATATTTTCTTTTGCAAAAGCAGATATAACCTTCTCCATTTTTCTAAAGAAAAATTAATCCCAACTGAGAAGAAAAAAAAGCACTGGAGAAAGGATTTTTTTTCCTTCCTTTATCTCATTCAGTTCTGCTTAATTGAAAAAGTAAAAAAGTTCTGAGAACCTATTCTTACATGTTTACTCCTTACAGCATCGCTAGGAATAAATAAATAAATAAGGTTTTAAAATAAACTTCAGACAAAAGACTTTGAGGAAGAGAGTTGGAAGCCTGTTCCATAATCAGCCATGTCACTTCTGTGAAAGGCCCAAAAGTGTTTTTCACTAGGCTTTTACCCAAAGACAGCTAGCTAATATTAATAACGTTCATACTCTGGGAGAAATGCAGCCTAGGGGTCTGAGCTATAAAGGCTCTGGTCACCTGCAGCTCTGATCAACTTCAATGGGAAGTAGATATCTCTGTAGATCAGAATTTACCGTAACAGAAATTCAGCCTGAGGATAAAATGGGACTTTTTAAAGAAATTTAATTTACAGAGAGAAATGTGACTGCTTAAGGTGGCTGCAGGTTGCGTGTCAGGGGGTCTCTCCAAAGGCCCCAGCTAGCGTTTGATGGAGTGGTGGCAAGGAATCTAACATTGTGACTACAATGCATCTCAATTATTCCTCTCCTTAATTAAAAAAAAAAAAAAAAAAAGCAATCGTAAATGATTGATTTCCATCTGATACGGGGAAAAATGAAACCCCAACAGAATATCAGACATAAAAGAGTGAATGGTATGATAGCTTTATCTTTAGGGAATAACCGGTTCCCAGTTCTTTGAACGATCCTTATGTAGAAGTTAGTGGTGTGAAACAAAACCTAATTTCTTGAATAAAAAATCTAGAATTCATCCCAATAGTCCATGAAAATTGTGAATGTGCAAATAAACATCTGTTCTCAAATCTGTCAGGAAAAAGAAATTTAACTGGAGCCTTGTAATAAAAGGAAGACAAAAGATGACATGAGGATAAAGAACTCTAATTATTTAAGTTTCAGAAATCAAACAGCTAGCAGAACAAAGCTCATTTCAACGTCAACACCTAGATTGCTTTCTCAGCTGATAGCTATTTTGCAGAAAATAGTGATGGGGGCTGAACTGCAGTTAAGAACTGAGGAAAAGAACTGGACAGTGTGCTTTTAGTGTATGGTAAGGGCTAAATTTTCATAAGTCCTGGACATTCATTTGTTTCCACTGTGACACTAATTGCCATTTTTTTCAGAGCAGTTAAGTGTCCAGTCGGCTCAGGTCCTTTGACAAACTGGTTCACTACTATCCTACACACCTGCTTGGCTAGGTAGGACTGTGGAAAGACTTCCCGAGTCTTACAGCCTGCAGATTAACTGATTTGCTTGTTCTTTTTCTCTGCTGCTGCTGCTGCTGCTGTTTTTAGGCAAACCCAGGGTACAGCTTTTTATTAAATTACTGCACTTGTTCTACAGCCTGCATCTGCTTGAGGAGTCAGTAATTGTGCTAAAGCCTCATTTAATTTTACTGATGGGGAAAGGAAGGTTTTATTCTGAAAACCTTTGAAGTTAAGAATTGAATGTCCTGTGAGGATGGCCAAGTTAGGAGTGGCTGGTTCAACCAAACCAATTTATGGCTGATTTACTGTAATATTCTTAAAGGTCTTCAACAACTGTTTTACTGCTACAGCAAGACTTGACTTTTAACTTTTTTCAGCTAGAGCTTTGCTGGTTCATGGTCTATGATAGCCTTTCTACAAACAAGTTAAATAGGCTTGCTTGTAGGGGCTGACACCTTGGAGCATAAGGCCCTGTTTACATGAAATTTTGTTTGGGTCATGATTAGGGAATACTTTGTAGTTAGGGTTAGCTTTCACGGAATTATTAGGATTTGAGCCATGTTTTCTACCATGTTTCTAAGCCCTGAACTGAGCTGTACGGCAGCATGAGACAAGGTTTGCTTAGTTCTTCTTGCTGGAGATGTTCTGCTTTGAAAGTGGCTATGGTTCCTTCTCCAACAAAATGTGCTATGTGTATTAAACAGAATGGTATCGCAAGTGAAATTAATTGCTGGTAGACTAGTGGTTAGGGTATTTTAATGGGAAGCTGGGACCATGGGACCATATGCCCAGGCAGGGGAGGGATCTTGTAGCTCGGCATGGAATGTTCAATCCCTGATCTACTTGTCACCAGTGTCATAGAAGAGATCTTGGCAGCACCTATGCTCTCACCTTCTTCATCTTCTTCATCACCTTCTTTATCTTATAACTACCTAATGTAAAAAGTCCATTATTTACAAGACTGCCGGAAATAACTCTCCGGCACTACTGTGGATAGCCAGGGAAATTGCTTTGTTTCTTATCTTCTTCCAACAAATAGTAAACTAAAGTAGCACAACCAACTTTTGTTATCAAAATTACAAAATGTGTCCATTTCATTCATGTTAGATCTGCTACCATTAGCACCCTGCTTGCTGCAGTTGCCCTAATGACATCGGTATGGCAAGGTCTGGCAATAACATCTGAATAAGGCATCAAGCTTTCACATGAATGAACACCTAATTCTTGAACCCATAAAAGGGACCTAGCATACCACCTATTCTGTTATAAACCTAGTATCTTACTAGGGAACAAAGGCAATGTGGAGCAAATGGAAAAGGGAATAAGAGAGAGAACCAGGAGCTTTGTATTTCATTCCCAGCTCAGTTACTGACCTGCTGTATGACTTCAGGATCCTCTCTTCCCTTCTTTCCTGGTCACTGGAGGATGTGCAGTTCTAGGGATAGTAATGCTTTAAGCATTTGCACTGTGCCTACATGTGGGGGTCCCAGTTTATTGAGGGTATCTAGGCCCTGTATGCAAACATAGAAAAATAACTTTCATTTGTCTGTTTTCCAGCTCAAGTTTTAGCCCAAAGACTGCATACTCTGATGTTTTTTTTGTTGTTGTTAGTGGTGGTTTTCTTTTCCTCTGCTCTGATAGCTCATAGTCTAAATCATAATTTCTGAGCCATGTAACTTTTTTTCATTAAAAGCAGACAGAAAACTATATCAGCAGCCTCTGTGATTGCAGAACTTACTGAATGTAATCATCTCCAGTAATTAGATCTAAAGACAGAACACTTGGGAATGTGCAATTCATGAAACTTTCAATGTTACAAATTGTAATTTGTGCAGTTTTTTAAACTATGAAATTATCAAACTTATATGAATGACTTTAAAGGCCTTACTGGGTCTTTAATTTAAAAAAGGACAGCAAAATAATCCATTGCTTACCTGGTACTGTAACAGAAGTACTTGCTAAGAGGTGGAGAGAATTCTATAATAATGTAGGGAAGGGTGATGTTGGGGAAGCAAAGGGGTTTGAACACCAGAACTAGCAAAATTTTCTTATAGATTGATGTCTTTAAATCCAGTAGGTTTAAGTTCTGATTGTGTCAAGCATAAACTGGGCATTAATGCAGGTGCTGTGTTGTACAGAGTCGCTGGTGTGCAGTAAGGGGCACCTTCAGTAACAACCAGTAAAAGACATCTCTACCAAGCCATTTTTGTGAAGCTTTAAGGATTCAGTTCCTTTGCCAAGCTTGATTGAGCCTGACCAATAAGTTCAAAAGAAAGGAGAGCAACAGGACACCATGCACCTGCATGTATATGTCATTGCAAAAGATTTGTTCTTCACAAACTACATAGAAATGATGAAACAAAGGAAGGGAAAAAAAGTAGAAAAAGTTTGAAGATGCATTCTGGAAAGCATTCCGCCAAAGCTTTTATATCTAGAGGTGCATGCTCAGTGAGTTTTGGAGATTATCCCCTAAGACGCATGATGTCTTAGTCTGCAAATCATTACATTATAGGATCAGCCGGCTGGTGGTAATTCTAATTCTATAAACTGTAGAGAGAAATGCAGGCTTTCACAGACATTACTGTGAATCCCTAAACTTTCAGATTTGACTTTGCAATCTTCATTTCAACATATATTTCATTTGCTTCTCCAATACAAATGCAAAAATTAAAAAAAAAAAAAAGAAAAAAAAAAAAGGTTCAGTTGTGATACAAAGCATTTTACATGTTTGATGATGGAAAAACTGTAGAAGATGGATTTTTTTATTATTATTTTAAGGGCTTGTCTTTGTGGGAGATTAGTTATAACTACCAACTATCCAAAAGATGGTCTTACTATACATTAATAATGTCATCATGAGTATTTAAGTAAGAAAAACGTCTTTCTAAAACATTTTTTATTTCAGATGCATCATTCTGAAAATAACCTATGTTGTTTTACAAATGCTTTAAAGAAAAACAAATATAAAACCATACAATTCCTATTATGGAAGTTGAAAAGAAAGTTAAAGAATGGAATTAAATATTGGTTTGAGCGATAATACTAATAATACTTGACAATAAGAGCCTTTATTTTTCCTTATCTTCCTATAGGGTTGAGAAGATTATTTTTTTTCAGTTTCACTTATTAAATCTAGTTCAATGTTTAATACCGTAACAGTTGAGGAATCCTGTGAGAACTGAAGAGAGAGGAAAGTTGTGTTTTTGTCTGGGGGAACAGGCGGTTCCTTCTTTTTCCTCCAGCAATATAAAAAAACTGTGAAAGCATGAGATATACTAATTTAAAATGTCAAACAATATGAAACAGTGTTTATTTTTGTTTTTTTCATAAAACCCATGAAAGTTGATGATTCTTTTATTGAAATTTACTGTAAACACAAATGTATCCAGAGCAACTTGAGTAACAAATAAAACAAAGTAATTATAAACAATAAAGGCAAAAGTTAACACTGATCTGTACTTTCAACTGAATTTCAGATTCCATCCGAATAGAGCTAAGCACGAGTTTAAGAAATACTTCATTCAGTTTTGTAACACAACAATAATGCAAAAACAAAAACCAAAGTGCATCCTTTGGTTTGCAAAGGGAAAGAATGAGGTATACTGTTAATACTATGCTCATAGAAAATAATCTATTTAAATGTTCCATGCTATTATGTACATGCCCATGCATATATACACACAAACATGCTTTGTCACCTCTTTTCAAGCAAAAATGCAGTAACATCAAATAAGCTTGTGAGCTATTATTAAAATTAAATTTCCCCTGGGCAACTAAAATTGGGGTGAAAATACATGCATGAAAATCCATTTATAATCACTCTTGTGTCCTGTAATTACAAGCACAAAATACTGTGCTTTGAATACACAATTATTTTTCCTCAGAATGAGCCCATGTGCACAGGTCATGGTTTGAGCTTCTCCTTCTCCCTCTCCAAAGGTTTCACTACACGATTTTTAATATTATTTAACTTCTGTGGCTAAAATGGTAATAACACTTCTCTGAAGTTTACGTTTGCAAAACCTCCATCAGTTTTGCAAAAGGCGTATAGAAGAAAAGTGATTTAAACCAGCACAACTTGTACATGTTGTATAAAAAAAAAAGTAGCATGTATTTCTCTCTCTCTTTAATGATGCATTAATAGGCATAAAGGGAATTGTTGCTGAGTTGGAATATATGCATTAGCCTCCTCTGAGCTTAAAGGGACAGAGAAATTGATCTCGCCAAAGAGAGCTTTTCTCCATGATTTTACTTGAGCCATGAGTTATTTTAAACAAAACCAATCTTCATTCCCACAGTTTGGAATAAGCCTTTTTATTATTATTAAAAATGTGTTTTACTTCTATTTTACCTAGATTTTGCTAAAGTTATTACTAGAGACAAATCATAAGCTAAAGGCAGGCTTTTCAGAACTTAAGTCAGTAGCAGCAAAGATATTTTTAAAAGATGTTTCATAAACAGATGACTTCTAAAGCTTAACATTTCCTGTGGTCTATGGAGATGATTTTTGTATTGCAAGCGACAATAATAATAAACAATACGTATCTCCAAGCATGTAAAAATGTGATTTGCAGAAGGGTTCGGAGAGTCCTTGTACTGAACAGCACACAGTCTAAATGACAAAGGGATTTTTAAGTTTTGTATTCTTGCATGTTAAACAGAAAATAAAATGATGTAACACATTACTATATGATGAATAATTTAAAAACAATTAATGACAACAGACAATTGCAACTACAGCTTGTGTGACAATTCTTCAATAACTACTTATCAGTCAACTAAAGAGGCGTCAGAGTAGTGAAAAAAGAAAGAACTAGAGCATTGTGTGCACAGTAGCCTTTGAGAGGTGGCATGGCATAAAGAAAATAAAAGAAATAAAAATGAAAAGATGAAAGCTAACCTAGTTTTAAAATAGTTATGGAAGCTTGCTTTTTTTTCTTGAAGAGTTGTTTAAACTGCTTATTTATAATTCAGCCTCTCAAATATACATGAATTGTGAGAGTAATGTGTACCTTGGCTTTGTCTCTTTCTGTTTCCAGACTGACTGCTATTTGAAGGCCTTACTTTATGCAGCTGGGCTAATACTATTCCACAAATTGCTACCTTTCTAAAGCTGTGATGTGAACCTGCCTGAACAACTGCCACTTTAGCACCACAATAAAAAATACCTTTCATATAACAACTCTCTTCCTTTCAGGAGGAATAATGAAATGAAGCAAAGTAAAAAGGAATGATCATCCGTTTCCCCAAGTAGCAAATCTGACAGTGCACATAGCCGGAGGAGTCACTCTGAGGATATTTTCTCCCCTATAAAATTCTGGACATTCAGAGATGCTCAGTGGCGTACACATCCTGCTGCACGATTCACCCTGAGCATGCCCTGTACTCACGGTGACACCACATCACCAAAGCCCACCTTGGTATTGCATGGGATTTTCTGAACACCTCTCACTTCACAGGTTCCCAGAAGTTCCTCCTTTTTTGCCTCTATGTGTTCTCACTGAACACAGGGGGATACCAGGGGAAGCTTCTTTTATTACAGTTGGAAAGATGGGGCACGCTGCCTGCATGAGAGCAGGTGAAGGGAAGCATGAGTTACGTGGCCCCCTGGTGCATGGAAGCTGCAGGAGGCTGCATGCCTGCATTGGGGTGAGCATGCACATACTCCAGGCCTCACTCTACGCATGTGTTAGGCTAAACATGGTTGTCTTCAGTGCTTTTACATGTCCAGATGAAGTGCCTGAAGAGCTGTGAGGTTTGGTTTTCATGTGGCTATTAACAGGCAGACAACCGATTTTTAACCTGGTAAAAGATATAGCCTATGTTTGGAGTCTCTTTCTTCACATCAAAGCTACTCATAAAAAATAGTTTTCAAAATTTCAGTACTCCTAACCTCAGAGAGCAGATGTTTAATTAAGTTTCCTGTCTAACAGCCAGCTTTTGCACTCTCAATCCCGGGCTAATGAAAATGGTCATCGCACCAGTTTAACTTAAATCATGCCCTGACACCATCATTTCTATTTCACCTACTGAAGCCTTTTTGTTTTATCTTTAACTGCTTCCTAGTGGAATGAAGATAAACTAGTGCAGGCTGTTTTAAAAGAAGTGTGATGACTGTATCATGACTGTTTTAGCTAATGCAAGA
The DNA here is from genome assembly GCF_963932015.1 of Anas acuta. Lineage (NCBI taxonomy): Eukaryota > Metazoa > Chordata > Aves > Anseriformes > Anatidae > Anas > Anas acuta. The sequence continues at coordinate 86,118,162 of NC_088980.1, forward strand.
ATCTCAGGCAGACGAACAGAAGGGAAAGTGTCTTGAACAGAGATGCAGAGTTTGATTCTCATCCAGAGATGCAGTTGCTACTGCAGTTGCAGAAGCTACTGTTGTCTAGTGGGAGAGCAGAAAGGGGAAACCTGGACCTGCATTTCTTATACCAGAAGAAGTTGTTAAAATTGGCCTTTTAACAACTGAAGTTAAACAAGCGAAGTAAGAGTCTCACGTTTCTCTTTTCTAGTTCAGAATTCACATTGACAGAAACACCAAACATTTAGCCCACTAGCAGATATGGAAGATTTTGACTATAGTATTCCTAAATTTTATACTACAACACTACAAAGTGGTCAGGTCTCAGTTCTGCAAGGGTCCTAGCACTAGGTACCATCCATCACTTGATGTATCTATGAAGCAGAATGCACAGAGGCTGAAGTCCAATAAGAAATCTTTAAGATGAAGAGGATATGCACCTCCTACTTGGCCGAGGAGGCAAAGATGAGCTGCAGTTTGTTCCACTGAAAGCTCTAAGGCTTTGCCTTTCCTTTTACATGGTAGTATCTTGAACCTTCAGCCCTGGCTGATCAATGTGCTGAGTAGTTAGACCAGGGAGAGGCAGAGGTCACCTACAGAGAGTCCCAAATGCTCAAGATCCTTTCAGCCTTTGTACCAGAGCTTCACATGTGAACATGTGAAAATGTCAGAACCGTAAATTGGCTTTTCCCTCCTCTTCATCAGAGGCAGCCTTACCTTCCCAGGTCTTCTATTTCGTTCTGTCTTGCTCTAGCCACCACTAACTGCTGCCTGAAAGCAAAGTTTATGCACTTGTAAGTGCAAAGTTCAAGTTGTTCTTGCAGAATAAGTGATGTTTGCTCAGCCCATGTCCTGGTTTAAGCTATGTAAGGTATAAAATTACTGTTTTAGGAAAAACAAAGATTCAATTCATTATTCAGAGGTAATAGGATAATTAGAAGACAAATACTTCTTAACGATTATTAGTAGGAAATGAGAAAGGTCTAGCTTAGCTCTATGACATGTAGTCTAGAAACTGTATAGCCATCTGGAATTTCATTCTACTAGTGTTAACTATTTGGCTTCCTTGCATCCTTCAAAACTTTAGTCTTGTATCCTAAAGTTTTAGAAGATTAAACCATTACTTGTCTGGTGAATATTCGACTGAGAGATACGAGATGGTGTTAACGGAAATAATTTTGTAAGCTAGGCCAGACTCATAGATGTTCAGAGAACCCAGCAGACAAAGAGTTTAGCACCTGCATCCTCCCATGGAGCAGCTTAAGTGCCTGGGTTTTCACAAGTAACATTCACTCATGAAGGTACTTACCAGTGAAACATTAATATCCAGCAAATTTTCATTGCTCTCCTGAGTGCGGATACTGCAGTGCTACAGTTTTAATGAAAACATTTCTGAAAACATTGCCTAGCCTAAAAAAGTCTTCTAGTGCCAAGTACTCAGGGGAATCCAGCCCCAGCCACAAGCAAGAGCAGGGTGCCGCAGGCTGACAGGGATCCACTGCAGCAGCGGGGTCAGCGCACCTGGGACTGCTCTGGAACATCTATAAAGCAAAACCCATAGATTATTGCGCTGATATATCATCTAATGCAGGTTAACGGGGAACAAATAAGCGAGCAAACAAGAAAATAATCTTTTGGGTCCCAAGCCTTTGCCCAGCTCCAGAAGGAAAGCATTATGCTTACAGATCCCTTTCCAGCTTTCCTTTGGCGTTTCTGTCCCAGCAGCGGGACTGAAGGTGCTTCAGCCATTATTGCTAAAATAGCCGCTTCTGCCCATTTCCCCTGCAAAAGGGAGAAAACGTTGCCGTGCCGAAGCACCTGTCAGCCGCTTGGAAGCACAACCCCACTTCCCAACTCGCCCATCTCCCCCCGCCCCTGCACGGCCAGGGAGGGCTGGCGAGGCAGGGAGCCTCACAAAGCTCCCCGACCCCCTTCCATCCCTCTCCCTCCCGTTGCTGCGAGGCCAGGAGCCCCCCGACCCCCCAAAAAAAACCCCGGCCGCCATCTGATGGAACCGGGGCCGCGGCGAGCCCGCCCCCAGGGGCGGCGGGGCCTCGGCTCCGGCTGAGGGAGGGAGGCAGGGAGAGAGGCAAGGAAGGAGGGGAGGGAGGAAGGAGGGCAGGCAGCCCGCAGCCCCGCCATGGCAGCCGGCCGGGGGCCCCGGAGCCGAGCCCGCAGGTAGGGAGGGAGGGATGCTGCGGGCGGGCTGGGGGCTGCCCGGCGCCCAGCAGAGCCCCCCGAGGGGGCCGGGGCGGCGCTGCCCGGCCCGCCGGAAAGTTTGGGGCAGGGCCCGCGGGGCTCCGGAGGCGGGCGGGGAGGGATGGAGGAAGGAGGGGGGGGCTCTTAAATGGCTCCGGGGAGCCCTACCTCGGCCGCGGGGCTGCGCCGGCAGCTGGCAGCGCCTTGGCTTCCCGTGGCCGGAGCAGGTATTTTGGTGTGCTTTGCTTTGCCGGTTGGCGGTGCGGGAGCCGGGAGCGCTGCTAAAGTGCGGGGGGTGCGGGTGAAACGTGCCCCTCTGCAGGAGCTCCGAGGGGCTCTGCCTGGCCTCGGGAGCACGGGGAGGAGGAGGAGGAGGAGGAGGAGGTGGAGGAGGAAGAGGAGGAGATGTGTGCTTGTGCGGGGAGTTGAGGAGAGGGGCGGCTCGGCTCTGCGCGCCTTAGCGGGCTCGCTCTTAGTTGTCCCTCAAACAAACGTCCCCCCCCCGGTGGGTATGAAGCCAAAAAAAAAAAAAAAACAAAAAACAAACAAACAAAAAACTTCACTCTGAATAAGAGGTTAGTGAAAACCATCGGGCGTGCAGTCAGCAAGCAGGGCTCAAGCGGCTGATGTCGGCTCCGGACCGCGCTGCGTTTTGGGGAGCTCCGCTTCATTCGGCGTGTGGCCGTCACCCCACGGCGCCCCGAGCCTCGGCAGGCTGCCCCGAGCTGCGCGTCCTGCTTGTACCCAGCCGAAGACAGTCCGTGCCCACAGCCCTGCTATTTATGAGACATCGCAGAGCCGGGCTGGAGGAGGGATGCAGCACCAGGCTGTTGTTTGCCTCTGGCGTGAGGTGCCGAGGCAGGCTGCGTGTTGTTTGAGATGTTGGATGCGCGAGGGGGGGGAGAGGCGCGAGCTGAAGTGTTCCTAATCCCTCTCTTCCTAGGGACTGTGGATCTGCGGAGCGCTTCCCTCCGATGTGAATGCAGTGTCCCCTGTGGGATGCAGTAGGTGATGCCCAGCTCTACTGCAATGGCAATTGGAGCTCTCTCTAGCTCGCTCCTCGTAACCTGCTGCCTCATGGTTGCCCTCTGTAGCTCCACCATACCCGTGCAGAAACTGGCCAAGGCTCAAGACAAACAGGAGATAAAAGCGAGCCAGGAAAAGAGGGATCACACATCGACAAGGGACAGCCAGACAGGCCCGGGGAAGATGAATGAGATCGGCAGGAGCGGGAGGGAGGAGGGCACCAGGGACTGGAAGAGCAAAGGAAGCAGGACCTACTCGAACAAGGAGTCGTGGACTAAGCAAAAGCAGGCTTGGAATAGCCAGGGCACAGGAGGTAAATCCGGGAGCATTCAAGTCCAAGAGCAAAGGGACGTGGCTGCCGAGGACCCTCGGGTGGTTGAAGACTCATCTCTCCCGGCCGCTGTGGCGAGCGCTACTCCTGAGCCTCCGGAGGAGTATGCCTACCCGGACTACCGTGGGAAGGGCTGCGTGGACGAGAGTGGCTTCGTCTACGCCATTGGGGAGAAGTTTGCGCCGGGTCCCTCCGCCTGCCCCTGCCTTTGCACTGAAGAGGGACCGCTGTGCATACAGCCCGAGTGCCCCAGGCTCCACCCTCGGTGCGTTCATGTGGACACCACGCAGTGCTGCCCGCAGTGCAAGGAGAGGAAGAACTACTGTGAGTTTCGGGGGAAAACCTACCAGACGCTGGAGGAGTTCATGGTAAGGGCCAAAGCAGAAAGTCATTTTGTGGGCCCTTCTGTCATTTGAAGTGACGTGGTGGTCTCGAAATGCTTTCTCGGAGGGTGTTTTGGGCCTCTCCCTCCCCTTTTCATTTCTGTGTTAATGCAACTTCTGCAGTGCTGTAAAATATTCCCCTCAAACATGACCTTTCTTGTTCTGCGATACTGTAACATTTTTAAATGAGGGGGCTGATCTTTACTAATTCTTGTGGTATTTACAGTAAAAAGTACTACTGGAAATGATGCTGCTTGGTGGTGAAGTAGATTTTATGAGAATTTCCAGCATTGCATTTGTTCCCTTCGTCTGCTGTTAACAGTGAAACTTCTACCTTGCAAGGATCAAGCAGGGGTTGGGGAGTTGACTCCCATTCCTAGTCATCAGACAGCGGTGATACCTTTTTCCTAACAGTCATTACTTCTCTCCTTGTTATTTGCTGCTTGAACTGGGCTGCCAAGGTTGTGTAATACTTGGTTTCTGAGAATGATTATGGGCCTTCTTTTTAATAAGAGTGTGGTTTACAATCTGGATTACAGTGATGCTTAAACAAAGGACTTGAAAAGCTTTGTTTAGAGAAAACCTTTCAGAGCAGGGACTTTTAAGCAGCACTGTGCAAGGTCATTATTGTTGAAAATGAAACTTGTTTATTACGTTGTACTGAAAAGTTCAGGAGTTGGGGCCAATTTCCTGGTTGCTTATCTTGACTTTTTCCCTTTTGTATTTTATAGTGGCTGAGATCTGCTGGCAGGCTCTAAGAATTGCTTGGGAATGACTATTAGATACGGGTCTGATTCAAAACCCCAGTGTGAAGACACCTGAGATTTTAGAATTGAATAGGTTGAGGGGAGTGTGAAATCCAGTTCGGAGCTCTGGCGGCTTGAGCCCCTTGCAAGGTGGAGAAAAAGAAAATGTGTTTGTGAAGGCTGTAAATAAGTTACCACTTCTATTCTCTGTGGTACCTATGTGTTCTTAGAAACTTAGTTCAATTTGTAATGTCTTTCCACATGCTTCAACTTACTGAGAAATAAATAAATAAAGGAGCAGAAAGACTCCCCTCAGATTAAATCCCAGAATTTTCCCATGGCCTCTTCTGGTAGGCAAATGCAGAGCCATGGTTTTCAAAAGTGGTTTTCAAGGCATGTCAGGGAACATAGTGTCCTCCCTTTTGCTGTGTTGCCCTCAAGGACTGTGTTCAGCTCTGGGGCAGCAGTTTTCCAGTATAAGAGGAAGATGTTAGGTTTAACAGGGGCTGGTTGGTGTGATGTGATGCTTTCAGAGGTGGGTTTCGGGATCCTTTCCTTTCCAGCACAGCTAATTCTAGAGGGTAGCCAAAGCAGTCATGCTTCTGCACGTGCTCTCTGTAGGTCTCCATATCAAAGTTTTAAAGTCTTTTCCTCACTGTTTGCTCACGCTTCTCTGACAAGTTGCACTTCTTTATCTGTATACAGCGCTGTCATATTAATGGCTGTAATCTGAAATACCTTGTTAAGTGTGTGCTGAGAGGATAAAACCTTAGGGTTTCCTGTTATACTTGA